>NW_024429194.1:23715183-25167683 GCF_017639785.1 Mesocricetus auratus | reverse complement strand
CAGCAACCTTTAACACATAGGGAGCAGTGCCTGGTTGTCGACATTCTAGCCTCTGCCACCTGCCCCCCTGCATAGGAACGCTGCCCTGTGCTCAAAGTATTTTGTCTATGATCCCCTGAGTTCTGAGCTGATGCTTCTGGAAGACTCTGTGAGTTGCATCATAGTGTTCATGTAGTAAACTACAGAGATAAATTATCTCTCCAGGATCCTTAGTCACTTCCCTCTGCCCCAAATATCTTCCATGTACCCAGCTGACTTCTGTGTGGCCAGTGAAAACCATGGAGGAAAAGTGAGTGGCTTATGGGATGCAAACCATGTGCCAGAAAATGTGGTATTACTCCTAGCTTGTGACTCTCTTGGTGGCTTTTAATAGCATCCTGTCCCATAAGTCTTAGTAAAGCCACCATTCTCTGGGTCTCCTGGGTCTCCCCTAGCTGATCTGCAAAGGGAAGGTTGAGAGACATGATTGCAAACATCTCATCTGCCCACAACAGTTTAGCCAAGTCAGTATGGGAGGATCTGCTAGCTCATAGAAAATGCCCTCTGCACAGACAACTGGCACAGGAAACCCAGAGTTAGTTCAGACTCTCTGCCTTGCCACCTGAGACTCAGCATGGCTTGTCTGTACCCAGAGTTATTCAGAGATGCAGCACCACATTCCTGGGCAAAGTGTGGCATCCATCCATAGCTGTGGGCCCGTCCTACCCCATCTGCTATCCCGGTGTCTTCACCATCCCTCACATAGCAAAGCTTGAGAGACTGGCTTGACAACACATAGGAGGTATTCTGTGAATATTTGCTTACGGCATGATATAATTAGGAAGGGTCAGGTGTAGCACGATAAATAAAAGAGCCAGAGACAGATATTGGTGCTCAAGCTGCAAGCTGAAGATCAGAGAAGCAAAGCAGCCAAGTCAGTAGATCTTACCTCTACACATCTGAAATGGCAGTCCTGTCTCCACAAATCCTCAGAGGCAAAAGACTCTTAATTTCTGTCTCCTCCTCCTTATATCTCTTTCTCTGCCCAACCATATCTTCCGGTCTCCACCTCCCTAGTGCTGGGATTAAAGGCATGTGATCCCAGGTGCTGAGATCACCTTTGTGTGATCTGTATCTTTTAGGACTGGATCAATTTTGTGTAGTCAGTGTGGCCTTGATCCAGCAGGGATCTATCTACCTCTTAATCCTGAGTCTTGGAATTAAAGGTGTGTGCCTAGCTTCTATAGATAACTAGTATGGCTACTTTGCTATTTTGATCTCCAGTGGCTTTAATAAATCATAAACAATATATCACCACAGTCAGGATTCCCAGGATAGCTACAAATGTGCCTGTCCTGGCTTCATTTCTGTAACCTTGATTAAAATAGCCTTACCAAAAGCATCTTGGAGGATGAAAGGGTTCATTTGACTTGCAACTCCAAGTTACAATCCATCATTGCAGGGAAGTCACAGAGGCAGGTGCCAGAGACTACTGTTCATATCATGTCCACAGTCAAGAACAGAGAAAACCTAATGTGCACATCACCGGCTAGCTGCTGCTTCTGCTCAGCTAGTTTTCTTCACTCTTCAGTCCCAGGACCAGCCCATGAAAAGGACCCACCCACAACCATAGAGACTCTGTTCATCTCAAGATGATTCCCCACAGGTGTGTCCACAGCCCAACCTGATAACAGCATAATCCCTCACGTGAGACTTTGTTGTCAGGTGAATCTAGTTTGGATCGAGCTGACAGTTTAAGCTAACCAGAGCAGGTCCCAATGTATTTGGAAATGACAATGTCATGTTGAAAAGTCAAAAGGCTGAAGACCCCTGGGTGGATGGGTAGGTGGGTGGTGACCAGTAAGAGGGTCCTAAAATGGCTCTGTGTCTTTAAAACTGAGGGGCCTTGGGAAGCTATATAAACTCTCTAGATCTTAGTTCCCCTCTCAAGACAGGCAGTAATAAAGATTCGTATCTCAAAGAGTCATGGTAAGGATTAAGGGATAGGATTTGTACAAACCTCTTAGAACTCCATCCAGTATGAAGCTGGCTTTAATAAACCCTGAGAATCTCCGGTGGACTATTGAGTGCATGGCATGTTCTCACAAAGAAAACCTTCAATCTCTCTAATATCATCAAGAAGCAAGGTATTTCAGAGTGAGTAGCACACTGCCAGCATCCATACCTAGACAGGTGTGCCACACACACAGGTGGGGGTGGGGGGGCATTTGAGAACCTGTCCATCAGGCACACAGTGGGGTTCTGGGTAGGTTTGCAGTCTGAGTGGGCGAAGGAATGGAATGAAGGAGACGGAACGAGTGAACAGATGGACAGCAGGAAGAGGCTCCAAGGGAAGGACAGTGTGTCTGCTCAGTGACGTCATTTACTACCCAAAGGCTACTCCATTGATCTCCAGAGTCAATGTTGGTCACCTTAGCTGAGAGGGACTGCTGGTATCCAGTGCTAAGAAGACAGAGATGTTGTCCGGCATTCTGCAAGGCTTAAGACAGCCTCCAGCAAAGAACGAACCAGCCCAAGTGCCGTGTGTGTGTGTGTGTGTGTGTGTGTGTGTGTGTGTGTGTGTGTGTGTGTGTGTGTGTGTGTAAGACAGACAGACACTGTCTTTGTAAGCAGTAGGACACATGAACACGTGTGTTGGGGTTAAGTCTGCCTCAGACTTCGCTCAGATAAGACCCCATTGTGTGCCTCATATGCCCTTTGCACCGGGTTCCACAGAAGCTTGTCTGTGAGAAGGACTGTTCCTCCCATGAGTTAACTCGAAATTCCCAGTGGGAGCCACATTTCAGAAGGGCTTGCGAGCGTTGCTTGGCTTCAGTAGAAGGAAGCCACAATATTTGAATTTCAAATTGTTCAGGGCCCTTTTGGGTTGAGAAAGCAGGAAATTGCCTTATTAAAAGATAATTTGCCCGTCGAGTGTTTTCCACACAGGGTAGTTTAATAAGAAAAGGATTTCAATTTTGTGAGCATTCATTCTCTTTAGCCCTTTGGAGTTTTCAATGAAGCCAGCAGGAAAATGACAATTGATTGTCTGTTGGCCTCTTCTGCCCTCCCACAGCCAGGAAATGTGTTTGTGGGAGAAATTTTAATCTGCAGATTAGGAAATTTAAATAACCAATGTGAAAATTCATTTGGGCAAAACTTACATTATAAAACCAAGAAGCTTCTCACTCTGTCCAGCAACTGAAGTTCCTAAGACAGTCTATTCAATCTGTCTCTCTGTCTCTGTCTCTGTCTCTCTCTCCCTCTGTGTGTGTGTGTGTGTGTGTGTGTGTGTGTGTGTGTGTGTCTTGCCTGAGTGTAAGTGTCGGAAAGGTCATGGGACAATCCCAGATGCAGAGGCCAGGCTGGCCATCCCATGAGCTTCCGATGACTCTCCTGCCTCTTTCCCCCATCCCTTCAGAGGAGAATGCTAGGATCATGCATACATAGATGACTGTATCTGTTTTACACGGTGTAGTCTGGGCATCAGGCTTCCAGAGCAAGCTCTTTCCTCTCTGAGCAGTCTCCATAGTCACAGTTCAACACAAATCCCTGTCCTGTGCCCCCCTTTCCCCAGCATGGGGCATTTCCCCCTCCCTATCCAGATCGCCCTCTAGAAGCCCTCTGCCTCAACTACCTCCCTGTCTTCAATCTTACCCATTCTATTAAATTTTTTTAGTGGTCCTATCTTTTTAAGCTTTCTTGATGTTTTAATATTTATTTAGATCTCACATCTCTCCTTGGTCTGCATGTGGCAAGTGTTGTTTGTTTGTTTGTTGTTTTTCTACTGTCTCTAAAATTCCAGTATGGACTATTCCTACAGGCCCCTTTCACAGGCTTCCCACCTTCAGTCTCCAGAGGCAAATGCCTGCCATTTGGATTTTTATCACTATAATTAGATTTTTTTCCCAGTCTGGTATTTCACAGGAATGGAAGTCTCGCTCCCTCCTCTGATGAGACTTGCTGTTTGGTGTTCTCACCTGCAGGATGTAAATGCATTGCTGTGTCTCACAAGCTCTGTCATTTCCTTTGAAGTGCTTTTGTAGAATCCCGGGACCGCTGTGGTGATATCTGGCTTGCACAAATAAAGGCTGTCTGAGGGCAGAGAATGGAGCTTGCACACACTAACCATAGAGGTCTGGAGGTCTGTACAGACAGGCAGGAAGTGAGGTAGCTGGGCAGAAACAGGACATAAGAAAGGAGAAACAGGAAATCGCTCTCTTGTCTGCTGAGATGCAAAGGAGGCAAGTGTGGCCTGACTTACTCCTTTCTCTGTGATCTCTCAGCATTTCCCTCTGACCCTCAGAAAGGCTTTATTTTACAGGCAAGACGTCACCACAGACCACTGTATATAAAATAACTGTAAATACTCTTGTATGGAACTTTCTAAAACCATGCTTTTCTCGCTCTTGGACAGACACATACACAGAAGAGAAGTAGTGGGTTGTACTGTGGCAGCTGTTTCTGGCCTCCTTTGATATGGCAATCTGGCTGTCCTTCAGCTCCTCAGGGAGAATGTGAGCCCACCTGAGACTTCATACATCTTCCCCACACCTTGCTTCCATGAAATGTATCTTGAGAGGACAAATTCCTTTTAAAAAAGTTTTTAAAATCACTAATCTAGTACCAGGAACTGGTGGCACACACCTTTAATCCTGGCACTAAGGAGGCAGAGGCAGGCAGTTCACTGTGAGTTGGAGACCAGCCTGGTCTACAAGACCTAGTTCCAGGACAGCCTGCAAAGTCACAGAGAAATCCTGTCTCGAATGCCTCCCCCCCAAAAAAATCACTAATTTTGTCCTGAGATCTTAAGCTTAAACATCCCCAGGTGCCTGGAAGGCAGCATGAGGCCACCACTTCATCAGGTGTTTTTGTATTTATTGATCAAACAAACTTCACTTCCGCAATGAAGTACTACTACCCCCTGCAAGCTCCACACAGTGCTCCTCTACTTTCTTCGATTGCTTAGCTGCAGAGTAGTGCATATCCACAGAGGAACAGGAACATGAAGCAAAAGGAGTTGGAAAAATAGGTCATAAGTGGGAAATGACTCAATTGTCAATGACAGGGTTACAACGAAGCCAGGAGTGTGCCCCTTGACCTAGAAGGCTTCACTTCCATTTCAGCCATTTGCTGTCATATGGACAGTATAAGTTTTCAATGGAAACCAGATCATTGATTGTGTATGAGAGGGAGAGAGGGAGAAATAGACAAACAGACACACACAGACAGACAGAGAGAGGGGGGGTTCCCTTAAGCCATGAATAAAGTCTATAGAATCCAACATATACAAGGTATAGTAGTTTGTATAAGAAAATAATTAATTTGGGATACTCCCTCAGCCTAGACACACAGGGGAGGGCCTAGGCCTTGCCCCCAAATGATGTAATAGACATTGATGATTTCCATGGAAGGCTTCACCCTCCCTAGGAAGCAGAAGGGGGATGGGGGGGCATGGGAGGAGGGAAGGGAGAAGGAACTGGGATTGATATCTAAAAAAAGATTGTTTCTAATTTAAATAAAAAATCTAAAAAAATAATTAATTGAAGCAACTTAAGTAGTAATATTCTTTTATTAACCTCAATACCCGCTAGGTCAACAGATGCAAGGAACAGGAAGCTTGCCAAGGCTTTGCACATGCCCAGTGGTGCCATGTTAGTGCCTTAGTGTGAGGTTCTCCTTCATACAAAGTCTATAGTATATTAATTGTTCTCTGACATACACTCTTCTCTCTCTTCTGTAGATCATCTTTCGCTGCGCTATTTGATCAATTAGAACAAAAGATGTGCTGGATGGTGAAGACAATGCCCCACACTGTAATTTACTAAAGTTTAATAAACCAGAGTCACTCTGTGGAGGAACACACTCACATGTGACCCATATGTGAAGGGAATATGCACAGCGCTGGCTGAGAAGGGTGCAGCCACCTATCCTACGGACCACATCCACTGTGGATGCTGGTCAGACAGGGAGATGCTAGTCAACTTTACAAAGGTCAAACGAGTCAGTATTTTTGACTTTGCTGCCTAAGATGTAGCTATTTGAATAGCAAGGAAGAAATGAGAGCTCCCACGTTGTTCATCAGTGAACAGCAAAATAATAATTGAGTCATTTTTCATATTTAAGTCTGCTAATGAAAGGAATTCTCTAGGGGATCTGGAATATTTTTGCTTAATCAAATTGGGAAGCACTCTTCCATAGGAGTTACTCGCTGACATTAAAAGACCATGGCTGATTTGAGGTTGGGGCAGAAATTGGAAAAACTGACCTTGAGCATTTTCTTATGCCAGGAAGCAAAAGCTGGTAAGCACATTCATGCACATGCACATACACCAAGATGGGGGCACGCCAAATCAGTAATACAGTTGCCACTTGATGTTCTCAATGTCAATAATATACTCCAAAATAGTAATAACCATAAATCCATTCTGGTATAAATAAATCATAGGTAAGAGAATAAATAAATCTCCCAAGCAGAATTTCAAATAATTTATGGAGATATTGCCCTTAATGATGTAGCCATAACTCCCCATTACTTAAATGGGGTCACTGCATACAAAGAGTAGAGAAAGAGGGTAATGTGGAATACTTTTATGGTAGAGAAGCTTGGCAAACACTGCTTCAGAAGGTAAGGTAGATAAGTCATGTTGACAGCATGTACCCTTGATAGGATGAGATGAAACCCACATTAGATCTCTATGGCCTCCCAAAACTATAGACCCTGGTTGGTTGTGAGTCAAACATCCACAAGTGTACACAGAAGAACAATATATACAATACTTGGCCGATACTACTGTTAAGGACATCCAAAACAAGGCAGATATGAGAAATCACCTCAGCTGAGAGTTGCCTGGGAAGAGCTAAGGATGGGATCCAAGTTTACCAACACCCAGTCAAAATTAACCACTTTTACCTTCTTTGTGGAGGATGCAGGTGAATAACAGTGGAGTCAAATTAGAGATGATGGGATTCTGCTGTGATGAACACAAAGCTCCAGATCCTTTCTGTTGTAGCAGGAGAGTGTTGGGGTTCCCCTTATTGGAAATATCCAAGGATTCTCTAGTAGTCCCATCACTCCTTGGGTAAAATACTTTTAGGAACACACAGGAGATTTCCTTAAAGGTCCCACTGACCAACACCAAAGCCTTGTGTTCAGCTCTAAGAACAAAGGGAGCTGAGAAGACAGCATTTGACATTACTTGCTCTCTGATGTGTCAGGAAGAGGGGTCAAGGAACAGCTGGGGTGGCAGCAGCCCACTGTACAGAGTGGTTATGAATAGCTACTTAAAACTTGGTGATTAGCATATATCTTTCCTTGTTGTGTCCCTTCACCTCTGTCCCTGCTAATAAGCCGTAAAATCTATCATGACTAAAAATTCTGATTTTGATGTACTTGTGCCTAAAATTTTTTAAAGCTTGTTGTAGAACATCATTTGAGAAAAGGATCTAACCACCCCCCCCCCAGTTCTGGTGGAGAAGATTACCAGAGAAAATCATTCAAATTACAATTTCTACATATAGCCTCATGGAATCAAGCAGAAGCCACTAGAATAGAAAGACTACTTGGCAAAGACAAAGGTTGGCAATCTGAGGACAGGAATTAGAAGCCTCCTTGTGCTAAGTAGAGACTGCAGGTATATGGAGAAATGAGCACCCAATTGCCAAGGACCTTGGGAAACAACTTACTGGTGTATCACTTCCACTTCACTACAAGAAAGGGGAGCTTAGAAAATCCCTCCCCAGTGGGCTGGAGACATTACAGCACCATTTGAAGACTAGAGCTATGCAGGTCCATACCACATTATAGAGACACCAGTGCACCATTTGTAGTCTAGTGTGGGGACACCAGACCTTGAGCAGAAACCCACTTCCCCTTTGGCCTGGGAGCAGGCATCTGTGTAATGTTTACTGGAAACAATTCAGTGCTTTAAAGCTTCATAGGGCTCAGATAAGGGCTTGCTCACTGAAATACCATGACTGTCACACCCCCTACGGCTAGATGCCTCTTCCTGTCCCTGCCCCCTGTGGTGTCTCCCCGATTCTGGGGCCGGAGATTAAACCACCAGCCAGGAGGGTGAGAAGTGGAAAGAATGGTATGTAAATGGATGGCAAAAGTCCTTAAAAAGGGAAGCTCTTTTTTCTTGGAGAGACTTCTCCAGAGATTTCGCCAGAGACTTCTCCTGAGATTTCTCCTGAGAGCTCTCCTAAGCGGACTGGGGTCTCCTCCTAAGCTGACTTGGGAAGCATAAAGTTTTCTTAAAACAACCGACCAGTCTCTGTGTCATCTATCCCGACCACCTCGCTACATTCTTGGATGCAGGCCGCACAGCAGGTGCGACAATTGGAGGTCCCACCGAGATCGTGAAAGCGAGGTAAGTGAGCGGGTTCGTCTCTTTTTCTGGCCAGGGACAGATTGGGAAAAAAAAAAAGAAAAGAAAAGAAACCATGGGAAATAGTTCTGGGAAGCTCAAATTACAGTATCAAGTTAAAAAGTTACTTAAAGGACATGGGACTACAGTAAAGTCTAAAACCTTGAAAGGCTTTTTAAAATGGATTAAACGTGCAAGTCCATGGTTCATTACTGGGGGAGACTTAAATGTCCCAGATTAAAAGGATGTTCACTATGATCTTTAGAGTCAGGTGTTGGTGACATATGCCTTTAATCCCAACACTCGAGAGGCAGAGGTAGGTAGGATGGAGGCCATCCTTGTATATAGAGGGAGTTCCAGGACAGCCTCCAAAAGGATAAAAAAAAAAAAAACCCAGTCAAAAAAAAAAAAAAAAGGGAGGGTAAAATAAGAAATCTCCAGTCTTTCACCTAATCCACTAAGGTCAAAAAAGTAAAGGAAAACTCAGAGATATAAAAGGATAACCAACAAGTAAGGCTATAAGTATGTATTAAAAAGGGGGTACCAAGCTAGGGGTACCAGATTAAATGTATAGGCCCTTGCCTGACAAAGGTCAAAAAAAAAAAAGGAAACCTAAGAGATCACCCTCAGTTAAAGGGTGGATTGGATTAAATGTCTAGGCCCTCACCTAACAAAGGTCAAAAAAAAAGGAAACCTAAGATAAGAAGTTGCCCTCAGTTGGAGGGTAGATTGGAGGATCATCCTCAATGGAAAGATAGAATAAAGATGGGTAAATTAAATAAACTGGTAACAGTTAATAAATGAGGTATTAGTATTCAGTAAAGAAAAAGACAAAGATATATAAAAACTGTTTACATTTATATGGGGTAGGTTATTGATACAAGTTTAAAGTTAATTAAAAAATTGGGAACAGTTAATAAATGAGGTATTAGTATTCAGTAAAGAAAAAGGCAAAGGTATATAAAGTAAAAATGTTTGGTTACATTTATATAGGGTAGGTTATTGAATTTTGTGAGTCATCTCTAAAAACTTTTGGCAAAAGCCTGGCCTTTCCACTTTGCATCTACAGAATTACAAGGAGTGGGTATGGCTGTAGCCCCTGAGTATAGCTCAAAACTTCTCTAATGAAGAAATGACGAGGGACATACAGGACTTTTTCAACCTTTTGTTTTAATTCAAAGATTGACTGAAATTGTTCTGTTAAAGAAGTTTCAGTTCAACAAACTAATCATAACCTAGGCAGGGAGAGATATGTATGCATGGTCTGTGTGTATGGACGTGGCCACGTCAGTATGTATGAAGTGTGAAATGTAAATGCGTAAATGTTGACAAAAGCAACTGTTCTAATTGCCTTGGATATGATTAAAGGGATACTTAAATCCCTTCAAACAGTTAAAAACTACCTAAATCGATTTAGATATAGCCAAAAGAAACATCCAGTCAGTCGGTTAATATTTTAACAAAAAAATTCAAGTTAAGCCCTCAGAGCCAGTCAGAGAGAGAGAGAGAGAGAAAGAGAGTTTTTTTCAGGGAACTGTCCTGCCACTTTGGCAGGCCCCCACCCCCAAAGGTGTCTGTGTAGATGCAAATTAGGCCTTGTCAGTTCAGATACAAACGAGGCCTTGTCAGCTAGTGAGAGCTACAGGTTAGAAAAAAAAAAAAGGACTATTTGGGACATAGTATAGTTTACAATCCTTAAATGATTCTCAAAGGTACTTAATGGTTATGTCCCTTTTAAAGGACATCTACTAATACTTTAAATAGTGATCCCAATTCACCTAGATAGTTGACTAAGGTGGGTAGACAAATCCTTCTACTGTTATGGTCCAACTTCAACAGTTCAAACAAAATTTAAAAATAAAAGGGAGTAATGTCCCCAGTCTCCACATGATTCATTAAATAATCCACTCCTCATTTAAATATTTATAAAATATGCCAGTGAGGAATCTGCTTCAGACAGATTCTGACATAATAAAAGTTAAATAACTATTACTCAGGCCAAATGGAAACATCCATACACTAGACAGTAGAGAAGACCCTAATATGGGGTCGAGGGCATGTTTGTGTTTTCTTACAGGAAAAAAATAAAGCTTCAGTAGCAGTCACAACATCTGGTGAGATACATGGAGCAGAGAAAACTGGACCTGAGACCGTGGGAGCCTGCTCAAGCCAGTTCGAGATCTCCTAAATCAGTGCTCCTAACCCTTGATGTCATCAAATCTACAGCCCGAGAGAGAAATAAAACAGTCAGTTCGAGATTTCAGTGTCTCATCAGGCTTGCTACATCAACCTCCTGGACCCGTGAGTTTTCATCCCAAAGCCAACAAAACTGAAAGATTAGCAGCTAGCCTTTGATACACCTTAAAACAACAGAATTCATTTTGCCAGCTTTTCCCTTTGGGGGAAAAAAGACCCATTTAAAACATTTGGACATTGGTATGGACTGTGATGAATGACAAAAGCCTCTTTTCAGTATTTAAACAGGACATGGTCACTTGAAATATCAAACTCGGTAGTTCCTGTTTTTGGAATCACAATGTGTTTTTCTGGAGAAATATGGTTTGTCCTGGTGCGACAAAAAGACTTTGACTCGGGTTGCATGTTCGGCTGATACTACTGACATTAAATCGACAGACTACATCACCACAGGAACAAATTGGTACTCTGTAAATAGTACAACAAGCCTCTTGTTCATATTTTTTATAATGCTACATGTGTAACATCAATGATTGTACCTAATGTATCTGTGCAAGTGCACTCTCTAATGCTTTCCTAAGTAGATCTTAAAATGATTGTAAACTTTACCACTGTTTTGACCTTCAAATTGTAACTATAAATCACCCTTGTAGCAAAGAAAGGCTGGTGGTAAAATGCTATGGCCCAGATTGGGGGGGGGGGGGATGGGCAGATGACAGAGAGGCGCTATGTCAGTGGGGGTCCTAGGAATGGTAACAGTGACAGTAGGCATTCTGGCTTCATGCTGAGTTCAAAGTGCCTTAGCCCATGGCAATCCCGATAGCCATAAAGCCTTATTACAAATGATTTTAAAGTTGGGGCGCTCTTATGACGGGCAACTTGTGGGGAAGACCCACTCCCACCTAACAGGGGTTCAAGGTCCCCCAAAGACGGGCTAGGGAGGGTGACCCTACTTGACCTAAGACAGGAGTGCCTCATTTAAAAATAAAAAGGGGTGAATTGTGGGGACACCAGACCTTGAGCAGAAACCCACTTCCCCTTCGGCCTGGGAGCAGGCATCTGTGTAATGTTTACTGGAAACAATTCAGTGCTTTAAAGCTTCATAGGGCTCAGATAAGGGCTTGCTCACTGAAATACCATGACTGTCACACCCCCTACGGCTAGATGCCTCTTCCTGTCCCTGCCCCCTGTGGTGTCTCCCCGATTCTGGGGCCGGAGATTAAACCACCAGCCAGGAGGGTGAGAAGTGGAAAGAATGGTATGTAAATGGATGGCAAAAGTCCTTAAAAAAGGGAAGCTCTTTTTTCTTGGAGAGACTTCTCCAGAGATTTCGCCAGAGACTTCTCCTGAGACTTCTCCTGAGAGCTCTCCTAAGCGGACTGGGGTCTCCTCCTAAGCTGACTTGGGAAGCATAAAGTTTTCTTAAAACAACCGACCAGTCTCTGTGTCATCTATCCCGACCACCTCGCTACATTCTTGGATGCAGGCCGCACAGCAGGTGCGACAGACTAGAGTTTTGTCTGTCCATACAGCATTGTGGAGATACTAGTGCATCATTTATAGACTATAGCTATGCTTGTCCATACAACCTTATGGACACACTACTGTACCATTTGTAAACTATCCATACAGCATTGTGGAGACTCTGCTTTGCCATTGTAGACTAGAACTATGCCTGTCCATACAGCTTTGTGGGAGCAAGTGAATAGAACAAAGTTGACTTGACCCCACAAAGTCAGAAGCCATCACAAGCTCCTGCGATCCCAAGCACAGTTAGTCTTGCTTATCAAATGCTGACTTCATGGGTAGTACAGAGTGACAACTTCAGTGTGGTTCTGGAGGACTTGACACCTTGGAGAAGATGCTCCCTGCTGCAACACTGTGAGCACAGCAGGAAACACTGTGGGCCACAGGCACTTACCATCAAAAAGCATAAATTAACCTACTTTGTGATAATAGCCACATCTAAAAATAAGAACACCAGCAACCATAGTAACAAAAGACATGCTGAATGCTTCACATATACTGAAAGTGGCAAACACAACATGCATGCAGTCTGCTCTATTATTATCAAGATCTCTTTTCCAAACTGTGAAGCTTAAGCACACACCGTTACTTGTCCAAAGCCATTTTCAAGTAAATGATTAAAACAAAGTTTTAATCTGCTCTGCTATAAATACATTGCCATAGGTCAGGATTCATCTTCCCTTCAGTATGTTCATAGATGGATAATCATACATGTATTTGCTTACTAGACAAAAGGCTGGTATAAAGTAAGCCAAACTTGCAAGCTAGGATTCTTCTCTGTAACTCTTGTTCACATCTTCTCATCCCAGAATTAGTGCTCTGTGAGGTGGGAATCCACCATGGTGGAGGACATGGCTTTGCAAGCAAGAGAACTTACTGTTCAAGCTTGGGAACCTGGGTTTGGATCCCCAGCAACCAGGTAAGAGCACAGTATGCCCTCACTTTCCTATAAGGCCCATGCAGCAATAGGGGGTAAGACAAGGATGCCTGGGACTGCTGACTGGCCAGCCTAGCCAAAGAACTGGTGATCTCCAGAACTCATCTCAAGAGGAAAAGTGGAGGGTGACAGAAGAGGACACCTGACACCTTTCTGGGGCTTCCACATGTGTGGGCACTCCCCTGCATACAACACACAAAGACAGAGAGAGGAGAGAGACAGAGGCATGCAGACAGCCAAAGAAACAGAAGAGAGAGAGAGAGACAGAGACAGAGACAGAGAGAGAGAGAGAGAGAGAGAGAGAGAGAGAGAGAGAGAGAGAGAGAGAGAGAGAGAGAGAGAGTCAGAGAGGGTGAAAATGACCTGAGAGGACATGCAGCCCTATGGACACTACTCTGGAGCACTGAGGAAAAATCCATAGAAATAGAGTTGTAGTAAGCCAGTGTTGCCAGGCCCTCTCCTGTCATCCATGCAGGTGTCTTTATCTGAAACGACTCTGCAGTGTGTTTCTAGAAGTTATGTAACTAAGATAGTTAATATTTTATCCTTGCTTTATTTCCAAACACTTAGAATGCTAGCATATTGCACTGCATTGTTTAATAATTAGGGTGTAGGTGTACTGTTATGTCATTTGTTAAATGAGGGACAGATGTTCTGAGGGTAGCAAGAAATGGAGAAGCATCTGAAATTACTTTTTCCTTAATGCCCGCCCTCGCACCTGATTTCCCAATATCTTTTGACCTTATCAAATGGTTCCACGTGAAGTTAAAGATACATCCCCTGCTCAAAAAAAATGTCGGATGCATAGCGACTCTAAACTGCCTTCAGGTTTCTAAAGGTGAGGAGCTGTTCTCTGGGGGCAATTTCATTCCACCTACAAAGAGGAGCAGCACGGAAGATATTTCTTGAGGTATTTGCCTATTATGAGCAGAGATGTCCTTGGATCTCATGTTGGTTCAACATTGACACAACCTGCATCTCATGAGCAAATGCAGATTCATGGCTTTAGACAAGAATTTCTCTGATTCTCGTCCCAATCTTCATGTTGACAAACAGCACCTACCATGAGGAAGTTGTAGGATTTTGATCAGTTTATCCAATGATGTTGGGAGCATCAAGTCCTAAGGCGTGGTCTTATCTACCTACGTGACAATTTAAAAGCCGAAGGACAGGATCACAAGTGCTTGCTCTGGCTCCTGCTTGGTGTGAGGGAGACCCAAACAGCAGAGAAGCAGCAAGGGATTGGCAGCAGCTTCAACCCTTCTCTGTATTTTGTGAGTTTGTCATTTTCATCGCAACCCTCAATAAATCGGTTTTATTTACCTCTGTAAGTTCATGCATTAGGAAGTGATAAAGATGCCAAGAGTGGAGAGAATGGCCCTGGCAGCCAGAGATGCCGTGGTAGTCCTAAAACAAAATATCCAATGTGAGCTAGTTTTATTAAAAAAAAAAAAAGAGGGGCCTATTTAGCTCTAAATAGAGGCTCAGATTCCAAGATCAGGTAGTCCTCTGTGAAGGACTCATGGTGGATGGTGTCTTAACGGTGGGAGTCATGGTGTCATAAAGGAAGCCAGAAAGACATTCAGGATCTGAACTATCTTGTAACAGTTTTTTGAGAGAATTACTTTAGCCTCCATCTTAAAGACCTCTCCCCAAGTCACACCCTCTTAAAAGTCCCAAGTCAATTATTGGGGATCATGCTTTTAATACATGAACTTCTTAGAGATACATTCAAACCATATCTAAGCTGTTCCTCGGGCTTTTTAAATGTCATAAACAGTTGGATGGGCTGACAGTCATTGAAACATTTCAGGTTATTTTTTAAAGAATGAGACAAGTAGATCCTCGACCTGCTAACGTTTATTCAATATTCTTTGAAATTAGCAAGAATCATAAGAAGCACATATCAATCAAATACAGCCACAAAAATGTCTTGGGTATAAATAAAGGTGCACTATGAGAAACACCACAGAAGGGACCGGCACCTCTTACATGTCACTACCTCTTAGCAAGAAACACCTGCAACGTAATTTAATCCACTCACAATTAAAAAGAAAAACACTTGACTTTTAAAAGGAAAAATATAGATATATAGGTTGAAACTGATCAGTGTTCGCCTCCCTAGACCCTTCCCTTGTTTGTGTTTACAAGGTCAAGTTCAAGGATTGTTACAAAAATAACTAAAACAAACTTGAAAGAACATTTCCTCAGAGTTCAACAGAACAATGCAGAAAATAAGTTACTTACCCATGCACAGAATAAGGCAGAGGCTAATCTCATTCGGGTTAGGAATAATAAATGTAACTAGGTTTCTTTTTCACAAAACAAACATCTCAGACATCACGTCATATTAAGTAACAATTATACTGAATTATGCATCATAATGCTACTTATTTTCCTAACTCTACTCGGAAAGCCAGCACTCACATGTCAAAAGAAACTCTTCCTATGCAAGACTTAACTTGTCACAACCACAGAAGTCCATCTGGGTTTCATGGTAGGGTCTACTGTCAAAAGAACCCATACTTGTCAAAGCAGACAGTTTTGAGAGCTGAAGGTACATTAAAACATGATCTATGGATTTCACAAATTCTGGGTTTTTTAAAATACTTTTTTTTTCAAACTAAAAGCTGCAGAAACTTAGTTCCTCGGTAATCTACTGAAAACTCGTGAGCAGCTAACATTTTTTAAATTTCTTAAGCTTTTTAATTTTCTTAAAAATATTTAAATGATCTTAGTATCTCATCTTTTTTGAAAAATAATCCAAAAAAAGAAGATTACAAATCTTTTGTTTTAATCAGGGTGACCAAGGGCTTGTCGTCAGGGCTGTAATCCTCGTAGGCAATGGGAGTCACATCGTACATCGCAGGCCGAGATTTCTTCCCAAACCTGGAATCACAGACAGAGCGGATCCTGGTTACAAATGAGTATTGGATTCCAGGTTCTATTAAAGGTGAGTGGTAGGAATCTTTCGGTGAAAGACCCTGACTCAAAACTTAGTAGACAGAACAACCAAGAAAGTAGCTGCTCATGGACTTCCGGCCTACACACACTCACATATATACACACACACATAACTACATACAACATACACATACACAAGCATAACCTACATACAATGCACATGCATACACTCCCATACCTACATGTAGCACACATACACTCATACAAGCATATATGTGTGCATATATACATTACATACAAAAAGTAACACTCAAGAATCTAGTGAAACTATAAGAATACTCTCCAAGCATATTCTTTATCATGTATAAAAAAACTTGAGGCATCCTGATATTAACACTGAAAGGGAATAAGCATTAGTCTTTAGTTCAGGAGGCAAATTGGATAAATGCTAAAGCATCCAGGTTAAATCTTGGCAAGTCAGGCAGGACAACTCCATGCCAGATTTAAGAAAACGTGTATCCATTTCTCCTTTTCTTCAAGACCCATAAAAATGTGGAGAGACGGTTTTGTTTTACATCCACTCTCATGACTAGCATGCACAATGGCAGGCAATCGTCCCCAAGTAGCACTCAGACAGCATCTCCCCTGGGGGTTTGGAGGGGGAAAGTGGGAAAAACTCTGAGGTCATCTGAAATTCCAACACAAAAAGCACTGCGCAAAGAAACGACCAACAACCAATGTCCACAGATGCTGCCAGGGCTCACCATCAAATCCCACCCTTCAGTTCCCTCAGCCCCAGGAGTATGCTTTTTTCTGAATACCAAGTTATTGTCTCAACAGACCTACGCATATTGACGGTGTCGTCGCAGCAGCAGGAGTGACGCCCAGAAGCCAGAGGAGTCAAAACTCCAAGTGCAAGACTTTCTGCCAAACCAGTCTTCAGAGAATAATTATTAAAACATGGCCAGTTCAACTTCTGGGTGGTCTCTTCCTAGTTGAGACCTCACTTTCCCCAAAGCCTCTGGAGTAAAACAGTGTAAAGCCTTCCATGGGAACCTACCATGGTTTCTTCTTCTTATATATGGCTTTAAAAAAATAACTTGTTTTACTTCCAACAGGGCTCATTAAAAAGAGATTAGAAAAAAAACCACCTTAAATTTTGAAAAGGTTAGGAAAGGTCTCCAAGGAATTAGAGGAGCTTACTTACCATGGCTCCCTCCCCCATCCTCTTCTCTCTCTTTCCTTGCTACCTATTGAATGTCTGCTTTCTCACATACAGAGATAAAAAGTAGGAGTGAGTAGGGAATGAGAACGAGAGCACTCTTCATAAGATTTGATTTGGGAGGTTGGAAGCACTCTTCGTAAGATTTGATTTGGGGGGTTGGAAGACAGGTTCGAGATAAGGTCTCACTCTGTAGCCTAGGCTGGTCTGGAATTTGCTATACAGCCCAGGGTAGTTCCAAACTCATAGTAACCTTCCTCACTGAACACCCACAAACTGTGTTGACCTTGATGTGGAGTTGAACCTCAACATATAGCCTGTAAATCTGCCTGAATGAGGCCCATGCAATCCTGGGATAGGAAAAGTAGCCATACCATAATGCTTGCTAAATTCTATACTTTTCTCAAGCAAAAACATAGGAAGCTACTCAAGGATAGAAAATTTTGACATATTATTTTTCATAAAATAGCTAGATGCATTTATAATAACAGTGATGATTTCAGGGGAGGGGACTAACAACTTGAGAGCTTCCTTTGCCCGTAGCCTGGTGACCCTGCGATATTTTCCTGTGAGAACTTTGATATGAGAATGAATCATATGCATTAGCTGACTAAATTAATAGATTGTTTGGCCAAAAGAAAAGCAATGCAAACAACTGAACAAGCTCAATGCACCCTTTTAAAGCCACTTGTTATATGGTTTCAGGTAGAAAAAGATTCTGTCTTCTCAAAACCTGGAAAATTAGATGTCTCTGTGCCATGTTTTAACAAGCAGTGATTCAAATGACTAAGAACTTAAATGTCACCATAGTACTGAAGACTGATAAGGAAAGTTTGAGAAAGAGTGTTGCAGATCCACTGAGCATGACAGTCAAAGGCTAGACCCACTCACTTGCACGTGTGCAAAGAGCATGTATGAGTGGGGCACCTTGCCTTGTGTCCAGACTCACTTGCTTGGTTAGGTGGCACAATGCCAGTGAAATCATTTGCATGCGTCAGAAAGTGTCATGCTGGTGACAAAAGCTGGGTAAGGTCATAAACAGTTGGATGAGACAAGTAGATCCTCGACCTGCTAACGTTTATTCAATGTTCTTTGAAATTAGCAAGAATCATGCCTAAGACAAGAAGAGTGGACCCACAGACTAGGAGCTGCCATCCCGGTACTTCAAGTCCCTAACTAGTGGGCACTCCTTTTCCCCAAGGTGCTGCCTTAACGGCTATGAACAGTCATGCTGAAACTCTGACTGCCTTCCACATCTCCTCTGTTCCTCAGAACTGGCCTTGTGCTCCCAGTGTGACCCCTATATACTGCCATTCCAGAGACTCTCAAGAGAGGTACCCTCCTTTTTGCTTCTCCATGCTACATTTTCATCTACAAGCTCACACTCGAGAATCACACAATTTATCAAAACAAACCAACAAAAGGACTATATATATGCATATACATATACACATACATATACATATGCACATACATATACATGTTTTAAACAAGTTTACAATTTTGTACTGGACTACATTTATAGCTATCCTGAGCCATACGCAGCCAATGGGCTACAGGTGGTCACCCTAGTTGGTCTCAGTACTCATTCTCTGAAAGAACAAAAGACACTACAGCCAGTCATGAATAAGGCAGAAAAAAAGGCACATTCTCCTAGCTCAGAGTTTCCTGAAAGTGGTAAAAACAACACCATAAAGAATATCAGGTGGATCTGATCATTAGCAAGGCCTGGATCTGAAGGTTTGGTATTTGAGGACAAGAGAATATGCCTTTCTGTTCTCCTCTTCCTGTTTTCTGTAGGTAAACACTTCTAGGTGATAGACCTAGGCACCAAGATGTGACCTCACTGTCTAGACATGGCGAGCCATGGATCTGCCCCTGCTGATAGTGACAATCGCTCTACTACCTGAGTGTAAGCAAAGCATCTGGGTGGGACAAAGCTTCTGGGACAAAGGAGAATAAATGCCTTCTCAATCCATCTGATAGCTGATACCAGAGGTGCCAGATGTTTTCTTGATCCCTCATGAACATCTCAGGTGACCCACTTGGAATGTGTCTTATGTGACCACTGGGCTATTTCAACTCAGTATCACTTCCAGACTAGCAACCAGGAAACAGCCTGTGAAATGGGCATTTACTATAGGCTATGTTTGGAAACCAGAGAGAAGGCAACATCAAGAGGACTGAGTTTGGCCACATTCTTCCTAGAGCCCGTTTCCAGGAACAGAGAGCAAAGAGGGCCAATTTGCCAGAGGTCTGGCTACAGCCTCTTCATGGCAGGCTGCAGATCAGGTTGTAGCTGCAGAGCCCTTCAGACAAGAAATAATCCTGAATTCCAGATCCTAGGGAAGGCGTGGCCTTCCTGTGGACTATTTTCCTCTGTAATTACTACAGGATACTGGAGCTCGCTGGCTAGGATTATGCACTGTGAATTTTGATAAAGATGAGCAACAAATAGGAATCAGGTTTGTGAATGCTATCACGTCTCTTCTTCCCTGCCTGAGTATTCAGTTATCTTCCAGAGAGCTGTAGAATCATTGTACTCCACAGCATTCCTCTCAAATGATCTGGACCTGATGTGCCACTTGGGGAGTCACAAAGGTTGTTAGCCACAGATCCTCTAAGATAGATAACTCTCACTTCTGGATCTCCCAAACATCCAAGTATTATACTGTATACTCTTCGTCCTATAAGCTAAGTTGTTCCAGGAGTACAAGAGAGGAGACTTCAGCACCAAGGAATCTAATCAGCTCTCCACTCTTCTTTGCATCCTCTGCCTCCAGTCCAGTGATTTAGGATACTGGAACTAGTCCTGTTGGCTGGGACCACAGTACTTGGGGACTCAGACAAGATAGAACATCCTATTCCAACACAAACTGAGATCATCCATTCATGTCAGACTTCAGATTTTTGTGACATTTGCTATGTGCCAGGACCTGTCGGAGAGGCAAGACTGAAAGGAGAGGTTTAAATTAACCGTGGGGCTTGTGTAGATTGGTCCTGGGCTTCCTGGAAGCTGGGTTGCTGGAGCGAACCCTGAGAGGAAGCATCCAGGTACACAGCCATGCGGGCGGGTCTTGAGTCTACTAGTTCCTCTGCTCACAGTCACATGAACCCCAGGGTGCAGCTCCAGTGGGGCACTGAGGCAGATGCTCCAAGTCATCCAAATTCACATCCCTGGCTCCTCTCCCTGGAAACGGGCTCTAGTCCTGTTTCTGCGGCAACAAAGTCACTGTAAAGTGTGAAACCTAGATTGGGGAACTTCCCCTTGGGGAAGGGAGACTCCGAACCTCCTATCTCCTGCTGCCACTCTACAGATATGGCGCCTGTTTGTGTCTTTACTGACACACCATCCTAATAAAGACAATACTGCCAACAGTTTCCACAGCCACACTCTCGATACCAACCCCAAGGAGCTGGAGAGATGTTAAGAGTCCTTGCTGCTCAGCCGGGCATTGGTAGTACACACCTTTAATCCCAGCATTTGGGAGGCAGAGGCAGGCAGATCTCTGTGAGTTCGAGACCAGCCTAGCCTACAGAGCGAATTTCAGGAAGGCTCCAAAGCAACACAGAGAAACCTTGTCTCAGAAAAAAAAGAGCCCTTGCTGCTCTCATGGAGAACTGGAGTTTGGCTTCAGGTAGCTCAAAACTACCTGCAACTCCAGCTCCCAGGGATACTACACCCTCTCCTGGGCTCTATGTACATCTTCACAAAGGCACATGTATACAGATGCATGTACACACACACATACACACACACACACACACACACAGAGGGGGGGGAGAGAAGTTACATGCACAGGCATCCATACCTATACATGCACATGAACACACAGAGATATATTTTTTAAAATGTCCAATGCCCAGTGATGAAAAATAATGTGTATAGTTGCAGATCAACACAAATTGAATGCATGAATATATTCTATGTAAACAAAGCCAGGTGTGGGTTTAAAGGGCTGCTCATGAAATGGGCTAGAGCTCTGTCTTCATTACCTTGTTCAGTCTGTGTTTTATTTTTTAAGACCCTCCCTTATGGCTGTAGAGTCTTAATGATATCATAACCTGGGAGGCCAGGTGTGATGTCTCCCTCACTGCAGACCCCTGGAGCTTACCTGGCATGCCGGATGGACGCAATGGCATTGCTGAACTCGCTGTCGATGCTGCGGCAGTTGTAGAATTCCTCATAGGCTGGCCGGGAGGAGCCCTGGTACTCGATGCGGCTGATGCGGCAGATGCCCACAATCAGGATGATGAGCATGAGCACGAAGGCCACACAGAGGGCTCCGATGATGATGTAGAGTGAGTGCCGGGGCATGTTGGTGAGACTCTCAGCCATGTGCCCAGACTTCCACTGCAGGTCTGAAGGCAGAGAGAGAGCAATGGCACAGGATGAATTGTCGCCGTCAGCATGCTACAGCACTAATTCCACATAAGGGTAATCGAAACTGGGAAAGATTATTTTCTGTGAATAATCCAAATCAAGATTTAATATCTTTAACATTAAGAGTCACTGAAAAATTATAAAGAAAAACCAAGAATACACCTATTTTGGTTCAGCTTTGAAATGCCACTGAAGGACCATGTGTTTGAACACTTGGCTCCCAGTTGATGGAATGGTTTGGGGAAGGATGTGGAACCTTAAACAGATAGCCTTACAAGAAGTATAGAGTCACCGTGGGTGTGGAGCTTGAAGTTGTTTTTACCACAGTCCCACTTCCTGTTCACCACACTTTGCTTCCTTGCTGCATGTGCTTTCCCCCATGATGGACTGTCTCCCCTCCGACTAAGAGCCAAAATAAAGCCTTCCTTCTGGATGTTGCTTCTCTTCAGATAGTGTATCATAGCCATAAAAGTAATTAACTCCATAGTCATTTTCAAAACACAATTCTACCTTTTGCAAATATTATTTCTAAATGACAGAAACCACAATTGTCGAGAACACAGAAATGGAGGCTGCAAAATGGTACTTGACACTTCTGGTGATCTTAATGGTAGAATTTCACCCAAGATATGGCCACTTCAGACTCCCTGCTCCAGAATTAGCCCTGTAAATGTGCAAAGCTTTGTGTATAAGAATATTCATCCTTGAATCATAATATTGAAGTGTTAAATAATCAACCATCACCTATTTACAAACAGCTCAGAAAATAAGGTCAGGCCCCATACAGTTACCTCTCAAGCCAATAAATATTAATAGTTTATCACTTTGCTTTATATTTCTTTTATATGTTTTTTCCTCCTTTATTAATTTATTTTTACATTCCAATCCCAGTTCCCCCTCCCTCCTTGCCTTCCAAACCCTCCATTCTCCCCTCCTTCCATCTGCTCCAGTGAGAGAGTAAGGCCTCCCACAGGAAGTCTACTAAGTCTGTCCCATCATCTAGTTGAGGCAGGACCAAGACACCTCTCCACCCCCACACCCCTGTGTCTAGGCTGAGCAAGGTATCTCTCCATATAGAATGGGCTCCACTAACCCAGTTTGTACATTAGTGTCAGGTCTTGGACCCACTGTCAGTAGCCTCATATATTGCCCCAGTCACACCATTGTCACCTATATTAAGGGAGTCTAGTTTGGTCTTATGCGGGTTCCTCATTTGTCAGACCTGAGTCAGCAATCTCTCACGAGCTTGGGTCAGCTTATTCTGTGGGTTTCCCCATCATGGTCTTGACTCCTTTGTTCATATTTTTGCTCCTCCCTCACTTTGATTGTACTCCAGGATCTTGACCCAATGTTTAGTTATGGATTTCTGCATCTGTTTCCATCTGTTTCTGGAAGAGGGTCTGAGCTTCTCTGGGGTTATAGATTGTAGACTAGGTATCTTTTGCTTTACTTCTGGTATCCACTTATGAGTAAGTACATTCTATATTTGTCTTTCTGGTTTTGTCTTTTGTATGTTTTTGTAAAAATAAATAATATGTTGCAGATAAAGATGAAGTTCCTCTAATGTCCTCTCCTCACCCCACCAACCCCAAAACAATTTACAAGAGTCAAAAGGAGGAAAACAATCCAAATATTCAACTCTTAGTGAGGCAAAAAGAAAGATATCCATTAAACAGTACAACCAAATAAAAGAGTTCAGTCAAATGAGGCATACTCATGTGGTAAAAATAATTCAGCAATCACAGTGAGTTTAAAACAGTTACTTGGGCTTTGAAAAGCTCAAAGTAGACATAATAGTAGCAAGTTTTCACTGCTTCCCTAGGTGGACTAAGAAGATCTTTAGAGACATCTCTTTTAATCACAACAGCC
Source organism: Mesocricetus auratus (assembly GCF_017639785.1). Classification (NCBI taxonomy): domain Eukaryota; kingdom Metazoa; phylum Chordata; class Mammalia; order Rodentia; family Cricetidae; genus Mesocricetus; species Mesocricetus auratus. The sequence goes on along the minus strand of NW_024429194.1, from coordinate 25,144,296 downwards.
AGAACATATACAATTTTCCCACCTCACCCCCACAAGAGAGGCAGCCTGCGAAGCTGACATCTCTTTAGTGGAAGCAAGACAGAAGTTGAGGTTTGTGTGTCCAGTGTGCATCAACAGTGATTGCCTCTGGAAGACAGGTCTATAAGTGATTTTAGCGTTTTTTTGTATACTTTTCAATTATTTTTAGAAATAATGACCTATTTTTATATAATTGAGAAATGAACAATAAGTTGTTAGTATAAACACCCATAACAGAACCCCCACGTAGCAACTGGAAAAACATAGGCATTCTGATCACAACAGCCTCACTTCAATCCCAGCTCCAATATCTGATCCCCCTTCCTGAGCCTCTGTCCCGCCCTGTGAATCAGGGAAGCACCAGCGCCTGCCCCACGGGTCTGTCGTGAGCATAAACTGGAAAACTGAAAAAGCAAAAGAGAAAAGGCACTTGTGGGTGGTCCTTCCAAAGGGACAGCTGGGATGCTGGAAGAAGGAAGGACAAAGAAGAGCACACGCTCCTGTGAGGCAGAGGCTCTGGGCTGAGGATTTTAAAACATTAGCTGCCCTTGATCTTCCATCAGCCTCTGTCAACAGGGACAAAATGGAAGGGCTGGACATCACCTCTGGTTGGCATTGGTCGGTAATGTCAGATGATGTTCTCTTTGCAGCCCTGTGTACAAATGGGAATATCTAGCTATTATAAACAGGATGCAAAAGGAAACTGCAAATCAAAAGGAGCTGGGTTTTCTCTATTGTAGTCATACCATCGCCACTGCCATTACCCTGCAGGGTCACCACTACCACAGTAGGACTTTTCCTGATGTCTAGGTAGAGGATTCAGAGAAGAGTGAGAACAGGAACACACCTCGAGGCACTTTTCACTAACCTGTTTATGCGAGAGTACTGTCACATAATAAGCTACATCTTCAGTAATCAGTGATCATGGCCTCTGAGAATCAACTATTCTTGACCTTGAAAAGGACATTCTGAAGGAGAGGACAAGAACCGATAGACAAGGGACCAGGCCTGTGGACCCATTTCCTAGAGGTCTAACAGAAAAGTGGGCCCTGCTCTTAGCCTTGAAGCTTCTAGGAAGCCTGAAGAGATGGGATGAATGAAGAGTCTCCTTAGCCTACCACCAGATCATCCTATCCCTGAATATCTTAAAGAGGCCTGTGACATTTGGTTTGACATTTCCATCCAAGACTGCCTGCCCAGCTGCTAAGGCAGCAGAGGGAGCTCAGAAAGCTACCATATCCTCAGGGTACACACTCCTCAGCTGAGTCAATATGCAGAGACAAGGAGAGCAACGTAACACTCCACAAAGAAATAGTCTGCACAGATGGCAGAAGGTGTTTTATGGAACCAGAACTGAGGCTCGCTCCCCAAGTCAGCAGCCCTTTCTCTTGGCAATAGCTACTGCCTGCTTGGAGAGATGCCTCTGTTTTCTGGCTGAAAAAGTAAGTGTGGTTCACTTGATTTCCAAGTATTATAGCATCCATTCCCTTAAAAATTCAGCAGCAGGCTGGAGTCCAAAGCTCAACAGAACATGTTTTATCATCCATTTAGCATCAACACGAGGGTGGCCAAAGTGGTTTCTACTCCAACCCGTGGAGTGCTCAGATCTGATGGCCATGGAGAATCAGAATTTTTTTTAACTATGTTTGTATGTGTGGGTTTGTATGTGCATGCGTGCACACACATGCATGTCACAGCACGAGTAGAGGTCAAAGGGCAACTTCCACCACAGTGCCGTTCTCTCCTTCCACCATGTGAATCCTGGGTATGACACTCATACCCTTGGCAGCAGGTATCCTTATCCACAGAGCCGTCTCTCCAGCCCTCACAGGAGTTCTCACTGAGCTTTTTGAGCTTTACACACGCTTTGTGTGTAAAGTACACACACAGCATATTGACTGTGACACATAAGTTCACACCCACGTGAGAACCACTGTGCAAGAAGACGTTGCACCTCATCACATGGTCAGTGCGGCAGCATCCCATGTGTATCCCGTGCGTGAGGAGCTTGCCCACACTTTGCATGTCCCTCCATTTGCACCACTTCTCACGTATTTGCATTCCAAGGTGCTTAGACATTAAGGAGAAATCTATCACAATTCCTGAAAAAAAAGCTGTTTTTCTTTATCCCCTGCCTTCATCTTTAAAGCTAGATTCATCTTTACTGTCATCTGAAATGTTCTTGACAGACGTGAAGGTGGCTGCTTTGCAAGCTAATTGGTTTAAGTAGACAGCCTGGATCGGCATAATCCAACACCCAGTCTGAGAGGCATCGAATGTACCCTACCGGGTGGCTGCAAATGCCATCTCCCTTCCAGGCTCCATCTTCGTAAGGCATTGATTTTCCACATCCCCTGAGTCCCATTGCATGAATCATTTACTGTGCTGGCTCCAGCCCAGCCTGGAGATGAAATCTTAAACCTGAACGTGCAGAATGGGACTATCTCATGGGCCCCAGCAGGTGTGCGACCAGGAATGCTCACTCGAGAGCTGTTGGAGAAAATTTCATAAGTGTCCCACTTGTAAGTTGCAAGGATCATTTGCATTTTTCCTTTAAATTTGTTTGAGGCTCTCTGTTTTTCGAAGCGTGTTTACACTGAACATTTTAGGATGCTGGGATCTGGGTAGAAAAAGCTGTTCAAGGTGAACCAGGCAAGCTGATGGCAAAATCATATCTATCCAAATTAGACTTCAGCTTATTTGCATAATTTATTCTAAAATAAATTGTCCATACCTATTTTGTAATTTATCTCGGTGAACATAGCTACACTGGCTAATTTACTCATCCATGTGATTTTAAAAAGAGACTGGAAAGGAGCATGTTTGTGATGATATCATTTGTTAATTAATTCTTCAGGCCATCTGCTGCCTACAATCACAAGGTAAGATTTCAAATTATGTCATGTTTTCCATAGCTGAAGGTGAGCTGTCAATGGAGGTATCAATAAGCCTGAGAAAAATTAGCAGTCACTGTTGATCTTCAGATGATGAGCAGATGGGAAAGTGTGCTGGTTTGAATGAAAACGGCCCCCATAGGCCCATAGGGAGTGGCACTATTTGGCGGATTAGGGGGTGTGGCCCTGTTGGAGGAAGTGTGTCACTGGGAGTGGGCTTGGAGGTTTCAGAAGCCCAAGCCAAGCCCAGAGTCACTCTGTCTTCCTGCTGCCCATACATCTGGACATGGAAATCTCTGCTCTTTCTCCAGCACCATGTCTGCCTGTGTGCCGCCATGCTTCCCACCATGATGATAATGAACTAAACTTCTGAAGCTATAAGGGAGCAACAGTTAAATGCTTTCCTTTATAAGAGTTACTGAGGTCACAGTGTCCCTTACCAGAAATAGAACAGTGGCTGACACAGAAGTGCAATATTCTACTCCTTCATAAAAATCCATTCACAGAACTAGTACTTGAGAGTTCATTGTGCCCCATGGTGAAGCATGAAGAAAGTCGGGGGGGGGGGAGAAGTAAGCTCTTGGAGGCTCAGGCTTTTTGACAGATACAAGCATTATCAAACTGTCACCAAATAGTGAAAGTACAGGTATGCCGAGGCAGCATGGAGAAAGGTGTACAGAAACGGGAAGAGACAGGGTGCTCATTTAACTGTATCAAGAGAGCCTATACAATGGAGACACTAGACACGAATGAGGGATGAGGAAGAGAAGAGGGTAGGCTACCCCAGGCAAAGCAGCTGAACAAGGCCAGGCCTGTAGCAGAAGAGTGGGGACAAAGGATCAAAGGAAATCAGCACGAAAAGACTGAGGTAGACAGGCCCAGTGAAGGGGGAGGTACCTCCCTAGAGCACCCTCCTCAAGCTTTAGAGGCAATTAGCATGACCTTGGGTCTTGAGGGAATTTCTTATTTTAATAGTCCTGGGCATGGCTGGACACAAGGGTCCGAGTGCTCACATATACACTGAGAAGATGTGCCTGGCTGCATGAGGTTGTGGTTCTCAACCTGTGGGTCATGACCTGTTGGGGGGCATGATTGTATATCAGATATTTACATTGGGGTTCATAACCATAGCAAAATTACAGTTATGAAGTAGCAATGAAATAATTTTACAGCAGGGGATCACTACAGCATAAGGAACAGCACGAGGGAGGTTGAGAACCATCGCTTTGAAGAGTGAGCACAAAGCCTTTTAAGGGGCTACTCTAGTGTGGGGCAGAGCTGTGGTGGCTTGGCCTGGGGTGGAGGGGACAGAGCCACACACAGAGCAGCAAGTGAGTGTGACACTGGAGATAGAATTAGATCGTTCGGGCTTGTGTGGCTGGATGCATGAGGTACTATGTTTGAGTAGGGGTCACCTCAGAGTGACTAGACGCAGGCAGGAAATCCAGAGCTCTGTGTTATAAGTAATGAATTGGAGATGCCATGGAGGTACCCCAGTGACAGGGACACCAGAGAGTTGTACTTGGTGCAACCGTTTTGGTTATTAATTTTAGTTGGCATTTATTGGATGTTCCATCTATGTTGGGTACAACTCTATGCATTTCAAGTGTTGGTCATTTACAGATCCGTGTATATGGGAAGCCACTGAGACCTTACAAAGAACAACATGCCCAAGATTATGCATACTAAGTAGTAGCACCTCACTGGTTCTAATGCATCATACTTCAGTAATAAACATAATCAAACTGATCGACTGCATTTGGGTTAATTCCTGTGTTCTCTTTTCTGTGTCAAATGAAAACAAAAAGGAAAGCAGAAAGTATCTTCAATATATAATGTAGAATCCTCTAATGTGTGGGTCAGCAGTAGAGATAAATGCCACGTTGTCACATATGACTTGGGGGTCAACAGTCAGGCAGCATTTTAAGAGAGACTCTTGTTAAAACACTGAGCAACAGGAGGCTGGAGGAATAGCTCAGTGGTTAAGCACACTTGCAGCTCTTGCTGAGGGCCCAGATTCTATCCTCAGCACCTACAGGGTCAAGAACAATGGTTTATAACACCAGATCCAGGGGATCTAACACCCTCTTTTAGCCTCTTGGGGTACTAGGTATGCACATGGCACACACACATACATGAAGACAAAGCACACATACACATAAAATAATAATTAAAAAATCTAAGCTACAGTGGGGTCCTGAGACCAGAGAACATCCACAGATCAGGGAGTATCTCGGTTTGGCCTGCCACTGCCCCTGGGTGAAGAAGGCCTGGAGAGACAGATCTGGAGACTAGGAGAGCAGATTGTGACAAACTAAAGCACAGAGGCAGCAGGCTAAGGCTGGGAGGTGTCTATGGAGAGACAGCCCTGACTTTGGTGACTGTGTACAGCACTCATTGACTGAGCTTAGGCGTAGGATTTGATAATGCTAAACCTGAGGCCGGTGAGTTGATCAGATCCTAAAGCCACATGGCTGTCCTCACAGCTGTCAAGTCTGAGAACTCTGAAGGTCCAGAACAGAGTGCACACGATTCCCAGAGTCACATTCCTCCAGCAGGGTGATTCATACTCAAGAGGTCTTGAAAGAATGAAGACAGGTCTCTGCCTATCCCAGTCTTGGTGCTGTGACCAAGTCCTATGCAGCAGGGGACATCTCCAACTAAACATTAGTCACTCGAGGACTATGACCTGAGGATTTCTCGAGATACAATGAGTGTGACAGAATGGAAAGTTGAATGTGGTCAACAGAGAGCAGTCCCTGCTACACAAAGAATAGTAAGTGCTTCCACGAAGATGACTCTTCGGACATCAGACAGACTCACTCAGCAACTGAGGAAGCCACAGTTTAACTGATACCCAACCCCATTTGTGTAACTGCCACTCTATTTTTCAAGGACCAAGAAATAAGCTGGCCCAAAACTTCACCATTTGTTCTTTCTCGGTAACCCTTGTGATGCTCCCTTTTTGAGATCTTTATTTTATATGTGTAGTACTGTGGAATAATCCTTCTGTACACTGTGTAAACTACATGGTGATTAGTTTAATAAAGAAGCTGACTGACCAATAGCTGGACAGGATAAGACTGGGTGGGAGAATCAGACTGGGAGAACTCTGTGAAGAAAAAGGGAGGAGTCAGAAGAATCACCAAGAGATGAAGAGGGAGCAAGACAGGGGAGGACAGATAAATCTGCAATCCACGTGACATCAAATAGATTAACTGAAATGGGTTAATTTAAGTTGTCAGTAATAAGCCTAAGCTATTGGCCAAGCATTGACAACTAATATTGAGTCTCCATCTTGCTTATTTGGGGACTGGTGGGTGGAAAAGAAAAGTCCACCTACAGTATGGGTGTTTTGTGTGCATGTGTACCACATGCATGCAGTGCTCCTGGAGGCCAGAATAGGGTTCAGATTCCCAGAACCTGGAGTTACAGACTGTTGTGAGCTGGCATACAGGAGCTGGCCCTCTGAAAGAGCAGTCAGTTCTCTTTACAGCTAAGCCATCTCTCCAGCCCCCATCCTCTTACTGTGTGTGCATTTAGATGAGTCTTACTTTGTGGGGTGGTTTTTTTTTTGGTAACTTTGTGGTATTTTTAAGAGTTTTTATGCTTTTACTTGCTATTCCCCTCCATATCTTTATCTAATTCTGTCTATAAATTTTTCCATTCAAGAGTAATTTTTTCTTTTCTTTCTATTTCTCTCTATCTTGTCCTCTCTGTTTCCTCTTTTTCCTTTCTTCCTACATTTAGCAGTATTCTGTTACTTTTAATACTGTCATGTTTTAATTTTTATTTCCCTTATAGCTTCCTGATTTTTCTTCTGAGCTTTGTCATCAATGTGAAATAACTTTTTATTTTCCTTTTCCTTAAATTACTTTCTCTTACTCTTCTCTACAGCTTTCTCCACCCACCTCCCTTCTTTCTCCTGATTATTTAATCTTTCTTCTCTCTCCCCTGTTTTTCCTATTTCTCTGCTCCTTCCCTTATCTCATTCATTTACTATTTCACACTTACTTATTGTAATTTTTTTAGCTTCATGACATACTCTACAGTGGTTTTGTCATTTTCAGTTCTATAGTTATTTGTGATATATTTGTGCCATACTTGACTCCTATGTTTATTTCTGTATTTTGTATAGTGTGAGGTAGTTGCATCTAAAAACAGTTTGTTTGTTTGTTTGTTTGTTTTTCGACCTAGTTGTACTGGGGGAACTGGGCCTTCCAGAGTAGGCTATTCAATAAAAAGACAGCACACCTCCCAGACACAGATAAGATATCTAAACCAATAGATGTACAGATTGCAACTAAAAAAAGAAAATGTGTGAGGGACACGAGAAAACAAGGCAACGTGACTTCCCCAAATGTTCCTAACTCTGACACCACTGAACTCACTTAAGTGGCTAAAGAACCTAGTAAAGATTTCAAAAAATATTTCTGGTAAGAATGATGAGGGATCAGTGGAAGAACACAGATGAATCCAGTCCAGGGCCTGGAGAGGAAAGTCAGCAACATTGAAGGAAAATGGGAGGAAAAGCCAGGAAAATGAATGAGAACATCAACAATACGGATGAAAAAGTCGGCAACACAGAGGAAAGTCTCAGCAAGCAAACTGAGATTCTGAAAAAATAAATAAAATAAGCAAAGAAAAATGTTGGAAACAAAAATTCCTCAAGGAAAAAATTTAAAAACACAATGGAATGCATGACCAATAACCACAACCAATCAGGAAAAAAGACTCTAAGGCGTGGAGGACAAAGTTAATGAAGCACTACAATCAAACATCTATAACAAAAAGTAAATAAATTAAAAGAACATGACCACAAAATCTGAAAACTCTAGGATGTGGTCAAGAGACCAAACCTAAGAATCCACTGGCTGAAGGAATTGAGATGAATGCTAAAAGCATAGCAAAGGTAGCCAACAAAATTTCAGCAGAAAATTCCCCAACTCTATGAAAAGAACCAAACATTCAAATACAAGAGGCATCTAGAACCCCAAATGGACATGACCAGAGAAGAATATCTCCACAACAGATTGCAGTCAAGATGTCAAAAATACAATGCAAAGAAACACTACTAAAAATTGTAAAAGAAAATAACTCTCCTACAAATGCAAAAAGTCAGAATAACCTCAGATTATCAGCAACCATCAAAACCAGGGAATTGTGAAATAATGTATTTCAAGCCCTAAAAGTGATAGATTTCTACCTAGATTGTTACACCCAATTAGGAGTACATGAACATCAACCTAGGAAAGGTTAACATCAATCCCAATTCTAGATGGGAACATCCTAACTTTATCAATTTAGGAGACTGCCTCCTACATATGCATCTTAGAAGGCTTGGGTAATACAAGACAGGCATAAGTATGTTTAACACACAAAAGAAGCAGCAAAGTTAGCATCAATTCACAGAAGAACTATACAAAGGTTCCTTGTATCTTAGCTCTGCTTCTACTCTTGAATTAAAATTTAGAATCTTTGGCTTGGTAAAATCATACATCTACATCACTGACAAAAATAAAAACTTCAGACCTCTTACAAATTTAGGGAATGATCACAAACAGACTCATCTGATGTTCACGCATGTCTCCTAATTGGTAATGCCTTCACCGAAGATTGTTCAGAGATTAAGAAAGTTATCAGAATGAAAATAATGTCATGCTTAGTCAGTACCACTAGAGAGGCTAAAGCAGGAAGACTGTGAATCCAAGGTCAGTCTGGATTTCACAGTGAAACCATCTCTTAAAGCTAAAAAGAAAAACTAACTAAATAAAATAAAATGGAGTCACTTGTACCAAACCTTTCAAGAGTAACTAAAGCCAAGATACTCTGGTGAGGTGGCTCTTATGCTTAGCTACAAGACACTATCTTCTAATCTTGGCTCTTTGTTTAATTCCTTTTACAATAGTTGCCTCAGGTATGGGCATATTTCAGGAGTTTTCACATCAAATTCCTCAAGATGGAGGTCTAAAAACAAAATGAACCATTCTGGTACAAAAGAAAATACTCTAAAGAGACATGCTTGTGTCTCTCCTTCTGGCTATCATGCTATTATAACAATACACTCCATCTGTTCAGAGGATCTTTCCTCATTTCTCTTCTCTTGGGTACCATGTATATCTTGTAGGTTCTTTCCTGTTTCCCAGACTCTCCTGATCCATGTTTAAAATCCATATATGAGTGAGTACATGCCATGTTTGCCTTTTTGTGACTGGGTTACCTCACTCAGGATGGTTTCTTCCAGTGCTATCCATTTACCTGCAAATTTCAAGATTCCATTGTTTTTTTCTGCTGAGTAATACTCCATTGTGTAAATGTACCACATTTTCTCTATCCACTGTTCAGTTGAGGGGCATCTAGGTTGCTTCCAGGTTCTGGCTATTACAAATAATGCTGCTATGAACATAGTGGAGCAGATGCCCTTGTTGTATGAATTTGCCTCCTTTGGATATATCCCTAAGAGTGGAATTGCTGTGTCTTGTGGTAGATTGATTCCCATTTTCCTGAGGAATCTCCATACTGCTTTCCCACCAGCAGTGGAGGAGTGTTCCCCTCTCTCCACATCCTCCCCAGCATAAATTGTCTTCAGTGTTTTTGATTTTAGCCATTCTGACAGAAGTAAGATGGTATCTCAGAGTTGTTTTGATTTGCATTTCCCTGATGGCTAAGGATGTTGAGCACTTTCTTAAGTGTGTCTTGGCCATTTTAGCCTCCTCTATTGAGAATTCTCTGTTTAGTTCTGTACCCCACCTTTTGATTGGGGAGGGAGAGGGAACTGGGATTGACATGTAAAACAAGCTATTCAAAATAAAAAAAAAAAACAATACACTCCAAGGAGTTATAATTTGCCCAGGAATCTCTCTCTCTCTGGATGAAGGGGATGCCCAAAGCCCTGCTGTGGTCAGAAGAGGAACTTGCCTATCAAGGAAAGATGGCACACAGTTTTGACACCTTGTCAGACCACCTTATAGAACAGACTAGAGCTGAGACACGGATGTCAAAGACCGGAGGGGCCACACCTTGACCGGGACAGCTCGGCCTCAGGTGTTGTTCCTCAGAAGCCACCCACTTTAGCTTGGTTTTGTTGTTTGTTTCTTTGTTTTTGAGATAGAGTCTCTGATTGGGACCTGTCTAAGGTAACTGGCCAGCAAACCTGAGGGATTACAAATATATGCCACTACACATGGCTTCCTGTGTAAGCAACAAGGCTCTAAACTCAGGTCTGCATACTTGTCCATAAAGCAATGGCTGAGCCATTCCTTCCAAGCCCAAGTTACTCTTGTCCCTCAGAGTACAGCAGCAGTGAGAAGGTTCTGGAAGAAGCACGTTGCACATCACTCCACTGCAGAAAATCATCTGGGATCGGGAGGCAGCACTCCCAGAGTCAACCTGCTTGGGTAAGATAAAACTTACCCTGAGTAACTACGAAAAATGCCTTTCAATGGTGAATATTTGTCGGCTTTCAAACAAAATAAATACAAAACAAAATCCCATGTCAGTCATTGTCACCTCCATCAGAGTGCCACTGTTCTAGCACATCAGACCCTGAAATTTCAGGTCTTTTGCCCCCAGTCCAGTGCTCTTCAGCTCTTCTCTCCATGTTCATCCTTACTGGACTTTTCTTCTTCAAGCAACTGGAGGAACCTGCTATTTTCAGAGACACTTGAAAGCACAAAGGTAGTGTGAATTCAAATCCTGTGCTGCTTTTTAGACTTTCCAGAGCAGAGGCTGCATATTTATGGTATTCTAACACTTGTCTATGAAGCACATTTTTTGGCTGACCGAGTAGCAGTGAACTTTGGATGACATCTGAAGATGCTCATCACCAGTGGAAAAGCTGGATGCAATCTCAAGGAGCAGGCATGATGGAAAGCAAAAGAGAAAAGTGCTACTTGGACTCTGGAGACAGGGATGCTTGAAGTGGTCCCTCTGAGCCTCGGGACTTTACTGTCATTGATATGGGGGTTATCTGATCATAGTCAACATCCTCTTCTTGCTGAAGGAAAAACATGTACTAAGTAGCCCACAGCTGAAATACTTACGGATTTCACAGTTTGCCCCCACCCAGCCATGAGGGCAGTGGCAGGTGTAACCATTGGGCTGGTCCAAGCAGGTTCCAGCATGATGGCAAGGGTTACTGTCACATTCATTGATGTCAATGTCACACTCTTCACCTAGGAGGATAAAGAAAAGTAACAGTGATTGGCTGTACCCATATCCCCTATGAGTTCATTAAAATAAAGGAAGGAGGGAGAGGGAGAGAGGGAGGGAGGGAGGAAGGAAGGAAGAAGGAAGGAAGGAAGGAAGGGCTGGAAAGATGCATCAGTGGTTAAGAGAACTGGCTGTTCTTTAAGGGGACCTGGGTTTAATTCCCAGCACCCACATGGCAGCCCACAACGGTCTGTAATGCCATTTCCAAGGGATCTGACACCTTTACACAGACACATATGTGGGCAAAACACCAATTCATGTAAAATAAGAAAAAATTATTTTTAAGAGAAGGAAAGAAAAGAGGAAGGAAGGAAGGAAGGAAGGGAAAGAAAGAAAGAAAGAAAGAAAGAAAGAAAGAAAGAAAGAAAGAAAGAAAGAAAGAAAGAAAGAAAGAAAACTCAGGCTAGTGATGATGATCTCCAGCCACAGAGCCCAGCCTACTATTCGTACAAAGCAAGGAACTCTTGGAAAATTCCAGACAAGGAATGTTTCACTTAAGTAAACCTGAATAAAGAAAAAGCATTGCTAAGGAGACTCTCTCCTTGAACCCATGAAGAAGTAAAGTTATTCTCACATCTGAATAAACCTTTGGAGATTGACCTAAAAGACAAACATAGGTTCCTGATGTTGTTAAAGTCCATTCTACTTTGGATTCAGTAGCTAAATCTCATGCCATTTCTGAAGTTCCAGGAAGCAGAACACTCAACAGTTTATGATTCTTTTTTAGCCAAGTATTTGAGTTTTCTGGTTTGGACATTGGCTCTTTAGTGGACACAGTTGTATACCCAGCTCAAGTCATTTGTGAAACCTGATTCTCCTTTCTTAATCCCTCTATATACTTGGATTCAGCAGGGAAGGGACTGAAAATCTCAGGGAGAGTATTAGTTGCAATTAGAGTGACAGTTACAAAGACAAGATTAGCTCAAATCTGGTATACTACTTCCTGGAAAATGATGGTCCAAAGGATGCTCACATCCACTCCAGTCTGTTCTTCCGTCACAGTGAAGATGGCCAGACCCTGACTGTTAAGACCCAGCATCCTGACCTTTCTGACCTGCCTACAGAGCCTACTGTAACAATCCAAGTCAGCCCGCAAGCCAGCATCACTATGATCCAAACATCCCCATATAGGAAGTATCTTGCTGGCAAAAGTTTTAGGAACAAAGGACACCCTTGGACAATTTTACAGCCAAGACACTCAACAGATACAAGATGAATACACTCCTTAAACCTAAGGGCCTCTCATCAAAGCTGAAGAGGACACTTCACAATAAGGCAATCTCTCTTAAAAGAAAAAAATGGAAAAGAGCTTTTAAAAATGAGCCCTCATTTGCTTAGATAAATACAGAAAGGGAAGTAGGGGGAAGAAAACAACAACACTACTGTCATCATCACAATCAACAAAGAGAAAAACCAAATATTTTGTTCATATCTTCAGGAGACAACAATTCAAGGTATTCATGTAATTATTTCCGGGCTTATTAAGCATTAGACTGCTTTTCTATCTGCTGTTGGTTTACTTCACAATTATAAAACTGCCATATGCTACTCACAGATAATTTCAGAGGAAAAATCTCACACTGAAAGATCTCATGTCTGTTCCATGTCACACTCTATGCATACCTGGCATCTCACTATTGCGACTCGAACCTGTCGAACAAAACATGCACTGTCTCTGGGTCATCCTAAAACGATTATAATCCAGTCACGTCAGGTAAATTTGTTTCTTGCAATAAATGTAGTAATTTACAGCAACAGAGAGGACACAAAGTTGATTGCTTCATGCTAACCTGTTTGAACCAGTTTAAAATGCGATCATTGTGTATTGGCAGGGTGATCACTCTGAGAGGAGAAGGTCATTGACTGACTGCACCACTACAGATGGCACCACATGGTAGACTGACCGAAAGCCACACCAACGGAGAAAGGCTGAAGGATAATCAAAGTCCTGACTGATAAATACCTCAGTGCCATTTCCACCCAGTTAGGAAGTCACCCTTAATGGAGAGATTTACTAAACAATAGCTTGCTTCAGCTATTCTGAAAATTCTGAAATGAGATTCCTGTGACCTGAACAGCAACAGTGACAGCAACAACTTGGCTCTTCCCAACCTTCACAGCCCCAGTCTGGCAAACCCCAAGCCCCACTACACTTCAGCAAGTCCAAGGTCAATGCTACACCCTCTGTTCACCACATGAACTTAAACTCATGGCAGGCCTCAAGCTTCAGCTTCTCAAGTGTTGAGATTATAAGTAAGGCCCCACCACACCCAGGCAAGCATCAATCTTTCCACGCATTTCAACATGCTGGCATTGTTTCCAGTCAACATGCATTTTGTCTTATTGTACTAGAAGGGCTCAACTTAATGACTCTGAGATTTTGTGGGCCTGAGACTGTTGTCTTTCTAGTTGACTTGTTTATTATTTTCTTTCACCCAAATTAGAAAAAAGAAATGCAATGCTCTTAAATGACTGCTATTCTTGAATAGCACTTGTGAAGACATGCAAAATGACATTTCTCCTTGACTAAGGTTACCAATTAGGACCTGAACATGAAGTCCTTTACAATTTCCTTTCAATCTATTGCTCTCTCCCTCTTCTCCCTGCTCCCTGTTTCTCTCTCTGAACTTGAGTGTACACACATGTACATGTAGATGCACATAGATTTACATATATGTGGAAGTCAGACGTGAAGTTAGGTATCTTTCTCATCATGCTCCATATTTTTTTAATGTGTACAAGTGCTTTGACTTCACAAATGTCTGTGTACATCATGCATGCCTGGTGCCAGAAGAGGCCAGAAAAAGGTACCAGGTCCCCTGGAACTGAAGTTATAGATGGTTGTGAGTCACCATGTCGGCGATGGACAGCAAACTCAGTTCTTCTGGAAAAACAGCCAGTGCTCTTATCTTCTGAGCCATTTCTCTGGCCACCATCCTGTTTTTTGAGATAAGGTCTCTCACTGAACTCAGAGCTCACTAACTAGCTAGACTAACCAAGTAGTTAGTAAGCCATGGGGACCCCCACTTTCTCTACCCTCCCCCTTCCCAGTGCCCCTCTTTCCACATGAGTGCTGAAGATCTAAACTCAGGCACTTGCACAGAAGGCTCTTGCCTAGCTGAGCCCTTCCTCTAGCCCTCAATCTATTGTTTGCTAAGAGGCAATGTGGATAATATGTATACTAGGTTGTGCCTATAGAAGGCCATAATCATATCGATTCATTTGTAATGCTTCCCTTAGGTAAGTTAGGAAATATAAGTAACCTGCAACCACAATATCTACATTAAACATATGTCAGGCTCCAGGCAGGTACCGTAGCTTGTTCCTTCATATTTTAATAGGATTTTATTATACACAAATCAAGGTTCAAAAACATTTTTTAGAGCTTTTCCTATCATGGTGTAAAAACCGGAACCTGTCTTAACCACTCCTATAAACTAAAAAGCTGGATGAAATATATGAAAAATAAAATTCTTTAAAGAATGAGATACCAAGCAGTCCTAGTGTCTAGCTGCAAGAAGCAATTGAGCACCACAGTCCCCCTGGACTGCCACCTGCAGCCAGATCTCAAACAAAATGGTTTCACTGAACTAAGGAGACCAAGACTGGAGTTGGTGGAGGCCAAGATCATATGTAAGGAATGCTACTACAGAGATAGCATGTGATAAATACAGCACACTAAAGTACACTGTATCCTGGAATGATCCTCTTTCACTACAGTTTGCTATCGAATAGTGTATGCACATAGAATTCAAGAACCCTGGCAACTAGGGTAAGAGACAAGCAGCCCCCAAACTTTGAAGAGGAATTCAAGGTTCACTACCCACAGTGCATCAGTGAAGCCAGTAAGGGTCCCATCTAAGGAGTAGGACACAAGAACCACTACAGTAGAGGGTCAAACCAAAAATGATCAATATAAAAAGATTAGCATTTTAAAAATATGATCATATCACTTACCACGTTAACATACAATGGGCAGCATCCAAACAAATTAGGAGAAAAGGAGGGAGAGAGGATGAAGTGGTAGGAGCCCACCTGCCCACTTTCAAAAGTCATGTGGCAACAGTAGATTTTAGGTATCAAGGCTGTATGGCAATTGAACAGACACATCAGTCAACAAAAAAGGAAGAACTCAAAAATAGAGCCATACAAGTATCTGCCAACTGATTTTTTGACCAAGATTCAAAAGTAGTTAAATGAAAGAGAAACAGATGGCCTTTTTAACTAATGAAGCAACATTTAAAAGGAAAAAATAAATAATATCTAGTTGGAAAAGTCCAGGATGGAAAGCAGCATATGAAGAAAAGCATGGGCCAGAGAAGCCTCACTAAAGGGCAAGGCTGCAGCAGGGGAGCTGCTGACCTAATAACTTTGAAAAGGATGCTGCTGTTGTTTGAGACAAGGTCTTATGTAGCCCAAACTGGCCTTGAACACACTATGTAGCCAAGGAAGGCCTTGAACTTGTGATCCTCCTGTCTTTACCTCTGGAGGGCTGTCTTTATAGGCTTGAACCACTATGTCTAGCTTAGACCTCGTTAAACTAAATGAATATGAGCTCTAAGTAGACCCTGTATTCTAGTTGGGAAAGTGACTTTCTAAAAGAACATAAGGTAGCAATTTTGATACTGCTATGGCACATATTGGGATTAAACAACAGAGTGGGAACCACTTACATTGCTATTATTGTGTGTTGGGGCAGGGCTTATGGACAAATAAAAGACCAGGATGGTCCTGGTGGTGCTGGATTAGAATTTGGACCACACCATGAATTCCCATGAAACTTAATAGAGGTACAGAGAGCTTCATAGTAAGAAATGTGCGCCAGATGCACACATCATTAGTATATACACGCACACTCCCTTGCTCGTCAGCCAAGACACTCTGACAGCAGTGACATCCTAATAGCAACAAGTACTTTTAGTGCCTAGATATTTACTTCAATTATTCTCCAAGAAGGAGCCAGGGGACCTTGGAGAAATGGATGACTCCAGAATGAGGACGGGGAAATAGACAAGATGAGACTGAAGTCTTAAACATCAGGAAGTACACAAGTGCTGAAACACAACCCGACAAAGCAGCACCCCCACAGCTATACGGGGCTATGTGGGGGGGCACGTGAGTCAAGTGAAAGACCTCCCAGTACCCAAAGTGGGAACGCTGCGAGCAATAAAATAAACTAAAATGTGTTGTCCTGTAACACAAACCATACACAA
Source organism: Mesocricetus auratus (assembly GCF_017639785.1). Lineage (NCBI taxonomy): Eukaryota > Metazoa > Chordata > Mammalia > Rodentia > Cricetidae > Mesocricetus > Mesocricetus auratus. The sequence goes on along the minus strand of NW_024429194.1, from coordinate 25,127,960 downwards.
AGTACCCACAAGCCCTAACTAATATAAATAAGAGGTTGAACAAACTAATAAATGGGGGAGAATAAACAAATCTCTCATGGGAAGTATTCTAAGTAGTCCTTTAGCTACCCCAACCTCATACGGGGAAGCATAGCCTCCACTCATTAAGGGTAGGTTATGCCAAGCGACTTCCTTCCACACAGTGCAGCAAGGTAGAGGAGGGAAGGTAAAATGATGGTGGAAAACCAAATGAGCACCGCCTCAGCTAGTGAGGAAGGCCATCAGCAACCACAAGCTATGCTGATGTGAGAAGCCTTAAAGTGCTGTGGCAGGGTTGGGAAATACACAAAAGACATGAAGAGACCTTTCACCATGGAGGAAATTCAGATATCAAAATTAAAAAAACCATAAAATTGTTTATCATCATTTTGCCATAGAGAGACTCAAACTAAAGCCATGGGGAGCTCTCACTATACAGCTAACAGATGAACAAAGCCTTGCAGGAAAGGGTGGATACCAGACCAATAAGATGGAGAGGACTGTCACTGGGTTGTGGTCCTATGGAGAGAGCTGTGCGGAAGAATGCCAGGCTTGGAGAGTGGGAAAGTGCCACTCCATCAATGAAGAGGCTCTCAAACATTCACTAGTGGGCCAATTCCAAGTTTTACTAGGTCTCAGATATACTGAGAGGCAGGAAAGCAAGAAAAAGAAAGGAAGGTTAGGGGCTAGAGAGATGGCTGAAGAGACCTGTATTCAATTCCCAGCTCCCAGGCGGTGGCTCACAACCACCTGTGACTCCAGGCACAGGGGATTGTACACTAGCTTCTGGTCTCTGTAGGCACTAGGCATACATGGTATACATACATACATACATACATACATACATGCAAAGGATCAAAATTATTATACAGTTTCCAGGTAGAGCTATTTATAGCGGCAATAATACCATCTGAAGTGCTATCCAACATTTAAAAGCAGAAAACAAAAGATAATCTACGAATTTGATATGTGCTTTATATCTCTAAGACAATTTACTAAATAGGCAGTTGGAGAATCACTAAATATTCTGCAGTAAGTATTCTCTCACCAAAAAAAAGTTATCAAAATAAATTTCAAATACATTAAAGATTTAAGCGCTCAAAACTAACTCAGACATGGTTATAATGATATAGGTGGATATTAATAAAGCTTCGATAGTTAAAGTCATTTGATAAACAAGAACAAAATGGGGATCAAGATTTAATTATGTGAAGCTGAAACATAACACATATAAAACAAATGTTCTATGCATATTTGAAAGGCAAGTAAAAAAGAAAAATATATATGACCTTGACAGATAAAAGGTAATACCTTAAATCAAATGGCTAGAAAGAAAGATTAGTGTGAATGGTCTAGCAGAAAAGCAGACAAAGTTATGAGGAGAGTGCTTATAAAATAAAAAAACACAACTGAAAAGAAATGTCTTTTAAAGTTTCCAACACTTTGAGCACTGGATCTAAAAATAAAATAATAAAATAGCACTGTTGCCTATCAGGATGACATCTGTGGGGTGTGTATATCAAAGCAAGGAAACAGGCAGTCATGTCATTATATGGGAAAGTTGTCATTTGTTTTTGTTTTTTCTTCCATAGGCAAATATAACATGTATGCAATAATCTGTTCTCCTGGACCCCTAGGCTTCTATTCCTAGAGAATTGTACTAACAGGGGGGCACTTATAGAAAAATACATGTGTAAAAACATTCCTTTCATTATTGTTATAATTTGGAAACATTCTTAACTGCCAAAAATAAAATTGAAGATGAACTAAAATTAAAAATGCTTTAAAAATAAAGGCCTGGAGTCTTCTTCCAAAGGACTCTTGTTCTGTTCTCAGCACCCATAAGGGGCAGTTCAAAACCACCTATAACTCCAGCTCCAGTGATCCAGTGCCTCCTTCTTGCCCCTGTGGGTACCAGCACTCATTTACACACACACACACACACACACACTTATAAAATAAATATTTTAAAGGTATAATTCTTGGTAAGGAAACACATTATTTATTTTAGTCTAAAAGTAGGTAACAAAGTAACATGGATATTATTATTCCATTTGTGTTCATATATGTACACATATACACTCTATACCATATTCTATTCATAGACTATCAGGAAAACTCTTGGATGTCAATATATTAATAATGCTATTTCCCAGCCATATGTTGTTAACTGGTGAGTTATTTCAATAGCTTTATATCTTCTAATTTCTTCTATGCTTTTTTTAAATTAGTAGTAAAATAGAAATATCTGGAAAAGACCCAGGAATCTTCCCCAATATATTTTTGCCTCCACTGACTAATATATAAATGTCTCTCTGTTTTTATAAACCACCAGATAAACAAAACCATCTGCAAATCATTTTCTGGAGCAAGCCCACTTCTCAGTCTCAGAACAACCAAAGAAAAAAACACAGAGTGTAAAACAGATAAATAGAAAAATCAGAAATTGCTCCTCCCCCAGCCACTTGGCTGTTGGCACCTTCCCCAAGGGTAAACAGATAAGGCCTAGAAAGTGGACTTTGCAAAGTGCTGTAGACTTTGGAGGTGGACACAGTGGCCCAGAAGGAGAGGTCAAGTCCAGCAGAGGATGACACGTGTTTCTCTAGAGACCCCGCCTTCTCCCATGTGCAGCCTTCTCCTGAACCCACAGTGGAGAATCCTCCCAAAAACATAGATCTTGTGTTCTTTCCATGTGCATGTATGTATGTATTGTGTATTGCATGAACATATAGATACACATGTGTTTGGTCATAAATGCTCATGTGTGCTCACATATGTGGACCCCAATGGACAACCTTGAATGGTGTTTTTTAGGAACCAATCATCTTGTGTTTTGAGACAGGGTCTTCCACTGACCTGGAACTTGCCAAGTGGCTAGGTTAGCTGGTTGGTGAGCTCAGGGAACTTACCTGTCTCCTGTTCCCAACTCTGAGAGGACAAGTGTGCCACCTCACTCAGCTTTTGTGTATGGGTCCCAGAGCTGTAACCCAGGTCTTCATTCTGGCACAGCAAGCACTATTCCTACTAAGCTATGTCCCCAGCCCCTGACCTTGTCTTATTCTTTAGTTTTCAAGACCTCTGAGATCTGCAGGGAAAAGCAAGGTTGAAATTTGGAATATTCTGGACTCTTGTGGTTTCTGCCTTCCTTTGAGAATCTGACAAAAACTGAGAACGTTCCGTAGGCACACATATCCAATACAGCATTTCACTTCTGCTTTCACCTGAACTCAGAGTGGGGGCTTTGACAAAAAGCCATCTTAGTTTGGATTCCCCATTCTAAAGGCAACTCCCTAACAGTGTTCAGACACCACCGAGACGAGGGTGAACCCAGCTCCTATGTCTGCAACTGTCACAGCCCACTCTAACTACCCACTCAGTCTGTCCCCACATTCCTCATTTGATTCTCAACACTTCTTTCCCAACACTACCCATCATCTACAGTTCTCAAAATTGTGTTACTTTTACAACATTCGATAAAACTAAAAGTATCTGGATGGAGTTCACACAGAAAGCGCATTCAATCCTTCGGGTCCCCTTCATACTTCATTAGCACTAACACTTTCAAGTGTTCCCATAAAGGCTCATGTCCTATGCTTCAGCGCTCCTTCTCTGGAAATGCGCAGTGATGGCAGTGTCAGCAAATCTAAACGACAAATGCTGGCTTCAGAACAGCCTAGTTTAATGACAACATCGTCTGTTGTTTTCAAATAGGTCTCATTGAAGTCATGCCTCTTGACATTGCGCAATGGCCTCTCTGCTTTGCAATCATTCATGGGAGAGGGTTTGGAGGTTGTCTAACCTCGGCAACCGTGGGACTACGTGGTGAGTTTGAAAACACACTCATGGTCACTCACCTGTGAACCCTGGTGCACAGATGCACGTGCCATTCAGGCCCTCGCTGTCACAGGTACCTCCATTCAGACAGCTGATGTTAGCACAGGGGTCCTTGTACAGTTCACAGTGTGTCCCTGCAGAGAAGCAAATAAAAAAGGATGACCCATGGAATACTCTCTAGTTTGTGTAGCCTTCAAAAGGAAGGTGTTTCACCAGAATGTGACAGCATCAGGATAGGTTCATGGTGTGTATGCATGCATGTGTATGTGTCTGTGTGTGTGTCATGTGTGTGCATGTCTATGTGTGAATGTGTGTTATGTGAATGTGCCTGGATGTGTGTTGTGTGTGTGAATGCATGTCTATGTGTGTGTTTCTTTGTGCATGAATGTCTATGTGTGCATGTGTGTGTGTTTGTGTACATCTGTTTTTATATGCACATAAGTGTGTGCCTACTGCTCCCTTTAGAATGCCATAAAATATGCCTTATTAGAAGATAACAAATTTAATCCCTTTCCTTATGCTCAACTAAGATATCTTATCTACATTTTCTCTGCATATCCCAAAGCCTATGGCATAGAAAGCCAAAAACCTAAAGTTAAAATTTCCCAATGGCTGGCCCCCAATACCCATGCACATAAAGGCAGCTGTAATTTATTTTAATGAGTTACCAAAATGAGAAAAAAAGGAAGATATGAAGTTGGGGGGAAGTATTAGGCAAACATGGGGGAGCTGGGGAAGAGATGGACTATATATGATAATATTTCATTGAGTGTATGTATAGAATCTCAGTGAATTAAAAATCTCAATGACAAATGCTGAGTCTCCAAAAGAAACAGAAAATAGACAACCTGAGAAACATTTCAACATTGGTGAATGACAGCAAAGGTGAAAATTAGGAGTCAGACGTTTCAAAGGTCCCAGATCTCTTGGAGACAAGAGGAGGAGGGAAGGGTTTCTCCATACGTGGACTTCACACTCAAAGTAAATCAACACATGCTACCATCTCCAGGCACCCTGACATCACGTGCCCCAAGCCCTCACTGCACCTTGTGTCTGATTTACTTCTCAGTGCAACACCTAGGAGACAAAGGCACTTATTCCCATCTCACGGCGGGAAAACTGAGGAAAGAAGCTGCCTGCTGTCACAAGGCAGAAGAGCTAAGGGATCACTAAGGGGTCAATGAGTGGTTCAGCAGGTTAAGGTGCTTTCCACCAAGCCTGGGTATCTGAGTTCCATCCCCAGGACCCACATGGTAGAAGGAGAGAACTGACTCCCACAATCTGTCCTCTGACTTCTATGCTTGTACTTGTGACATACATGCCCAGACACACACTACACACACGCACACACACACACACACGCACACACACACACAAATAAATGAATAAATAAATAAATGTAATTAATCATTTTAAATCCTTGAATAAAAATGAAAAAACTTTGCTTGTGTAAAAGGAAAAATAGGATATGTTTGCATATATACATACAAATGTCTGGAGTGAGGCTGGATTACTTCCAGAATATATTGCTTTGATTTCACAGCTATGTGTGTCTGCCTCATTTACCCCTCCCACCTTTTTCACAATAAATTTGATATTTTTAATTAATAAAAGAAAGACCAGGCACTATTTGGGAGGTGGGATATCTACTGGAAAGCTGGGGTACAAGATGGGTCAGCGGATTTCCTCCCTCCCTCTCCGTTTCTCTGTCTCCCTCCCTCATCCCACATTCTTTGGAGTAGAAGAAAGATTACATTCTGCTCTAGCTGAGAACGTAAACAATGAAATGCTCATTCTCCCTGACGGCCTCAAGAAAAACAAGCATGAAGCAAAGGACAGCGATGCTGACTTCACTTCCTTGGCTCCCATTGCACAACGGCTGCCGCGCCCAGTGATTCATCCTGCCGGCTCTGACATCCTGCTGGCCTTTCCCCCTCCTTTCTTTGTCACTGCCTTAAGAAACAAGGCTCAAGAAAGGGGACAGAAAGAAATAAAAGCAGAACTCCCTGCCTACGCCTACACAAATGCCCTACTTGACAGAGCAGTTTAAAATGGCAGCCCTTGATTTCTGGTTCTCCCTCACCTGCCATTTTCAAGTACTGCTCAGCATCATGCCTGGGACTTTTCTCAAGTGTTTTCCAGATCTCTCCTTTCTCATATCTCACTGCCTCGCACCGCAGGAACAATCACTCATAACAGGACTTTACTCCCTCTCTGTGTCCAGGGCCTTGAAGGGCTTCTCCCTGTCTTGGTAATATAAAACATTCTTCTACATTTGGTTTCTTCATAAAGTTTCCATTTCTAGAGGCTAGGGATGTAATTCACCCAGTGTTTGATCCCCAACACCACAGAAACCAGGCATGAAGCAAGAGAATCAAAAGTTTAAAGTCACCCTTGGCTCCATAACAAGTTCAAGACCTTGTCTCGGGTGGGGGGAAGGTGGGAGAGAGAGTGTGTGTGTATTCCTCAGGGAACAGCATACCTATTGAATATCCAATATAAAGCGGTCAGCCCTGAAAACATAATCATACAAGTAACATTATAGCAGGTTGAGTTTATATATTTAGAAACTATATATGCATGTGCGTGTGTGGGTATGAATACATGCTGATATATATATGTGTGTGTATGTATATATATACATATATATATATATATATATAGAGAGAGAGAGAGAGAGAGAGAGTTAAAGAAAATAGAAGGCATGAATCCGAAAGAGAGCAAAGGGAATGTATGGGAGGAATTGGAGGGAGAAGAGGGAAGGGGAAATGATGCAATTACAGTGTAATCTCAAAATAATTTAAAAATCAATTAAAAGAGTTGGGGGGCAGGGGAGTCAGTCCTCTCTGCTTCAAAATATTTATCTCAAAGACCTTATGGGCTGATCAACAGGAACCAGACAACAAAAAGACCCAGCTGCAATGTGAAACAAAGCCACCACCAAAGTTCAGAGTGAGGTCCAGAAGATCTGAATAGCTCAACGAGGCCATGCTCCCTGGGCACCCACCAACCACTAGCCAGTCCAGCCAGGTCACTAAAACTAACTGCATTTGCCAAATAAGGTTAAGAAGCAAATTCTAGGCCAAAATTTATACATCGTGAATGTATCTACCTATCTTCTATATTTATTTGTTTATTTCTATCATTATCTATTTATGGTTCTTTTTTTAATTAGAGTCTTACATAACCCAGGCTGATTTCAAACCCACTGTGTAGCCTATGATGACATTGAACTTCTGATCTTCCTAACCCCACCTCTCAAGTAAAGGGACTCCAAGTGAACACTAGCACAGCCAGTATATGTGTCCCTGGGGATCAAACCACCTCATCCACAGACCTAAAAGTCTCCAATAAAATAGATTTAATTTTTAAAAAATCACAAGCACACAATTACAATCTTTCATGTATCAGGATTTCTCTTCCTTTGGCAATAATTTTATTCACTGTTACTTTTCTTTTTTATTCTTTTTATTCACTGTTATCTGAGCATCCATTGGGAGATTTTTGGCAGCAAGGCTAGACAAAAGCTCATCTTAGCAGAAACATGATCCCTATGAATTGGGAAGGGCTCACAGTCCCTGGTGCATACTTGAGTCACTTGCATTTCTATAGTCTAAGCTTGGTAATCCTCCTATTAAAAAATATAGTTACATTGCGCTGAGGGTCATTAGAACAGAGCAGCTTCGCACTAGAAACTAAATATAGAGAGTAGATGGCCATGGTTACTCATGATACGCCTAGGTGCTTCTCCTGATCAAGCCTTCTCCTTGGGTTCTAGGACCCTTCATGCCTTGCCTGACATTCCTTAGGATGCTCATCCAGTTCTGTCTTAGGCATCCTGACCATGTATGTGATAAAACATACCTCTTCCTGGGCCAGACTTCGTCTGACAGAACTGAGCTCCTCAGCCTAGTCCCAAGACAGATGTCCCTTCATTATAAAGCAGACCCTTGACTTTTTCCAAGCAAGGCAGGTTTAGACATTATGTATTGGGAACTTGCTATGATTTCCATTGTCACAGAATTCCCTGAGTCAAATCCCAATGTAGCCATTCCCCTCCTGACTCCTCCACAGATCTCTGAGCACACATCTTAATTCGTGGAAGAAATTGCAGCTACAATGCTATAACCCTGTCCTCACAGAAAGAATGACAGACAGCCAGTGTACTTTGGCTGACATGCAGGTGAGATTGCCAGAGGAATGAGACGTCGTTCCAAATTCCAAATGTGCCTCAAAAACATCCTATTTTGTCAGGGAAAACCAGGTCCACACTTCAAGCTAAGTCTGAGGACTGACCTATGCATCACCCATTGGCAAGGGACTGAGCATGCACAATTACAAAACATGTTTAGTCTCAAGCAAAAATAAACTACAACTCAGTCAAAATTAATAATAATTCATAGTTCTCAGATTAAGGAATAGAGAATGATGTTTCTGGAAAATTTTCTATTCCAACAGGGCTCTTTCCTGAACCCAGTTTTAAAACAATCTAGACTACAAAGAGCAATGTGCCAATTATATATCTTTGTTGTCCCAAATTAGTAACTGCCCCAACCCGCAGGACAGTACTTGAGGCAGCTGTATCTGGCTGATGGCCGGAGGCCCCTGACAAGTAACAATTAATATTTGAAAACTGAAAATCATTTATTTTTTTAATGACCCAGAAGAGTAAGCTAGGTAAAGACAATTAACTAAAAGTATTTTTGGAGGACTGTTGATGTTTGTTTTTCTAGTTTGAAATGCCAAGGATTGAACCTAGAACCCTGAACTTGCTAGGTAAACAAGCTCTCTATCCCTGAGTTATAACCCCTACCTCAGAAGTGCTCTTAGTACTTCAGTTTTACTTTATGGTGTCATCCTATTTTGTTCAAAGTCTACTTTCTCCTTGAAGACTTCCCCAGTTTTTCAATTGTTATAGAGCTCACCATCTTCTAGAGCATTTCAGAAATTATGATTCGCATCTCAGTTATAGCCTTATTGTCCCTTGTACATGCCAGGCTCAGCCTGCTCTCCTAGTGAAGTGATGAACAGAGCTGGGAAAACTTGGACTCAATTCACTTCTGCATGAATCACAGTGCAGGAAAAGCACACAAAACCTCCAGGATTCTCTGTCCATTCTTTAAGTAACAAAAGATACTGCTTTACCCAAAAATAAACAAATAAGTAAATATCATTCCTTCAACAGTAAAGGTATGATGTGATCATGCTCTTAACATCGTGATATAATTTCTGGGACTCTACCCACTCAAAAAAATCCAGGAAATATAAAAAATTAAATGGACTGTCATAAATTATTCTACCATGAATGTTTTTGTCCATTTTATTTCTTTGCAGTAAAATAAGTTTAATGATTTACCAACACTTGTTTGGGAGTCTTGGTAACAAAGGTTAGAAAAAAACACTTCAGTTTTTAATTATGAAAATAGAATACTAATGATTAAAATGCTCATAGTTTTACAACACACAAAAGCAATAAATAGCTTTTCTCACCAAGAATCCCAAACAAATATTGGTTAATCATTAAATTTATTCTGTTATAAAGAAATAAAAATTAATCCAACATGAGGCTAAACATTGATTATTTTTGACATTCTGAGGCTATGAACACTAAACAAAAATCATTTTAGATCCATCATTAAATAGATTTAAAGTAAGAAGGAAGAATCAACTTGTTTGTGGCTAAAAGGAGGCTACTTGAGTCCATCGATGTGTAACATTTTCTGACAATATCATGCCCCTTAATAGAAACTTACCTTTTCTTTTTCTACCTTTATGTTTTTAATTTTTTATAATTTCATACATTAATACAGTGTATTTACATCAGTTCCAACACTTCCTCTCCCCCCTCCATTCTCCTGATGTGAGTGACAGCTCAGGAGAAACTTACATGTCCTAACTGGCTCTCTTTACTCACTTAATGTGATTAACGACAGATTATTTTACTTGTTTTAGGGTTTGCCATAGTATTGATTGAACCCAGGAGCCTAAACATACAAGGAGAACCCTACCTGGGCACTCTTTCTCTGAGCTACACTCCCAGCCTAAGCAACAATTTTAGCTAAAGGTAGCTACTGAGGACTTTCTTTGTGCAAACCACCATACTGAGGGCTACAGAGAACTGAGAGAACCTAAGCAGTCTCACGATGTCAAGGGGCAGGAAGGGAAAATCTAAAACCAGGGAAAAATGGGACACGAGGCTGAATGAAATTGTCAAGACAAATAGAAAATGGGAGAGGTCAAACCGCATGCTTGGGAATCAATACTTCAGAGAGATGACAAGGAAACACACACAGAAGTGGACGAGAGGAAAGAGAAGTGACTGGGAAGCTAAGAATGGAGATCTAGAATCTAACAATATCCATGGTATCCCAGGAGCAAGGACTAAATGAAGACAGGAGAGAAAAGTGAGGGAGGCAAGAGTGAGTTGCAGGCAGAGCCAGTGACATGGTGGGGGTCAGGGTCAATGGACAAAGGACACCAAGTCCAGAAAGGGAAGACTCATGGATGTCATCACAACAAAGCCTTCAACCTGTTCCCTGTGGGTTTCCCGGACAAGAGCCAGCTGAAGATGGTTAAGAAATGGATAAAAAGGAAGGAAATAGAGGTGCTACCTGGACCAGTCCTCAAGACACTTAGAAGAAAAACAGAGGAGTGTAGTGGCATCTTGCCCTGCCAGTGAAATGCCTGAAGTGGCCATACCCTTTGGGTGTGGTTTTAGGTGAAGACATGATTGCTTTAAGGCAGAGAAGCTGCATGAGTGCAGAGGGAAGAAACTCTAAATAGAGAAGTGGTCAAAGTCAGGGCAAGAGTGGAGCTCTAATCATCATCTTCATGTAGGATGTATTGAGATGTCTAAGAACATTTTGTTTTATGCTTAGCCGCCTCTGTTTTCTAGCACCATTAATTTTTAAATGCCCCAGCTTTCAGGCTTGTGTGGCAAAACACCTTTTCCTGCTGAGCCATCTTTCCAGTCCATTTAAAAATGTTGTCTGAATTTTATTTTCTCTCTGCTTTTTCTTGCCACCATGTTTTCTTTGCCATGATGGACTGCAACCTCAAACCGTGAGCCAGGATAAACGTTGAACATGGAAGAGTTCAGAATTTGGGGCTAACAAAACTGTGGAAGGCTATGAACAGAGATTGTCAGGAGCTTAGAAGACCAGAATATGGAGAGAAGTGTCGATCATGGAGCCTGACTCCAGACAGGAACAAAGACTGCAGGGAACACTGGTTTTCTAAACAAGTCATGTTAGTATATTCTGGTAAACAATCTGGCTACATCCTCTCTATGCCCTGAGGACCTTGAGGAGACTAATTTCTAAGGCAGTGGATTAATTTGTTCGGCAGAGGAAATTTCAAGATAGGAGAGTATTCAGGCTATGACAATATGGCTAAGGCTTACTCCTCTCACCCCACCCACTGAACACTGTGCCTTGTGAAGATGCAAATTTGGTTGAGAGACATGAGCTAAACTGTAATCACCAGTTGAAAAAAAAGGTTCTCTAATCAAAACCACTGCCTAGATAATATACGTATGTGGCCATGGTCCAAGGGACCAGGCTTCATTCTAAACTCACAGCACCGCCTCATAGCATCAACTGCATGGCACTGGTTCTAAAGGCATGGACAATGCAAGATTGAAGAGTTCGAGGAGTTAATGGCCCAAGTTCCAGAGAGCCACTTATACCAGACAATATGTTGAAGGGATGGAGTTCCTGCAAGGAGGCTCTGAGAGGCCAGTACATGAAGCTGTGAAGGTGAAGTCTAAATTGAGTGTGAGGTATTTTGCTCCAGCAACAAGAAAAGTAATCAAGGCACTGCCTGCTCTTAGAGAGGAGGTCTTTAACAGGCTTGTGTTGGGGAAATCTCATGTCAATAAAGCACTGTTGAGCCAATAGGGAACCAAGATAGGAGGGACTAGGAGTCCAGGAGGACTCTGGGAAGGAGAAACACAGGAGAGTTCGAGATGTAACCACCATGGGGTAGGAAGCCCGGAAACTATTCTCCAGTAAGAGAAATACTTAGATTAACAATTATGGGGGTAATTACTTAAGTCAGAGCTAGCCAGTAAGAAACAAACAAGGCCAACAGCTTCATAATTAATATAGCCTCCTGTGTGTTTATTTGGGACTGATGCGGCTCTAGAACCAGGCTGGCGGGAAGGCTTCTCTCAAGGAAAAAGCTTCTCTTTACAGGCTTGTGTGACTCCTTCGCCTCACAGAGACTTGATTAAAATTATATAGAACTTTACTTTGGCTACATAAGTCCCCTCCCCCATGAGCCCCTATGATCTGCCCCATGTAATTACCTTCATCCGAATATGAACTTCTATTCCAGAACATATTGGAAAGTTCGGAGCTGTTTAAGACACATTTAAAGTTCCTAATCAACTTGTTTGGAAAGCTCGTCCTATGTGACCCTGACTGGAGAGGCTGTTAAGGGGATCCAGGCCTTTGCTGACATTGAGAATTTGGAGCAACAGGGATAAAGCAAGCTATAATGAATTCTACAGCTAGAAGGAAAAATGTGAATTCGGCCCAGCCCTGAGGGTCTTCACGAGCTTATCCTTCTGGATTCCAGCCTTAGAGTAGAGCTCAGGCCATTCCACGCACAGTGGCCTGAGGGACCCTGGGCACGGCACCGCTTAAGTCATGTGTGGGCTCACAGAACTAATAAATATTCAAAGCCATGTCCTAAGTCGCCAGTGAGTTGTAAGCCTCTGTGTGGCAGCAGCTAGCTAATGTAGCAGTTGCGCCTATTCTAAGAGACTCTCCTCACCACGAAATTATCACAGTCACATTGCTCTCATCCATCTGGGTCACTCCCTGCATTTAAATCAATCTTCCCACATCCCTCCTGTGCTTCCCCTTTCATTATCTAAGTGTCTCCTGAGGACACTTCTTACAAACACAGTCCCAGAGAGGGTATGTGATACCATGGTTTCTGAATTATTGAAATATATGGTGAGTTCTTGTTTTTATGCATATGTTGAGGTGTGTGTCCAGGTGTGTGTGTGTTCGTGTGTGCATGTGGAGACCAAGGGACAACCTTAGATATCAGCCTCAGAAATGCCATCCATCTCACTTGAGATAAGGTCTCTCATTAGCCTGGAATTCATCAAATAGGATAGCCTGGCTGGCCTGGGAGCCCCAGCGACCCCACTCCCTGTACTAGATTACAGAAGTGTACCGCCATACCTGTCATTTGTACGTGGGCTCTAGAAATTGAACTCAGGTCCTCACATTTCCAAACTTCACCAACTGAACTATCTTTCTTTAGGTGATCCTCTATCCCCCAGTCCTTTACACTCCAAATATGGCTGCCATGCTGCCCAGTCTCCCAGTCCTCTGTTTCAATGCAACCTGCACAACACATGCAGAATCTTACAGACTGCTCTGTTTGGCCTAAATTTTAGAATTTCTACCAGGAAATCACAGCCTGTACATAGTGTTCATTGGGCCCTCAGAATCTATCCCACTAGTAAGACAGGTTTCTCCTCTCACTGAGGTCCTGTACAGTCACTTGGTGATGGCCTTGTTTTGGCCTATTCCTTCTCCTTCCGGAGCATCAGCCCTCAAAGCCCTTGGACCTTTTCTCCACAGCACCTATCTCTTCTCCAGTGATCTCCACCTTCTCATATTTTTATATTTATCAGGAAATAGTTCCACATTATGCCCTCTGCAATCAAACTCAATTCTGAATAAGACATGTCACTTTTTTATTTCTCCTCTTGAATCTTTAGAGACCCAGTTTTTCTTCTTCTTTGGGTAGTTGGTATGGGCTCACTCTCCAGCAGGGGCTGGAGGAGGATATCAATCAAAAAGGGGGACATTGGATTGGCAGCCAGCTGAGCTCTGTCTTCTGTGGCCTAGAGTAGAGAGGCTTCTCATTCTGGATTCCTCAGGGCCTACTGGTGCAAGCAGCGTAAAACTATTCTCTTCCAGCAGCCATACAAGAAAGGATCCAGGCCTCCAGACTATGCAACTGACTTAAAGAGTAGCTGGTGTCTACAAAATGATGGGACGATTCTGCCTCCTGAGGTCATGTGTGGTATGTTCACAGCACGCCCTCCAACTCCATAAACTCAGGGGTCTTTGCATGCCTCAGTCATCAGTCCTTAAGTTCTTGGTTCTCCCTGGAATTGCACCTTCTCTTCTGACTAGAAGTAGAACTTCCCAGCTCCTATAGCATCCCTCAAGACCCTCATCTTCCCACGACCTTTTCCCTCCAGGGTTCAAGGGCACTGAATATGGGCATCAGCTGCTCTCTTTCTAGAATCTTCATTTTTCTTACACTAAGAGATGCATTTATTTACATAGTAAAGGAAACACTCAACACTGCAGATGTACAAACAACAAGGAAATTAGGGGGAGCTTCCCAGACAGACAGACTGAAGCTCCTAACTCAGAGCACACAGGGAAATGCTGGACTCAAGCAGGCTGAGCATGGTCAGCTAATGCGGGACAGAATGATGTTTCAGCAATTTTCATTTTAGATACACTTACAGGGAGGAGTTCACAAAGACATGCCTGAGAATGTACCAGAAATGCAAAGTCTTGAGCCCCACTCTAAGCCTAGAATTAAAAACTGGAAAGTTGAGGTGCAGTGATCTATAACAGATCCGCTGGCGGAAGCTGGCATGAGCTCCAGTTTGAGAACCATGGCTCACAGCAGAAGGAGGGAGATTGGGTATATTTGAAGATTTTACACATCATAATTTTCCTATAGAGGCAGAACCAGGTGTGTGTTTGGAATGAGGAGTTTGATACAGGCCTTCTGAAGAAGTGCTGTGACTTTAGAGCAACGATATGGACGACAGCACTGAGAATGTGTGAACGCTGCATGAAAAGAGTTAACATCACAGCCTTTGAATTGTCAGGGACATTGGGAGGCTTTTCTTGCATAGTGAGGCCAGTGTGAGCCAAAGGTCAAAGACAGAAGAACATGCATATTCAGGGTATATCTGCTTAATGATTTTGCTAATTATAAAGATGAGATCTGTTCCACAAACTGAAGAATTTTGGTAGTTCTAGTTGTTTGAAGTCTATTGCCCATAAATACTCTATTACTGAAGGATCTGGAAATCTCTGTAAGTATCATTGGCCAAAATCTATTTGAGATCTTTGTCCAGGCTCAGCAGACTTGTGGCACAATTAAGATGAGCTAATTAAACCACCAGAGCCATTGTCCTTTTATTCTTCTTCCAAGAATCTAATGGATTCCCTCTTTCCTGTGCTCTGATAGACCCCAAGCTGAAAAGCCAGAAAGATAAGCCAACATGTCTGCCCTTGTGGCTTTGAGGATGGGGATGCTTCTTGTTTATAACTGGGTTTTCCATTCCAAATGGAAACGCAGATGCACTGGGCATAAAGACCTGGCCCAGCTTTAGCTTAATCCAGAGTCCTTACTTAAGACTTCAGTATGTGTCAGTCCTTGAAGTTTTCCAGAAAGTTAACGAAATAGAGGAGGGCCCGTAAAAAAAAAAGCAGGGAGAAGCAGATGGAGGCTATCAAGTAAGCAGTGAGAGGAGTTGAAAGGTTACGGGAAATGGACATAAATAGGGCCACAAAAGTATTTCAAAAATCTAAAGCCATCCCGTGTGTTCTGGCTTAGGAAACTGTGCAACAGCTAGCAAGCAGCATCCATAGGGCGGGCAGCTGCAGTGAGCTGTGGCTCTCAAATCTGAGCATCTGGGCTTAAATGAAGCCACACCATTCATACACCATGACTAGAAGCCAAGGTAAAGGCAGGGAACTTTAGAAACCAAACTACACTGGCTGGCTCATGATGGGTTACACTACCATCTGCCTTGTAAGGCTGCCAGCAGGGTTCAATGAGTTAATGCACGTGCACACTTAAAACGTGCTCCACACACTCTACCCCATCAATGTCAGCTGCTTTTCCAGAGTGACATTAACAGCAGCCAATCAGATGAGCTTACATTTGCCTCCCAACTGACTTGTTTAATAAGAACTCACATCTTTGCCAATACATGAGACTCCCCCATCTCCCCCGCCAAAGGCATACTGTTTTTACCCAACAAGCCACTGAGAACAGCACGCTTTTTTCTTTCCTGTTCCCAGCCACGGCCTTTTACCTGTCTCTGCCTGCATACCTTAACAACCCTTTCAGTGTCTACCTTTACATACATTCAACAGAGAGGCTTGTGAAAAAGGAAAAGGCAGGAATGGGTTTCTCTGCTTATCAAAAGGAAGTCTGAGGCTTACAAATGGGTCTCCCGGGACCCATCCACCATCCCAGCCTCAGGATTTGGTTTTGATTATAAACAAATCCATGCTCCAATTAGGGGCTTACATACTAAGTTGAGAGCTCCATGTGATGTGGTCACTTAGAGCCAAGAAATCCTGACAAATGCCTTACCTTTGTATTCTGCCAGGCACACACACTCATAGCCATTGACGAGGTCCCTGCAGGTGGCAGCATTCAGGCAAGGAGTGGACAGGCACTCATTGTATTCTTCCTCACAGTACAGGCCATGGTAACCTGGGGAACAGAGAGGAAGAGCAGGTGTCAGATGCATCCGGTAAAAATCCTACATTCTCCTGACCTGCAAAGAAGATAGCCGGGTATTCAGTAGAAGTTATGGGACCAGGCAGGAGGGACTTATGGGGCTGGGTCCTTGGGGGTTCATGGAAACATGAATTGCTGAGAAACATTATTCTTCATGTATTCTTTTCATGGCCCCAAGGAAAGAAGAAATGATCCACTTAACTACCTGCTGGCCTCACCATTATGATTCTAAGGCTTTTGGCATTGGGAGAGTTAGTCACCAAATGCATCAACCCTGGCCGTAAGAGACATTGAGAGTAGGGCCATTTCCAGCACATGATGACAAACAGCCCCTTTCAAGGACAATTTCCACAGTATTTCTCCTTGTTAGTAAGAAAAAATGCACTCATCTGAAGAAAATGCTATTATAGAGGGAAGTCTTCTTTTTCCTCTCTAATCCAATGATAAAGTGACCTCCAAGGGGCCTAACTGAAGTTCCTGTTGAGATGTAGATTGTTTTGCCATTGCTTATTTGTTTGTTTAAAAAACACAAATCTTTATGTTACACGATTTCAAATTGTACTTAATTTTTTAATTACTGGAGAATAATAGGAATGAAGAAAAGAAACCCAACAATTTTTATAAAGACAGCTTTTGTGCTTCTATGTTGCAAAACAGGTGTTTATTCTACAAGACAAGAAGACACTATTCTCTGAGATGAGGCATTATGTTGTTTCCAACTTTCAAAAACACGTGCTACTGCCAATTTGCCGTGAAACCAGGCCATTTTTGTCTGACCCTGTCCAAACAATGAGAACCATGTGAGTGCTTTCAAAATTTGTTCTGCCTGTGTTTGTTCTGAATTCAGATAAGCAGAAAAAATAAACCTTTGCCCAAGTGGGAATTGGAATTGCTGGTTGTCCCCACCCAGCTCTCCAGTCTTTCTGACACACACAAGGCCTGCAGACTCAGGGCTCCATTAGAGAGTGCTAGTGTGTTCCATGCTGTTTCTTGCACCTATCACAAAAGTAGGCTAAGCTCATATTTGCATTATTAACAGAGCACTTTGCAACTGCATTACCATCGCAGTTATTTTTGAACCACTTTCCAAATTTAGGTGGTGCTAATGGCCCTTTGAGGCAACCTTGACCTACCTAAGACAAATACACCATGGTTTTTTTTTTACTCTTCTGCCTTATCCTATATTTTGTAATCTTAGGAAAGCCTCTCCTGAGACTCTTTATCAGGTTATCTCAGCCAATTAGATAAGAGGGTCACAGCTAAGAGTGATTTTGTCCCCTAAAGGATATTTGGCATTTTGTTATCATGATGGGTGGGGGTGCTATTCCTGGCATCTACTGAGGGGAGCTGGCTCTGAATCCAATAGTACACAGGCATGAAAATCTTGAGTAAAAAGTCTACAGCAAGCAATAGCCTACAAGCAGAATCCATCCCAGGCCGTCTGGGCAAATAAAGCTTTATTGAGATGCTGCCACATCCATCCATATATATATTGTCTGTACCTGTTTTCCCTATAGCAGCAGAAACCCAACAGCTTGTCAACAGCAAATAGTTACTATCTGGCTCTTTATAGAATAAGTCAGTACCATAGCCTATGCTCTTTGATGTCATATTCCAGAAATCATTGCCAAGAACTATGAAGGATTTCCTACCTGTTTTCTTCCAATAGTTTTATAGTTTGACATCATATGTTAAATCACTTATTTAACAAATGACATGATTTTTGTGTGTGGTATAGGTAATGGTAGACAGGTATATGAAGTGATTGACATTACTAATGATCAAGGAAGTAAAAAATAAAATTACATTGAGAAACCACATCACAACTGTTAGGATGTCCATCCAGGAAGGAAAAACAACAGAGAACTACAAGAGTTGTTGAAAATGAGAAGGAATTGGGACCCATCTTAGTTCACTTTCCTGTTGCTGTGATAAAATACCAGACATAAATAACTAAAGAAAGGGTTTATTGGCTCATTCTTCAAGAACAGAGTTTAATTATTGCAGGGAAGTCATGGAGGTAGGGTCTCAAAGAACCTAGTAACACCCGCAGTCAGAAGCAAAGAGCAATGAATGAATGTGTGCATGCTAATGCTGAGCTTACTTTCTCCATTCTTACACAACCCAGGATCCCCTTCCTAGGGAATGGTACCACCCACAGTAGGCAGGTCTCCACACTTTAATTAATATGATCAAGATGTCCACTGGATAACCTGACTTACACAATCTTTGAATGAAACTTTCTTTCTAGATGATCCTAGATTGTGTTAAGTTGACCACTAAACTTAACCATCACAGAACTCTTGTGCAGGGTTGGTAGAAATACAACATGGTAGAGCTGCATGGAAAAGAATATACAGGTTCTTCAAGGGTTAAAAATAAAAATGCTATAAGATAAGGCAATCCCATTTCTGTGGATTTATCCACTAGACTTAAGAGCAGAATCTCAGGGAAATATTAGCACCTCTCCACCCACTGCATCATTGTTCAGAATATCCAAAAGATGGCAACAAGTTAACCATCCATCAGCAGCTGAGTGGCTAAAGAAAATGTGCTATGTCCACATAACAGAATGCTATTTGGGATATAAGAAGAAGGAAATCTTATTTATCATCAGCAACAATGTGGACTATCTAGACACTATGCTAGGCGTGACAGAAGGACAAACTGCACAATCCATATAGGAGGTCAAACTCAGAGAAGCAAAACATGGAAAGGTGGTTTTCAGGGATGTGAGCAAGGGAAATTGGCAGCTGCTGGCCAATGTGAAGTGTAGTTTCAATGATATAATGTGAATAGACTCTAAGGATGTGTAGCATAGCAGTGAGCAGATAGCAAGCACTTCGCACTGCTTGTTTCTTATCACAAGAAATACTTTATATGTAATGAACTAGGGGCTGGGAAGATAGCTCAGTCATGTAAATTGCTTGCCTACAAACACAAGAACCTGAGTTTACTCCCTAGGACTCACATTAAGAAAAAAATTAAAATTAAAAAAGCCAGGCACGGTGGCACACATTTGTAAACCCAGTACTAGGAAGGTAGAGACAGATGGATCCCTGTAGCTTGCTGGCCAGCCAGCCTAGCCTACTTGGCACACTGCAGGCCAGTGAGAGACCCTGTGTGCTGCCTAGTTTTATGTTGACTTGACATAAGTTATACTCATCTGAGAGGAGAGAACCTTGATTGAGAAAATGCCACTGTAAGATCAGGCTGTAGGCGCTTTCAGGTCTTGGCTCCAAAATGACCAAAAAAGAAGAAGCAACCATCATGCCAAAAAGAGCCACAGCCATGTGCATTCAATTGACTGCATGAACTGAACCCAGCTCGAGCCCAAGGACAAGACCATTAAGAAGTTCATCATCCAGAACATTGTAGAGGATGCTTCTGTCAGGGACATAGCCAAAACACATGTCTTTGGCACTTATGTACCTCCCAAACTCTACATCAAGCTGCATTACTGTATGATCTATGCTATTCATAGCAAGGTAGTCAGGAATCGATCTTGTGAAGCCCAGAAGGACCAAACAACCCCACCACAATTTAGACCTGCTGGAGCTGCACCACAACCTCCACCAAAGCCCATGTTCATAAGGACAGAAGAAACACCTTGGAAAAATAAAATGGAAGCTATACAGGATAAGCCTGTAGATCATTTTCTTAATTAGCAATTGATATGAGAGGGCCCAGTCCTTTGTGGGCAGTGTCAACCCTAGTCTGGTGGTCCTGAGTTCTATAGGAAAATAGGCAGAGTAAGCCATGGAGAACAAGCCAGTAGGCAGCACCTTCCATGGCCTCTGCATCATCTCCTGTCTCCAGATTCCTGCCCTGTTTGAGTTCCTGTCCTGACTTCATTCAGTGATGGACAGTGACATAGAAGTATAAACCAAATAACCCTTTTTTTCTTTAGCTCACTTTTGGTCATGGTGTTTCATCACAGTAATAGTAACCCTAACTAAGATACCTTGTCTTAAAAAACAAAAAAAAGTAGACAGTTCCAGAGGAACAACACAACTGGTCTCCACACTCATGCACATATGTGCACATGTACCTACACACACACACACACACACACAGAGAGAGAGAGAGACAGAGACAGAGACAGAGACAGAGACAGAGATAGACAGAGACAAAGAGAGAGGCAGAGACAGAGACAGAGGAGCAAAAAGAGAACTAAGTGTCTTTGGGTCCTTTCCCTAATTGTAAGAGCATTTTATGAAGTTGGTATGTAACTCAGTTGGTAGATCACTGGGTTTGATCCCACAACTACAAAAAGGACCTTTATATGCCCACGTGAGACTGTCCAGGGTAGCACATTTCCAACTATGTGTTCTCCAACAGATCTTTTATCAGTCGGGAGGGATAATCTATGACTCTACATGAACCCTTGTCCTCTAAAGTGAGGTGTCATTTACATCGACAAAAATCCAAAACGAGTTTCATGAAATTATCCATAATTATTTTGTAATTTGCAAATGGCACCATTATCTTCCAGTAGCACCATGAAAAGCAAACGTGGAAGTTGTCATTTTATAGATATAATTAAGCTGGCGATGTTTTTCTTCCTTGCCCGGGTGGGGGTGGGGGTAAAGGCTTCATATTCTAAAATTGTTTCTTCGGAGACAGTAACATTTAAATGCCTTTAAGGAAATGTCAAGGCACCCTTTACATTAGTTGCCAAAAAGCCCTAAGTTGTACTGTTTGAATTAAAAGGCATTCCTTCCAAAAGAGAAAGGCTCTGAGAAATGAGGTGGCCACCCCCTGCTGATAATTAATTCAGGCAAACAAATTAGCCCAGGGCAATAAGTCCAGGGTTTGAAAGCTTTGGCTAGTCCAAGGAAATTAAGAAAAAAAATAGAAGAGTCTGGAGAGATGGTTCTGTGCTTAAGGGCGTTAGCTACACAAGCATAAGGGCCTGAGTTCAGATCCTAGCACCCACGTTTTAAAAAAAAGCCCAGTATGGCAGCATACACTTGTGACCTCAGCACTGTGGGCAGGGACAGAGTCAAGGGCTCACTGGGGCTTGCTGCTCAGCAGCCTAGCTCCAGGCCCAGAGAGAGACCCTGTCTCAGGAGAATAAAGCAGGGAGTGATGAAGCAGGACACCAGGCCTGGGTGGGGTTTGTTTGTGTTACGTGCGTGAGTGCCTGAGTGTCTGTGTGCATTCATGTGGAGATCACAGACAAGGTCTCTCACTGAACCTGGAGCTTTCCAGATCAGCTAGACTAATGTTCAGCAAGCTCCAGAGATTGGCCTGTCTTGCCCTTGCCCATACTCCCAATGCTTAGGCTCTAGACACGGTTGCTTGCTGTTCCTAGCTCTGTACATGGGTTCTGGGGATCTGAACTCAGGTCCTCATGTATGTGCAACCAGAACTTTTCCAACTGAGCCATCACCGCAGTGATGGTCACTACTCTACTCTCAGCTGATCTCAGTCTTTTGACTTGGAACTGTCTGAAATCATCAACTGAGTCCTTCACGCTTCTTCCTCTACTAGAACAGAAGGTTGAGGCTGTAGCTGCATTGTTCACAACCATGCCAAATATTTCTCGGGTGGGAAACCTACCAAATCAGAACAGTTTTACTGTATCCAAAACACTACTGACAGTTCCCCCATGCCTATGACATTCCAGGAGTCCCAGGTGGCCCAGATACAAAGCTACACACATAGCAAGGTTCTCAAAGCCTAGTAGCAAGTTAATGGTACCTGCTTTGGGGCCAGGTCCTGTGCTGGTTTAAATGAGAACGCCCCCCCCCATAGGCCCATGCATTTGAATGTTTGGTCCCCAGCAGGTGCACTATTTAGGAAGGATTAAGAGGTGTGGCCTCCTTGGAGCCACTGTGTCAGTGAAGGTGGGCTTTGATGTTTCAAAAGCCCACACCAGGCCCAGTTTCTCTTTTCCTATCTCCTTCCTGAGAATCAGAATATGAGCTCCCAGATACTAATCCAGTGCCATCCCCACCTGCCACCACACTCCCTGCCACGATAGTCATGAACTAACCCTCCAAAAAGGTAAGCAAGCCCCATTTAAATGCTTTGTGTGATAATCTCTTCACAGCAGTAGAATAGTAACTAAGACAGGCCCACTGCATGTGTTGTTGAATCTTTAGCAATGTCCGAAAGGTAGTGTGTAGCTCAGTTAGTAGAGTGCTTTGCCTAGTAAGCACAAAAGCCTGGAATCTGTCCCCAGTACCACATGAACCAGGTATGATGGTGCACACCCATAATCCTAGTACTGGAGAGGCAAAGGCAGGATGAAAAGTCCAGAGTCATCCTCAGCTGCACAGTGAGTTCAAGGCCAATAGAGGCCTAATGAAATCCCATCCCCAAAGCAAACCAACAACAGCAAAAGGGAAAACAAGTCCCAAATTATAGAGAAGAAATTAAGGCTAATGAAGTTGATCACGGTCATACACTAAATCCTACGTGTTCTCCCTACTTCCCTATGTTGTCCCTAAACGCATAGTCTATTATGTCTATCCGCTGGCACAGTCATAACAAAACAACACAGCCTGGATCAGTTAAATAACAGAAACTTAATTCTCACAGTTCTGCAGAATGGAAGTCCATGAGCAAGGGTATCGGGCTGATCTGTCCTTAGCTGGCAGATTGTCACCTCTTGCTATGTCCTCACACAGCCTGTCCTCTGTCTCTAATCAGTGCTAGGGTATTCCGCTGTAGCTACTGTGTTACAACCTAGCCCTCTAGACCTGTAGACCTTCTACAACCCCTTTACATGTATGATCCCTTTACATGTGCACTGTTTGTATAGTGTGTCCATGTTTGCATGTGAGAGCAGAGGTTAGAGATCAACCTCAGATGTCATGCCGTTCACCTTGACTTTGTTGCCTGGCTGGCCAGTAAGCTCCAGGGATCACTGGTCTCACTCTCACCCTACCCCACCCCACCCCAAGCACTGTGTGAGCCCTCAGCTAGATTCTGAGCACCAACCTTGGGTCCTCATGTTTCCACAGCAAGCATGTCATGCTTGAGCTGTCTCCCCAGCTCCTTTTGTCACCTCTTTAGGGCCCTATCTTCACAGATAATCACACTGGAGTCAGAGCTTCAAAAAAAGAATTTGAGGAGGGGTCTAATTCGGTCCATAGCATCCCAACACAGGGTTTCTATAGTGTCTGCAGTACTTCTCCTCTTATCTCAAGTTGTAGTTTTTGCAGTTTCATTGACCCATCGTAAGTTGTGGCCTGGAAACTTTATATGGAAAGTCACAGAAATAAGCTACCCATAAGTTATAAATTGCATGCCTTTCTCAGGACCATCTTTCTTCACCCTGTGTGGGACATGAGTCATGCCAGTGTGCCCCTGCTGAACCCCATAGTACACCCTATCCTCTGTATGTGTAGGTTCCACATCCAGGGAACTCGGTCTACCACAGATAAATACTATTTGGAAGAAAAGTTATATTCGACTGAAACATACAGAATTATTTTCTTGCTATACTCCCTAAATAATACAAAGAATTCCACTCCCTGGTAACTAAGAATTCAAATATATAAGCCTATGAGGGTTATTCTTATTCAAATTGAAAGATTTAAGCTTTAACACTTTTATAACCAAATTTGGGTTTCAGTTCTCTGGGAGGGGCAAACAGGCATCTCTCCTAACAAAGGACCATTTATCAACAAATTACATTCAGGGATGAGGGAGAGACCACGATGAACAAGGCCTGAGTCAGTCCCACAGTATTTCAAGGGCAGTTCCTGCAACCCCCTTGAAACTTACCCAAGTATGCCCAAAGATTAAAACCCCAGTCAATTAAAAGTATCCTAGTGTAACTGCTGCTTGCTTTACCAGTTATGTTTGAGATGACCTAACTGCTCCTGAAATTCTCCTCGCTGTGCTTAAGAGGAGACTGCACACTCCTCTCGGGGTCATCCCTGTCATCTTATACATGTGAACAACCCAACGTGCTTGCTGGAATGTTAATAAACGCTCCTTGCTCTTGCATACTATGAGTCTTAGGTCTTCCTTCAGCGTTTCCTCAGACCCCTAAAAAATCACCACACACAGGAAGCCAGTCATTGGTGCAAGCACTCCCTGAGAAGGTGAACTTACTGCTGCTGCCACTGCCCAAGGGCATCAAGACACAGTTCCTTCCATGTTGTAATGTGGCCGCACACCAGTGAAGCCTCCAAGGAGTTTCTAGGCTGTTGGTGTCAGTGCGGGGCTGCATAAGGCACCTGTCTGAACTGAAGCTGAGTTTTCTGTTTCTCCCACATGCTAACAGCCATTCTGGACAATCCCATTTTCCAGTTGTACAAGTCAATGCAACAGATCCCTCTGATACACACACACACACACACACACACACACACACACACACACACACACGCACACACCTCTAGAGGCCACTGGGAACTGGGGCTGCTCTCGCCTCATCCACCCCAGCAAATGGGCTGGTGAAGCTGTTTTCCAGGAAGGGTTACCCCTGCTTTTCAGGCAAGGAGACCACAGTCACCATGAGCGTGTGGCTCAGCAGCTCAACACAGATGTGGGGGACCCTGAGTGGGAGAAGGAATGCTCCCAAACACCTGCTGCTCTCCTCCTCCGAAGTGGTGCTCGCCCTGCTCACTCCATTGGGAAGCAAGACTCCCACGGCCAGTTCTCCCCCTTCCCCAACATTGTTCAAACACCAGTGTAAGTAGGCTGCAGCCCACACTGTTTACTCCTTAGTTCTTTTCCTCGCCTGGCCCACCATGTTGTCACCCTCTGAAAAAAAAATCCAAACCCTACTCGCATTGTAGCCAGATGGCTTTCACACTTTGTGTGACAAATTCCAGCAGCTCATCCATTCCTGTCACCTTGGGGGAAGAAGGGGGCGATTCGTGCTTCACGCTGCCTCAAAGAAAGAAACCTGGCAAGATCATCCAAACCCAGCAGCCATATGCTCAGGCCAAACAGGCCAGACAAGCTGCTCAGACCCCAGCCCCACCTGAATTCAGGGCAAAGGCAGCTTGAAAGGACTTTTTACTCGAGTTTGCTTTGTAGTCAAGCTTCAGTGAGACTTGCGTGGGGAGGTTGCGTTAAAGACAAAGTCCTTCCATCTTTTCAGTGTGAGCGGATAAATAGAAACATCTATCACTTAGATTCAAGTCTAGGCCAGTTCCCAGAAGATCAAATCCTCCACCTCACCCAGGGTAGTTTAGAGCTAGGCAGGGAGGACATAACCCTATTATGTTAATAGGAGTGATGATGAGCTTTCAAGTGAAACCAATGGCAGGGGGCCACTGAGAGATGTTGGGTGATGCCTCCATTTTATAGAGCAGAGCACTACTTCAAACACTTTAGGAGGAGACAGACCACTGAGGAGGCTGCCACGAGGAACAGGGATTCCAACACGGATGAAGGCAATGCCACTGCCTTGCTAAGAGCTACTTAAAAGGTAAACCAGAAACACTTGGTGCTGAATAGACTATGAGAAGAAAAGAGTGTTATAGGGTCAGGCCAGGCTCCTGTCTTGTCTTGTCTTATCTTAGACTTCTGCAACAATGAGGTGTAAGAGAGGCATCTACCGAGGCCAATTCCTGTTCTACAAACTTCCAAACACAGCCAAATCCATTGGTGGGAGGAGGCTGCAGAGAGTGGTGGGGTAGGAAGGAAGGCAAAACACTTTCTAGAAGCTAACTTTAAGTGAGCAAATAGGACAGACAGATTCTCTCAGAAAAACAAATGATCTAAAAAATAAACAGTGGGTTTTTTTTTTCACAAGTATTTGCTGAATTCTGATTCTACTACCAAACATCCTATTATAACTTATATGTAAGGCTTGCAAGACGGCTCACAGGTAGAGGCCCTTTCCTCTGACCTCCACATATGCCATGGCATGTATACCCATGCACATCATGCGCACATGTGTGTGCACACACTAATAAAAAAGTTAAGTGTAGAAACAAGAAGCCAAAGGTGGAGGACCAGAGAAGGGAGGAGAGGGAGGAAGAGAAAGATGTATGGGGGCGTGTGGTAAGGTCCCAGAGATGTCAGCTAAAAGACAAGAAACAAGCAAACAAAAGATATGGATGGGAAAGCTCAGAAAGATAAGCTAGAACAGAAATGAGTCCAGAACATGATGAGATTAAAGCAGGCAAAAGAGCAGGGCCCCTCACAGAAATGTCAGGGTTCCTAAAGAGCTGTATCATCTCCCGGTATGATGTCCTTGGGCACTGTCATTGGAGGGTCACCTGAAGAGGCAGGTGAGATGGGGTGAGTTTGTGAGAAATGTTTCACTGCAGGATTACTAGTTCCCCAGGTATTCTATGTGAACAAAATTATAATTTATGTCATTTCTCTTCATTAGATATTTTTCTATAAGTCAACACTGAGTGTTGGACTTCTAGGTCACCCAGATATGTGACTACAGCTTAGTCCCAATGAGCGATATCTTCCATCAACGTGACTCATGGGACTCTGCAATAACAAATGATGTGTCATCAAGAGGATGTGCACTTGACCCCGCCCATGGGGTTCTGACCCAAGCCATGCACCTAGCACAATGCCTGCCACACAATAAGCATGTGTCCATCTGGGTTGTGGTCATGTGGCCTGAAGTACAAATATTATCTAAACAGACGACCTAGGTGTTGTTCTCCAGAAATGAGAACCAGGCTCCTCACCACACTGTAAAAGCTCTGAATATCTGAATGCTAAAAGAAGCTATTGCTCTAAAACACCACATCACAAGGGCAACACACACACACACACACACACACACACAAAACCTCACTGGGGAAAAAAAAGACAATACCAGCTGAAGCTCAGTGCTCCACAGCACATGGCTGGTTGGCCCAGCTCTCAAAGGCCAGGAGTTTTCTAATACAATACATGCTGTTTATCTCTGACTTTTTCATAACCCATTTTTCCATAGCCTCATCTCCTGAAGAGTAATCTCCAAGATAGATCTGGTTTCCCTCTTAGAAGTAGATTTTTTACTCTGCTCAATAGCCAACCCCATGTCTGCATTTTCTCTATATAATGGTTCATTTTATGTTCCATAGGACATAGATTAGTAAATATAAGATGCCTGATCAAATGGGGTGAATTAAATTTGCTAAGAAAATGAAATCATAGAGCAGAGTAACCTGTGAATTCATAAATGCAGAAGGTTTTTTGCATATGTATGGTTTGAACGAATATGCATTAAAATGCTTGGGAAAATATTTTCCAAAACTGACAGTGTTTGGTTTTATATATTTAAATGCACATGTTCACATTTTACAATTTTCCACAGAAGTATGCTATTTGTATAATATAAAGGATATTATCAACCCCACTTTCTTGATATTATATATATATACATATATATAATGACAAATTTAAATACTGCCTCAAATTATCAGGGAAATGATGACCACATTCTATGGCTAATTCCTGGTTGAACAAGGCCTAACTTCATTATAGACTTTTTAAGATATGGGATGAGAGGAACTCTCAAAGTCTATAAAGGGAAGGACAGGCCTTATTCAGACACAGAAAGCAGCCACCACACCAAGAGGGATCACTAATAAAGAAGATGCTTTTTAAAAACAAGAGTTACACTATTCAATCAGCAGGGAAGTTTTTGTTTAAAACCCAGAAGTTTCTCTAGTTTACATGTATAAATCATATTTGAAGGAAAATGCTAATAGCATTGAACTAGAGCAAACCACCAGAATTCCATCTATAGCAGCAAGCAGAGTTCTCTTTCCAAAACACATGTAAGGACAAAGAACCATGTCGTCCATGACACAGCTGATGACATGTGGATGGCACAGTGTGGTTACAAAGAGTATCAAAAGTCAAGTGAGCTCCACAGAGAACCTGTCACACAGAAGTTCTTGCATATGTTAAGGTACTTGATTGTCATCTTGAGAATTTTCTAGCAATATCTTGATGTAAACACTGACCTGGAAAGACTTCTCTTACGATTGCCTTCAGAACAAGGAAGGTTACAACCTAGTCACATACAAAATAGAAATTAAATGCAATCCTTCCTCATTTTGATTTTGGCCACTAGAGGGTGGATTCTACCTACGATCCAAACTGGCTACATAGAGAAGGGGTTTCTTTAAAATTTAATCACAGAGGCACCATAAAAAGATGTCTTTTATGAAAAGAATGCATGGTAGCAGAAGATAAAGATCAACCCACCAAACTGCACTTATACATATATTTATATGTTATAAATATAAATATTATAAGTATATAAATGCATATTATATATAAATGCATATATATGTAAATACAAATTGTGAAGGATTAAGGCATGGGATCATTTTCCAAATGATTAATTGCTTTTTATTTATTTCACAACTGATTGCATTTTATTTTAATTTACTGTCTTGCCAATGGATTGAGAAGACCTAATCCTAAAATCTGAAATCTGAAATGTTCCAAATTTTTTAACTATTCTTAGAATAAGCATAATAGCACAAATTGAAAATTTCTCACCTAACCTAGTAATGAGTTACAGGCAAAGTGCACAAAATTATTACAAAAATATTGTATAAGGTCACCTCTGGTCTACTATAGAAGTTAAGTATGGAAATTATTTTTTGTGTTTATACTGAGGTTCCATACTCAAGAATTATCATTATATATCTTCAAATATCCCAAAATTGAAATCTAAATCATATTTAGTCCCAAGAATTTAGGGTGGATGCTACTCAGACTGTAAACACACTTTGATGTGTCAACACTCACTGTTCTGTAGGAGAGGTTCTCGTGGCACAGTTCCCAGGCCAGCAAGCAGCACATTCACCTGAGAATGTGTTATAATGCATGTTCTTGGGTCCTTCTGAGACCTCAGACACTTTCAGGGTGGGCCCAGGCCGTCGGTGTACAATTGATGTGATGACTAGCATGCAACCTCACCTCACCACTGCCTAGAGTCACCTGTGAAGAGAGTGTCTATGAATGACATCTATAGCGGGTTGACCTGTGTTTGTCTGTGGGCACTGCCTTAATTAAGGAACTGATGGATATAGGAAGACCCAACCCCCTGTGGGCAGCACCAGTTCTGAGTGAACGAGAGCTGTGCAATCATTTCTTCCTGCTCTTGACAGTGACTTCTCCTTAGTGATGTCTGTAATCTGGAACTGGGAGCTAAAATAAACCATTTCTCCCTCAAGTTGCTTTGTATGAGTTTATCAGAGTAATAGAGATGGAGCAACAGGTTTCATACATGTATAATCAGAATGAGATGAAACGAGTCCAGATTCAGAAGCATAGTATTAACAATTCAGCTTTCTTGAGCCCAGAAACACCACCCTCTCTACCTCTTCCCCCCTCTCTCTGTCTCTCTGTCTCTCTGTCTCTCTGTCTCTCTGTCTCTCTCTCTCTCTCTCTCTCTCTCTCTCTCTCTCTCTCTGTGTCTGTTTCTCCCCCCCCTCTCAGAATATTACCAGGAAGCTACAAACCAAGGCAGTCAGTTTTACAAACCCCAAAATCAGAACCATTCTGTGACAAACTTGTGGCGTTCCCTGAGTGCTGTCAGAAGTGGCCTTCTCCTACATACAGTTTGATGCCACAGAACTGTGAGATGGAAGACAGAACATGACCAGAGTTATTCCAGGTCATTTAGTGCATGGACACTTTAAAATTGACCATGATGTCTTTCCTTCTGAATATACTGTTTCCCTGTCAATTAACTTGGGACATTCGGAGACACGATGAAATCTGTAACCCTCTACACAGTCATTGCCATTCTCAGATAAGTATGTGGAATCAAAAAGATTATTAAATACCAGAGAAACTTCTCTCAGTCTTCTATAGATGTTTTTGTAAATATGCCCCTCCCAACTTGGCTACCATCCCAAATAGCCAGAAACTCAGATGGCTTGGACCTGGTTTTCTGAGGCACATCTTTGGCTAAAGACTATCATTGAGATATTTCAGCCAACAAAATGTTCTTTGGGGTAATTGGATTAGAAGGACATTTTCAAAATGCAAATAAACCAGCACCACAACTCAACAACTTGAGTCACCCTGATTTCTGCCCCATTTGCCATTATTGAATTAAAGATACATAGGAAATCACATGTAAGAAGTCCTAAAGCAGGGAAGCTCAAAGTGGTGTCTTTATTTGCTGGCTCTGGGGAACATGTACTTGGTACTCTAAAATAGAGAATGAAACTTGTTGGAAAGAAAAGTGGGGACAAGGTGCAGCCCATGCAGTTAGGAGCGGAGAAAGGGAGATGGTTCCCGAACTCCTGTTAGACTTACCTCACGGGGCCTCCTTTCCTGAAGTAACCAAAAAGAGCAGTTTTTTTTCTTCTTCCTTTCTCCTCAAATTTGCTCTTATAGAGAAACTATCATACAAGGTGTGTGTTAATTGTGCACATGTGTGTGCCGAGCTTGGCCCTGCAACCAGATCAGGCAAATGGAACATTTGCAAACAAGAGAGCAGCAGCCTTTACAGAGTGCATGGGAGGACAGGGAGGCAGCAAGGTGCCTCAGCTAAAGGCACATGCCATCAAGCTTGAAGACTGGAGTTTGATCTCCAGGACCCACATGGCAGGAGAAGAACACTAACTTCAAATGCTGGCCTCTGGCCTCTATACCCAAGCTGTGGCACACGGGTTCCCATACACAGGGTAAGTAAATAAATGCAAATTTACATTTTATTCTAAAAGTGAAAAAGTACATGTATATTAGGCCTAGTCCTCCATTGCTGCTCTGGGTACCTAGATGTCAAATGAAGGAGCCATCACTGAAGATGTTGCAAGTGAGAAAAATGTGGTCCTGCCCTGTCCCCCAATGACTCCAGCTAACAGTCCAACAATATGAGTGGGGTCACTCAGGACCAGCTGGCTTGCCAACTAACCACAAAAGCAAATGTGGGCACAGCCCCTGCTGAGCAGCACAAAGAGAGTCCAGCTAAGCCTCCCCAGGACATCCCATAGGATTATGAATTACCATTTATAATTATTATTTAAATGACCATTTTCAGCCAGCAAGTTTCTCTGTGGTTTGTTTTCCAGAGATAACTACTACAGAGGTTTCATTTCCAGAAACAATGCCTAACTTAAAAGAGTCAGACTACCAGATAAATAAGCTTTCAGGGGTCAGAGAACTGACAGGAAAGGTAATTTTAGGGAGTGACTGGTAAAAGGCTTTTCCAAAACCACAGCCCAGGCACCACTTCCTCCTTAGTCCAGACCATTTTAGCTGCTGTTTCTGCACCCTGAAAACAGTATCTTACTAGTGAACTAGACCACAAACATTAGCTTTGTGATCTTTTTTCTTGAAATCTGTGCCATCAAAAAACTGTGGGCTGGAGCAATGTTTAGCTATTAAAAGCATTTAATGTTCTTCTAGAAAACTGGGTTTGAGTCCCAGCACCACAACTGTCCCTAAGTCCAGTTCCAGGGAATCCAATGCCCTTTCTGACCTCCACAAGTATTAGGCACACACACAGTGCACATACATCCATGAAGGCAAAGCACTCTTTCACATCCAAATAAACAAATCTTTAAAACTAAAACAATCTAGAATGATAGAAATAAAATGAAACCTGTCTGTAAGACTTGAGTCCAGGAACTGAAGCAATGAAGGGAGGACGGCGGGGAGGAGGGAGAGAGAGGGAAGAAGGGAGTGGAGGAGGGAGGGGCCATATATCAATCTTCTCCAGGCAAATCCAAAGCTCTGAATCTTCATGAAAATAGAGGCAATTCTGTGAAAGCATCAGCTTCCACAGTGAGCTTCCAAATGGAAAAGCAGGAGACACAATGGCAAACAGTAAGGGAAATGCAGGGCATTGTCCTCAGGTCTTCACACAAATCCAACCAACTGAAGAATCTTCAAGCATACTGAATGCTAGAACACTCATGTTTGTTGTCTGATAAGGACTCAGGAGTCAGCTATAGCCAATCACACGATGAATATCACCAAAAACACCCACTGTTACAGGGTCTCCAATGCTGAAGTTCCAAGGTCCAGAAGAGCCACTGTTATTGACAATGATGGATGGCATTTCTACAGAGGCCAGGCTGTGGACAGCTTAGGACACCAAAGCTGTCTCAAGGCAGAAAACTAAAAATAACAGCTAAATTCTTCATTTTTCAGACATTCTGACCTTCAGAGAATGAAGGTGACAGTTTAACCTTGTTTCTTATTTATTCTGAGGCAACAGAGGCTCTGGGCCCTAATCAAGTCCTTATTTCATTCCAGTCTAGTGGAGGCAAGGGCAGCCTTGGGTCCCACATCATAAAGACTGGTGAATCAAGAAATACTTCCCTTACAAAGCTCTGTCCAGCCCCTGGTTCTTAACTATTCATCACATCAGTCAGAAAATGTATGTTCAAGATGGTGAGCAATCCTTCAACCCTTGGACAGTTTGGCGTGTCCATGTAACAGGTGAGGACGTAACTGGCAACTGAGTTGACAGTAGAAACTAAGCAAAGATAACATTCAGCATCTGATTGCTACATGGTTTTCTTCTGATTGTTTTGTTCTGCTTTATTACTGGAGACTGAACCTCCATCTTCATATATGCTAGGAAAGTACTCTACCACTAAGCTGCATTGTCAATCCTTCTTACACTTTTTATCTTAAGACAGGATCTCAGCTGTTTGGCCAGGCAAGCCTTGAACTTATGATTTTTCTGTCTCAGCATCCCCAAGTAGCAGGGATAAGCATGTATCAGCAGGCCCAGGCTAATGAGAATCTTTTTATGTTTTAGACAGTGTTAAGAGAAGCTTTATCTTTGCTAGCCACTTTGGTATATCCCCCGCCAGCCGCCTGGGCTCTGCCACATTCTAGTCCCCAAATAATCACACAAGACACTGTATTAATTATGAAGCTGTTGGCCTTGCTTGTTTCTTACTGGCTAGCTCTGACTTAAGTAATTACCCCATAATTGTTAATCTAAGTATTTCTCTTACCGGAGAGGTTTCCGGGCTTCCTACCCCAATGGCGTTACATCTCGAACTCTCTTGTGTTTCTCCTTCCCAGAATCCTCCTGGACTCCTAGCCCCACCTATCTAGATTCCTATAGGCTCAACAGTACTTTATTGACAAATAACAGGCAAATAACAGGACTTCCCCAACAAGACAGAATTTGCTATCATCTTGTTTCATCTTACTCTGCCACAGCCTCTTGGCCTCTGGGCCTGAGTGATGTCTGACATCATTACACTTGTCCTGATGCCCAACAGGAGTCAACAGGACTCCATGGTGTGTGTACTAGGCCAGCTCCTAACAACTCCAGGATCTATCAGCAGGCTACAAGCAAGCTTCAGACATCAGTGGCTGCTCTTCTCTTCCCGAGTTCTTAGTTCCATCAGCATTTGAAGTCAATATTCCAACTGTTTTTATTTGTGGGTATGTTTTGTTTGGCAGAGGACAGGTTATGAAGAGTGAGGCAGGTTCCTATGGATGAAGATGCATCTGATTAAACACGACTTCATTCATTTCATCCTTTGGGGACCAGATGATGAAAACAGGCACCACATTTTGGGAGTTAAAAAGGAAGGGTATCACAGGATTGGAAACGAGCCATAGATACCGGCACAGTCTACACTTCTCATATGCAATCCATTCCTCTCATGTACAAAGCGTTGGACCAGATCACAGTGTGTCAATACAAGAACTGTCTTCATCCCAATAAACCAGAGGAAGTCTGGTTTAATAACTAGTCCTGGCTAAGAAAGATAAAAATTGCCTGCTGTACTTATCCCAGAATCTGAATGTTCCCAGACACTCATTAGTGAGCCAAATGCCTTCCTATCTTTATAGGTGTGTTAATTTCCTTGTTGCTGTTCAATTACTATGAATATTCTAACCATCAGGTCTTATCTTTATTCTGCTTCCAGGCAGTGCTCTCTGAATACTGATGTGGTCAAGTCTGAAAATCACAGTAGGAAGCCACACCAGCAGAAATGCAGTCTACAGATGAGGTAAATGTAGACAATAGAAACAAAATAGTATCTGACTCCTATAAATGTGATTTCTAAAGACAAGAGGATAAGGACTATGTTTAAAGGGAGCCTAATTTTACTTACTTTTCAGTACATGTCTGGATGATGTCCTGGATCACTAGCCCCTTGGTGGAGAAGAATTGGTTGGGAAATGCGGCCAACACCCTGCCCAGGTCTAGGAGCCCAATTATTGACATTGAGATTATGGTCATGAGAGACATTATTGTTAAATTTTTAATTTGATACATATGTTTGTATGCAAGCTACTCTAATGCCTTGTAACTCCTGTTCTTTAAGATAGGTCCACCTGCAGAGTTGGGGCTGACAAGAAAACAAGCAAGTGGAGAGTGCTCACTCAAGTGAATTGGGAGCCCAAGTCAGTCAAAAGAAACCCTGTTCCATCCAGGCAGCCACTGCTTCTGATACTGGTTATCTCAGCACTGCCTCTAAATTACCATCTAAAAGATGCCACCATTGTCCTGAGTCACAAGATGCCACCTGTAATAGCCACAGTGTGCTCTTGACACATTCACACCTAATATATGCAGTATTCCCAAGACCTCACTTCTCCAGTCTCGGGGAGATTTCAATTTACATTCGTTGTTTTTAAAGAACAAGTGGCCTGTCACTTAAAACTGTCACTGAGAGGTGACATTTCAGCAATTACTCAGTAGTGACATTTTATTATTTACTATTAAAACACCATTAGAAACCCTGGAAATGGCAAGCTAAAGCTGAAGTGTGAAAATAAAACACCTGACACACCTGATTTGCAGTAATCAGAATAGCATGGTTGGTTTCTTTGTTTTTTCCAGATGAGAACTAATTGCCAATCTGGTATGATTTCAATCTGTTGCCATTTATGAAACAGGATCTGTTTGCTCTCTATAAAGATAATCCAGCCCACCACTCTGCAGCCAGACATCCAATTTCACCCATTCTCATGAGATTTGACTATTATGCAAATGAGTGGTAAAGCAATTACATGCTCGAAAAAAATTAAGACAAGAAATTTCCCACTCACAGACCTGTCATGTTCATTTCTTCACATGTAAATTCATACCAGATGTTTAAAGGCCTGTTTTCATTTCACATAAAGTCACCCAACCACCTGAGAGAGTCTTCCCTTTGAAAGCAACTGGATGTCCTGAATTTGATGAGCAAGTCCTCATGGGATCAATCCCAGGACCCCAATGGATGTTGCATAACGAATGAAGGTATTATGGAATAGAAGATAGATCTTCTGTGGGTTTTAAGGCTACTTAAGGATAGTGCTGGATCAAAGGTGACTTCAAATCTAAATATTCCAGGTGGAAACAGATGAAGTCTTAACAGAACAGAAGGGAAAGTAAAACAGAAATGGGAGTGTCTCAGTCCACTATGCCTCAAAAGATGCTATTGGAAACCCCATGAGGGGTAAGAAAGGTTGAAAGGACAGCTCTTAACACCACATAGAGGAGCTGCACTGGATTCCCCCCTCCCTCCAGCTTCCTACCAAGGAGAAAACTCAGGCCCAGGGATGCTCTGTGTCTTATGTTCATAGTGAATAGATCAGTGGTATGGCCTTCCTACTGCTCCCAACTGCCTCTCCCAGAGTAGAAAGAGGATAATCTCTCCTCTCTCTCTCTCTCTCTCCTCTCTCTCTCACTCTCTCTCTCTCTCTCTCTCTCTCTCTCTTTCTCCCCTCTCTCTCTCTTCTCTCTCTCCTCTCTCTCCTCTTCTCTCTCTCTCTCTCTCTCTCACACACACACCACAGAGTTACAGACAGAACAGACAGATTTATCTTCAAGTAAGTATAGCCACTTAAAATTTTTTTAAAGTGCTAAATACATCAGAGATTTTAGAATGCTTAAGATGAGAGAATTCATGGGCTGCAGAGATGGCTTGGGGGTTAAGAGCACCAGCTAGCTGTTCTTCCAGAGGTCATGAGTTCAATTCCCAGCAACCACATGGTGGCTCACAACCATCTGTAATGAGATCTGGTGCCCTCTTCTAGCCTGCAGGCATACGTGCAGACAGAACACTGTATACATAATAAATAAATAAATCTTTAAAAAAAAAGGCAGGGATTCAAGGGAGAAAATGAAGTTGTTTTCTGGTCTGTCCTGCTTGGGTCTTCTCTGAGGCTGTAGAGAAAGAGGGCCCTCACAGGCAGGTAAGAGAATGTGGAGAAGCACCTAACAAATATAATCCACTTCCAGTAGCCACGGGGGGGGGGGCAATCACATGTGCTGTGGCATCTGCAGAGAGCTTGGGCATGGTGAGTCCTAGTCGTGCCAGGTGTGAGGCATGGTTCTGTCCGGTATGATGGCACCTTGTTCAGTCTGCACACACCAAGCTGTCCCAAGGGTGTGCTCACAAGGTAGTGAATGGTACAGCCCTGTTCTGCCTCATTCCTCTGCATGCAGCTCTGTCACACATGGGCTTGGGTTCCACACATGAAAGCCAGGATTAACATGCTACCATGTCAATCAAGACTCCTTCAGAGAAAGATGATGAAGACTCAGAAAAGATGGGGACATCATAGAGGGAATCAAGGACACTTCACTTGGAGGTTTACAGGGAACCCCAATATTACTGTGATCATTTATTGCACCTGTCTGGTTAGATAGGTGATGATGGTATCCAGATATTTTCTCTACATACATATGGCCTACAGGCACTTTCTCTTAGATGGTATTAAAAACAACAGTAGTGCCAGGAATCAGCACAGTTTTTGGAGGCCTGAAGAGCAGACTCAGGTCCTTGCAGATCAAGAATTTTAGCTTCAAAGCACAACACAGACACTGTGCTGGTTTTGCAGCCTGCCAGCTTCCTCTACAGATTTTGGACTCGTCAGTCCCCACAATTGCATGAGCCAGTTACTTAAAATAAACCTGTGTGTGTGTGTGTGTGTGTGTGTGTGTGTGTGTGTGTGTGTGTGTGTCCTGCTTCTCGGAGAATACTAACACTGTTACCAAGCAGATTAAACAGCTCCTCCTCTGTATTGCAGAGCACAGAAGAAAGAAGCACTTGGCACAAGATCAGCTGCTCAGGAAAAATCAGAGAATTAAGAGTTTATGTGCTAAAAGCTTTGCACCACCTTTCGAAAGCTTAGCTGTATTTCCCACTAAGTCTTTTAATTGATTTGTGAGTATGAGGTGTGGTCTTTGGAAGTTCTGAGCCAAAGGAACCTTAGAGCCAGACACACTGGGGTTAGAATTTGGGCTCAGGCTCTCTAATGGATATGAGGACATAGGTAGAAGTGAACCTCTAGTGAAATTCCAGGTAAATGTAGCCATGAAAGGCCCAAAGATGTGACATATCCAGCTAAGAACCTAGAAAGAATGTCACCCACTTAGTAATAGCTCAAGGGTACAGTTATTGATTCAAAATCTATTTAAGCACCTTTCTCTCACTCCTTGGGGCAAAGTGTCACCTATCACAATCATTAGCATATTACCTGTCACTGAAGGATGGGGAAACATCCCAAGAAGTGTATTGTTAGGTGACTCCATCATTGTGTAAGCATCACTGAGGGTATTCTCACACCTGCTAAGGTGGCTAGGATGTCCAGAGGCTATGCAACCCTGTGGACCAGCAATGCGTATGTGTTATGTTGAAACAAAACATCCCTATGAGGTATGTGACTGTGTCTCACTGCAAAGATGATGAAAGTGATATTGTGGGTGGTGTTTGGAAATCAGAGGAGAGAAACTCAGCCCTTGAAGAGAGATGGAGTAAGAGAGAGCAGGCATCCCAGGACTAGCCATGGGTCAGTGAAAGCAAGTACTGGCTACCTACACTGACTACCCACTGTCACATGTGGGAGAAGTAGTGTAAAGCCTTAGTTCATGCAAGGATGCAGACATGGGCATAAGAGAAAGAGCTACCCACGTGTTTTTTGCAGATGCACAAGTAGATAGAAAGACACAAATGAGGACAAGTCATCACCTTGACTTCCAGGTTTCAAAACTTCTACAATTTAAATACCAGGATCATGAATGCAAAGTATTTTGGGGAAACAAATAATGAAGCTATTGAATGTCTACAGAGGAAGCAGGGTAGAACATGCTACATGCAGAGTAGGAATGTTAATCAACTGTGGTGATAAATGAACTGCACTGTGCTTTTCCTGAACACTAAAATTATGTTAGAAGATTTCGCCGATTTCAAGTTTCTCCCTTCTGCTTTTTCGCACTTTCTAATTTTCTCACCATGATCGTGAATGGCCCACGTGTAAAAGAAAAGGCATGTTTAAAGCTCTACCAAGAGTAAGTCTGCACAGATGAGTGGAAGTCACCGTGTGTGTCACACTCTGTGGGTGACCTTTGCTCAGAAGCAAAGACCAACTAAAGAGTCGTCTAGGCAAAGCTTTGCCATCGACATGGAAAACCAACCTGGATCACAGAGGCACTTGTAGCTGGTGCCCACGCTGCGACACGTGCCATGAGCACACGGGCTGAGGGCACAGAAGTCAACGAGCTGAGCACATGTTGGCCCTGTGAAGCCTGGGCTGCAGCTGCAGGTGAAGTGCACACCGTCCACGTAGCAGGTGCCATTGTTCTGGCATGGAGAAGACATGCAAGGGTCGACCTTCTCTTCACAAGCAGCACCGAAGTATCCTGCAAGAAAGCAAAGAAGGGCTTTAAATGGTTGAAACAGGGCTACAGATGCAGTTTAGTGGATAGAGTAAACTGCCTAGCACTAGGGAGGCAGAGGCAGGCGCTTTAGATGTTCAAGGCCATCCTCAGATATAGAGCAAATCTGGGAGCACATGGAATAGATGAGACCCTGTCTCAAAGAATAAAAATAATAAAAGATTAAAACATGTTTGCAAACAATAACTAATTCAGATATGTCACAACCCAACCCATTATGACCTATAAGATTGTTTATCATAGATTTGGGAACCCTATGATAAAATATCAAATCCTGGTTTTCTGTGCTTATTGAAACAAGGTATAAACACAAGATAGTGAATGGATGTACATCATATGTGCACATGGCAAGTGTAGGTTATATGTATTTATGTATAATCTAAAATATGCCAAAATAAGATGATTATCTAAAAGTATGATAAGATATAACACTAAATGTAAAAGAATGAAAACATGTAAAATAGTAAATAATGAAGACAACTCACCCATCTTAATCATGTCTCCTACTCAATTTCTTGAAAACATATAATACATTTAAGTATATAATTTCTAGATTATAATTCATCCTTACAAAATGTACAAGTCAGTGTTTTTAATGAATGCATCCAGGTGTTTAATCCAATGGATGAAATATGTTTATATGTATAAAAATATTCTGGGTAAACAAACATGATACCATCTGACCTTACAGTGCATTTATAAATAGTCACTAAGTGCTAGCATAAGCCACAAGACAAATGAGTCACCCAAGTATGACACTCTAAGAATGAAGACAGGTTCAGAAGACCATATAACATATAATGCCACTTAGTAGAAATGTCCAGGAAAAGTAGAAAATATAGAAAGCAGATGTCTGGTTGCTGTGGCTGAGGTATGAAGAGACTGAAGACAACAAACATAGGTGGCCCACTGCATTGAAGGGTATGTTCAAAAATGATCCATGTGAATAGTTGCATGCCTACATGGATTTACTAAAATTGCTGGAATATACCACTTAGAAAAATGAATTATAACCTAGAAATTATACATGCAAACATATTTTATGATATAATATTATGTAAAGCTGTTACATATTTTAATTTTAAATAAGATTATCAGATAAGTGTTTTGTATTGTTTCCTGTATACAAAATTTGGCATTTCTCAGGCCAAAAAATTTATATATATATATATATATATATATATATATATATATATATATGTGTGTGTGTGTGTGTGTGTGTGTGTGTGTGTGTGTGTGTGTGTATGCATTTCTGTACATCTCCTCAGCCACACAAGAGTATATATTTAACAGTGAAATGAACATAATCTTCTTTTAATAGCTCAAGACTAGTTTGAAAATTCATTAAATATTTAAATTTTAGAAATAAAAGTTAAGTAGCATTACTCATGCATACTTGTCCTTTAATATTCTACTTTTCTCATCTGTTTGTTCATATTTATACTAACACATAATTTCTTAATGATATTGACAACTTTTATAGTTATTGTAAGAATATACTGAATCTATAAAATCAACAAAAATAGTTCCACATTTAATTATCTGAAGCTCAACTCATAAGTGGGCATAATTGGTTTGGAATTGTTCTGAGCAGAAGCAGAAAAAAACTAAATGATATTCAGTATGTATAAACTTCTTTTAGCTTTTATATTTTAGAAATCGAACTGAAAATGTCATCTGCAGTCAGTTTTGATAATGCTTGAGTTCTCCAAAGAGCCTGTCAGAGTGGAATACTTTTCTATCCTTCATCTATTCCATTCTACACTGAGTACATCAACCAGATGCCAAGTCATGCCTCACTGAAGCTCACGGGAAACTGTGGCCAACACAAAATGGACTCCACATTTTTACTTTCTTGTTTACTTGTGCTTTTTATGATGCTTTGGTTTTTGTATTTTCAAGAGAGAGAAAGAACATGCATTTGGATGAATAGGGAGAGTTCAGTGACCTGGGAGGAGTTGGAATGGGGAAGAATACAGTCAAAATAAATTGTATGAACATTTTTAAAAACAAAATTAAAATAAGAAACATTAATGGAATTAAGAGACACCAAAAATTGGAAAAGCCTCCCATTTTACAGATTGGAAGAATTAATATTGTTAAAATATCTATACTGCCCAAAGTAACTTACAGGTTAATGTAATCCCCATGAAAATACCAACTACATTCACTAAAAAAGAAAAAGAAAAACGATCCCTGAAATTCATATGGAAGCACCAAAGACCCCATGTAGCCAAAGCAGCCTCCAACCTGATGAACAAAGCTGGATGTGACACAGTATTGACTTCTGGAAACACAGCCGAGCCGTGGTACCCAAAGCAGCATGGCACTTGGAAGCACGGTCCAATAAAACAAAGAGCAACTCCTAAAAACAAAGCCAAAAACCTATAGCCAACTGATTCTCAAAAAAGGTACTAAAGCATTCCTGAGCAGGCTAAAGGAGAAAACTAAAAATCCACACACAGAGGGCTGACATTGACCTATTTGACCCTGCCCCAAATCAACTCAAAATGAAGACAAAGAGAACTGTGTTCAGTTGCCACTTCTGCCCACTAATCTGTTAGACCCAGGGCTGGCACTGAATCTCACTGGTGTGTCTTGGCATTGAGTGGGATGTAGATACTGATGATGTTTACTATTTGGGCTTACTGTGGAGCTTGGATGCAAGCATAGTAACTCTCAAATATTAGGATTGGATGACAAGCAACCACATTTGTGTGTGACTGCCAGAGGCCATGTGGATGGCACCAGTACCGACTGCAATGGAAAACACAGGAGGGGCCCCTGCAGTTCGGGTTATGGGTCCAGCTGGGAGGATGGACACCTGAGGCATTTAGGAACCAAGGAAGAGGAGAAAGCTGCACCAGATTTTGAAAACCCTCTGGCTTTGATTAGCAAACTCTGCATTTCCTTCCATTGCTCAAGCCGTCGTTATCTCCTTATTCACATGGCATCCTTTCATAAATGATTCACTTCCTCCTCAGCTGCCCTACTAATGACCTTCCTAGGAGAACATGAATAAGATTTTGTAACACCAGTAATGAGAAGCCAAAAAGAGAAAAAACAATGAATTTCCTTATGAGCTGTCTGACCTTGGACAAAGCATCTTATTTTCAGTATCATTTTCTTACCTACAAAATGCCGTGGACTGCTACTAGGTGAGACTAAGTATTGTGACCCGCAGTGCCTAATAAACATTGGATTCGACTTCCTTTAAGCTGTGAGTCTTTTACTCTGTATGTATACTCAAGAGATTGTGTGTAGGGAAACTGGAAGGAAGCTGCCTGTTAGGCAATCTCTGGAACATAATCAAACTTCACATTTGCCCAGAGTCCCCAGGGCTGTATTTCTGAACACGGCTAAGGGCGCCTTCTGGAATCAGGAGGTGGTCACAGACAATGCTTTAAACACACGCAGTTACTGGGCCACCCTGCAAGGCAAAGTGTGTAAGCTCTTGGGATAACAGCTGTGGGAAGAGGTACAAGAATTACTCAGAAGAAAATCTCTTCATAAGTTCAATGGGAGTCTGTTGAAACCATGCTTACTCATGCAAACAGTTAGAAGTACTCTCACCCTTCCAAGGATTGTACTGCATCAATTCACTTAGAACTCATATAAACCCCATGAGTGCTGTTATTTCTTCATTTTCTAATGGGGAAGGAGACACAGGAAAATCAAGGACTTTGCCCTAAGGCACACAGCTAGAAAAGCCAGAGTCAGATTTGAACTCAAGATTCTCAAATCACAGTTCTGTTGTAACATTCAGTTACACCAGGCACATAGCAAAGAAGCCAGCAGTGAGAAGAAATGGTATCTGTCTGAACCCTCACTCATCGACTGCTTAACATAATAGCCATCTCCCAACTTCCTGCATTGTAGAACTTTGGCTCACACAGCTTCATGAAATAGTAATAATCCATTTCATAGCCTCTACTACAGTAATATATTGACCTGTCATTCTATTCTGGATAGTGAGATATAAGTGTAAATAACCTGAGGTCACATATGAAAAACTCCCTTAAGAAAAAGTTGGCATGTACCCTTCACTTTTAGTATTTTATCCTTCTGTCCTTCCTACCACCTAGACTACACACATATGGCTGAAATCTTAAATTCAATAGGAATTATCAATCCATGAATCAAACACAGAGAGGCATGCTTGCCATCTCAGTACTCAGGGGACAATCTAAGGGATGGAGCATCCATTTTGGCTCATGGTCTAAGAGCTCATGGTCATCAACGTATGGCAGTAGGAGGCAGCCAATCCCAATGTGCACACTCAAGAAGCAGAGAGGGATGTGTACCAGTGCTCAATGGGTTCTCTGGCTTCTTTTCCCTTTGATTAGATTGGGTTCTCAAACTATGTTCAGTGTGGTTTTTCCCACGTCACACTCACTGTAGCATGTGTGAACCTAAATGCACAGGAAAAATAAATAATTCTAAAACTATGCACAGGACAACAAATGGAATTCAGCTCTGTGGGGGTACTGTACCATAAATAGTAAAATAATAATAATAACTAGTAAACAGTAGTATTGCCCAGTACTTCATAGTCTCTTGCTCTCTGCACCATTCTTAGCCTTGGCTCTCTGTGTTAATCACCATCTACTGTAAAAAGAAGCATCGTTGATGGGATTTGAGAAATGAACTAATCTATGGCTGTAACAATCAGCCATTAGGAATTAGTTTTATACCATCTTCTTTTAGCACAGTAAAAGTAGTAGGTTCTCCCTAGGATCTAGAACCCGTCTAGCCACAGGCTCTTAGCCCAGATAATGATGCCAGGTAGTGGTTTCATCTTGTGGAACAGACCTCTTTTATCCCAATCAAAAAGTGGTTGATTACTCCAGTGACATTCATACCGCTATTGTACCAATATGCCTTTCTTTTCATGCTGGTCCTTATTTGTAGTTTGCAGGGATTACAGCTGCATAAAAGTAATGATAGCCTTTCTCCTCCAGCACTGTACAGAGCCACATCCAGCACTATGAAAGCTAGACATTAAGGATGAAGTTTAAGTATCAATATCAGCCTGATCTCTCCATGTTCTGTGATTTAAGTATATGCTGTCGTCAGCAATATGGTCCTACTATTAAGTTCTGTGATG
The DNA here is from genome assembly GCF_017639785.1 of Mesocricetus auratus. Lineage (NCBI taxonomy): Eukaryota > Metazoa > Chordata > Mammalia > Rodentia > Cricetidae > Mesocricetus > Mesocricetus auratus. The sequence continues at coordinate 25,083,921 of NW_024429194.1, read as the reverse complement.
TCTACATCATTCCATCCTCCTAAGGCTCAGAAATAATTGGGGGAAGGGGAGACAGAAAGATTGTAAGAGCTGGAGGTAGTGGGTGACTACAACAAAACGATGCTTTCCAGGTGCAACAGGAGAGTTGCACATATGAACTGTAATGGTTGTGACAGCATGCATAATACCTATACAAACTCAAGTCAGACAAAAATCCCTTCACTGAGGGAAAAGGTGGTCATGAAATCCCATCCAAACTGAGGAACTATGGACACTTGGAAAGCTGTCAGGAGAAGGCGTATTAGTGTTCTTTCACTGTGTGGCTCACCCAAGTTTGTATAGGCGACACTAAATGAACTCAGTGGGTGCATAAAGGAGAGTACAGAATTGAATGTGTATAGAATGGGGTGGGTCTGAAAAGAGTTCTGAGAGAATGAATGAGGTCCAAATATAACGTATGAAATTCTCAAAGAACAGAAAATTTTAAAGTAGCAATTCTGAACTACCAAAGATTAGCAAACTATATGAGATCAAAAATAGATTACCAACTTGGAGGTGATGAGAAAAGTGTTATTTGGATTTACAAGCCTCCTTAGGCAGAAGTAAACGAACAACTGTTTGATAATATCAACCAGCAAGTGCAAAGAGAATGACCACAGTGGCATCTCTTGTGTGCAATAGGGGGTTTCAAATTGTTCATGCCACAGGCATTAGAAAATGTTGGAAAAAAAAAAGTAGAACAGCTCCAGAGAAAAGCTCAATCCATGACATGTGCAATCAATGTTGACAGACAAATGATTCCTAAGGTATGTTACAAAAGAATAAAATTTGGGCGGGGGGAGATTATTCAAGGGCTAAAATGGAAGGTAAACAGACCTGCAGGGAAAACCTATCAGGGGATAACAGCTGATTTAAGAACAAGAAAACAAAAAAATATACTTTACACAGCCGACTCTGCCTTCAAATGTTGTATTTGAATCAATATTGATATGGATGTCTGCTGAATATGCATCATACAAATAAAAAGAAAATACGCTTAAAATACACATTATGAAAATCAGGTATTTAAGAGCAAAAGAAATCATTTCTGAGAATTTTTAAACTGCAAGACAATGAAGTCATTCTGTGTACTGTCGTGAATATAAATAGCTTTGCAATATTAGTGAGAGTAAATGAAATAAAGAAACGCGAGAATTGCACTGATACTATAAAGGCAACTCCCATGCAGGAAGTGATGTGTGTGAGCCTGGGAAACTGCCTGATGGTGCAGCCTGGTGAACTGTTCAAGAAACACCCGGGGGTCTTTCTAATTCTTTCCTTTGTGAACTCCCACATCCAGCCATCAGGGTGTCTTGCAGCTGCCATTGCCAAAACATAGCTCCCTGGCCACAACCCCAAAGTCATTACTATTTCTTCCTTGACATGTTTCCTCCGGCAAGACTCCTTGGTCCAGCTTAATCTTACAACCAATTTCCCACAATTTATGAGACTAGCTTTCATAAAATGCAAGTGGTGTCACCCTTCTAATCATCTTTAGAATAATATTGGACGTCCCTCCCATGGGCAGCATGTCCTGTGAGCATTAACTCTGCCACCCCGCCTGGTGCTTCATTCTCTAGCTGCCTGCCCTCATGGCTTCCATTCAGTTCCCAGAAATAGTACAGTAGGCTAATCCTAGAGCCTTGCTACCTTTCCGGAAGTTCTTGCTAGTTCCCTATATGTGTGTTCTCTCTCTTTCTCTCCCCTTCCTCCTCTCTCTGAAGGATGTCCATGTTCATGTGAATGTGCTTACCTCTGTGTGTGTGTGTGTGTGTGCGTGTGTGTGTGTGTGTGTGTGTGTGTGTTATGCATATGTGTGAAGACCACGGATCAACACTAAGTATCTTCTACCACTCTCTGCCGTATTTTTTTGAGACAGTCTCTCACTGAACCTGGAGCTCATTTACTCATCCTGGTTGACTGACCAACAAGCTCTAAAGATCCACCTGGCTCCACCACACCATACCCCTGGGGTGAGCTAACAGATCCTCACTATGGCGCCCAGCTTTTACATGGGTGCTGTGAATCCATACTAGAATCCTCATGCTTGCATGATGGCCACTTAGCTGATTGAGCCGTCTCCTCGGCTCCTTTGTACTCTCATTCTTGGCTCACATGGTAGCCAGGGCTCTCCTGATGACTCCAGTCTTATAGAATTTCTATCGCAACACCCAACTTGCTATTTTCATAGTATTTTTCCTATCCGAAATGACATAGCCATGCACCGGCTCATCTGCCATCTGTCTTTTCACCTTCAATGAGACCAGGGCCTTTCTGGAGAAGAAAAACATTGTCTCCCCTCATTGCTGAGTCTCAGCAGCCACAATACTTAAGTTATGAGAGGCACTGAGGAAATATTTGTGGAGTGAATGAGAGTAAGAATGAACACATGTGGGATGAGATTATATTCTAATAGAATCATTACATAATAGTCAGAGAAAGAAAGCTGATAAATATGGATTGGGTTTTAGAGATGACAATGAGGGACTAGAAAAAGGATGAATATTAGTCATCAGATATTACAGGGGTATAAATGAATAATCACTAAATCAGAATAAAGGTAGAAAGTTTAGTTCTGAGTTTGCTCTGGATGGTACAGCAAAGTGAGGGGAAGGTTCATGTAAGAGTCATTCCTCAGTGAGGGACCCAAAATACATGGGAGATGATGTTGGGAGATGCTAAGAGATGCTGGAGGGTTCTGGGAGATCCTGGGAGATAATGCTGGGAAATGCTGGGAGATGCTGCACTGTTTCTTCCTTCAGATACTGGAATGATTCCGGTCATACATGGAGAGTTGGAGGGAGGGATAAGCCAGGCTGTGGTTCTGGGGTCAGTAGGTGGCATCATCAGTGGCTCAAAAGAAGGGAGAGCTGGGCTTTGTGCTGGATCTTAAAGAAAGTCTGAGATTTGGATGAGGAAACAATGTTGGACTCAGAAAAGGGGTTTGACTAATGCGTACAGAAAAGTTCATGGTAAGCACATTTGTTCTCTTTCTAAAAAAGCAGACAATTGTGTGGGATAAAGAGAAGCAGGGGTATCTAGGAAAATCATCTACAGCACTATTAGATGTAAAAAATACAATTAAGGACGCTGGGTTAGCTGGATATGAAGACACGTACTGGCATCCCAGCTACCTGGAAGGCTAAGGCAGTAAATCAGTCACTTGAGTTTGAGACCAGCTGAGTAACATGGCAATACCATAGATAGGTAGACAGATAGATAGAAAGATAGATAGATATAGATAGATAGATAGATAGATAGATAGATAGATCAAATATATATACATATAGATCAGATATATATAGATTATAGATAGAAGATAGATGTGATTTTAAGATCCTATTTTAGTTTCTTTTCAAAGGGCATTAAATTTTTTTAAAGACATTCACTTAAAATCTAAAATCATTGTCTTTTGGGGATATAATCATAAGACATTTTTCTTTGAGCTTCCTTGAATATAGATGTTTTTGGCAATTCTGGGTAAATGCTTCAAATTATTTTAGCATTTACCTATCCTAGCTATCATGGAAAAGTGGACTGTAATAAAATGCAATGGAAATGGCCCAAGAGTTGGCAATCCCATGTGGATGCCTGAGGTCACAGTGACCAGAAGCTTCACTAAGTGCAGATTTGGTTTTTAAAATAACGGATTCTTCATACAAATTAAATTATGAGCATGTATAAATGGGGAAATTCAAAAGGAGACCAGTGAGCAAAAAAGAAAGAAAGACATCTAAAAAATAAAACTGTCTTAGGAGAAGTGTAAATATCATCAGTTAACCTGATTTTAAGTCAAAAGAGATGAAACTAGGTCAAAAAAGAAGATTTAGTTCATCAAAAACTAATTGATTGAACACTGTTTCACTTGCCCGGGCTGCTTGCTTGGTCAGCCATATCTCAGGTTGGGTCCCTGTGTCCAGCCTTAAGAAGCTTGTAGGACTCAGAGCCCTTAACCATTGCACCATCTTTCCAGAGCCCAACCCAGACAATTCAGACTACATCCTTGTTCCACAAAGCAGGCTATTCTGCTCCAAGTTAAGGACGTAAGTCAGCCCTGCCTTCTGTATCGTCATGCTCTAAGGAAAAATGGGTACCAAGTGATAAATCTTGCTTCAGGAAAAATAAAATTCGCTTGCTTTCTGGGTTAGCTATGTTTCTAGTGTAAAAGAGCTTTGTATCTCATTAGGAAAAACTACAGTGTCCACATCCTTTCTGCTCTCAGAATGAAGACTTCTAACAGGACCATCCATCACAAATCAGGGTTGTAAACTCCAGCTCAAAACCAAAAGGCATCAAACTCAAAGGCTTGGGAAAGCCAGGCAAAGCCAGAAAGACTTGGAGTGTAGTCAAAATATAGCCAGCAGGGGGTATGTTGAGTTTGAAGACCTTGAGGGTGGCCACAGGTGTGACTGCTGACAGGGAACTAAGATACCAGCACTGAAGGCATCCCTGTGTCTTAAGGAGCCTGGGGAAGGACTTCAGGACTGCACAGTATGAGGAGGAGCTACAGTCTGGACAAAGAAGAGAGCTAGAGAAGGTACTTCTAAAGTCTGTTTGAGCCTCCCGATGACGCCAAAGCATGAGCGAGGCAATAGAAGCAGCTAGTGAGACAGACCCATGCTCTCCTCCCCACCGCTGTCCCTGAGTTTGTAATCCTAGCCAGGAAGGGCCACCTGTTTGCTTCAGTGACCACTAGTTAACCCATCTCTGTAACATGGAGCTTCCATAGCATAAACTTATTGTTGGGACAGTTTGGAGATATTTGTTCATCTGTTCAATGGTTTAAATCTTCCCATTTTTACAACTGAATTTGGAGTTCAATTCTCTCTGACAGGAGCAAAACAGGTTTCTCTCATAACAAAGGGCCATTAATCAACAACACCCTTGTTGTTCATTCAGGGACAGGGGAGAGAATATATACAAGGCCTGAATCAGCCCCACAATGCCTCAAGGACAAATCCTGCAGCCCCTTCTGTGTCGTGTCTGGACTTTCCCAAACTTGCTCAAGTATGTCCAAAAAATAGTAAACCTGAACCTCAGCCAATAAAAAGTATCCTAACTGCTGCTTGCTTGGCCAATTATGTTTGAAATGGCCCAACTGTTCCTGAAATTCCCCTAGCTTGTAAAAAGGAGGCTGCATGCTTCTCCCATGGTGGTAGCCATTTTGCACAGGTGTTCCTCCCTGCATGCTGGTAAATAAATGCTCTTTGTTCTTGCATACGATTTGAATCTGGGGTCTTCCTCCAGCATTTTCTCAGACCCTTACAGTTCATTCATTCATTCAACAAATGTCTCACATGGCTCTCAGTGCTAGATGCTCTAAGGGAAACAAACCCAGTCAGTATCACTGCCCTCAGAGAGTGTAGAGTCCCCCAATGGAGCATGGATATACACCAGCTACCATCACGAGAGAAAGAACATATTTACAGAGGACTTTGTGTACATGATGCACAGATAACTTGACACGGGGTAGAATCCGGGGAAGAGAGTCAGTGCTTAGAGAAGATTGTCTAGGTCAGGTAGGCCTATGAGTATATCTGTGGGGATTGTCTTCATTGTGATAACTGATAGGGTAAACAGCTCACTATGAGTGACACAATCCCCTACGCTTGGGTTCCAGGCTGTACAAGCTTTTGGGCACTAAGCATGCCTGCATTCATTGCTCTCTGCTCTTGCCTGTATATATAATGTGACTAGCAGCTTCAAGTTATCATGGCCCTGATTTCCCTGCAACAATGGACTATTGATGGGGGAAGTCCTTCTATGTATGTGTCTCTCTTTGGTTAATGAATAGGGAAGCAAGATAGGTGGAACTAGGAGTCGAGGAGGATTCTGGGAAACAGAGGCACAGTCAGTCACAGTGTAGGACACCTGAGGAGTAAGAGGTCTGGACCCTTTCTCCGGTAAGAGAAGATCACATGGAAACACTTAGATTAGCAGTTATGGGTTAATAATTAAGTCAGAACTAGCTGATAAGAAATCAAAGCAAAAGGCCAACAGCTTCATAATTAATATAGTGTCTCGTGTGTTATTTGGGGGCTGAGACAGCAGTGGGACCCAAGCGGCTGACGGGAAGACTACATGTTACAGATTATGACATGGAATTAGGAGCTAAAATAAACCCTTTTTCCTCTCAGTCACTTTCCGTCAGGAATTTTATCAGCACCACAGGCATAAACCTAGGACAGAATACAAGAACAACATGGCTGTCAGAGTCAAACACCTGAGTCTACCAGGACCAGAAAACCACAGGGTTCATCTCAAAGTGGTACACTAACATCTGCCTTGTACAGTCATTGTGGGAATTGAAAAGATGCCTACTCATCACTTACTCCCTGGTAGATATTGTTCTAAACCATGTAGATTCATGACTTGTTTAATCCTTAAATCAACCCTGCGATGTAGTTCCTAATAATACTACCTTTACTGTATAGGTGGATAAATAAGGCCTGGAGAATTTAAACAACTTGTCCAATGTCACTTGGATGTAAGTGATGAACACAGACTCAAACTCATGTAACAGCAGTGATTTGAGTCTGGGCTTTTAACTTCCAGGTTATGCTGAATGAATAATATTAAAGGACCAGCAGCATGTTTAAGGCACAGAGCATGGTCAGCAAATGGCAGGCATCACCTGAATATATTTTTGAGATTATAATATTACATTTCTTCCTTCCTTTCCCTCCCTCCAAACGCTCCAATGCTCCCCCTCCTTGTTCTCTTTCAAAAGCATGGTCTCTTTTTTATTAATTATTACATGCATGTATGTATATGTGCATATATGTTCATAATTATAACCTGCTAAATCTGTATAGTATTACTTGGATGAATGTTTTCAGGCCTGACCATTTGCTATAAACAATTGGTGTCCTCTTCCCTTGAGAAGACTATTCCTCCTGCTCTCAGTAATCCTTAGTTGCCTTTATGTTTTTGTGTGGGGTTGAGAGAAGATCTGAAGACACAACTTCAAAAACTGAATTAATATGTATATCCTAAGTGAATTCATCCCCCATGCCTTTTTCATGTATATGTATATGGTGTGTGTGTGCGTGTGTGTGTACATGTGTTCAACTGTGTGAGAGCACAATGTATGTGTGCAGGAGTGCATACATGTATGTTGAAGATCAAGGCTGACTTTAGGAGTCTTTTTCAATTGCTCTCTATCTTATATATTGAGCACAGTCTCTTGATTGGACCCAGAGATTGCTACCAGCTATGCAACTTGCATGGGAGACCTTCTGTTTCCATCATTCAGGTGCTGGAATTACAAGTGGGTGCCCAAGCCCACCTTCCATTTACATGGATTCTAGGCATTCCAACGCTGGTCCTCACAGCAAACACTTTAGATACTGAGTCATTCCTCCAAACCCTATCCACGTTTTCTTGGAAAAGAAAAGCATAAAGTTATTATTATCATTCATTCATGCATTCATTCACCAGATTGGAACTGCAGACTGCCATCTGTCAGGTTGAAGCTGTCCATCAACATAGATTTCCTATGAGGAAGGAGAGGTAACCTGAGAGACAGGACCCAGTCACTCACTAAACGCCCCTGCAGCTGTTGTCCTCATAGATAATGGGGTGGGGGAAATCAAACAAAAATTTCTTCAGTATTTCTATCTAAACAATCTCAGAGACACCAGACTATGCATAAAAGGGGAGGAAAGTAAAGAAATAAGAAAATGAGAACTCTGTCATAAAAGAAAAATTAAACTGTATAGACAAAACACAGAAAGCAAACATCACTCACACTTAGCAAGACTCAGTGGATGCCCTGCTGTTTCTAAAGGTGAAACCCTATACCACTTGGAAGCCAAAGATTTTGGCTGCTATGGTTCCTAAGTGGAGTGGTGGCTCAGGGATCCTGCCAAATAGGAGAGGAAGAAGTACATTTATTTCGATCCTGTTAGGTTTATGGGAACACATTGTACGTTCTTATATAAATACACACAATTTTATGTGGTCCTAAGAGAAGGCTTTCATCAAGCCATTATCCACTTTAGAATACTGCAGAAAACAGCCCACTTCCAGAATGGTGTAATACAAAAAAAAGTATTATGTGATATATCTAGTTTCTGAACAGGACGTATTAACTCAGATGCAACACCTGTACCATGTGCTGTGAGCTTTTATAAAACCCTTTAAGATGCAAAGTATTCCCACTGAAACTGGAAATGGACAAGAGGGTTCATATGGCTAGAGTACTCCAGGCTATAAAATCTGGGAAAACAAAACAGTTTGGATAAACCCACAGATCTTGCTGCAAGACCTCTGAGCTAACTAAAGGTCTAGATCCCAGGCCTCCTCTGGTGATGCTTACACTTTCCACTATGACCATTATGTAAAACAAAATATATTTATATATTTATCAAGAGACTCTTAAAATGATATATTGGAACGAACGACATCTATAAAGGTTTCTTAAAGGTAGTAATTGGTTGTCAAAAATCCTATAACCAAGAGGCAGGAAGAGTTACAATCTTATATGACTCCCCGAAGGTGCCATGCCTGATTAACAGTCATTATTCTAGCTAATTTTTTCAGCACTCCCTACTTCCCATGCACAGAGTTAGAGTCTTGTATTCTTCACAACTCATGTGCTACTATCATCCTCATTTTGGAAATAAGGAAAACAGGCTTCAGAGAAGCAAAGACTTTGGGGTCTAGACACAGATCTAAGCAATATGACCCTAAAATCAATACTTAAAACCACTTGGCTCCAAAGTCTCACCATCAAGCTCAGGTTTAGGTTTCTTGCCCTCCATGCCAGAGAACAACATCCCAGGCTGGGGTGCTTCTGTTAGTTTAAAACCGGAGCATCACCTGCTGGTCAGTAGATGGAAGATAGGAGTCCCCACCAAACGGCAGTGCTTGCCTTCATGATGACACAGAAAGTACAGTCCACATAGACCCTATGATCCACGATTCCATACAGAGGCAACCCTTATGGCTGAATGCTTTAATCACTACTGATCATTCTATTCCTTCTTGATCTCTCTGGTGTCTTTTGGCTTTCCCAGGGAAAGCTGGGATGCTGAGGTTAAGATGCTGAATGGATGCACAGATGCACAGATGGACAGATAGACAGATGGATGGACGGACAGATGGACGGATGGACGTACAGTAGCATCCAGACTGTGTTTGCAAATGTTCTTAAACATAGCAACACATTGAAAAGTCAGTATGTAGTGATAGGGTACATGTATAATCAGAAACCTACAGAATTAAAATCCACATAGCTTAAAAATGTAAAAATCTCAAAGTTCTGAACCAAACATGAAATAACACCGAAGGAAAGTAGCATAGACACAAGCTAAAACGCCAGGCTTTCTTCCTTGCCTTTGCCATTGTTACCACTCAGTAAAGTAGATTAAAAACAAACGCTTGTAGTTTTACTTTTATTTTTTACAGTCCCTATTATAATCAGGGACTGTAAAATGGGAAATACTTTTTAAATATGAACCTGGAGAAAGGTAAGTAGAAGGCATATGTCAGAGAGACGGTTCCCAGGAAAGGCTTCACCGCCTGCATGCTCATTCCAGATAAGATTAAAAAGGAGCCTTGAAGGGAAAAGAATGAAGGAAGACAGAGTGAGAGACACTAGCAGGCATTGATGAAAGTCCCATCCACAGGAAAACCCTGGCCCCATAGCTTTCCGGTCTGAAAAAGACTGCTATGAGCAGATTCCATGATTTTTTTTTAAAGAGAGGGCCTCCTTTTTCCAGGCTAAAGAATAGAAACAGAGAAGTTAAAAAAATGGTTTAGTACCCAACAAATTGCATTTACTTTGCTCATATTTGTGGTAGTAAAAACAGTCATGAAAAACACACATCAAAGCAGCTGCACATAGGAACTCATCACAGTTGTGACATCGCGCACAAGACGTGGGCAAACCCAAGCCAGACCATATCCCAGCATGGGAATCGGGCCATATTGGTAGCTATTAACTGCTGGGAAAGGGAGAGTTTTCTGTCTGAGAGTGAAGCTCCTGGGTTGACCACACACCCAAGAACATTTGGGCAGCACTAATTGGTCTTGATGTTTTTTGGTTTGGACGGATTGGGAGTTTTGTTTTTGTTTTTAGCATAAAGTTGTGTGGACAGAGAAATGGGCATGGATCTGGGAAGAGATTGGGGACTAAATGTGATTAAAATACATTGGACCAAATTCAAAGTTCAAAACTACCCTCACCTGTATAAAAAGCTCTAGGTCACCCTGTCTCAAAATGTAGATATAAAATAAAATAAACATCATAGGACTTATTTTAAAGAATATGTCCAGAGATCATTAAAGTTATTAGAGCACTGAAGGCCAGTCAGTTACCTGGGTTCCAATTTCTGGCTATGTGACCAGAAGCAAGCTACTCACCCTCTTTCCAGTCTATTAAATAAAAATATTAATAGCCTGAGCTTCTTGAAATTGTTGTGAGAATCAAATTGGTGGACAAAGTGATTAGTTTCTAAGTGTTGTCTGTTATGAGTGATTTATTTATTGAACCTCTTTCTAATAGCAAGCATGATCCTCAGCTAGGGCTACTAGAAGCTTGGGGACAAGAGGAAGGAATATAATCCCTACTCACTAGCATAACAGGGAGGAGACAAGATCAGCATCAATACACAAAGGACAAAGTGGAAAGAAAGCAAGGGGGTCAGGGACTAGCTTGGAATGCAAAATCATCTCATGATTTAATACACTTTTCAGAATTGCTTTAGTGTGTGGCTGATGTGGGAGGGATCCTAGAGGCACGGGCTCTTTCCAATGGGCAAAGTGCTCTACAGATTTAGTTACTGTCCAACCACCCTAAGAAGAAAGGAAGACATAAAAAGGATGAAACTGTGGCACTTTCAGGAAAATGAATGTAACCAGGGATTATAATGTCAAGCAAAATAAGCCAGTTTCAAAAGAACAAATATCATGTTTTCTCTCATAAAAAGAATTTCAATATATAGTAGGTAGGTAGGTAGGTAGATAGATAGATAGATAGATAGATAGATAGATAGATAGATAGATAGACAGACAGACAGACAGCTAGATAGATGAGATAGAGGATAGATGGCATTGAAGCAGAAAGAGAACTATTTTGGAATTAGTTGGAAAGTAGGGAAGAAAGATGGGTAAGGGTAGTGGTTAGGTCAATATAAGCAAAGTACAATGATATATATGTGTGAAACACTAGAAATTCTCAATAGGCGATAGACTGTGTTCTTAAATGCTCATCACTAGTTATATATTCCTGCTACAAAGATTCCAGGCCTTCCCAAAGCCATTTCAGTCTTCAGTGAGAGATCTAGGAACAAAAAGACTGCTGGGAAACTTACCACAGTGTCCACAGCTTGGAGCCTGCAAAGGGCCATGGGATGCAGAAGCATCCTGGACCTGGTACCCAGGGCTTAGACTACTGTGTCGTTTAGACTCAGCCAGTACTTCTTCCTCAGTGGCGTCTCTCTGGTGCGAGCCCAGGGGCCTCTCAAACACAACATAGAAAATCCACTTCTCCAGCTTTGTTGCCTCCGTTAAGGAGCACAGCCTCAAAGTGATGGGAGCCAGGGGTTTCTGTCTCACTGTCCCTTGCCTCCATGTCAGGACTTCCCAAGAGGCCCTGTCTGGTTTTCCCTGAACTTCTTACACACATCAGCTTCTTGCTTCTTCCCAGAGTCTGTTCTTCCATCCCAGGGAGTCAACTACTTCCTGGATTTCTGCAACTGTCCCCCACACCTTTCTCCTTATTTCTACTCTCATCTCTCTCCAAGTGACGTTCAATACTGTCCCAGAATGAAATGATCAAATTGCTCGATTTAAATTTGTCAGTGGTTTAACGGCAATTAATGACAGAACAATGACAAATGTGTTTATTGAGCACATATCCAACCTCTGTGCAATGCCCTGTTATCTGCATCAGAATTTATTGAAAATGGAAGGACATGATTTGAATCCCTACACTTGCCCTGTGAAGAACACATTATCATCTTATAGATGTGATGCTGAAGCCCCAGAAGGCAATGAGACTTGTCCATGGAATAGAGAGCTAAGTGGAAGAGCTGGACCGGAACCTTAAAGTGCCTCTGCCTCCCTCTACTCCAGGATGAAGGGGAATGCCTCACTTGCATCCCAGGAAGCCCTGCAAACCTTGCGCTAGCCCCTTCCCACAAACTACCCCCAAACCCTCATCTTAGCCTCACCTCTGCCCTCAGGCCTTCACCAAAGGACACTGTACCCAGGAGGGACCCTTTGGGCTGCTCCAACCGTCAAGGTCCACTACCTAGCACAGCCCCTAAAGCATAGCAAGTACTCAGAAAAGCCTCTGCCAAGAAGGAAAATGGCATGAGGGAAAGCTAAGTCCCTAGGTTCTAGCCAAGCTGTGTAACCTCTCCTCTTTAAGCCTCTGGTGTTCTGTTGCATCTTCCTAATAAATCTCAAAGAAATAACAAAGCCTTTGAAAGTTGACTAAACTATTTGCAAAAATTCCATAAGGATCCAGAATGTTCCTGGGCCCCAACCTTGACTGAAGGAAAGAGTCTAAAAAGAGATAGGTGGCAACTGACTCATCTGGAATGTGAAGAGGCTTTGAAAGAATGCAAAGTGTTTGTAGGCAAGAAACAATGGTGCTGCTTGCCCAGCCATCAACCCTGGTATGTCTCCAAGTTTTCCTGTTTGTCTGCACTGCAAAAGAAAGACAAAGGAAGGGTTGGGGTGCTGTGAAGAGACAGTTCATGAAGCACATGGTGCCCCTTCGCTGTGGCAACCATATGCATTACCAACACACAAAATTGGGGTTGAGTTAACTCAGCCACCCTGCCCATCCTCCTTCCTGGGTGAGTAGGGATAGAGCCCAGATGCATCTCATGGGAACCCTGGTATTAAAAGAAGGCCAGGCTCTTGGCCAGGGGCAGCTGAGGGCGATTTACAGTATAGAGATGGTCGCCTTCTGTGCAAGGTGGTGCGTTTAACCTCTGCAGAGTATGAACAGCTACGTGGTTGCCTGTTTTGTGTCTGTGAATCAGGAATGGCTGACTTGACAGTTTTAAGCACAGAAAAACTCTACTACAGTATTGTTTTTACAACATTAAGGATTTAAAGTAATCCCCTCACAGCAGACATGAGAACAAAACCATTCTAAATGCCAGGCTCTACCTTCCATCATCTGATTGCTTCTTTCCTAACAGTAAACCTGTCTTTTAAAATAAAAACAACCCTAAAGATAGGACTCTCTGGGTGGCTTAATTTTTCTAAGACATAATAAAGCTGCTGCAAGCACAAAGAAGGCAAACTTTATGTTGGATGTTTTTAATGTGAATTTGTATGGGAACTAAAACAAGTCAAGCAAAATAGAAATACTGAGTGGAGTTTCACTATTAGGCTCTATTTTATTATGCTAATTCATTTCATATTTATGTACATATGTGTATGTCAATATAAACATATGTGTGTGCCAAATTTTAATAATTTCTAGGATATATCTATTATTTAAACATAGTAGTAAAGGGAACCATGTTGATCATGGCAATGCATGCCTACATTCTCAGCACTCAAGAGGTAGAGGAAGAAAGATTGGCTACACAGCAAGTTCTAGGCTAGCCTGGGCTACATGAGACCATTTCTCAATAAATAAAAGAACGACGAAACTATGGGGGACATATTCTGATTTCTCTCTCTCTCTCTCTCTCTCTCTCTCTGTGTGTGTGTGTGTGTGTGTGTGTGTGTGTGTGTGTGTGTGTGTGTCTTGTATGGAGTGTTTAGAAATTCAAAGTACCAAACTGATCAAAAGAGTTAACGATTTAAAGTGGAACATGAAAAGCTTTCCAAGAGTACTAAATGACATCTTACCTTCTAGACACTGGCAGGTGAAACCACTGAGGCTGGACACACATGTGGCTCCATTTCTGCAAGGATCTAGGACACAGTAATCAATCTCGGACTGGCAAAGCTCTCCAGTATAACCTGCAGAAAAAGAAGATGCCCGTTGTCAAGACAGGTACAGAACTAAACAGAGAATTCTCAATACAGGAATCTAAAATGGCTGAGAGACACTTAAGAAAATGCTCAACATCTCCAGCTATCTGGGAAATGTAAATCAAAACAACTCTGAGATACCATCTTACTCCTGTCAGAATGGCTAAAATCAAAAACACCAATGACAGTTTATGCTGGAGAAGATGTGGAAGAAGGAGAACATTCCTCCACTGCTGGTGGGAGTGCCAACTCGTACAGTCACTTTGGAAATCAGTATGGAGATTCCTCAGGAAAATGGGAATCAGTCTACCACAAGACCCAGCAATTCCATTCTTAGGCATATACCCAAAAGATGCACATTCATACAAGGATGTCTGGTCCACTATATTCATAGCATTATTTGTAATAGCCAGAACCTGGAAGCAACCTAGATGTCCCTCAACTGAAGAGTGGATAGAGAAAAGCTGGTACATTTACACAATGGAGTACTATTCAGTGGAACAAAAACAATGGAATCTTGAAATTAGCAAGCAAACGGACAGCACTAGAAGAAACCATCCTGAGTGAGGTAACCCAGTCACAAAAAGAGAACAGGGTGTGTACTCACTCATATATGGATTTTAGACATGAATCAGGGGAGTGCCAGAATACAATCCCCCTGCCAGAGAGTCTGGGAAAAATAACCTTCATCCAGTGACTGATGGAAGTAGAGGCAGACAACCACAGCTAAACACTAAACTGAACTCCTGGAATCCAGGGACAGAGAGGGAGGACTGATGCACGAAAGGGTCAAGACCGGGCTGGTTTAACCCACAGAAACTGCTGACCTGAACAAGGGGGGAGCTCTTGGACCCCAGACTAATGGCTGGGAGGCCAGCATGGGACTGATCCAGAACCCCTGAATGTGGGTGTCAGTGAGGAGGCTTAGGCAATCTATGGAGCCTTGGGTAGTATTTATCCCTGGCATACAAATGGACTTTTGGTGCCCATTCCACAATGATGCTCTCTCAGCCTGGACTCTAGGGAGAGGGCCTAGGCCCTGTCCTGGATGAAATGACAGACTCTGTGGATCCCCAATGGAGGGCCTCACCCTCACTAGGGATCAGAGTGGGGATTGAGATGGGGGGTTGGGGACCTAGTGGGGGAGGCAGGGGAGGAGGGGAGGAAGCAGGAGCTGGGATTGACATATGAAGCGAGCTTGTTTCTAATTTAAATTAAATTTTTTTTTAATTAAAAAAGACCTGTTATTCCAAAACCATCAGAGCCACCCCCAAATTGAGGGACTTAAGCAGAATCCACTGGTGGGAGGCAGCAGCCTTGCATAAGTGTCTCAGAAACTCATTGATCTCTTGTAGTTTTATAAACAGAAACCACCATAATGTTAGAACTTCAGTTCAAAATTCACTCACTTTGCAAATTTTCTCCCATATTAGCTTTGAGTTTTATACCATCAGAAGCTTCAGAAGCTCAGGCTGAATTACACTGTCCCTAGGACAGTGTCCCTCTGACAAGAAGTGCCTTGGGACTAAGATGAGGGCTACCTTCCCTGGATCCCCATCATACCATACTTTATAAGAGGTATTAAATAGTTTTAATGGATAATATTTAGAACTAATTCTATGCCCTGTGCTCTCATTTTAAAGACTAAGAGATTGTGGCACACACAACAATAATCACATTAATATATTATTCTTAATACTTATTTGAGTCATAAATCCAGCTCTCCATTCTCCCTGAAGCCAGCCCCCAGGTGATCTTGTGGGATAGTAGCATAATCCCAGGCAAGCGGTGGGAAAATCAGGCTGTAAATCTCCTAGAACACCTTGGGCAGCCTGGAGGCTTTAAATAAATCCCAGATTTTTAATTCACTTTGAAAGCAAAGACCTCCAGAGAGGCAAGTTTAAAGAAAACAGCACACTAAAATGTTCTTCATCTTAGAGTGGTGATGCTTCAGGAAAAAATATGGAAAATACAGAGTATAAAGTAAAAGGGGTGTTCTTCATTGTGACATTTGATGGAATCACTGATAGTCTAGAGAAAATTCCCATTATAGATTTTAATCAGACGTATTTTCTACACAATTATAGCCATACAGTAGTATTGCCTATGTTTCCATGGCATCTTGAACTACATGAAAACTTGCCTTTCTGGATTATTAGTTTTGGAAGGCCATCATCAGGACACACAGCTGAGACTTGAAAAACTCAGTCAATGGAGTGAGAGAGAGATGATCTCTCTGAGCTCCGATTACCTGCCCAGCTGGTGTGAATCTCAGAGTGACTGGAGGCCACCACTTCAGCCTCACAAACCGGTACTCTTCCTCACTGGAACGAGAGTGAGAGACCAACCAGCCTGTGAGCTAAAAGGTTAGCACCAAGACAAGAGGCTACTTCAGAATTCCAGAAAGAATCTTCCAGTATGACATCACAGCAAGAATGTAGCTTCTAGGGAAAGCTCTAGATTCAAACTGGGAGACAGCATTTCATCCTTCTTGGGTCCCTAACTGCGTCCCAAAGTCAGCAAGAAGTAGCATGGAAAAGGATACGTCACCCGCTTTCCCCGGTCGAGATGCTAAGTCGAAAGAAAACTCCCTTACATAGGAGACAATATAACAACAGATGCAAATGCCACTCCCTCAGAAAAATCTGTCAGCTAATGGCAGGGCCTGTTAACACCCCTTGAGTCCCTAACAGGACTCAGGATTGAGACCTGTCATGGGTACTTCGAGAAGGTAGGAATGTAGTGACCAGCCACCTATTTTAGCAGTCATGGCAGGCTAACATATGCTTGCCGCTCCTGTCCTGGCCACTAGGAGGTCAGATGCCCTCCTCGTAGCAAGGAACCAATCAGAAGTTAGCAGGCGGGGCTGTGCTTTATGGCTCTGGGTGTGCCTTATGGACAAGTGCACAACAGTGGCATGCAGAGCATAGCAACAGCCCTGGGAGGGACTATGGGCCATAACAACCAGTTGACCAATCCACACAGGGCAGGTCGTCCAAACCTAGAAGTGCACCAGTCCTGAGACTGTTTCATACCCGTAGACACAGCCCTTATATTGCCCTTTAGGATCTATGCCTCACGTGTTCTCGGAGTCTTCCCCCAGCCATCCACCATGGTGGATGGATGAAGGGCCAGAATGGGTTTAACTCATTAAATAACTTCAATAAAAGAGTCTTTGCTTTTGCATTGGAAAAAAACAAAAAACAAAGTGGGAGACAGTACTAAAAACAATACATATTTACACAGAGCATGTATTTTGGGTTTTGTTTTGTTTTAAATCTGAGATAATTCCTCTTCGTTGCAACCTGAGGTCAACACTGGGCTCACATACATGCACTCCACTCTCCTGTCCATACCTTCCCTTTTACAGATAAGGAAATTGAGGATTAGAAAGATTTTGCACAGATATCTGGGATTCAAACTCCTGGGGCCCATGCCCTTGGAGCTACTCCTAAGTCACCAAGCAGCCTAGACAGAATATAGAACACGGTAGCTCCTTCCTGTGATCTCAAACTTGGGAAGTTGAGGCAGGAGGATCTCAAATTCCAGAGTAGCCTGAGCTACATAGTAGAAGCATCATTTAAAAAAAGAAAAAGGAAGAGAGATGATAGAAGAAAATTGTAATGACCATTGCCTTGAATAGTCTGAAATTTCAAGCATACTTAGACAGCCTAAGATGTAACACTCCACACTTGTCACCTAGCTTCAAGTTATTAACATTTTTATGTGATGTCATCTGGTCTCAGAGTTCCCCATAAAGATATCTTAAAACAAATTTCATTTCTCCTGTATTTCAATATGTGTCCTTTACAAAAAGGGGATTCTTTAAAAGATTGATTTTAATATCTTCTCTCATTAATGTTAAGCTTTACTTATAAACTTAATTAAACATTTAAAAAAACGTTTTATTAGCCAGACAGTGGAGGCACACAGAGGCAGGAAGGTCTCTGTGAATTTGAGGCCAGTTGGTCTACAGAGCTAGTTCCAGGACAGCCGGGGCTACACAGAGAAACCCTGTCTTGAAAAACAACTAACTTTTTATTAGCATATAGTAATTATCCATAATAGACTTCATTACATTTTCATATCTGCTGTGTTGATCATATTCACCCCATTACCCTCATCTCCCTCCCACTCCCAACGATCCCATTTTAAGCTATACATATTATCAAATTTAATTTCTTAAGAATTGTAGTTGTGTGAAAATATATAAATATCCCTATGCACTTATTTTTATAGGCCTAGTAATCTGAAGCTATAAGTGGAATTAATCTGAGGTACTGTTCAATATGCCAATACTGTACACTGGTTTTATAAGAAATCAATCAAAGAAATTAATTCATGTTTTAATATGTTAGATGCTTGGGCTGCCACAGTGACTTGGGAATCCCACAGGCATTGAGTGGGTGACAGTGCCTAAGTTCTACATCACTTCAGAACGTCTGATAGGACTAATGCCAAGGTCATTAGTGGGTCCCTAGTGAGGGAGCTCCTGTGTGGGGTAAACACTACCACATTATCCTATTTCCCTGGTGCTTTAAAGTCTTTGAGATTTCTGAAAGTATAAGAAGCAGAAAAATATAGCCAGGTGGTGGTGGTGCCTGTCTTTGATCCCAGCACTTGGGAGGCAGAGGCAGGCCAATCTCTGTGAGTTCGAGGCCAGCCTGGACTGACAGCCTCCAAAACAATACAGAGAAACCCTGTCTAGTAAAAAAAAACTATAGTTAAATGGATAGATGTGTAATCTGCAAGTATACTAGCATGTCTATGGCTCAGCATTTATACAAATGAAAAACAATAATGGAGGCATGCAGTGGTAGTGGGGTACAGGCTGATATTATGATGTTATGAGAGCATCCCTGGCAATATTACAAACACCTGGTAACTGCCAGCATCCTAGCAAACACTGGACAGGGTGGTTTTTGATGCTTGTCCACACCAAGCTAGCCATGGGGAGACAGGAATTAGTGTTGACCTTTCTATTTGATCCTTTACTCTCTTATATAGTTTATTTCTAAATCTTTGCTATTTTCTGATCCTACAGATGGACTTTTATCTCGACTACCCATTTCCACAGCCTCCCCCAAGTGGGCAGTGAACCTAGAATGGTGGAAAATATATGGAAAGGCACGAAGCTATGCAGAGCAGCTGTGAGTGACACTTACACATCCCTTACAATGCAAAGAAATGGCAAACTTCACTGTGGTTTCCAGCGAAAGATCTACACAAACCAATGACAATGACAGGCAAGGATGGGTGAATGTGAAAGCTCCTCTCCTTAGACAGAGGCAGGGCTTCGTTCTGACAACTGGGTCACAGCACTATGGCCAGCCTTCCAGATTACTGTCACAGCCCCATGACACCTTTGACATCATCTAAGCCCAGGCACTGTCTCTCGGGACTCCAGCATCAGTTTCCCAGATCGTCACTTTACACTGGATTTCTTTCGATCTATTCTCCACATACGATTAACCAGAGAAATATCTGAAGGTGTGATTTAGTTACTACACACATATGTAAACCCCTCCAGTGGCTTCCACTGGGTTTAGAAGAAAACTAGTGAGTGGCGAAAAGGTAAGACATGGTCTGGCCCTTGCCTTCTTCCTGTTTGTCCACTCTCCTCACTGACCACTGTGTAGCAACCACTTGGCCTCGTTCTATTCTTTAACTCACAAAACAGCTCAGTCTTTAGCATCTGCTTCACACTAGCCTGGGGCCAGATAAAGATATGAGAAGAATACAAAAGCAGAAAGAAAGAAAAAGAAAAGAGAACAGACACAGCCCTGCCCAGAGAAGGATAGCATGAATTTAGAATTACTATCTAATAAAGACATTACTGAAGAAAGTTAGAAACCAACTCCGGGGGAGGCTGAGGGAGTGACTAGCCAAGACAAAAGTCTATCTGTAGGATGAGAGAATAAGACAGCAAAGGTTTAGAAATAAACTATTTAGCAGTAGAGGATCAAAAAGAACGGCAATGAAGTTGCCTCTAGAATCGTGTAAGAGGCTGGGGAGATGGATCGGTCAGTAAGGTGTTTTTCCCATACGCAGGAAAACTTCAATTCAGATTCCAGTATCTGCACAAATTCAGTCTGGTAGTAGGTACCCAGGAATCACAGTGCTGGGGAGGCAGACAGTAGGATCCCTGGAGCTCTCTGGCCAAGCACTCTAGACAAACTGGTAGGCTCCAGAATCAGTGAGCGATGTCTCAAAAATTAAGGTGAAAGCAATGATTGAGAAAGACACTCAACATTGACTTCTGGCTTCCACGCACATGCACACTCATGCACACACATGTGCATGAGCACACCCATACAAACATGTACACATGGGTACGTCACACACACACACACACACACACACACACACACACACACACAAAATCCAATCAAGCATAGAGGAAGCCATTTCGCTTCATTCAACCTTAGTCATGCTTGCAAATAACAGCAGACCACTGAAGTGATGGTGTTTCTTCAAGCCAGGTACTGTGTGTTGTGAAATCAAGGCATTGGAAGACTATGAACTTAGAATCTTATGTTATTTCCAAGGACCAAAGAGAAGGCATGACCTGTACGGGTGCCCAGGTTTAGTGAATCTGCAAACTCCAGTTTGTGTGGATCAACAACTGAAAACAGCTTAAAGCAATAAAGTTTTTCCTTCACTTGTATGAATTTTAACCCCAGAAAGAGGTAGAAGCATGTTGTGATCTGAACATAAAATGTCCCCATCAGCTCAGCTGTTTGGACAGTTGGTTTCCTGACAATACTTTTGCTTGCTGTCTTGCTGTGTCCTCTTCCATGAAGATATGAGGATGTGAAAAGACCTAGCAATAAGGTCCCACCACTGTAGAGTGTGTGTGTGTGTGTGTGTGTGTGTGTGTTCGCCTGTTTGTCTGTCTGTCTGTACATACATATGTGACAGTGAATAGGGGTGGGCAGAGGATAATTTGTGGGAGTCAGTTCTCTCCTTCACAGCATATGGGTCCTAATGATGGAACCCAGGTCATCAGGCTTGGCAGCAAGTGTCTTTACCCACTGATCCATTTTGTTGTTCTTCTCTGTCACACAAACCGTTCTAGGACATATGAGAACTCAGCCCAGGTCACTCTACAAGGCTGCTAACTTGGACTCTGCATTCTTTTGGGACTGCCCTGCCCAGAAATCACCAAATTGGACCTGGGCTCTGGTCCTCCTTTACTCTTGGATTTGATGCATATCACTACTTGTTACCATATTCATGTATTTATTTTCCCCACCTAGAAGAATCTGAGAGCAGGCTTTATCCCCACAGTCCATGTCCCATCTCTTTACACCTACCATTACCCTCCCTACACCTGTCATGATAGCTGCACTACCTGGCCCCTCAAATGGAAACCTTTCAGGGGTCAAGGATGAATCACATGCATATAAGAAAAGTCAGACTATTTCCAAAGCAATTTATCAGTTATATCTTTAAAAGAAAATATTCACCTCCCTTCCCAGTGCAATTGTTTATACGTAAGAAGTTTGTTGCATGATTCGTCTACTGAAATGAAAAAGCGTTCCCCTTGCTGCTTTAGTTCTGTGAGGGAGAATCTAATTGTTTTATTGGATCACTGTTCTGAAAGCTTCCAAAGTGGGAGTTAAAGTGAGAGCTATTTTTAGCACAGCTGGTCTTTTTATAATCTAGCCTGTGCAGTGGAGAGAAGGTGTTGGACTTGGATGGAAAGCCTCATGCCACCAAGAAAGCCCACCAGCTTCAGCTCTTAGCTCTGGGATCTGAGCAGCTGGTACCAGAGCCTCAGCCACAGCTGTGAGATGAGATTCAGTGTCTAATATCCGCATGCTGGACAATAAATAAATAGCAGGAATCTGTGCAATCAAGACAGTTCCACCTTGGTGCATGCAATCTCAATGTTATTCAGAAAGAGAGAGAAAGATAGGCTGGCAGGATAAAACCAAACATGTCTGGACGAATGTAAACCTAAGTCAAAAAACAAAGGTAAAGAAAGACATGACTCACAAAAGGCAAATCAGTAACATATAAGAAAATGGGAATGTGTGATAGGAATAAAAACATGAAAAAAGCTTGGCATTCAGCAGAATTAAAAAAACACTTATTCTCAAGGTTTGAAGGAAAGTAAATACAATACCCAAATACGAAGGAAGTAGAGAGAGCAGAAAGGATATGGTTTGGGAAACCAAAGGTTCATGGTGCTGAGTGGGCTTATCCAAGTCTTGATAACATCCATTCCCATCATGGCCAAAATGAGTATAAAGATGCCTAGCTCTCAAGACATTGAGTGAGATCAACTCCAAGGAGCAGGTAAAATGTCTATCAAATGCACCTTTAAGTCCACAGCATGGGCACAGTGCCTAGGCACCAGTGTATCGTAAGTGGCTCTGTGTTCTGTGAATGAAGGGAGGACTTGTGGATATCAAGATTGCAGAGCAATGTGCCTATCATCATTTGAGCTCCAGCTCTTCACAGGCAATTTAGAACAGTGGTCCTCTAAGTGTGGTCAGCATTAGCATCACCTGGGAACATCTGGCAAGTGCCTATTGAGCAGTAGCATCCTTCATTTGCTGAGGCAGAAACCTCATGTGGCCCAGAGACTTAAGTCTAAGGAACCATTAAAGGATGAAGAGACCCATAAAGCCAGATGAGATGGTACCTATCTGTAAAACCTTGTGCTCCTGCTGTGAGATGGAATGTGGAGATGGGGAATTTCCAGAGGCCCAAGAACCAACAAGCCATGTGTGCACAATGGCTAACACCAAGACACTCTGCTTCAAGCCAAGGCAAAGATGAGCCCTGACACCTGAGATGTCCTGACCTCCACACACGTCCCATGACAAATGTATGCATACACACACACCACACACACACTCCAAAACATATACACAACATATACCCCAACACACACACACCAATCACATACACACACCCCAACACACACACACACACACACCACTCTCAAAACATAAATATAAAGATTAAAAAACAAAAGAAGTCTTCTAGATTATTCTAACATAGTGTATCTACTAAGTAGGGAAGTGACCATCAATCATTCTTTTAATATAAAATATTAATGCTATTCATTTAATATTTTGTATATAATATGGATTATTGTGAGGAAAATAAAAATAAAGTATAACAGGTCCCCAGACCTTAACACAAATGATGCCGTGGTGCAAGTGACATTCAGGCCTTGGAACCCAGGACATGGTCAGCAACAACTGCCAGATGAGAATGAAGACCTAATCCATTAAAGTCCATAGTTCTTGGACAGTCCATAAATGCACTAGCCTTGCTTTTGGGTTTCTGTGGTTCTGCTTCTAGCTAACTGTTCTTGCTAACTGAGGTGTGTCAACCCAGAATGTGTTGTCATTTTGTTTTGTTTGTTTTGTACATAAAAGCCCATCACCCTGAGAAAGGTTTGGGACTGTATTTGGGTCCTGAACACCCAGTACAGTCACTAGCCATCTAATAAACACTTTCTACTGGCTTGAACCTGTGCCTGAGTAGCCTTCTCAAGTAGATGCCTCTGGGCTGGATGCTATTCAAGAGCCATAATGAAGCCCTTAAACCACGTTCAGGATGGAGGGATGGAGTAAGTAATTCATTCTTCACCTTTCTCTTATATCAATATCCAAGGCCAGAGAAAGAGTTGCCCCATATGGGCCACCCATCCTGGGCCTATGTGTGTGCTTCTGTGTGTGTGTGTGTGTGTGTATGCATGAGCATGTGTGTACATACAAATGTATGTCTATATCTGTGTGCAAGTGTATGTTATATGCATATATATGTATATGTGTTGCATGTCCATTTGCACTGGCACAAACATGGAATATTTAGGTATATAAACATGAATATGTGTACACATGTGTCTGTGGATGCATGTTGTATTCTCATTCACTCTTTCAAGATCAATACTGGCATTCTGTTTCACAGGTAAGTATATTTGAGATCAGAGGAGCTAAGCAGAGTTTACTGATGACTGTGGAACTCAAAGAGGTTCACTCTATCATCACCTGTCCCTCCTATTGCTTTTATAAAACTTACTTTAGAAGACCAAGGGCCAGAAGCTCCTCTCTGAGCAAGGGGCAGCATGCAGCCCTTAAGAGAGAAGAAAGAAGGTCCTGAGTGTTGTCAGTGGTCCAGTACAGGAACCACAGAGAGATGAAGTCCAAGTTCTGACTGAAGGAACAGTGGCTGTGCTCTGTGCAGAGCTACAGGCTTTTGCCTTTGATTTGGCAGCAGCTGTGGCAGCTGGCGCGTTCAAGTGCTGACAATGTATCTGTCAAGTACCTGTCTGAGCATGCCACAGGTATCTGCTGTGTCGTCAAAGCACCCTCTGACCTGTGGCTATTGATGACCATCCTTCAACCCTATTTTGGACACTTCAAGATGGAAGTATTTCCCCCAAGGTCATGAGAAACAACAGCATTATCTGGGCACTGGCTTTGCCCTTCTCGGCCCAGAGCAACTCTTAATCATCCAAGGTCTGGGATTCCCAAGTATCACCAGCAGCAGTGAACAAAGCAAGATGGAATGTAGGGAGGCAGAAGCTTGTTACCATTACTCAGGCAGCAGATGACAGCAGCTTGAATCAGGGCCATAGTGGTGGAATAGCAAGAAAGAGTCCGATAGGGAATCATCATAAATAAGGTGAATTGGTGAGTGTCCAGGGATAAATGATAGAAAGGCAGAACCACGAAGGTCCAGCATCTAGCCTAAGCAATGAGGGATACCAGCAGCAGCAGCAGCAGCAGCAGCAGCAGCAGCAGCAAGCAGATGCATCAATGTCAGGTCCAATAATGCTGCCAGAGCTGAGGTGAGAGGCCAGACTGGAAGGAGGGTCTGAAAGCCATCCTTGTGGTGACAGCTCTGAATGAGAAATTGCTATCAAAGGCCCAGGGAGAACGCCTAAAACAGATCTTGTGAAAACTCAGGAGAATGGATACAGAATGGCTCTGCAAACCATGCAAGGAATGCTTCTAAAGCAATGAGCACTGTGGGCGGAGTGAGGACTAGGAAGGAGATACCCCTGACGGCTGACCTTGGAGAAACAGCTTCCTGATGTGGCGTGAGCAAGCAGGTGATTTCATTTAAGGAGCCAGTCGAACAGATCAATGTATACCAATGACATAGAACGAGAGGGGAGAGAGGAGGAAGACAGAGAATTAAAAATCAAGAGAAAGGGAGAGGAAGAACGGGGCAGATGAAGAGGAGAGGGGAGAAGCTGAACACAGAGAAGCAGAGATGGTCGCTGCATTCTTGGTGGTGTGAAAAGGCAGGTTTCAGACACGGACCTGGGGCCCTAGCAGATGAGAGGCAGGACAGGTGGAGAGGAGCATGGGATACTATAGAGGAGAACGGGAACCAAGATGGAAGGTGAGATGGTGCGGCAAGACTTGGGAAGAAGCTAGCAGTATTTTCCACAGTAGCCTGCAGCCATAAGGACATGAGGGCATGACCAAAGCACGCTGTGTCTGTTCAGGGGGAAATGACTCAGGTATTATGAAGAAAGCAATACCCATCTACATCATGCCATGAACAAGCCAAGGAAAAGCTGCTTATGCACATGACCTATCATATAACTGAATTCATATGAAATGTCTAAAGTAGGCAAATCTATGAGGCAGAAAGTTGCCTAGGGCTGGAGGGTGGAGAAGGAGTAGGATCAGGTGTGAACGAATATTTTGAGGTGATGAAATGTCCTAAAATTTTGTTGTGATGATAATTACCCAACCCTAGATATACTAAAAAAATCACTGAATTATATATTTCAATACTATATGGATGATATCTCAAAGAGCTGTTATTTTTTTAAAATGAAGGCATCTACAATTTCTCACTGCAATTATACTTCCTATCCAACTTGCCAGCAAGTATCATCAGCTCTACCCTCAAATACATACATGCCCAGTCAAAACCTTTCCACTTCTACAGAGAGCGGGCCAGCTGTGTTCATATACTGCCCGGGTGGCTAGTAGTCTCCTAGCCATGTCAGTGTGCCTTCTGGTGCTCATTCTTCCCCCAGTTCCAGAGTGGTGTTTCCAAGAGGAGCATCACATGGCCCACTGCAGTTGGCCATCAAAAGGCTCCCAGAGTCTTTGGGATAAGATCCTTGCTCGTGCCTGTGAGCTGGTGCAGCTTCTGTCAGATCCACATTCATTCCTGGCTCTCTTATGCTCTACACTCCTGCTACACATACATGCCGTACAATTTCCTACTTCAGGACCCTTTGTGTTATTTTCGTCCACTCAGGCTGCTGGAGCAAAGTGCCTGATACTGGGGAACCAGCGAACACCATCGGCATCATGCTGGTAGAGCTAGAAGCTAAGTAGTCCAAAATCAAGGTGCCAGCAGATTCAGGATCTAGTCAGGTCCTCTTCCTCATAAATGATGCTTTCCATATGTCCTTACAAGGCAGAAAGGAAGGCAGGGGCCTCTTTTATAAGGACAGCAACTCCATTCATAAGTGTGTCACACCTGTGACCAATCACCTCTGAGGTTTACCTTCTAATACCATCTTCTTGGTACCATCTCAATCTCAGAAAGGCACTCCCTGATTACCCTACTCTCTGTCTCTGCTTTACTTCTTCATTGCCCCCCATACCCTGTTACCTTCTGTTGACACATACAAATACACATATGCACAAACATACATGTATGCACACATACAGACACCATAATACACACATGCATGCATGTGGTTTAGCCATCTTCACCCCTAAGCTGGGACCTCTGTGTGCACAAGGACTGGAGCACTTGTATCCACAGAACCCGGAGAACACGCAGCAAGCATTTGATAAATAAGCGTTGACTGAATGAATGATCATTACCATCCTTTATTTTAAAGACGAAGTAACCTGCCAGGGTTTTAAGAAAGGTTGGGGGAGCGGTCGTATAACCAGTAAATCAGAAAGGCCAGTTTGAAACCCCCTGTGACCACATAATTTTGGTTTTGTTATCCCCACATCCTTAGTTCTAACTGGTGCCATCTCTGGTCCTGAGAAGAGACAAAGCCACTTGGGGTGATGAATTCACACTGGTCAGAACCATTCATACCTTCTACTATATGCAGAGTGAATGAAAAACAGAGGAGCCACTGGTGTGGAAAGAGAAGCTCCCCCGCTCACAGATGGGCAGAGTGATGGAGCTGTGTCTGTTTCTCCCATAGAGGCCTTGTGACCTTGAATATGTCCTTCGGCTTCCAGACTTCACACATATAGAGGAAGGAGCTGAATGCCCTCTAGCCCAAAACACTGAAGCAGCCCA
The DNA here is from genome assembly GCF_017639785.1 of Mesocricetus auratus. Lineage (NCBI taxonomy): Eukaryota > Metazoa > Chordata > Mammalia > Rodentia > Cricetidae > Mesocricetus > Mesocricetus auratus. The sequence continues at coordinate 25,056,687 of NW_024429194.1, read as the reverse complement.
TCTTTAAGCACAGCACCATGATCCCACTGACACTCACTTGGATTGTGCCTGAGGACTCACGGTAGATGCTGGGACTTGTTCCCAGGTGGAGGGACCAACTACACAGGCACTGACCCTCTAGCCATCAATGTGTCCAAGGTAACAGTAGACGGGCCCATGTGCTACACTTGCCTCAGCAACAATGAGTTCTTAAATAAAATCACCAATTAGTCAGAGCAATGTGGTGCTTGGAGGCATTGTGGAAATCCTTTGCAAAATGCTAATAATATTTTGGCAGTGGCAGTTGTGAATTCGTATCACAGCTATTCTTTCCAGAAAAAAAAGAAATGACTCCCTTGATGAAAAATTATATTCTTGATATTAGAAGATTTTAATAAAATAATCCTGGTTTAAACAGTTAAGTTTCATTTTAGTCCTATATTTCCTGTGTGTTACAAAAGCTAATTTTATCAGTTCAAATCAGAAGGTCCACAAGGGGACCAGACAATGAGAGATTACCAAGAATTTACACAAAGCCTGATTTAATTTATTCCAAATTCAGAACCTCCTGTTAGATTCTCCTGCAATATTTGATGTCTTTGATAATCTTCTTTCTGAAAGTATTGCCAGTTTCAAGAGAAATACCTACTACACTTGATGATAACATTTTCCTTATAATACAAATCCTAACAACAATATAGACCTCAGGTTATATTGTTCAGACATGTACATGGCTTTTCTGAAACCCATGACATCTCTCAACAACTAGAAAAGTCCTGCCTACAAGCTATTGTTTTAAAACCAAATGAAAACCAAAAACAAAAAAACCACAAGAGTTTGTTATTGAATCAACTCAATTTATAATCCACTATATTCATAATCTCTAGATTACCCATAAATCAAAAAAATCTCATAGACCCTAACAGGCTGACTGCACAAAACCTGCATAAAACCAAGCAAGTCAGAATTCTAGCACAGATGGATGAGGTCTCACCCGTAACTGATGGAGCTGTTGGCAGTTGATAGGGCCTAGGGAGGAAGAACCATTCTTTTTATTGAGGGTCTGGCCACTGGTAGGTCCAGGCTCCTGTGATGGTTCCCGCACACATGCACACACGGACGACACTGACTGGAGTAGTGAGAGATTCCGCAGAGCCATTGTATCTGCCATGAATTTGGAGTGATGGCACTGAGCTTTGTACAGAGTCAGTGATTGCTATCTGAGGCTTGTGGAGCTGCGTTTCCCTAATGGATTCACAGTCTTTGCATAGCTTAGTCCCCAGACATACCTGGCAAACCAGGAAGCCTGAGGATTGCTTAGGTGATGGTTTCTTCAGACAACTCATAGATCAGATAAGGAGTTTGAGTATACAGAAATTGACATGCTCAAAGTGCCTTTTGTGTAACAATACAGAGGCTTGTGCGAAACTGCTAGGCATTCAGTTCATCAGAAGCTGATCCCCCTGCTGCTAGCAAAAGCTGTAATACATCCTGCAGGGTCGCTCTTTCTTCTACCAGCATGGACTTAAGTAACTCAGAACACCGACAAAGTGGATTTCGTGAACTATTTTTTTAAGGATCTTAAAGGATATAAAGTTGAGAGGGGAGCGTGTGGAGGGAGATCCCGGGGGAGTTAAGGGGGTAAATGGGAGATGGATACAATCCTATTTCACTACAGGAATATATGAAATTCTCAAGAAATAAAAGAAAACCTTGTAAATGGTGTCTGTGACTCTATAAATAGTATCTGTGACTCTATAGGTGTTTTAAAATCCCACAAAACAAAGCAAGTGTTCGTGGGATGAGTTTCCCACAGATGGACAACTTCAATCAGGCAACACATCTCCAAAAAGAGCCTCAAAGTATCAAGAGCCTCAAAGCAGAGAGATCATTCACTTCATTTTGAAACCTGTTTAATCTGTGAACAACATGCAGTGTCACCTAGATGTAAACATGATATTCCTTGGAAATTGTGAGGGAGGGCAATACATAATATTCAGAAAATAACACAGCTGCCTTATTAAAATGCAGTGTATTAGACAACTCAAAGTTGTTGGTAAGTATGGTACTATGAAGTAGCTTTTATTTTAAAGGATAAATCTGCACTTAGAAACTATCAGTAGTTCCACACAACCACTTCTAATGTTCGATGTCCCCATCCCTCCTCAGCGGTAGCACTTCTGGCAGTGGCATTTGGTGCCAATGACATTCTAGTGGTAGGTGTGGGAAGACTTTCTGTGATGCAGTTCCTCTGCCATTCTGAGGACATTTGTTAGAGGGTTAGAGTCTTAGTGACAAACTGGCAAGAGATACCAATGTAAGACAAGAATGGTAGCTTGCTCTTAGAGCCGGCATCCACTTCCAATTGGGGGAATGGTATATTTCAGAGTAAATTAAAGGCTGTTATTTAGTAGAAAGTTAGAGCAAAAGCAGTCAGATAACCTTCAAAGACAAGGTGCTTTAGGCAGGCAGAGGCCAAGCACACCTCTTTTCTCTCTAGAAAAGGATGGACGTATAGTAGCCTGCCCATAACTTATTATCTATTTTTACTCTTTTATTCGGGATCATATTTCCTATTAGATGCCCCATTCTCAGAATCACACGAAGTCTGAGATCCTGGGACTTGTAGGATAGAGACTTCACAAGGTGTAGAATACTAGGCCTCTTCCTTTGGAAGTCAATATTCAGTTGAGCTAGGTATTAGCCACTTTAGACAACATTCTTTGTAGTTTTCTCCCTATCATACACTTATTTGCATATGACTAGATCATGAGGTTTTATTCTGGTCTTACCCAGTGATTCACTTACCCACCATTCATTCAAAACACACTAAAGACTAGTTATTACTGTCAAGCTTTAAAAATGCAGCAAGCTGCTAAGAAATTATGAATCATTTTTACTAAAGCAATGGAAAAACTCAGGAACCTGAGATCAAGTTCTGCTCTCTGGCTTTCAGGTTGTGTGATCTCCAATAAAATGCTTAATGTAAAAAAAAAAAGAATTAGCTTTTATTTTTAATAGAAGAAATAAAATATGATCAGAAACCCGAAAGCAGTGTCTTAAATGAGACATAAATGTATTAACTATAAAAGCAAAGTCTATCTAGCACAGTCCAAGAACAATGGATTCAAACAATCATGCAATCATGACCCCAAATAAGTCCTTCCCCTTGCGATTTTCCTTCAGGTATCTTTGTCACAGCAAGAGAAAACTGGCTGTTACAGGTAGTGAAATAGAGGATACCTGGAAGTAAAAACAGTATAGAAATAGAAGGCAAGGGGCACTTAGAATAACTTACAGAGGACTGGCTGGAAGACAGGAAGATGAACTATGTGGAGCTGGGGTCACTGAGTTCAATTTGGGGATGCCTGAGATTATGGTGGCCTGGAACATCTAAATATCAATGCCAAGGTGGCATTCGGATGAGTGCGTTGGAGAAGCCAACCCAGACATACAAATATAGGAGGCATAATTGTTCAAATGAATGTCATTTGTTCATGTACACTACCATGAAAGGATGCATTTGATCAACTTGTAAATAGCCTCAAAGTACTATATACAATGATCTTCTAGAATTGTATATTTAGAAAATAATATCATCTGATCTATCACACACACATACACACACACAAACACACAGAGACACACACACACAAATATGATTTGTCAAATGTACCAAATTATTAACTGATTCCTAGGATTTGATTACATTCGGGTTGGAATAAGTAAGAACTCTCATTTCCAGTTTATAACTTCTACACTGTTGGGCTGCTTCATACAGTGAGTAACTAACCTCTATGACTCCCATTTCTCCATCCCCACTCTCCAATTTTATCACCTGTCTCATTCCCAAGTTCCCACACAGTAGAAGAAACCGGCAACAGGATGAGATGCAAAGGAGGAAAGTGATTTGAGTTGTTCACCTGGCAAGAGAGAAATTTAATGTTCTCTGACTCTTTCACAGCCGTATCAAGAATGCTCACATGCTTAAAGAATTTCAAGTCCCATGTTCCATTCAAGAATGCCCCATATTGATCAAGACTTGCCCTGTGACAGAGACAGCCTCCTGGGAACTCAGGCTGAGATTCACATATGAACAAAAGGAAATGATCATAAACAGGAGGCTCGGGGGCCTGTGCACATGACTTGTGTGGTTCATCCTAGATTTTTCTTAAGCGACTTAATGTAATCACCTAGAGCAATACCACCCATTTCGAGACATACTCTTGCAATTGTTTTCTGAAACACGGTCTGCTACTTGACTAAGAATATCATTTTCCTTAACAATGGTGGACTCCATCTTAACATCTGAAAGCAAGTCAAGGGGTGTGTTTGGCCCAAGGGCACTTCTTTCTTCCAGTCCCTAAGTCTATGGGGACTGATGAGTTCAAATGAGATCCTTCTGCCCAGCAGCTGAACAAAGCATTGTTTGTCCAACCATAATTGATGCGCATACATTCTCCAGAGAGACATTTGCTGGCTACTGGCTAAGTAAACCTTACCAGGAAGGCAAAGGCAAGTGAAATTGCTCCCATCCTGCTTCTCATTTGCATCAACACAGCTCGCCTCATTCTGGCAGGGTTTCCTCTGGCAGGCATCAAATTCTTCACAGAATGTGCCAATGTACTGGTCTTCGCAGGTACAGGAAAAAGTTGCCTAAGACACAGAAAGAGAGTATGTAAAATCTGAACACAATACTCTACAAAACACATGCTTTGGGAAAAACTGAAGGTGTAAAAGCCCTGTGTTCTTTTATAAAGGTATCAGTGCTGAGTGATTTAATAACCCAACTTTATGTCATAATCTGGTTAAATTGTGTTATGTGAAAAATAGTACATGGCTCTTTGCAGTTTAATTTTGGGCATTTAATTTTATGGCTTATTCATACTTATCACAGCCACTTTCAATCTTCCTAAAATAGAAATAGAAAGAACAATTTGTTTTAGACTAAAAATGAAGTTTCGCTGACCCATGGGAATGGCAGCTTTGCCATAGTATGCCATGCTTCAGCCATTCAAATTAGGTACTATGCCAACCAGTTCAAATCCTCAGCATGGATGATGCTCACAATCAAAATGCCACCAAATGGCCTACTAGGCCCATCTTTCCAGTGCACCAAGCAAACTCACTGAATCACTTTATAAATTGATCTCAAAGAGTCCCTGGGAACAAGAGAAAATATAAAGAATCCAATGCAAAAAGCATTTTATATATTGCAGTCATGGACCCTAACACAGTACTATAGCTCAAACATTAGACTCAAAGAAATCACCACAACTTGAAGCTTTGTTTGAAGTAGCTGAAAAGCCCAAATAAACCTGGACTTTCCTTAGTCCCTGTTGCTGAAAACACCATGCACTGCAGACACAGTGTCCAGAGGACCAGAACTGGATCTGACATGAAAGCTTCCTCCCTCAGAACTAGTTTGATGGTGCCAGAAATGCCACACAAGCCTGCAAAGAAGGAACGTACCAAACTGATGGGGGAAGGCCTTCTGTGTATATGTTTGTCTTATTGGTTGATAAATAAAGCACTGTTGGCCAATAGGGAAGCAAGATAGATGGGACTAGGAGTCAAGGAGGAGTCTGGGAAATGTAGTCAAGAGTAGAGAGTCACCATGTGATCCAGGGAAAAGAGGACCATGAGGCTGGCATCCTTGATAAGATAAGACCTTATATACATATAGTAGTAGTTATGGGTTAATACTTAAGACAGAACGAGCCAGGGCTCTCATGAAACCCTGGACATTGGCTGATAGCATTGTAACTAATAGAGTCTCTGTGTGTTATTTGGGGTTGATGCGGCTCTGGGACCAGGCTGGTGGGAAGAATGCTCATTATACCCAACAGTTCTACTCCCAGTTACAATGCCTATGAAGCACAACAAAACTCTCGCATGACACAATTACCATAAGGGTACAATAGAGGAACAAACACCTTGACAGTGACCAACAGCTTTCTAACTGAACTTGAGGCCTGTTCAACAAGAGGGAATCATGCTTGGCACTAGAAACCTAGCCAGCTACCTAATGAAGTCACAGATCTTGGAGGAGAACCTACAACCATCACTCTACTAAACCAGCATAATCCCTAACTATATTCTAAACATTTATCATCATATGTGTAAGTAAGTACTTCTCACTCCTCATCAAGGACATTTCTCTTTGCAACAGACAGAGACCATTACAGAAAATCACAACTGTTAACATGTGGAGTTGCAGAGCCCAGCAACTACAAATATATCTACAATACAACTCTTGCATGTAAGGTTCAGGAGTCACTACAGAAGAGAAAATGGAAAGATTGTGAGAGCCAGAGGAACAGGAAATTTGCTGTGAGATTGTGTCTCCTAGAAATGCCAGAGAAGCCACCCCCATGAAGTTTTACCAACATGACTTCCTAAAGATGATCTGAACAATGATGACATCAATTGACATACTAATGTAAAAGGAGGAAAGCTCATCAGGCCTCAAGCCTAGACAAAGAACTATAGGCAACTAAGGAATTCTGGGAGTGTGAGCAGCCATCTTCCCAAGGAAGAACATACCACTTGGCTATACCCAATACCAAAGGATCAGCCCTGAAAACGCACATACACACATACAAGAAACTTTATAAAGACTGACAGGGTTTTATATTTAGGAGAGAAAGAGAGGGGGGGGAATTAAAGAAAAGAAAGCTATAAAAGGGTGGGGATATGAGAGGGTTTAGGAGTTTGGGGGTGGGAAGAGAAGGAAAATGGGAACTGGGCCTTCCTGCAGGCATGAGGAAGATGTAGTCCAGAGCTTATGCAAAACAATGTAGATCAGGATGAAGATGGGGGAGTGGGGGAGGCAGAAGAGGAGAACATTCGTGAACATTGAGGCAGAAAGCATGTAGGAGGAAGAGTTAATGGATGTCTACAGTGAAACAGTATTTTTTGGATACCGCAGGACTGTTGCACACACAAACTCACTGCAGCTGTGACTGTATGCACAAGACTGGCACAAATCAGTCAGCCAAAATCTCCACATGGATGGAAAGGAGAAGCCCATGAAGCCCCACCCCTAGCTGAGGAGCTATTGGCAGCTGATGGCTGAGGTGGCGGGAGAGTCACTTCCTTCAAGCGTGAGACCCCTGAATGGCTCCAGGAGATGCTCCTACATCTATGTGCATACAGGCAATGCTAAGTAGTCTGTGTGTTGGGAGAGAAAAACAGTTGGGGGGAAACTGGAGGAGAGAAGGGGCCTATTTGATGAAAATATATTATATGCATGTGTAAATTTTTCAAATAATAAACATTTGAAAAATTAAAAGTTTACCTTTATAATATGGAGATTTGCTACCACCAAAGCCCTCAGGTCTATAAGGATGCAACACCCAGTGAATAGTCCAAAAAATTCACCAAGAGCAATGAATTTAAAATGGGTGCGACTACTGTCTTCCAGAGTGGCAACATGAAAGATGGCATAGCCCTCAAAATTTACCCATAGCTTAATATGTCTGTATTTGTCTTCTTATTATGTCATGATCTGCCTTTATTATATTCTAGGAATAAAGCTACTTAGTTAAAATATGGTTTTTTGAAAAAAAAAAAAGATCTAAACCAAAGAACATTCCTTGGCTCTCTCCCTAAGTCCTGGACATGGGTAGGTATTCCTGAGGAGGAAGAAAGTGATGAGGATGGGTAGAATGTGTGTGTCCTGCAGGTGCACATGTGTGCAAGAGTGTGCGTGTGCATGGGGAGACCACACCTTGTGTAGTTTCTCAGGCACTGTCCCATTACGTTTTTTGACAGGATCTTTCATTGGCCTGGAACTCACCAAAAAGGCAGACTGGCCTCCCAACAAGCCCAGGGATCTACCTCTCTCCACGTTCCTAGCACTGGGATTACAAGCAAGTGCCATCATGCCTATGATTTCCGGTGATCAGATTCGGGTCTTCATACAGCACGCACTATACAGTAACTAGGCCATCTCCACAACCCTATGGCAGGCATTCTACTACCACTGTTCCAAAGACCCATCTACAATCTCTGTCCCCCACCTTCTCTTCCTATCCCTTACCTTAGAGACCTGTCCTAATAATTATTATTAGATAAGAACTTGTAAAAGCTGGCCTTAAATTCATAACTCTTCTGCCTCTGCCCACTGAATGCTGGTATTGCTGGCATACCACTATACTGGCTGGTTTTGTATGTCAGCTTGGCACAAACTAGAGTCATTAGAGAGGAAGGAGACTCAGTTGAGGAAATTCCTTAATCAGATGCAGCTGTAAGGCATTCTCTCATTTGGTAATCAGTGAGGGAGGGCCCTGCCCATGGTAGGTGGTAACATCCCTAGGATGCTGGTCCTGGGTTCTATAAGAAAGTAGACCAATGTCAGCATCTCTGTGAGGTATTTTCTGATCAATGATAGCTGTGTAGGGACTCCACTCACTTTAGACAGTGCTATCACTGGGCAGGTGGTCCAGCGTTGGAAAAAAAAGCAAGCCCAGCAAGCAATGGAGAGCAAGCCAATCAGCAACAATCCTCTGTGGTCTCTGTTTCAGCTCCTACCCTCAGGTTCCCATTTCCAATCACTGTCCTAACTTCCTTTGATGAAGGGCAATAGTCTGTAAATTAAGATGAACCTTTCTCCCTAAGTTGTTTGGGATCATGTTGTTTTATCATAGAAAGCGCAAAACAAGTAAGACAGATAATAACTTTTGCTTTGTTATTTTGGATCAATATGGATTTACCTAATTGTGGTTTTATGAAATTCCATATAACCTTTGTGATTTTTTTCCTAGAAATAGGAGAACTGCCACTGGTATTTCTACATAGATGACATTGAATCCACAAATTGCCTTGGGTAATGTGGACACATTAATAGCATTGATTCTTCTAATTTGTAAATATGGGGTGTATTTCACAAATTTTTCTGTTCTCCACAATTTCTTTCATCGATGTTTTATAGTTTGCAGTTAGATATATTTATTTATTTGGTTAAGTTTATTTCTGGCTATTTTGTTTATTTTGCAGCTATTTTAAATGGGATTCTTTTGTTTTTCAGATGATTAAATTTTACATATAAAAACAAACAAAAAAAGAAAGTAGGATGAGCAAGCCATGGGAAGCAAGCCAGTAAACAGCACCCCTCCATGGTCTCTGCATCAGATCCTGCCTCTGGGATCCTGCCCTGTTTTGAGTTCCTGTCCTGACTTCCTTCAGTGATGAACAACAATGCTGAAGTGTAAGCCTAATAAGCCCTTTCCTCCCCAGCTTGCTTTTTGGTCATGGTGTCTTGTTCCAGCAAATGAAACCATAACTAAGACAGCCACTAATCTTAGAAAGAAATTTTCAGGACCTCCATCCAGTACCCTATCAGCACAACCCATACCTTCCTTCCCCCTGTAAGAAGACAGAGTTGTCCATGCATCTCTTTATTATGCTTTGTCTCTTAAACCAGTCCAACCATTGTAGTACGTTCCTTGATGATACATTTAGATTTTTCAGTAGGAGACAAAAGAGCTTCACCATTCCATTGTCCTGGTGCCCACTGTTCTCACTAGTGATCATTCCTGAGATAAAATGCTAGGATTTTATTACCAGTCAGCACACTGACCTTTTACCATGGGCCAGTTTTTAGTTGAATCTCAAGGCTTTTGAACAACACAAAACAGAACAAAAATTGTATTGATTGTAAATAACAATGTCACCCTTCTCTGGACCTCAGTCACATCAGCAACTATTTTATTTTGATCTCAAAAATGTTTTTAGAATTTACACCAGAGTGGGATGCTGTAATGACTGTTGAATTGTATCAATGCCATTTTGGGTCTGTGTAAATTATTATTGTTTTCATTTGTGTCTTGTTATTATATAAATTGAATGTCTAGATTTCCTAGCATTGATTCATCTTATGTTCCTGGAACACCCACTGAAGTCATTCTGCAAAATGGCTTTCATTTGGCTTTAGTTACATTCATAGTTATACTTCTAGTGTCTTCCATTCCTGCCCTCATGCGTGCATCAGACTCACTTTCTAAGAAAGCCAATCATGTTTTACATCATAAAACAGTGTCCTTCACAAGTGGCTGAATCAAGGAGCAACGCTACACCTCAACGTACTGACTAAACAAGTGGTCAGACCAAAACAATAAAAAATAAAATAAAATACAATCTTGAATATGATCAAACTGCCAGGGCTTATGCTGTTTCTTTCTGCTACAGGAACAGGATGAATTCCTGTTTTGATCTTCACAACCAATTTTCCTTTAGTTCAAGGGCATAGTCTTCCTTAGACACAGAACAGCTAGAATCAAAACAGCTGGATTTCTTCAGTGAACATTGTATTCCCTGCCCTGGGTATCTAGCACCTCTCAGAGATCATCCTGCTGAACACACCTCCCCTGTGCACTCTAGCAGGAGTTGCTGGCCTCATCTGGTTTCCCATGATGCTGGCTTTCCTCTGGGCTGTGTTTGCAGAGATACTGTGACTGGCTAAAGCTACATGAGGACTGTTAGCAACAGAGACTTTTAAATAGGAAACTGCTTTTTCTAGAACTATATTGCGAGAAAAATCTTTTTATTTGTTCAAATGCACACATTCAATATTTACAAGAGTTGTATCTGAAGCCCTTCGTGCAGAGGGAAATTTGTGACCACCTTTGAAATATATAATAGATACTGTTGCACACACCCAACACAGACAGGCCTACTGTGGCGGTAAATTGCAATATGCCATTGGTATAGGCAGCTGTCGTCTATTTTGCTTGGTTTGTTTCCAGACGTTCTATACTGCAAATAAATTGCCTCTGTTAGCGGAGAGATGCATTTTGCACTTAACTTACCTAGTAAGTACCATGAAAAACATGTTGATTGTAAACATAAATTATTAAAGCCCCCAAATCAAATATTATTGAGTTGGCTTTTATTTGAATTTAAAGCTATGATAGAGGCACATGCTTTAGTTTGCTTCACTTTAAGCAGGAACACTGAAAGAAGCGATAAGAAACTGCTAAACCCATTGCTTTTTGTCAAAGAGAAACACTGAATGGGTTTTAATTTTGTTTGATGAGTGAGGAAAGAAATTAACAGATGTTTAAATACCCATGAATATGAAACATTTTTGTTAAATCTTTGCATCTTCTGCAGCATGCACCCGTAAAATTCAAGTTCATGCAAGAACAATGAACTTCCCTGTAATGTTAAAAGATTTAGTCTGGATGGAACAGGAGCTCAGCGACCCATAACCTCGGTACTGAACTGCTTGTTCTTGACAGACTCATGGAGAGGGGGAGTTGTTACTTTCAGTTGTGTGCTGACCCCATCAGGTTCCAATCCAATGCCCATAAACATGGCCGTGGTTAAACCAAGTGGGTTACAAAACCAAACTAAAGTCACAAATCTGAAAAGGTACTTGTAAGAAAGAGGGTTGATAGTGATGAGACGACAAAAACAAAAAGGGGGAGGGTAATCAGACTGCATTATATACATGAGTATAATTATCAAAGAACAAATTCAGTTGATAAAGGAGTTTGTTTTACAGTTTCAAGACTGTTTACTTATAAGGATATGTGAATATTCATAATAGAAGAAACTATGTTGGTATCTTTATATGAAAAACTATTGTTTAATCATTGAAAGCCACAAAATATCCTTGAGAAAGTTAATGTGCCTCCCCATAATTTCACAAATCTGGTGCCAGCCTAAGAGACAAAGGATGTCTTTGAAGTTAGTGGCTCACCTAAACCACTGAAAGATGCACCCCTGTCAAAATATTGTTCGTGTACAAGAAATGTAATTTTGAAGTGATATGAAAAGTGTCATTCAGAGATTAATTTTCAAACTCAGAATAGAATATCAATTTTCCTCAACAGCTTGAAGTCAAATATTCTATTTGTATATGAATGAATCTTTCTCAGTGGCTTACACTGAAGAGTTTCAGGTTAAAGGAATGTTCAGTAATACGTGCATTCACTTACCCACCCATTCAACAGCTCACTGAGCACCAACTTCAGTTCAAGAACTGTTCTGGGAAGGCTGTAAAAAGCAGGGTTTTAAAGAAGACATGCTGGCAAGGCAACAACTCGAGTTAGATGGTGACTCGATGACAATTAGAGAGGTGTCCATGGAAACACTCATCTGAAGAAAGACACCCCAGGTAAAGTCACCAGGCAGTGAAAAGACTTCCAGAAGAACTTGCCTAGAATATTCAAGAAAGAGCCAGAGGCCAATGTGGTCAAATCAGAGCAAGTGGCACAGAGTAGTTAGACATGGAAAAATACAAATAATCAGATATGAAGCCATACAGAGCAGTGATTCTCTGGGAACTATTTACCCCACAGGACACATCATGGATATCTGGACAGATGCCTGATGGTCACAGCTGGGGACTTGATATTAGCATCTAATGAATGGAGCTTAGGGATGCTGCTAAGCATTGTACAGTGCACCTTAAGGAATGTCCCAATCCCAAATGTTGGTGGTGTGGATATTGAGAATTATTGACATAGACAGCCTTATAAGTTCTGGCCTCAGGCATGGTACAAAACCTGGGGAAAGGTGTACCAAAAGAGACCCAAAAGGATGCTGGCACAGTAATGGTACTTGATAATATGCTACCCTGTCTCTTTACTATACTTCACCTACATAATAACCAACCCTGAAACGAATGGTCCTCCAACCTCCTTAGAGTAGAAGCTGGAGAGCCACTTAGGAACATTTTGTTCACTTCTTCAGTTTTCATGTAACTATGTCAGTCCTACTATCTTAGGCGATTTTCCAGACATGTGCAGTATCCTTATTCCACACTATAAAATAGCTCATTCCTTCCAGATGATGTAGAAGAGATGCTGTTCAGCACTTGTTCGTTAATCACACTCATTTAGCAAGCATGCTTTGCACCCACCACGTGTCGTGATGTTGTGGGTTCTAGAGAAGTGGTGAAGGACAGAAAGAAACTATGCCTGCTTGGAGAACTTATATTACATTGTAAGAAATGGACACATTCTTTGGAAGGTGAGATCTTAGAATGACAACAGATACACCCTGCCACATAGGCATGTAGACCAATATGAGAGGACAGGGAATGTGGTGGAGCACAGATCAACTTTGATCCTATTCAGTGGCTAAAGGAGAGGACAAATGTCTTAAAGAACTATAGAGGTGTAGAATGTAACTGAGCTTGGTAATTCATGCCTATGATTCTAGTAGACAAAGCAAGAGGAGTACCTTGAGTTTGAAGCCAGCCTGGGCTACAGTCTCACAGAAACAATAAGCCAGGTGGTACACTCCTGTAAACCCAGCACTTGGTATGTGGAGGCAAGAGGATCAGGAGTTCAAAGTCATCCTTGACTATGTAACAGAAACTCTGTCTCACAAAAAGAAAATCAATTCTTCTCAGTACAATTGGGACTTTTCATTACTCTTAAATAGAATTGGCCATCAGAGCCAGAACCCCAGCCATATTTTCTTATTTTCCTGGCAAAACTGCTCTCACTGAGTTGCTACTTCAATTTACATCATCAATTGAGTATTGGAAGTGCCCATAAGAAACATCCCTGCAATTGCATTTATCCACAAGGATGTGGTCAAGAGCAGCAGATGCCATATACCATGTGAAGCAAGTAGTACCCAGGGAAACTCACTCATGTTGTGAGTCCCAACAACAACATGTTTTCCTTATCAATGGTGCAGACAAACATGAGCACCCAGCCTTTGAGCTTGCTATGGCAAGTCATCTGAAGCTCATGTTTGACTACTATACAGCGCTCCGCAGCCTACATGGCTACTTCTTCCTCCTAACTCAGCTCTTGTCTGCTGTCTTATGGAGGCCTCTATTCTGGCCTAGACTGGGATTTTTTTCTTTTCAGATTATATAACACTGAAAATATTATATAAAATAGAGCTTAATATATGAGTGAGTCGGCACTCCCCACCCAGCACGACACTCAAGAACTCTGCCTACTTTGAATGTCTCATCCTTTGTCTTTTCTATATCTTCACAAAATCCCACTACCAGAAGACAGACAAGCCAGCCCCAAAATAACCATTCTGAGCAACTGTATTTCTCTCTCTAAAAATCTGAACTTGGGACTAAAGAGAGGGCTCTGTAGTAAAGAGCACTGGTTGCTCTTCCAGACAACCTGGGTTCAATGTCTAGCACCTGCATGGTGGCTCACAATGGTCTCTCACTCTAGCTTCAGGGGACCCAATGCCCTCTTCTGGCCTCCTTAGGCATCAGGCACACACATAATGCACAGACATACATGAAGGCAAAGCACCCAAACACATAAACATGTGAAATAAAAATATGAAAGGGTCAAATTCTATGTTACCTTCCCCATAAGGAAGGTACACAGAAAACACACTTGGTTTTGATGCCCCCATGACATCAGTATGAACACAGAAACACCAGCTGCCTGGATAATGGATTTCACTGTCAGTGAACTTTGCTTACATAGAATTATCTCATTAACCCGCCCTATATCTGTCAGGTGGGTATTGCCAGGTCCATTTTATAAAATGCAAACAGACTCAACAGATAAATCAGGTAAATGACTTAAAGGGCCCCAGCTAGCAAGTACAAGGTTAAAGTTTAAACTCATATTGCGGGACTCTGAGTCCCTTTCCATTCACAGCTGTTCACTGCAACCCTCAGTCCAGCCTCGGGTGTAGCACAGCACTGGGAGCCACCCTCCCTCCATGCTCTGAAATGGCCCCCAAGCAAGCAGCAGCACGTCAAGGCTTCTCTGGTTTTCTGTGTTCATACCCACTGCTTTCCTGTCAGGCTGCCTCCCTTATCTCTGCATTAGACTGTCCTTCTGTTCATTCCCTCGAGTCTCTCATTTTCTTGAGAATATCACATTTACCCAGTGTCAACGTAAGGCACAAACAGTCATCCTGTTGGTTGAAGATGCATTTGTATATCAAGTGCACGTGAAGGGACTTGAGGGACTGTTATGACTGAATAGGAAGAGTTCCCTCAAAGCGCTTGTATGGGGAAGACCTGGCCCCCAGTGAAATCAATTGGAACATGAGGGTTAGTTAGCTAGCAAACAGGTCACTGGGAGCACATCCTTGAAGGCTATTTCTTGCCACTGGTCTCAATTCTCTCCTCCATGTCCTGTTTCTCCAGTTCTTGTGGCGTGAGAACCTTTGTCCCCTCGTGTCTTTCCACTGGGATATTTCTGCTTTGCCACAGGCCTAAGAGTTAGGAAACTGGGCAGCCATGGACTCTGAAACCATATGTCAAAATAAATTGTTCCTCCTTTAGAAGTTTCTCTTGGGTATTTGTCATGGAAATAAAAAGTCTGACTTATATAGAGAGCCTCATCTATCCTTTGCTAAAGGAGAGGTACTTAAATCTAAGATCGCAGTTATACCGAATGTTGCAGTTTCATTAAATTAAGTAAGTCCATACTGCAGGAGGGTTCTATACAAGATCAGAATCCTCTCCTCCCTCTCCCTCCCTCCCTCCCTCCCTCCCTCTCCCCCTCTCCCCCCTTTCTGTCTTCTATCTTTCTCACTGTCATTTATCTTTTATCTCTCCCATATATATATATATATATATATATATATATATATATATATATATCATCACAGATACATCCACTGGTTTGTACTGACCACTGATCCATACAAAGAGCGTAACTGCCAACAAGGGTTTAAGAAAGCATCCTGAACCAAAGAGTGCCTAACAGGTCCCTGTACCTGTGAAAATTCAACAAAGCTGTTTCAACCCATTCTGCTCTAAAGGACTCCCAGTCAATGCGGATTTACAGGAGAGACCAGCTAGGTTCCAAAGGACATCTGGATTATTCACAGTTAAGCATCTGGATGTTGGCAAGGTTGAAACCTGTCTACTGAGTTGATGATTGGTGGAGCCAAGCAAGGCAGACATAGTACTGTACCAGACTGCTCTGTACTTGCATATACACTGAAATTTTCCATAATGAAATGTATTGTTCTTCTTTTGAGAGCCTGGCTAAGGACCAAGAAGGAAAATATCCACTTCAGCACTTTGTCCAGATCACCCCTGAGGAACCAGCTGCTGCTGTTGTTGGGGAGGGGCAGTGGTGCGGAGGCATTCTGTGGAGTCTCACTCCAGAGATTTATTTCCTATCCCTGTGTGCAGGGAAAGCTGGACTTGCCCTAGGACTGACATATTTCCCCCCTGTAGACATGGATCAAGAAACAGAGTACATTTCCATCAAAGCAACCCAATGTGCCTGAAGAGAGGGGTCAGCCAAAGGAAGGTGGAGGCAGGCATGGCCACCTCTCTGCTTCCCCAGCAGCAAGAGGTCAGAATGGGCCACACCCAGTCTGAGCCTCAGCTGCAAGAGAAGAGTTCCAGTCTGCAATGGCTGAGAGCAAACTTTCTGAAGACTTCAGGATGCTAACTGCAGCACTGAGAAGTATTGGCTGGAATTTTCTTGCTTTTGGAGGAGTTCCAGGAACCACTGTCTATAAAGATGATTCCAGGAATGAGAGCTTTCAGCAGATCTATTTGCTGAGAGGTTGGGTCACCGTGAATGGGCATTAGGTTAGGAGGTGGAGAGACCCGACTAGCTTCTGTCACTCATAAAACCACACAGCAGGAGCCTAAGTCCAACCTGAAGCACACAGATGCCCCCAAAGCCCTGAATCTGTGGCAACCAAGACTTCAGAAATCTTGTCATATTATTTTCATCTAAGAGTCCATTAGCCCACCCCTCAGCTGTGAAAACCAGACTAAGAGGGTACTGGACCTGAAATTACAGAGCTGATAAGCACGAACACTAGGGTATAAAATTCTAACCATTGCACTAGAGAGATGGCTCAGCAATTAAGAATGCTTGCTGTGTATGCAACATGAGAATTTGACTTCACACCCATGAAATAATAACCCTAGATCTGAACAGGGCAGAGATAAGAATCCAGCAGGTCTTGCTGGCTTCCAGTATGGTCAGGAAAATTCAAGACCCAGGTTCTTGGGAGAGGACAAGACTCAAGGGAATAGGTGGAGAGTGTTAAGGAGAGCACCTAATGTACTCTTTTGGCCTCTACATGATATACACATAAAAAGAGAAAGACAGACATGTACACACACATACAGACACACAGATGCACATACACACACAGAGACACAGACATACACATACCACTAAATAAGTAATGAATATTGTTTAAATACCCTAGCATAGCTTTCTTTGACTAAGTGTAAATGAATTATAGCTACAAAGTGTTACAAGGATAGTCTAGCATGCCTAGACTAGATTGAATTTAGCCTTTTTCAAAACCTTGACTCTACATTTCAAGAGGCAAAAAACGGTTGTTTGGATACAAAATTTAAGAGATTTTCACTTACAAAGTCAAAAATGCCTATAAATGTCTTTTCCTTAGCTGAGGCCACACAAGAGTGTCTGGAACCTGGCCACAGAGACAAATTGATGCCTCTTTGGGGGACACCGTGCTCAGAGGAATCTACTAAGCACAGCATGTTTGCAGTCCCCTTCTCTTGGCCAGGTCCTCCTACTCTATGATTCATTACATCTAGCATTTCACAGTCCATACATCTACTTTGACATTGCATTTCTATTGGAGCCAATTAATTGCAAATGTAGCAGATTATTTTCTTGAAAACCAACATTAAACAGAACTGTATATGCCATCTAAACATTAAGTTCCAGACATGGCATTCATGAATTCATAGAATTTACTCCTTTGACTTAAACATGAAATTTCAAATAGTCAACAACAAGCTAGATAAATGGCTCATTGGCTAAGAGAACTGGTTGTGCAACCAGTTCTCAGCACCTACATCTTGGCTCACAAGGGTCTACAACTCCAGTTCCAAGGACTCCAATGCTCTCTTCTGGCCTTTGAGGTTATCAGTCCTGATGCACACATACCTTATACATGCAAGCCAAACATTCATACACATAAAACAAATCTTTTTAAAAATAATAGAAAACAGTACACTTCAATAATGAGACTCCTATGTATTCCTTTGAAAGGACAATAGAGTTGACTTTATTCCTTTAGGGAGGAAAAAGTAAATGACTTGCAGGAAATTTTGTAAAAGAAAAAGTTTTCCTACTCCTAGATGCATGCCTTTGCAGAATGGGATTGCTCAGAGTTATTTTCCAACCACATCCTGGCACTTGGAGTGTTCTCAACAGTACTGGCGTGTCTGGAGTGAGGCATGAGACTTCCAGGTCATAAGCTTTAATCTGCAACTCACTAGCAGCTGCATGCTTATCTACTACCACATTCTAATCTAAACACAAGTCTGACTTTACATCACTGAAAATTCATCTTTTATTGAATTTCCTCTCCCCTCAAAAAAAGAAAAAAATCCTTGATCCCTCAAGTCCATGCACACCATTCTATTTTTTCATTTTAAAATTCCATTTAGCCTCCTAATCCCTTTCTTTGTTATATCAAAAGAAAACTGCAAGGGAAAAAAAGCTTTAGGAAAATAGAAGTGTTATATTTAAGTTATCAATAAGAAAGAGCTATTGCAGAATGCTGACTCCCAATGTCTTTTTGGTATTACTGTCCATGGAAGCAAGGATGATAAGTCTGTGGGAACACCCTGTAAGGATGAAAATCTGACAGGAGCAGGACAAAGTATCCCACCATGGTCACAGATTACATGAATACCACTCCCACTAATCCTCCCAGTGGCCTCACAGAATTGGTATTTATTATTTTGCCAGCTGGAAGCAGATCATGCCATGAAGCTAGTCATAGGCAGGGGGGGAGGGAGGGACAGATCCAATCCCTTTGTAAAGACATTCTTAGAATTGACAGTACACAGAGGTGCATGAGATGACTAAGTAGAAGCAAGGCATCATCAGGCAGCATTCTGAAAATGGTGATGGAGAGGAGCACTGGTGCACAATATCTGAAGGGGATGACTGTGGGAACAAGAGACCTTGGCCAGAGGCCCACTTCCCCATCAGCCTGGGAGCAGGCAGCTGTAACCAGTAGAAAACATGTTTACCAAAAACAATCCAGTGTCCGTAAAAACGTGTTTACTAGAACAGTAAGTTCCTGATGTTTTCTGAAGGGCTCACCCATGGGAACACCCTGACCTTGACCTTTCCAATGACTAACCGCCTCTTCCTGACCCCACCACCACCACCTCTGGTGTCAGGGGCATATAACCAGCCGGGGTAGGAATAAAGGAAAGCCTTCTTGAGGCCTTCATGAGGCCTTCTTGAAGCCTTCTTTCACCACTGACTGGTCTCTGTGTCATCAATCCCAACACCCTCCGCAGATTCTCAGCCAGGCTGCACAGCGGGCACAGCAATTGGAGGTTCCACCGAGATGTGAAAGCAAGGTAAGTGGACGGGGTTGTCCCTTTTGCCGGCCAGGGATGGATTGGGGAAAATAGGAAAAGAAACGATGGGAAATAGTCCTGGGAAGCTTGAATTACAGTATCAAGTAAAAGGTTACTTGAAGAACAGGGGAACCATCCTGGTCTATAGAGCAAGTTCCAGGACAGCCTCCAAAACAATACAGAGAACCCCTGTCTCGAAAAACAAAAAATAAATAAATAAATAAATAGAAAATAAAAAAGGGGTACCAAGTTGGGGGTACCAGATTAAATCTCTAGGTCTTCACCCGACATCAAGGTCAGGAAAGAAAGGGGAACCTGAGAGGTCACCCTCAGTTGGAGGGTGGACTGGATTAAACCTCCAGGCCTTCACCCAACACAAAGGTTGGGAAAGAAAGGGGAACATGAAAGATCACCCTCAGGTTAAGAGGGTGGATTGGATTAAATCTCCAAGCCTTCACCCGACATAAAGGTCAGTAGCGTTAGGCATTTTGGCTTTATGCCGAGTTCAAACTGTTCCATAGGCAACAGATCCATCACCGAGGATTGCTCAGCTTAGCCCATGGCAATCCAGGTAGCCATAAAGTCTGGTTACAGATGATTCAAGGATGAGGTTCTCTGATGATGGGCAACCTGTGGGGAAGAGACCTCCTGCCTAAGACAGGGGTCGCCAGGTCCCCCAAAGACTACCCTACTTGACCTAAGACAGGAGTGCCTCATTAGAAAATAAAAAAGGGGGAATTGTGGGAACAAGAGACCTTGGCCAGAGGCCCACTTTCCCATCAGCCTGGGAGCAGGCAGCTGTAACTGGTAGAAAACATGTTTACCAAAAACAATCCAGTGTCCGTAAAAACGTGTTTACCGGAACAATAAGTTCCTGATGTTTTCTGAAGGGCTCACCCACAGGAACACCCTGACCTTGACCTTTCCAATGACTAACTGCCTCTTCCTGACCCCCCACTGCTGCCTCTGGTTTCAGGGCACATAATAACCAGCCAGGGTAAGAATAAAGTGGAGCCTTCTTGGAGCCTTTTTGGGGACTTCTTGGGGCCCTCTGGAAGCCTTCTAGAAGCCTTCTTTCACTACCAACTGGTCTCTGTGTCATCAATCCCGACACCCTCTGCAATTCTCGGACACAGGCTGTGCATCAGAGCACGGCAGATGACCCCCAAAGGCCTATTCCACTCTTGGATCCAGTGACCCTGTGGTTGGGTCTTATTGAGAAACACAATGCCTAGGATCACTGTGCAAGGGTCTTCATGTCACCATAGTGTGCCAACAACTACCTCATGGGTTTCTTCCCTGCTATCGCTAAACTTGTGTGTGAGGGCTGCCATGATACCGTACTACACTATCTATAGTACAAGGTATAAGCAGAACTGGTTTCTCCTGAGACCTGACTGCTTGACTTTTAGACACCATACCTTCTCTGAGTGTCTTCACATGGCCTTTCCTCAATGTGTCTATGTCTTCTCACAGGGATGCTGACCATGTTGGATGAAGACCTGCCCACCTTGACCCTTGGTGGAGAAGAAACTCAAGGTACCTGCCTGTCAAACTCTCTGACTGCACTGGATTCATCCTATGGACAATTCTGAGTATCAGCCCTTGTCACTTTGTGGACTGAACCATTGAATTCCCAGAACTTTTGCAACCTATGAAAACTCAAGATTCTAAACATCCCAAAGTCCAGAGCATAGCAAAAGCATGTGTAAAAGAATGAGTCTGGAGGGATTACCATACCAGAATTCAGGCTATACACAGCTATAGGCTATTACACAGCTATAAGCTATTACAGAGCTATAGTATTAAAAAAAACAGTATGACACCGGCATAAAAATAGACATGTAGACTAATGGAACAGAATAAAGAATCCAAACAATATCAACCATCATCTGTCATTTGGCAAAGATGCCAAAAAAAATGTACTTGAGAAAAGACACCATCTTCAACAAATGGTACTGGGAACACTGAATGTCCTCATAGATAGTAATGCAGTTAGACCCCCTATCTATCATCTTCAAGTATATTAAAGACCTGAATGTAAAACCTGGAACACTAAAACTTCTAGGATAAAATGGGGGAAGTCTCCTAAAAAATGTAGGTATAGAAAGGAACTCTCTGAACAGGACTCTATTTGCCTAGAAATTAAGGTCACTAATTGACAAATAGGACTTCATAATGCTATAAAACTCTTGTATGGCTAAGGAAGCAACCAATTGAATAAAAGGGAAGTTTACCGAATGGGAGAGAATCTTTGACAGCTATATATCTAACAGCGAATTAATATCCAAGAACTCCAAAAAAAAGAGTCAAGAAGAAAAGTGACCCAGTTAAAAAATGGGCCACCTTGACAGACTCTGGAGATCCACCATGGAGGACCTCACCCTCCCTGGGAATTGGAGTGGAGACTGAGTGGGGAACTAGGGGACCTGGTGGGGAGGGAAGGGGATGAGGGGAGGGAGAGAGAGCTGGGATTGACATGTGAAGCAAGCTTGTTTCTAACTTAAATAAAAAATAAGTAATTTAAAACAAAAGAAAAGCTGGAAAAAATGGACCACCAATCTAAACAGACAGTTCTCAAAGAAATAAATAAAAATGACTAGGAAAAGCTGGGCATTGGTGGCACATGCCTTTAATCCCAGCACTTGGGAGGCAGAGACAGGCATATCTTTGTGAGTTCAAGGCCAGCCTAGTCTACGAGAGCTAGTTCCAGGACAACCTCCAAAGCCACAGAGAAACCTTGTTTCAAAAAAACAAACAAAAAAAATGACTAGGAAATTCCCCCAAAAATGTTCATCATCTTTAGCTATTAGGGGAATACAGATTAAAGCAACTTTGAATAGCTAAGATTAAGAAAATTAATGACAATAAATTCTGGCAAGGATGTGAGGGGTTGGAACCCTCATTCACTTTTTTTTTTTTTTTTTTTTTTGGTTTTTACAAGACAGGGTTTCTCTGTATTGTTTAGGAGGCTATCGGTCCAGCCCGGCCTCGAACTCACAGAGATCCTCCTGCCTCTGCCTCCCGGCTGGGATTAAAGGTGTGCGCCACCACCATCTGGCTCCCTCATTCACTTTTGATTGGACTGAAAATTAATCTGGCCACTCTGAAAATATGTGTAGAGAATCTACAAAAATCTAAAATGAAATCCACTATATGACCCAGATAAATCACTCCTTAGCATATACCTGAAGGACTCTATTCTACTCCACAGACACTTGATCAGTCATGTTCACTACTGCGCTATTCACAATACCTAGGAAATGGAAACAGCCTAAACATCCTTAACTGATATAGATAATGAAAATGTGATACATATACACCATGGAATACTATTCAGCTATAAAGAAAATGAAATCATGAAATTTTCAGGTAAGTGAATGGAACTAGAATATATGGTGTGAGTTAATCCACACCCAGAAAGACAAACATTGCATATTCTCTCTCGTGTGAGGTTCCTGCCAAATCTGCAGATGTGAGCATACAACCTGGAGTAATAATAGAAACCAGGAAAGTAAAAAAGGATCATAGAGTTGGAAAGAGGGTTCTAGAGAGAAGAATAGCAGAGGGTTCTAGAGAGGAGAATAGCAGGGTACAGGTGATATGAAAGAGAAATATGGGAGATTTTAATTGGGAAGTGGGAAGAAATGACAATACAGAAAGAGAATGAGGGAGAAGTGATAAATAAGACTAGGAATGCTTTAAAAAGCCATATGGAATCATATTACTTTACATTTACCTAAAATTACATATAATACTTGGGATGATAATGCCTCCCCTTCAAAAGTATACACTGTCTAACAAAAACTCCAGTACCAGGTATGAGAAACATTCTTTGGAGTTGTTGGTCAGGAGTCCAAGTAATTTCCCAGACAATGTAGGCCATTGTTATCACCCTTAGTTGCTTTCCACAGATCAAAGGTAAGTCTCTATTGTTGCTGAAGACACCACACCCTGTGGAGGATTTGAAGGATTTGAGCTGACCTAAAAGCTTTCTCTCTGAAGACTAGCTTTTATAGTTCTGGAAGGTGCTGTGTATGTAACCTGGCACGAGAGGAAACAATGAATAGTTCTACCCAGCTATCATGTCCACAAATCCCATCAGTGACCAGCACAGAGAGATGTCCTGTGCAGTGGCACTTACATATTGACAGTAACCAATCACTGTCTAATTGAATTTATGGCCCACTCAACAGGAGGGAAGTCAAGTCTACTACTGTAAACCTTTGTAGAAGCACTAGTGCCACTTTCTTAAATCAATATAAATCCTAACTAAATTTTAAATATTTATCCCTATACCCATAGGTAAGGGTAGCTCTCATCTCTCATCCAGGAAGTTTCCCTTTGCAGCAGTTGGAGACCATTATAGAAAGGCATAATACAGAGAGCAATTGCTCATGGGGTGGCCCAATACTAACTTAAACATCTACAACACAATCTCTATACTTAAGGCTTACTGGACATCTAAGAAGAAGGGCTGGAAGGCTTGCAAGAGCTACAGGACCAAGAAGTCTCTTGCAAGATTGTATCTTCTGACCATAGCAGGGAAACTACACCCATGAAATCTCAACAACACAGCTGCTTAAACATGACCTGAACAATGACAGCACCAGTTGACATGCCAGCTTGGATCAGCAAAATTTTATGGGGCTCCACCCCTAGGCAAAAAGTTGCAGACCATTAAGGACTGCTGAAAGAGAGAGGATTTGTCTTCCCCATGGATAAGCCACCTGACGGGTTATCTAATACCAAGTAGTCAGCCCCAAAAACACACATACAAACAACACCGAATGCAGGTTGTATTTATATATTTACTCTGTGTGTGTGTGTGTGTGTGTGTGTGTGTGTGTGAAACAATAATAAGAAAAAGAAGCCACAAATTTAAGGAGTCACAGGGGGACATGGAAGATGTTGGTGAGATGACATGCTTATATGATTTTAATAATTCAAAAACTCAAGATACTGAGACAGGAATATGAAAGGGAAGAACTCTACCTGTGTGGTATCAGCTTTGACAACAAGGCACTATCTCAGCACACCACTCTGGTACAAGATTCTTTACCCTCTCTCCATCTTGCAAGCCCATATCCCTATCTCTCCTCATCAGTCCACGTGTCTGGTCTACAATACCATGGGCCACAGCTAGCCAGCATGTGTGAGTGTGCCGTATTCCCACCTCTAGCTATCACACAGGCCTCCTCAGACCAGTTACAGGTTCAACCCGGCTTCACATTCCATCTTTACTTACAATTCTCCTCTGCCTTAGCTTTTGCATCTATTTTCCTCTTAGTTGGCAATTTTAGAGCTTATGCACCTTCGTGTATGGCCTCAAATAAAATACAGAGAGATTGTGAGCAAAGAAAAACCAATGAAGCTAATAGAGGGGATCTGTTTAGTCTCCCTTTTGGAAGTAATGCTATTTTCATCCTAGTGTTCTGGTAAAATTAGTATATTCACCTAAACATAGAATATTGATATCAAAACCTAAGGCCTAAAAGATTTATGTGATTCTATATATTAATGGATGTAAATGAACACATTTCTTGTATTTAAAAAAAACTCTTTTCATGGAAGTTGGAATAATTACTGAGTGGTTAAGAGCACTGAACACTCTTGCAAAGGACCCAAGTTTGGTTCCTAGCATCCACATTAGAGATTTACAACCATCCAGTTCTGGGTGCTCCAGTGCCCTCTGCTGGCCTTCCTGGGTATCAAGCACACATGTGGTGTGTGTACATACTTGTAGGCGAATATTTATTACATAAAATAAAACTAAAAACATCTTTTTTTTAACATGTTTTTCAGTTTAGTCCATTATCTACCTGTATAGTCCTTGATCTAGTCATGGCATCCCTTACTTTATGGAATTTATACCTCCACAAACTGAAATTAGATCAGCAAAGGTGGGAAGGTCCTGTTATTCATTAGAATTAATCTTATCTCATTAAATTCATTGTTTACATCATTTTAATGGTGGACAACAGTCAGGTTATCTCTAATAAATGAGTTTCTGAAGAATAATTAGAAATGAATCATTTTAATAATCTCTAAGAGAAACTCATCAACATAAAATATTCATATATAAAATTAATCCTACTTGCTTTCCAACATTTGTGACCTCTAAAGTGTGCATAAAGGGATGTCTTCCTTGTGATCATGACATGATCCTCCAGTTCTAACCTGGAAGGAAGTCTGCATACAAACTTGGAATGTGGGAATGTTAGTACTGCTCATATTTTCCTTTCAAAGTTTTCTCGGTTGATGAAAATTTTTTCTTGTAAATGGGTGTTTGTCTGCATGTATATCTACACACCATGTGTGTGTTCCCAAGGCCTATGAAGGCTAGAAGATGTTTGGGTACATGGAACTGGAATTACAGATGGCTGTAAGCCACCAAGAGGGTGCTGGGAATTGAGCCCTGAACCTAGGTCCTGAACAAAGCGACAAGTGTTCCTAACTGCTAAGCCATCTCTCCAACTCCTAACTGCTAAACCATCTCTCCAACCCCCTAATGTATCATCTTTTAACCACTACAAGCTGTCAGTTCTCTTTTCAGTCATTTGGGACATCTAGACAAGAATATTGAAATTAGGTCCTTGGTTCAGAAGAGGAAGCCTGTGTTTCATTTTCAACAGCCTCTGTATCCCCTGGAGATGATGCAGAGTCCTGTTCATATGGAAGTCTTTGAGCCAACACAGATCCTCTTGGTGACAAGAGGCACATTAAGCTTCTTTCATTTTACACAGGCAACCCTCTAAGGCCAAGGTGTCCTGGAGTGTGGCTACCATACACTTCGGTACTCCGTCTCCGGGCTAATCTCAAATTCTTTCTTCTAATTACAATTTTCAGAATCTTATGTTGGAAAGGTTTTAAAACAAAAGGAATCCTCTGGACTGGTTTTAATTCCTGCCTGCTCTGAATGTTGTGTAGCTGGGCTCCTGCGGAGGAATGAAGCCCTAGGCCATTGGTGTCACCCATGAGGTGTTACCAGTGAGGAACTACTTGGGCTCCTTTACAAGTTTTTGGTTTACCTAGTTTAACATTCTCTAGGAATGCTTGAACATCACTAGCCTTCCCAAGCTCAAGGCTAGGACCCACTGACAAGCCTGTCAAACCCTATCTCTGATCTCCTAGATAACCCTTCCAGGCTGTATCTGCCTTCCAGAAGACCTGCTCTGATGCAAAAGTCATTCTGGTTTTAAGTGGAGATGACACCCTACTGTGTTACCATTTCAGGCACATTTGCATTTAAATGGAAAACTCTGCCTTTATTACAAAGGAATTAAGCTGAAAAAACAGAAATCCAAGCATCCTATCAAGTTGATGGCTCAAATAAATTTAGACAAAAGATTCTCCCACCCCAGATAGTCATGGACCTAGTTAAGTAGCCTTCTCGGGCCACTGTCTTCTGCTCAACAGCATGGGACCAGAGCAGCCACTTTTTAAATCTCTCTCTCCCTCCCTTTCTCTCCCTCTCTTCCGTGTGTGTGTGTGTGTGTGTGTGTGTGTGTGTGTGTGTGTGTGTGTGTGTGTGTGTGTGTGTCATAGTGTACATGTGGAGGTCAGAGGACAACCTCAGGCATCAGTCCTCTTCATCATCTTTATTCAAGACATGCATTGTTGGTCATTTTGCGAATACACACACTAGGCAAACTGGCCCACAAGCTTCTGAGCATCCTCCTGCCTCAGCTTTCAGTCTCCCTATGAGGGCAATGGGGTTAAGATGCTTGCTGTCATGCCAAGCTTTATATGGGTTTGGGGATTTGAACTCACGTCCTCGTGCTTTATCAGAAAGCACTTTACCCACTGAGCCATCTCCCCAGCTCTAGCCACTTTCATTTCCTTAAAAACATACCTTGATTGCTAGTTCCAGGCCAGCCTGGGCTACATAAGAAGTTCCGAACTAGTCTAGGCTACACAATAAGAAATAAAGGAATGTTTTGAAAATTTATTTCCTAAATAAAGACCTTCATAATAATTATTTTTTAATGTATACCATCTCCTGCTCGTACTGCCTGCTGATAACTACAGATTTGCTATAACTTGAAGACTCACATATTAGGCCTCTGCTGGGGAATAATTACAAAGTTGAGCAAATATTTCTAGATAAAATTGTCAACACTCGCATTTCTTAACCACACAACTAAAGCTGATCAGAACCCTAGAACGTGGGCGAAAAGTAAAACAGCTGCTGGGAGACTTCTGTGGCCAGTAGTACATCTTTAAAACTAAAACCCAGCAAATGCAGCACATGCTGGTGGTTTGGCTTCCAAAATGCAAGTAGCAACTTTCCTCCAACTATTAGGCTTTCAAATTAGAATTCCAAGAAGGAGATTGCACGCAAGAAATGTCAATTAAAGGAAGCTGTGCTGGCCAGAGGCACCTTGGGTAGTTTAAGACAAAAATGAGTGGAGGCAGGAGGATGCCAAGCATAGCAGAGGTCACAGTGTGACCACTAGCAGACTGAGTGTCATGTGACTGCTTCCAATCATGAAGCGCTTTTCTTTTTTCATTAATATTGCAACTATTCATCCTTTGAGAATTTTCTACACGTATACAATGAAATGTGATCACACATACCATCCCATTTTCTCTCCAACTCCCCCATATCCTGCAACATGTTCCCCTCCTAATGTCACATCTTTCTTTCTTTAAAAAAAAATAATAATCTACTAAGTCTGGTTCGTACTTCCCATGTGGGGGTGCATTCATGGAAGCCTAGGATACCTATTAGTAGCTGTACCCTCAAAGACAAATGATTCCCCCTCCCCCAGCAGATATTAATTGCTGATAGTTCTTCCATTGATGATGGAACCTAGGGAACCTGTCCCCAGTAGGAGAAAATGCAGGCACGACCTGGTGGTAAGCCTACTCTGCACACTGTGCTTCTAAATAAGAAACATGGCACACTGTGCCCCAGGAGTCAGAATACTGAATTCTGAAGTGGCCAGAAGCTGGCTAAGGATAAGTCGGCACTCTCCACTTATCCTTTAATGTGCTTCTTCCACGTAGAGCTCTCACTATCCAATCCGAGGTGATGAGCTAACTAGTCACAGTCGATAGGCTCCACTATATAAGTGGTTACTCACATGCAATAAAGAAAGCAGACACTGTTCCCTGAAACCATGTCTGGAGTGGTTTATCACCATACCCTTTACTGACCCACAGGCTTTGCTGTCTTATATGGGGTATCTAGGTAATGACAGCACTCCCCCATCTATGCTAGAATTCTGGCAAGCTCGATCCTGTGCAGGTATTAGCTGATAACAACAGTCGCTGTGAGTTCATATGTACAATAGGCCTTCATGTCCAGAAGTCAGCATTACACAGCTCTGCATCCCAGCCTCCAGCTCTTACATTCTTCCTGCCGCCTCTTCGGGTGATGCTTTCTGAGTCTTGGGGAGGGGGACATTGGTAAGGATGCCCCATCATGGGGAGCAATTAGGACTAAGCACTGCAGTCTCTTACTCCCCGCATTTTGACTAGTTATAAGTTTGGGCATTAGCATTTTCAAAGTGTTCCCACATATGAGATCTCCTATTATGCAAAGAATTTTTATCTATCTGTGTGTCTGTCTGTGTGTCTGTCTGTCTGTCTGTACTGAGTTTCACTAACCCAACACTGTGCCCCAGTACTGTGACATAACCACTGTCACCATTCTTATCACTGGAGGGGCAGTGATAAACTAAGGCAACAGGGAATGAAGCAATGCTATTCCAGTAAGCACTGGAACCTGACCTTGAATGCTTATCTCTACCCAGAGACTACTGGCCTCTACTTGTGTGCAAAGACTCAAAAAGTTGTCTCTGAACCACTATGGAAGCCAGTATTACCTAAGCCGGCTCCTTAAAAGTTAAAAGTTAGGTATTAGCTGGACATGATGATGCTTGCCTATATAGGTGTTAGAGCACAAAGATTCAAAGTTCAGGGCCAGTCTGCACCACCTAAAAGCCACCTCAAAAGGAAAGAAGGAAAGAAGGAAGGAAGGTAGGAAGGAAGGAAGAAGGAGAGAGAGAGAGAGAGAGAGAGAGAGAGAGAGAGAGAGAGAGAGAGAGAGAGAGAGGAAAGCCTAGGTATTTGCTGTCTCCTTGTGTTCTTGGATTCTCACTATTACTAGACAATTAAACTGAAGCCTCCAAATGTTTCTTCTGCTCAAAGCAGAGATAAACGATGGTAGGACCCTTGGAAACATTTTAAAGTTTAAATTCAAGCCTTCTTAAAAACCCTACATTATCAGAACTTTTAGGATAAATGCCTGGACTCCTGTAGCCCCGAGAAGACCAGCTCAATCATTTATTCCTACTAAACAAATCAAAGAGACAAGTAACAGTGGAAAGGAGAGAAAAGATTTATTAAATATGGTCACTTTAAGAAGAGTAACAGATAAGGAGGTCACTGGACATTCCGTTTGATCCCATCTTCCAGGTCCTGGCATGAAGTTTAGAACTAGAGAGCAGAAGACAGTAGGCACAACTAAGCGGTCCTGGTCATGGCATGGTCCCACCCATCATTGATTCCTGCCACAAGGCAAGCTGGTCTGGTCTACTAAGCTGTCAGAACCTGGTGAACTCTCTTCCTAGGACACAGTTCTTCCATGGGTCGGAACCTGACCGTTGGTCTTTCCCTTCCCCAGCATGAGATTCCAGAGGAAGGTTTAATGGGGGGCTGCTATTCAGCAATCCAATAACTAGAAAGTGGAGTGTGATTTGCCTCTCTAGAATACCTCCTCTCCTGCCAGGATGATACAACCAGAGCATCAACATTTCCACCCAAACATCTGGATGAGGTCACAGACCCCTCCTGAGGGGCACAGCTGTGGATTCAGTGTGACTCTACAAATCAAGCAGGATGCAATGGAGTGTGTGTTTGATTAATTTGCAGATGGAATTATTCTGGTGATGGAAAATAGAGGGATAGTGTCATACTGATCTAAATATGGAAGCTCCAGCTTCTCACATTTTCACTTATTTTAGCAACTTGAAAAAGCCCTTCAGGCGAAAGTCAAATTGGCTGCTGCTGCTTCTGATTTTTGATAGCACAATTTCTCTGCCTTCCCCCTTTAATCCCAAAACTCTAGCATGCAGGAGAAATCCTAACAGAGGGGCAAGCTCTGACTGGAAAGTGAGAGGAAATAGTTCAAGACAGCAGACTAGACTCCAGAAAAAATTCCCAGTGTCCCTGGCTAAGGCCCAGCCACTGCCTTCTCTGAAGTCCATTTCCTGTCACTTGTGCTTCATGACTGACACCCAGCTTATCCCTTTAATGTTTCTGCCCATCGATACCAAATTTACCTATTTTTCATGATTATGTTCGGCTCCCACTCCCACTCTACACTTTACTTCCAGGGCTTACAGATATATGAAATGGAAATGGAACCCAAGGAGTACTAAAGGAAGGGTAGAACCAAAACACGGTGCAGGAACCCTGTAGGGAGAGACTGGTGAGAATGCTCAGTGAGTGGAGTGCTTGCTGTGCACACACGAAGGCCTGAGTTTGATCCCCATGCCCAGGGTGCATGCCTGTAATCCCAACACTGGGGAAGTGTGGACAGGAGGATTCCTGGAGCTTGCAGGCCAGATAGTCTTGCCAAATCAGCAAGGTCCAGGTTCAGTGAGTCTCTGTCTCAAGAAGTAAAATGGAAAGTGGTGGAGCAAGATATCAATACTGTCTTCTAGTCTACACACACACATGCATACACAAACACATGCATGCACACATGCACATACACATGAACACGCTACACATACACACACATGCACATGCATGCACATGCTACATACACATACACACATATATACATACATAAGGAAATGAAAAAGATTAAGAAGAAAGAAAAAACTTCTACAGAAGTCAGGAAATATCACACTATACTGTAGACATTGACTATGGAGAAAAAAACAAATTTCTTTGTGTTTCTTTTTTTGTAGATACACAGCTGAATACAAATATACAACTTATTTATGAAGTATATAAATGACATTGTATAAACAGAGGTAGGGATTTATTGTTTGCTCCAGTTTTCCCATTTCCTACCAAAATATCATAACTTTTGCCACAAAAATGTATAAATGGTCATTCTGATGTTCTATATAATTAATGATCTTAGAATTCTGCACCACTCTGGAATATTTCACATTTGCCAAACCCTCTTCTGGTCCCCTGAA
Source organism: Mesocricetus auratus (assembly GCF_017639785.1). Classification (NCBI taxonomy): domain Eukaryota; kingdom Metazoa; phylum Chordata; class Mammalia; order Rodentia; family Cricetidae; genus Mesocricetus; species Mesocricetus auratus. The sequence continues at coordinate 25,025,253 of NW_024429194.1, read as the reverse complement.
AAGCTGTCGAGCTAGAATCCTCTGAGCCATTCCCTGCATTCAAGCCCTAAATGACATCCCATTGAACATATCACATAACCGCCTCAGACTGAGGTTTGAGACCCAGCTCAGATTCCCTGCCCAGGGGCTGTGTGGAAACCAACAGCAGCCAGGAGCAGAAAGGATTGGACGGATTGCAACAGCTCAAGAGGGCCTGGGGTAACCTCTCTGACTTTATCCATCACTGAGCAGCTGGTGAGTTCCAGAGGGAGCCAACTCCTTCCCGCTGGAATCAGCTTCTCCATCCCTTATTGACTCCAAACCACTATTAAACTACAAACTATCCCCAGGGGTGACTTGGAGGGGACTAATGCCTGAAACACTGATCTCAGTAGCCTCAAAATGCCCATTATGTGAAAGGATGTTAGCACGGAATGATCCTCCTGTCAACAAGAAACAGACAAGCAGACTTAGGCCAGACTCTCAGCATTGTTCTTGGATGAAAGAGACCCATATGATGGTCTTGACTGTTGGACAGAAGTTGGAGATGCTATGTCCTGACTCTTCCCCAGGGAGGAGGTGGTGGTGACCAGTTCAACATCAAGGCAATACTGATTCATCATCTTCTCTATCTCTGTCCTATTGCTTATTCCCTAGAAATAATCAACCTTTGATTTTCAGGTCAAACATAATCTGGAACTACAATGAGCATGAATCCCAGCTCTGACCTAGCCTAGACCAGTACTCCACATGGCCATAGAGGCTGAACCATCTGCCATGAGCTAGAGGCAAAGCATCTGTGATTCCAAGAGTTGCTGAACCCACACAACTCAACAAAGGGCCACTTTCCATCATCCTGTCACCCAGCCCAGCCTCACACAAAGGACAGTAAGCTCAGATTTAGTTTGACTATAGAATTTCAAGATGTGTTTTCCAAAGGCACGAATCATGTTATTGCTCAGCATCATTCACCATTAGAGAGATATGAATACTGAACATGGTGGTACATGCCTTTAATCCCTTCATTCAGGAGGTAGAGACAGATGGATCTCTGTGAGTTAGAGGCCAGCCTGGTCTACACAGTGAGTTCCAAACCAGCCAGGATGGCACAATGAAACCCTGTCTCAAAAGGAATGATGGAAGGAAGGAGAGAGGGAGGAAGGGAAGAAGGTGTGGTGGTTTGAATGAGTATGGGTCTCCATAGGCTCAGAGATTTACATGCTTAGTCCCCACTGGCTGGTGACTGTTTGGAAGGATTAGAGGTGTGGCCTTGTTGGGGGAGGTGTGTCACTAGGAGTGGACTTTGAGGTTTCAAAAGTTCATGATAGGGCCAGTGTCTCTACCCTCCTTTCTATACATGGATGGATCAGGAACAAAGCTCTCAGTTTCTGATCCAGCACCATCCATCATGCATGCTCCCTGCCATGATGATAATGGACTAACCCTCTAAAACTGTAAGCAAGTCCCCAGTTAAATGCTTTGTTTTATAAGAGTTGCCTTGGTCATGGTGTCTTTTCTCACCAATAGAACACAAAGACAGATGGAAGGAAGGAAGGAAGGAAGGAAGGAAGGAAGGAAGGAAGGAAGGAAGGAAGACCACAATGAGATACTACCTCATACACCACACACTCAAATGTGAAGAATCAAATCTGGTACAGATGTGGAGAGAATGAACACCCATACTCTTCAGGTAGGGTCATCAAGAAGCTTTGTCACTGTAATAACAATGTGGCCACTCCTTAAAAATGCAAACACATAACTACCTATGAGGTGGAAGCATTCCTGTCCTAAGGGGAACAGGGAAACAGACAGACATTCAACTTTCATAGCAGCAATATTCACCAGAAGCAAAGGAGGAAACAACACAAAATTCATCAGTGATAAATGGATAAACTAACCATGGTGAGCACCCCCACATGAACTCCAAAGAGCTCCAGAGTCCAATCCTTGTGGAGTATGGATATGGAAATGCAAGTGGAAAACTCTATACCTGGTTTCATGGAGAGGAGGCAGTCAAAACATCCAGTGCTATTTAAAATAGTAAATGAAATCACCTTTAAGCTATGTGGATAAAGTATACAAGAAACATGAAGGAATCTCTTACTAAGACTTGGGTCTCCTCTCCCAAAATTCTAAAGATCCAAACCACTTTTAGGTGCTGGTATTTTGGATAAGGGATGATACAGGACTTGCGATCCCCTACAATAGCATGTTAGTCATATATATTCAGCCATTAAAGGAATGAAGTACTAAACCACTCTGCAACAGGCATGATCTAGGAAATATATTGAGTGAAATAAGCCATACACAAAGGGTCCATTTAAAACCTCTGGCATAAGACGGAGGTAAAGGTTACTAGGAAGTGGGGAATGGAGGAATAGGGAGCTTTTGAGGGATATGGGGCTTTATCTCTGGTAAGGTGAAAGTCTTTGAAACTAGACAGAGGCAATGGTAGCCTGTTAATGTGTTATGGCCATGTTTTTGTTTTGTTTTGCTTCTTAATTTAACTGTAATGTTAAAGAATTTCAGAATGTCTCTACCTAGACTTGTATTGATCATCACTTGTCTCACATGAGGAGGCCCTCAGCCCTTTTCCTTGCATCTCTCCCTGCCTCCCTTGATTCCTTCTCTCATCCATTGTCTATACCGTACCCATTCAGTCTGTTCCATCTCCGCTCCCCACAGCTGTAGGCTTCTTCCCTGTGGCTAATTTCAGTGTGCTGCACCCTGTGTCCTATAATAAAAGGCCCTCTCTCCACCCAGGGTTCTGTTCCTCATTGTCTGTCTCCTCAGAGCCAAACTTATTAACAGCAAGCCACACAGCTCCCCATCCATTTCCCCATCCACCTCTATGATCTGCTTCCTTCCTGTCCCTATTCCTGTCTTCCCGGCAGCTTGACCCAGAGGGAGTTCTCGGGTGTGTCCTAGAAGGAAAGCTCCAGACTCCAGATGTAACCCAAGGAGTGAGAGGTGATCTTTACTTCCTTCCTCTTAACTAGAAAGCCAGCAATGCTCAGCAGGAAGATGGTTTTAAACACTTTTAAAGCATCTCATTTTAATTGGCTAACTTTCGTTTTCTCTCTTTAACAGAGTTTTGGGGAGCATTCTGTTGGTTTCTTTACAGACAGCCCAGGAGTCCAAGGTGCTGCCCCAGGATGGGCATAGAGCAGGGAAGACCTAAGAGGAAAACAAAGATGGAAAAAGTAACAAGGCAGCTTTTATAAACTGACCTGGAGCTGTTCCTAAGGAGTCAATCAAAGAAAATCAAAGAATGGATACCACAGAGACACAACAGCCACAACATGGCTCTCAAGGTCAATAAATAAATAAATAAATATAAAACCTGAAATTGCCAAAACTAAATATAAGATGTTTAGAAAAGGAATGAATGTGTGTGTGAAGGTGTGTGTGTGTGTGTGTGTGCATTAAAGGTGGAGAAGGAAGAAGAGGAGATGAAGAGGATGGGGAGGTAAAGGAAAGGAAAGAAAGACAAGGAGAAAGAAAAGAAAACTCAGGGGAAAAAAAAGATCTGGACACATTCACAAAATGTGGTGTCAGAAACCTCTGGAGCTGAGGCATTCCTAAGGCCTTTTCAAGGAATCCAGAAGGCCAAAGTTGTTGTATAGAAATATTAAGATGAGTAATTTTCCATATTGGCCTTGGTTCTAAAGATACAAAACTATGGTGAGAAAAATCACCCGTAGTTCATGGCAATAGAAGCCACAGATTGTTGAAGTCATCTCAGGAGCTTCACCATTATCCAGGAAAGATAGGGGAAATGTCAGGCCTTCTTAGAATGTTCTTCATGAAGCAGTAAAAGTTACAAGGCTAGACTCTCTCAGCCTTCAAGAACACATCTTAACATTGTGCTATAACCAGAAGTAAGTAAGGAACACACCTTGTACCTTGAAGGGCCAAAGGTTACCTCAAGGAAACACTCCTGACTCCCCTTTTCCTTAAAATAATGACAAAAAGATCAATTGTATTCACTCAAACCTGCCTATGTGCAGACATTTTCTCTCAAATGAGCAAAGCCAGCCTTTGAGGACAATAACCAAGAGTTTTTGCTGTCAGAGATAAAAATCCACTCTTGCAAGGACAAATTAGAGAGTTGTATGAAGTTGTTATCGTCCAATAATACCTTGGCAGATTCCCAATACTTCAAAGCTTTTCTAGTGAGAGTAGAGGTGATAGTAACCACAGCTGTGACTTTATTGATATGATATCCACGGAGTATATCAACATTTGAAAGCTCAGTTATAACTCGGTAATGAGATATGTTCCATATGATTGATGGGAGATACCACAGGCCCCATTCATGAGCAAAATAGTTGTACACAGACCAGCAGATTGTCATGTAACAAAAGTTTATTGATAGAGTCTCAGATCCCATGCACATTCAATTAACCTTTAAGAATTCGCCACTTGTCAAGTTCTGTAGACTTTTCAAGAATATCCACAATTACTGAAAAGGCTATTAAAACTTTTGTCCCTTTTCCAACTAAACACTTGCATGAGGCTGATTTTCTTCCCAGACCGAAACCAAAACACCACATGGTGACAGATTGCATGGAAAAGCAGTCTGTAAATCTGTAAAGCTCCAGCTGCTTTTTTTAAAGTCAGACCTTGAAGAATTTTGTAAAAGAAAAAAAACGCCACTTTCTCACTATGTTTTTATTATTTTTTGAGAAATATAGCTATTTTTCATTCAGAAGGTGTTGTTTATGTGAACTCGTGATGAGTTTATTAATTCAATGGATTGACAAATTTTCTTCAGCCTGTTTCTACAGTAGGCACCAGTAGCCTCCAAAAGTTGCTTCACTAAGAATGTAATGAGGCCTAAAACCAAGGTAGATAAATAAATAAAAAGATAAATAAATAAATAAATGCCTGAAAACCGCTGAGTTAGGTGGCACCAGACAGTTTTGTAAAGAAAACTACTGACTTGGCATCCAGAGGACACTTGCAGGAGAGTCTGTACCTCAGCAGGCAGAGATGGGTCAAGAGCAAAGAGCAGCTATGGAAGGCTTACAAGGGCACCTGCTTCGCTCAGCCAGGCCGACAGATCTCCCTCCACCGCAGGAAAACATGGAAGCATTTTGCTTTGCTTTGCTTCGCAGTTGTCGATTTTTGTCTTGTTTAGTTCTGTTTTCTTTGAGACAGGATCTTGCTAGCCTCCAGCTGGCCATCAGCCTGTCTCTTTGCTCCCAAGTGTAAGAATTATGGGCACATGCATGCCCAACTTCCTCCATGGCATTTTGGTCACAGAGGCTGCATATACCACTGTGATCCCAAAGACTGTGCCACCTACTGATATTAAAGCCAGGTCTACAAAGATGGCTCGGTGGATAAAGGAACTCGCCACCAAACTCTCTCACTCTCCCTCTGTCTCTTTTTCTCTCCCTCTCTTTTTCTCTCTCTCTCTTGCACACACACACACACACACACACACACACACACACACACACCAGTATACACCTATGATCCAGTATTCAGAAGGCATAGGCAGGATGACTGTTCTAAAGTTCAAGACCAGCCTGATCTACACAATAAGATCACAATGGCCAGAGCTACAGAACAAGACCCTACCTTAGGAAAAAAATCAATCACTCAATCAATAGAGCCGTCTTTGTTTACATAAGCCACTGTGTGATATTCTGGTCATCTAACAATACATTCCTCAAATCACATCCCCACTGTTAAGTGGTGTATGACCATCAGCACCATGAAGATAGCCTGCAACAATATTTGCCATATGGACACATTAAAAGCCAACGCCAGAACCTGCTGGTGGCCCTGTCCCATTTCAAATTAGTTCAGCTGTTCTATCTTGTAACAGCTGTGTCTGCAGACATAAGTAAGTGGTCACTGGGGGGCCACCAATACTATACAGCTTGAGGTCACAGAAGGAATGAGGTGAACTCCTAACAGACTAAGCACTCAGATCACTCTGGCTGAGGGACTGGAAGTTGGGGATTGTAAATAAACCCCCTAAGGGGGTCAACCTAATTACCCTCAGTTCTAGGATCAAGTACTTAGGGTAATTCTCAGGTCCCTAGGCAATGGCACAAAGTCCTTCTGTGAATGCCCTCCAGGTACACAGATGCTTACCACATCTCCCCAGTAGAGCCTCACTGACTTAAGAACTGAAAATTCAGCACTTCGGAGAGGCAGAATCAAGAAAAGTGCTCCTGTCAGGCTTCCTGGGGAGGCATTTTTTAAATCTCTCAGGCAAAAAAAAAGAGTCTAGCCAGACCTTTAATGTTGTACTTCTTGTTCTTGTGTTGAATTGTGGCTGGGGAGATGGTAAAGCACTCACTATGCAACCATGAAACCCAAGTTCTAATCTGAGTGTGGTGGTGCTACTCTTAATCTCAGCACAGAGAAGCAGAAATGGGAAGTTCCTGGGACTTCCCAGCAAGCCAGGGAAGCTCTAGGTTCAGTGAGAAGTCCTGTTCTAAAACATAAGGCAGGGAATGACTGAGAAAGACATCTGATGTCATCCTCTGGCCTCCACATGCTCACATGCCAACTCATGCATTCGTACGTGTGTGTACCCACACACACACACACACACACACACACACACACACACACACACACACAGATAGAAATTAAACTCTAGTTATTTCCCTGACACAATTTAGCAAAAGGAATTTCTTCTCTTTGTGAGGGCTTGAGTCACAATACATGGAATGTAAAGCACTATTTTCTCAAACTTTGCTCTAAACAAAGTCCAGAGAGTTGAATCCCTGGTATAATATATGCCAAAGAAAATCATAGAAGAGATCAGCTAAGTGCCCTCAACTCCTCCAAGAAGCTGTAATAGCATGCTTTCTATGACCTGCTCTTTCCCCCGTAACTCACCTCAGGCTCAATTCCAGATTCCCAGGGTCAAATCATACAGTGTGACCAGGTCCTCCTTACAGGATCCTCGTGCACATGAATGCCTGTGAAATGTCATGTCTAAATGTGTAAGGTGATGGTGACCATACATGTGTTTCCATCTTAGGACTGGGTTTCCTTATGAACAATAATTATAACACGGGGACACTGAAAATGCAATAGAACCTGAGTGTCTTGAGAGAAGGCATGTGAGGCAGGGGAAGGGGGAGCAAAGGAAGAGCTCAGTGTCATCCTCAGCTACAGGAGTTCAAGGCCAGCCTGGACTATATGGCACTGCATCTCAAAAAAAAAAAAAAAGGAAATGCCATAAATAAATTTTAGAGGAGGGAGACATGTGGCAGGAGAAGCAGACAGATTGGGTGACCCAAAAGTCCAGGAATTTCTCTTGTTACTCTCCCTCCATGAATTAGCCCTTAGGCCTTGAGCAAACAACTTCCATCTATCTTCCACATTGGCTGTCTTGGTGTTCAAAGTAAAATAAGTGGAGAGGCCTCTAAAAAACACCTCCACTCTAAATTCTGTGACTCTCAAAATGTCAACCAATAATATAATCTTCACCCTAATATGTATGGAATACCACCAGCCTTCCACATCTTCTTAGCCCTGGGACACAGATACATTTCAACCTTGCAAAAGACACTGGTGCCAGTTAGGAAGCACACTGAGACATTTGTCCTTTGAGATGTAATTTAGAATCATCTCCTGAAATAATTTAGAATCAATGATTCGAGCCTGTTGCCATATTTTTGCACAGGCAATGGCACTGTCATCCTTCTGTTCTAGGACATGAAAGGCAGAGATGGCTTTTTAATTACACTAGTACCAAGAGTGATAATTCAAACGCGAGTTGATGAAATCCTAGAGGAGCTTAGCCGTGCCCATTAAAAAGAAAAAGTGACAGCTGGACCACACTTCCTTTGATGATCTCTGTAGTTAATGTGTTTCCTAATGTTTATATTTTATTATTCACGAAAATATTTCTTCTCTGAGGTCCACGGTGCACCCTCCACTCTCCACAGTGAAATCTGAGATCTCACCTCCTTTCATTAGCTGATAAAGAACCACCAGCACCTTGGCCCATTTTTTCACTGCTGTGTTCCATGGGGGTGTGACAAGGCAAGTTGTCTTAAGCTATTTAAATGTATTTGATACCCTCTCCTTTGTTTTAAATTTTATGGGATTTGAAACTGGTTTAGGGAGTTTTGCATGTGTAATTTTACCATGGCCTCACATCCAAAACATATACCCTCTGGCTCAAAAGGCTGTGTGTGTGTGTGTGTGTGTGTGTGTGTGTGTGTGTGTGTAGGCCAGAGACAAGGTCTCTCACTGAAACTAGAGCTCAGCAATTCAATAAGACTGACTGTTCAGCGGACTGCAGATTCCTCTGTCTCTCCTTCACCAGCATTGAATTACAGGTATACACTTACACACCCAACTTCTTTTGTGGATACTGGGGATTTGAACTCAAGTCCTTAACACTTACACAGTAATCACTTTACTTTCTGAGCCATCTCCCTAGCCCAGGTTCAAAGTCTTTACTGAACCCTGTTATTAAGTTATTTTCTCTATGTAGAAAAAAAAAAGATTTGGCCTCCCCCTTTACAAGAACACTGTCTTACAACAAGAGCAAGTATCTCTTTTTTTTTTTTTTTCTGTAACACATCACCTATTAACTGGTTCATCAGGCATGTGTCACCCATTATCCACTATTTTACTTAGTACCCTTTCTGTTGTGTCTTGTTCCCTGTTGGAAAGAAAGGTTTCTCCAGAGTTCTGGTAGAGCCTGGGGTGACTCCATTGCACACTAAACAAAGCATGAAGGTCTTTTTGCATCAGTGACTGGCAGCCAGCCAGCCTTCAGATGCTAAACGCAAGCAGCAGAGGCTACCCCTGCGACTTTCTGTGAGTTCCTCATCTGCCCTTCCACACAGCTGCTTTCTCACAACCCTGCCAGGTCAAAGTGCCCTTTTCCTCAAGGTCTCATGAGAGCCTGCACCTTGCCCAAAGAATGTGGAGGACTTAGCTCTTAGACTATTGACGGTGAGTGAGTTAGCTCTTAGATTATTGACAGTGAGTGAATGACCGTGACATCTGTCTGCCCTTTTTGCACATGCCCTGTCACCTACAGAGAGGCTCCCCCATGGTGATGGTTTCAAACCAACAGGAGGGCTACATCAAAGGGGTCACAGGCTCAACCGTTCTAACCTGTTTCTTCTTGGATGCTGGGGAAAGGGCTGTGATGTTTAAAATTATCACTGAAATCTACAACTTTCTGGGTCCTGCTAACTGTGAGTCTTCAACCAGAGAGTGTTTTCATTTTCTTCTGACTCAGTATTTTCAAAACTCACCACTTAAAGGGGAGGAGGGGGGAGACACACTTCTTTGATCCCAGCAGGAAGCACAGACAGGCAGATCTCTATGAGTTTGAGGCCAGCCTGGTCTACTGAGTAAGTTCCAGGACAGCCTCCAAAACAATACAGAGAAATCCTGTCTTGGAAAAAAAAAACTTCACCATTTTTTTAGCCGCATTCCTACATTTGTCAAACTTAGAACTGAGTTTGCACATCTACCTCAAAGCGAAGAACTGGTTCCCATCACATTTCTGCTCTTAAATTTCTTTTCCTTGTTCAGCTCACAGTCCTATAGCAGCTCCCACAAGCAAAGGGCTGTGCTACTTGCTGTGTTAGATACAGAATGATTCTGAGTAGAGTGATGATGTGAAGGGAGCCCACCATCACAAACTGTGGGGATGCCACCCCCTATAACCTCAGGCTGATTGCAGACATTTCTCTGGGCTCTCATAGAATACTTGCAAAGTTCTCCAAACACATGTATCACTGTGCTCTACTCCATCAAGAACTCTTCCAGCATGCTGCTCCCAAGGCCTCTGGCTCCTTCTAGACATCCACATGTATCCTAGACCCAATCTGTGTCCACCAGATCCTGGGAAGCCTAGTCACTAAGCAGTCGCCCAAGAACCCAGGCATGAGGTAGGTGCAAATCAGGAAAACATAAAAACATAAACACAACTCAAAATTCCCAAAAGATAAGGAAAATACTACCAGACTGGAAAGAAATTGTTTAGTGATACTTCTGGAAACAAAGATATTTATTTGGAGCTGAACTTTAACTCTAGTTGGGGAGCTGGGAGAACAGGATCCAGAGGGCAGGCAGGCAGGTTAATTTTCAGACAGAAATCAGCATAAGTAAGAACAAAACCACAGAGATCTGAGGGAGCTGGACAGGTGCCGGGGGTGGGGGGCAAAAGCTAGAAACACTGCTTGTGAATCCCCATCATTTCTCTGCAGATGAACCCTGATATAAACCCAGGCCCTGGGATTTCCTGGAGCCTCTAACAAAAATGCACCAACTTCCATGGAAGGAAACAGAGTGATCATAAGGCAGGCAGGGCCCTAAGCAGCCAGCGTCTCCTACCTAGGCCATGTGGGACAGAAAACAGGGCTGTCAAGCATAGTAGATACAGCCATTTGTTCAGGTCATGATTCAGAAGTGCATTTCTGATAAGTCAAAGCAACATAGAGGAACTCAATCTGGCCATACATCAGACAGGATTCCAGAGAGCACAAACCTGCGGCTGCTTCCAGAGTAGGGAGAGAGGTACCACAAGGTCAGGACTCCAGTCCCATAGCTAGAAACCAAGCTAAGACATGGTCTCCCAGGACATAAGAGCAATGGCAGCTGAGTTCTCTCTCAAAGCTAAGCCTCAGTGTGTGGCTCTGGTGTCCCAGCCTCAAAGGCAAAGGACAGTGGTTTCATTCCTAAGGCAAGAACTAAGGAAACTTCTAGGTAATTCCCTGAAAGCAGAGCCCTGACCCCTTTACCTATTGATGGACACAAAGCCAACAAGTGGGAAAATGATAGAACAGTCATTGTTCCATCCGATCCCGTCCCTGTCTTGGGTTCATTATTAATGCCATGTGGAAATTACCAGGACAATGATTGAGTGAAAACAAGGTGCACATTCACCTTGGGAAATCTGCATAAAAGGGGCGATGGTGAACACACTCCTGGGCTCTGTTCATGAGACTATTGTCTGCAATCTACTGTCTCTTCCATCACCCAACTATAGCATCAGAGTTTGAGTGGCAGGCTGAAAGGTTATTCTTAGCCAAAGGAATGTTTTAAAATTCCCTTAGACTTGTGTATAAGGCAATTAACTACACAGAAAGAGGCAACAAAGAATCAATGGCATAGTGAGAAACTTATGGTCAATTTCACACATCAATTTGGCTGGGCTACCATGCCGATGGATCTTGTTCTGAAAGGGTGTTTGCGAATGAGACTTACATTGAAATCAATAGGCTTTGAGTAAGACAGATTGTGTTCATAATGAGTGAGCCTCATCAATCAGGAGGAGATCTGCCTGGAATGCAAGGTTGACATTCCCAAGCCAGAGGGGAGCCCAACAGCAGATGATCTCCAGACTTTGTTCACCCTGGTTCCACAGCAGACAGTCTTGGGACTCAACTGTGATTATTTGTGTGGCCTTCAGTTTTCAGGCTCCTGCCACTAGATTCGGGACTTGCCAAGATTTTACAGAGACATAAACTGATTCCTATGCCATCCTATTGCCTCCATATTGTTGGAAGGTTCTAACAAACCTCTTTCCATTCAGAGACAAGGTCCATGCCATCTAGTTTGGGGACTAAGCAGACTCAAAAGCCCAATGCTGCCTTCCTGATAAAATACCTACAAGATAATCAAGGGGAACTGGGGAGATAACTCAGTCTTAAATATGCTTATCTTACAAGAATGAGGACCTGAGTTCAATCCCCAGAGCCCACATTAAAAACGAAGGAACAAACAATCAAAAACAGGTGTGGTGGCAAGCACTTATGATGATAGTATTGGCCAGGAAGAAATAGGCAGCTCCCTAAGGATCAAGCCACCCAGCCCCGCAAACTTAGTTAAGACTAGGTCAGAGAAAGACACTGTCTCAAGAAACAAAGTGGACAGCATTGTAGGAATGACACCCAGCTTGACTTCTGGCATCCATATGTGCACATATACACATACATGTACACAAAGATAATCAAAGGGTGGATCATCAAAGGTGACCACTGTTAGCAGGACAACCTTGGTAATAAAGTTCAACAAGAGAAATTGGTAGCCAACAGTAAAGTCCCTTCCGTAAGACATAGATCAGCACAAAGCACCCATGCTTCTGTAAGAGCAGGCATACAAAAGGCCCTTCTAGGAATGGTGGGGTATCTAAGAAGAGCAACCACAGTCAACCTGGAATTGAGAAATGTCACCTCACCAAAACACATCTGACAGGAAAGAAATGAGCTCAACTACTCAGTGAGAGTGGTGTGGAAGCAATGGAATTGTTCCTATCTTGATGGATGATCTAATAAGATAATATAAAATGATTAAGAAAAATAAAACAAAATCACCAGTTCTGTTTTCCTCATGCTATAAAGTAGATTCTTGTAAGTAGTGGAAGGCTGGACTATGTAACTTTTGACTTTAGGGAACGATAAAAAGAAACACAATGACAATGGTCCTCTGTTGCTGCAGCTACTTAAGTCACTGTAAAGACAAGCCACTTTTCTGTTCCTCCCCTTCTTGTCATAGCTAGTAGCTCTGTCTATGGAGACATTTCCTACCTAGATAACAACACACCATGCAGTGTTAGCTTTTCAATAGACGTGATGATCATTGGCTCAGGGACTAGGGACACAGTTCAGTCTGTAAAGGGCTTACAGGACAAGCATGTGGACCCAAGTTCAGTTCCAAGAACCTATATAAAAAGTCAGGTACAATGATGCATTCTTGTGGTCCCAGCACTATGGAAACAAGATCCTTGGGGCTCATTGCCTAGCCAACCTAGTTTAATGGATGAGCTCCAAGCCCAGCAATAGACCCTGACTCACAAGTCAAAATGAGGGTGACTGAGGAAGAAAGCTGATGCTGACCTCTGACCATAACATGCACAAGCAAACATGCAAGTGCATATCCCACAGATACACATGAATGTGTACACACACACAGATACACATGCAAAATGACTCAGAGGAGCTGGCTGATCACAACATTCTGAAGGTAAATGCAAAGCCAATAGCAGCGAAACTCCAGTTGACCTGGTGCAGGGGGATGACAGCAGCTGAAGGAGAGGAGAGCAGTAACCTGCTGGAAGCTGTTCAGAAAAGCTGATGTCCCCAGTGAAGATGCGTGTGCTCTGAAATGATCTGCCAAGATGAGTGTGGACTCTTCACCCAGGCTTTTGAGTCTTTTTATCCCATGTTTGGCAAGGTTTTCCAAGTTATCTGCCAGGTGCTAAATACCTCCCCAGCCTTTTCAATAAATCTGATTGCAAGCAGTCTCCTGGCTAGAGCTTCCTCATACAAGTCCTACATCCTCAGTGCAGCCCCACAACATGTCATTACGAGATGATGACTGCCTTCTAGTGAAGCATTTCCCTAAAGGGCCAGCCATTAGAAAACAGAGCTCAAAGTGAGGCCTCCCACTTCATGAGCCACTGAGCCAGCTGGACCATTCCTGGGCATATAGACAAAGGACTGACTCCATACCCTGACACAAAGATACTTGCTCAGTCATGTTCATTGCTACTCCGTCACAACAGCCAGGAAACGGAGTTAGCCTAGGCGTCCACCAACAGATGGATGAATAATAAAAATGTGGTAAATACACACATGACAGAAACCTTCAACTGTAAAGAAAAATGAAAATTTCAGAAAACGACTGGAACTGGAAGATCCTATATTAAGTGAGGTACCTTAGACTCAGGAAAACAAAGGCCGCATGTTCCCTCTCACGTGCAGCTCCTAGCTTCTAAATTTCTACAGTTTATGTGGCAGTGAGTGTGCTCAGAGGTCAGGAAGCCAGGAAGGGGGAGAAAGAGAAAGAAGTGGGGGTGGGGGGCGCGGGCGGGTGATACAGCTCATGTGATATGAAAGAGGAAGGAGAACGATGGGGGTGGGGGGCAGAAGCAGGGAGTGGGGAGGTGGGAGCGAGGGCTTCGGGAGGACAGATCAGCCACAAAGAAAGTGTGATGAGGGGGACGTCCTTCTGTATGTGTGTTTCTCTTATTGGTTGACGAATAAAACACTGATTGGCCAATAGAGGCAGGAAGATAGGCGGGACTGGGAGACAAGGAGAATTCTGGGAAAGGTAGGCAGAGAGGGCGTGCGAGGAGACACCATGTAGCTGCAAAAGGAGTAACAGGTCCGGGCATTCTCCGGTAAGCCAAGACCACGTAGAAACACATAGATTTATAGAAATCGGTTAATAATTAAGACAGAGATAGCCAATAAGAGAATGCCTTAAGGAAACCTGTTACTTTGTGGGCTCGTTTTTTTAAAAAGTAAGGTAAAACACGTTTTTTTTTTAACTTCCATAGTGGCAGTGCTCACTTGAAACAGTTCTTTTTTTCTGACACTGCCTTTTTTCAGAACTAATCAGGCCTCAGAACAGTTCAGCGGGGACAGTACGGGTGGGGGCTGTGTACATCTTCCCTTCAGGTTCACGTGGAAGCCATGACACTTCCCATCATGTCTCACTCTTCTCTTCTGGGACTACTTCACCCAGTAGGTTCTACAGCTCTTCCTCGTCTTCTCTACAGTTGTCAGCCCACGACCTTCTATTTCTCTTGATTCTTCTATCAGAAGTAACCTCAACTTCATGCTAATTCAGGAAGGTCTATCTGTGCATAGAACTTACTCCAGTGATTTTAAGGTTATATGGAAACTCATATATCTGTATGTTGCCTATACATATATATATACATATATATTTGTTTAGTTATAGTAATATTTAGAAGCTATCAGGTGTCCCTTACCTCTGATGGCTTCGTGGCACATTTTCCTTTTCCTGAACACTCTATGTCATTCAAGCGGCTGTCCCCAGGCACACAGTTGCTGGTCTTCACCACCAGAGTTAAACGTAAAGCCACAATGGACTTAGCAACAGAATCATTCACAAAACCTAAAAGAAAACAGGATAACAAGAAATGTAAAGCCAGCTCTTCCAACACACTTTCTACAAGACTAGGATTTTGCCTAGGCTGAATTTAGTCTGAAAGTCAGATAAACACAATAACATGGAGGGATAAAATAAAGCACACAGCCTCTGTCCATTCAGACCTCAGGTCCTTAAGATGCACAAGTCCCTCCAAGAATCATGGGAATTGCCAAGGACAAAGAAGAGGAGCATCAGG
The DNA here is from genome assembly GCF_017639785.1 of Mesocricetus auratus. Classification (NCBI taxonomy): domain Eukaryota; kingdom Metazoa; phylum Chordata; class Mammalia; order Rodentia; family Cricetidae; genus Mesocricetus; species Mesocricetus auratus. Next base: position 25,010,168 of record NW_024429194.1, on the reverse strand, counting down.
CACGCCATTATCGTCTTGTTCCGCTCCTGCCCTTGTCCTGTGAAAGACACTTGTCTGCTAGTGCTTCATCTTATAATTCAGCTTCTGAGATTGCACCCTGGTCTCCACCCAAAGAGAAAATACATGTGTTACTCAGTGTTTCCTTCTCCTGTGTACACTGGATAGTCAAAAGTTCTGGAAATTTCTGAAGGCCCCACCTTGTATCAGTCCACCCCAGTGAGTGCCACACTGGGCAACTCACATCTGCCTGTTACTCGAGCTCCAGGAGATCTGACACTTTCTTCTAGCCTTACAGACACATGTGTGTGCTTACATGTGCACACACACACACACAAACACACACACACGAAGACAGCTTCTGGTTTCTGTATGATATAATACACATCAATTATATCATACAAAAGTTAATTCTTGTGTATTCACTTCATAGTCATGTATGACTTAATTTTCATATAATGGATTTTTTTCATGTAATGGAGTTTTTAAGTTTAGATTCTCTATTATACTTCAGGTATCACAACTTCATACAGGCATCGCCAGGCTAGATACCTATAAACATAGTTTCAGAATGTTTCATGGTTACTGTATCCAAGCTCTTTTAACAATCTATTCCTCTGTCTGTCCTGAGGCACAGGGACTTACACAGACTTACATTTTTTTTTTCTCATTGAGTACACTGCAGCAAAATAAGAAACTGGGTAAGAAACAGAATGAATGCCTTGGGCCTGCCTTGCCTGCGGGACAGCCAGCACCCTCTCCTTAATGATGGTCACTTAAGAACACATTGCTTCTGTAGATGAGAAATCCGCAACCTTCTAGAATGTTCTCAATTTTAGATGCCCTTGCTCTCAGGGGGTGCTGTGTATTATTTCCTAAGGCTCATTACCACCGATTTGTTCAAAGTGTTCCTTGACATACTGGGTTCACTTTCCATTCTTTTAAATGTTAAATGGAGGGCAGTCAGGAAGCAAAAGCATGAAGCAGGCCTTGAATTGAGGGAATGAAAGGAGTTACGAGGTGCTGCGGGTCTCAGAGTCCCTGATGGAACAAGCGGGTTGTCCAGAATGTTGATGAGGCCCTCTGCTCTCAGAACTATTGCTCACAGCTGTGGGAAGTTTCTGGACTGCACTCCTGTTATTTACTGAGCATTCAGGCAAGTCTTGTTGACACTATACCAGGTCCCCATATGCCCTACAAAGACACTGTGTCAACTTGGTGTCTCGGTGGAGACCAGAAGTGGGTTTCTGGTGGACAGTGGTGTTTTCATCCATGGGGAGTGGGTTGATTTCTTCCTCACATTTGCTATTGAACCTCTGCTGTATACAGGTTTTAGGGAGGAAGGAAGCAGAAGGCTTGTTCCATGAAGCCTCTACACTATACTGAAACATGCTGCTCACTCCAACTCTGCGGACACTTTCATCACTGTCCCCTGCTGGCAATACCCCTCCTTTTCCCACTGTGGAAAACACTGAGATCCCGCTCTGATCTCACCTCAATTGGGGGCTTTCCCTTATATTCCAGTGCATTCTGAGCTTGGCTGGGTCCACACATGCTCAAGTTTACATCATGCACTGGTCCCTGACTATTTGTCTTAGATGACTCCTTCTTATGCCACCCTTACTGACACCTCCTTGGTGACCAAGAACAAGTCTTGGAGAAGGGATGGGAAACAGGTCAAGACATGGGTACACAGAGCCAAAGCAGCAAAGACAGTGCCCAAAAAACAGTTCCAGAATGCCTTATTAAATATATACTATGTCCACTTGTGTGTGTGTGTATGTGTGTGTGTGTGTGTGTGTGTGTGTGTGTGTGTGTGTAAATGTATGTCATGCTCATTTATGTGAGTGTGTATCCATGAGGAGACCTTTTAACAACCTCAGGTGCTGTTCCTCAGATTCTGTCCACCTTTATTTTTAGGCAAGGTCTCTCAATTGCCTGGCACACATAAATTAGGCTAGGCAGGGTGACCAGCAAGCCCTGGGAATCCAGGTATTCCTGGTTCCCCACCTCTGGAATTGAGAGTACATATCAACACACCCAGCTTTTATTACATGAATCCCAGGGTCAGAGTCATGTGCTTTCAAAGCAAGCACTTCACTGACAGGGCTATCACAGCATCCCATGCTTTATTCAAATGCCGAAGAACAGCAGTCACGGGAATGCACGAATCCCAGGCTATAGTCAACTTTTGCTTACCCCGGGTGGACAGAAGCGACTGACAAACACTGAGATCTTATCCCAAGTGACATTTTTACACATAAAATAATAGAGACAAAATATGGCATCTGCATTATAAAGTGTTCTTCCTGTCTTTCCTTTGTTCTCGGGTTTCACATTAAATGCTTTCAGTTTTTTTAAATCTAGCTCATCTGTTCACTAAACATTTAGAACACATAATGGTCTACAATTATGTAGAAGAGGCTTTCTTCCAAAGATTATGTTTTAAAAATCTATTCAACTATTAAATTCATTTAGCCATCAATAGTTCAGACAAGTACATAGCTAAAAGTACACAAGGTATAGTTTTCTACACAATTTGCTTCTGCTTCTTCAATGAGCACTGAAGGAGCCCCCTTCTACAGATGAGGTGGCCGAGCAGACTAAGAGACCAACGACAAGTCACCCTTGCTTCCTGTCACTCTAAACTTTTCAGTCAAAAGTAGTGGTTCTTTCAGCAGTGTTGAAACTAGTGGCTTCAGCCAGGCCTTATAGTACAGGCCTACAACCCCAGCTACTCAAGAGACTGTGATAGAAAGATCACAAGTTCAAGGCCAGCCTAGGCAATGTAGTACAGCTTTGTCTCCAATAAAATGCAGGAAGCTGTGTGGTGGAAGAGTTGCCTCGCCTGCCTAGGATGGGTCCAATTCCCAGAAATGAGAAAAGAATCTCCAAACCCTTGTAGAACATTCTTCAAACTACGTACTTCTGGACCCCAACATACATAACAAAGAAGCTGGGATTTGGTGTAGAACCCTGGCATCCTTGTTTTGAAACAGTTTCCAGGGAGCTGGAGAGCTGGCTCAGTGGTTAAGAGTTCTTGTTCAGTTCTCAGAACCCGTATTACACAGCTCACAACTGCCTACAACCCCAGTGCCAGAGAATCTGAGGCCCTCTCTGAACTCACATGCACACATACACAGACACCCACATAAGTGCATAACTAAAAAAGAAAGACTCCACAGCATAATTCTGGCATGTATGTCCAGTTAAGAATCTGGTAGAAAAACTATTAAGTCACATCATAATGTGATTGAAGTGACAATCATTTGGAATGAGAGGCATTCATGTGAGCCTCCTGAAGTATATTTTATTCACATGTTTTTGGAATCCGGGCAACTGATGTTTACTCCTGTATACACCATACATGTCTGAAATTCTTAGTGCAACTCAGAAAAAAGAACTATGTTGGCTGTATATGAGTATTGGGGCATTAAAGGCCTTACTAAACTATTAAAGAAGCTGCACTTGTCCCAGTTAAATGCAGGAATTAGCTATAAACTGGAAAGTTAACTAGCCCTGGTCTCTGTCCACCTGAGGACCACACTTCCTGTGATATCATCTTCTACTTACTAAAAAATCATCTTTCTAAGCTAACAGCTTCCTATGCTGCCTGTATTTGTGAACTTTTTGGTGTGGCATGGACAGAAAACACTTCTCCTGTTTTGAATTTGCACTAGAGGTATTTCTTTAAATAAAACTTTGTAATGTGGGGACTAGGTGGGGGGATGGCTCTAGCTGTGCAAGCATGGGGACCTAAGCTCAGGACACATCTTAGGAAGAGAGGCAGGAGAGGTGGGACAAGCCAGGTATGCAGACTATGCCTGTAATCCCCACATTGGAGAGAAGATATGGGATGGTCCATGAAGTTTGCTGGCCAGAAACTCTAGCCAAGGCAGTGAAATCTAGACTCAGTGAAAGATTGTCTCAAAAATAAGGGCAATTGGGATTAGTGACATGGGTTGAGAGCAATGGCAGCTCCTGCAGAAGACCTGGGTTTGATTCCCAGAACCCACATGGAGGCTCACGATCATCGGGACCTAGTCTCAGAGGATCGTGTCCTCTTATTCTCTCTACAGTCTCAGAGGATCATGTCCTCTTCTGCTCTCTACAGTCTCAGAGGGTCATGTCCTCTTCTGCTCTCTATAGGCACTGCATGCACATGTTACATAGACGTATTTGCAGGTAAAACACTTATATACACAAAATAAAATGGAAAAAACTGAGAGCAATTGAGGAGGATACTCTATATCAATCTCTGGTCTCCACACATGTGTACACATACATATACATGTATGAACACACACACACAGTGTTCTCAAACTACTTTGTATCATCATGATACCTGTTGCTGCCTAGCCATGCTCCCCAGTGCCTTATAGTGAGTCACTGAAATGAATAGCTCATGTGCAAGACCCTGTGTGCACGCTATGAGAACAGTAGCTAGTTGCTCCTGCCATGTCTGAATGTAATTTCACTAAGGTTTTGCACCTCCCTTTGGGGTTGTCTAGGGGAAATGACTGGAATAACCCAGAGTTAAAGTAATGCTGTCCAATTTTTCCAAGCAGCAGCAGCTAAGACAAAACAAAGGAGTAGTTGGGAAATTCCATGTGTCCAGGGCAAGAACTGTGCCCCTTACAGGAAGAATCAGAAATAGAACAAAATGTACTCCACAAAAAAGAAAAGAAAAAAAGATGCTTTTTGGGACTGTGATCTTTCGAGAGCTCCTAGAAGCCAGTATTAGTCCTTTCACAGACACCCCTAGCATTCTTAGAAGAAACTCTACTTTACCTTCCTTAAGATATGAAATCAACATATTATCAAATGAAGTTACCAGAAAAAAAGACACCCCTACATCAAACATCCTAGATGGTTGGTTGACTTACTGGAACCTTGATGATCGACAAGCATTGGAATGTTGTATCTTGAGCTACTGTTAGCTCCCAAAGTAGCTATTTATTGCCCACCTCTGTGTTTTGACCTACTATCATCCTTGAGGCTTAAATTAGGTAAATCCTTTGGGTATGTACAAATAGAGCCCTAGCTTCCACCAACCCAAAAACTGAGACTGTCATGAGATAGCATTGGAGCCCTATAGCAAAGATGCCCCCTACCTTCCTGCTGTTCCTACCAATGTATTTGAAAAACATCTTGATTTATGCTATCCTTTGTCCTGTTACTCTAAAAACTTCACAAAGCTCTTACCACATTGGAACATGACACTTGGGAGAACCTGAATCTGTGTTCCCATGCCATGCTCACCTATATTCAACTCCAGAATAAACTGTCTCTCATCCCCTTTGAAGTAAGAGCTGTGTCCTTACACTGATGATATATGTAATATGATTCCTAATATAGGCCCGCTGTGGTGGTTTGAAAGAAAATGACTCCCAAAGGGAGAGGCACTTGTTGGAGGAAGTGTGCCACTGTGGGGGCGGGCTTTGGGGTCTCTTTTTCTCAAGCTTCCCTCAGTGTGACAATCAGTCAACTTCCTGTTGCCTGCAAGATGTAGCACTCTCAGCTCCAGCACCATGTCTGCCTGTACGCTGCCAAGCTCACCATCATGATCATAAGGGACTGCACCTCTGAAACTGTGAGTGAGCCACCCTCAGATGCTTTTCTTTCCAAGAGTTGCCATGGTCAAGGTGTCTCTTCACGCAATAGTAAACCCTAACTAAGACACCTGCTCAGAAAGACTTGTCTCCAAGAGCCAGAGGCTATGTCAGTACCAGCACTTTCTGTGGTCTTTTCAAACACTCCCGAACGAGACACACAGGAGGCTAAGAAGATGCTCTAGCTGCACCTGACAGAGACTAAAAGCAAGAGAGAAAGATAGGAGATAATTATTAATGAAAAGAGAAACCCAAGGAAGTAGGATGGGGGAAAGGGAAGATAACCCAAATCTTTCGTGTAGATTGGACAAAGGGTGTGAGGGAAAAGAGGAAATCACATCTGATTAAGATAGTTGAGGTATAAATAAATGGGTCAAGATTTCCACTGCAAACATATTAAATTTGAAATGCTTTTCTGATTTAAATGTATGAATATACATACTATTTGTGCATAAAGAATACTCAAAGAATAAACTTGAAAATACAGCTGACCAAATTTTTATATTTTCTCTTTTTAAATTTTTGTTTTTGAATGAGAGAATAATCTTTTAATGTGTTGCTTGAGAATTTCACACATGGTACAACGAGTTTTCACCAAACCCATCCTTTCCTCTACCCTCCAGTTCCTCCAGTGTTCCCCTTCACATGCACCCCTCATGCAGTCTTCTCTTATAATCACACACACACACACACACACACACACACACACACACACATACACACACACAGAGTCCAATTAGAGTTGCCCATGTGTACATGGGTCAGGCTGACCACAGGGTCATGGGAAACCTCTCAGGTGACTTGTCCCTAAAATGCTGGTGAGACATCTCCCTATCCCCATCCCCATGCCCCTACCCTCACCCTCATCCTCACTCCACCCCACCCCACCCCCTGAACGGGGCAGGCAAGTTGATGGTCAGATATAAAACATGGATAGTTGGGAACATGAGGGCTTATGAAAAGTTGTTATCATCTGAACACAGATGGTAGCAAATACAGAGGAACGGAGTGCTACAAGGGGAAGAGAGAAAGAACAGGACTCGGCACCAAGACCAGAAATGTAATATCCGAAAGTAAACTGTTGCATTGTTTGTTTGCTTGGTTTTTTGTTTTTGAGACAGGGTCTCTATGTAATCCTAGCTGTCCTGAATTTTACTGTATAGACAAGACTGGCTTCAAACTCACAGAAATCCTCCTGCCTCTGCCTCCCAGGTACTGGGACTAAAGGCATCTGTGACTACATCCAGTCTGTTAATTGAGTTGGCCATCATTACCAGGCCATAATTATACTGAAAAAGAAATGCCTAGCTGGGCGGTGGTGGCGCACGCCTTTAATCCCAGCACTCGGGAGGCAGAGGCAGGTGGATCTCTGTGAGTTCAAGACCAAGCCTGGTCTACCAAGCGAGTTCCAGGACAGGACAGCCTCCAAAGCCACAGAGAAACCCTGTCTTGAAAAACCAAAAAAAAAAAAAAAAAAAAAAGAAATGCCTATAAAATGTTCTCAAGCACAGAATTGGTGAGGAAAGTTACAATTTCTATTTTTTTCTTCTTTTTATTTTTTGGGAGAATGGTGGTTTAGCCTTTGGTCTACTAATTAATTTGTTTATGTGCTTTGTTTGGTGTTTGAGACAGGGTCTCTTGTGTTCCCAGGCTAACCTTGAATTCACAGCAATCCTCCTGCCTCAGATGATAAGTACCTGAACTGCAGGTGTGAGGCACCACACTCCACAGTGAGATTTCTTAGAAAGTATGGAGAACTACAGGAGATTTGAACTATGACTGTATTATAGAGGAAAACTTTGGTCCATGGTAGGGGTGGGTCTCAGCTCAACCTACCGTTTGAATACTGGAAAAGAGAAGGGTTGGAGGAAAGCAGATGTTGAGTGGTATGTGACTAGATGATTTCCCTACTGAGATCTAAAACCATAATGAAAGCAACCCTACAAAGGCTATCCAGGGACCTGTAAACACCCCCAAAGAACTAGTTAGGATGACAAATAAAAGTTGGGCTTCCCCTTCCCCGCATTTCTGCTCTTCTGCCCCCCCCCCCATCCTCCCAACACACAAAAGCACACAGTGCTGTTGCTGCTGCCTGGGGTTGCTCATTAACACAGCAAGGAAGTGTTCTCCAATCATTACAGGGCCTCTTACAACAGCCCCCCTTGGTGCAAATGAGAAGCGAAGGAGGGCCCAGCCATTATCCTTGGAATGCAGTGGTCAAGCATCAATTAAAGTGCAGGGAACGGCTGGCTTCAGGCCATTAACTGTTTATTTTACTGCCTTCTTCTCTAAGGCTAATGCTAAAGAGTCTTAAATGGACTTTGTAGTTAACACCTCATTGGGATTAATAGCAAAGGGGATTTGCACATCTCACTTCAGTCATTTGGTTCAAGATCACTTTCCTCCCTCTTAAAGGGAACGCATACATGGAAAATACAAATTCTGACCATAAATTCTTAAGCTGTAGGTGCTCAAAATAGATTGCACCAAGTTTGCCTATCAGTGCTTGGAGTCATTTGGCGCAAACTTATAACCTATAAATACTATTCTCAACTCAGGAAATCCCAAAGCATGGAGGCTTTCAAATAGCAGCTCCCAGCTGCCAACCTTAGGGTTCTGGCATTCACTCAGACACCAGGAAAGCCAGCTTACAATGACCATGTCTTGTTCCATTAGGCACAGGGCAGGAGGGATGGCACACCTGTGCCAGCCTGTTAAGAAGGCAGGCTGGGCTTAGTGCAAAGCATAGGTCAGGAAGGGTTCTACCTGCATCTGTGACCCAACACTTGGAGACTGGGTAACAGAATGGAAGAAATCAACTTTTTCTGGGGCAATTTGTAATCCCCAGTGAGGCAAAGTTTCTTTTACTGCTTCAAACATCTTTTCCAATGTATCTTTATTTGAATCAGACAATAATATGTCATCCATATAATGATATATTAACGAATGTGGAAATTTTTTACGAATTGTAGGAGTGAACCCACAAAGCTATCCGCCCAACAGGGCGTGGTCAAGGTAGAGATAAAAGGAAGTGAAAGGAAAAGGGGCTTCCCTTTTTTCTCCTGGAAGCCAGCCACGTTTCTGACTCCTGGTCGGTGCGACTCTCTCTCTCTCTCTCTCTCTCTCTCTCTCTCTCTCTCTCTCTCTCTCTCTCTCTCTCTCTCTCTCTCTCTGATAAATAAATATATTGTTTTCCCTATATAGCCTCGATAACACCCTCTCTGCCTCTTCTTTGTTATATACAAAGCAGGGTGAGGTGATCCTCAGAGTAGTTCCCCTTCTTGGGGACCAGGAAGAAGAGAAAGAACTTGAGTAACTTTTATGCCTTAGCCTCCTTTTTGGAATAGAAATAATAACTATTTCCTAGATGGTTGGTTTGACAGGGTTCATTATATGAAAAGATTGTGATGCAGCACAAGCAGATAAAAAATTTATAAATCATCATTGTCATCATCACCATCCTTATTGCCTCCATCATCACCACTATCACCAACAGCCATACGAAAAAAACAATATCTATGTAAAACGAAGCCTTAGTATTTGGGCTTCTGGAAAAAGTACCGCTGGCTGTTAACTTTGAAACAAGAGAAATGGAGCTCTCTGGGAAGCTCAAGGCACCAGCTGAGCTGGTGTGTGGTGAAGGCCATCTCTTGATTCATCAATGGCTCACTGTGTCCTCACATGCAAGAAGAGGTAAAGGGCTGCCCGGTGACAAGTGCTCCCTTGTATGGAGCACTCATTGCTTTTAGGAGCACTACACCCTCACAACCTAATCACTTCCCAAATCCCATGGCTCCTGATGCCACAGCTGGAAATGAGGTTGTGACTTATGAATTTAAGGAGACTAGAGCAGATCCTGAATATAATCTAGTTCAAGTCCTGAGGAAAAGACTCCAGAAAAGTATGTTCCCATTAAAAACAGCAGTGCCAGGACAGAAGCAAGAAAGTGAGATCATCAAAGCTTTTAAATGGAATTTTAAAAATTATATTCGCTCTTTAAAATACTTTACAGAATATAAAAATAATGTGGTTTTTTGTTTGTTTGTTTGTTTTTCAAGGTAAGAGTTTCTTCGTGTAGCCTTTATTGTCCTGGAACTAGCTCCGTAGACCAGCTGACCTTAAACTCAGAGTTCCACCTACATCTGCCTCTCAAATACTAGGATTAAAGTCATCATTGCCCAGCTAAAAATAATGTTCAAATAATTTATACTCATGTTGTATAATAATGTCCTGAAAATTAAAGTGGTCCATCTAGAGAGAGGCTTATCAAGACCCAGGAAGTAAACAACTCACAAGTCCCAGTAATTTCCAGAAACTTATGAGTCTCAAAAGCCACTTTCCAGTGTTATATAAGTAGAACAGAATAGCTGGGGAGAAGAGATTCTCTGACTGACCAAGCCCCCTATGAGACTATAAAAATGAAAACTCTTCCAGGGGTGAAGCCTCCAGAAGTCATCAGCCATTTTGGGAGTGAGCTTTTAATGATGCAGCTGCCTTTGAGTCACCAGCAATGCCCCACTAAGTAGCCCTAATAAACCCACTGGTTCACTAACCTAGAGTTGGATGGAGTAATTCCTGTTAAGTATTTATATGAATAAATATTGGAGAGCTACAACTCATAAGATAACCCGGGATAAAAAGACATTTTATAAAGGATAACAAGCAACCTATGTAAGACTGACAAACTAGTACAAAGGGCATAATGTTCTAAAAATACTCAAATCATACAATTCGTATTTGAAGCAAAATTTACGATGAGGCTTGTCAAGTCTAACCATGCCCCTGTTTCTGGCATTAAATAATCTCCATTTAAGCATGTGAATGATCTCTTTTTCTCATTGTACATGAAAAACACATCAAAATTGAACATCTTTTCAAAAATGCCAGTCCTAAGAACTTATTAGGAGAACATGGAAATTTATTTGTATTTTCCTTTGAAATTTTGTTGGCTCACACAGAATGTACAATTGAAATTCTCCGTGTATGTAATCTATTTTTCAGTGTCAGTTTGACAGCTCCCTGATAATCAGTCAGAATTACATATCATTTAATCTTCCATTCATGCACTTTGGACCCATCAAACCCTAGTAAGTCACTTGTTAAATCACTGTAGCACTCATATACAATAGCCACCATGTCCAGCTAATGAATGATTCTCCATTAATGGCATTACAGTGAATGCCAAAATAATTAATCACATCCCTCAGCAGATGGGAGGGAGATGATAAATACACACTTAATTGGGCTGAAGGTGACTTCACAAGCGTGGTCAGGGAATTGGTTTCTCAGATGAGCTTCCTCAAAAGGCTGTTGATTGACATGTTTGCTTCCCTGGCCCTTAGAAGCATCCTGAACATGATCTTTCAATTGCCTTAGATCTATTCATAGCTCTCTGCTCTGCTTCAACTCAAAATCCAAAGTTGAAGTGGTCACCCACCAGGCTGTCTGGTAACTTCAAGTCGTATGAAAGAAGTCACCTGAATGTGTGAGTATGTGGTGAGATTTCTACCTGGGATGCTGTGGATTATTGAATTCTGCTTAACTTTGTATTTTTTAATGCATGAATTTATTATGCTAAAAATAGAACTAACTGATGTATTGCACTGAAACACTCACGGTGCACCATAATTGGAGAGAGGAAAACAATGGGGGAGATTAGGAGAGCAAGTCTGATTCAGTGGGTTACTTTCGGTTCACATCAGTGTTATTTCTCATCATGAAGACTGCCCTGCTCTTCACCTCATGCTGGAAGAGGCTCCCAGGCTGCCTTCCCTATCTGCTCCACTTGCTAGAGCTCTAGAAAGGGCTCTGCCTGTCCTAGTTCTGCTTCTGTTGATGTTATAATATACTCTCAAAAGAGTGACTTGTGGGAGACAGTGGTTTTTTTGTTTTGTTTTGTTTTGTTTTTTGCTTCAGGTTATGCCTCTAGATTACAGTCCATCACTGTAAGAAAGTCGAGGAAAGAACTTCAGATAGCTAGTCAAATCACACCCACAATTAAAAGCAGAGGGAAATGAATGCATATGTGCTGCTTGCACTAAACTCTGTTTTTCTACTATTACACATTTCAGGACCCCCTTGCCTGGGGACTGGTGCCATTCACAGTGGGGTGGGTTTTCCCACATCAGTTAACTTAATTAAGACAATCCCCCACAGACATAGCCACAGGCCAGCCAACATCAACAATCTCTCATTGAGACTGTCCTTCTAGGTGATTCTAGGTTGTATCAAGTTGATAATTAACCATCACACCACCATTCAGGCCCTCTTCCATCTGGTTCATAAAGACCCAGCATTGCTTACAAAGTCCATTCAGTAAACTGTAACTTAGGCTCCAACAGACTTGTTACCATCACATGCCTGAAGATGAGGTCTGAAAGAAAACACTGGATTTGGCAGTGGTTTCTTCTCTGCAGAGTTAAATGCATATACTTCAGTGGGGATTCTAGATCCAGATGAATGTATTTTCCAGCTCCTTGCCTATAGTAGTTCCTTACTGCCATAAGAAACTTAACCGCCTCTACCACAAAACATGTCTGTTGTCTACCATATCTCTACCACTTTCCTGTCTCTTCTCTAAGATCCAACCTTACACTCTTGTACTTTCTCTGATATTTTATGTTCTCTCCAGCCTAGGACATACACCTCCACTTTCTGCCTGGAAGAGCATCCCATTGCTTAGTTAACATATCAACTTTGTTATCTCCCTTCAAGGTAGGATCCTCACATCAAGATTATGTCAAGCCAGGCGTTGGTGGCGCAAGCCTTTAATCCCAGCACTCAGGAGGCAGAGGCAGGCGGATCTCTGTGAGTTCGAGGCCAGCCTGGTCTACAGAGCTACTTCCAGGACAGCCTCCAAAACAATACAGAGAAACCCTGTCTCGAAAAACTAAAACAAACAAACAAACAAACAAACAGATTGTCTGTTTTGTTTTGTTCTTTTTTATTTAAATTAGAAGCAATCTTATTTTACATATCAATCCCAGTTCCCTCTCCCTACCCTTCTCCCCTGCCCCCCCCACTGACCCCCTATCCCATCCCCTTTCTGCTCCCCAGGGAGGGGGAGGCCTTCCATGGAGGATCTTCAAAGTCTGTCATATCATTTGGAGCAGGGCCTAGACCCTACCTCGTGTGTCTAGGCTGAGAGAGTAACCCTCTGTGTGGAATGGGCTCCCAAAGTCCATTCATATACTAGGGATAAATACTGATCCACTACTGGAGGCCCTCAGGGGGTTTGGGTCAGTCCTATGCTGGTTTCCCAGCTATCATTATGGGGTCCATGAGCTCCCCCCTTGTTCAGGCCACCTGTTCTGTTTTTATAGACTGTATATCCATAGAACAGCATGATGGTCACAATTATAATTGTTGGTTTGGCTGGATTATTATTTCTCTAATAGCTGTTGCTTCACTAAAACAAGATCCATGAGTGTGAAGTCACAATTGTGTTGCTAGAGCCAAGCAGGGTTCTAACTCACAGCAGACATTCAGAAAGTATTTGGGGAAAAGACTGAGACATATACAATACGTAACCGTATAACCCTGAGTAGTATGGCTTCACTATGGAATGTCTCCCCTCGGTCTCCTGTCTTTAAATGCTTGGTCCCCAGCTTGGGGCGCTCTTTAGAAACCTTTACAGTAGTTTGAATATGAAGTTTCTCCCATAGTTTCAGGCATTGAACACTTGGTCCCCAGGTAGTGGAACTATTCTGGGATGTTTAGGTAACGGGGGCCTTGCTAGAGGAAGCCATCACTGGGCGTGAGCTTTGAGGTTAAAATATCTCAACCACTTCTAAGTCACTCTATTTGCTTTAGGCTTATGGTTTAAGACTCCAGCGTTCACATTCCAGCTCCTGCAGCCAGGCCTGCCTGCCCGCTGTTGTCATGCTGTCCCTACCATCAGGAACTCTAACCCTCTGGAACCATAAACCAAAATAAATGCTTTCTTATATGCGTTGCCTTGGTCATGGTCATTTATCACTGCGACAGAAAACTAATACAAATTTGTGGAACCCTGAGGAGGTGGAGCCCCGAATGGATCATTAGGCCTAGGCTTTAGGGTTTATAGCCACCCCTTGCTTACTGGTCTAAAAAGGTCCGAGCAAGCAGCCTGTATTTCTAGCACTGCAGCCACAGGCTACGCCTACCATGCCTTCCATGCCATGAACTACTATACCTGCAACTGTCGGCCTTTCTCTCGTAAGTGGCTGCTTATAAAGTACTTTGCCCCCATATCCAGAAGAAAATAGCTGATACAGTGAGTGATTATGGGGACAGCAAACCTAAGGATATGACAAGAGAACAGGAGCCTAGAGAAGAAAACCAGGAGTGGTGTGATAATCTAGCTCCCAGCTCCAGGGGAGGTGGTGACCAGTAACCGCTCTATCCACAGAGAAGCAAGCCTCGTCCTCACCCAGGAGCCTCCTGAACCCGGAACCCCAGACCAGCCTGGGTAGAGAGCTTCATTGTGCACTAGGCCTGCTGCAGACCACAAATGCCACACCAGTCCCGATGGAAGGTGACAGAGGAAAAATGAGTTATTCCCACTTAGTTCTCCAAGTTCAATCCTTTGTTTCAATGTGACTGTCATTTGCAAAGGGTTTCTCCCCTCTGTCCAGAGCAGGTTTTACGCATGCTTGGTCTTTTCAAAGCCTTGAGGTGGCTATCTGAGTATCAGTCCTTTCTGTTACAGTCAACGCAGCACATTAGAAATTCTATTGCTCTCTCTCTCTTACAACCTTTACAGCCCCAATTCCCTACGCAGCTCTGTTTGAACAGCCTGCCTTCTGTGTTGGGATGTCTAATAGGAGTCGTGCACAGTGTGTAAAGTGGAGGTCCAAAACAAAGCAAGACAATACGAGCCTTGGTGTGCATTCCAAACAAAGAGAACACCACAGGAAACATCAGGTGGCTCTCATTCCTTTCTGGATTCTATTTCCAATCCTAATTGTGCCCCGCCTTAGTAAGCCGTCTGCTGGCCACCAAAGGCAGAAACTCAGCTCCTGGTGTGGAATGCAAGCTTCAGAACCAGGCTTATTTGTGCAAGAGAGTCCTGCGCTAAAAGTCCAAATGAAATGCTTTGCAAAGTACAACTATCTCATTTACAGAAAACGGATTTTCTAATTAGCTGATTGTTTTGCCTTCATGAATATTAGCTATTTATACCTTACCTTCCCAACACACACCAAAGCATTAGTGTCATCTCCAATTCTAAAAGCTGCTTCTTTCAAAGGAATTACCCTCCCTTAGATGCCACTGTGGACTACACACTCACTCAGGCATGCTATGAGCTATCCTATTTCATATAGTTATCTGTCTATGACGTCTTTTAAATTAAATGTGTGCATAGGTATACCTGTTTCCCTTGGTGCATGCAGGTCTTCATATGGGTGGACATCTAAGCACAGATGTGTAGTAGATCATGTGTATATATGCATGGGTGGACAGATAGATGGATGGAGAGATGCATTGCACCTGTGTATCAACAGAAAAATCTAAAACCAGGACAAGGACAAGTGCATCAGAGAGGCTGTCATTTTCTTTTGAGACAGGGTCTTGCTGCATACCCTTGGGTGGCCTAACACTCAGCCGGCCACCGACTTGCAGTGCTCCTCCCGAGTCTGCTTCCTGAATGTTGGTACTATGGGCATGTGTCATTTTCTTGTAGGAAATTATTTGATTAAAGTTGAAGGTGACACTTACTAAAGCCAGATATACCCCTGAACTTTAAGTTCTATGAGACTCTGTTTTTGTGGCTGTGTGCACAGTGGGGTGGAGGGTTTTGTTTGTTTTGTTTTTTAATTGTTTCTCAAAGGCAAGTTTGAGCTGGGTTTCCATAATTATAAAATATGCCTTTGCTGGCTTACTAGGAACCTCTACTTACCAAACACGGCCTATGTCAAGCGTTTAGGATATAACAGGTAAACAAAGCACACACCACTCCCTGCCTTCAAGGCACTTACATTCTAGCAGGAGCTACAAGCATTGATACAGAAAGGCTCCTCTCCATAAGGAAATATTATCCCCAAGGAAGAGAGTGGGGTTCAGGGAGCACTAGGGTGCAAAGGAAGAGAAAGGAAGCAGCTGTTGTCAGGGAAGGCGACCACACTGGGGTCCTGACAAGTGGGCATCGTTGGAATCTGGCAGGGAAGAGCCTACAGATGGTAGAATTCCTGGGCAGTTATCACAGAGAGAAACAAACCAGACATTTACAGGGCCAACACCTTGGGCCTTCCTCATTGACTGCTAGGCCTCAGCTTCTACTCTAAGAGACAGAGGAGCCAGCCAGCCGGAAGAACTGGTGCCGGAAGAAATGGTGCAAATGGCCCTCCCTGATATGGCTCAGATGTGGGGCGAGGGGGTGTGGACACAAGAAGACCAGGCGGGGAGATCTAGGACAGCCCCGGTACTGGAGACTGTGACTGGGTAGCCACAGAGTAAGGACAGAAGGGATCTGTTAAGTTTGATGAAGCCTGAGACCAAACCCTTCCTGATGACTAGATTAGAAGGGGGATGAAAAGGGAAGGAGGACATCAAGGCCTGGGCTTGGATGACCAGAAGAATAAAGTGACAGCTATGAGAAGCCACACTCCGGAATCATGACCACACAAGTCTGATCTCCACCTGAGACGACTCAAGCTGGTCCCTCCCAGCCGCTCACACCATTCTCTTCATCTCCCTGCCAGTCCTTTCTCCTCTCTGTCTGGCTTCCTGGTCGCATCCTGGGTACAGCCACACTGAGAACAGCATGACTTCGAGCCCCATTCATCCCCCATGCACCCTTTCCTGCTGTGTCCCTTCCTTCCCAGTAGCCCCATTCCAGCCTCCACGGGGAGCTGCCAAGACAGAGCTCCTCCTCGACTGGGGACCTGCATTTTCAGCTGGCTGCAGAACATCAATGCCACATCTAAACTGAGCAGAAGCAGAGCTTCTATCACCAATTTGATGTGATATATTCCAGCTGATAAGAACACACACACACACATACACATAAAAACATAAGCTGATAAGAATACACACACACACACACATACACACACACACATAAAAACATAAGCTGATAAGAATACACACACACACACACACACACATACACACACACATATATACAAACATAAGCTGGTAAGAATACACATACACACACATGCATATATATACAAACATAAGCAGATAAGAACACACACACACATATACAAACGTAAGCTGATAAGAATACACACACACACATACACACACACACATATACAAACATAAGCTGATAAGAATACACACACACACACACATATATACAAACATAAGCTGATAAGAGCACACACATATATATACAAACATAAGCTGGTAAGACTACACACACACACACACACACACACACACACACATACCCCGATGTGAGAATATATCCCTGATACTTGCTGCCCCCTCACCTGATTCTCATCTTTTTTTTTCACCATCAAAAGCTAGTCCACGGTACTCACCACATATAACAGTGCCATTGTCACACCTACTTCTGCCTGTGAGATAAAAATAAGCCCTTAACACAAGAATGACCCTTTTCCAGTTCCACCCACACTTCTCCTTCCACTCCAACTTTCTTGTTGAAATCCACCAGCACAGACAACTCACTCTGCAGTCAGCAAACACTGTGGGCACCCCCACCCCTCCACCCCTCCCACACCCCACCCCACTCCACCCCACAATAGTGTGCCAGTCAATGCCTTTCTCTACTTTTTGTTCAAGGCCCAGGTCAAGGTATACCTCGGGTATGCCTGATCACTGTAGTATTTCATCTTCTCTGTCAACTTGATGGGGTTTGGCATTACCATGGAAATGCACATCTGGATGTGTCTGCGTGGGTGTCTCAAGAGGGGTTTAACTGATGGGAGATGACTCATCCTAAGTGTAGGACTCACTCTCCATGGGTAGGGGATTTCAATTAAAGAAAGAAACGGGGGGGGAAAGCCTGAAGAGCCCCAGCATTCTTCTCTGTCTGTTTCTTGATCCACTGAGGTGAGCAAGCATCCTTAGGCCCCCAGAGGTTGGTCTTGCTACCATGCCTTCCCTATCAAGGTGGACCAAAATGAAGCACTTTATCCCGTAAGTTTCATCTTGTCAGGTATTTGATCACAATTATAAGGACAGTAACTAATATTCTCCCTTCCTAAATACCCACAGCCCTTAAATTGAATGTATGATAATAAATATGTTTTTGCCTTTTCATCTACCTCTTTATGAGCAACATCATCGAAAAGCATTGTCTTTTTACCAAGACAACTTGCTTGCTATGCAAATCTTTCTAGCTGCCCCCTCATGTCAGTTGTATGCAGGAAGAACTCTTGCCTGTGGCATCAGTTCCTGGTCAAGCCCTTTGCAGTGCAGAAGTGGAGAACCAAGCATAGCCAGACACCATTAGTGTGCAATTACACAGAAATGAAGAGCTGAGGGTACAAGAGAAGATGAGAAAGGACCAGAAAAGCCACCAAGACTAGGTACCTGGCTAGGACTGGGGGTAGGGGTGGGGATCTGGAGTTTGGAAAGATGATTTCAGGAAGCAGGTGTGCCAAGCACATGGACACCCTCAAGAAAGCAAGGTCAATGTGATGTCAAGGTCAATGCATAACAAGTATGCATTTCCTCCCTTCTCCACAATCACTCAGGACCACAGGAGTCAAAGTGTTTTAATTCACTATGTGGCCACTGCACTGCACTTACTTGAATGTAACTTCATGAGCAAGGCTGCACAATGGCTGTTATCATCCAGGCAAACTTAGTCTCAACCCTTGGGAGCCTGGCACACTTCATCATCCCCCTGTGCATGGCAAGCAGTATCCTGGCTCTCTGCAGCTACAGGAGGTCCCTTTAAGAGACAGACCCCGCCTACTCCCACTCTTCAAATTCTATCATTTCTCTGTTCTCTTTCTCTCTCTTCTTTCTGCCCTCTCTCTCCCTCCCCTCTCCCCCTTCCTCCACTCCTCCTCCCATCCCCCCCAATAAAACTTCTTTCCCATGTAAGTTCTGCCCAATGGTGTGTTTGTCCCTTGCATGCCATGGGATCTGCCAAGGTCCCAAGCGCAGCATATTCTAACAATGGCACCACAAGATTTATGTGACTTTTTTAATAAGAATATCCATGGGCCTGAAGCTTCTCAAGCCAGAGATGAACGTCTTATACGTCTTTGCATCCATCCCCAGTGTGACAAGAGTGTCCTATGCATGGAACCACACTCTAATGGTTGTTGGTAAGCAGGGCTGTGGGGGACTGTAGACACCGAAGGCCTTATGTGTGTATCACAGAGCAGTGTTCTAGTCTCCGTTATTAACCACATAGGCCAACAGAATTTGTCAGTGTATTCGTTTAAGGAACTTTTTCCATTTGTCTACCCAGCAAATATAACTTTTTGTAGGTCAGGCTCACAATTACAGCATTAAAACAAGACAGCTGTGAGCGTGCCTGTGAAACCAAAAATACCCCAGCACTTGAAACTCAAATGTCAGGGGGAGCCTCAGACATGAGAATGCAAGCGAGGCCTCCGGAAACCGAATCTACTTCCCCAGGGCTGGACAGTTTTTTTCCTTCTGAGATGGCCTACTTCGGTCCTTTAACTTACTACTCTGAGTTTTATACCCACAACCTTTGAAAAAAATTACAACAATCAGGATTTTGTGAAAAACTCAGTGTTCCTCTCTTAAGCCTCCCTAACAGGTTTTCCAAATACCTGTCTTTTACAGAGCATGCTTTGTGGCATTCTCTTGAAGCTTCCTGACCCTGAAAGAGGTCTATGACAGAAGGATCTTGAATATCTACTTTCAGGAGACAGAAGAGGGAAAGTGAAATCAAAATAGAAGACAGGAACTGCAGTCAGGGACTGATGGCTTCTGTGTGTCACGTGAGCACCCATCCCCGGAGCTGGACAAGCTGGGCGGTGTGATGGTGCCATAAGAACAGGTGAGCGCGATTGCTCTCGCCCCGCCCCTCTGCTTCTTCGCCCCGCCCCTCTGCTGCTTCACGTTTACTCCAATGCACAAATGCACTGCTGACCGTGACGATGACCATTCTCCTACAAGGACATTGCAACTTAAAGTTCTTCTTTTCTGGAAACGGTTAGGTCCACTCTTCCTCTGGAAGAGATCCCACAAGGCAGGCTGCTGAAGAGATGCTGAGAGGTGTATGAGAACATTAGGTTGTGTCAAAACAGCCTCTCACTAAACGTGGGCTATGCTGGCATTCTGCAATACTTTGGCTGCCGTGACTGGGAATAGGAAGAAAGTTAAAGGACAATTTGATGATCTGTATCAAAAACTGTCATTGCAGCTGAGCCCCCCCCTCCTTGATCTAGAAAATACTGTATTGTAGAATTTAATCCCACATGTGTCGTGAGATGACACAAAGTTACAGTTACAATTATGCTTGAAATTTGAGCTAAAGAGGAGGGAGGGGGAGGGAGGGAGGGAGGGAAGGATGGAAGGAGGGAGGGAGGGAAGGAAGGCATGAAAGCAGGAAGGAAAAGAGGAAGGAAGGAAAGGAAAGAGAGGATGGGCAAAAGAGGGAAGGAGAGAAGGAAGAAGGAAAGCAGGGAGGGAAGGGAAAAGGAATAAAAGGAAGGGAGGGAGGGAGAGAGGGAGGGAGGGAGAAGACAGGAGAAGAGGGGAATACTGTTTAATAATTGTTCAACACTAGCATATTGGTTAAACAAATTATATTTTGACTTAATAGACTGCTATACAACCATTAAAATCATGCTATAAATTTCCATCCACTCACATGGGAACAGCAGTAGGACAGGAAGTGAGAAAAGGAGAAAACTAGTGTATACATGAACACGGTCTCTTTTCTAAACCTCAGTCTGTGCATGCACGCCATACACAGGAAGGAACCTACGAGCAGATCTCACAGAACACTAACAACAGCTGTCAACGGACCGAGGGAGCTGCAAGGAAGTAAATTCCCATTTCCTCTGCCTTCCTCCCATGTATTCGTTCATAATAAGAAATAAGCAACACAGCCTTAAATCTTGTCAAAGAGACAGGAAACCGCTCTGTTTCTCTGAGAGAAAGCCATTGTCCAGTGAGTTTATGCACGGAGCACTCCGCACTTTTCCGCCTCCTCAGTTCTGACCCTTGCTCCGTCTTCCTCCCTCTGCTCACCTGTGTCCTCCTCCACCCCTCTCTCTTGCCCTGGCTCCGAAGAAAGAAGAAAGGGAAGAGAAGCTACAATAGCCCAGAAATTTGGCTGAAAAGAGGTAATTAGAAAACTACTATCCTGGTTGAAATTGTCACTGACAGAAGCTAAGAAAAGTTTCTGGAGGTTAGCTGGTCAGAGTCCCAGGGAACGTTGTTGCTTGTTTGTATGTTTGTTTGTTTGAAGTCAAAATCTTTGGGTAAAATGTGGAATAAAATTTCCTAACAGTAGCCAGGCATGGAGGGTCTTTAATCCCAGCACTCAGGAGGCAGGATCTCTGTGAGTGAAAGGCCACCCTGCTCTTAGGCCAACCAGAGCCACATAGTAAGGTCCTGCCTAAAAACAAACAAACGAATGAATCTTTAAAATATAAAAAGAATTCATTAGTATTTAAATCCCAAGTTAATCTATACGTAAATCCTACTATCTTTACTTTTTAATCGAGGGCTGAGGAGGAGGGAAGGAGAATGAGGCAGAATGGAGAGGCAGAGAAAGGAAAGGAAAAACCTTATGCTTGCTGCATGGAACCAAGAAAATCCCCAACCTGATGCCCACCCGGGTCCAGATTCAGAAGTGTCTGCAGCTCGTTCTCTGAAAGTCTCCACAACAGCAGACACCCCTTAGAGCCAAGTTAACTTGGTTGACTTCATGGAGTAGGTGACATTACACATATGTTCACACAGGCTTTACTCTACCCTGTACATTTTTAAGTGCCTCAAAGAATCCCCGGAGGCATTTGGAAAGATTCTCTTTCAGACCTACCAGGTCCTCCTAGCTAAAGAGCCTGCTTCCCGGGACTATCTTAGAAAGTGAGAGAAACACTTCCTTTTATTTTTAACCCCTTGCCCCAATCCCACCACCGCAAAGCCCTGGAACCTCAGTCCACCGGCTATGGCATCGTGCATATCCATGGTGGAACTCCGTATGGTATGGTCAATTCATCACCACAAACAATATAGGTAACAAGTATCGATGGCAGTCATGATAGTGCTTGAGAAAAGGAATGTTCACGGCTAAGTCTTCTTTTGTATGTTAATACTCAATCCTGGAAAGAGCATTTTTAAGACCCTCCTTGGTGATGGTATTGAAATGTGGTTTAAAATAGCTTGTCCTTACAGCCATCTTCTAATGAACTAAATGAGTACAGCAAAGAATTTACCTGAATTATGCATGGGGTAGGCAATTTGCACTTCCTCTGCTCTGGGTCATTAATAACTACTTTTATTTTAACATGTCTAAGTTTGGGAGTCTTCCCCCACTTCTACAATAGAAGCTCAATAGATCTCATGCAATCGCAGTCTTAGGATGACCATGAAAAGGAGCGATTTTTGCATTTTCAGTTTTGAATCTTAAGATTTTCATCAAAAGAAGATGTTAATAAGTCTACCTTCCTAACCTTTCCTGCCCTGACCTCCTGAGCAAGAAATGTTAAAAATGTAGCATTCCCACAAGAAGGATAAAACTATTTCTCTCTCTCTCTCTCTCTCTCTCTCTCTCTCTCTCTCTCTCTCTCTCTCTCTCTCTCTCTCTCTCTCTCATTTAATCCTCTAAAATTCTTTTAATGTAATGGAAAAAAAGAGGGCATTTAAATGTCATAGAGGTGGGTTCTGAAAGTCTACAAAGAATTCTCAAGATTGACATTTTGCAGCTGGAAGTTTCCTTCAAGTGGCATTTACCGAGGGAATCGCTGATGTGCAACCTGATTTTACTAGGCAGGTGACTTCCCTTGGCCATCCTGACTGCAAGCAGCCCTGACATGGGTCCTCTTCTCTCGACATCTACAGTCCATATAATACATAGAACCAACACACCAAAAACAGTGGGGAGGGGAATGGAGGCGATTCATTCTTCAGTTGTGGGATGCCAGCTGCCAGTGCATCTGTTAGAGGGAAAGGGAGACAAAAGATGTGGATGCAGACCTTGTACGAAAGAGCTGGAAGAAGGGAAGAGTGCTGGAGTTGGGGGAGGATATGCTTATTGGATGGGAAGAATACACAGTGTGTTTGTAGGGCTGGGACTATTGAGCTTCCCAGAAGAATAAACAGCAATCCAACCACAGATTCGGAGTCCCTGTGCTAGGGATGTGGCTCAGCTGGTATATCAATTGCCTAGTGTACATGGGGCCTTTCACTCCATCCCCACTATTTCATGAACTAAGTGTGGTGAACAACATGGCTATAATCTCAGGACATGAGTGATGGAGACTGGAGGATCAGGAGCTCAAGGTCATCCTGGGTGTGGTTATGTGTACTTCCTAAAGTTTGAGGTCATGTGTCAAAACACAAGGTGAATAGTGCGTGAGTAACTAAATCTGAAGCTAACCTTGACCTCCACATGCACATAATAGACACACACATACATGTACACACAAACACAAACATGCATACACATATACACAACCACACAGGTAACATTATAATGATAGTAGAAGAATTAAGGGGGATTTTTTTGAGAATCCATGGAGTCTTTTTGAGGACCCACAAAGAGAAAAATCTTTGACTAGTCATCTTTCTTTTTTTCTATCAGACTTCCTTTTATTCAGTGAAGGAATTTATAAAATGTCTTTATAATGACTGCAGGGGGCTCAATAGCACTATGGTATCCCCATCCTTATTTTAATTGTGAAAATACAAGCAAGGTAAGTTAAGTAACCTGTCCAACATCCAACTACTTTGGAGATGTCATGGCCAGGATTTAACCTAAAAAACAACATCTCCATCATACCAATGCTGATTATCCCAAATGTATGTATTTATAACTTACATAAAACTTCCCATGATTTTGACAAACATATAGAATTTTTTGTGATGAGATGTCATTCATTGAGATCATGTTATAGCTGACTATATACCAATGCTGTTAACTTATGGAAAATGTTGTTTTATCTTTTAGTTATGTATATACATAAAGTTGCTAAATTTGCTTTCTGTGTATTCTATGTATTGAACTTTAGCAATGTACAACTATCCAACAAGCTATCAAGACAGTGCTTTTAATATTCTGAAGCTATGTGAATTTTAAAAGTTTTATTCTTAATCTGTAATAAGTGTCTGTATATACAGGTAATTCTCTGTTGACATATAGATAGGCATAGAAAAGTAATAAACATCAATTATTATATTTTAGGATTCAGTCTCATGAATATGATGGTCATTAAAAAATTGACTAGTCATCTTTCTGAAAGACTCCAAGGAGGATGGTTTTATTGTTTGGGTGTTGTATGGCGAGAGGAGGGGTAAACAGGGACCAGAAGATGGTTTTGGCATGAGCAGCTGGAGGATGGCTATCCAGATGGGGCTGATTTGGGTAGTGTTGGAGCACAGTCAAGTTTTGCCATATGAAAGGAGAGAACACTACCTGAGAAGAGGCAAGAGAGGGGAAAGCCTGAGGAAGGGATCCTGTGTGGTTTAACCCCAAGGAAGCACTGAGTCCACTCCTTCCACAGTATCCTAACAGAGGCCACACCCATAGATAATCCATCACCCACAAGTCACCAAGTAACTTCAAATTAAATACAAACACCACATTCAAGAGCAGCAAGCCACTGTGTTTCACCAGACTAGGACTGGAACAATGAACTTGACTGTGGAAGTGCAAACCAGGAGCTGAGTAGATCACTGGAGAGCTAATGAGTGCTGTTGGTGCTCCCTGCAGAGTAGACAGCGTTAAACAAAGGTTACTGAGTTATTTACCCCCAAACATTGCATAAAGACAATTACATATTTGGAAAAGGCATGTTTGGGGGAAACAGAAGGGATAATTAAGCTGAAGGCAGAGGCATCAGAATTTGATGACAACTCAGGGAAGAGGTTGATGGGAGAGGCACAGCAGGAAGCATCTGTGTCTACTTCATAGACATCCACATTATCTCTTTCCTTCTTCCTGTGACACAGTATAAATATTAATAAGACAATGGTAATGAAGGAAAACTGTAAAACAATATTAAATGTGGGAATCGTGAACTAGGAGCAAAGAACATACATTATGTACAATCCTCTGTAATAGAACACCGGGCTTACTGCAATAAACTCAACAGAAGAGAAGGGAGGGTTTTGACCATTGATAGTCAAAATAGGTGCTTGATAAGATAGAGACAGTCAGCATGGTTAGACACTGTATAATATATTCATGTACTGAAATACCACATGGAGAAAATACTCTAAAGGGTGGTGAGATGTCTCCATGGGTAAAAGCATTTGCCTGATGACCTGAGGTGCACCTCAGAACCCATGCAAAAAGATGGAAGGAGGCCATCCACCACTCAGGAGGCAGTGGAGGGCAGATCTCTGTGAGTTCAAGACCAACCTTAACATAGCCAATTCCAGGCCAGCTCACGTGTGTTTGTATGGAAACCAATGGTAAACACTGGGTGTCATACTCAATCACCCTCTACATTATTTTTTAAGACACGGTCTCTCTCTGAACCTGGAGCTTGTCAATTCAGCTACACTGGCTGGTCACCAAGCCTAGGGATCTTTGGGTCTCCACCTCTGTAGTTCAGGGACTACAGGTATGCACAGACATACCCAACCTTTTATGTGGTTATTGGAGATAAAACTTGGTTTCCACGTGTTTATGTGGCAAGCACTTTACCAAATGAACCATCTCCCCAGACCTCCAAAAGAAGATTTTTTAATAAGCAACTTCTCTTAACAAAACAAGAAGAGTATTAAATGCATGTCCATGTAATAAGCATGAAGCTTCTGTAGTGATGACTATCTGTCTTGTTCCTTTAAGATAAAAAGACTGTGTAAAAAGATTGGCAGTGTATAGACAGAACCCTGTTGTTACTCCAGAAGGGAGCTGGCCATGTGTTAACTTGGAAGAGCATGAGACAGGGCTACCTACTACCTTTAAAGAGACAAACACAGGGATGCAAGTATGTTAACAGTGCTTGGTTCAACTGGCAAACAGTGGAGAGGCTACCTTGAATGCCCTTCCAGGATAATGAGATTGACGATTGACGACTACCTTATATGCCATCCTAGAACATTCATTCAGTGGCTGATGGAAGCAGAGACAGACACCACAGATAAACACTGAACTGAACTGAACTCCTGGAACCCAGCTGCAGAGAGGGAGGAATGATGAGCAAAGGGGTCAAGACCGGGCTTGTGAAACCCACAGAAACTGCTGACCTGAACAAGGGAGAGCTCCTGGACCCCAGACTGATGGCTGAGAGGCCAGCAAGGGACAGATCCAGACCCCCTAAATTTGGGTGTCAGTGAGGAGGCCTCGGCAATCTATGGGGCCTTGGGTAGTAGATTAGTATTTATCCCTGGCATACAAATGGACTTTTGGAACCCATTCCACATAGAGGGATGCTCTCTCAGCCTGGACACATGGGGGAGGGTCTAGGTCCTGCCCCAGATGATATAACAGACTTTGGAGATCCCTCATGGAGGGCCTCACCCTCCCTGAGGAGGGGAGTAGGGATTGGGTGGGGGGTTGGGAGGATTGGTGAAGGTTGAGAACTGATGACCTAAAGTATAATCTGAAGGGAAGGATCCCTTAACATGTGAAGTTAATTTTTAAATTATCCCTTTTGCATTTGAATGAGAAATATTTTCTATGAATTTTTCAT
Organism: Mesocricetus auratus; assembly: GCF_017639785.1. NCBI lineage: Eukaryota > Metazoa > Chordata > Mammalia > Rodentia > Cricetidae > Mesocricetus > Mesocricetus auratus. Next base: position 24,983,803 of record NW_024429194.1, on the reverse strand, counting down.
TGACATCGTGAGCTCAGCTTGCACACAAGTTCATAAAATCTCTCCCATCTCCAAAGAATAAATCCACAGTAACACTAATGAGTCCCTCTATACTAGTTCATACTTCCAATATCAGTCTCCACTTGTAGTACCACAAAAAGTGACAAGAAATGTCAGCTACTATTTTAAGCACATACCTTCTCATAATATCTATGACATTTTAAAGTGTGGTGATACTCTGTGTGCTTTCTTGAAATACTACATAGTTCTCTATCTCAGAAGAGCAACTAATCCACTAGAGAGGAAAACAAGATCACTATGGAAGAAAGTGATTTGGGGTCGGTGAGATAGCACAGTGGGAAAAGTCACTTGCAGCAGAGTCTTGCCAACCTGATTGGGTCCTGGGACCTACGGGGTGGAAGGAGAGAATCCACTTCTCCAGACTCTCCTTCCAACTTTACATGTGTCGTGCCTGCACCCACACAATCACACACGTAAATGAATATTAGAAATCACAATACACCCACCACTTCCTTTTTAGATAAATTGTACAGCAGGTACAGAATTAACTAACAGTTCCCTGGAATGTGCTGGGGAATTAAATTCTGATTTGCATCTTGACAAGCACCTCAGCACCCAATTCTGTTTATCTAGAACACATCTTGATAGTCAAACCTTGATCTGAAACCCAATGCCTCTCCTCATTTTCTAGCCATTTCCATTCCCCAAAGTGTCTCTGGACGTTGTCTCCATCCAGTGAAAGCCCTGCTCCTCATATCTGGATTGCCAAGGTTTGAAAAAGGATGCTCTCATGAGAGGAAATGACTCATAAACGGACTGCCCTGCACACTACTAAATAAAGCTGCACATTTTCCTCTTAGCCTTTACCTCTGTTGTAATATCTGCTTCAAGCTCATGTCTTGGAGAATAAGCCTCAACACATACTTTCTATTCATTTTGTAAAATAGTGGATCTCAGAAAAAATAAAGAAATCACCCAAGAATAATTCCTAACATTTGTAATGTCCCAGTTTCATATACATTATATCATGTAACCTCTCCAACTTCCCCTGAGACAACTGTGACCTGACCCCATCCTCCAGGGGAGGACTGTTGGACCCTAGAAGGTACTGACAGCAGGAGCAAGAGGTTTACTTGCCCTGGACTCTGATGAGTGAGTTCTAAACGTGAACTTGTGTCTCCACACTGAAACTATAAAATGGAATACGCTGCTATGAAGTCCCCAGTGCCTTAAGTCAGCAATATCAATAGGCAAGAGTCACAAGTCCTGACTACAGAGATAGTATACTCTGAGTGACAGATGGAGCCAACTGGCAGTATATGGCCAGAACAGTGACCCAGGGGAAAGGCTGTCCTTGGCGGAAAGTGAGTGGGAAAGGCCAGAGGAAGGTTGGTGTCTTCTCTTGTGAATCAGATCGCTTGCTCTGCAGGGCAAAGGAGTTTGAGAACAACTTCCTGGCAATGTGGTAGTTTTGAGAAGGTAGGAACTGCAGAGATAAATAGGTTCAACAAATTAGCGGTGATGCATGGGAGAGCAATGGATGCCAGAAGAAGGACACCACAAGGGAGCAGACACACACACTGTCACTTCCGAGTCAGTACTGAGTGCAGTTCCTGAATTCCAGCACCCATGCTCTTCCCACATACAGTCACGCCACAAATGCTGTGTTAGAAAGATGTTCTGACTATAGTTCAAACCATTCTTGAAGTGGAGGGCATGCAGTAGCGGTGGAGAATTCACGCCATCTCCTCCGGACAGAATTCCTATGGGCCACCGCTAAACACCAAACCAAGGTTAGGCTGAGTCAGACATGGGGTAGGCAAGGTTTCCATAACTCACCAATGAAGTGATTTGGTCCCAAGGCCAGCATCTCCTCTAGCAGGACAAGGCCACCTGGGGCCTGGAGGGGTGTCACGCTTCGTCCATCTATGAGGGAGCACTGCTGAAAGCCCGTGGCTGTGACCTTCCACAGCAAGATCAGTGAAGCGGTGGCGTCCTGCCGAATTCTGAAAACAAGAAACAGATCGACGCAAAGTCACTCTGGCTGAAACACACCTCAGAACCAATTCAGCAGGTCGGAGACGGAAATACAGATGCCCTGTACAGCCACACAAAGTGTCAAGAAAACAAAGGAATGGCTGTATAAGCAAGCGCCCACCTTATACACACTAAGGTAACCACACTTATCGGAAACATCCACCCTGCCCCCCACGAAGTGACTAGTCAGTACTGCATCTTTTGCAAATGATAAACAATAATAAAAGTCAGGTTGGGTTCTTTTACAGATAAATGTAAAATAAGATAAATCCTGCTTCAATTTATCATAGATGTATGCTGCAATCCAACCCATTCTTCCGAGCCAAGCTATCACAGTAAGCAGTGTGTCAGGTCTTTCTATCTTCCCAAGGCTTGCAGGATAAGATCCAGAAAATAGGAAGTCTTCTAAAGCCAGTGAACTCCTGCCAGCTCCCTCTCAGCTCCAGTTCCAGCATCTGTGTCCCTGCCACTCAGCACCCCAGCACCAACAAGCTACCTACATCTCTTCCCAGGATTTTACCTGGCCACCAAGCTTCACCTGCTGCCCATGGGAAGTATGCCCCTAGCCTATGCATCACCTCTGCTATGGGACCCCAGGCCCCCTTCTACAAAGCCAGCAGCTGCTTGTTCTCCTTGTACTTTAGAGGACCCAGTTCCTACATCCTTCGGTCAGCAGACCCCACATAGTTACTCCCTCAGCACAAGCTCCCCAGTTGTAGCTCAATAACATCTTGGTAAATGACTGGATTCACGAATAAGTGAAAGTACACTACCAGGGGCTAGCAACACCCATATATGAATCATACATGAATTTGGAGTGCCCACAGATCAGGTGCCATTCTCCTGTTGCTCAGCCTGGGTCATATTGTGGTTTCTGCCCACCCAAGAGAGGTCCAGGGAACATCAGATTTGTGGAGAAGGAAGAAAAGGAAAGCCCTGATTGAGGTTGGAGAGTAGGACTACTGAGAGAGGTTATGACAGTGGATGATGCGACCAACCCAAGAAAGAGCTAGAAGATGCCACTGTAAGAGCAGACACGTGAGGTACTTAGTAAAATAGTGAATTCATGTTTTTATCTCCAGGCAGCTCCCAACCTCCAGACTTGCAGCTGTGGGAGGTACTTTGAAACCCTAAACATGGGGTTCCCCCTGCTGGTAGAGCTGGGAGCAACCTCATGCTCCACCTTGGCCTATGAGGACCTTCCTCTAAGACCTTCGGTGCCTACCTAGGCTCTCCTTTGTCAGGGTGACCTCACTGCTTGGGTTGGTGGGGAGGTGGGGAGGTGTAGGGTTATTTTAATGAGGTCCCTCTGGTAGACATTGTCAGTGAGCTCTCTGTTGGGAACACCAGGCAGGTAAAGTTGGTCAGTACGCACGGGATAGGTGCATAGTAAGCCAAGGCATACAACGGAGAGAGCCAATCACAGAACTAGCTGGTCAAAGCCACATGTTTCTTGCCTTCTAAAGTCCCCTGGGGAACTGAGTGTGGGGGCTAGAGTAGGAAGGGTGACAGTTAATGGCAGTGTGTCTGAAGCAATCTGGGGCTGGCTCCTTCCAACTCCCAGCTGTGCACCCCAGGCAGATGCCAGCCTCCCGGTGTCTATGTAAATCACCCACACACCTCAGGTGGCTGCTCAGCCACAGCTGTTTCCTTTGTCTCTCTTCCATCTCCCAGGAGACAATGGGCAGTCTGTCACTAGACAGCTTACGTTTAGAACCAACTGGACGCTTTCCCTAGGCTGCTTGCTTTGAAAGAGAAAGTTGCAATGGGTAGATTTTCTAAGATTTGTAGTAAATTACACAATTGACTTTAAAGGTCCATTAAAATTTTTAGAAGCAGAAGTCATCTGGGAGATGAGGTGACGGACTCCAAATCTTTCCTAAGGCTTCTAGGCTTCTTCTGTCAGCTCTGACTTGCCTGACCCCATTGCCAACTGTACCTGTGCAGCTGGCCAGCTCCTAACCCTCCAACCCTGATCCTCCTTATTCTTGTTTCCCAAGTAGCATAGGCCAGGTTCCTGTATGGGGTTCATTCAAGATCCCCACTGGATTCGCCATTAACACCCAGATGAATGGTAGATACTGCCCAGCACATTGTGCATAGCATTGATCTTAACAGGTTTGATCCAAGGAAACTCTTACTTTACAGAGGTGTTCTGTGGCACTTCAAAGGACACAAGGCGGCCACCTGCAGAGTTATTGGAGCTGGCATTCCCACAAGCAACATCAGGGACCACCTGGAAGAAAGAAGACCCTTTACCCAGGAGGAAATACAACACAGTATTATCAAACATAACATAAAATCCACAAGCTGTGTCCCTTCTGTTTTTCTCAGTGATGACGCTGTCACCTGACCATGAAGGGGACACCTAGAACCTTAGAGACTCAAAAGGAAAGCACTGTCATTTTGTTTTATGGCATGTAGCTTTGCAGAAAGCAGTCTGCAAATGGACAGTATTGTTAGTTAACTGATAAATGGAAGCTTCGGTTAAGACAGCAGGGTATCACTGCGCCCTCTTCCTTGACAGTTAGCCACTGGTTCCTGCTCTGTGCTGATCCTAAAGGCACTAAATGATTAAAGGACAGAGGTACAGAGACTAGCTAACGGACTAGGCAAGGACTATCTAACAAGAGCTAGCTAACAAGAACTAGCTAAAGACTAGCTAACAAAGACTAGTTAACCAGGACTAGCTAAGGACTAGCAGAACCCTTATTGCCTAAGAATCAGCCTCCATACCTGCAAAGATACAGAGCCTTGGAATGGAGCTCTGTACTGACAGTGGGACAGTAGCCTTGTCTTTCCCTACACTCTTCCAGTGCTGGGAATTGATCCCACGGTGGTGCATAGGCAATTGCTATACCTATGAGCTATATTCCCCAACTAGAATTTTGGGTTTTGGTTTTTTTTTTTGGTTAATTTTGCTTTAGTTTTTTTTAAGGGTCTCACTATATAGCCCAGGCTAAGCACAAACTATGATCTTCCAGCCTCAACCTCCTAAGTGCAGGGATTACAAATGTATAATACCACATTCAACTTATATCTATAGCTTTAAAGACTTTATTTTTAGAAAAGAGATTTATTTATTCTTGTATATTATGTATCTGAGTACATATCTTCATGATAACTAGAAGATGGAATATGATTCCATGACAGATGGTTGTGAGCCACCATGTGGTTGATGGGAACTGAACTCAGGACCTCCAGAAGAACAGCTAGTGCTCTTAACTACTGAACCATCTCTCCAGACAGACTTTAGTGTGTGTGTGTGTGTGTGTGTGTGTGTGTGTGTGTGTGTGTGTGTGTGTGTGTAAGTACAGTGCCTGAAGAGACCAGGACCCCCAGAGCCGAAGTGGATCTGGGTGCCAGGAACTGAACTCAGGCCCTGTGGAAGAGCAGCAAGCATTCTCAACTGCTGATCCACCTCTGCAGCTCCCATAGCTACCTTTTTAACTTGCACTGTTGTGTATTATCAGTTCACGCAGATGGCCAGAAGTAACTGCAGAGACTCCGAACTGATCAACATGTAGAGAATAAGTACTGCTGGATGCTGGACAAAATATAAAGCATCCATTTCACCCCCTCTAAATGGCCCAGAGAACATTGAAGTAGAAGGGGCGGAAAGAATGTAAGAGCCAGAGGAAGGGGTGAAGGGAATGCTGACCTTCAGGTCCAACATGGCTACTGCACACTTGAACTCACAGTAGCTGTGATACATATACAAGGTCTGCACAGGATGGGGCCCATCAGCATCCTAACATGGGCTGGGGAAGGGAATCATGGGGTCCCATCCACCTGAAGATTTACACACAATTAATGATGGAGGGGAGTGGGACCGGCGTTTTGTTCAGTGGTGTAACTACTGGTACGGCACCCATGCTCCTATAAACAAACTCTCTGCCATCCTCTATTTAGGCAGCCATGACTAAGCTAACTGGGTCATGCACAAAAAAGACATGAAAGTAGATGGGAGGGGGAGTCTGCAGAGTTGGGATGATGAGGGGGATTATAGGAGGGGCCAAGAGAGAGTAATGGGGATGAATCTCACCAAAATACATTATGTAGATTGTGAAAATGCCATAACAAACTCATTATTATCTATAATTAACATATACTAACAAAGACATTTTTAAGGTAACTGTAGGATGTGATGGTGTAAGCCTGCAATCCCAGCACTTGGGAGTCTGAGGATGACCGAACAAACCTAAGGCTGGTCTAGGCCCTATAGTGAGTTCCAGATCAGACTGGACTATGTCTCAAGACCTCTACAGAAGAGGTGACAAAAACATGATAAGAATCAGTGGCTGGGGAGGACCAGAGTGAAATAGTGTCTTCTGAGACATGAAATTCACACTCGTGAATTCATGGCAATTGGGTCAACAGTGTGTGGTCCTTGATATGGCAGCCTTGTGTGACTGCCCCACATTGAACTAGCTCCCCAATTCCAAAGTTAATGCACAGAAATGTACATAGAGATCATTCCAGGAAATAATTCAATTCATTTTTAATTTTTGTTGAATCTCTTTTTGCTTGCAAATTCATCATATAATCTGGACTTGGGGGCCACATGCCCACCTGGGCAGCTTAATAAGTCAGAAGTCAGCCTGAGCAGCCTAGACCTTGTCTAAAATAAGGAAGGCCAGCAGGGTAGATTGGTGCTAGAATACTTACTTGCCAGACATCTGGAAAGTTCTGAGTTCAATCCCCAGTGCCGAAAAAGTCATGTATACCAGTAAATATAGATGTAAGGTTGCATACATGGTTTGCTCAGTGACTAACCTAAAGACCTTCTATTTTTATTGCTTCTATTAAAACCACTGAAATTGTTTTGACATTTCTGGTTTCTTCTGTGAAAAATAACATGGCATAGAATATTCTTACCTCTACTTGATCCCATTTCATTTCTACAACTTTCTGCCCTGTTTTTGGCTGCCAGGTTGGCAGTGTCACGGTTGCCTGGGAGCGGGGCAGGATTATGTCAGGCTCCTGGGTGGCGGGGACAGGCTGAAGCTGTCTGGGTGCCATGGACTCTGTCCATCCAGAGGCTGGAACACTGGGAAGTGGCTGTTCACAGTTAAGACCTTCATAGCCATCATTGCAAATGCAGAGATAGCTGTCGCTGCTGCTGCTGCTGCTGTCACTGCTACTGCTGCTGCTGCTGCTGCTGCTGCAGTTACCATGGTGACAAGGGTTGCTGGCACAAGGATCTGTAACAAACTGAAAAGAGACCATAAATGGGTCAATTATTCCCTCACAAGGAATGTGATGTTGCTGATAGGAAATTAGCTCCCTGGCTTACAGCTCTACTCTCTTAACACCATTGCTTGTGAGCCCACAATCCTTTGCTTCCCCAGGTCATCCCATCAGGACACTGACCGCAGATAACAGAAGCTTAGCAAGAGAAACATGATAAGGAACAGCCTAATCCAACCCTAAACCCTAAACCACACAGATTTCAGAAACACATCACTAAGTAGAATTTTTTTATAGACAAAAAGTTTAAAATAAGGCCCCTTATAAAGGGCTTTGACATCAGCTGCCAGTTGTGACAAACGTCTTCGAGGATCTAAATTAGAATCTTTTTCATACCCTAAACCTTTGTAAGATTTCTGAATGAGAAATGGTTGTCCAATTTCTGGCTTGCCTGTATCTCACCACTTCCTACTGATCTTTGGAGCAGATCTTTAAGATGGTGTCATTCAATTAATGTCTCCAGGACTGTCTATTGCTATGATAGACTTTGGCTGGAATGTCAGCTGAGCCTTGTGAAATTTTTGGTCACATCATTCTGCAGGGTCATCACAGAATAACTGGGTCTCAGTAACTGGCAAGAGTAAAGAGACAGTTCTGTGCTTCTTCATTGTGTCCAGGTTGATCTCTGCGTCCCTCGCTGCTGACCTCTGAAGGGTTACTTGCTGGTACTTGGGAACGCACTACAGAATAGGAGTAGCACAAGGACCTCCTACTCCTCTGGCACCAAAGCTGGCACCAGAGCTGGGACTCATGCTCTGTGCTGTTCAGTTACAGTTTGTTCCCATGATAAAGGAAAATTCAATCACAACTGCCACACTCCAACTTCTCAAAGCTGATCACAGAATAAAGTTCACTACAGAATCAATGGCATAAAAGGGACTCTGTGTTGTCTTGCTCAAATGTGTTCATACAACAAGTGTGTGTGGCCAGATTTCTGCATGGTAAAAAGGGCTCTTCTTATGCTAATTGTGCTCATCAAACAATTTCCAAGAGACTCCTTCAGGGGTGGAAGAGGATTAGGGACTGAAAGAAATGAAGCTCCAAAAATACCACATTAGTTCTGCATTATCACTCAGTGATTCCTGCTCAGAGTCCCTAAGTCCATGGGTTAGCCTCTGGAGAGAATATCAAAGCAGTCAATAATTTTAAATATTTATACTCATAGATACAAAGTAAAACCCATGCACCATTCCAAGAAGATACAGCCCTTCCTGATCTGGTCCCTTCCTATTCTCAGATTTTGCCCCCCCCCACTCTTCCTTGTACCTTCTTTGTGGACTATAGGTCTCTGGGCTACACAAAGCCTCCCCCACCTTGGGGCCCTGACACACTGAGGTCTCTTCCCCAGACTCTGCGATGGCTCCCTACTCCACCACATTCAGTTCTCTCCCTCACTATGAAATCTAAAAGAATCCTGTCCCTCTGCCCCACAAAAAAAAAGCTCTGTGAATTGGAACTTTCAAGTGCCCTACTTACTGCTCCATTTCCAGCACATCAAGAGTGATGACAAGGCTTTTTAAAAACGTTGAAATAAATAAATGTGGATGGATTGATTGATATTTGGATGGCGTGGGGGGGCTGCATGTTTAGTCACAACGTTGCCTCCTTTCAAGTTTATTTCAGGATGGCCCAGTGGAATGAGTGTCACCTCAAGAATTATTTGACAGGAGGAAGGAAGAATTTAATTAGCTAGAACAAAGGGGACAATTACAACCATGTTTCTGAAATCAACTTTTAAATCACCCGAGGATGACCGCCTCACAAAGAAAAAATTGGATACATGCACCAAAAAAAAAGGCAGAACTACATTTAAATCAGAAGGGATCGATACAGAAATTAATTCTAGAAGCTGAAGCTGCCATCAAGCAGCTGAGGGAATTGGTGTCACTGAGGTGAGGACTGCCATTCTGGGGACAGAGAGACTCTAGACCCCCCTGCTACAGCATCACAGTCAACTGCTGAGACATCTCACAAAGGAGCCCAGGCGCCTCACAGAGACACCAGGCACTGCTGAGTCAACAGCCTCCAAAGAACCTTAATGAGAATGTACCCTCCTTTCCTATGGCGTGAGGCCACTGGGTGTGATGCCCACCACACCCCTCACATGGCCACACAGAGCTCCAGAGAACACTGCCATGTGGCTGTCTCATCCCTACAGCCTACGACCCTGAATCCTTGTCACTGCTAGGATGTGGAAGGGTTGAGGAGGGGCAAGAGCCACCAAACACCAGCAAAATGCCATGCCTGCTGTCCAGCAAAGAATGAATCCTGTAACTCATTTCCACGGGTGTGGCACCAAATTATCACACTCCAAAGTCCCTTTGGATCAACCAAAGGGTAAGTGCTCCATTTTTTCAGACAGCAAAAATTCATAGGCATTAAACTCAGATCAAGAATACCAACTCAAATGTGTTGCCTCTGTGCCTCCGTGTCTGTTCCTGTGTGTGGTATGTTTGTACATGTTCGTGGGCACGCACATGTGTATGAACATGTGTGTAGAAGCCAAAAGTCACTGTCAGGTATCCTCTGTCATTACTCTTCATTTTATGCCTTGAGACAAGCTCTTCCACTGCCATGAGCTCTGGCTCAACTAGCTGGCCAGAAATCTCCAGAGATCCATCCGTGTGTGGCCTCTCAGTGCTGGAGACGCAGGAACAAGCCACTTGGTATAGCTTGAGGGGTTGGACTTGAAACTCAGATTATTTTGCTGGTGTGGCAAGTGCTTCCCCTGAATCATCTCCCCACCTGTCGAATGCATGTTTAGGAAAAGGGCACAGTAAGAGAACTACTCCATGGGTATCGATTGAGGGCTTTACTAAAAGCACAAACAACCATCGAATCTCCCGACAGGATTCACTCCTAGCAACCCAGTACAGTACCGAGAACAAGTCCCACCTGCCATCCGTTGTGTATGGCCACCTTGGCTAGAAAATGGACACATTTTTGTTGTTTGTTGATGCTACACAAATGACTGATTCAGAATAGAACCCAAAGTCTTCATGGACCCTTAGCATCCGATATGTTCTGCCTCTAGCGTTTGGGCTTCTGCATGTACCCTTCCCTCCTCCAGACATGTTGATTGTAGTTTCTTCAGCCCTCCAGCATTCCCCTGCCTCAGAGCCTTTATAACTAGTTAGCCCTCGTACCAGAAAACCTTGGATCTTGTGGCTGCTCTGAGCTTCCTATCTTAGTTCAGTTATTATCTTCCCAACCAAGCATCCTCATTAACAGTGCAGTCTCCACCCCTTGTCACGGTGACTCCTACTCTCCTCCTTTATTTTCCCCCCAAACACCTGGCATCTTCTAACATACTTAAAAAAACTTTCTGTCTTCCTCTATTATAATGTAAGCCTGTGAGGTCCAGTTCTTTTCCAGTCCACTTTGTTCACTTGAATGTCCCTAGCCCCTGTGCCTGATACCCAGCAACTGCTGAATGACCGCATGAGGGACACTGACTGTAAGAAGCTGCTCTGAGGTATGTGGTGTATAATATGGAGCCTTAAGTAATCCCGAGACCACATTACTGGAGGGCGGAATAACATTCAATCTACTTTCAATCTACTCTGCAAACAGGGAGTTTTACCACCCTGGGGTCTGTACCACCCTGCACTAGGCAGCAGGGTGTGCGAGCATCATGTGCAGCCACTGGCTGGGAAAGCGGAAGTGGGGCAAAGGGGCTTTGTTGGAAAGGATACCTCTCTCCACTTAGAGAATCAAGCATACCTCTGTCCTCAGAGGCCAGCTGGGGAGGCGGGATGGGAAGGGCCATACAGTGACACTGTCAGAAAGTGCAGTCTACACTTTCCAGCTAGGATGGGACCACAGTAAACATGGCTCCAGCTCCCAGCATTTGGAGCTATGGGAGGATGAAAAGAGTAAGTTTCCTATGCCAGCGTTCTCTTTCACCAGGTTCAGTGTACCTGAATTTATGCTGAGGTCTTTGATCTACTTGGACTTGAGTCTTGTGCATGGTGATAGATATGAATCTATTTGCAATTTTCTACATGTTGACACCCAGTTATGCCAGTACCATTTGTTCTTTTTTCCATTGTATAGTTTTGACTTCTTTATTAAAAATCAGGTATTCATAGGTTTGTGGGTTAATAGCAGGGTCTTCGATTCTATTTCTTTGGTCCATGTGTCTGTTTTTATGTCAATACCAAGTTGTTTCTGTGACTATGGCTCTATAGTAGAGCTTAAAGTCAGGGATGGTGATGCCTCCATAAGTTCCTTTATTGTACAGGATTATTTTAGCTGTCCTTGGTTTTTTGTTTTACCATATGAAGTTTCTTTCGAGGTCTGTAAAGAACTAAGGAAGAGGGGGGGGGGATTATATAAGCGAGGGGGGTCAAGATCATGACAGAAAACCCACAGAGACAGTTGACCCAAACTTGTGGGAGCTCATGGACTCTAGACAAACAGCTGGGACTGAACCAGGCCCTCTGCATGTGGGTGACAGTTTTGTAGCCTGGTCTGTTTGTGGGACCAGAATCTATCCCTAGTGCATGAGCTGGCTTTTTGAAGCCCATTCCATATGGTGGGATGCCTTACTCAGCCTTGGGGAGGGGGAGCCTTGGTCCTGCCTCAGCTGAATGTACAAAGCATTGTTGACTCCCCATGGAAGATCTTACCTTTTCTGAGGAGTGGATGGGGGTGGTTTGAGGGGAGGTGGGGAGAGTGGGGAAGGGGGAATTGTAGTTGGTATGTAAAATGAATTTAAAAAAACATAATTTCTTTCTTTAAAGACTCAAAGTTTTGCTATACAGGTTAACATTATCCCCAGATATTTAATGTTGTTTGGGGCTATTGTAAAGGGTGATGTTTCTCTGATTTCTTTCTCAGCCCATTTATCATCTATATATAATAGAGCTACTACTGATTTTTTTAGTTAATCTTGTATCCTGCCACTTTGCTGAAGGTGTTTATCAACTATAGAAGTTCCCGTGTAATAGCCAGAACCTGGAAGCAACCTAGATGCCCCTCAACTGAAGAATGGATATAGAAAATATACTCAGCAGAAAAAAAAACAATGGAATCTTGAAATTTGCAGACAAATGGATGGCCTTAGAAGAAACCATCCTGAGTGAGGTAACCTAGTCACAAAAAGAGAAACATGGTATGTACTCACTCAGATATGGATTTTAGACATAGATCAGGGGAGTGTCAGCCTACAATCCCACCATCAGAGAGTCTGGGAATCAGAACCTTCATCCAGTGACTGGTGGAAGCAGAGGCAGACAGCTGCAGCTAAACACTGACTCCTGGAACCCAGTGACAAAGAGGGAAGAATGATCAACAAAGGGGTCAAGACTGGACTGGTGAAACTCACAGAAACATCTGACCTGAACAAGGGGGAGCTCTTGGACCCTGGACTGATGGCTGGGAGGCCAGCATGGGACTGACCCAGAACCCCTGAATGTGGGTGTCAGTGAGGAGGCCTATACAATCTGTGGGGCTTTGGGCAGTGGATCGGTGTTTGTCCAGGTATATAGATGGACTTTGGGTGCCCCTCCCACAGTGAGGGATGCTCTCTCAGCCTGACCTTTTAGGGAAGGGCCTGGGCTCTGCCCTGAACAAAATGGCAGACTCTGTAGATCTCCCACAGAAGGTCTCACCCTCCCTGGGAAATGGAGTGGGGATTGGGTGGGGGTCTGGGGGATGCTGGGGGGTCAGGGGAGGAGGGGAGAAAGAGGGAGGTGGGATTAACCCGTGAAGCAAGCTTGAAATAAAAATAAATAAATAAAACAGGAAAAAATAAAACATAAAAAAGGGTAAGTGTCAGAGAAAGCCTGGATTCTACTCTCAGGTATGGTGAGCTTGGACAAAGGAAGGGAAGTGCGCTAGAGCTCAGCATCCCCAGAAGGACCTGAAGAGGGAGAGCTTGCTTCTGTTACTTCCTGGTGCATGTCTGTGCTGCCCATCGCAAGGGCTTTGAATGCAGCTGTCACTAGAGCTCAGAACCCTGAGCTGAGGGACCTGAAGAGGGAGAGCTTGCTTCTGTTACTTCCTGGTGCATGTCTGTGCTGCCCATCGCAAGGGCTTTGAATGCAGCTGTCATCCCCACACTAAGAGGCAGCTGAATAGGCTGAGGTCCAAGTGTCACAGAAACTTTGTCTTGAAAAGAAATTCTTCCTTCTTCCTTTTTCCTTCAGGAAAGGTCTCAACTACACTCTCACACCAAGTCCCCAAGTGCTTCCCAATAGAGGTACTGGAGAACAATACCATACTTTGGTACCAGGCACATTCAGTTGATCAATTGCTGAACCAAGAAGTACACATCTTACGAAGACACACAGCCCTGTGCCTTGGTATTTCTTTATTTCTGTATTAGGAACTCTCAATCCACTCAGAAATGATTCCAAGATCAACCTGGGCAGTTGGCATCTCTCCTCAATTCTTCATTGACTTCCTGATTCTTGCCTGTGAAGTGAAGGACGTTTATAAGTAGGCTAAGAGGACTCTGTATTAGGAGTCAAGACATCACAGAAAGGCTCACACAATCAACTAACCTTGACTTTTAGGGGCTTGCAGAGACTGAACCCACAACCAGTGAGCCTGCAGGGGACTGACCTGGACACTTTGCATATATGGGACGGTTGTGAAGCTTAGTCCTCTTATGGACTCCTAACAGTGGAAACAGGGGCTGTCTCCAACTCTTTTACTGTTTTGTTTGGGACCCTACTTCTCTTACTGGATTGCCTTGTCCAGCCTTAATACATGGGGAGGTACTAAGTCTTACTGAAACTTTATATGTTATGTTTTATTGATATTCATAGGAGACCTGCCCTTTCCTGAATGGAGACGAAAAAGAGGAGGGGGTTGAGGGAGGGAGAAGAAGGACCGGGAGGGGAGGATGTGGGGGGAGGATGCTGCTAATATGTAAAATAAATAGTTGAATAAAAAGTTAGCTCTGACATGTCTGTTTGCCCACTTCTTGATATTTCTAGAACATGAGGTCTTTGGAAACCATCTAAAAATCTCTCAGGCTCTCGCTTTAGTCTGGTCAACTCATACACAGTTTTCCTGGTGTGTCCTTCAGTCCTGCAGAGATATAGAGAACTGAGTGAAGCTTGAAGCGTTTTCAAAGCCTGGTGCAGCCTCTGTTGCTTATTTCAATCATAACCACATTCTCAGGGACAGTGCCCAACGGCACAGTGTCAGACATTCCAGCCTCCAGCAGGGTTCTTTCTCCTGCCAGTCATTCAGCATACCATTATTTTACTCAGAAACTTAAGGCACTGCTCCAGTGCTATCAGAAGCACCCAGATGTGCTAAAACACAAAAAACAAACAAACAAAACTCCTTCTACAAAACCACAATCCTATCAACCCAGGAAGCTTGTCAACTGTTGCCTTCCAAACTACTCAGAAAGAGATGCCCACAAGCAAACTGTGAATTAAGGTGCCTGTGAAGAATTTATATAAATGGTTACACAATTTTTTCATGGCTATATAGCATTTTGATATAGGTATAGGAAAATTTGTTTATGTGTCATATTCTTGGCAGACACAGGGGTGGTTTCCTCCTTTGAGTTATGACAGGCAGTGCTGCCATGAGTGTGTTTTTGTATGTCTGTTGGTGCTTGTGTTTGTATCAGACAGTAGAGTTGGATACCTGTATATTCATTTGACCTTGGTAATAATCCCTAAAGTCACCTAAAGTGTTCCTAACAGTATCCCTCCCACCATGCTGTGCCCTCCTTTGTACTTGGCATTGCTGGTCACTACAATGATAGGGCATCTCAAGGCTGGCTCCATATCAGTGGGGAGGTGGGTTGAGGAGTCATCAGAGAGAGGCTCACTGATTAAACATGGTTTGACACAGAAAGTTATTTAGGAATCTGGGGGGCAGCACGAGGCAAGGTCCTGAAGTGACTGGAAACGCAGACCTGATGGTCAGTAGAAATACATGAGTCAGCTCTTCTGCAAAAGCACGACCATGAGGTGACTGAAGGAAGGGTCAGCGGGCTGGAAGGGGTCAGGGAGAGAGGTCTAGGGAGAAACAGGATTGAGGGTGGACATGAACCTGCCCTGGAGTCCACAGCACTTGCTCACTTGCTCCTACAAGCATCATGAAACAGACACTGTGTTCCTTTCTCCACAGGGAGCTAGCTCAGGTCAGAAAGTGCTGCCACTGTCATCTGAACCCAAGACTGGGTGGTTTCCAAACCCATCCTTTTTCTGTATGCTGCACAGCCTCCTTCTCTCATCATGTTGATATGTGATTTTGGAAGGTGACTGTGATTAACTGCCTTAGGGCACCAAA
Organism: Mesocricetus auratus; assembly: GCF_017639785.1. NCBI lineage: Eukaryota > Metazoa > Chordata > Mammalia > Rodentia > Cricetidae > Mesocricetus > Mesocricetus auratus. The sequence continues at coordinate 24,968,251 of NW_024429194.1, read as the reverse complement.
AAGCAAGTCACATAATTGCTGGGCAATGAACCCAAGATTTGGCACTGGTTACCTATATTAGAGCCATCTGAGTAGCTTGAGGGGTCAAACACTACCTTATCACAGAGCCAGAAGAAGATGCTTAGGACACAATGGAAGAAGGGGAACTGGTCTACCCTAAGTTCTGGACAACTGGTCATCCTTTTAAGAACTCTTATTGGAGCACACTCAGTTCAGCAGGAACACCCTCACCCAGAGGGCCCTACCACAATTTGTTGAAAGGTTCCACATGGAATGTGAGGTGCCTGATCCCAGTACTGGAAAGTGAAGCTCTTTGGAATATGGAAGCCAGAGAGGCAGTGTAAAAGCTATCCACAACCAAGCAATCCTCAGACAGATGTGAACAGATGTGACTTCTGGGAGAAAATAGTCACTCTGAGCCACATGATATCCAAGTTTCAGGAATGTGTTGAGAGAGACATACAAAGCCAAAGAACACATACACATGGAATTAATTCTCATACAAAAAGGAGGGAGTTGAGTACCCCAAAGTAGGGTCCCACTGCAAAGAGGACCAAGTATGGAAGTGCCTCAGCGGCCTGACAATGGTGAAAGAGGAGCCCTCATCCTGTGAAGACCAGATCCGCAGAATCTTTACAGCCTAGACTTAAACTGCCCACACCTATGAAACACCAAGATCTGCCTTTACAGGGTCCTCAGCCACTAGCAAAGGAACACAGCACGTTTTGTGCCTGTCCCTTTCAATCATTTATGGAAACATCTCCTCTATCATCTATGCAGCCAGAATGCAACCCGAGGCAGAAGCTGGCTGCTCTCAGCAACTGGCCCTGTCACCAGCAGCACCTACCTGAACCTCTGTTCTGAGTCTCCTACCTCCAGATTCCCATTCCTGAAGATGCTGTGGATTTGACAAGGGCCCTTCCCACCTTCCTCACAAGTAACCCAAGGGTCCTCCCCGACTCTTCTCCTAAACAAGTAATCCAAGGGTCCTCCCCGACTCTTCCCCAAACGAGAGCAGCAGGCACACTCCATGGAGACTCCCCAAGCACAGAAGCCACAAGAGGCCCCAGGAAGAGGGGGTCAACCAAACACAGCAAGCACCTCTGTCCTCTGTCCCTCTGACATGATGGCCTTTGTCCTTGAAGCTATGGAAAGGAAACGGAATACCCTAACTGTGTAGAAACTCAAGTCAGACTAACACTTTGAAGAAAACCTCTCACTCTTGCATTGAACCCCATTTAAATCATCATCATTATTTTTTATTATTACTGCTTCAATTGTTATCATCATCATCATCAACATTATCATGTAAGTGCTTGGGGTGTGTGTGTGTGTGTGTGTGTGTGTGTGTGTGTGTGTGTGAATGCAATTGTCACAGTTCATGTGTGGAGGTAAAAGGTCAGCTCTGTGAACTCAAGTTTGACTCAGTCCTACCTTTATTCTAGGGATCCAGCTTACATTGCAAGTCCTGCATGGCAAGTGTCTTTACCTGCTGAGCCATCTCAATGGCATCTGGTGCATTTACTTCTTAAACAGAGATAACAAATAACACTAATGTGCAGTCATGAGGAGCTAGAAATCAATTACACAGAAGGTACTCAATGTTTATTTACAAATAACGTAGAGACTGTGTTCCATTTACTTGGACTTTGGGGCTATTCTTCACTCAGAGCATTTCCCACCAGTGAACCAGGAGCCATGGGGAAGTTATGAGAAGCCTATGGTGTCATGAGACTAAGAGTTAGTGCAGAAGCCAGGGTCACCTTGAAAAGGCGTTTAAACTATGAAGTGACAAGTATGCTGTATGCCTGGCTGGTGCAAGGATTTTGATGTGATCTCTTCTCCGCAGGCATGCAAAATTTCCTCCGCTCTCTTTTCGGTGTCTCTAACCGGAGATGGAAACAGCTGTTCTCATTTGTACACCCATCTGCTCCCAGGAGCTTGATCAGAATGGTAGCTCTCTAGACAAACTGCAAAGTCTCCACATTGTCTAACCTCATTTACCTGGAGATGGGCCTTCTGTGTACAGCAGGCCTCATACAAGCAGCTTCACTAAGCAGACCACTAAAAAGGAAAGGAAAAAACGTCAAGCCACTAAAGGAGCAAACCTGTTTTTAAATCAGAGATGCACAGTTATATGCCCAGTTTCCAGCCATCTTGCCAATTGACAGGAAAGAAATCGGATATTGGTTCATGTGGGGTGGGGGATACTCGGAGGAAGCACTTTAAATCTTTTAAACGCAGAAGAAACAAAGAAAAATTAGTGAAAGTATACTAAAATTGGGGTCAAAATCCAGAAAAGTCCTACCAACTGGAAATAATCATGTGCTATGGAGACAGAAAACATGAGGGCCACCAACAGAGAGGAGTCTGCAGATTAAGTGTCAAGTCAGGGAGCGAAAGAACAAGGCAGTAAGACATTGTCTATTGCGTGGGAATCATGATTCCCTAGACTCAAGTGAAGTTTATTCGGGGAAACGCACTTACACAAGAGGCAGATGACCGCCACAAGTTCCAGCTCCAAGGATCCTCCCAGGATGTTCCCTGTGACCCGACCAGCAGCAAGCAGACCAGCAGGAAGCGAGCTCTCGAGTCCCTACCCCAGATCTAGTCCTCACATGTGACCACGCCCAAAGAGGCGTGGTCAGTGCTGCAGGTATGGGCAGTGTGGATATCTCACTACAGTTGTCAACTTGACTTTGTGGACCTGTGAGCAGAAGATGGCCCTCCACAGAGGCAAAAGAGAAAATGTCCCACCTGCACTTCAGGAGCTATCTTCTGAGGCACAGAGACATGGCCTCCATCATGACCAGCTAATGCTCACATCAGAGGAGATGGCGCCTGACAAAAAATATCTGCAGAAATATTAAGCAGATGAGAGGAGTTTCAAAGACAGTCTACAAGTCTGATCATCCTAATCATCTGTTTTAAAAGGCAAATAGTTAGCACTTGCAATTAAGACATAAAATTAGAAGGTTAGAAAGTCCCACTGGGAAAATCATCAGTAAAGTACGGCCATATGGAATCAAAGGGCTCCCGGTGAACTCATTCCCAAGCCCAGAGCCTCTTCTGAATTGCTTTGAGAATGTTGATGACACCCATCTGACTCCATAATGCTTGCCAACTGAGCCTGCAAAACTCCTTAGTGGACAAAGATTACAGTACTATGACTTGCTTTGGCTCTAAAAACAATATAAACCTCCATAAAATCAATCTTACTGATGGAAATTTTCACTATTTGGCATTTCTATGATAAAAGATTGAAGGTCAGGTCCATCTTGGTTGTAAAATGTGTTTTTTAAATCAATTCAAAACAAAGATGCTTTAATTCGGGGGCGGGTGTGAAGGGCTGTGGGGAGAAAGAGATCCTCAAGTTTCAAAACGATAAGAGTTCAGAACCATAGCAGGCAGCTGAAGAGGCCACTGCACTGGCCACTGAGGCAACAGACTCAGAAATAAGGGCTGGGATCTGAAAGCAAGAAGTCACACAGAAATGGGAAATCGAACCCTGAGTACAGAGAAGACAGAAAGTGATAATGTTAAACCTCCCAGGGCCTCCCTGGTAGCTTAGAAAAGAGGACAGAATGAACTAGAGAAATCTACAAACCAGCCTACATTAAAGTCAGAAAATCTAGCATTCCAACATCTTCAGATGAATGAGTTTCTCAAGGGTGATCAAAGTCTCCCTTATCAGTGTCCATCAACATTCCCTTGATGTTCTAAGTCAAGAAATTAATATAAAAACCCACTAGGAATGATGGAGTGATGCTTTCACAGTGTGGGAAACAGGAAATCACAAACATTTATGTGACACTCTAGCACTTAGAACGAGCTCACAATATAAAACTGGAAACCACACAAGGGAAAGCATTATGATGCAACCCGATACCAGCATGTGGAATTGTGGACAAAGGGTCAACAAAATCCCTTCCTCTACTATGCAAACACACATCCATGCATTTTAAGATAAATACTTGTTTAAAGTCTATCTGCAAAGTTCATGACTGCTTGCTTGGTTTCTTTGATTAACTGACTTGATTAACTGTCCTGGCTCCTTTAATGAGAAGACTTCTACCAAAGAATATTAATAGCTAAAGTTTCCTAATGCTTTTCATTATGCCTGGCACTGTTTTCAATGCCTTCCCTATGTGTACCCATTGAATCTTCACTGTAGCCCAGTGAGGCAGATACCATTGTCTTCATATTATATCTGAGGCTTTTAGACTGAGTAGAGTAAGTTACCATGGCACTCAGCTGGCAATGTGATGAGAATTCTAATCAAGGCAAAACAATACAATTCCACCCAAAATCCCACCTGCTATCTACTATTCTTATTTATCAAGTTGTTCCAAAATTCACACAAGAGATGAAAGTATTGCCAAGGTAATTTGACAAATGGAGACATCTTATCCCTACAGCATATGGAAAATGTTGAGATAGCTATAACATGTGACAATAGCAATGGGGAAGTCAACTGAACAAATATAGAAGAGAAAGCACAGATATTAACACAATAATATATCAAAATTAGCAAGGAGCAGGGGCTGGAGAATTGACTCTGAGGTTAAGAACACTTGCTGCATTTCCAGAGGACTCAGGTTCACCTCAGGTTCACCTCCCAGCATCTACATATCAGCTCACAATCATCTGTAACTCCAGTCCCAGGGGACCAACACCCTCTTTCAGCTTCCAAGGGCACCAGGCAAATATATGATATGCAGACATACATGCAACAAAATACTCATATGAATAAAATTAAATGAAAATAACATGGAACTGAGAAATTGTATGTGACTCACAAAACTTTCCATCTCTGTAGCTGACATAAAACTCTCATTCTTCCATACGTGTATACACACGCTGGTGTGTACACAGAGAGAAAGAGTTGAATTCTGTATCCAAATGTTAATATACAATCTCAAAACATTTAAATCGGGGGCTGGCAAACAGCAGTTCCTCAATGAGGCAAGAGTAAAGTCTTGGAAGTCTTTGCCCCATCTCCTTTCCCAGATTTATATCACTCATTCAAATGGTTGGCTAAAAATATTCAGAACATGAATTTTATCTTGGAAGAAATTTCATGAAGGAAGTCAACCCACCCTGTAAAAACAATAATAGGCCTTGAATAACCATGTGATTTTTACATGAGATTTTTTAAAATATCATGTATGCCTCTAGTTCAGTATAAAGTGAAATATTTAAAGTGCTGTGCTACCACACGTTTTGATGATGAAAAGTTCTTAGACTTGGGAACAAGCACATCCAATAAGCTCACACCTAAGTTCTGAAAATAAACATGAAAGACAAGTATCCTTTATTGGTGGGGACTGTGGATGACAGAGAAAAGGCAGTGTTTGTGGTCAGTGTGTCAGACAGCAGAAATCAAAAGCAATAGTCGAAAATAGGCACTGAAGAAGAAGAGAACAGCTTCCTGGATACAAATGGTCCTCTTAGAATTCAGGAAGAAACACATCTCATGTTCTAAGTGGGATTGACATTCAGACACACACACCTGCCATTTACATCACCCAGGAGGGAATCTAAAGAACTGGCCCAGAATTATGGAGGTCACTCTGCACAGATCTACCTTTGTGTTGGACTGACCACAGACATTAGCAGAGCCTCTTCTTGACCACCAACTTCCTGGAAGACACGCCCCAGAACTGGTGATTGCTTGAGTCTTTTCTCAGAACTGCGTTCCCTTGGGCAAAAACAAGTCCAGTTTCATAACCTGTCAAGGGACCAGGGTGACACATACATGCATCTATCCACAGTTCCCACACTGCAAGTCAAAGTATGGCGTGCCACTGTGTCACACCAAATGCACTAGGGTCCCATAGATGACACATATTTCGACATTTTCAGGAGAAACACAAGTTATGTAGCCACATTCAGAGACTGGACCAGCTGCAGTGCCAACATTAGGTGTCATTTACAGTCTTGGATGGTAGCATATCTCCCCAATGCTGTTTTGTTGTTTTTTTTTCATCAATTACTGTGATTGAAAAGCAAATATTCCATGAATGTTGAAATCAGATGTTCAACTAAGCTGTTCATTATCCAACACACACAGACCTCCCATGGATATGGATCTTGGGCCACTTCAAGAAATGAAAGTATATGTTTTCTTTCAAACGGTTGCAAAGTGGCTTAGATGTGAGTCATTGGGATAAAACTGTTTAATAATTTAAATTATCATTAATGATTTGTCCTGAAGTGTTAGGGGAAGAAACCTGCTGTATAATACTAAGACCACTGTGAACTTGGAAGTTTGGGAACCTCTTGTGCATATAAAAAAAAAAGATTGATATGACACAAGATACTTTTAAACCCTCATAAGATGTGTTACTTTCTAAGTAATTCCCACCAAAACATCCATTCTGTTGCTTAAAATTATAGAAATTTAACGATTTAGAAGCCCAACTGCCCAGCAGCCCTTCTGAAAGAGATGAAGACTGAAGTTTCAAAGGACCAGAAGGCCAACCACACCGAGAACAAATAGTACTAACACCAAGCAGGTCATGCAAAGTACAGCCTCTTGAAGCAGTGGCTTGCAACCTTCTTCATGCTGTGACCCTTTAATACAGTTCCACATGTTATGGTGACCCCCAACCATAAAATTATTTTCATTATTAATTCATAACTATAATTTGCTACTGTTATGAATCATATGTACATATCTGATATGCAACCCCTGTGGGTTTCACAACCCAAGCCAGATTACACCCTCCTCTCATGAGGAACGTGAAGTCCTGAGAGGTTTTGTGAGCACCTAGACTCCTGATCAAGTAAAATCCTGCTTCCCAAACCTGTCTCTATGAACCTTTCGCTGGGACATACACCGGGGAAGCAATAAAGAACACAGGTTACAGGGTCTATGTGAATGTTCACCCTGCTAGGTCCCTTGAAACCCACTTCTTCAGTAGACAGGCAAGGATTTGTGATGGCTAATTATGATTTTCATCTTTGTCTGCTTGAGAATCACCCAGGGGATTGTTAAAAGCACTACTAGGAGACTGGAGAGATGATTTGGCAGCTAGGAGCATCTGGATGCTCTTGCAGAGGACCAATATTTGGTTCTAGCCCCCATGTCAGGTGGCTCTCAAGTGACTGTAACTCCAAGTTTCAGGAGATTTGATACCTTTTTCCATCCTCTGGGGGAACCTGCACCTGTGTAGTCCATATAGGTATTGTGTATTGTGTGTATTTGCACACACACAAATACATATTTTTAAGTAAAAAGGAAAAGGCTGGGTGGTGGTGGCGCACGCCTTTAATCCCAGCACTCGGGAGGCAGAGGCAGGCAGATCTTTGTGAGTTTGAGACCAGCCTGGTCTACAAGAGCTAGTTCCAGCATAGCCTTCAAAGCCACAGAAAAACCCTGTCTCGAAAAAACCAAATAAATAAACAGATAGATAAATAAGAAAAGAACACTACTAGATATGTCTGTGAAGGTATTTCCAAAGCAGGTTAAATAAGGAAATACCACATGCCCCGAAGGTAGGCCACCCATTCCACAGACCAGGGGTTCAGATGGAGTGAGAAAGAAACAGAAGAAAGTCCAGAGAGCAAGCATTCTCTCTCCCCATTCTCCTGCTCTTCCTCTTCTCCCCCCCCCCACCCTTTTCCTAATATTGGCATCTCAGTATTGGACCCGCTGGCCTCTAGAACCATTAGAAATCAATTTCTACTCTACGAATTACCCAGTCTGTGGCAGTCTGCTATAGCAGCACACCACAGACCATGACAGTCTTCTCACCCATAGCCTGTCACCCTAGGGTTGTCACCAAAGCTGTGTGGCTATTTCAGGTATTCACTGAAACATGAAGGCAATGGCTCTGGAGTCCAGCACAGCTTGGATCAAGTCCCATAACCACAGGTCATAGCTCCTCATCCTTGAGTATAGGCACTTTAAAATGTGGATGATATGGTCTATGAAGTTCTGCTAAGGGGGCTCCGGGACTCACATTCAGATTTCTCACCAGGCACAGTTGAGGACTCACCATGTCAAATGATCAGATTAATAGAACACAAGCTGGGATCAGACTTTACCAGCATTCCAGAAGAATTGGGAAAGCTTGATGGAATGTAACCCAGCATTGACAGGAAGGTGTCTGACAGGGCCTGGCTGCAGGGACTCCTCTTTGGTCAAGAAGAACAGTTCTAGGTAGAAACCATCAGACTTAGGGAGAGCCAGCTCTCCATGGGAACGCCAGCTGAGAAAGTGCACCCTCTGAAGGTCACAGCACTACGGCTCCTGCAACCTTGCTGTGGATTCAGAACTGAAAGAAACATTCCAGATTCATTGTCTTTTGTACTTTGCCAGAATGGCCAAGATGTGGATGCCAACAAACCCTTCACTCAGCTTAACCCTGACCAGTATTTGGCATTGCCAATGTTAAACCAGTTATCTTTTGTCCTCAGTTCCTATCTCTGGGTCTTGTGAATAATCTATAAAGGACTCTGATCATTGATTTTCATTGCCATACCTATGGCCATACGCAAGGGAGAAAAGATACATTAATAAGAAATCTTAAAGTGACCCAAGCTGTCTTACTATTTCTTATAAAACAGGAAATTACTCCAATATATCAAAATTATTTTAGACTAAAACACATGTTTTTCATAATCAAAGCAAATATACAAGTGACTTGCTAAAAGGAAACAATGGCCTGGCCCTATTTAAAAATCCAATCACATTCCTGATCTCATTAAAACATTTGCATTGCAAAGCTCCACCGTGAGATACAGTTATCAAAATCTCTGATGTTGCCAATTCTTCAGGGAAGATTTTCATCCAATAAAGCAATTTTAAAAATCTAATTTTGCTGAATACAATGCAGATTAATTACTGGCTCATTCTATAAATACCACTTCTAAAAACAGAATTGTTGCTGGTAAAGAGATAAAATCCAAACAGCATGACCAATTACTACCCTAGCATTTTCATGAGTTACCAATCAGTGCCTGCTATTACAAAAAAACAACATCAAACATTCCAGGATATAACTACAGCATTCACCTGAATTATAGTCACATCAAACCTAATTTATGAGCTGTGACACAGTCTACGTATTGTGTAGAAAATGAAACTGATGATAAAATTCTCATATCCTGGGTGAGTGTCCTATAGCGATGCTACAATAATGACAAACATTATTCCTTAGCCTAAATATAAGCAGTTGTATTTTAGAGGTGAGAAATCTAAGCAGTGGGGTTAACACACACCACAAAAGAATCAACAAAGGTTGTTTATTAGAGTCTCTACTCCCCAGAAAAACACCTCAGTTTTCTGGATGATAGGGGAGTAGGGGTGATCTTAGTTGTCTTGCTTAACCCTTTACATCCCCAGAAGGGCATTTCCAGTCAGATGAGTCTGAGCTTACATCCAATGACAAGGGATGCTATATATAATTCATTCTGAGACTCCTTACTCTTGTTCCAGCTTAAGATTCCTAACTGGGAGACCAGGAAAGGAGAGGAGGCTGGGAGTCCAGGGAAGTGGCGGTTCTTCCAGCAGCATCAGGTAAACAGGCCGGCTTCCCAGCCTGTGCTCCAGTGCCTGCAGATCGCCTGGGACCTGCACAGAGCTCCCAATCGCCAAGCACCCCAGACTCCAGATCTTCGCTCCCACCAACGAGACCAGGAAAGGAGAGGAGGCTGGGAGTCCAGGGAAGTGGTGGTTCTTCCAACAGCATCAGGTAAACAGGCCGGCTTCCCGGCCTGTGCTCCAGTGCCTGCAGATCGCCTGGGACCTGCACAGAGCTCCCAATCGCCAAGCACCCCAGACTCCGGATCTTTGCTCCCACCAACGAGACCAGGAAAGGAGAGGAGGCTGGGAGTCCAGGGAAGCGGCGGTTCTTCCAGCAGCATCAGGTAAACAGGCCGGCTTCCTGGCCTGTGCTCCAGTGCCTGCAGATCACCTGGGACCTGCACAGAGCTCCCAATCCCGGCGGGAGCCAAGCACCCCAGACTCCAGATCTTTGCTCCCACCAACGAGACCAGGAAAGGAGAGGAGGCTGGGAGTCCAGGGAAGCAGCTGTTCCTCGGGCAGCATCAGGTAAACAGGCCGGCTTCCTGGCCTGTGCTCCAGTGCCTGCAGATCGCCTGGGACCTGCACAGAGCTCCCAATCCCGGCGGGAGCCAAGCACCCAGACCCCAGGTCTTCTCTCCCACCAACGAGACCAGGAAACCAGAGGACCCAAGGAGACCAGGGGAGTAGCTGTTCTGGATCAAGTACAACAGGACACAGCAGAGGGTCCAGGGGACCAGGTAAGAGGATAAGCGCCCCAGATTCCTGTTCTTCTTCTTCACCCACGGGACCAGCATTCGGACAAGGAATAGAAGAACCACCAGATTATTGGACTTGCTAGCACCCACCAAAAGGGAACTCTGGTCCCCAGACCAGTAAGGGGCTCTTTCTGCACCCACTAGAAGAAGAGATGGGAAAGATACAATACAAAAACACAGTCAGCAACAGAAAAACAAATATGACACCGCCAGATTCTAGAGACTCCACACCAGCAAGACCCCAACATTCCAATGGGAAGGAAGCAGAAGAGAACGACCTTAAAAGCACTTTCATGAAAATGATAGAGGCCCTAAAAGAGGATATTGGAAAATCCCTCAAAGAAATGGAAGAAAAAACAAACCAAAAAAATGCAAGAATTGGAAGAAAAAACAAACCAAAAAAGGCAGAAAATGGAAGAAGAGATGAAGCAAAAAATGCAAGAAATGGAAGAAAAAACAAAGCAAAAAATGCAAGAATTAGAAGAAGAATCATACCAAAAAAGGCAGGAAATGGAAGAAGAAACAAAGCAAAAAATGCAAGAAATGGTAGAAAAAACAAAGCAAAAAATGAAAAAAAATGGAAGAAGAAACAAACCAAAAAAGGCAGGAAATGGAAGAAGAAACAAAGCACAAAATGTGAGAAATGGAACAAAAAACAAACCAAAAAATGCAAGATATGGAAGAAAGAACAAACCAAAAAATTCATAAAAGGCAACAAACGGACGAACAGATAAACAAAAAATTGCAAGAAGCAATGCAAACACTGCAAGGGTTGAAAACTGAAATAGAGTCATTAAAAAAAACACAATCTGAAGAAAGGCAGAAAATAGAAAAGCTGGACAAACAGACAGGCACTACCAATACAAGCATTACCAACAGAATAGAAGAGATGGAAGAGAGAATCTCAAGTGTTGAAGATACGCTAGGAGAAATGGATTTATCAACCAAAGAAAACCTTAAATCCAGCAAATCCTTAACACAAAACATCCAGGAAATATGGGACACCATGAAAAGACCAAACCTAAGAATAATAGGTATAGAAGAAGGAGAAGAAATCCAGCTCAAAGGGGCAGAAGGCATATTCAACAAAATCATAGAAGAAAACTTTCCCAACCTTAAGAAAGACATGCCAATGAAGGTACAAGAAGCCTACAGAACACCAAATAGAGTGGACCACAAAAAAATCCCTCGCCACATAATAATCAAGACCCCAAACATACAGAATAAAGAAAGAATATTAAGAGCAGCTAAGGAAAAAGGTCAAGTAACATATAAAGGCAGACCTATCAGAATTACACCTGATTTCTCCATGGAAACGCTGAAAGCCAGAAGGTCCTGGATAGATATTCTACCTACACTAAGAGACCACGGATGCCAGCCCAGACTACTATACCCGGCAAAGCTCTCAATCACTATAGACGGAGAAAACAAGATATTCCATGACAAAACTAGATTCAAGCAATATGTGTCCACTAACCCAGCCCTACAGAAAATTTTGGAAGGAAAACTCCAACCCAAGGAAGCTAACTACAACCAGAAACACATAAGCATTAGAGAATCTCTCTCTACCAACAGCCAAAAGAACAAAGGGGTGAAACTCCACACATAATTCCACCACCAACAACCATCACAAATCGAAGAAGGATGAGCAATCATTGGTCATTAATATCCCTCAATATTAATGGCCTTAACTCACCCATAAAAAGACACAGACTAGCAGATTGGATTCGAAGACAGAACCCTTCCTTCTGCTGCATACAGGAAACACACCTCACCCTTAAAGGCAGACATTACCTGAGAATTAAAGGTTGGGAAAAAATTTTTCAATCGAATGGACCCAAGAAACAAGCCGGGGTAGCAATCCTAATATCTAACAAACTAGACTTTAAAATAAAATCAATCAAAAGAGATGAAGGAGGTCATTACATACTCATCACAGGTGAAACCCACCAAGATGAAGTGTCTATCCTGAACATCTATGCCCCAAATACAAAGGCATCCACATTCGTTAAAGAAACATTATTAGAACTTAAATCTCATCTAAAGCCCCACACAGTTATAGTGGGAGATTTCAACACACCACTCTCACCACTAGACAGGAATACCAAACAGAAACTCAACAAAGAAGCAAAAGGGCTAATAGAAGTAATGACCCAACTGGGATTAACAGATATCTATAGAACATTTCATCCACATAAAAAAGAATATACCTTCTTCTCACCACCACATGGAACCTTCTCAAAAATCGACCACATACTTGGCAACATATCAAACCTCAGCAGCTACAAAAAAATTGGAATAACTCCATGCATCTTATCAGACCACCATGCTTTAAAATTAGAATTCAACAACAACACAAATTGCAGAAAACCTACAAACTCATGGAAATTGAATAATGCTCAACTGCACCATCCCTGGGTCAAAGAGGAAATAAAAAAAGAAATTAAAGACTTCCTCGAATTCAATGAGAATGAAGACACAACATACCCAAACCTATGGGACACTTTGAAAGCAGTGCTACGGGGAAGTTCATAGCGCTAAATGCTCACATGAAGAAACAGGAGAACAGTTATACCAGAGAATTAACATCACAGCTGAAAGCTCTAGAACACAAAGAAGCACACTCCCCCAGGAGGAGTAGACGCCAGGAAATAATCAAATTGAGGGCTGAAATCAATAAAGTAGAAACCAGGAAAACAATACAAAGAATCAACGCAACGAAGAGTTGGTTCTTTGAGAAAATCAACAAGATAGACAAACTTTTGTCCAAACTTACCAAACAGCAGAGAGTGAACATGCAAATTAACAAAATTAGAAATGAAAAGGGGGACATAACAACAGACTCTGAGGAAATCCAGAGAATCATTAGGTCATACTTTGAAAACCTGTACTCCACAAAATTCGAAAATTTAAAGGAAATGGATGACTTCCTGGACAGCTATCAATTGCCAAAACTAAATCAAGAACAGATAAGCAATTTAAATAGACCTATAACCCCTATGGAAATAGAAGCTGTCATCAAAAGTCTCCCAACCAACAAAAGCCCAGGTCCAGATGGCCTCAGTGCAGAATTCTACCAGAAATTCAAAGAACAGTTTATACCAATTCTTCTCAAAGTGTTCCACACAATAGAAGCAGAAGGGTCTTTGCCAAACTCTTTCTATGAGGCTTCAATAACCTTGATCCCCAAGCCACACAAAGATACAACTAAGAAAGAGAACTTCGGACCAATATCCCTCATGAACATTAATACAAAAATACTCAATAAAATACTGGCAAATCGGATCCAAGAACACATCAAAACAATCATTCACCACGATCAAGTAGGTTTCATCCCAGGAATGCAGGGATGGTTCAACATACGAAAATCCATCAACATAATCCACCATATAAACAAGCTGAAAAACAAAAATCACATGATCATCTCACTAGATGCTGAAAAAGCCTTTGACAAAATCCAACACCCCTTCATGATAAAGGTCTTGGAGAGATCTGGGATAACAGGGACATACTTAAACATAATAAAAGCTATATACAGTAAACCAACAGCCAACATCAAACTAAATGGACAGAAACTCAACGCAATTCCTCTAAAATCAGGAAAAAAACAAGGCTGTCCACTCTCTCCATACCTTTTCAACATGGTACTTGAAGTTCTAGCTATTGCCATACGACAACAAAGGGGGATCAAGGGGATACAAATTGGGAAGGAAGAGGTCAAACTTTCACTGTTTGCAGACGATATGATAGTTTACATCAATGACCCAAAGAACTCTACCAGGGAACTCTTACAGCTGATTAACACCTTCAGCAAAGTGGCAGGCTACAAGATCAACTCAAGAAAATCAGTAGCCCTACTATATACAGATGATAAAAGGGCTGAAAGAGAAATCAGAGAAACATCACCCTTTACAATTGCCACAAACAACATAAAATACCTTGGGGTAACGCTAACCAAACAAGTGAAAGACCTGTATCGTAAGAACTTTGAATCTTTAAAGAAAGAAATTAAAGAAGCCCTCAGAAAATGGAAAGATCTCCCATGCTCTTGGATAGGTAGGATCAATGTAGTAAAAATGGCAATCCTGCCAAAAGCAATCTACAGATTCAATGCAATCCCCATTAAAATCCCAGCACAGTTCTTCACAGACCTTGAAAGAACAATAATCAATTTTGTATGGAAAAACAAAAGACCCAGGATAGCCAAAACAACCCTGTTCAACAAGGCAACGTCTGGAGGCATCACCATCCCTGACCTCAAGCTCTATTATAGAGCTATAGTCCTGAAAACAGCTTGGTATTGGCACAAAAATAGACAGGTAGACCAATGGAATCGAATTGAAAATCCGGGTATTAACCCACACACGTACGAACATCTGATCTTTGACAAAGAAGCTAAAAATATACAATGGAATAAAGAAAGCATCTTCAACAAATGGTGCTGGCATAATTGGAGACTGGCATGTAGAAGAATGCAGATCGATCCATGTCTATCGCCATGCACAAAACTTAAGTCCAAATGGATCAAAGACCTCAACATAAATCCACCCACACTGAACCTCTTAGAAGAGAAAGTGGGTGGTACCCTTGAACGAATTGGTACAGGAGACAGCTTCCTGAACATAACACCAGTAGCACAGGCAGTAAGATCAACAATTAATAAATGGGACCTACTGAAACTGAGAAGCTTCTGTAAGGCAAAGGACACAGTCAGCAAGACAAAAACGCAGCCCACAGAATGGGAAAAAATATTCACTAATCCCACATCTGACAGAGGGTTGATCTCCAAAATTTACAAAGAACTCAAGAAGCAAGTCTCCAAAACACCAAAGGACCCTATTAAAAAGTGGGCTGCAGAACTAAATAGAGAGTTTTCAATAGAGGAGTCTAAAATGGCTGAGAGGCACTTGAGAAAGTGCTCAACATCCTTAGCCATCTGGGAAATGCAAATCAAAACAACTCTCAGATACCATCTCACCCCTGTCAGAATGGCTAAAATCAAAAACACCAATGACAATTTATGCTGGAGAAGATGTGGTGAAAGGGGGACACTCCTCCATTGCTGGTGGGAGTGCCAACTGGTTCAGCCACTTTGGAAAGCAGTATGGAGATTCCTCAGAAAAATGGGAATAAACCTACCACAAGACCCAGCAACTCCACTCTTAGGCATATATCCAAAAGATGCCCATTCATACAACAAAGATGTCTGTTCCACTATGTTCATAGCAGCTTTATTTGCAATTGCCAGAACTTGGAAGCAACCTAGATGTCCCTCACCTGAAGAGTGGATAGAGAAAATGTGGTACATCTACACAATGGAGTACTATTCAGCAGAAAAAAATAATGGAATCATGAGATTCGCAGGCAAATGGATGACACTAGAAGAAACCATCCTGAGTGAGGTAACCCAGTCACAAAAAGAGAAACATGGCATGTACTCTCTCATATATGGATTTTAGACATAGATCTGGGGAGTGCCAGCCTACAATCCTATGGCCAGAGAGTCTGGGAAACAGAAACTTTATTTAGTGGCTGATCGAAGAAGAGGCAGACTCCCTTGGTTAAGTACTGAGCTGAACTCAAGAAAGCCAGTAACAGAGAGGGAGGACTGATGATCAAAGGGATTAAGACTGGGCTGGTTTAACCCCCAGAAACAGCTGACCAGACAAAGGTTAACTCTTGAATCCCAGGCATTAGCCTGGGAAGCCAGCATGGGACTGATCAAGACCCCCTGAATCTGGGTGTCAGTGAAGAGGCCTAGGGAATCTACTGAGCCTTGGGCAGCAGATCAGTACCCATCCCAAGTATACACACGGACTTTGGACTCCCATAGAACAATGTGAGATGCACTCTCACCCTGAACTCTTGGGGAAGGGTCTAGGCCCTGCCCTATATGAAATGACACACTATGCACACCCCCATGGAGGGCCTCACCCTCCCTGGAGAAATGAGGGGATAACGGGGGGGGGGGCACGGGAGGAAGGGAGGGAATGGGAGAGGGACCTGGAACTGACTTGTGAAGCAACCTTGTTTCTTATCTAAATTTAAACTGGAAAATAAAATTAAAAAAAAAGTAACAACCCCCAAAAGCTGCCTGGTGTATTAAAAGCACCAAGGTGGAATTTGAGGCCCTGCTGAGACAAAGAAAGCTAATAAAAACCTTTCCAAAGCAAAAAAAAAAAAAAAGATTCCTAACTGAACATGCTAGCACTACTGTAAGGGCACTGCCCCACAGATGAAGCCAGTTAGGAGCAGAGTAAAAATAATTTTGTGTTCAGTGCTGCAAGGAATTTGAGTTTTGTATCTGAAGATGAGGATCTGAAAACTCAAGACCCATCAGAAAACCCTGTGAAGCCAACTTAAGGGATCCTAAGAATCTTTGAAGCTGCTGAGCGCCCAGAAGTCCATATCCAGGGAGCCTGAGGACCTGTCTCAGCCTTAACTATGCAGTATATCTTGATTGGCAGTCATAATTTTCTGGGCCAAGGTGGGAATTTTGCAGACCCTAGAGACTGGGTTGCAGTCTTCCTGAGCCACATCGGGGCTGTCTCTAGGCTATAGGATAAGCAACGATCAAAGCTAAGAGTCCAGATTTGGAAGTCTCGGCTTCCTACATTGTCTTGTTTGATGACTAAACAGTAGTATGGAATTGCAGCTTCCTCATATCAAAACACAAAATGAGAATTCAGAGGTACAATGCTTGCCTGGAATGCAGGGGATCCTAGGTTCTAGTCACAATGGCTTAGAAAAGGCAATGGAGGTTAATTCAGCAGATAAAGTGCCAGGATAGCAAGGCAGCTAGCCTATAATTCCAGAATAGGCAGAGACTCAATTCCTGGGGGCAAGCTGGCTAAGTTAGACTAGATAAATCAGTCAGTTCTGGGTTCAAAGTGAGAGACTCTGCCTCAATCTATATGGTGGAAAGCAATACAGAGAAACTCTTGATATCAAACTTGTTGGGTTTCTTTATGAATGCATACACATGTGAATGTACACACACACATAAGCACATACAGGCAAAAAAGAAAAGGAAAGAGAAATAAAGGAGAAAGGGGAGAGAGTTCTTAGCTTCCTCATTGGCAGATGGGGAAATCAAAGGCATGGTGGGCACTGTTATCCAAACCAGTTATTCTGAAGTTGCAGTTATCCCACAGTGTAACGTGTTGTCTTCCGCCTGGGCCCTGCAGAGCTGTCTGAACCCCCAAATAACACACAGGACACTATATTCATTATGAAGCTGTTGGCCATTTTCTGTTGTTTCTTATTGGCTAGCTCTGACTTAATTATTGACCCATAATCACCAATATATATTTTTATAAGGACTTATCTTTCCAAGAACGGAGATTTGTGTCCTCTCTTCCCAGGAATTACATGGCACCAGCTTCTTCACCACATTTTCCAGAATCCTCCTAGACTCCTAGTCCCACCTATCTTGCTTCCCTATTGGCCAACAGTGCTTTATTGACATATACACAGGTCTCTCCCATCACCACAGTTTTCATGATACAGTCCCTTGAAGTTTAACATACTGGATGGTTGCTTAAGACTGTATTAAAATTGGAAAGTAATCTACCAAGACTTCATCTACTCAGATCAGTGGTAACAAGGATAGTTGGTGGCTTCTGGAGTAAAGGGAACCATTTTTTCCTTGGAGTTGTGCTCATGTTCCAGTGGGTGACTCCATTCCCATGCACATGGGAACAGTACTAACTGAATTCAGTACATTATCACAAAATAAAGGATGTGACATTGGGAGGAGGATGTAATGGGGTAGTCTCAGGAGAACGGGAAAAAGGGGGTGCATGTCAAAATACATTGTATACATGGATACAATCTTCAAGGTATAAAAAATTGTATTGGGGGTTAGAGAGATGGATCAAGTGATTAAGAGCATTAGCTGCTCTTCCAAAGGACCTGGATTTAATCCCCAGCAATCACATGGCAGCTCACAACTGTCTGTAAGCCCAGCTCCAAGGGATCTGACACCTTCATATAGATACGTATGCAGTCAAAACCCCAGTGCACATTAAATAAATAAATCTTTTTTAAAAATCATGTTTTAAACCACAAACAGTTCACATTATTTCTACAAAGTCATGGACCTCTAGAAAATACTCCTCATTAATGATGTGTGTGTCCCTCCTTCCTTGTTCTGTCCTCAGAAACACTGCTGATGAAGGAGCACAAACCAGCAGTTTTCCTAGTACCAGAAGGTGCCATGCACTATGTGAGGGAAGAGATGTCATCATCAGTCTTACTCAACTGGGATAACTGTGAGCTACAATAATGACCAATGTATCAAGATGTCCTCATGGGTGCATAGTGGTACAAATATTATGGGGTAACCAACAACTTTCTGGTTAGATTTAAGGCCTACTCTGCAGAAGGAAACACATACCTGGTACTACAAATCTGGCCAAGAACCCATGGTTGGGAGCTTCAGACTCCAAGTGAACTTACTAGTATTTTGATACATGGACACAGCATCATACTACCCTCTAAATTGGTATCTTGGTGCTGCTCAAATACTTTATCAGAGAAGTTCCTTTGTGAAGTGGATGGTAATTAAGACAGAAACTTAAAACTGGTCAAAGTGCAGAAAATAAGTGTCTGTGGATGCTCTGCCACAATGGGACATCTATCTCACATCGCCTCCCCCAAGATTCAGAGTCCATTGCAGAGATTGTGAGAGTCAGAGACCAGGGAGGACCAAAGAAAAAATGGTATCTTCTGGACACAGCAAGACCATCCACTCAGGAATCTATAGCAGCTACCATTGCCTACACCATACTGGTACCACAAGATCAAACCAATCAACATTCCAGAATGAAGGGGGGAGAAATTCATGAGTCCCCACCCCTAGATAAGGAACTACAGCTGGCCTTTAGCTTCTGAGAAATAAAGTTTTCATTAAGGGTATGGCACCTTATAGGTAGACTCCAGTAGATGGCACCATACCCATGGATATATTAACAACATAAATTGGACTTGGTAGATTTTTTAAAGAAATGAAAAGAAGATGAAGTTGGAAGGTGGTATAGGGTAGGGGAAGGGTCCACAAGGAGTTAAGGGAAAGAGTTAGGGGTGCATATGGTCATATACATTATATGCATCTAGGAAGCGCTCAAAGAATTAATAAAACATTATAATAAAAATGAACTCCTGGCAAGGAATCAAAAGAACAATATCATTCTCCATCCACTTATGTGTGCCATGCCTTCACTCTGATTGTAATGAGCAAAATGAAGGAACTATCAAGAATCTAGGCAATGCTCAAGACTATTAGAAGGTCAACTTTTATAATGTTAGTAACCTCTAACGCAACTGGGGTGATTCTGTACAAAAGCTTACAACAGGCAGAGTGAGACTGACAAACATACTTTATAGTATTTACTTAGGCATGTGGCCAGTAGTATGGGGGAAGGTGGATTACATGGCTCCAGCCATAATGCAGCAACTCTGCCCTCCCACAAATGGTACTGAACATAGTTGACATCACAACATAAACACGCAGAGGCATCAAAAAGCAAAAGGCAGGCATTTTACTAACTTCAAAATGTGCAAATAAATTCAATGGATAGAAAAACCTATCTATATCCCACTCGATCTCATTTATCAAACTCAACAAAAATCAAGGTGAAAAGAATAGGAAGACATGAAAGGAGAGAAGAAGGGAGAAGAGAGGGAGAGATGGAAAGAGGAAGGGTGGAGGGAGAGAGGGAGGACAGAAGGAGGGGAGGACTAGGCTCCCTCTTGATTCTGTAGGAACAAATTTGCATTCTAGCACCCAGATTATGACAGGTTTCGTTTTCAGCATTTGGATCCAATTTATTCAAATAATTGCAAC
The DNA here is from genome assembly GCF_017639785.1 of Mesocricetus auratus. Classification (NCBI taxonomy): domain Eukaryota; kingdom Metazoa; phylum Chordata; class Mammalia; order Rodentia; family Cricetidae; genus Mesocricetus; species Mesocricetus auratus. The sequence goes on along the minus strand of NW_024429194.1, from coordinate 24,948,114 downwards.
CTAATTACACCGAGCTATTTTAAATACTGATTTGCTTCCCATTTAATTTAAAGCCTTGTCACCTGTGACTATTATTCCAAATAAGTTCCTCATAGTTTAGACAATGGCAAATTAATTATAATGTTTTTAATTAGCTTTGCTGAGAAGCAACTGTTCTTCATAACCTGCAGTGAACAGAAAGGACTGTCACAGACAGAGCCTGTCACACACAATTGGGACCTTTTATCTGTCTTTTTTAAGCAAAAATGGGTTTACATTTTTGTAATATTTGTGGAGGGGTGAGTGTGTATGTTAATGTATGTGCACTTGCTTTGACAAACATATGGAGGTCAGAGGACAACTAGCTACAGTCAATTCTTACCTTCTATCATATAGGACCCAGGGATAGAACTCAGGCCACCAGACTTGGCAGTAGCCACCTTTACCTGCCAAGCCTTCTCACCAGCCCCATTTTCCTAGTATTTAAATAATTAATATTTTTATACCCCATAAAGAAGCCAGAAAAAAATCCAATCCCCTGTCCTTTGATCTTGGAAAAATTAAATAACCAAATATACTCATGAAAAGAAGAGCAATAAGTATTATTTACTGTCATTTTTAGTATGTGACTGCAGACTGAATGTTTTGTGACACTATTGCTGGAGAGATGTGAACAAATGCCTACTTACTCCAGATAAGAAGCCAACACAACAGACCAAAGTGTGGTACTACCAAAGTCCAACTTGGTTGGGTTTTGTTGGGCTACAGGATTGTGAGTGAGTAAATATTTACAGGAACAGAAATGATTCAAAGATATTCACTTCACCAACAGCCTATCCCAGCATGGGTGACAGTTCATGAAAGTGGGGTGTACAGTACAGCCTATAGGCAGTTGAACAGGTTGGAGAGTATCCTCCATTCCTCAATTTGTCTGAACCTCCTCCTGGCAACTTGGCTGGTCTCTACTTCTAGGGTGTTCTGCTAGTCAGTATCTCTCAGCAGTCTTTGCAGCTTATACATGTTTGGGGAGGGAGGAGCATAGTGAATCTGGTAAGTTTCAGGGACTTCCTAAAGCTGTTGAGTTGTTTACTTCCTGAACTTAAGGAGCTTCCCAGTAGGACTTAATGTTACACACACACACACATACACACACACACACACACACACACACACACACCTCTTAGAACATAATGTTGTTTCACCCTCTTTTAACATCTTGCATCTTAACACATTTTCTTCCAAGATGGTTTTTCTTGGAGGAAACTGCTACACAACATTGTAATTTTCACCCCAAACTCTGTTACTCTCTTGAAGACCTATTTCCAAGAGCACTTCACCTAGTTTGAATATACTATGTGTGCATTCTTATGAACAAATGTAGATGAGTCAGACAAGATACTAAACATGGTTTCAAATGCCAAGCATTTTGTCAAACTCTACCCTTCCAAATCTTTAAAGAAAATGTCATATGAAAATGGAATTTGTAAAATTTAACATTGGCTTTTGACAGTTGGAAAAGTTTTTGTTGCATTACAGTCATTAGTGGCCTCTCAGATTGCCTACAACTCAGTCTGCTGGGCACGACATTCACTGGGTTTACATGTGACAAATTAACCTAGTCCAGAGGATTAGAACCAGACATTAAAGTATAAATATGACCCATATTTGAAATATATCAGTCTTGGCTTAGGTCCTGTCCCTCTTCTCCTTAGCTATCTGGTTAGGCCTTTCAAATGTCCTATTTCTGACAGCCATGGTAGTATGTGCTTATGATCCCAGCCCTCAAAGGGCACAGGCAAGAATATCAGGTATTCAAGGCTACCCTTAGCTATAAATCAATGTCTGAGGCCAGTCTAGGGTTAAAGAAGACCTGCCTCAAAAGGAGAATGGGGTAACTACTTCTACAACACAGGGACCACATAGGCAAACATACTTAAGGAATTAGCAATGTGCCTGTTGGAGAGCAGACACAATGCTGGCCAATTGCAGTTTTGCCTGGAATTGTAAGAATGTTTGGATTATATGGACTAAGTTTCCAGGTAGGTCAATGAACTATCTTAATGCCTGAGAATGAGTGATTAAGGATTCTTCTATTATTATGAAATATAGACAAAGAGAAAAATCACCAGGAAGATAGTCCTTCACACTTGAGAAAGCTGACTGCTGGAGCCAATATGAAGCCAGGAGGAATGCTGTTGGGAGTAGAAGCCACAAGGGTCATATTTCTCATCTGTGGCTGCTTAAGACTGGACATTGTACCTCCTGAGCCTCCATGTGGCATGATAAGAGCATTGCTTCCCACAGCAGTGAGTAGAAAGAATAAGGGAAAAAATAAATAAGTCCAGAAAGTAACTAGGGAATGACCAACAAGAAGGGCTGAGCAAACTAGATGCTGGCCTTATAACTTCTTCTTTTTCATGTCTCTTTTTCGTTCCAAATTTCTCTCATAGCATAATAATAAGTATAGGTATCACTACAATCCACACTGATTTCATAGTTGGCACTTCCTTTATGCCAGTTAAATGTCACTCATTGAACTTCTGTCATCAGCCTGTCTCTCAGGAAATGGCTCCTGTCAATCACAGACTTTATTGATAAAATGTGTCAAGGGATCAAGTCAGAGCATTTCTGTATAAGGTTGGGTACTTGGTACATTCCAAAGACAAATGCCTTGGTGCTTTGTACAGACCTACACAATTCTCTCTGCTTTCCTGATAGAGATCCTGCCAGACCATCCAAGAACCACCAACCAACACTGTCATGGGGAACCTCCTTGAGAATGGTTATGAACTGAACCCACAAAACTCATGCATCGAAGTCTTCTCCTGGTACCTCAGAATGTTACCATCTATGAAGACAAGTTCTTCAGAGAGATGGTTAAATCCAAATGAAGCCATTAAGGTAAAGCCCTAATCAAGAGAGGATTGGTGCCTTATACAATGTGAGGTAGACATCACAAGCACAGAGAGAAGGCCATGTTGGGACAGAGCAATAAGGCAGGCCACCTGAAAGCCAGAGAAAGAGATCTCAGAGGAAACCAACTCTACCAACCTTGAACTTGCAGCCTGAGAACCATGAGAAAACATATCTCTTCACCTGGACTGTGGTACTTCCTTACAGTAGCTATAATAAACTAACTCAGGAGACCAAAGAGATGGCTCAGCAGATAAAATCACTTGCTGCCACACCTGAGGACCTGACTTAAGTCCCCAGCTCCCATACAGTGGAGGGAGAGAAGCAAATTCCATCTACACACATACACAAAATAAATAAACGGAAAAAACAAACACAAGGTTGAGTGTGTGTATGCTTCCAAAGACAAGAAAAGTCCTTAGTGACAGAGTTTACAAAATATCTTAATATTACAGGTATTAAAACAAAAGTGATGTATGATAACTACATAGATATACTAGCCCTAAAAATTCTCACAACTTTTTAACCTACCCCACCCTTAACCAATTATTGCCTCATTTCATTCATGAATTCCCACAAACCACTATTGTGACCATTTGAGTGATTTGGGCCCCCTTAGGCTCATAGGGAGTGTCATTATTTAAAAGGATTAGGATGTATCGTCCTGCTGGAGTAAGTGTGGCCTTGTTGGAGGAAGTGTGTCACTGGGGGGTAGGCTTTGAGATTTCAGAAACTCAAGCCAGGCCCACTGGCTCACTCCCTTGCAATACTTTAAGACTTCTGGCCTCCAAACCCACAAGAGAACACATTGCTATTTGAGCTACTCATTTGGTGGCACTTTGTACAATGCTCTCAGAAAACTATTAACAGTATAACAAGAAAAGGTGTTTGCTTGGTTGTGAACTCATGCTGCCTACTCATCCTGCTTCTTCATCTAGTCCTATGTGGTCCTCCCAATGCACTTTATGCATGCTTTCTGAGACACTTGCATAGAGTGTCCTTGTCACTATTCTATTGCTCTGAAGAGACACCAAATGAGTAACCATCTTCTGAGCACTGCTGAAGAATGGATCAGGAAAATGAAATGATAGAGAGAGAAGGGGAGGATAGCACAGAGGGAGTACCCCATTCACAGGCTAGAAGCACTACAAAAAAAGGGCTGGGATGTAGCTCAGTGACAGAGCGTTTACCTAGCATGAGGAAGGTTCTAGGTTCAATCCCCAGCATTGCAAGAAACAAAGAAAGAAGAAATGAAGCAGAGAGAAGCCTTAGCTCCCAAGTGCTTGGTAAAAACTCAGATATACCACTCATGGACATAGGGTAGTATATAATATATTACAGTAGAGCATAATTAATATAATATGATATTCCAGGAAAAGGGTCACAGGAATCCAAGTCATCCCTTCCTTCAGCTATAATTTACCCATTTTTTTATTTGCACTAAAAATTGAAAAAGTAAGTCTGAGATATTACAGTAAACTAAAAATGATCATTGGATAAATATCATTAAGGGATTTTCCAAACTCCAGAACAAAAGAAAATTTGTCTTCTTAGACATTTATCAAATTAGCAGAGCAGGAGATAATCCCCGCCTAAAACATGCCTGGCCTGCCCTGATTTCACCAAGACCAGGTACGTTTGCTTGCATGTTATCAATTGTTTCCATCCATTACTAAAATAACCTAAAGTCAGTTCTTCTCTCTGAATTTTTTTCTAGGCTATGACATTCATTCAGCTTGGCTTCCAGACAGTCTTCACAGAGCCAGACATGAGCTGCACAACACCTTCCTGTTTGTATACAGTTCCAGAAACTATACAAAATGATCATGTCAAGTCATACTCCTTAACTTTATTCTTGCTGAAGTTAGCTCAACATGCCCAGGTCCCGGATTTCTGTGACTTTTCTCTTAGTCTATTTCATTGGATTTCCAATACAGAGGTAAATCTCCCCCAAGTCCTTCCATGTGAGCGTGAAAGATAGACTGTTATTTCATTTTATGGTATTATAGATAAACAAGACTCTGAGAAATTTTATAGGATGATGCCATTTCTTTGAAACAGACCCATAAGCCCAAGGCTAAATAGAAATTGCAACCAAATCAGGGAAAATCACATAAAGCGTATTTAGAAAAACCTATTTCCTCTGTGTCATTCCCCTGTGTTCTATATTCATGGAAAATCAGTTAAAGCTGAGAGAGGGAAGGAATGAGGGGGAATTTACAGAATATAAAGAATTCCTGGCTCAGCCCCCACGCTTCCCAGGTGGTCCTCTATCCATCTAATCCCAACTTCTCTCCTAGGATTCATCTGCTATCAGCATCCTCTCCCCTCTCTAACAACTCCTTTTATCAAGCCTGCCTCCTCCACAGTTGTCAGAGCCAGCCTGGAGCAGCAGGGCTATTGCTGGCTTGTGTCAAAAGCTAGAATGAAAAGCAAGGAGCAGAGAGGCTCAGCTCTCTGCTAATCAGAGATCCAGGCTCCAGGCTCCAGAAAAGGCTTCTTGCCCAAAACTCGGACAAGTTGCAAATGAACTGAGCTATCGAGTAGAAACAAAGTATCAAGGAAAGAAGAGAAATGAAGAGGAAAGGACAGCGTCATGCAGAACGGTATTCTAGGTATGGGGGCGGGGTCATAAAAGTTTTGGAACCAGGGCTTCAAGAGGCAACACTGAAGGGCCGTGAGAGGGTCCAGTCTCATTAGTCTGGAAAGCGGATTGAAAAATTGGTGGAGATTAAGTGTTCACAGGCGAGAGAAAGAGAGAGAGAGAGAGAGAGAGAGAGAGAGAGAGAGAGAGGGAGGGAGGGAGGGAGGGAGGGAGGGAGGGAGGGAGGGAGGGAGGGAGGGGGGAGGGAGGGGGAGAGAGAGGGAGAGAGAGGGAGAGAGAGAGAGAGAGAGAGAGAGAGAGAGAGAGAGAGAGAGAGAGAGAGAGAGATGGCAAAGATGGGACCAGAAGTTCCATTCAATCCAAAAGCCAGGAGGCAAATGTTGAATGTAGAAGAATATAACCTCGTAATCAAACTATCTCATTCAACTCCAAAAAATAGAAAAGATCAGAAGCCATGTTTTTAAAGGTTTTTAAATTTCTTTTCTTCGAGTGTGTGAATGTTTGTCTGCATGTATAGATGTGTGCCAGTGAAGGACAGGTACCTAAGGTTAGAAGAGGGCATCAGGTACCCTACAGCTGGAGTCAGAGATAATTGTAGCTACGTGGGTGCCAAACCCAAGTCCTCTGAAAGAGTTACAAGCACTCTTTACTATGGAGCCATCTCTCCAGCCCCTGGATTTTTTTTAATTATATGGAGAAGAAAGCTAGAGAAAGCACGAATTCAATAACTTCCCCTATTTACTTATACAGCCATTACTTACGGTGTCTTCTTTAGACCTTTTAAAAAATTCAAACACATTACCAAAAGCAGTTACAGGGAATCAAGCAATTACGGAGAATCAATGTTCCTTCCCTGTCAGGGGCCCAGTGGGAAAACTCTTTGTCTTGAAACCATAAAGGAAGCCTGGCTTTTCTTTAAGCATGCCTTTTCCTTCCCAACTTTGTCTGGTTGGGAATAAAGCCTTCAGCATCCGAAGGTAAATCAATAAGTCAATATAGTCAACCAAAAGGCATTGGCACAAGATATTTTAATTGATTCATGTCAAGTCCAGACTCATTCCAAGCTGTCTTGTACTTTAAGTAAATACCAAAGAATTCACCTCTGGCCCCTGCTTTTGGATATAATGCGTATAAACATTTTCTCTGTGTTAATAAAGATCATGTAGATTATTTACCTAAAAGTAAAAGCATACCCAATGTGAGCTGCTTCCTTAAAAATGCTAACATGGTTTTAGAGCTCATGGGAGGAAACTCATTACAGGTCACATCGGGAAGCTGAGCCCAAGGGAGGTTAAATAACTCACTCCAAATCCCAGAGCAGGTGACATATTTTTGTTTTCTCCAAAGCACTGTCCCAGTGAATTTATCAGAACAGGTCTTAGCGAGCAGTTGGTCACCCAGATATCTCAACATGTACTTCCCTTCCCCTCTAGTTAGCTGTGTTGGCCTCAGACAGCCGCCCTGTGATGTGACACCACAGATGCTTTACTCTGTCAGTCGATGCCTAGAAAGTGAGCACTACAAATATCCATGAGTTAACACTCACACATCATCCTGCAGTTTATAGTATGATTAGTTACAGAACAAGAAAACAAACATCATAATGCAATAGGTTTACAACTTCAGATGTGGCAGGGAGCAGTCAACCAAGCCCCCTCATTTTAATGACATCTTAACCACTTGGTTCCCAACCATCCAGGCTTTGGTATAGTACCAGCTCAAGGGAGAGACTGTTTTTAAATTTGAAGCAATTAAATAGATGTGTACCACCTATTAACAAAGACCAAAGATCAAGTTGACAACGGGGTTGCCGAGAGGAAGAAGCCCACCTAGCAGACGGCACTTTATCTACGGGGTCTGTTCACTGAAAGGATATCCGTAATAACAAGTTATGACCAGGCAGAACTGGTAATGAAATGGAGAATCTTCTAGAAGCCACTACTGTGCCAATGTGAGGAGCAGGTTGTAAGCAGAGCAACCAGAGTCCCTCAGAAGCAGGGAAATAAAAGAAGAGCTAAGAAACATGAGCGTGTGTGAGGAACTAAAGAGATCCCAGGCTGAAATTGCATCTCTAGCCCAGAGGTAGCACAGTGGCAGTGAGATGTGACAGACTGGATTTCCAGAAAAGGTACAACAGTGGCCCTCAGCCCACATCTCCTGTGATGGGACTTTGCCATTTCCCTTTCAGAAGGGGGGAGCCCTGTCCTATGCTCCCTTGGGTGCCTGACTGTCTTGGCCAACCAAAAGGACAGAAATGGCATCCTACCAGATCCTCAAAAGAACTTACCAGAACTAGTAGCTACTGCTTCCTGCCTCTGTGTTGGAAATGACATTATCCAGAACCCATCATGCAATAGAAGCTGAATCTTGTGAAGAAATGCCCTGAAGCATAAGATATTTGGTGTTACCAGCTGTTAGTGTCAGAGCCTGGGCTCTGGCAACCCTAACAAGCTAGACTTGGCTGCAGGCCAACTAAAGAGGTAAATTATAGTGAAAAACCAAAGGTAGGTTTATCTCATGTGACCACATTGGGAAGAAGAACAAGGAGACCCAGCTACCCCACTACTCCCCCACCAAGTCCATCTCAGAGTCTTGTCATGAAACTTGGCTTAAACAGTAAGGGACATGAAAAACAGAGCACAACTAGACAGGCATCACTGACCTGTCACTGTCTCGGTGCCTCTCTCTCAAGCCAAGGGGTCTGAGGAGCTGTGAGAACCGTGGAGTCTTTGTCAGGGAGATCACTCCCAGCTCTGACCGACACCAGGCTTCAGATTTTCCTTCTCCCAGCCTGAGATTCCTGGAGGAATTTTAATGTCCTGAGATTTATTGTTTGGATAATCTGGCAGACAAAGAGAGGGGCACAAGTGTCTCTCTTTAAAATGTCTTTCCTCCTGCCAGAATGGTTGCAAGGAAGTTGGAGGCAGAGAGGAGGGGAAACATGGCAGAGAACAGGAGTCACAGGCCTTAGGAGAGAAAGAGCCATCTTACGAGGACCACAGCCCCACGCACCAAACACCAGCTGACACCTAACTAACCTGAGCAAGCTCATCTTTGCTGTTGCTACTGCTGTTGTTATTTTTGCTGTATGTGATGATGGGCACATGACTAGAACAACAAATGTGTGGGGAGCGGAAGACAGCCTTGAGTGTCGATCCTCGCCCCCCCTTGTCTGAGGCGGGTCTACTTTTCCCGCTGTCGCCATGGCATACACCAGGCTAGCTGGCCTACGTGCTTCCCGGAATCCCCTTACATTCGCATCCCATCTCCCCACAGCAGCACAGATATTTTAGATGCATGTGGCTTTGGGTGGGTTCTAGGGATCCAAACTCAGGTGGCCAGGTTTGCCGGGGAAGCATTTTATCTACTGAGCCATGACACCAGTCCCAGAGACAAAGTCTGAGCAGTATCCTTCCCAAACTCTCAGCTCAAGAAATAAAGAAACTAAAGCGTTACTTCAAGTAACACAGTTTGGAGATTGACTTGTTACCCAAAATACAGGAACACCATAGTACTGAGTCTTGCCTAGATCTTTTGTTCAAAAGATATCATGATAGAATCCAAAAAAAACAAAAGCAAACAAAAATCAGAGGGCTGTGGTTTGTTAAAACAGAGGACAGGCCAGGACTGCCCTGAAATGCTGTGTGGTACTCAGACCAGGCCCCTGTGAGACCTGCAGAGAGGACCTGAAGATGTTACCATGGCAACCCAGCTGCTGGGTAAAGCATTTCATCTCCTCTTTGGCTAGGCTACTGGCCACTTCGGTCTGTAATCTCGCCCACCTCCTTGTTCTGTATTGAAAGAAATTAGGAAACGGAAATTAGTCAAGGAAAATAGATTTGGTTCTGGATTGGTCAAACCATAGGGAGTAAATTTTTAAATTCCCTCTTGCCCCTGCCTGTGGCCAAAGGCTAGAACACATCTACGTGTAACTGCACCCAGGTTAGTGAGGGAAAAGGAGTCTGCTCAGATTGCCTCTGCTTTCTGTAGCAGACACTACAGTGTGTGTGTGTGTGTGTGTGTGCGCGTGCGCATGAGTGCATGTGCATATGCGTATGTATTATAGTGTATATGCATACATGTGTACATGTGGGTGTACACATCCAAGCACACATACATGTGGTGTACACATGCATGCACATGTATACATGGGCATACACATTCATGTACATGTACACGTGGGTGTACACATCCATGCACATGTACACATGGGTGTACACATCCTTGCACATGTACATGTGGATGTACACATCCTTGCACATGTACATGTGTGTGTACACATCCATGCACATGTACGTGTGGATGTACACATCCATGCACATGTTGTGGAGTAGCATCCAGGGGTCAGTATCAGATGCCCTCCTTAATTGCTCTCCACCTTATCTTTTGAGACAGGGTTCTCTTCCTGAACCTAGTGCTTGCCTATTGACTAGTCTAGCTAGAGCAGCATCCTGACCGTGTTCCTGTCTCCAGTGTTTCCTTGGAGGACAGAAAACACAGATCTATCCTCAAAGGAACTGAGAGTGTATTGTGGAGCCAGGTATGAGTGGCCACAGCCTGGGAACATGGATCCAGGCTTCTCTCTGTTGGAAACAGAGCGCCATGAGGGCTAGCTTATGTTTAGACAACATGGCACTGATATGGATATCTGACACGAGTCAGCTTAAACATGGAAGACACCAAACATCTTGGGGGCTGTGAGTCAATACAAAATGGCTAAAACAGATGCTTAGGGAACCCCAAAGAAAGCCATGGTAAACAGTGATGCCATTCATTATATAGCTATTTTGGCAGAGTGTCACTTTTGCGTGATTCTTCTTTTTTATTTTATTTACTTTATCGGTATGGGTGTTTTGCCTGAATGTATGTCTGGTGCCCCTAGAAGCCAGAAGAGGGGGTAGATCCCCTGGAACCAGACAGTTGTGAGCTGCCATGCGGGAGTCAAATGCAGGTTCTCTAGAGGAGCAGCCGGTGCTCTTAAAGCACTGAACCATCTTTCCAGCTCCCATTTTTGTGTGGTTCTGTAAAAATATGGCCTTGAGGCAAGAGGCCCAAGCCATTCACTTCCACCATTGCTTTCTGCCTGTATATGTCTGTCTGGACGTCTGTGTCCCTATCTCCATGAAGCCTGTGTACCAGTCTCTATATCCATGCCCACCTGTGTGTGCCAACATTCACCTGGGTGCCTGCCAGCTGCATACTCTGCTGGTCTGGATGCCATTGAAGACAGTACATCTTATCTCCAAAGCTCCTCCAAATCTCTTCAACCTCCAGTCTTCCATGATTCCTCTTCATTTCCTGGCATCTGAGGAGGAACCTCTCATCATCAGATGCCATGTTCTAATCTGGAAATGGTTTCATGAACTTTTGATCATTACAGAAAGAATGACAATCATAACTCAAGGCACCCCCCCCAGATATACTGACAGAAAATCAGGTTACAGCAAAGCCAGGGAAACTGTATTACAGGTTTCAGATGCTATCTGATGGCATTCCCAACTTGGAGTTAGTGGTCTGTTAAGTTGACACATTCCAAAAGGTTTCACCTCTCTCTCTCTCTCTCTCTCTCTCTCTCTCTCTCTCTCTCTCTCTCTCTCTCTCTGTGTGTGTGTGTGTGTGTGTGTGTGTGTGTGTGTGTGTGTAGTCAAGACTAAAAGTGGGCAGTAAGCAGCTATCATGGGATTTAAAAATGTATGCAGCATGGAACAAACATGCATGTGCGTAAGCATACACACACACACACGCACACACACATAATAATAAATACAGTGTTTTGAAGATTCTATCTTAGCTCTCCTAAGGAAGATGGCACAAATCCAGAGTTACTCGTGCTCTCTCTTCCCGTCCTACACAAACAGTGTGTGGGAGACTCTGGCACATTCCATCTAAAGCTACATAAGCACTCACTTGGATACAGCCCCTGCACCCTAAAAAGCCCAGCAGCTCACAGGGAGTGCTATGACTGAAGAAATAGAGTCCTTTAAGGGCCCCAGTCCCTAAAGCATCTGCTAGTGGGGCTCCTCGAACAAGCACCAATAGACAGTTTGAAGTTAGTTAACCGGGCGGTGGTGGCGCATGCTTTTAATTCCAGAACTCGAAGATCTCTGTGAGTTTGAGGCCAGCCTGGTCTGAAGAGTGAGTGCTAGGACAGGCTCCAACGCTACACAGAGAAACCCTGTCTCTAAAAAGCAGAAGAAGAAGAAGAAGAAGAAGAAGAAGAAGAAGAAGAAGAAGAAGAAGAAGAAGAAGAAGAAGAAGAAGAAGAAGAAGAAGAAGAAGAAGAAGAAGAAGAAGAAGAAGAAGAAGAAGAAAGGAAGGAAGGAAGGAAGGAAAAGAGCAGAAAAGAAAAGAGTGAAGTTAGTGTGCAGCTTTCAAGCAGGTATAATGATCAAGCAGGAGCATGGGGGCAGGATCTGGAGTCAGTGCAACTCACCCAACGATTATAAGTCTCACATGAAAGGAGAGAATATGAGCTCCTACAATGCCTTAAGCATTCCAAGGCAGCAGCGCTTAGACAGTGTGCTAATATGGAAAGTCCGGATTACTGCAGTAGATATATTAGTGCTTGGAATATGTTAGTGGCAGCTGTTAACAGTCTTTCTTATAGTAGGTAAGGGGTTAGGTCTGAATATTAGAAGAATCAAAAAAAGATGCCTCACCAGGTAAAGTAGGGAGTGGGGGAAAGGAGCTCACTCTACCAGTAATTAAACAGTAGATTAAATGTTTTAGTTTGAATATTTTTATTGTGCCCACACTTGAAATCATTGTTTATACTACTTTGGATTCATTTTTGCTCTTCCAAAGAATTTTTATGTCTTTACTTGGTTTCCCTTCTACCAACAAAAATAGTTATTAGCCTAGTATGGTGGGCACACCTTTAATCCCAGTACTCAGGAGGCAAAGGCAGGTGGATTTCTGTGAGTCTATATAGTGAGTTTAGTGAGTTCTATGACAGCCAAAGCTACATAGTGAGACCTTGCCTGAAAAAGAAAAAGCCCTCCCAATTTTTTTGTTTTTCTTTATATGCATGTGTGAATGTGTGGCCCAAGTGTGTGGGTACCACCAGAGGTCTGTAGAGGGCGCCAGACCCCCTGGAACTGGAGTTACAGGCAGTTATAAATTGCCTGACATGGTAACTAGGAACTAGATTTAGGACTTCCTGTGAGTTCGAGGCCGGGCTGGGCTGATAGCCTCCAAAACAATACAGAGAAACCCTGTCTCGAAAAACAAAAAACAAAACAACAAAAAAAAAGAACAGGAAGTATTCTTAACCTTTGAGTCATCTCTTCAGCCCTGGGTTTGGATTTCTTAAGGAAGGAAGGAAGGAAGGAAGGAAGGAAGGAAGGAAGGAAGGAAGGAAGGAAGGAAGGAAGGAAGGAAGGAAGGAAGGAAGGAAGGAAAAGAATAAATAAAATATCAAACATCTAAGTGGTTATGGATCTTTCTTTTCATTGCTAAACTTCTCATAATGGCACTATGCAACTTTTATAATGCCAAAAAGAAAAAAGATGACATTTTAAGAACCAAGTAAAGACATAAAAATTCTTTGGAAGAGCAAAAATGAATCCAAAGTACTATAAACAATGATTTCAAGTGTGAGCACAATAAAAATATTCAAACTAAAACGAAAATGGGGTGTGAGATCTGCAGTTGTCCTCTGGCTTCTTCACACATGAGCATACACCCACACACAAGGACAAAGATGTATAAAAGCCGGGAGCCGGAATGTTTACCCAAGTGAGAACACAGCGCGGATCCCGAGTTAAAGGAGTAAATTGCAGGCCCAGCACAGCAGGCTGTGACGTCATCCTTTGCTACTGGACAAAGGCACACACACAGCCTGCAGGGAATGAGAAAGGAGATTGTGGTTTTACTTTTGGGTCTGAGAAATATGTACCTAAAAGAGAAAATCATTTCATTTTACAATGCTACCACTACATCCAGCACTTGGCTTGGGTGAATTAATTTTCTCCCTAGAATTTATGGCACAGAGTTCAAGAAGAAACCATATTTTCTAAGGCAAAAACAGAGTGGCATTTACTGCCATTTCAGAGTCTGGGCAGGATGGGAACTAGGGAATTGCCATCTTTTCTGCTCTGATACCTTCTCAATGCTGCTGGCCCAAAGGAGTCTGTGGTCACCATGGCAACCTGGCACAGCATTCTCCATGAGGTGGAAGGAGGGGCCTGCCTGCCTTGTCTAGCTCACACTGCTCATCCTCTGCCCTCACCTGACCCTCCCAGTGGAGACCCTTCAGGCCCATGGCACCGACTTCTTCCATCGGGTCCTTTCCATGACTGTCAACTACGGTGACGCCTCCTTAAATCGAGTCTTATGGGATCTGATCATCAGCTGGGTTTCATCTCAGGCTTAAATACTCCTAGTAGCAGTGTAGATGGCAACTGCCCAAGGCTAACATATCCAGCCAGTGTGCATAAACACAGCTGGAAATGTTAACACAGTCAAGTTCTTTCCTCCATCCCTCCATCCTTCCATCCCTCCATCCCTCTGTCCCTCCGTCCCCTCATCCTAAAGAGCCTCAGTTCTTCCTCCCACAGATCTGTGCTGATCCAGATGCTCTAGCTTTCTCCCTGGTTACTCTTTGAACTACCCAGAATTCCAGAAATAAGCAGCTAATGCCTGGCACAGAGGGGGTGAGGAGCCCTCCAGAGCAGGGTGAGCTCTGATCAGCCGATGTCACCTGTTTTGACAGCAATCTTTTTCCATGAAGGCACTGAAGTCCCACAGAAGTAGCCTTCCATATTGATTAGCTGTACCTGTCAAGGGCAGGAAGGGAAGCAGATGTGCTGACGTCACGCCACTCTCATCAAGTGCCTGCAACCTTAATTCAGCCCCTTGCTGGGCATGTTGAAAGTCTAGCTGTTGTAGTTTATTTTAAAGTGCCGTGAAGAGAAGTCACACCACACAACAGGTCTCACATGGGAGGTTTATCGGAAGAGGAGAGAGAAGGAGCGCGGGGGGGGGGGCAGAGACCTGTTCCTGGGGACAAGAGTGGCAGAAGAGACGGAGAGAGAGGGGAAAAAAAGATGGGAGGTGGGCAAGGCCCCCTGTTAAGAGAAGGCAGCACATGTGCACAAAGGGTGTTCTTAGTGGCTGCAGCTGAGGGCGTGTCCTCTCAAGACCCCAAGGGCAGGCCAGTGCAGATGCCTGAACACTAACTCCAGTGTCTTTATGCTCCTGTAGGGAAAAAGAGATTGAAGGAGGGGAGAAGGAAGAGAATGAAGACAGTAAGGACAAATCAGCTCTAACTTCCAGATTGGGACTGTTATTTCCAATATAGTGTGCATATGGGTACCATTCCTTAAATACTCTGAAATAATAGTTATCATAACGACATTGAAACTGGCACTTTATAAGCATTTACCACATGTTGAACATTGTCCTGGCCATGCAATGGGTATTTTATATTAGCTCTCTTAGTTGACATTTACAGAAAAGTAAACTGAGGCGCACACAGGTTAATTAATTCGGTCTGGAAGGGCCGAGCCAAGATTTGAATCCGCACTGACTGGCAGAGACCCTTCTTTGACACCTACTATAACTCCTCCAAGGCATTGCTTATTGGAGCAAACTGGAGGCTAAGCACTTTTACCTTGGCATTTTTCTGACTGAAGCAGCATGATATTGTCTGTGCCACTCATGGCTCTCCCCAGATCCAACAGCTGCACTCAGTCCCACAGATCCCTGAATCAGATGTGTCCCCCATCCCAGCCAGACAGTTGGGAGAACTGCCCATGGCCCAGGGAGACCAGGGTTCCCCTATCACAAAGGGTTGGTGCCCGAGAGACCAGAAAGGACAGAAAAGAGAGAGGGGAACCCTGAGCAGGGGAAGGTGGGGTAAATGAGCACTGTCACAAAAACCAGGACCCAGCACATGGCACAGGTGACCCCCATCCTGCAAACAACACACTGAACAAGGGCCAAGCCTGTCCAGGAGCAAAGCTGGTTCCTAAAGGAAGTTCACTTGTTTCATCGCTCTTCAAATCCCTCAGATGGAGACAGCTAGAAAAGTCAGAAGAAATGGCCTGGTCTCCCAAAGCTGTTGTCTCCGGTTCCCATCGCAAGGGTAGACTCCCACTCAGGAAGACACAGTCACGTGCCTGAAGTGGAGCTAATGAGGTAAAAGAGGGAGCTCCGCCTCCTGCCCCTGACCACATCAATGCCCCCTACTGCTCACAGTGTGCCCCCCCCGGCCTGTTTGAACCCCATGTAACTTTTTAAAAGCCCATACCATTCCTAGTGAACCAGTTTCTCCATATGTCTCTGTCTCTCTACCTCGAACTTGCAGCCCTTAGCTCCACTGCGGTGCCTGCCTGCCTGCTGCTATGCTTGTCAACCTGACAGTCAAGGAGACTAACTCTCTATAACTGTGAGCCCCAACTTATAAATTGGTCATGGTGCTTTGCCATGGTAATAGACATGACATTAATTAAGGTAATTAATAGACATATAGTATAATAGACATACAATTAATTAAGATAAAACAGATACTAAAACCTACAAACTCATCTCTTCCTAAGTAGTTTTTTTGCCATCTATACTCGCAAAAACATTTCCTGCCATTGGAGCTATCTGACAGAGAGTGTGGAGAGTGGTGTTTCAGTGTGTGTCTCTTCTCAGTTGCAGAGTCACCAACCAAAGCGGCTCCAGGAATATTTACAACACAGAAATAAACAGACAACAAATTTGGGTGGGGGCAGGGAGAGTTGCTATTTCTGGTGCATACATGGTTGAATATTCATAACTGGACCTCCAGGAGAAGCAGACTTGAACACCACTCTGGAAATTACCTGGAACAAGCATGGAGACATTGGGTCCTTCTGTCAGTATGGAAAAACCATCACTTTTATTTGTATGTTTTTACATGTTTTGACTTCTTCAAAAAATCACTATGTGGTTTTAGCAAAATTAATGTTCTTACTGCCATGGAAATAACTGGAATAGATGCCACATAACTTATGTTGGTAGAAAATTGATCTTGTTTATTTTCTTTTCAGAGTATACATTCACTGTGTAGGATTCTTTTCTGTAAATTAGGAACAATCCTCTAAACCAAAACAAACATAACAGAGAGTAGAATCACAGTTTATGTGAGTTTATCATTTTTTTCCTAAATGACATGTAGACTCCATGTAATCCTAGTAGGCCTTTCCATAGATTTTGGAAGCCAGATTCTCAAATGTATATGTGATGCAGGATAGGCTAGAAGTAATAAAAATTGATGTTGTAGAGGATTTACTATTAGTAAGTTTGCTTAGGAAATTTCAAGTTATACATAGTAGAATTTAAATGAAGGAGAAATGCCTCCAATATGACTGGGAGATAACAGTGTACTAACCAGACTTGCTGAACACGTATGCAAGAGAATTTTGTACTGTAAATAAAGTTTGGGGTTGCTGAGAAAGTTTCTGCTAATTTTTGCTCACCAAGATGGGCCCCCAATTAGCCTCTATTTCCATAACAAAAGGAGACAATCCAGACTTTCAACCAGCCATTAGGCCCTTCCCCGTATCAAAAGACATCAAAAGACATGCCTCTAGCCTGCAGCTCAAGAGGGCTACATAGAGTCACAACCATCATTAAAACCTGGTCTGCCACCAAGTCATCCAAGCTCTTATCCAGGAAGACCCAAATTCTACCAGTGGGCAAGACGACCTTGGGTAACAACTATTTGAAAAGAATAACCCTATGCACTTAAGAAACAATTCTGATATCTTTGCTGTGTAATTCTCCCATCTGCTCAAGTGACCAGACTTATGCAACCTCCTGTCTCCGTTTAAATTGTTCAAAGTGTAACCTGGGCCAGGACCTGAAGGAGAGAGATTTAAGGATGACAATGTTTGTGGAATGTATAAGCCTAAGGCCCTACACAAGCTGAAAAAAAATTCTATTCCAGGATGGTTTCCATTTGTGCATTAGCTGGAACCAGTCATGTACTATTACTCAAGAGCTTTTTTTCTTAATGTCTTAGTGTGCAGATTGATTTCTCACTACAAAAGCATGTTAATTCTAAAACATGGATATATATATAGTTTTATATATACATATATAGTTTTTTAAATATGTCCATTTAAAAGGGACTGAAAAGTCCATCTTAGAGAGGAAAAACAAACAACAAACAAACAAACAAGTATGAGATTTATCCTAGTCCTGACACCGGGGTCCAGTAGAGTACCCAGAGTGGCCAAGGCAATATAGTATTAGTCTAGCGGCTGACAAATGGATCAGTAAACAGAATCCAGAAATAGACACAATCAATTTTTGGCAAGTGTGCCAAGTCAGCTTAATGGGTAAAGAATATTCTTTTCAGCAAATGGCACAGAAAAAAATAGGTATCCATATGGAAAATATTTCCATGGTGTTCAATTCTGTTTCTAAATCTGCACATTTTTCAATATGCAATGCGCATGAGTGGCAAGGCAAGATGAGATGCCCAAAATGTGTATTTTCCCCTAGTGATGGGACTTCAATTTCAATCAGAAGGTGCATAGATGCTGCCTGCTGATTTTTTAAATAAATTGATGACATGCGGGACTCATTTATCTACCTCCTGACCCTATAGCCAAAAGTCTAAAATCAAAATGAGAACCGCAACCTTCCACTGGTAAGTCACACTGTCACCAGGACACACAGAACCATGCCGCTGAGACCATCTAATTCAGTCCTCTTCGAAAATTGAGAAAATAAATGCTACTCATTTGAAGAACATGAAACCTCAGAGCTGGGTCTCCAGGCTGCTGGAGAAGCCACTGAGCAGGCTCCCATGGGGTCTCAGAGCATCTGTGGTCACCTTGTGTTAACGGAAGCAGAGTCAGCCAGGGAACATAGGACTGTGGAAGTCTTGTGGGAATTCCTTCACTGGAGGGGGGTGTTCTACCAAAGTACTGCCCCTGGGTAACCAATGCATTTGTTAGGCTTGTATACAGAGCATGGATGAGGAGTTGCAGGCAGGGCTGAGTGACCCTAAAAAGCAGCTACATGGATGACAGCTCCCCAGTGGCCATAGAGAGTACCATCTAACCATGTAGAGCCCCCTATGGCCATGTAGAGCCCCCCCCCATGGTCATGTAGAGCTCCTCCCTTGACCATGTAGAGCCTCCCTGGCTTCAGTCTTTATGCATTCCTCCACCAAGACCACCTGCAACTAGAGCAGAATTACATGCAAATAGATGGAGGGTGTCTGAATATTCAGGTGAATGTTCTATGAGGGAATGTCAGCAGGACACACACAGGCCTGATCTGATTGACTCTTGAAGCAGGCACAGCTGATCTGATGAACACAGAGGCTGTTTCTCCTAGAGGACTAAGTCTACAACAGGAAGGCCAAGAGAGGGCCAGCTTTGCCCTCCGAGAACACTTTTCGAGAGGGACTGACTCACATCTCCATAACGATACCAGCTCAGTGCAGAGAAGAGCAGGGAGGAATGAGGAGAGGCTGCAAGGGGCAGCTTTGGAATAAGAAGAAAGGGATTATCAGTCTTTTATCTTGAAGCTAAAACACATTTCCCTCTGACAGTTTTAAACATTCTGAAACATCTTGTTTGAACACCACTCTAGGATATTAATCTAGGATAATGAGCAGGGACGCTGACTCCTAAATGCATGGTAACTCTAAAAATAAGCTTTTGAAGGTGTCCCATTTGTAACAGGAAAGCGCCTATAAGCCCAATGTTCCAATAAAACCAGGGTCTCAGTGTCAGTTCTCATAGCGCCTGCACAGTTGTCCAGGAGTGGATGGAGCCAGGGGGAAAGAGGGTGGTGCAGGCTTCCAGAAGCCCCAAGCACAGCCTTCCAGGGCAACACTCAGATAACAGCCCCGCACGGCTCTTAGGAAGCCCTGGACCTTCCATATTCACACCAAGCAAACTGAACTCCATCTCTGGCTCCCTCCTCCAAGGGTCAGTGCCCTATTTGAACATGGATCTCAGTCACTAGCTTGTGTTTATAAAAAGATCCCTTAAAGAAAATGACTTCCTTGTGAAAGAAGCCACCTTCTTCCTGCCTATCTCTTAGTTGATAATCTTCAAGAAGGCTATTTTAAATTTTTGTTCCATTTATTCGTTGGGGGCAAACAGGCATAACATGTTGGGGTCAGAGAACAACTTAAGGGAGACTGTCCTCTCCTTGCAACACGTGGGACCCAGGGGTTGAACTCAGGTCAACAGCCTTGGTGGCGAGAGGCTGTATCCCTTAAGCCATCTCACCGGCCCAAGGTGGCTATTTCTGAAAGATGGTAAGAGGTTCCCATGACCTCAGGAGTGCTTTTGTGAAGAAAGTCCCCTTCAGCTGTCTGTTGAGGCAGTTCTCTTCCTCCTCACCGAATACTTCAGGATGACACTCGGATGCAACTCTTCCCACTCATGATCCCAGAGCTTTGTTGAGACGGAGAATGTGGAAATGTGCCAAATTATTTATGGATATATGAGTAGAGAGCAAAACACTGTCATCAGCTGATCCAGGACGAGGATCCTGCACAAATGCTGTCATAGGAACACCTTGCCTTTTCGGGCGCCCACATAGACTTTGCCTATGAGGAGTAACTTCAAATACCTGCAGTCATTTCTGGAATCCAGATGGATTTAGGGACAGCCAGGTGTGGTGGCACACATTTGTAATGCCAACATTTGGATAGCTGAAGCAGGAAGTTTGGGATAAGCCTGAGCTACATAGTGAGTGCCAAGCTAACCAGCCTGTGCTACATAGTGAGATCCTCCCCCCCCAAAAAAAGCATTTCATACCAGTTTCATTGTGCATATCAATCATAGGCAACACAGAGAAGACATAACTGAAGCATATGCCCTGCTTGTCTGAGTCGGTCTCTTGTTTGGAAGAGCATGTATGTGTATAGAGGGACTTGTCAATGCAAGTGGTACCAAGGGTTCCCTGAAGCCATGGGAAGGGCTGCTTGGCAGGGATCAGAACCCAGCTGATGCTGCAAACCATGCCTATATTGTTGCACAGGTATCCAGGTGGGTGGTTTCCCACATGGAGACACATATGGCCAACACCTAGACATGCCTGGGCTGTGGTTCCGCTGAGCTGGTTGGTGCAGAAGGATGTCTAAAGCAGGAAGAGAAGTGAGTCGATGGGCCAGAGTTTGATTTAGATGACCACTCCTGGGCTTTAAGCCAGCAGGATGGGGAGACCAGAAAATGCTGTCTTCTAGTAATGGGCATAAGACTCTAGTAATGAGTCTTAAGGAAAGGTGTGACGATGGGCATAGAGTGTGGCAGTGAGGACTCGGGAGCAAGGTAAGGGATGCAGAGGGATGGGAGAGGTCGGAGCTCTGGGAAGCCAGCAGCTCCAGAGATTACTCTGCCCAGGAAGTCCTCAGGGACAATGCAGGTCAAATGGAGCAAGAAGGAAATCTGCTTAGCATGGGAGAGCAGAGCCAAGATGGACTGGAGGGTTGAGCTAGATAGGTGTTTTTGTAAGCATGCTGCACCAAAGCTAGTCCAATAACCAAGACTTAGGAGAAGAGGAGACCCAATCAGATACAAGGATTTTAAGGAATATAGGATATAATGGGGTGCAATCCCACCAGAAAAGAAAAGCTTTCGAGGGGGACAATTTGGCAAACAGATGTTGAAGGACACAGTATTTTCAACTTATCCTGGGAATTGAGGAAGATCTCTCCCTCTCCCTCTCCCTCCCCCATCCAGCCCCTGCACACCCATATGCATACATACGTGAGCATCCCAAATTAATGCTGAGACCTATGATCCCAAGGGACTTCTGAAACAAACAACCCCACCAGGCAGACATGTGGAGAACTATGCTGCCATTCTCCTGACCCATCCATAAGATTATAACCTGTAGGAGTGAGTCCCACAAAGCTGTCCACCCATGAGGGCAGGGATAAGGAAATTAGCACAGGCAGAGATAAAAGGAAGTGAAAGGAAAAAGGACCTCCTCTTTGGAAACTGGTCACGCTTCTGATTCCCAGCTTGTGTGAGTTTCTTTCTCTGGTAAATAAATATATTGTATTCCCTATTGTATTGACCAACATCATTATCTGGTGTCAGAACATCATTAACAACACTTGTACTGGGAAAAATGAAACAGATGAATGTATACTATACAGCCCTCTAGGACATGAAACAGAATCAAAAAGGAAAAACATGAAAACATTCTCCTGAGACATTTAACTATTCTTTTTCAAAAGTGGGAAGTGATCTGGGGAGAGCAGGTTGATCTCCACTTTGCTCCTCAGCGTGCTCTGCTAGAATATTGATTTTCATGTCACACCCCTTCAAATCAATAAACTCCATGTTGGCAAAGATGCAACATCAGCATCACCAAGATGGAGGAAGAGAAGAGACATCATCAAAAACTGAAAAGAAGCACACCCGTGCAAGCCACACACAAAAAGCCAAGAAAGCATTGCAAAAGAATCACATGCATATGGGTTTTTAATATTTCTATGTTACATAGACAGAGTTTATTATTATAGTACATTAAAATTCTAGCCATTAAACTAAAAGAATCTCCTGTAAGTGAATTTTCCTTCCAGCAGGGATGACGTTTGCTACAAAGGCAAAGACATCCAACACATCTTGCTGTAGCTTTTAGAGAAATTGCTAATTTGTTCTTAAATTTGGGGTTTGTTGGAGGGTGTCATTTCGAAGATTTGTTTGGGAGGACCTGGGGGCTTTTTTGACACAGGATCTCATGTAGTCCAGAGTGGTCTTGAATTCACTATGTAGCTAAGGGTAATCTAGAATTCCTGATTCTACCACCCACCTCCAAGTACCAAAATTACAGGCATATGCCACACCCAGTTCAAATTTTGTTTTTCTCAACTCCAGAACTTATTTGCATTTTAACTGAGAAACAGTTCCATCCAAGGAAATATCAGCTCTCCAACAACGAGAAAGCCACTTTGATAGTGGTCATGGCTGTTTAAGAAGTACACCAACCTCTCCACAGAGGCAGACATCCACTAAAATACAAAGAGAAAGCCAAGTGAATGTGTTGGGACCCTATTGAGCATAACGGTCAAGGTTTTACATGATTAGTGACTTTAGAAAACACAACACAATACAGACTTGCAGAAAACCACACCTAGCTCTGTGCTGGCTGCCCTAATCCTCTTAAGCAGGGGTAGTGGTGTTTGGAAAGGGTCTTTGTGGTGTGTAGAACTTAGAATTAGCACACAGAAGGCTGAGGAGACAGATATAACTCAGTCAATAATGTCCTTGGGCAAGCATGAGGACCTGAGATGGACACTCCCTCCCCCAGCATCCCTATTAAAAGCCATACACTGTGGCAGTGTCCCCATCACTACCCCAGAGCTTGGCCCAAAGCAGTCCCTCAGCAATTGCATAACTCACCTGCACAGTTAGCAATCACTCACACACACACACACACACACACACATACACACACACACACACACACACACACACACACACTGCGACTCACGTGGATCAACCTGACAGACCTCCACCTTTCCCAAAAGTCAGCAGTCACTCTGTTTAACTAAAACACTTTCCATCCACCAAATAAGAGGATTTGTCTTAATTTTCAGCCCTAAGCATGTGAAGAGGTTCTCAAACTCAGTGGTCATCCTCAGGCTACCATGGCAGCCTCTTGGCCCTGTTCACCTTGGTAGTTTAGAAATGAATGGATGCTAAAGAAATGTGTGCTAACTTTGTGACTGAAGTTCTTCAAGTATAATGAATTTCTAATTCTCTCAAAGGGGACATAAACACTACTCAGTGAAACGAAGATAAGTACCAGTGACCATCGGGGTCTGAAGAATATGTCTGTGCCATTCCAGATCCTGAGTGTGGTGTGAGCTTGCTGAATCAGAGCCGAGGGCCCTTTGATGGTGACGGGGAAGTGGGTATGAAACCATCTGGTATCACAGTGTATAATGAATAAGCAACAAGCCCTAGGAGCCTGTTACCACTGTAACCTATAGTGAATAGGAGACCAGAATCAAAGTTGCTCAAATGACATTGTATTCCCACTCAATCTGTTCTTGTGGAAAATTCAAGCTCTTATAGGATCTAGAAATAGCCTACATATCTTGTACAAATTGGATTGTGCTTTCTTGTAGCTACTTAAGACTCCTTCACTAATCTATCCACAGGACCTGCAATGCAGGTTGACAATTCAATTTACCACCCGAAATTACGAGGAGACAAGTCTGGGGTCATGGTCCCACTGTGTGAACACAGGAGAATTAACATCATCTAGCCCAGTGGAATATCCCACTGTAATTTCTTTGATCTTCTGGGCAAGATGTTTCCTAGGAGTGAGACAAGGGACTGGTGACAGAGGAGATGAGTGAGCTGCTATGAGAACTCCGCAGACCCATCTTAGGATGCAGAGGGAGTACCAGGAGCATTTGGGAGCTGATGTGCCAAGTGTGAAGAGGGGTGGTACAAATGACTATATGGTCACTGTCCTGAGAAACAGGGAAAGAGGGGGTGGTTGTCTTGTCAGTTAACCAGCCAGGATTAAGTTATCCTGGGGAGGGAGATTGGTCTGCTGTGAATTGTGCAGAGACCAAAGGTGGGCCAATGCGGATTCTAGTCCTCTGTTACTGCCTGGATCTGTAACTCTGTAACTTCATATCTCTCTCTCTTTCTCTCTCTCTCTCTCTCTCTCTCTCTCTCTCTCTCTCTCTCTCTCTCTCTCTCTCTCTCTCTCTCTCTCTCTCTCTCTCTCTCTCTCTCTCTCTCTCTCTCTCTCTCTCTCTCTCTCTCTCTCTCTCTCTCTACCTCTCTCTCCTTTCCTGCCTTCTAGGAAAACAACAACAGTGGGCAAACCTGACAGAGGCTATTCAATCCACCCAAGAAGTCCCAACAAGCAAAGACTAGGATATTGCTAGGGTTCTGAAATGGCTATCTTGGTTATCAACTTGACTACATCTGGCATTAACTAAAACCCAGTCGGCTGGGTATACTTGTGAGGGGTTTTTCTTAATCATTTTAAGGGAAAAGAGCCACCTCTAATCTGGGCCACCCCTCCAGCTGGCAGCCTGTATAATGGACATGAAAGAAGGAAGCGTTTGTTCTTTGCCTGCTAGCTTTCGCTCTCCAGGCAGGTTCATCCCTTCACTTAGGCCTATTTCTTTGGGATTCTGGTGTGTACTGAAGACCAGCTGAGACATCCAGTCTCATGGACTGAACACCTGCTGAATTCTTGGACTTTCCATTGGCAGACAGACATTGTTGGACTAGTTGGGCCACATCCTGTAAGCCACTCTAAATATATATATATATTTCATGTATATGAATTCTAATAATTCATATGTAGAGAGAGTATATAGTCATTCTATCAGTTTTATGTCTCTAGAGAACCTTAATGCAGGTTCCAAGAAAAGCTTGTGATAAATATTAAGATAGCTGAAAAACGTGATCTGGATAAGCATCACAAGAATAGATCACTTACAACATGAAATAAATAATGCTACCATATTGGTTCAATTCAGAATCTCAAGTACTAGAACTGATACAGCAAATAGCCATAAGCTTTGACTTGCACCTTGCTGATGCTGGCCGTGTAGATTGTGTTTATGGAGGCGATTGGGCAGCTGAATTGACTCAGGGAGGAAGGTTGGGACCAGCATTTTCAGAGCTCCTAACAGGGTGGATACAACATCTGACAGATGCTTGTTACACAACATTACACTCAGGATTTTTGAAGGAATGAAAATAAAGATGAAAACAACCAAATTCTGCAAGAGTCTTGGCCATCTTCTACTGGCATCTCTGCCCAACATCTGTTTGCTCCAGCCTACTCTGTGCCAGGAGCACACTGGATACTCAGGATCCACAGCTACCCAGACAAGTTTCCTGCCCCCAGCCTCCTAAATAGGGGAAAGTGGAAATGCAGAGGGAGAAGAGGAAGACAGAGAAGTATCACTTCTCAGGAGGACAAGATGGGATGATCACTTAAGCCCGGGAGTCCAAGATCAGCCTGAATAACACAGCAAGACCAGGGGGAGAGGTCTAGGACAGGTGGGGGGAGAACCAAGCTTAACAAGATAGAATGCTCTGGAAGGACAGCAACAATGAGCTCTAGGGAGGCTAATTCAGGAGGATTGCCACAAATACAAGGTCATCCCAGCCTGTATATCAATACCCTGTTGGAAGGAAGGAAGGAAGGAAGGAAGGAAGGGAGGGAGGGAGGGAGGGAGGGAGGGAGGGAGGGAGGGAGGGAGGGAGGGAAGGAGGGAGGGAGGGAGGATGGAAGGGAGGGAGGAGCAAGAACAAAATTTACTTCACCTATGCAAAAAGTATTTTTTAAAATTAGCAGTCCACTTCCTCATACATCTGTTGTACTAATATTAAAGCCTATATTGTGAAAATATTCATATTGTTACGGCAAGAGAGATGGCTCAGCATTTAAGAGTACTAACTGTTCTTCCAAAGGACTAGGGTTTGGCTCCCAGTACATGCATGGAGCCTCACAGCTATCCATAACTCTAGTTCCAAGGGATCCAACACCCTCTTCTGAAATCTGTGAGTACTGTATGCAGTTAGTACATAGACATACATGCAGGCAAAACACTAATATACTTATAATGATAATAAAATACGTTTTAAAAAATCAAGACTATAAACTGGAAACTACTGTTAGAATGCAACCTAAAAACATATGTCAAAAGCCATTGTGTACATCGAGCAAGTCTAACGTATGGGGCAAAAGCCTGGAGATTTAAATAAAAGATGAAACGTCCGACCATTTATGCTAAGAGAATATGTGTGTGCGCCTTTTGTGCTAAGAGAATGTGTATGTGCCTTTATTGCAAGGAGAGTGTAGCCTTGTATACAGACTTACAGCACAGAGGGAAAACCCCAGGTGCAAGAGTCAGTGTTTTCCTCGTACTAGATGTCGATGTCAGTGGGGCCGGGGGGGGGGGGGGGGCTGTAAGCCAGGACTAGGGAACAGGATATACCTGTGGTTATCAGCTGACAAGCAATGCATAGAGATCTGTGGGGGCTGGGGTCCAACAATACATCATAATCATTCAATTCAGTAATTCTGTTCTCAAAAATATACAGTAAAGACACTATCCAGAGATAAACTCTGAGATGTTTGTACATGAATATCTGCAGATATCCATAGAAAATGCATCAACAACTAATAATAATATCAGAAAATGGACAGAACTTTTATACTATGTCTGTATAAAGAAGTACCAGGAAACAAGAATCACTTTTTAAATAATATTTAATAACATGCATTTAGCCTCATGAGAATTTTAAAGGAGAAAGCAATTTATGGATTTGTATGTGGGATAACAAATGACAACTTGCCTTAAAAATAATATCCCCAATGCTTGTATACACGTACAAACCATGATCGTATGTCTGCATGCATATACAAACATATTTCTATGCTTGCATACCCATATGATCTCAGCAAAATACAGAGCATCATTTCAGGATACCAGAGAGTTCCTCTCCTTCACTCTTGTGTTTGTACTTTTCCCCTCGAATCTGCTGAAACTGCCTTCTCATCAGCCCACATGAAGAACTGGACCAGGATGACTTCAGCATCCTGGAGTCTAATCTGGTACGTGCTACGCAGCAGGTGCTTAGGAAAAGTCAGGTGACTGGTGTAGGTCACAAGTTCAAAGCCGTTGCTCCACTACTTAGAACCATCCACCCACTGAGTCAGGGCGACGGCTGGCTTTTGTGGCAGTCAAAGCACGTTCTTCTCCCGGAGTGACACCTGCTTGATGGAGTATTCAGCGATTTCTTTGTACAGTGCTTCTGTGTGCCACTTGTGAGGGCAGAACTGAACCTTCCCAAAGTCACTGTAATCATCCCATTTCCCCCTCAGAAATGTCAGAGACGATGGGTTAAAATGCCTGCTTTTCTAGGGCATTCTTTTATAAAGGCTTTAGTCCTAAGCTGGGAATTCTAATCACATGCATAGTAAGTATCAAAATGAAAGCCCCTTAGAACTGGCATTAAATGGTAAGCATTCTACACAGGGGTCCCAGGACCTCTAACCTCACACAATACCCTACCCGACAAGCACAAAAGTCAGCAGATGTTTCTCTGAATCATACACCTTGTCCCAGAATACCTATATTCTCTTTTTTAACATTTTTATTACTTTAATTTTAAATAGCTTGCTTCACGTGTCAATCCCAATTCCCTCTCCCTCCCCTCCTCCCGCACCCCCCACCATCCCACCCTATCCCCACTTCCTTCCTCTTGCAAAACATTTTTTTTAATTTATAAGATCTTCTGTTGAAAAGGTGTTTGTAACCACAGTAGGCTTCCTCACACCCAGTGACAAGGCCACTGCAGACCCCAAGGCCAAAATTCGCAAACTGAGCGCACAATCCTGAATCCTGGATTTCACAAGTCACTGGCACCTGCCATCTTGTCAGTAACCACACCCAGAAGAGGGGAGGACAAGAAAGGGCTAACAACTGCAGCAGGTTAGCAGGGCCTCAGCCCTCTCTGCCCCATCCTCCTTTGTCTCAGCATGCATTCTCACCACAGCCAGTTAACAGCATTTTCAGCACATGCCTATACTACCAGTACTCAGGAGGCAGAAGGGAAGGATTGTGAGTTCAAGACCAGTCTGGGCTGTATAGAAAACCTCCATTTAAAAATAAACAAACAACAAAAGGCGGTGGTGGCACACACCTTTAATCCCAGCACTCGGGAGATAGAGGTTGGTGAATCTCTGTGAGCGTGAGGTCAGCCTGATCTACAGAGTGAGGTTCCAGGTTAGCCAGGGCTTCACTGAGGAACCCTATCTTAAAAAGAAAGATGAAGGAAGGAAGGAAGGAAGGAAGGAAGGAAGGAAGGAAGGAAGGAAGGAAGGAAGGAAGCTATAAAAGGCTGATCACAAAGATTCCTTGAGAAGTTTGACTATACACTTTGTTTTTGAGACAGAGTCTCACTATGTAGCCCTGGCTGCCCTAGAACTTGTTATGTAGACCACCTTTCCCAGAATTCAGAGACCTGCTTCTCTTCCTCCTGAGTGCTGGAATTAAAGGTGGGTACCACCACACCTTGTTTTAACTTTACCTTTATATGCCCATCCATTCTTCCTTAAAATGGTACATCATTATTGCATTAACTATGCTATCTTATGTCAGAGGGGAGGAAATAGACACATTCAGCCTCCTTTGGAATGGCTAATGCACTATGATATACAGATGGCCAACTCTCTAGAAAAAATTCATATTTGCAGGACTCCCTATTTCCATGGTGTAATATGTATCCCCATCAGATTCAGTACTTAGCTACCAGTATGATGTCACTAAATACATTCCAGAGGAGTTGGTGGGTCCATCACACCACTGACAATAATTAAGGACATCATGGAGCTGTACCAGGATTAAAGCAGTTGAGATCATGTCAAGATTTGTTCATGACCTACAATATTCTTTCAGAAATATTTTTCTCACAGCTGAATTTGTTACGTTATATAGCCTCAATGAGAAATATTCTTTTTTTTAAAGAGGTATATTTATATGTGTTCATGTATGGGTGTGTATGTCTCTGTGTGTGTATCTGTATGTGTATGTATATACACACATGCCTATGTGTATGTCTGTGTGCCTGTGTGTGTCTGTGTTTGTGTGTCTGTGTATGTGTGTGTGCCTGTGTGTCTGTGTATCTGTGTGTGTGTGTATATGTGTATCTGTGTCTTTGTGTGAGTCTTTGTGTGTGCCTCCTGTGTGTATGTGTGTTTATGTGTGTATCTGTGTGTATGTGTCTGTGTGTGTCTGTGTCTGTGTGTGAGTCTTTGTGTGTATGTGCCTCCTGTGTGTATGTGTGTTTATGTGTGTGTCTGTGTGTCTGCCTCTGTGTGTCTGTGTGTGCCTGTGTGTGTCTCTGTGTGTGTGTATGTGTGTCTGTGTGTGCATGTGTGTCTGTGTCTCTGTGTATGTGTGTGTTTATGTGTCTGTATGTGTGTCTGTACCTCTGTGTCTGTGTGTGTGTGTATGTATGTGTGTGTCTATGTGTATATGCCTCTGTATCTGTGTTTGTGTCTGTGCATCTGAATCTGTATGAGTATCTGTGTGTATGTGCCTGTGTGTGTGTGTGTGTGTGTGTGTGTGTGTGTGTGTGTGTGTGTGTGTGTGTAGGCCAGAAGAGGGAATCAAGTGGCTCCCTCTATCACTCTCTGCCTTTTCCTTTAAGTCAGGGTCTCTCCCTGGAACCTGTGAACCTGATGTTCACATGTCCTCTGCTAGGCTGGAAACCATCAACCCCACTCGCATTTGCCCAGGGCTCATCCTCGAAGGCAACCTTTACCCCACATGCTCTATCCAGACCCTCCCTCCCAGGGGAAAAGTAGAATCCTGCCCCCTAAACACATGGGCATCTCAGCACTAAAGCCAAGCCAACCCCTGGATCCTGCTATCAACTCTCCCAAAGGACCTCTCCCCACTGGCTCCCTACTGTGGCTTCCTTCCCTGGTGTCCCTCACTCACTGGCATGTGATTTTTTTCAGCCTGCCCATCACTGCTATCATCACATCTACACAGCACTTGTCTCCTAATGCTGTCTCTAAACCCCTTCTACTCCAAGGGACACTTGGTGACTTGTTCTGAAAGCATCTGAGACATACTGGTGTGAAGAGACAGGAAACACTTTGGGTTGGACTCATGAGCCTGGAACCAGCATATCATGTAGGGAACACACATTGGTCTTGCTGGCCTCCCCTCTACAAACACCCAGATTTCCCTTAGAGAAGCTTAGTGGAACTGTCCGTCCAGACATGCCCAAAGGTAGCTCATGACACAGGCCAGTCATTCAGCGTTCCCTAATACAAGTCACGAGTCAAGTGATGGAGGACAAAGACTTCTTGGTCTGAGGGCAGCCCAGAAGAGAGCTGGCCACTGTTTCTGGCCTCCCAAACTACCGTGGTCCCTCCTTCTCAAGGTGGGTCTTTCCTCTGTGTGCTGTCGTGCGACTGACAACTAGCTCCTTCCTTGCTTAAATTACAGAGTCCATTCCAGTCCATCCGTAGGGGTTCGGGCATTGCAGGGTAATGCAGTTAAGTCCTCTGTGTCCCTTAAATTTCCCCACTGCTCTCACAGATGGGTGTCACCACAGCATCTCCCTAAACTCTGGACATGGCAAGCTCTATGTTTATTCTCTTCATTCTTCTATAGGGTCTCAGACATTCTCCAAGGGCCTCAGAGAAAGCCAAATATTCAAAAGGAAAGTGCTCTGGAAGCTGGAGGCAGAGACAGTCTGTTCTAAGAGTCTGTCAGCTGCTCACAGTTTGCCTTATCGACTCTGTATGGGGCAGATGAGGATAAGCTCATGGGAATGGGATACTCGCAGAGGAGTCTTTATTCTCAAACAATGAATTAGCACAATATTAACCAAGGAGACCTCAAGGGCTTCTAGAGGTGACATCTCAGCGCCCGAGTCTCCCAGTTCCGAAACGGATCATGAGGAAGCAATCAGGCAAAGGGTAGACAAAGGGTGTTGTGTGAGTCAGCCCCATGCAGCTGACCAACCCCAGTGCCCAGGGTGCCAGCAAGCAGGACTCTTTTAAGATTCAACATTACACCATGCAGCAAGAAGGGAGGCAATTAAGTCAGGAGCCCTGGTGAGAATGAAAAAGCCAGTGGGGAGCACATTTCATTTGTCTCCATTAGAAAGGAGAGCTGACAGGCATCTGACACCCTGCCCTATTACCAGTCATTCCTGTAATGCTTCTAAAAAGGAAAACTAGGCTCCAAGGAGATTCGCTTAATGATAGCCTCAAAAAGCTGCAAGCCTCACAAGGAGAATGAAGTCCCACCCTGGCAGAGGAAAGCAGCTTGAGGCGAAATCAGCTAGAGGGAACCCAGCCTGAGGTCTGAGATCAGAGTCAAGGTTCACAGTCAAGTTCTGCCCTGCCTTCCCCAAGCCCTTGTACTCAGTCTCTCTTCACCTGTAAAATAAATAAGGCCACCGTGGAGCAGGTTCATTCCACAGAATAAATGGACATATGAAGCCAGACTTTAGTAAGCTCTCAGTGTGATCTTCTAAGTACACTGGACGGACAGCTCAGAGGATTGCAGAGGGAAAGCCCACTGCACAGCTAGATGCAATGTGTAAACTGGTGCTGTTTTTAAAAGATGCAGAGGAAACCTGGGAAATGGCTTTATCAGTAAAGTGTTCCATACTCAAACATGAGGACTTGAGTTCAGGTCTCCACACGGCTCCCAAAAAAAGCAATGTGTGACAGCACACCTTTGTACTCTCTGCTCAGGAGGGGCAGGGGACAAAGAGGAGGATTCCTGAGGGTTGCAAGACAGATATCATCCCAGCCAAATAAGTGAGCTCCCAGTTCAGTGAAGAAATCCTAAGATAATGTGGAAATTGATGGAGGAAGACTCCAGACACTAACCTCTGGCCTCATACACACACATGCACACACAGATGTGCAGGAAAAGAAGAGAGAATTATTATAGAATGCCACTAAGAACCTAGAAGAGGTGCCGTGAAGGGGACATTGTCTGACAAATGTCCCTCTGCATCTGCCTTAGTGACAGAGGAAGCTTAGACAGGAATCAACAGTGGAAAAGATAGTTCATCTTCATAAGCTCAAAAATGGGCGAGGGTCGATTCTTTTTCAACCTGGCGTCTTTGGGTGTTTAAGGTGTGGAGGGAGAATATTCAGACCTGAGATTTAAGAGGATCCCAAAATAGCACCTCACCTGCTGCCACTTTTTCTACTGGCCACAAAGGCCATTATTTATTTCAGCAGACGGTGAGAAGCTGGGAAAAGTTAGCTCACAGTTACTGTAAGTGCATTCTCCCGCCAGAGTTTGTGAAGACTCTGACCTGCAGCCTCTGGCACCAGTGTGCTAATTTGGACCCTAGTCTCAGTGGGCACAGTGGTTAGCGGGCTTCCAGCAAGTTGGGTTTCCATCGGAGACAGTGGTCTTTCCTGGCACACTCTGAGAATCCGAACATTCTCTGCATGGGTAGCTCAGTACCTGAGATGCACTTAGCTCCCCGGCTAGAGACATGGAAAGAAAATCAACTGCCTTGGGAGACAGTCTTCCCTTCTGCCAACAGCTGCCACCCAGTCCTGCAGGCTGGTGGAGCAACAGGCATCTTCCAGGAGGCTCCGTGGGAAAGCCTCGCTCCTTGGACTCCTTGGGAACCATTGTTCCCAAGCCAGCCAGGCTGTTTGCTTCTCCCACTGAGCTCCTTGCCACAAGACTAGCAGATGCATAAATTCTCCACTCTGTAATTATTTCTTTGTGTAGGAGGGCCAATATCTTGTAATCTGCATTCCCAAGTCCAGGGCTAGGTGCACAGTTGTGACTACAGTACCACCGTCCCTGGCCACTGCCTGGAACCAGTCCTTTCCTGCCACGCCTGGGAGTCTCAAATTGACATATGGCACTAAGGTTGGGGCTGGGGGTAGGAGTTGGCAGGGATATGGAATCTCACCCAAGCCTAAGACCCAAGAGGAGCAAGGCAGTCCAGAGAGTCTCCATGAGTGAAACATACAGCAGTATTCACAAAAGTGGATCATTTGGTTGATGGTTTTGATCCTTGATTTCAAAAGCAATTGGTCTATCAGGGAACATATAAAAGGAGATAAGCGGAGCTAGAGTGGATGAAAGTGAGCTGAGGACCAGCATGCATTGCTGTCTGCTTCCTGACTGTGGAGGTCATGTGACCACCATCCCCATGCTCCTGATGCCATTTCTTACCCACCATGATGGACTATGCCTTGAACCCATGAGCCAAACCCCACCCTTCCTTCATTAGGCTGCTTGTGTCCGGTGTTTGTCACAGTCACGTCCAGCGTGGGTCTTCTCATCCAAGTTAGCCCAACCTAGCAGCTCCCCCACAGACATTCCAGAGGGTTATCTCCTAGCTGACTCTAGAATGTGTCATTTTAAGTAACCGAAGAGCCATCCTTTGTGGTTTCTACAGCTGTTGTCTGTAGGACAGTAGGTGTCTGCACAGCAGAAGGCAGAAACTTCTGGATGAAAAGGGCCCAGGCTGAATCCAGACTTTGACAGTCACTCACTACATGACCTTGAACATGTTTCTTAACTTCAGTGTCATCTCTTAAAAGTTCTCATCTGAGAGTATTTCTGGGAATTAAGTCCGACCATCCCTGTAAATGAGCATGGCAGACACATGGCAGACATTCCCACCACCATGCATGACTGAGCTTCAGTCCACAGACAGCCGTTGTGTGTGTCCAGGAGTCAATAAAGATTTAAGAGTGGCGAGAGAGATGACTCAGTTGGTAAGCTGCCTGATCAGCACACATCAAGTCTTGGGTTCAATATCCAGCTCTTAAGATTGGGTATGGTAGATCACACCTGTAATCCCAGCACTCAAGTGGTGTAGGCAGAAGGATGAAAGTCAGTCTCAGCTACATAGTATGTTTGAGGCCAGTCTGGGATACATTAGACCCTGAAGAGGGGCAGAGGGAGGAGGAGGAGTGGGAATACGAGAAGGGCTCATTGTAAGCCAGCAAAAGAAGCCGACTTTCAGCCTTCTAGCTCTTCGAACCTGATTTTCGCAGTACATTTCTTGTCAATAATTAAAATAGCTGCAGTGCCTTGATACCCACAATTCTATTTATGATGCTTATTATCTGCTTCGTTCCAACTCTCATCATTTAAGGACTTACTCATTAATTCTCACAGAAGGAGTTTAATTTCAGCAAATGTGTTTTTGAGATATTTTGACGTCCTGGAGCTATAAAACTAAAATTCGATTCATTTACTTTCTGAAAGGCACACGGGCTATTATTTTTTCTCTTTTTTCCCCAGGTTTAGTGACGCATACTTGAGAAATAAAAGCTGTACGTACTCCAGACACAGGGCAGAGCAGCTTTACATGTACATTGTAAAAGTGATGGTCAAGTCAAACCGCGTCCCATGCATTCACTCTGCCATCCCATTGTGTGTGTAAGTGCATCTGTGGAAATTTCCAGTAAATTAGACAGTAGTCCTAGCCAGTGGCACCATGCTAGAACTTACATCCCCAAATTCTTTCATCTTATAAATGAAAATGTATTCACTTTTACCAACATCTACGTATTTCCTAGACCCCCAGGACTCTCTTGAGCAGTGCTGGAAACTCTGTGTCTATGGATTTGATGTTTCGTTTTATTTTATTTTTTTTTATTCCACCGTATGTGAGGATACTGCATCTGTCTTTCTGTATCAGGCCCATTTCATCCAGAATAATGTCCTCTGACCTCTTCCTGTTGTCTCCCATGACTGATTTCCTTTTCCTGGCTGAATAATATTCCATTGTATATAGATACCACGCCTTCTTTAACCATTCATCCACGAATGAACATTTAGATCGATTCTGTATCCTGACTGTTGGAATAGCACTCTGCAGTGAACATGGTCGTTCAAACAGTAGGATGAACCTCAAAAATTTAGGTAATTATATTTCAAGTTCTTCAATTTTATTTAGGGTGGAGGGGTAAGTAGTTGTAGTATACACATGGGTGTACACTCTCTGTAGCCAAAGGCTTTACCATTCTCCACCTTATAGATTGGAGACAGGGTCTTTTACTGAATTTGATAGCTAACTGGCAGCTAGTAGGCCCAGCAATCCTAGCTATGCTACCCATAGTTCTGTGGTTACAGGTGTATGTATGGGTGTGTATGCGTGTGTGTGTGTGTGTGTGTGTCTGTCTGTCTGTCTGTCTGTCTGTCTGTCTGTCTGTCTGTGTCTGTGTCTCAGGAGCCCATACCAGCTTTTTATGTAAGTGCTAAGAATTTAAACTCAGGTTCTAATGCTTTCACATGCTGAGCCATCTTCCCAATCCCGCTATTCCAACATCAACATGACAACAAATAGGTAGCAAGAGTCATGATGACCCTGAAAGTATTGACCTCCAAGATGACTTATCATCAGCTAACAACAGTCCTCATTCATTATTCTGCTTTCTCTGTGCCTACTACATGTCAAAAAGATGCTGTGTAAGCCCTAACTGCTCACTCGCTACCAAAACATGAACTCCTCCAGCCTCTCTCTGCATGGTCCAAACTCATCAGAGTAGCTTTTGCTTGAGAGTCACAGCCCCAGCTGGGAGCAGGGAAGTCAGCAGCAGCCTCCTTGCCTGGATTGTGAACAGAATTCCCAACACCATGGTGACCCCAAAACACCCTGATCTGAGGGCTTGACAACATTTCAAAGGAATTTCACAGAAATTATTAGAAACCTGTTCCTCTTGACCGACTTGGAAACACAGTTGCCCTAGGTCAGTGATTTTAAGACAACAAGTGAAGGGAAAAAATGGAAAGGTGTTTTAAACTAGAATTAGCACAGATGTGGTAGCTCATACCTGTAACCCCAGCACTCCTGATGCCGAGGCAGGAACATCACAATGAATTAGAAGCAATGTAGGCAGCATAGTGAATTCTAGGCCAGACCCTGTCTCCAATAAAAGAGAGGTAATAGGTAGGCAATAGATAGATAATAGATAGATAGATAGATGATAGGTAGACTGACAGATGATAGATAGACAGACAGACAGATAGATACATGATAAATAGATGATAGGTAGACCGACAGGTAGACAATAGATGATATATAGATTAGGTAGATAGACAGATAGATGATAGATAGATGATAGATAGATAGATAGATAGATAGATAGATAGATGATAGATAAGAGATTTGATTTAAACAGACTGTAGTAAAAAAAAACAAGCATCTAGTTAGCCTAACTATTCTAGAAAGATCACTAAGGCTGAGAGAAAGAGTTAAATTGCTTTAATTATCTGGTAAGTCTAGTCCTCAGAAGCGTGCCAACTGCAGCAGCAGACAGCATTCTCTTCTCTGTTCTCTTGCCCATCTGTGAGACCCCAGCATCCACAAACACTCATCAAGTATCCCCCAAGCCAGGACTCTGAGCCAGCCGTTAATCCTGCCATAAGTTGCCCAGGTTTTAACAAACTGTCCTCTCTTGAGAGAGGCCTTCAGGTACCCTGGAACAGCACAGCATCCTTATGCCACTGTGGGGTATCCAAGCAGGGACAATCCATGGTGCTACCCAACTCAAACCTTGGAATGACTCTCCTAGTGATCCACAGAAATTTAAAGTAAAAACACTGTGCTGAGCCTGTTCCTCAGTGAGAACCTACTAGAATGCACGAGACTTAGTCCCTAGTACTACCAGAAAAGATGGTGGAGGAGAAAAACAGGATTTAAAAAAAACACTATCCACTCAAAATGAGTCCATTCATTCAGTAATCCTTTAGTAAACTCCAGTTCTTAGGGATGTTTGGGAAAGGGCTTATTTTTATTTTCCAACTAACCATCAACAAGGACTTAGATAAACAGGTTCACCCTACTCCTTTATCTAATTAACAAGCCAATACAACACATCCAAGTCTATCTTGATCCCTTATTCTTATAGAGTTAGGAACAAATAAAACTATTCTAATCCTTTCCTAAGGCTGCCAAAGGCTGAAAGTACAGCCATAACATTTATAGTTCAAATTCAACAGTATGTCATTTCAAAGGACTGAGTACATGAGCCATTCATACATAATTCCAGCACTTGAGTGCTGAGGCTGGAGGACAATCAGTTTGAAGCAAGCCGAGGTTACATAGTAAGACTCTGTTAGGGTAGGGAGAGACCTCTAATAAAGTGTGCTACAAAATTAACTTTCTATTGAGGATACTCTTTTTAACTAATTCTTCTCTACATCTGAACTTTATCCTACAATTATGTGAGGACCTAGATGACATTGACCAGAGCTTGTGGTCACCAATGAAGATGCCCTCCACTCAGAGCAGAGGTACCTCTGATTCAAGGTGAAACTTAAGGGTAGCTTTTGCCCAGAGACGTAGCTGGGTGTTCCTTTTAAGGTCTCTTAAGCCAGACTTTAATAAGCACTGGAAACAGAAGCTAAAGATAGGGTTGAGGAGTCAAGACAGTTGGGCAGGTAAGAGTCCTGGCTGTACAAGCTTTAGGATCTGAATTCAAATCCCCAAAAAATCACACAAAAAAGTCAAGTGTGGCCACATGACCTTGTAACTGTAAAACAGTGACCTTCAGGTTTGTTGAGAGGCCCTGTCTGCTGGGAATAAGGCATGGTTCATCCAACCTCCTCTTTGGCATACATACACCGAGAAAGAGTGAGGAAACTACACAGAACTACATTCCTAAGCCATTAATCTTCCTGAAATCGGGTCAGTTTGCCCCCTCTTGACACTTACTATACATTTAGCTACAAACTACTACAAATTCCAAAAACAAATGTCAGAAGCACCCCCACTAACAAGGTCATATGTACAAAAAGGGCAGCTTGCTCCCATCCATTCAGAAGCTATCCCGCCCAGCTCCACCCATTCACATTCAGTAGCTATTATACAGAACAGAGCACACGACCTAGTTGAACCCCACTGTGAGCTAAATATTTCTAATTTGCAGTCTGGTCACGAGGTGAGAACTGGAGAACTGAATCTAGGCCGGCATCCGGTCTGACCTTGAGTAAGCCAATGCCTCGCTAAGTAGTCCGCAAGGGACAACTGAGAGCCCATCTCCATGAGCTTCTCTTCAAGACATGATTTGCAGGTCTGCTGAGATTTATGTGGGGCATCTCAGAAGCACCGGCATTTGTGACAGATCCAATGGTGTGTAAAAACAGCCCTGCCTCCCAAGGAAGACAATGACCTAAAGGATCTCCCTGTGCCGCCACCAGAGCGGAAGTTTTACAGCCTGTACCATGCCAGGCTGTGATGTGGTAGATACACATAGAATATAGCACACTGTATTCCATTATGCTATATGTTGTGCAGTTATTTTATATCATTACCAGACTCTTAAGAGCTTCTTTATGCCTGCCTCTCCCTCCCATCATACCTGAGGCTAGGTTATGACCTATTGCTAGAATGGCTGACAATTTTCACACTTATTTTAAGTGATTATAAAAGCACCCTTTAGTAACTGAGCACATGATCTCTCCTACTTATACCAGCTGTGTCTCTTCTTTGGCCTGGCAGAGAGGGGGTACCATCACTGAAGCCTGTGGGCTGACAGGACGCTAGTGAAATAAGTACCATCAAGTCGCCCTAATACAGTGACTCCCAACCTGTGGGTTGTGACCCCTTTGGGGAGTCACACATCAGATATCCTGCATGTCAGATATCTACATTACAATTCACAACAGTAGTGAGATTACAGTTATAAAGTAGCAATGGAATAATTGTATGGTTGGGGTTCACCACAACATGAGAAACTGTGTTAAAGGGTTGCAGCATTCAGAAGGCTGAGAACCACTGCCCGAATGGAGGATGCAATCTCTCTCACTCTGGATGCTGAAGTATCCACCAGGCTTGTCTGACAGGATGCCATAGGATCATTAGCACAGGATGTAAACCATGTGGCCAGTCCTGGCCTTTAATTAGTCAGGACTGGGGTGTGAATCTGTTGACCATGACCTAGGAAACTCTACACTTAAATTCAGCAGTGGAAGAGAGGTCTGCTTTTGCAGAGTTTGTTGAAGACCGTGGCCCGTCACAGATAAGCTTGCAAGGAATTTAAATCATTGAAGTTAAGGAAAGTGAATAATGTGCCAGGGTAAAGGACAGTTTAGGTAAGGCAAGGTTGTCACTGACGATCCCAATTATCATGTATTTTGCTTTGTACAAACCCTCCTCTCTTTTTAAGATTTTTATTTATTTTTATGTGCATGAGTGTGTTCATGTATGTATGTATGTATGTATGTATGTATGTATGTATGTGTGTATGCATGTATGTATGTGGATTCCATGTATGCCTGATACTTGTGGAATCCAGAAAAGGACTTCAAATCACCTAGAACTGGAGTTACAGATGGTTGCTAGCGACCATGTGGGTACTGGGAATCAAGTTTTGGTCTTCTGCAAGAGTAACAAAGTGCTCTTAACTACTGAGTCATCTTTCCAGTCTCCAACCCACAACCTTTTCATCATTCATCTCATCTCTTCTCCCTACCTTTTACTCAAATGTAAATTCTGCAAGAAAAAGGTTCCATCTGCTGTGTTTCCTTCTGTGCCCTGTGCCCTAATTATGTCAAGCATTGCCTTATGTCACAAATACTTGGTAAAAAAAAAAAGTTGTCTATACCAATGACATTGAAGTAATTCTGTGTAGTAGTCTAGAATTCATCGCTCACCCTCCATCCCTCCCTCTCTCCCCCATGTGTTTATCTGTGATAGTGATAGTGAGGCCCAAAATGAGAAATAAAATGTCATCCTAGCTTTGAAAACAGCTGCCCACTCTGTACATGGCTCGTTGAGCAGAAAAGCCAGAGTCATCAGCTAGAGCCCTAAACTCCCAGCTGCCAAAAGCAAGATATGAGATCCAATTTTAACTGCCCATCAGAAGTCAAGCTCTCTACAGATTGCCCAAAGAGAGACGAGCTGGATTGTGATTCTTCATCAAACAGAAAATGTTGACGGAATTAAAGAGAAAGCTTTCTTGGAAGGATGACCAAGAAAAGGAAATAAATATTGTGAGAATAAGTGAGGATTCGTAATGGAGCACAGATACAGTCAAGCGAAGGAAACTCTTAGTGTTAAGGCAACTAGCAGAAGGCAGCAGGCATGGAACCTGTTTGATAATGGAATGTTTACGTGGAATAACCATATGCTGTCATTTCATAGTGACTTCATTGATAAAAGTGGAAGAAATAATGCCCCACAGAATGACTTATTGGAATCAGGAGTCATGAGTCATAACTGGAAAAAAAAAACACTCATGGCTGCATTCTCATAGTAACACCCCCACGATCCAGCAACCAGAAACCTACAGGAGGCAGCCATGAGACTTTCTTTGCCCATTATATCAAGTAACGTATTTCACTAATTTTTAAGTCAATTAATACATGATTTCACATCACATAGTTATGAGCAAAGGCTCATCAGAGTCTACAGCACTAAATTTAATCATATCTGTATTCATTCTGCAAATGTATGCTACTTCCCAGAGTGCTGGACTGACAGCAATAATCCCATCGGTCAGAGAGGAGCGCAGTGTCATTAGAGGAACTGGGCCAGGACTTTCAAAGTCAGCCCAGCAAAGGCATCCAAGGCCATTCACCCAGTAAGGCACAGATCATTGCCCTTGTGTCTGCGAGTAGTGTTACCCAAGAGAACATACATCAAGTTGTCTGTTGTTGTTATTTCAGTTTTGTTTTGTTTTAATTGTGAGCCAATGAGTTTAATTAGTGTTGCCTACAGGAGGAAGGATCGAGGACTCTTAACAGATATAGATACACTACAGAAGAAAATGTCTCCCTCTCCCCCAGTGACCACTAACTGTCAATAGTTCTTGGGAAAGAGTGGGGGCCTTGTGAGTCCCTCCCCATCTTGTACAAGTCCTGGAGGACACACATTTTGATAGGTTTGAGGGGAGCGGTACCAACCCTGGGATGCTCGCCACCAGGTGTTCTTCTCTGTGGGTCATATGAATGTCACTCTCATTTTGCAGATGAGGAAAGAGAAACACAAGGAGACAAAATAACTTGATGAAGGTCACTCAGCAGGTAAATGTCAGAGCCAAGACACAGTGCCAGGAGCCCTGGGCCCAAATGCCACACTCTCAGCCACTGAATGTAAGCATGGGCTCCAGGAAGGAAACACCTGTCTCATGCCCTCCCCCACCTCTGGGCCTCCAAGATAAGGTGTCTCATTGCCTAGAACAAACCCAGGTGTCTGAACAGATATGCCAGGCTTGCCAGGTCAACTGAAACAAACCAAACCAATGTATGAGCAATGAAACTTCCAAAACCCGCTGAGTAGGCTGTGAAAGTGAACTAGCCAATATCAGGAAGGCTTGTCAGAAACGGTAAGGACTATGCCATGATGATGACGAACTGAGTTACAGTGACTGCCCACCCCTACAACCAGACTGTGGTTTAAACAGCATGAGATGGTTGCAGCGCTGTACGCCTGCAATCCAAAAAGCCAAAGGCAGAAGAAATGCCACAAGTTCAAGACCACTGTAGTCTACACAGCAAGCTCCAGACCATCCATGCCTACCTAGCAGGAGTAGATTGGGCCACCGCTAAGTCCTCCTGTTCTAAGATGCGGGCCTCTGGCTCTCCTCTGAGGAAAACCACACCAAGCCTTTCCAGGGCTTCGCCCCAGTAGATGCCGGATCGACAGAACTGGAGTAAAAGCAACTCTTCAAAGCTCTTTTCCTTCTTGAGATTTCAGTTTTGATCAAGGACAAGGCAACCTGGGAGATCTGAGCAATTTCACTCTTGGTTCTTCTTTGAGGATCCCAGAAAGGAAGTGTGGCAGAGAAGAACCTATGATAATCAGAAAATGCAAGCTTCCTCCCAATCAGAACACCATTTTTTGATGTTCAAAGCAATTATATTCAAATCACTCCAAAGACAACTCTTTCTTTGCTATTTGATTCTATCTCAAGACCTATAACAGGACTCACTTCCTGAGTGCTGGAACAAATTGCAGCCATCATTTATCCAAACAAAGAGATCTGTTGTGCTCGTGAAGGAAGTATAGCTTAGTGTGCTTGTACCCTGACTACAGAGACAACATAAACATGTACAGAAATCAAACATTCTCTTTTTAAGGCATGATTTCAATTTCCATATCTCAGTTTTATTTAGGCTTACACCTCACATCGCCATCTCCAATCTTCTCTAATGCATCCAGCAAATTAGCTGGGGGTATGCCATTCCTGAGGGAGAAGAGTTAGAAGTCCAGGAGGGAGCCAGCACACCAGCACACACAGTTTTCAGTATTTTTTCCTGGGGTTACAGGAAATGCACAACAAGGTTTAGCAACACATGATAGGCAGCTTCCGTTTGCTGCCAGCTGAACTCCCCAATGGACCCTTCTTGCATTCCACACGCACCACAAGTGAGAAAAGCAGGCAGTTACTGATTTGCAGCAAAACTTGGTCTATGTGATTGTTTCAAAATAAAAATGGGCACAAGCAAGTCCACAAAAGTTCCGGGGCTCAGTGAAGACATCCCCACCTTGAAACTCTCTATCCAAGGTGATGCTGACACTGAAATTAGCTGGCATGCTACCAGAACAGTAATTGCTTCATTATCCCCACTCACGTTTCAGTTCCCAATTTGCACTGGTTTTGAAAAGATTCATAAACCCTTGAGTATTTATCATTTTTGACTGCAAAATTCTGATTTCTTCCTAACAGAACAGGGATTTTCCTCCCAGTATACGCTTTTAGTAACAGATTTACTCAAATTAGTGTTCAGAGAAAAACTGCTAAAACAAATATAGTTTTTAACTTATAAGCATTTTGTATATACCAGCTGTGACTGTCAATTTGATAGAATCTAGTAACCACTGGGAACATGAGACTATAGATATGCCTGTATGGGAATATCTTGATTGTATTCAGAGAAGTTGGAAGAGCTGCCCACAGTGGGTGGCACCATTCCTTTGGCTGGGATCCTGGACTGCATAAGTGGATAAGGAAGGCTGAGCACAAGCATTAATTGCTCTCTGTTCCTGATTGTGGATATAATGCTACCAGATGACTTCCCTGTGAGTCAGACTAAAGCATTTATTCCTTAAGCTGCTTTGTCTGGGCATTTCATCACAGCAGCAGGAAAGAAACTGAACACCAGTGACAGGATATACCACCCAATGCTTCTGGAAAAGTAAAGAACAGAAGTCAGTGGGCAAATCTTCATGGGAATGGCTTCATATTTGCTATTTTAAACCTACTTAAATTGGACAGGAATATTCATAGAAGTGGTACATAATTAGATTTGAAGTCAAACTACAATAGAACTTAATAAACATATTTGGGCATTGTTAGAAGCTGGGGTCATGTCCCATATGGGGTTGAAGATCTTTCTCTCATCTTTGAATCACAGCTCAGTCACCTTTCCTTCTCCATCTCTACAAACCTTTGCCAGGAATGCCTGAATTCCTGCAATTTCCTACTAGCTGATCTTTCCACTCAAGACTCCAATCTAAGCACTGCAGGTGCCAAGTGAATGCCTCACACTTTCATCCTGTCTCATCCATGGTGATCAGTCTTGACTGCTAACATCACTGTGTATGTAAGTGCAGTGCCTTCAGAGGCCAGAAAAAGATGTGGCATTCCCTAGAGCTGGCCTTTCAGATGGCTATGAACTGCCCGGCATGGGTGGTAGGGTCCCAACAAGAGCAGCAGACTCTCTTAACCACTGAGCCGTCTCTCTAGCTACCTTCAATTATGTTGTATCCCCTTCTCTCCCTTACCTCAAACCTCTTTTCCTTTGCCTCTATTCCCTCACTATGGGTTTCCATACCATATGGTCTCTAGGAAAAACAAAAAAGCAACACTAATGTCTCTCCAAGTCCCATTTCCAAATGCAAATTGGTATGGCTCACTTTAAAATGCATAGCTATAATGAAACAAACACCCCAAAGATAGTTTATCAGCTTCCCAAAGACAAGACACAAATGATAAAGGTGAAGAAGAAAGGTGGGAATTGTGTTTTGCAAAGCTAAATTTAGAAGAGTCTCTACAACCAGGCTTGAAAGTGTCCTCTGAGGGCTGGAGACACGGCTCAGAGGTAAAGAATACTGGCTGCTCTTCCAGAAGTCCTGAGTTCAATTCCCAACAACCACATGGTGACTCACAACCATCTATAATGAAATCTGGTGCCCTCTGCTGGCCTGCAGGCATACATGCAGGCAGAACACTGCATATATAATAAATAAATCTTTTTTAAAAAAAGTGTTCTCTGAGCTTTGAGGTAACCAAGACAAAAAACAAAAGATGACATATGAAGAACTTTTTAATCTGAGTTTTGTCTCATGAATGAATTCATCAGTTAGAACTTTGGATTTGCCAGTTCTGAACTCAGAGGAAAGTCCTACATACAATATTATATTAAGAACATTCAGCTAAGCTGGGTGTTGGTGGCGCACTCCTTTAATCCTAGCACTAGGGAGGCAGAGGCAGACGGATCTCTGTGAATTCAAGACCAGCCTTGTCTACAGAGCAAGTTCC
This sequence comes from Mesocricetus auratus, assembly GCF_017639785.1. Taxonomy (NCBI): domain Eukaryota; kingdom Metazoa; phylum Chordata; class Mammalia; order Rodentia; family Cricetidae; genus Mesocricetus; species Mesocricetus auratus. Next base: position 24,903,662 of record NW_024429194.1, on the reverse strand, counting down.
AGGACAGCCTCCAAAGCAATACAAAGAAACCCTGTCTCGAAAAACCAAACCTACAAACAAACAAACAAACAAACAAAGAGCATTCAGCTCCACAAAGGATATTATGCCTAAGTGCTGTTTTACAGAACATATTATCCCATATAGTTATTTCTTACCTAATATTAGCCTGATTCAATTAACACAATCCTGTTGGGAGCCAGAAAGCAACAGCCCAGGAGCACGGCATTGTGGTTCTGTGACTTCATATGGGAATCTCCCCACCACTGTGCATTGTTCTTCCAGGGCCTCTGAGTAGAATAATACATAACGTCATGTAAACTGAAGGTCACCAGCCAGGCCTGGAGGGAGCCGAAGGGACCTTACCTAGTGCTACTCCCCTCACACAGGAAAATACGAATCACTCTGAAGAAGGAGCACCTAATGTCCCTAAGGAGAAGTTCCTAAGGAAATGCCTGAAGAGTCTGGAGAGATGGCTCAATGGGTTATGAGAACCTGATCAGATCCCCAAGTTCCATGAACAAGCAGGGTGCTGTGTCACACATCTGTAATCTCAGTGCTGGAAAGCAGAGACAGAGATAGATCCAAGGGGTGTTGTCCAGCCAGTCTAATCAAAATGGCCATCTCCAGGTTCAGTAAGAGATCCTGTCTAAAAAAATAAGGTGGAGGATGGGGGTGGTGGCACACATCTTTGATTCCAGCAGAAGAGAGGCAGAGGCAGCAGATATCTGTGAGTCGAGGCTGGCCAGATCTACACAGTAAGTTCCAGGATGGCCAGGGCTACACAGGGAAACCCTGTCTCAAAAAACAAAATAAAAAAAACCTAAGGTGGAGATCTATACTGGAAGATACCCAACACCAACCTCTGGCTTCTACACACACACACACACACACACACACACACACACACACACACACACACACACACACACCCTCAAGCATACACACATATGCCAAAAAGACATAAGCTAACTCTGAAAAAGCACTGTATCTTGCACTCAACACAGTGCTCAATACTCATACTACCTATGGCAACTCCTTTGTCACAAAAGACTCCAGGGAGTGGATTACTAAGCATGCTCCTCTGTCACAAGGAGCCTAGAAAATGACCCTGTACCTGTGGTGTTCCTTATCAGTAGGACAGCTCCAGGACTCTCTGGCAACTAGGAAGTAACTCACGGTTTGAAAGGCTCTCAGGGCACTCCCTGGATGCAGAAATGCATCTGCCCAAGAGTCTCTTCATCCAACCATCCTGTAAAGTGACACATAGGAAAGTGAAAAGAGAAGGCATTGCAGGAGGCCACGGAGGGTTTCAGACAAAGCCATGCCACTGAGAACACCAACCCTAGCATTTCAATACAAGATCATTGGGAGCGGACATCTTCCTTAAGGTGCTCAGGAGCACCTGTGCCAGGATGCTGGGGTACACTACCAGCATTGCTGTTCTTTGTTACTTCGGGGGTTTTGTTTGCTTTTTGTATTTCTTCTAGAATTGGTGTTGGTGTTGTCTCCAGCATGTGTCTCAACCAATTACAACCACACAAGAATTGTGTGTTACCTGTGTTTCTTCTTACTCGCAATACATCTAATGAAAAAAGACACACCTTTGGTGACTGTACACATCTGTATTCCCAGCACGTAGGAGGCTAAGACAGGAGGATCATGTATTTGAGGCTAGTTTAAACCACCTGGTAAGTTCCAGGGCAGCCTGGGCTGTATAATGAGACACTGTAGCAAAAGAAAAGGAAACAGAGAGAGGAGGGGGATGGAAGAGGAGAAAAAAAAGGAGCTGAATGTTTTTGATATATCTTAATGTTTTCAACAAGACTATAGTGGTTATAATTTAAAAGATAAAAATAAAATTCTGTTTATGGAGAGAAATGGAGGAAATAGCCTGGATGAATGGATGGATAGGTGGATGCATGGATGGATGAAGGAAAGCAGTGGGCAGTGCCATTTTCTCTCAAATGGTCATCATAATAATAGGCTCCATCGCACCAGCCTACAATCCACACCACCAGAGAAGCTAGGAAACAAGGAGGGCCCTAAGAGAGACCGACATACATGGTCCTCAGGAGAAGAGAAAAGGAACAAGATCTCCTGAGCTAATTGGGGGGAAGGGCAGAGGGAGTTAGAAGAAAGAGAAGGGGAGAAGAGTAGGGGAGAGGAGGACATGGGGGAGCAAGAAGATCAGTCAGCGGAAGAATAGAGGAGAACAAGAAAAGAGATACCATAATAGAGGGAGTTATTAGAGATTTAGAGAAAAATCTGGCACTATGGAAATGTCCAGAGATCTATAAAGAAGACCCCAACTAACAATCTAAGCAATAGTGGAGAGGCTATCTTAAATGCTCTTCCCTGACAATGAGATTGATGACTTCCTTATATGCCATCCTAGAGTCTTCATCCAGTAGCTGATGGAAGCAGAAACAAACAACCACAGCTAAATACTGAGATGAACTCTGGAATCCAGTTGCATAGAGGGAGGAGTGATGAGCAAAAGGGTCAAGACCAGGCTGGAGAAACCCACAGAAACAACTGACCTGAACAAAGTGTTGTTCATGGACCCCAAACTGATAGCCGGGAAACCAGCATAGGACTGTTCCAGAGCCCCTGAATGAGGATGTCAGTTTGGAGGTCTGGTTAATCTGTGGGGCCTCTAGTAGTGGATCAGTATTTATATGAATGTATGTATTTATATGAAAGTATATGAATGGACTTTGGGAGCCCATTCCCCATAGATACTCTCTCAGACTAGACACATGGGGGAGGGTCTAGGCCCTGCTCCAAATGATATGGCAGACTTTGAAGATCCCCCATGGAAGGCCTCACCCTCCCTGGGGAGCAGAAAGGAGATGGGATAGGGGGTCAGTAAGGGACAGGGGAGGAGGAGAGGGAGAGGGATTGACATGTAAAAGAACCTTGTTTCCAATTTAAATTTAAGAAAGGGGAAAAAATAATAGGCTCCAGCTTGTACTGGAGAATGTGAACAAACACACTGGAGGTTCCACAGCAGTGCCCATGCCACCCTGGGCTAACAGAAGGCATGTATTGTGTGGCACTGAGACTGTCTGAAACCCAAACATACACCAAGTGTAGCCTCACACCCCACCAGAACCTTACAGAGTTAAGGTTCGCTCTCAGATCAGGCTCTCCCAAATGGCCTCTCTTCAAACATAAAGCTCCTGTGCCCATGGGGCTGAGGCTACTACTTTGTCTGTCCCCATTTGGAGACCCTTGTGAGGGGCTCTGTGGGGGATGGCATGCTCCCATGGCCTTCACTTTCACATATGCCCAACTGAAGGTTATGATGGGGGACACCGTATGCATCATATTGCATGCTCGGATCCAGACGGAATACACATTCTTCAGAGGAAGCAAGAGTATATCTTAGAAGTAGACAGACAGACAGACAGACAGACAGACAGACAGACACATACACACATACAAGGAGGGGGAAGAGGGGTCATAAAGCTTTCCTGAATAAATAACAAATTGGTAGAGGATTCTTACTGAGTATAAAAACACACAGGAACTTGCTCTCCAGAGAAGTCCCAAGCAACTCAGGCACATCAATTCTTGTTGGAGCTTCAGACTGGCATCAGCATCTCCCTCCAGACCAAGGCTGCTGAGCTAGAGTCTCATGAGAGAAGGGCCCTGTGGACCCAACATCCTTTACAAACTATAACTATTCCCAAACTGCTGAGACAGCAGCAGTCCTCACCAGGCACCAGAAAATCACATTCATTTACAGACTGAAATAAGAAAATAAATAAAGCTGAATCACTCAAACAACCCAGTCCAGACTCACTGCCTGACATATGAAGGTCACCACTGAAAGAGTCACATGTTGAGAGTGGAAGCTGGCTGCAGATTAGTCCTGTTGGAGAAATACTCTAGCATGGATTTTACACGTCCAAGGTTGATGGGGCCCGTTACCTCTTCGTGCTGATTCCTAGAGCCTCGTGGCCCCTGCTACTACAACTGTGTGTCGCTGTGCTATGATCATAATTGTTCCTAAGCCTATCCCTTCATTGCATGGCATGATTTATAAAGACTCTTGGGGGGGGTTGACCTAGACTGCAGCCCTGGGGAAATGAGCTACTCAAAACAACAGTCTAGCATGATGAGAGGAACAAAATGTTTTCCATGAGATTCTCCAAAGACGTGGGAACTCAACAAGGGAAGACAATGTTACTGCATTAGCCACTGGTATCTAAATACACAATTGTAGGTATCGCCAAAGCTATGTCACAGTACAAATGCTTAAGGACAAAAGCATGTGCATGCACATGCACACACACAGAGCACTACCCTCAGGGTAAAATGTGTCCTCCTCCTCGTCTACAGGGTAGACACCAAGGGAACCTCTGAGTACTCAAAATGTGACTATGAAGAATAAAGGGCTGAATTTTTATTTGATTAACATTAATTTAAATACCATGTGTGCCCCGTAGCTACAAAGTTAACAGCTTGGGCCTAGTGATTGATTCCAACTGTGAAATAAGGGGAAGTATGTGAAATGCCTTCTTATACTTTTTCTCTATTTCTGGTTGTTCTATAATAAGCATGATACTTTTATAATTAGGAAGGATAAGGAATTAAGTTCTGGCCACATTAAAAGAGTAAGAAAGGGTAAGTCCCACACTTGGTGTATCCAGTGACTCTGCCTCTCTAATTGCAGTAATGAGACAGAGGCTTAAACTGGAAAATAACCAATCAGGAGCCAGTTGTAGTGGTGTACTAGTATAATCATAGCACAGGGAGGATGGAGCAGGAGGATCAAAAAAAAAAAAGGACAATTCTGGGCTACATAACAAAACCCTATCTCAGATAATAACATCAACAGCAACCAACAGAGATGCAACCATGGCCAAGTGGTTTTAGTGGAGCTTCCAGATCAGGTCTGCCTATAGTCCATGCCATCCAACAGCTGAGTGTAGAGCACTTGAACTTGTCAGGCTTGTGCTCATCTTGGGCTACCTAGGCCATTTCCCTTACCTAATCCATCATTTCAAATTCTTCCAAATCTCCTCCCTCTAGCTCCTAAAATTTCACCTCTTGGGTTAAATGTAGTCAGTTGCCCTTTCCCTTGTGACATGGCCTCATTCACTAAACAGAATGAATGGCTCATGGGCTGCTGCCTTCTCCATTACTATACCTGCCCCCTCTAAAATGGAAGCCAAGCTTTGAGACAGTGCAAGCTTCGAGACAGCAGAAATAGTGTGTCTTCTTACTGCTGTGTGCCCATGACCAACCACAGTGTCTTCAGCTCATTGATGTTTGGCACTAGCTAGAGTCCCAGGGTTTCCAGAGGCTTCTTGGACACTCTTTAAGATTGTGTTTGGGAGTAGGAAAGGCTCTGAACTGCAGATGTCAAGTTCCATCTGGGCAGGTAATAACTCCTCTCACCTCTTACGTTATGTAAGGGACAGTCATGAGTACTTTATCAGACTGTGAGAATCCATGGGGTAATTGAGGAAAAGCATTGAGTGTCCACAAACCTGGCACATGGAAATGCTCAAAGTATTAGCAATTATGACTTGAAGATCACCAGTGTGGTGGTTTGAATGAGGATGGCTCTCATAGGCTCATTTATTTGGTTATTTTATGCTCCAGGTGGAGGAACTATTTGGGAAGAATTTGGAGGTGTGGACTCATTGGAGGAAATGTGTCACTGGGGACAGACTTTGATATTTCAAAAGCCTACACCATTCCCAGAGTCTGTCTGTCTATAAGCTCTGAGACCACATCAGTAAGGATCTTGGTTGGATTTTATGAGTCCCGTCCATTCCTGAGCAGGTAGCCTTTTTACTATACTCTTCTCCCATTCTGCTTATTTAGCAGTGTCACTTCTAGAAGGGCCTCGGACTAGGCTTTGCGAACTCTCATTCTTAAGTTAGTAATTGTTAAGGGACGGAGAGACATCTGAGTCAGTTAAAGTGCCTGCTACACAAGTACAACGGGCCTAGGTTAAGATCCCCAGAACCCATAAAAGACAGGGAGGTCACATGCTTCTGAGACTAAAAAGATGGAAGCAAGCAGATAACTGGAACTCATTGACCAGCCGGACTATCCAAATCAATGAACTTCAGGGTCAATGAGAAACCTTGTCTCAAAAATAAATGAATGAGAGTCATAGCCACATGTGGAGCCTCCCTACACATACATGAACACATACTCACAGTTACAAGTAGACATATCATACCCATATATAATACCATATATAATAACATAACTATGTTGTATTAGTTAGAGTATCTATTGCCTCAGTGACACACTGACCAGTGCAATTTGGGGAGGAAAGGGTTTATTTGACTTACACTTCCACATCACTGAAGGAAGTTGGGGCAGGAATGCAAACAGGGCAGGAACCTAGAAGCAGGAGCTGGTACAGAGGCCATGGAGGTATTGCTGCTTACTGGTTTGTTCCCCATGGCTTGCTCAACCTGCTTTCTTATAGGACCCAGGACCATCAGCCCAGGGATGGTGCCACCCACAGTGGGCTATGCCCTCCCACATCAATTAAGAAAATTCCTAGCCAGGCGTTGTTGGTGCACCCCTTTAATCACAGCACCCAAGAGGCAGAGGCAGGCAGATCTACATGAGTTTGAGGCCAGCCTGGTCTACAGAGTAAGTGCCAGAACAGGCTCCAAAGCAATACAGAGAAACCCCCTCAAAATAAAGAAAAAGAAAAGAAAATTCCTTACAGCCAGATCATTTTTCAGTTGTTTAGTGATTCTTTGTGGATTTCACAACATGCATCTCAACCCCATTCATTTCCCCACCCCTTCATATCCACTCTCTATTCTTGCAACCTCCCCGCCAAAATAAAATTTAAAAGAAAAAACAAAAAAATAGTGTAGCCCAGTAAGTCACACAGTATACCCTTCAGTCCATACATCCCTACTTGTAAATGTTTATTGCAATGGGTCATTGATCTGGTTTGAGGCCTCTGGCTTCTGTTATCAATACTGGGCCCTCACTGGGACTCGTCTTGAATATCCTGTTGTTGGCTTGTGTCAAGGGAGATCCTGTAGCTTTGGATCTGCAGGCCCAGCCCCTTCACATGTTCTAGAAGTTCATAGATGAGGTGGGTGTTAGGATGGGCTAACTCATGGCCCTGGTTCTGGGCCTGGGTAGTAGTTGAGTTGGTCAACTAGCCAGCTCTCCCTCATCATCACCACCCGGGCAAGGTCTCCAGCACTGCCTCAGCGAGCTCACCCAATACAGCAAGGAACAGGGCCAGCTGTCCTCCTCTCACACCCTTGGGTCTGGCTCACCCACACCACCAGGGCCAGCTCTACTGTTTTGTCCAGGTAAGGTGCAAGGCCTGCCCTCCTGAGCACTGTAGCTGGTGAGGGGCAGGACCAGCTCTCCAGTTCTCGTATCCCCAAGACAGCTGTCCCACCTGCCACAGGTGGAAAGGGAAAAAATGAAAAAAAGGGAGTCATTTAATTTTAAAAATCATATGTTCTAGAAGCCACGAGGGCCACTACACTCTGCACAGTAGATCCTTTACATCTGGTAATTATTGGCACACAGGTTGACACGTGTGTATATTTTTGTTGTCAGGACATATGATGATGCTAACTTTAAAAATATACCTAAAGTAATATGTCAGACTGTAGGGAGAGATTTTATATACCCGTGCAGCTGACCATGCCTGCTTTGGGCTTGGCTAGAGGCACATACAGATGTGGGAATAAAAGGCTGTGCAGGAGAGACGGGCTTCCGGTCCAGTCTCAGAAAGCTGCTGACTCACCTGGGTTGCCAGTTTCTCTTGTAAGTACCTTCCACAATAAATAGTTACCTATACCCTCATCAAGCATGGATTTATTTTACAGTGACATTTTGGTGTCAGAAGGGGGATCATGAATTTCCACGTAGAATGACAAACGCTTAAAAGGGATTTTAGAAATGAAAGAACACAGAGAAGCATGGCTTCTTGGTAGCAGCATTTTTCTCAGGTGGCCTCTGGTATGGACACAGCCACCAACCAGCAGGAAGCAGTTTGGAATGAACGACACCCACATTCCCAAATATTGTTTAAATGTTTGTTTTCATTCTACAGGGTTGGTTATAAATGGCCATGATCACAATCAATCTCTTTCTAAAGGGGTAAAACGGAATATGATACAGAAATTAATATTTTGTATTGGTATGGATTTTCATTCATTGACACAAATTTAAGGTCAATTTTGTGATATGTATATTTCTCCTCTTGTTTAGGTATTGTGTCTGTATAATTCATTTAAAATGTAATGTATAATTAAATACAGAATATAGATAGTTACCTATAATTGTCAGAACTTAGGTTAGTTAGGTTTTCTAGATATACAGAGATGTATTTGAGATAGATAGATATTCTTCAAACATTTCAAAGACCTACAGAATATATGGCATTTGAATGGTTTAGGGTTTTTCATGATAGTGAGACACAACTACTCCTGGAAAACCAATTACATCTGAGAGGAATATGAGCATCGAAGAAACTCATTATAGAGTTTGCTTTCAACATGGCAAGATTAGTCATTTGGGCAAAAAACTGCTCTTGCCTGAACTGTTTGACTGTTGCTGTATAAACTAGACATGAGGGACTCACAGGAAAGTGACTGCTGAACTTGGACAGTCCTGCTGGGTTCCTGCTTCATGGAAGTGTCTGCAAGACATTCTACAGGACACAGAAAAAATGACTGACAAACTGCCAACGCAGGAAGACAGTTTAAAATTTCCTGCTTTGCTGTGGCCTATGGGCAGAAGATGAATGCCCTAATGTTACAGAGGAACTTCAGATGACTGTCCAGGTAGTGAGATGTCTGTCAATTTTAATGTTTATATATTATCCTTCTGTGGTCTTTGATGGAATTGAAGACAGATAGATAAAATTATAATTTTCCTTAGTTATGATAAAAGATAAGTTACATATGAGACTTTAGACTCACAAAGATAGGATAGATGATATTTTCTTTAAATCTTCCTAAACATTAATGGACTAAATATTGTATTTATAGTTCTTGCTTAATAACTGCCTTGTTATATATTTTACTATGTTAAAGTTAAAGCCTTTCTTTTTATTTAGACAGAAAACAGGAAATGATAGGGGAAGTCCTTCTGTGTATATGTTGTCCTATTGGTTGATTAAATAAAGCATTGTTAGCCAATAGGGAGGCAAGATAGGTGGGACTAGGAGTCAAGGAGGATTCTGGGAAACTGAGCCACAGTCAATCACAATGTATGACGCGGAAAAAGAGGTTCAGACCCTTTTCCCTGGCAAGAGAAGACCACGTGGAAATACTCAGATTAGCAATTATGGGTTAATAATTAAGTCAGAGTTAGCCAACAAGAAACCAAGCAAACAGCCAACAGCTTCATAATTAATATAGTGTTTTGTGTGTTATTTGGGGGCTGAGACAGCTCAGGACCCAGGGGGCTGGCGTGAAGACTAAACATTACATATGGTACACAAGACAAGTCACCAGAGATGCCTTCATACCATGAGGATATCCAAAAGCCTGTTGAAGGAGCTAAGCTGGTGTCACAGGGCCCATCACCGGTGACACTTTTGAGTTGCTATAGGTGATGTCAAGATGGGCTTTATCTTGTTCCCCTATTTTAGCCAATTCTATTCTTTGCCAGTCTCCAGTCTCAATACCCACCAGTTGTCAGATACCATCATCTCTGCCCCTGGTGTGGGAGATATTTTGGATAAATCCAAAGAATTCATGGACAGGAATCTTATCTGAAATTTCATAATCATATTCAATTATTGTCCAACTGGACTTAAAAGTGACCCAAAGCACAAAGGGATGGGAGAAATGGGCCAGCAGCAGCCACTGGCCTCCATGTGTGTCCACTAATCAATGCTCCCATCCACCAACCATCCAGGCTTCATCTTGTCCTTTCCCCAAAGACAGCCTCCAGAGGCTGCGCTCCGTGATCTCGGCTCACAGTTTCAAGAAGGCCTGACAGATTGCTGGTATCTAGCCATGGCTCTACCTGAACCTGCTCATTATTGCCTTGAGGCATCAGTAGATCTTCAAAGGCATCAGGAACTGGACCCATCTTCATCAGCCCTGGCTGATGATCTGAGTGAGGGCTCATGGCCATCCTGCAAGTAGCTCAGTAAAGCCAGTGCTACAATGAAGCTTGAAGTTCTTCCAAGAGGGGCTGTCACATTGAGGCTCTGTGACATCTGATGTCCAGGACTGCCAACTAGTACTTCAGGAGCACCTGAGGAGGGTTATGAAGTGAATGAAGCCACAGTTGGCTTTATACCAGGCTGCAACTGATGTGGGGTACCTGCCTCTCACCCTCATTTACCAGCACAGACACAGCCTCAAAGCCTGATGCCCTTGACTTTGGAGGAAGGTCGCACTTCCTGAGATGCAGATGGTGGAACAGCAGATCTGCCCTCAGAAAACCCAGCCTGGTGCTAGTCTCCCCCCTACCATGACAGCTCCGGTCAGCCACTCACAGCACCTGCTTCAGAAGGTGGCTGTATGATTAAATGCCTCTGGAAATACACCTGACATTTGCTAACCGATATATTAATAAGGTTAAAAGCATGAAAAAGATCACATTGCTATATATGCTAAATGTGGCTGGTGGCACCTTTCTTGGATCCAGTTTGCATGCTACATCGATGACAGGTTTGATTTCTTAAATAAAGGTCTGCTTTAAAGGTCTCCACACCACATCTCTATTTCTAGCCACTTCAACAAAATTCTGCTAAGCAACACAATGGGATAATTGTGTGTGTGTGTGTGTGTGTGTGTGTGTGCGCGCGCGCATGCGCAAGACCTACAGACATTTATCTCCTAAGGAAAACTCTGACAGTGGTTCCATGAATATTCAAGTTGTCTGCATAATTAATGACCATCAGCAAAATGGCTTAGGATAAGGCTACCTGGGGTTGAGCTGGACTGAACTGTCTGTCTGTCTGTCTATCTATCTATCTGTCTGTCTGTCTATCTATCTCTGGTGGTTTAAATGAGACTACCCCCATAGATTCATATACTTGAATGTTTAATCCCCAGTAAGTGGAACTGTTTAGCAAGGGTTAGGAGGTGTGTCCTTGTTGGAGTAGGTGTATCACCAAGGGTAGGCTTAGTCTTGCTTTCTGCTCTTGCTTGTGAACCAGATGTAAGCTCTCAGCTACTGCTACAGTACCACACCTGCCTGCCTACTGCCATGTTCCCCACCATGATAATCATGGATTTACCCTCTGAAACTGTAGGCAAGCCCCCAATTAAATTTAAAAGGCTTCTTTTATATTTTTGGTTGTGAGCCTAGCCTTTAATGGCTGAGCCATCTCTCTAGTCCTAAAAGACTCCTTTTATAAATTGCTTTGGTCATAATATCTCTCCTCTCTCCCTCTCCCTCCTTTCCTCTGCAGAAGCCACTGCAAGGATGAGTTGACATTCCCATGCAGCACTCTTTCCCCTGGATTTCATTAGGAGTTAAGTTGTATAAATGGAAAAGCTTTACGCATTCCCTTTATCCTGATGTCAAGTTTGGGAACATGTTCTAAACAACCTGCAGCCTGAAGATGTGCCTGGCATTTGCCCATCAATTTGTCCAGTTGATGGACATGGATGACTCTTGTGTCTCCTCTTCTGCATGAGTTCTATGAAGTCTCAATTTGAGCCCACTTAAGCATGTGGGAATATAAACGGGATCTGCTTGCTTCATTGTTCAGGGTTCTCCCTCCTTGACTGTCTCCTGAAGAAGTTCGTTAGCATCTTCTCCCTGAAGTCCTCATCTAGTCCATCCTTTCTTGGAAGTCCTGGCCTCTGCTCTTGTCCATCTTCCACCCTCTGGGATGGCGTTTTTGCTTGCACTGCTTTTGTTCCTGTGCCTCTTTCTCATTTGAGACAGTTCCCTCTGACTGGCCAGGGGACAATTCTGCTGATGACAGATCTTGCATCTTTTTTAAAACTAATTTTAATTTTTGCATGTATATGCTGTATATGAGTGTATATATGCACACTTACATATATATTGGTACACATGTGTGCACACACATAGAAGCCTGAAGCTGATGTTGCCTGTCTTCCTTCACCTCTACTTTTTTATTAAGGCAGAGTAGGGATCTGTCACTGAACCCATAGCTTGCCAAATCTGCCTGGTCTACCTTATCCCAAGGATCCTGTCCCTGCCTCCTAAGTACTGGGATTATCATAGTAGCCACACTTGTCTGGTTATACATGGGTCCTGGGTATCCAAACTCTAGTCCTCATCTTACATGACAAGTACCTTATGTACTGAGCTATCTCTCTGAACCCCTCTTTTTTGAGACAGGGTTTCAATAGGTATCCCAGGCTGGTCTCACACTTACTTCAGTCTCGGAGTCACTCGGATAACAGAGTTGGTGTCTTGCATTTTCATCCAATATTCCTCCCTTGTGTCTTCCCACATTATAAAGTGTGTCACTCTGGTACAATCTGAGATGGAGGTGTCAATCCAAGTCCTCCCATCATCAAGCATATTTTAACATTTATAGTGTCTGTCCTTTACTTGTTTTATAGCCAATACTAAAAACTCAGAACTGAAAGAGGGAGGCCCAGAGATCATCAGGGTAGAGATAATAGAAGGAATGTAAGAGCAGAAGAGAAGGAGAAAGGCTGTGAAATTTGTCCTCTGAGCATGGCACAGCCATTCAGTCACAGCTTCACAGTGTTCTGGCTATATGCAATAGGACTATATCCATGCTCCTCTCCATGCTAAATTACTAGCTCTCAATGGTTTCTAGAGGACAGACAGTGACTGCCTTCTGTTGTGTACCCACTGAGAAACCCATCAGCCTCCAGTGCATAGTCCCAAATCCATAGTCTCATAGATGATCCTCCATAAACTCGGTAGGTCTCAAAGGGACAGAGGGATTATGAAAGTCAAAATCAGAGCTGGAGAGATAGCTTGGCAGTTAAGAGCACTGACTGCACTTCCAGAGGACCTGGGTTCAATTCCCAGCACCCACATGGCAGCTCAGAAATGTCTGTAACTCCAAGATCTGACACCCTCACAAAATTAGCAAAACACCAATGTGCATAAAATAAAATTTAAAGAAAGTCACAGTCATTAGAAGGCACTTTATGCACGTATGGAATTGTCAATGAAAGATTGAGACCAGAGCGGGGAGGGTCTGAAGGAGGTGGGAGTCAAGCAACTTGTTTGTTCTCATTTCTCACAGCTATAGACAGCCATAACTTGGAAGAGCAGAACAACTTTTTTCTTTTCATAAACACACCACCTCTCACTCCACCACAGAGTACATGTGTGATCACAGGGATTTTTTTCAGATCTATATTTAGTGTACTATTCTAAGCACAGTCCTCGGGGTGTGATGTCAATGTATCTCTCTTCCACACACAGGTCAGAGACAGCATACCTTTCAGGATTGGGAAGCAACACATCATCGAATTCACATGAGTGTTTTAAACTTTTTGGAAGGATTAAAGAAATGGCCAAGAGCCCTTGATCTCACTTAGTTTCCTGACCAATGAAAACTAACATAGGCATGGCTTAAACACCAGAATATACATGGGAACTTAGCTGGGTTTTCTACTGCAGCTCTTTTAACTGATAATTGCTGTCTTCCTTGAGAACTCCTGGTACCAGGAAAAGGAGTGTGTTGACCTTAACATAGCAATTACAATTCTATTTACCCTGTGCTTAGGCAATGGGAGTTGGATTAGGTTTCCTCTTAATGAGTTTTGTAGACAAAACAGCAAATGTAAAACTCATGCATGATCACAGTCAGGCACATCATCCAAGTTTATACAAGTGGCAGCCACTTGCTACTCTGTAGTCATTTAGTAAAAGACTCTAAGGCAGTGGTCTCTGTGTTCTGCACAGCAGATGTTCCAGTGACTCCTAGATTCCTTCTAACACATAGTGGAAAATACTGCAAATACCTCCATTAGTGCTCATGTGACTACAGTTGGAAAGGTGTTATGGGTTAAATGGTATTCCACCACCCAAACAATATGTCGATGTCCTAAGTACCAATTCCTCAGGAAAAGTGCTTATTTGACAATACAGTTTTTACAGAGATAATCACGTCCAAATAGGTTATTAGAATGAGACATTATCCAGTATGAACAAGGAAAACTGGATACAAGATAGACAAAAACTGAGGAAGGACAGCATGAAAATACACAGTGAGATTATGAAGGAAGCAGAAGAGATAGTGCACCTAAAGTGACCAGCAATCCACCAGAAACCATCAGGCAGGTGAAGTGTGGTCTCCCTGCAGCTCTCAGAAGGAACCAGCCATGTCGGCATCTTGATTTCAGACAGAACTATAAAACACCTGATTTCTGTGGTTTCAAGGTGCCTGGTCAGTGTCACTTGGTCACAGCTGCCCTCGTGAACTAACACAGATGTTTTCTTATTTGGGTTCTAAGTTTGTTTCCAATAATAGCAACAACATCACTGTTCACAGCCACAAAGTTGATCCTGGTGAGCTGGAATGGAACCCTGCCTAATCCCAGTGAGTCCAATTCAGTTGGTCTTGGAGAATGGACATGCCATGGGATGCTTCTATGGTCAAATGTGCCCAGACCACAGGGGAATCCTACACACACAGTGAATTCTCCAGGAAAGCCATATTGCAACTCAACCCCCCCCAAATTATATTATTTTCTGATTCTTTCTTATAAAATATTTCAGTGTAGAAATAGCTGCAAGTAATGTTGACAAATAAAAATGTATTCTGTAAGTAGGAAACCTTGAAGAACTCAGGTATGATGGTCAAAGAATCTTGGCAGATGAGAATTAGGAAGCCAGGGCACCAGGATGTACTAACACACTGTGTATTGTAAAAATGAGACCAGAAGCCATACATGGTGACACATACATTTAATTCCATGCTCAAGAGGCAGAGGTAAGTGGAACTCTGTGATTTTCAGGCCAGCCTAGTCTATTTAGTGAGTTCCAGACCAGCCAGTAATACCCTGACTCAAAAAAAATAGTGACATTGGGCTTGGGGAAATAGCTTAATCAATATTTACTCTGTAATCATAAGGGCTTGATGCCAAATCCCCAAAGCCTACATTTTAAAAAAAATCAGGTGTGGTAGCATGTCCTCATAATCCCAGTGCTGGGGAGATAAAGACAGGCAAATCCCTAGGTGCTCTGGTGAGCCAGCCTTGTTCATCAGTAGTCATAGGCCAATGAGACAAAAAAATGGATGATACCTAAGTAACAGCACCCAAAGTTGTACTCTGACCTCTATATGCATACATGTATATGTGTACACACACATATACATACTTCATATACACACAAAAAGTGAACCCAGGGTCCTTCAACCATGAGTTGTCAAATCCCCTCAACCTGTTCCATAGGATGTGGGGCACTGGGCCTCAGTACCACCCATCCAGACCCAGCTCTCTCTGGGACTTAGATCTTCGAAGTGAGTGCATCAACATGTTTTAGCACCTGTAGACAGCACAGTTGTATTTGCATAGTGTAGATGATCACAACAGATGGGAGAGTGGCTGACAGGGAGAAACCAAGAGAGAAAGCCAGAAGAATGTTAGACATCGTTGTGACATGAACATGAAAACGTCCTCCATTGGCTCATGTGTTAGAATACTTGGTCCCCAGAACCTTTTAGATATGAGCCTGATTGGCAGATACAGGTCCACAGGGACAGGACTTAAGGGTTAGCTCAATCTATCCAGCCTAGTTTTTCTGCTAACTAACTGCAGACATGATGTAGCCAGAGCTTCATGTTCCCACTGCCTCAACTGAAGTCACTCTCCTCGGCATGTTCACAGCAATAAGTAAAGTTACTAATGCAGATATGTTCCACAGTAAACAATATGAAAATGTGCACAGACAGCTATGGTGAACCACACCTTGCATCCTTGGGCCCTTATGTAGACCCCTCCTCTTGAATATTGACTGATATCTGCCCCACCTTGACCATAGAGTACAATGGAAGTGACAGTATGTTAATTCTAGGCCTCAGATTTAAAGAATCTCATTTCTAATGATTTTTTCCTGTAGACAGCTAGTTGCTATATGGAAGGGGCACCTACTATGAGTCCATCCTGCTATGAGAAGTCCTACCTGGACACAACGGTGAAGTCACATGAGAAAGACAGAGGTCTTGGTCCACAGCCCTGGCTAAACTTCTAGCCAGCAGCAAGTACCAGCCAGTCACCAGCCTAGAAGCCAATGCTTCAGCCAAATCATGCCTTCCTACCCAATATCAGATGCTCTTTTCAGCCCTGCCAAATTAGATGCCCATTTGCAAATAAACAAAATGATTGTTGGTTTGAGTGACTGCGGTCAATGAGCCCAGAACTCACATGAGTCTCTGGAATGCTCCAAAACTAACCAGTGTCTTTGGAATGAAATAAAACTTGTAACCCTAATAAAACTCCCATCATCTGGCCATAGCTAACCTTTCTAGTCACACTGACTGCAGCAGCTTCTACCAAAACCATTTGGAAGAAGTTCTATTCCACAGATGAGCAGAACAAGGCTGGTGGGGGTCTTCAATTCTACCCAAAGTCACCCAGAGTGGCAAGGTCTACCCAGATCTACTCTGCAGTTAAACTTCCTGGCAAATCTTGTCTTTGTAGATATAACCTTAGTTATAGACCGTGGCTCACCACAAACCACACAGCAGCACAGGCTGCTTTCTAACTGAAACTAATTTAAAATAATTCACATGTTTGGAGAATTATAATGAGAATCCATAGTTACAGATAATTGAGATGAAAGCTGTTCTTATGACCTAGTAAAAATAAAGAGGCAGCATATGCTTAGGAATAAGTGTGGTTCTTGAGAATGCAATCTAGATAATCACTGAATTATTATAATCATTCTGGGACCTGTTTTTATCTTTGTTGATTTTTTTCCGCTATCCACTGGGACTCTGGTTGTATAATAGTAGCGCAAGTTTAGAGGGCTCTCATCTCCAGTTGCCTAGCAACCTACAGCTTTGAAGAGAATGAAAGATGAAGGGTCAATGGCAAAATAATGTTGCTTGCAATTTGCCGAGTATTTAAAAGTTTTAGAACTATTAGAACTGTCCTAAGTACAAATACGCAGAGGACCGCCTCACTGGATCAGGTGCCCACTTGAGTTTCTTTCATAGCTTGAGTTTGATGCTGGGGCCAATGATTCCATAACGGCATGTATTTACCAATCTAAACAAAGACACAGAATCCTATTGTTACTTCCATAACATTGTTGGGGACAATAAATGAAAAAAAATTGTGTAAGTTGTAAGGGTGCTAACAAGTGGCTAGTACCTCCCCAGAAAGTATTACTTGTCAACACCACCATTATTATTGCTGTCATCAAAGAGAAACAGATAAACTGGCTTGTGTGAAGAATTCAGCAAACAACAATTCATTCCTGTGGTGGCAGATGTAAAGTTAGTCTACATGTTCCCCATTCATCCATTACTATTTATTTACCAGGCATAGTGGTGCACACCTCTAATTCCAGAACTCAGGAGTCAGAAGCAGGCAGATCTCTAGAGTTTGAAGATAGTCTGGTTCTACATAGAGAGTTCCAGGTCAGCCAGAAAAAAAGAAAAAGGAAAAAAAAAACCTTCCTTCCCTCTAGTCATTTACTATTTACTTGACCAGCAAATGGCCATAGAGCAACTGCAAGCACAGAGAGAACATCTGGAAACATCATGGACTTGAAAACTATCTTTGTGGGCTCTCTAAGGGGAGGAGAGATGGCAAAATAGCAAGAAGGAGGCAAACAGCAGACCGAGATCAGCTGATACTTAGCAAATAGGTACTGCAGGACGAGGGCAGCTAGCCATGAATATAGGCAAGAAATGGGGAGCTGTCAGGAAGAAGATCGCACACAAAGGGCTGAGACACAAAAGAGCACATGGGGTGGTGCTGGGACCCCCTCAAGTTTTGATAGGCATAGTGGAGGAAGAGGGAGACTGGCGATGGAGATGGACCTGTATCCTTATGAATTAGGAGCTACACCCAAAGCACTGGAACCTCCAGTCACTGCTTGTTTGTTTGTGCTGGGAATCAAGCCCAGAGCTTCATACATTCTAGGCAAGCATTCCACCACTGATCTGTAACTTCAGATTCTCACCTCTTCTAAGTCACTTATCCTGGGGGGGGGGATGCGCTCTAGCGTGTGTGTGTGTGTGTGTGTGTGTGTGTGTGTGTGTGTGTTTGTGTGTGTGTACATACACATGTGTATAGGGAATGCAGAGATCAATTCTGAGTGTTGTTCCTCATGCTCTGCCCAATTGATTTTGAGACACAGTTACTCACTGAGGAATCACTATGTAGGCTATGCTGGCTGACTGACAAGCCCCCAGGAATCCTCCTGTCTCTGTCTATCTAGGACTAGAATTACAAGTGTTCAGGACCACAGTTGGCTTTTTATGTGGATTCTAGGAATCCAATTCAGGTCCTTAAGCTAGTGTGACGAGCACTTTACCAATCGGGCTATCTTCCCAGCCCTCAAAGTTACGTTTTTGTAGAAAATCATGCCTATATTTTCACTCCATACAGAATGAAGCAAGGCACTATCAGTGAAATCAACCTCCATCCATCCCAGTTACTAACTTGCCCATCACTCCATCAGCCTGGGACCTGTTCTAGACGAGACTCCACTCTCATTACCATGAGGGCATCTGGTTACCAGAAGGTGGAATCCCAGGAAACTGAAGCACAATGCCCTCTAGAATGTTCCACCAAAGACAGGGCACTGGGTGGGTGGCTGAGGGATAGAGCAAGTAGAAATATCAGACAACGGAGTATCCCAGCAAAGGCAACCCTGAAGGTTCACAGGCTCACACACCCTGAACCTCTGCGTTCTCACAGCACTTCTCTGGACTACCAGCCACATCTCTGAGTTGTCAAGAAAGCTTCTTTGGGCAGCCCTCTCCAGATGTCCCTCCAAACACTAAAAGTTCCACTCAACCTGCCTACATCACCCACACATCAGAAACCAAACCACTGTGATTGAGTGATGATTGCTGGTGGCTGAATCCACATTCCTAACACCACAGTCCATGTGGAGACCTTCTGACACCACAGTCCACGTGGAGACCTTCCTAACACCTCAGTCCACGTGGTGACCTTCTGACACTGCAGTCCATGTGGTGACCTTCTGGATATGCTCAGGTCCTTGGCCTAACACGTGACTAACTGTGGAATTTCCAGACGGGCTAACAAGCGAGGGAAGAAGAGTCTTGTGAATTTTATCACTAACTTCCTTTGGATCCCCATACAATATGGATAGACACAGGCAAACAAAGCCTTGACCTTTAAAGAACTTCAAGGCACATACATGTCCTACTCAGTCTAGGAAGATGATATGTTCCCGACCCACTTGATTCTCTGCACCCTATTACAACCATGGTTATAGTACTGGCCCAATTTTATTTTCTTGTTTAATCTCATCAGAACAAAGTTGTCTTGATAAACACCTTTTGCAAAGGCTCTTTAAAATTCTGACACTTAGGGGCAGGAGAGATGGCTCAGTGGTTAATAATGCTTACTGTTCTTATAGAGGATCCAAGTTAGTTTCTGGCCCACACAAGCTCATCTGTAACTCCAGCACCAGAGGAATCTGACCTCATTGGCCTCCATGCACCCATACATACTTGCATATATACATGTATACACACAAATACATTCACACACACATACACACATGATTTTAAAATAAAATAATTATTTTATTATATATTAATAATTTAAAATCTATCAATAAGCTGTATTAATATCCAGCCATTCTACTGTTACATTGGTCCTTGGGGGTTGTCTTATTTGAGGGCTATAATAAGTAATTACTTGAAAACTACCTATGTTTATAAAACTTTGTTCAAATTTCTAACTACTTTTGTAGGAAAAACTCCAAAAAGAAGTATTGTAAAAAGATTTGAGGGTTCTTGATCCATAGTGTCTGATTGCTTTCCAGAAGGACAAAAAAAAGAAAGAAAAGAAATTTCATATCCATCTTTGACCTAAGTGTCCATTCTGCTTCAAGGGGTATATTTTCAATGCAACTTAAAATTACTTTAATCTGTCATAATATTTTTAATACAGCTAGCTGCCAAATGCAAGCACAGGCTAATAGAGTGATTTTGCACAATATTTATGTCTCTGGCAGTGCTCTGTGCCATAATGATTTCCAGATGGATTCTCAGTTGACTTTACCTTATCTATCATCATTTCACTCCTTTCTTTCTATCTTCATAACCTGACTTATAATTAAAATTGAGCAAGTGGTTGGCAAGCTGTAGGTGTGACACAGAATCAGTGCCCACTCTCCATCAAGGCAAGCCCATATCAGCAGACACACCTGCTGGAAGGTGTTTGACACCATCTAACATCCTGTACCATGACAGAACAATCTGAATGTTAAGAGGACCTCCCAAGACAGAATACACCAAAGGGACTTTCATAGGAAGGACATGGTCACAACCAGGTCACCTAGAAACCCATATGTGTCTCAGAAAACTTGTGGACGGCTATACTGCCCTTGACCTTCTACTAGGGCTTGAATGAACCCATGGCAGTCATACACATTTGGATGTCAATAACCTCAGTCACATGAACCAGGCCATTCTTGTCTCCTTTACTTATGAAAACTTGTAGAAAGAAAGGAATTTCCCTAGAATCCTCCTGAACACTGTGATGTAGCAAAGTATGGGTTGTGGCACCAGCCAGACACCCTCCTGGAACCATCTGTGGGGTTACCAGGATCCTGTCTGTAGTGGGTGAGAGAGTCCATGAGATACACTGCTGGACAGTACACTGATTCTCTTCAGGGCCTTGACCTTTAGAAGGCAGGATAGAAGAAACATGCTCTGCACACTGTGACCTTTGACAGCACTTAAGAGGATTTAATCTACAAAACTGATTCCTGGGAAATATTTTCTAAATTTACATCACCTGAGTACATAGTGAGAATGAACTCACAAATCTAAGGTTAGCATATGGAACATAGTCCATGGTACAAGCATTTTGTTGACTCCTGCCTTGTTACTACCAAAGCCCATCAATTGGGTAATTTTGATGGAACCATATCTTTTGTTTTTTTGAGATGGGATTTCTCTATGTAGCCCTGGCTGACCTAGAACTCATTCTATAGACCAAGCTGGCCTTGAACTCAGAGATCTACCTGCCTTTTCCTCCTGAGTACTGAGATTAAAGGTGTGTACCACCACTGACCAGCTAGGCACCATGCCTTCTTAATGATGCATGAGTTTAGACATATGTATCCTATTAAAACACATTCAAATATATGCAAAACTGTAAAGGCGTTTAAAAAATGCATTTCTGCATACAATTTATCTTAGCTTCAAAAGTATACAGAAGAGAAAGAAACGAGCTGAGCATAACCAGGTCAGCATACTAGAAAGCACTGGTGATGTAATTTGGAAGGACATCAAAATGTCTGAAAAACATATGTTGGACCCATTGAACTCAGACTGGATGGAGAGGAAATACCACCACCTACCAGTGTGAAAATCTCTTGGCACATCCTGCATTCTAAAAGCATGTGCATACACATGAATATTCCTTTGATTGGGACAGCATGAGAAGCAGTGAGTTGCAGAACCAGCCACAGTCCTCTGTGACTCCCTGGAAAGACTCAAAAGCTCCTCCCATTATAGTAACCATGGACTTCCTAGCAAGCACAAGTAACAATCTAAACTAACAACATACACATACTATAATCTACAAAGGTCAAGTCATTTGTCCAAGGACTTCCTTCAGACTCTGATAGAGCCTGGCTTCTAGATATCCTATCTAGAACTCTCTCTAGCATGGCACTCCAACACACAAGACTTACTAGACTTAAAGATGTATTTTTCCATTCAAGTGAAGGATTCTTAAACATGGCAAATGTTGGCATGTATAATTTGAGTAGTTATATCTAAGGCTGCAATTGTTTCATTCCAGTGGGTCACTGGAGTTTCAGATTGTTGATGAATACATTTTCCAAATGACCAGTCCCAAGTGTAAAATTTCTTCTCAACTCTCAGACATCAACTAAGTAGTTAACTATTTAGCCAACTAATTTCTCCAAAGAAATAGATGCAATACAAGAATATGTCAAGATCCACAGACATGCAATACAAAGAAAACCTTGCCAGGAAAAACCCAATATAATCCAAGCAATATAAAAAAATGCCCTGTCATGAGAGATTCCTAAGGCCCCTAAAACAATATAAGCAATTACCACTAACTAATACACTGTTAGTTGCCCACCAGAACTAAATAATAAAACCTTATTGCTTAAGACTCCACATGCTTTGGTCCCAGGACACGGAGAAGTCAAGCTGGAACTAAAATGGAAACTATCCACCTACTGATTAGCCTTCCTTCATAGTGATGGAAGGTGATGTGTAGGGGACAGGCAATGTTGTCATCAAAGATGTTACTCAGCTGTGGAACCTGTGTGCTAATCTATAAACTGGCCAAGATGTGCCTACTGGTGTAATAGTGGCAAGGCTGTCATAGTCGTAACCAACAGCTTTCTGCTTAGATTTGAAGCCTACCCCACAGGAGAAAATTCAAGTCTGGTACTGAAAACATGGTCAGCAGTCTAGGCAGGAAACTATGGCTATTGTTTTACTGAAAAAACATGATATGCTGTCTATGCTTTTCAAGGACCTGGATTATATATCCAAAGTACAGGGAACACAAACATTTCATGGAGCTTAAATTTCAAAAAGAAAGTTTGCAAAGTAAATAGGTGACAAGTGTTATAGAAAACAGAGCAAGATAACAGAATTACATCCTTTCTGTGTATTTATATGTGTGTATTCATAAACCTGGAGACTACTATTTTATTTTTTAATTCAGTGTGTGTGTGTGTGTGTGTGTGTGTGTGTGTGTGTGTGTGTGTGTCTGGTTTTTTCAAGACAGGGTTTCTTTTGCTATTCTGGAACTCACTCTGTAGACCAGGCTGGCCTTGAACTCACAGAGATCCGCCTGCCTCTGCCTCTCTGAGTGCTGGGATTAAAGGCGTGCGCCACCACCACCTGGCTTACTTCAGCTTTCACGTAGCACACTGCAATGTTAATGTTTATGATATGTCCAAGTCTATTCTTATCAATGCCCATTAACTAAGAATGAATGCCAGCTGAGTGTACGGGTACATGCCTGGATTCTCAGCACTTGAGAGACTGAGGCCAGAATATTGCAAGCAAGGTTTAGACCAGCCTTAGCTACACAGTGAGATCCCGTCTCTAAATAAAATTTAAAAGAGGGACTAGAAGTTTATCTATTTGGTATAATGCTCGTCTACCTGACTCATTCCAAAGAACTACACTCTATAAAAAGAATCAATGTACCATACGGGATCTTATGCCAGTAAAGTTGTAAGACCTTTTCAGCATCAGATTTAGTCTTTTAGTCTTGGTTTCCTGAACAGTTGAACCTGGCTATACAGAGCACTCATCTTGTTGAGAACAGCTAAAAACCTTTTTAAAGTGTTGCTTAAAGAACACCAAAAGGGGGCTGGAGAGATGCTAAGAGGTTAAAAGCACTGGACTGGCCTTTCAGAGGTCCTGAGTTCAATTCCCAGCAACCACATGGTGGCTCACAACTATCTATCATGAGATTTGGTGCTCTCTCTGGTGTGCATGCAAATATGCAGATAGAACACTGTATATGTAATAAAAATAAGTAAATAATAAAAATAAGTAAATAACCAAAAGGTGCCCAGCTCTGGAGAAGGCTTCTCCTCCAAGAGTATTTGAATTTTCCAGAAGATAACAGGTAGCTGTGAAATTACAATGAGGCAGTGACAGCTCTCCTGAACTAGACAATATTGAGGTTCTAGACCATCCTAAATGCAACACCTGGCAAATTCCTCTCATTTGGGGTTGGAATCCCAAATATTTAAAACTACACAATTAAGAGTCAGACAGAACTATAATGTCACAGTCATCAATAAACCTAGTTATAAATATAAACAACTACATCTTCCCATTAAAGGACAAATGATATCAAACCGAGTAAGACATGAAACTCAACTCTATGATATTTATATGAGGCATAATCCAAAAATAAAAAGAGAGGGCGCTAGACACAGTTTGGCTCGTTTGGCATGTGGAAGGCTGGATTCAGTCCTTAAGGGCACAGAATAATAGTGACAATTATAATGACAAGGATGATGATGGGAAGAAAAGAATAAGAATAAAATAAAAAATAAGAAAACCAAGAAGAGGAGGAGGAACAGGAGAGAGTTGGAAGATAGGAAGAAAAAGGAAGAAAAGAAAATGAATGGGGGAGAGAAGGGGGAAGGGGAGAGAGAGGAAGAAAAGGGTACAAAAAGTGGAAAATAAACCAAGTGGGAAAAGACATCAGAAAACACTAAACTGAAAGAAAATAAATCTCTACATCAACAGCAGACAAGACACACGTTAAGATAACATATCGCCCTAGTTTGCTTTCTGCTGCTGTGATAAACACCATGATCAAAAGCAACTTGGGGATTTATTTCATCTTAGCATCCATCATCTAGGAAAGTCAGGGCAGGAAGGCTGGAACTGAAGCAGAGGCCATGGAGGAACACTGCTTCCTGGCTTGCTCCTTGTGGCTTGCTCAGCCTGGTTGTGAGCCTAGCCTTTAACAGCTGAGCCATCTCTCTAGCCCCAGCTTTCTTATACAAACCAGAAACATCTACCTGCCCAGGGATGTTACCACCCACAATGGACTGGGCCCTCGCACATCAATCATCAATTGAGAAAATGCACCTCTACCCAACATTTGCCAACAGGACAATCTGTTGGAAGCAATTCTTCAGTTGAGGTTCCCTCTTCCCAGGTGACTCTAGTGTATATCAAGCTGACAATAAGAACCAACCAGGACATATCTAGTAAAGGTAAAAATGTAATGTCTCATGACTATGGGGTTCAATTAGCTAAGAAAATGTAACACATAAATACATACACATTAAAAACAAGAAGCTCATTTACTCTTTATAAACACTTTGTAATAGTTGTAAATCACAGAAACGTTGCAAGGGCAACGTGGAGCTCCTACACACCCATATCTCATTTTCCCTGCTATACTACACTAGTGTTTATCCCATTAATGAAGCAGCGGTGGCACACTGTCATCTAGAGGCCGGGCTCTGCTCATATTTTCTTAGCTCTTCCCAGAGCTGCTTTTCTATTGCAGGCGCCCATGGTGCATTTCATCCTTGAGCCTCCTTTGTCTCCTCCTTGAAGAGACAGTATCTCCCCTGACTTTTCCCTTTTTGATCGCTGCAAGGAACACTGATCCCGTATTTTGTAGATTGTCACTCAATTTAGAATGTGCCCAGAGTTTTTTATATGACCACATTGGGATCACAGGTTTAGAGGAGACAAAATAAAATGCCAAGAGAGTAGATTAATATAGGGAAGGGAGAGGATTTTTCATTGGTGATGTAGCCACTGCCCTGGTGAATAGTAATAGTTCAGATGGGCAAGTCTGATCAAATTCACTGGTCCACTAAAAAATAAGAAAAAAAAAAGAAAAGACTATTCCTCAACTCATACAGTAAAAGTGCCTGCAACGGGAGACGAGAAGTGTCTGCCTGGGACCCCCTTTATCCACCAGATGCTCCCTGGTCAGTTTCTGCTGGACAGTTAGGTATCTCATTGATACTGAACTACTCTTCCGCTGCTTGCTGTTTTATTCCTTTATTGCTGCTTGCTGTATATTTAACGAATTCACTCCAACACTAATGCATGGCTCTCAGAGATCATTCTCAGTATACAACTGTCCCCTGAGCACATGCACTACAATATTTTGAAACTACCTTACTTTTGTTCTTCACAAGAGGACACTATTACTTAAAATAAGAGACACAAAGGCCAATATGAACAATGACATTTGTTCGCGGCCACCATAAAAAGTACATCTGTGAGAAGTCTCAGCAGATCAGGCTGTAGATGAACACAGAAGGGATTAACATGAATTGCTGAAATGCCACCCAAACACGGAGCATGAGCTCCATGAGGAAAGCGGGAAGGCATATTAGCCATCTCCCATTCTCCTGATTTCCTTAGGCAGTTCTTCCTTCCAGTCTCGGTCCACAGGTTGGTGACTTTTGCGTGGCCCAAATCCTGACAGAAAAATTAAGGAAAGACTTGCTTTGGTTCATGGTTTTAGAAGATCCAGTCTATGTTCATCAACCCCATGTACTTAAGCAGACAGAATGTTATAGCAGCGGAAGTTGTAACTATATCAGACAACATCTGATCACAACACAGTAGACCAGGACACAAAGAGAGACAGGAAGTGACCAAGGATAATATATCTCTAAGGATCCTTCTCTAGTGGCCTATTTTCTCCAGCGAGGACACAACTCTCAAAACTCTAGAACCTTCTCAAAAAGTGCCACCAGTTGGTGACTATGCATCCAAACTGAGAGCCAATGAGGAACATTTCATAGTCAACCAATAACAGCCCACATGGTTCCACTAGGGCTATCCACCAGTGGTGGACACATGACCCATACCTGGCCAATCAGCAGAAGTCAATACTCTGGCCACAATGATTGGTTCAAAGATACACATGTGACTCAAGCCTGCTCAACAAAGCCAAGCTCGTGACTACCTAGAAAAGTAGCAGTAGTATCTCTCAGTACCTGCAGTTCCTGGCTATAGGAGAGTGTGAACCTGCAACTATCAGAAGTCACCGTCAGAACTGAGGGTAAGGCCAACACAAGGAAAAATGAAGTCAACTGTTGTGACTTATGGCCTTGGCGACACAAATTGAGTCACTATAAACACTGTTCTGCCCACACTCTTCAATCACGTGACACTGAAAACTTGCACACTTATGTATGCTGTCTGAGTTGGGTTTTCTGTTGTTTACAACCCAAAGAATTCTAACATGTGCGGGAGGAATACAGTCCAATCTCTATGCTTTTATTATTTTCATTTATAAGATGAAAACAGTTAGATGTGAACATTTAATGTGCTTATAAATGCTGTAGATCTACTAAAAAAAATCCATAGCACTGTATTTCTGTATTTTTGTTCATATGGACACATAGACATTATGGTTATCTTAAAACCAGGGCTTCCCTGGCTATTTGTCATAGTTACTGAACTTCGTATTCTAAGTGGTTATGCAAGCTAATTCCTGTTTTTAAGACTCAGTTTACCATTACAGGTTTTATGTCAGTTAAAATATAAAATCATACTTTCAACTTGGTTACTTCTAAAAAGCATTAAGAGGGAAGACTTTAAGAAATATAGAAAAACAACTTCTGATCTAAATTAAAATAGTTTTGCACGCCCAACAGAAAGCAATGGCTTGTTTCTCTAAAAGGTCTTTGTTTCCAAAAATATTAAGTGATGCTATGGATACAGTTAATATTCTAGTCTTAATTAATCCTGCAGAGTCTCCAACTGACTAGGTTGTATCTGAGGACTTTGCCCAACATCTTATACATACAGAATTTTTCTTCTGTTACAGGAATGAGTAGAGCAGACAGCTGTGACCACACAAATGAAACCCTGCATGTGGGGCTCCAATCTACCCACCTACTCTATTACCTTTCAGTAATTCATCAAGACCTCTACCCAGTCTCTCCTTGCCTAGCAAAAGGAACTCCAGGGAAATATGTGGACCAGGACAGATAATGAATAGGTGTGAACCAGGAACATGAGGTTAGCATAGAGAACTGAGCGTTCAGTTGACTCCCAGTGTCCATGAAGAAGGCTATGGTAAGTGCCCGTAGGAGTGTCTTTGGGTCTGAAATATCTAGACTTAAATGCTTAGTGAAGGAGCCTTGGATGGGGAATTGGCAAGTTCTTATCCTGACTCTAGCATTCATCTCTTTGACTTTCATTTTCTTCCATAAAATCAGTGAACTGGCCAAGCCAAATTTACATCCCTCTCAGTTACATTCAAGAGGCTGCCAGTGGAGTCTGTCTTAGAGTTTCTATTGCTGTCAAGAGGCACTATGACCACAGCAATTCTTATAAAGTAGCATTTCATTGGGGTGGCTTGCTTAGTTTCAGAGATTCAGCTCATTATCATCCTGGTGGGAAACATGGCAGGGTGCAAACAGCGTGGTACTGGCTACATCTTGGCTTGTAGGCAACAGGAAGTTGACTGAGACACTGGGCATTATCCTGAGCATATAAAACCTCAAAGCCCACCCCACAGTGACACATTTCTTCCAGCAAGGCCATACCCATACCCACTCCGACAAAGCCACATTTCCTAAAACTGCCACTCCCTGTGAGATTAATGGGGCCAATTACACTCAAACTACCACAGAGTTAGTACTCAAAAGTGGGCAGCAGAAGAGCGAGATCCCTACAAGGCTTGATTTTGCATTGAAAATCCCGAGAACTCTGTCTCCTCTCCTTCCTAGACATTCCATAAAGCTGAATACTGGAGGGTCAGACTGTGGGTAAGACAGACAAGGGAGACTCTCAGTCATAGGAATGGAAGACTGGGTTGGTAGCAGACATTCCTGTTGACTCTGGCTTGAAGATGCAGTTGCCTTCTGAGAAGGCTCAGTCTGTAAAGAGTTTGGCACACAGGGACGAGGACCTGAGTTCGATTCCAAGCATCCACATTAAAAACTGCTGGTCAGATGGTCTAACCTTGGCAAGTCAGTGAGAATCTTTGCTTTAAGCAAGGGGGAAAAAGGAAACAAAAAGAAGGAATATCACCCAAGGTTTTTCTCTGCCTGCCATACACATAGGTGCACAAGCTCACATACACACACACACACAGAGAGAGAGAGAGAGAGAGAGAGAGAGAGAGAGAGAGAGAGAGAGAGAGAGAGAGAGAGAGAGAGAGAGAGAGAGACTTTGGACCTAAGAGGACAAATTGAGCTTCTAAATCCTAATTCCCCAGGAATTAACAAGAACCCATGTAGCACCCAGAGAGCCTGGCAGTGGTTGCTAAGCAACAATGGATCTCCAGTCCTTTAGGCCTGTTTTGTCTCATCAGCAACTACAGGGGTCCCACTCTCCAGCCTACTCTGACTTTTCATTTCTAGGGAATCCATCAAACACAACATGGATGTTGGCCATCAACTCACATGAAGCAATCCCTTATACAAGGCAACTGAGATGGTATTACAGCCCGCAGTGACCACTGGGGAGTCTCTGCTCCTCTTGTGGTATTGAATGTGCTCGATAGAGAGCCAAGACCCAGCAGACAGGAACTGTACAGAGTTTTGGAAGACCCCCGTTAGCTATCAAAGTGCTTTCAGGAGCCCTGTGCACATGTAGGAGTCTATCAGTCTTCACCTTGCATTTTAAGCCAACCTAGCTGGCCTTCATGCTTCTGGACATTGTCTAGTCACTGCTTCCCATCTTGCCATAGGATCACTGGGATTGCAGATGTAGTGTCTTATCCAGCTTTTTGTAGGTTCTGTCAATTCAAACTTGTATCCACACACTTGCAAAATAAGCGCTTTACCTACTGAGTTATCTTCCCTGTCTGAAGGCCACTTCATGATATCTTAAGTATCCCTGGAAAACACTGTTTTTCTCAGAGGATCTGACCACAGGAGATAGAACAAGGCTCCATTCACTGGCAGGGAGGGGCTTGCTCAGGGTCTGGGCAGAGTCAGAAAACAGCTCTCCAGCATACAGGCTGTCCTAGGAGGGAGCCATAAAAGGCTAGGCTCTTAGTGATGAGGCCATGAAGTTGGGATATCAGAGTGTCACTGAGAGCTGGACTATAGACTGGGCTCAAATGAGTTCTGGAATACTCTATACCCAGACCAGTATAGTAATGAGAGTATATTAGTCTGGCCTGTGAGTGAGACTTGCAAATAATCACCTGTCCTAGTTAGTTTGTTGCTTTGACAAAAAAAAACCCATAGAGGAGGAAAGAATCTATTTGGCTCACAATTCCAAGTTACAGTCCATCATTTCATTTCAGAAAAACCAAGCCAGAACACAAGCAGTTAATCATCTTGTATCCACAGTCAAGGGAAGAGAGAATAAATATATCCTTGTTTGCTTGTGCAAAGTACTCAGATAGCTTTCTCCACTCATAAAAAAGCCTAGTCTAGGGAATGATGCCACCCACAATGGGATGGGTCTTCATGTTAACTAACAATCGAGACAATCCCTTACAAACATTCCCACAGGATAACTTGATCTTGATAATTCTTCATTAAGACTCTCTTCTCAGGCGATTCAAGGTTGTGCCAAGTTGACAATCAAAACTAACCATCACAACATACACAAAGGACTCTGGGGTTCACACTGGAAGATAATACAGGTAGAAAAAGCATCTATCAAAGTATGGGGGATTGCTGGTTCTGTAAAGTGCCTGCCACACAAGCATGGGGACTTTGGGTCCCCAGTACCCATGTCACAAATCAGACAGGTCAGTATAACTGTATCTACAGTACTCTGAAGGCTAGGATAAGTGAATCCCTGGGACTCACTAGCCTAAATAGTCAATGAGCACCAGGTTCAACAAGAGACCATGCCGCAAAAATTATTAATTAATTAATTAATAAGATGGGGAGTGATAAAGGAAGACACTCAACATTAACTGAGGCCTCTGTGCAAGCGTGGCATACACATGCACATTCACACACATACAAATTTTTAATTTAGAAAGAAAGACAAACTTACAAACTTTAATAGAGCATTATATGATCCAGCCAGTCCACTACTAGGATAGACTTAAAAGAATTGCAAACAGGAAATCAAATGCTAGAACAAGAATGGCCATAGCAGCTCTCTTCACAGTAGCCAACTCACATCCATCAACAGATTAACTGAGAGGCAAAACGTGGGACATATATGCTCATATGCACAAACACGGGTTTATTCCGTTAAATCCATTGAAAAAATGAAGTTGTGAGATAAGCTGCAATATAGGAGAATCTCAACGTTTTAAAGAAGTCAGACCCAAAGATTGCATAAGTATACTGTTCCACTCATATGAAATACTAAGAGAATACAAAGCCAGGAGCAAATGCTGGTTTGTGATGGCCAGACACTGGTGGAGAGGGATTCTTTACTTCATGAGCACAGGATTCCTTCTGGGGGTAATAATAAAGTTTTTATGTCTTAGTTTCTTTTCCCATTGCTATGATAAAATGCAACATCAAGGAGAGAAAGGCTCCTGTGGCTTACAGTTCGGGGTACAGACCATCATGGTGGGAAGGTTCTGGGGACAGCAGCTGGTCACATGGCATCTTCAATCAGGAAGCAGAGGGCAATGAATGCGCACTTCACCTCAACTCCCTTTCTCCACTTATTTAGTTACAGATCCCAGCAAGGGAATGATGCCACGCACAATCAGTGGGTCTTCACATCTCAGTTATTGTAATCAATATAATCCCACAAGCATGCCTAGAGGCTGGCCTCCTCAGTGGTTATAGGTTTTATCAAGTTGACAAGCAATACCAATCCTTATGTTCTGGAGCTAGAGTGTAAACCAAATGTCCCTCAATTGTTCATTTTTTAAAAAGAATTTTTAAGGTCAGGAATTGGTAGTAGTTTTTATACTATGTGACTTTTTCTTCATTTTAAAAAAAATCAAAATGAGATAGCACAGATCTGCCTGGGCTGGTGTGGTGAGAGCCTTGCTGCGGGGACCAGGAAGTACAGAAGTGGTCCAGGTCTTTGCACTGCTACTGCCATCCACCCAGAGGAAAACTGCTGTGTCCAAAACTCCTTTCTGTGCACTGTAGCCAGAGCTCTAAGAATAGAATATTAGAGCTCTCCACATCTTTCCAAAGACAAGCGAGCTCACACTGGAGCCTTTGAAGGGAGCATCTGCTGATGAGCTCTGACAAAAACATAAAATGCCTTTCTGAGAGAAACCCATAGTCCACTATAGAATGGATTTTTAGGGATACCCAAGCAAAGAAGGTAAGGAATTCAACCCACACAAGGCTCCCTGTGGGTCATTCTTCTGGAAGGATGTTTCTCCATCTTTGAATCCAGGGTTCTGCATTTCCAAAAGTAAGGGAGGAAGAGCAAAGGACTGCACACACACTTACACACTTCACTTGCTCCTGGGAAGATGTAGGTTCATAAAAGGAGATCTCAGTGTCCCTTAAATCTCTTTGGACTTGGGCTGGGTGGTGGCACACGCCTTTAATCCCAATACTCAGGAGACAGAGGCAGATGAATCTCTATGAGATCGAGGTCAGCCTTTGGGTCTACAAAGTGAATTCTAGGACAGCCAGGACTGT
Source organism: Mesocricetus auratus (assembly GCF_017639785.1). NCBI lineage: Eukaryota > Metazoa > Chordata > Mammalia > Rodentia > Cricetidae > Mesocricetus > Mesocricetus auratus. Next base: position 24,871,502 of record NW_024429194.1, on the reverse strand, counting down.
TACACGAGAAACTTTGACTCGGAAAAAAAACAAAAACAAAAAAATTCCTATGGTCTCTGATTGAAATGATAATAGTAACTTTTTAAGCACACAAAAAGTATGTAGGGTCCATTGAAACCACAGGAAGCAAGCTGGACATAGGGACCCACATCTGCAATCCCAGCATTTGGGAGGATCACCAAGGGTTTGAAGCCAGCCTGGGTAACACAGTGAGACCCTATCTCAAAAATAAAAAGGTTAAGTATGAGAAACATTGCACGATAACATCGATTTGTGATTTTTTTAAGCTGCTGGCATATACTACTGAACTTGGACACAGTAATATTTCCCCGTGAAACAAAAATATTAACGTCCCTTTGTGTCAGAATAGCTCAGAAATCCCCAGAATGCCCCCCATTCCTTTCTCCTTCTGTGGAAGGAAAAAATAATATTAAATCTACTTTTCTCCAGCTGAGAGTTTATTTTGGGCCTCATAAAAATGCTAATATTAGTTCTCCTTTTTCTGTCTCTCTGATTACTTCTCTCATTATGAAGCCTTTCTACAGAGATAAAAGAATTCTCTTTTGCACAACCAGAAACCAAAAACAAACCTCCAAAATGGCCAATTTTAAAGTGTGAAAATAAACACAGAGAAACAGAAACCCGATGGGCAGGACTAATGAGGCTGTTCTTGAAGAGAAAAGAGCTAAAAATACTAAAATGTGAACATTAAAGTATAAGGAGTGTTGGATCCTACTGAACATGGCCAATTCTTTCCCTGTTCAAGAGTAATGAAAAGAACCTTCTAGAACCAGAACATTACATTACATCCATGATCTAGGACTTTGAAGAAAAGCTTTATTCACCAATGATGCCACTAATATTAACTTGGTAACTTTAATGAAATACCAAAGCACCCAGGTCAAGTATTAAGGGGCAGGGGAGCTCTTTTTTAAGAAGATATGAAGATTTCTGATAAAACAGTCATTTTATTCAATATTAAGATAAAGTCATCACAAACTAAAATATTTAAATACGATTTATGCCAATCTTTTTTGGGAGGAGGGGGTTCTGAGATAGAGTTTCTCTCTGTAACAGCCCATAACTGTGGAACTCGCTCTACAGACCACCTGGCCTTGAACTCAGAGATCCACCTGACTGCCTCTTGGGTGCTGGGTACTGGGTGATGTCAACCTTTCTTAAAGCAAACACATGCTAAGAACTGTACCAACGGTTTTAAAACCTATATCAGGGAACCAGAGAGATGGCTTTATACCATCTCACCAAAAGCTGATCAACAACCAGATGACACCAACTGGCAAAAAGGTAACTAACTTGTGGAGAAGCACACAGTGAGTACTACTTGGCAATAAGAAACAAATTGGTAATACCAGGGACCACAGGAATCAACTTCAAAGGCATTATACTAGCGAAGTATGGTTGTATGCCCATAATCCCAGCTCTTGGGAGACTGACCCAGGAGGGTTGCCACAAGTTCACAGACTCCCCTACATAGTGAGTTTAAGGCAAGCCTGGGCTTGTATACAGTGTGAGAAATGGTTTGTTTTCTATCAAAGGTGGCCAGCCCACCAAGAGCCAATGTTGTGCATATCCCTCCCATCTTATAAAATGTTTATACAAATCTTTTCATTTCCCCAGCCCCAGAAAACTTTTGTTTACACAAAGGCCTCCCTACATTCCCATTACTTAATAATCCAAAGCACCACTTCCTTCTTTCCCTATTGGCCAATCATAAGTAGACTGACAGGCTGAACACCAGCATGGGGAACAGCCAAGCCCCCATCCCCTTACATTAGGGATAAAAGACAGAGGCCATCATGATGATGTGTGCTGCTCACTAGTCCAGTCTGGGTCATGGCACACCCTTTTTACAAAATTTTGCCAAGTAACTTTTGCTTTGTTCAGGTGTTTCTTTGTACAATACCAGGAATATTCTTTTCCAACAGCCATCAGAGCCTGTCTCCAAGACTCAAACACACACACATAAAATCATATTAAGTGGGGGGGGAACATCATATGAAGAGGGAAAACCACTGACTATGTGATTTTGTTTGTATCACATTCTTTTTTTTTTTTTTTTTTTTTTTTTTTGGTTTTACGAGACAGGGTTTCTCTGTATTGTTTTGGAGGCTGTCAGTCCAGCCTGGCCTCGAACTCACCGAGATCCGCCTGCCTCTGCCTCCCGAGTGCTGGGATTAAAGGCGTGTGCCACCACCGCCCGGCCTTGTATAACATTCTAAAAAAGGCCACTGGCTGCCTGGGTTGGGAATGGGAAAGCGTTGACAACAAACGGGCAGAAGGATATCTGGGAAACAGGATAATTGTGATGGTGATTTAAAACAGTTCGCTTTATGCAAATTATGCCTAAAGAGAAGTATCTTAAAGTTCACTGGGAGACCACTGATTTCAAGGTAGAGATCTTGTTCTCAATATTGTTCTTGTGTTATATCCTCCTTTCCTAAGGTAAAATGGGACACATTTAGCATTTTTCTTGTTCTGATACATTCAACTAAACATAGAGTTTTGTATCTTTACAGAAAGCTAAGCAGAATGAGGGTATAGGGAAGACCTAATAATCTGTATTTCAGCATCCACTGTGTGGTCCTTTTAGCCTCTCATCTCCCATGGAAAAGAGGGACTGTGGAAGACGAGTTGGCTCAGGGGCTGAAAGTACTTGGTCAAAGTTTGATCCCTGGGATCAACATGATGGTAGAGGAGAATCGAATGCCAAAAGTAGTCCTCTGACCTTGGAAACACTCAGTGCTAAATGAGGTATCTACATCAAACTGCTCCTCTCAGGGTTCAGGGAACTAAGAAGAGGAGATAGAAAGACTATGAGAGCCAAAAGGATGAATGACCCCACGGAAACAGTGTCTTCCAGACACAACAGGACATAAGAATTCAGAGACTGTGGCAGCATCCACAGAGCCTACGCAGACACAAATGGGGTCACAGCACTGAGAAGGGGAAGTGGGCAGGAGCCCCTATCCCTATCCCAGAAGCTGTCTCCAACTGACAACTAGTTTTTTTTTTCCTGTGGGGTCCCACTGGATACACAAATCACACTTAAGAACAGGAGCCAGGCCCAGCAGTAGATGCCAACACAAAAGTAACTCAGTGGTATTTTTGAAGATTTTTTTTGTCTTATCTTGCTTTGTTTGAGCTTTTTTTTTTTACCCTGCTGGTTTTTTTTGCTAGTATGTTATGGTTCCAATTTTGTGGCTTTGTGGAGTTTGTTTGTATGTATGCATTAGTCTTTGTGTGTGCATGCTTCTTGGGGTTTTCTTTGTTTTTTTTTTAAATCTGCTTGGTTTGTTTTTATTTGCCTGTTTGTTTTCTAAAGAGAGAAAGAAGCCATGGGGTTGGATGGGTGAAAAGGATCTGGGAGGAGGTGAGGAAGGGGAGACCCTAATCAGAATATAACATGAAAAAATATATTATTTTCAACTAAAAGAGTAAGCTTTCCTCTGAATTCCACGCCTGTACCATGCCATGTACACACACAAATAAATATATAAACAAATAAAAATAAATAATATGTCATTTTAACTTTTTTTAAAGAAGTCAAAAGAAAATAGGGACTGCCGGGCGTTGGTGGCGCACGCCTTTAATCCCAGCACTCGGGAGGCAGAGGCAGGTGGATCTCTGTGAGTTCGAGACCAGCCTGGTCTACAGAGTGAGTTCCAGGACAGCCTCCAAAGCCACAGAGAAACCCTGTCTCGAAAAACCAAAAAGAAAATAGGGACAACATTCCCTACCTTGTAATTCCACCCAGCACAGAAAAGTCACCCCCTGGCGAAGTTTCCGTCTGCCTCTGAAACCCAAAAGTAATTACAAATCCTCCTTTAAATTAACTACAAGAAGCAGATAAGTGCCAGCATTGAAATTCTAAAGCATGTTCTTGGCTGCAGGAGCTGTGAGCAAAAGATAGCAGAAGAGTGTCTTTCAAAACACCCTTCTCACTTTTCTCAGTTCCTCGCCTCCTTTATAAACCATCCCGTTTCTTTTCTCTTGAAGAGAAACTTTCACTTTTTTAACCAGTCTGAAGCACCCATCCATTCAGAAACTAAAATCTGCCCATCCCCACTACTACCCCCTTTCCCTCCCCAAGCCTGCCTGTGCTCTCTGAAAGTTACACCCAGCAAGCAGGTCAAGGCGCTAGCAGTGTAGTGATCAAAATAGCACAAAGTAACAACACTGGCACCAAGCTACAAGGCTCAGAGTAAATTTCCTCAGCTATAAAATGGGGGCGGGGCGTTTCCACTTCTAAAAAGACAGAAGCTCATGCAGGTCCAGTCTCTGCCAAGGCCTCCTCATGGGTTTTTTTTTTTTAATTCTTCCATCTTACTAATGAATGAAGAATTGGCTTTTAGAAAATCGAATGAGCTAGTAGTAGCTTAGCAGGGACCAAAGCCTCTTCCTCAGGCTAGCATCCCTCTCTCCTGGTGCACAAGCTTTCCTAGAAATGGCCATTACCAAAGCATCCAAGCACCAAGGGCAAAGATAAAACAAAGACTACAATCTACCCTGGAGGATCCTGGTCTCAGGAGCTGGGCAGGTGGCTCCATTAGCAAGCTTGAGGACCTGATCATGGGACCCTAGTACACATGTAAAGACCCAGGTGTGGGGCCTGTGACTCCAATGCCGTGAAGGCTAAAAACAGAATTCTAGGAGCTTAGTGGCCAGCAAGTCTAGACAATCAGTGAGCTCAGCCTCAGTGAGGGATCCTGTCTGAAAAAACACAATAGAAAATAATTGAGGAGGACACCCTCCTGGCCTCCTGGCCCAAGAATTACTTCTCTTGAGAGATATAAACAATATCCACCCCTTCCTTATAATGTCCCAAAGCAAACCAAAATATGCTTCTACCAAAGTTCAACCTGGAGAATCAGTGAGCTTATTGTCCTTACTTACAGAGCATGGGTGAGGGCTTTCATGCAGGAGCACTGCTGACCCCCAAGCACCCACACTGGAAAGTCTTTACCCAGCATGGCGGCTTCCATAGCTGCATAAATAGAACCCCTCTTAAATGCTCTGCCCTGGCCTATAAATTCTAGCACCTGAGCCTGGAGGCTGGGGCTTTGAATGGCTAGGGCAAAATTTCATGTAAATGGCCAAGAGGAGTAGCTAGGATCTCAGACAAAGTTCCAATGATCTTTCCCACTTCCCCTGAGCGAATATCAACAGTCTACAGGCCTGTCCCTAATTACCTCTTACAAGCAGGCCGAGCTGATCGGACAAAGATGGTGGCTGTTTTTCTCAGTGGACTAAACTCTACAACACGCCCACACAAGTACATAAGCGCATACACACGCTGAAGACTGGGGGGAAACCTCAATAATCCTTGAAATTTAACCCATCCTACTTGGCCGTAAGTACTTGCTTTCAGTTTACTGTCAAAAGCATCAGCTTCAGAGCTGGAGACAAAGCCTCTGGCGCGTGGGTCACTGTGGTAACCGCTGTTGAAGTGTGTGATTCCACGTGTGCAGATCAGCCATTAGTCCTAACCTCCAGTGACTTCACCCCATAAATACCCCGAAACCTCAGCCTTGGGGAAGAGTGCTCTTGTCTCCGCATGTGACCACTTAACTCATCCTTTAAGCAACGGGCATAAAACGTGGGGTAACACAGGTTTGGTTTGGTAATACTGCTGGATATGACTCCTGTGTGGGTGCTAAAGCGCCCTCTCTCTGTCTGGGTTGGAACTGTTTTAGCTGGGAGAGCAGAGAGTCTCCTCTCTAATACAAGGGCTCTAAGATGCACATCATGATCGGTGACTGACAATAACTTATTTCAATCAAATCAAGCAGTGGGGGCTGGAGAAATGGGTCACTTGCCTAAGCACTTGTCTTGAGAGCACAAAGACATGAGTTCTAGCCCCAGAAGGTGGGAGAAGTGACGCATGATTATAATCCCAATGCAAGGACAGGCAGATCCCCAGGGCTCATGAACCAGTCAGGAAAGCCTATTTGACTGGCCTAGTTTCAGGCCAGCAAGACACCCTGTCTCAAAAATAATGTAGATGACATTGAGGAATACCCTCTGACCTCCGTGCACGTGTACACATAGGGCAATCTGCTCACGCTCCATTTATCCTGTTTCTTTGCTGTTCTTTGAACCTACTGGTTTGGGGAAGGTCAGAAGAGAAACTACTGGGAGCGAATATCTTTCCTCAACGTCTTCTGTGGACACATCACTGGGCTTGACTTTTCTAAGCCATAACCACCTTCGAGGCTGGCACCTGGATCCCAGCTTCCCAGAGGAAGACACTCATAATCAAAGGATGGAGCTACCAACTGGAGGGCACCCGGAGAGAGCCAGGTTCTGACCCAGGGACCCCACAGTTGCACTCTTTCCATTCAAAGTCTACCCAAGGACCTATACCACTTGAGGAACCTTTGAGTGCAAATGACAAGTAGATATGACCACCTTCTTCTCTCTGCTGCATGCTATATGCTCAGGAGTTTGGGACAGGGAGTGGGGGGGGTCCTCTCAAGCCTAACAACACAGTAGAACATGTGAAGTTACCAGTGCCCAGTTCTACCCCAGACCAATGGGTAAGTCAGAGTCTAGAGGACAGAGGACACTAACAACCCAGACATCAAATTGTTAAAGCTCCTTGGTTCTTTAATAATTATCAAGGACTGAGTTCCAGTGAAGGGGCTGCGAGCAGGGCCACTAGGAAGACATCTTGCCTAGGAAACTGTCATGCTGGTGGATGATCCACTGGGGGCCTGGATTCTGCAGTGGCTGCTCTGTAATGAGTAACTCTGGTCACAGCTGCCTCCTGAGTTGGAAAGGATGTCTAAAATTACAGTCAGACATCCTGCTTTCTGACTCAAATGCCCTTCAACTGCAGACTAGGTTTTCTTCCTGCATGGATGTTCATGAAATGAGGACACAAACAAAGCCACCTTGGATGTTGGGTACCATGTCATGAGATGCTTAAGTAAAAACACTGAAGACAAGAATGTGTTTTGTCAAGTGGCCAGGATGTGGAAGGTGATGTTGCCTATGAATGGCCAAGAATACCATTCACAGATATAAGAGAAGCATAGAAAATCAACGGTTTTCTTCTTTTCTTAAAACTGTTACAAGAATGTTGACACTTTAAAAACTCTTTCATTTCCAAGGAAATGTCAGCTCACTGAGAATTTTACTGAGCCAACATTTATTTCAGAAGAAAAGAACAAAAATCTTAAGAGTAGGGGGCTGGAGAGATGGCTCAGAGGTTAAGAGCACTGACTGCTCTTCCAGAGGTCCTGAGTTCAATTCCCAGCAACCACATGGTGGCTTACAACCATCCGTAATGAGATCTGGTGCCCTCTCCTGGCTTGCAGACATAGATAGAGGCAGGATGTTGTATTCATAATAAATAAATAAAATCTTTAAAAAAAATCTTAAGAGTTAATTTGCCATTTTAAAAACATATGACATGGTGGCTCTAGTACAGAGAAAACCTTGAACCTGTTTATTGACGGGAACCAACCATAGACACTGATTTAACTATAAAACTAGATCTTAATACAGGAAAAACTAAAGGTCTTTTCTTATATTTTCTATTTGTGCACTACTTCGTGTTCCAAAAATTTCCCATGTTCATTCTTATGCCAAGCCCAGTGGTGCACACCTGTAATCCAACACCAACAAGGCTGAGGCAGGAGGAAGCCAAGTTCCTGCACAGTCCGAGCTGTGTGACAAGACTGCCTCACAAGGGTAGTAGGGACACCAGGGTGGCTCGGTGGGGAAAGGCACTTGCCACCAAGCCTAACAGCTTGAGTGTGATTCTGAAACCCATATGGTGGAAGGGGAGAGCTGACTCCTGAAAGTTGTCCTCTGACTTCCCACCACCAAATAAATAAATAAAGATGTCAAAACAATTGTTATCTCGATTTTCACATACTTCTTTATGCTTAGAGTACAAACATTCTGAGATTCTCATTTGTGATTTCATGACTTCTGGGAAGAAAATTTCAGAGATATGAACACTAGGGTTTAGAGACAGGGAGTGACTTTCTCAAAGCTGTAAAAGCAATTCATAGAGAAGCCACAGACAGGGTTGTGGTGGTGGCGGCGCACGCCTTTAAGACCAGCATTTGGGAGGCAGAGACAGGCAGATCTCTGTGAGTTTGAGGCCAACTAGTCTACAAACCAAATTCCAGGACTTTTAGGGAAACCCTGTCTCCAAACAAAAACAAAATAAAATTAAAAACAAAGAAAAGTTAGAAAGAGAGATGAATTTGGACACTGTAATTGATTGCTGTTAGTTTGCTAATACCACAATAATGTGTGTGCGTGCGTGCCTGCTCGTGCATGCGTGCGCACGAGCGCTCGTGTTTGTGTTTGTGTGTGTGTGTGTGTGTGTGTGTGTGTGTGTGTGTGTGTGTGGCAAATCTCAGTCAGAGGCTGAGGTGCCAGTGGTTCACTGATGGCATAAAATTTGAAAGACTCTTTCCATCCCCAATAAAACAACCAAACAAATATTTGGTTAGAAATGGATTTGCTCAGGATGGCCTAAGGGGGAATGAGTGGATCTCCTTGGGAAGAAGGAAAGAAACAGATTGCATGGGTAGACTGCGGGCAGGTGGGGATGGAAACAAGATGGGTTGTGGAGGTGGGTGTGGAGGGAGGGAATACTAGGAGAAATGGTTGGAATTGGAGGGCATTTCTGAGATGAGGGAGAAACCTAGTGCAATGGTAACTCCCAGGAATCCACAAGGGTGACCCTAGTGAAGACTCCTAGTAATGGAGTCATCTTCTGTAACCAGGCAAGGCTTCCAGGGGAGGGATTGGGACACCAACCCAGCCACAAAACCTTCGACCTACAATTAGTCCTGCCTGCAAGATGTGCTGGGGTAAAAGTGGTGCAGAATTTGTAGGAATGGACAACCAATGATTGCTCCAACTTGAGAACCAGAACATAAGACAAAGCCCACGCCAGACATTGCCTGGAGGGCCAGGAACGAGTTTGGATAGCCCAGAGACCTAGGATAGAACCAAACACTCCCAGGGGAAAAAAAGTCAGTGAACTGATTCCTAATGATACTCGGTTATACTTGTAGACTGGAACCTAGCATAGCTATCATTAGAGAGGATTCATCCAACAACTGAGGGGAGCAGATGCAGAGACCAATGGCCAAATATTAGATGGAGCTTGGGAAATCCTACAGAAAAGGGCAAGGTAGGATTGTAGGAGCCAGAGGGCTTGAGGACACCAGGAGAAGACAGCTCACAGAATCAACTAACCAGGGCTCATAGGGGCTCACAGAGATTCAACCAACAATCAGGGAGCCTGCATGGGCCTGACCTAGGTCCTCTGTGTATGTTACGGTTGTGTAACTTGGTGTTCCTGTAGGACTCCTAACAGTGGGAGTGGGGGATGTTTCTGACTTTTTCTGCCTGCTTTTGGGACCCTTTACTCCTACTGGGTTACCTCATTCAGCCTTAATACGAGGGGATGTGCCAAGTTTTATTATAACTTGACATGCCATATTTGGTTGATATTCCTGGGAGACCTGCCCTTTTCTGAAGGGAAAGGAGGAGGAGTAGACCTAGAGGAGAGGGGTTTGAGGAGGGGAGACTGGGATAAAGGGCACAGGAAATGTATGAGAGGAATAAATTTAAAATAAATAAATAAATACTGTTTAAAAAAGAAAGAAATGGATTTGTTCATCTGAAACAAATGCTTGATCAGAAGAGGAGATTCTCAAATGAGCTCAATGAATACCGTTAAATAAAAAATAGCTATTAAGTGCCCTCCTTTTTCTACAAGTGCAGAAATTGATACATTTTTATTTTCATTTCAGAGGATAAGTCCCTTAGGGAATGTGTGATGAAAAACAAACAGGTGTCTAACTGCTTGCATATTTGGCAAAGGATTCTTTCATTAAAATAAAATAAGCTTTACAAACAAACACAGTCCCCATTAAATAATCCCTGGCTTCCATGGCTAGCCCCATAGACAGAAGGTGAGAATTCTACCACAGAACCACTTGTGTGCTTAAGCTGACAGAAGAGGAAGGCTGGCCAGATGCTGACAACTGCCACCTTTCCGAGCCCCAGCCTCTTGGGGGGATTTGTTTCTGACAGGTTGGTTGCTTTAGAAACAAAGTCACTTGGTAGTCCAGGCTGGCCTGGAACTTGTGATTCTTATGCCTCTACTGTCAGAATACTGGGATTTCAGGTGTGCATCACCATGCCCAGCACTTTTCTTTTATTTAGTGTCCATTTGGCTGCCATTGTAGTAAAGTATCCCAATAGGACCTGTAATTCTGATGACTTGGGGGAGGGGGGGACTAGCCTGGGACAATGGAGTTAAGGAGTCCAGCTGCAGCAGCACCATGTGGGGACCAGTGCGTAAACCTCCCCATCAGCATCAAAAGAGGAAGTGGCCAGGTCCTTTGTCCCCTTGCCTAGATGTAGAAGGGAGGTGGAAAACATCAACAGGCAAGCCTCAAAATCTGCCAGCAGCCAGCCCCATGGTCAACAGGCTTTTCATGACAAACACAGCGAGGCTGTTTGAAGACGAGGTAACTGGGCCCCGGCCACCTCTGTCACCTCTGTCACCTCTCACCACAGTTTTAACAGAAGCTTCAGTCGGGTATGACCCGTCTCCAGATCCTGTAAGCACGCATCACACCACTGATGCTTCAAGGAGAAACAGATTCCAGAAACACTAAGCTGACCACTCATTAGTGATTAATACAGTTTTGTTATTGTTGTTTTGTTTTGTTTCTTTGGGGAAAGGTTATAAGGTTGCCACAGGCATGAATTCTCTTTGTAGGGGAGGGATGGGGACACTGTTTAAAAGACTCTTCATAGGCAGGTAAATTTCCACTCTCAGTCTGTGCAGTGAGTATCAGGCTCCCACTAAGTACTAACAGCCATTCCCTTATCTGTCACTAACCTTGCATATGTTCTGGCTTGATTTGTGTTGGGTTTTGGTTTTTGAAACAGTCTATTATTGTCCAGGCTGGCCTTGAACTTGCTATGTAGCCAAAGATGACCTTGAACTCCTGAACCTTCTGCCTCTGGTTCCTTGTTTTTCCATTCCACCACCACACCCAGTGTGTATTTGTATGAAGGTTTCTGCTCTTGTGTTTTCTTTTTCTGCCTTCTCTGTTAAGGTTGCCTTCTGTGTATTGTTTTCTGATACCACAGAAAAGGAGAATAGTGAGTCTCTCTGAGAGCTCATAAAAGATTAAATTAAAATCACCAGGAATCAATTTTTTATGGGCTATAAAGCTCTGAATCACCTAGCATGTTTTTTCTGGGTAACTGAGTCTGATCAAATTCCCACTTTGCTCAGCTTTCCTGTTGGAATTGCAGATACTTCACTCTCCCTACTCCGATCTCAGGGCATGCAGTGCAGCTTCTCCTGGGGTAGGCAGACTCACATAGCTAAACCTGCCTTGAGTGGGAGCTGTAGAGGAAACCCAACTCTGTTTTGAACCAATTGGTTCTGTAATATTGATGACCCTTCTGAATAAATGACCTTAGACATTGAACCAAATATTTGCGCTTCTCTGTTATGGTCTTTGGGGAGCAATAGAGAGTTCTTTCCCTTGCTTGAATTTTTTCTATATCTATTTTTAGAATCACACAAAAACATCTCAGAGTTGGATTAAGTGTCCAATGCCTAGTTAGCTTTCTCTTTTTGCCTAAACTGATATAGATTGATATGGTTCTCCTCCTATCTGCTTCTACTACACCCTGAGCCCAAATCACCTATTTGTCTCAATGAAGGAACTCAGGCATGCAAACATAGCAGCAGCTTGATAGAAGCAGTCAGACATCTCCAGGAAAAAGCTATCATCTGCCAGGAGAGAAAAACGAGTATAAATCCATCCTCTCACTTCAATCTGCAGGTCTGTCTTACAAAGGTCAGACTTTGTGCCCAATGGTCTGGATGACTCTGTGAGGCTTTTCGCCACCAGAACGGTCATGTCGAAAGTCTGCTGGATATCCATATCACACAATACCCCATCGTCATCCCTTCTTTCCCTTGAGGGAGCTAGCACTTACTGAAAACAGTTAAAAAAAAAAAAAAAAGAATACAACACTGAAAAAAGAGTCAGTCTCCAGTTTTTGGCACTCTGTGGGGGGAGGGTTGTAATAGAAAAGAAAAAGGTCTGTGTGCCAAGGTCACGCCTCTTTATCCAGCTCTCCTCTACTTTAAAAATGAAAGCCTATCCTCCAGAAAGGGTGGCCTCCTCCTCATTTGACAGTGGAGCTGCTCCGAGTATTCTTAAAGTCTTCAATCACTGTAGCAATTTATAGGAAACAAACTCCTCCACCTTAAGTGTAAGAAAGAAAGGCGACCCCAGATACGTTCCACCTTCACACAGATTAATCTGTTTCAGATCGATGCGTTTTGGGGGTTTGTTTGTTTGTTTGTTTTTGGGAGGGTTGGTTTGGGTTTTTTCTTTTTCATCTTTACCCTAGAGGATTAGCTGTACGCATGCAAAGAGCTACCAATTCTCACACTGAAAAACGTTTGTAGGTTCTTTGAGCTTTAACACACTTACAAAAGCTGTGTTTATTTTCTGTCAGATCCCTCTTGAACATTTCCAGTTCAAGGACGGTTGCTAGCCACCTCCCATCCCTCACGGGGCTACAGCTTCCTGAGACTTCCCAGTGTCCCGCTTGTATTCTGGTTTCGAAAGCGTCCAGCCAGAAGGGTGATTCGGCAAGCCCCAGCTTGATGCCCTCAAATGTCTCCACCTGTTCCAACATCGCCACCACCCAAGCTCAGAAAGGGCAGGCCAAAGGAGGCAGCTGTCCTCCCAGCCTCTGGCTGCCTTGTCAGAGCCCTAGAGGTGGAAGAAAGGAAAATGTCCCCACCACCTGGCACAGAGCCCACTATCCTGCCCCCCTACTTATTGCATCCTTTACACACGCCTGATCGAGTAGGACCAGGAACAGAGTCCAGATGAACACTGTGTACCCCACGAGGGACTCTCAGGACCGACTCCTCTGTTCTTCCTAGCTGGTGTTAAGTCTGGGCCTCCCCGGAGGGGCGCGCCACTTGGCGGTGGATGACAGATCCACGGGTATCAAGGATAGGGTGGCTGCCGGGCCCTAGGGCACAGGACACGCCCCAAGAGCCCTGGCTGGCATTACCAGGTAACTGAGGTGGACAGCCTAACCGCATTTGAAGGGATGCTCCCAGGCTGCATCTAAGAATTCCCTTCCTAAAGTAACAGAAGCTAGTATCTGGAGTACAGAAGCCCCAACCGCCAAAGAGAGGCTGAGACTCTAGGCGACAGTAGTGTCCACTCACCTGGCAGTCAGTGCCAGAGACCCCAGCAGGACAGGTGCAACTGTAGCCGGTCTCAACATCGGCTGCGGGGTGCTCCTGGCCAGCCACCGAAAGAGGGGTGCACACACCCCCGTTCCGGCAGGGTTGAGCGGCGCATGGTCCCGGAGCAGGCAGGGGCGCGGCGGGCACCGGGCTGGCCAAGCAGCCGCCCTGGGGCCCAGCACCGAGCAGCAGAGGCAGCAGAAACAGCGCGGGCAGCAGCTGGGCACCGGGCGCCTGGGCGCGGTGGGGATGCATGGCGGGCAGAGAGGACTCAGGAGCAGGAGAGGAGCTGGGCGCGGTGGCAGCAGCGGAGCTAGCGGCAGAGATGGCGGTAGCAGCGGCGCCAGCGGCTGGTGCTGCTCAGCGGGACCGGACGCCTCCTGCAGCTGCAGGAGCCCGTGGTTCCCCGGGCAACCGCGGGCGGGGCTGGGGGCGGGGCCCGCGGAGGCTGGGCACCAGGCGGGAGGACCCGGGATGGGAACGCTTCTGCTCCGAGTCTCAGCAAGTTGTAGGAAGGCTGTGCTCAGTTTCCAGCCTCAAGGGGTCAAAGTCGTGGGTGTGTCCAAAGGAAGGCCAGAAGGCACAGGGGTGGGGGCGTGGCCCGGGAGCGGGCAGCTAGGAGATGCTGGGGTGGAAAGTGGGTGGAGAGGCCCCTCCTGGAGAGATCGCTTCAGATGACTCGCAACTGCCACTCGCGACCTCTTGGCGCAGAATCTGTAAGGCCGCAGCGGGACCGGCCTGACCTCATTCTCGCCGGTGCTCCACCGGCTCCCAAAACACTGGTCCGTGTCCCCAGCACGTACAGCTCTCCCGTGCAACCAGCGAACTCAACCCGCTTAGCGTGAACCTGGCCATGCACCTCCAGGACCCGATGCCGGGCCCTTGTCCTTGGTGCTGAACCTGTCTCCTCGACAGGCTTTCGAAGCACGCCGCTCAGAAGGGTTGTAGTTCACAAGAGCTTGGGGTGACTGGAAGCGGAGAAATCAAAGTGCCCAGCCCTGTTGTGGAATACAAAAAGAAACTGAGATCCAGACAGGCTAGATGGAACCCAGTTGGTCACTTGATTTCCCTCCCAGAACACTGTGAGAACCTTCGTACTGGTTCGCAAGGGCCCTTCCAGCAAAGACATTTGTTACTGAACTTGGCGGGGAAGGTTTCACAGTGACCTACTTCAAGGACTGTTGTATCCTCTCCGTTAGGTTACTGCTGGTGTGGCAGCCGCAAAACTCATCTGGCTTTGTCTCCACTAACAACCCGCCTTTCACAGTCCCTACTATGAATAGACTCCTAAACTAGTTACCCCTATCTATGCAAAACTTAAGGGGTGGGTGGGTAGAGGTGGTGGCTAAACCGGGTGAGATGGCTCACATCTGTAATCCCAGTAGTAGGAAGCCTGAGGCAGCAGGATCAGGAGTTTCAAGGTCAGTCTTGACTACCTAGGGAATTCAAGGCCAGTTTGAGCTACATGAAACCCTGAACAGGAGGAGGAGAAGGAAGCAGGGGAGGAGAGAACAGAAGGAAGGAGGGGGAGAGAGGGAGAGAAGAAAGGGAGGGAAAAGGAGGACAGGAGAATAAGGAAGGGAAGAAAGAAAAGAAAGGGGGGAAAGTGACTCTTTTGGATCAACAGACTGGGAAATTTTTCTAGAGAACACAAAAGGTAGTTTTGTAAAAGGCTGAGCTAATAAGAAAGTAGAAACTTCATGAGACGTTTATAGGTGCCACAGGTCTAGAGGCCAGGCAGGAGCTGTTGAAAGCTCTCTAGTGGACGCAAAAGGTCAACTGTTTGGCCCCTGCCAAGCCAATTTAGATCTTAAATCAAACCCCGGTGTTTGGAAGATGCCTAAAATTCATGTGTTGCAGGGTGACCCCCAAACCCCAACCAGAACTGTGCCCAGCAGGGGAAACTCAAACTGAGTGGACCCTACTAATTACAGCATTCCCTCCCAGCTACTGGCACTTTATTTGAGATCTCTTCTTTTTAAGTCCGAATTTTGTGCCACTCCAGCACCCTCTGCTGGCCCTAACGTCGTCATTCAGGTGGTTCTTGTGTTCTCTGGACCACACCAGGAACTACACTTAGTTCTTCTAACATCTCCTTCCTAGAGTGACAGCTAGGATTGCTCGCATTCTTCTATCAAGACACAAAAAAAGCCAAAAGACATGTTTTTCAATCAAAAAGGTTGTAAACAATTAAAAGCACATTTCCATTTTTGCCCAAGCAAACCTAGTTTAAATTTCTTAACATTTTGAAATAGGGGAAATAAAGAACAGCCTATTTTCAGGCGCTGATGTCTGAATTTTCTAGGCCATGTCCCTTGGTGTTCTTTTTTAAAGTATTATGTCTTTAATTTTTAAAGGACATATTATGGGGGTGAAATACAATACCCCACCATTTTCTCTTTATTACAAGCTAAATCTTGCAGTCATGAGAGGAATCTTCCAACTTGCACTAATTAACTAATTTTGCCTGGAAAATATAATAAAACATTTATTCACCATGGATTAAAAAGAAAAGATCCCATCCAAGTTCAGTTTCATGAAGCAATGGATTTATTGGGATTATTACAGGGGTATCAGTGGCACAGCTATGCTGCCAGGAAGTCACCTGAAAGACAGCTACAACACAGAGGAGTCCCACTTACTTTGATCATACAGTGGCAAATGGACTCTGTGGGAGGGGAGGGGCTGGTGAGGGTCCCATGCATTCCCTTCCATCCATGAGAGACTATTAATAGGCCACATCTTGTGTGGAACCTCACAGCTGCTCTACTTCAAGATGACGAAGGTCATGTCCAATCAAGAGGAGACAGCTATATCATATACACAGAGTCATGTGGTCACGTCTGGGGAACACAATGTGGATTTGTAGCTCCTGGCCCCAAAGCACCCATTTGGTAAACACCAAGTATTGCATTACTGTTATTGCTGTTCATTATAAACTTTCCAGGTTGTAGTGTTCTGTGACAGCAGACACAAAATGAACTAAAACAACAGAGGAGGCATGAAACCACCATTTTGTAAATTTGGACTGTCACACACAAAGGCTTTGTCTTTGTCTTTGTTCTATTGCTATGAAGAGACACCATGACCAAGTCAACTTTTGTTTTTCTGAGACAGGGCTTCTTTGTGTAGCTTTGAAGCTTGTCCTGGAACTCACTCTGGCCTCAAACTCACAGAGATCCACCTGCATCTGCCTCCCGAGTGAACCAAGGCAACTCTTACAAAAGAAAGGATTTAATTGTGGACTTACTTACAGTTTCGGATGTTAGTCCACTATCATCATGGCACACAGGTAGATAACAGTGCTGAAGAAGTAGCTGAGAATTCTATATCATGATCTGTAAACAGAGAAAGACTGGACCTGGTGGGAGCTTTTGGAACCTCAAAGCTCAACCCCAGTGACACACTTTCTCAAAAAAGATCATACCTCCCAATACTTCTAATCATTTCAAGTAGTGTTACTCCCTGGTGACTAAGCATTCAGATATATGAGCCTATGGGGGCCATTCTTATTCAGACCACCACACATGGTTTATTGAATTTCTAGAGTTTATGTAAACAGAGCCAATACTGTTTTAATCTATTCTGCTGTTATAGCAGAATGGGGTGGGTGGCACTTGAAAGATCTTTTTCAAGGGTGTGCTGACTAGTATTATGTCAACTTGATATAAAAACTAGAGTCAACAGAGAGGAAGGGGCCTCAATTGAGAAAAATACTTCTTAGTATTTTATTGCTGTGAAATGACATCATGATGATGGCAACTCTTATAAAGAAAAACATCTAATTGGGGTTGGCTTACAGTTCAGAGGTTTAGTCTTTTATCATCATGGAAGGAGGACAGCCACACAGGCAGACATGGTGCTGGAGAGGTAGCTGAGAGTTCTACTTCTGGATCCACAGGCAGTAGGAAGTGACAGTGACACACTGGCCAGGTTCTTCTGAAACACCAAAGTCCACCCTGATTGACACACCTCTTCCAACAAAGCCATACCTCCTGATAGTGCCACTCCCCATGAGTCTACAGAAGTCATTTTTATCCAAACCACTGCAACCTCCATAAGATCGTCCTATAGACAAGCCTGTAGAGCATTTTCTTAATTAGCAATTGATGGAGGAAGGCCCAGAGCATTATGGCTGGTACCATCCCTGGGCTGGTGGTCCTGGATTCTATATGAAAGCAGGAAGAAGAAGGGCATGGTGGCACATCCCTTTAATCCAAGCATTCTGGAGGCAGAGTATAAGTTTGAGGTTAGCCTGGTCTACAGGACAATTTTCAGGACAATCAGGACTACACAGGTTTCTACCCTGCCTCAAAAAAGAAAAAAGAAAAGAAAGAAAAATAAAATGAAGTGAGAAAGGAAGAAAGGAGAGAAGGAAGGAAGGAAGGGAAGTAGGAAGGAAGGAAGGAAGGAAGGAAGGAAGGAAGGAAGGAAAGAAGGAAGGAAGGAAGGAAGGAAGGAAGGAAGGAAGGAAGGAAAGTAGGCTGAGCAAGTCATGGGAAGCAAGCCAGTAAGCAGCACCCTCCATGACCTCTGCATCAGCTCCTGCCACCAGAACCCTCCCTGCTTGAGTTCCTGCCCGACTTCCTTTGATGATGAACAATGATGTGTAAATATAAACCAAATAAACCCTTTCCTCCCCAAGTTTCTATGGTCATTGTGTTTCATCAGAGCAACCCTAACTGAGACAAAAGGGAAGACAGTGCATTGAGGAAGTCCATCATTACCCTAGACTGGGCAAGAACAGAAGCAGAATATACCCCAAATCTCTGACTTTTTATTTATCATTTTCTGCTTTCTCTTAGCATTCTTCACTCCCAAAGTCTTCATAAGCTAATCAGACCAAAGCACAGAATAGAAATAAAACTACAATGCAGGTGGTGGTTTTACATGTAGTTCAAGATCTTCACAAAGAAATAGCACAGTCACAGTTCCCTTGAAAGTTATCTCACTCCTATAGTAACTACTATTCTTAATATTTTAAGCTTCAAACCCACGACAAAAGGCTAAGGTGCTGATGGCCAGGCAGTGGTGGCGCACAGCTTTAATCCCAGCACTCAGGAGGCAGAGGCAGGCAGATCTCTGTGATTTTGAGGCCAGCCTGGTCTACATAGTGGGTTCTAGGACAGTCAAGGCTACACAGAGAAACCCTGTCTTGAAACAAAAACAAAAACAAAAAACAAAGCCACACTGGTACGCCAGGAAGCTTCCTCACACCCTATGTAGGTCCCCATCATGTGAAAAGGAACATGTCTCCTCTTGACCTGGGACATGTCTCTCTAACAAATCTCTCAGTCCACTTCAGGACGCCCTGAATTGAATTTTTTTAAGTTTCTGGAGACAGGGTCTCTCTGTATAAACACTGTGGCATGCGCCTCACGTCCAGCTGGATTGAAATTCTTGTTACCATAACACTTATCCCTCTGCTCCCTCATGACTCCTCTTAGCACCTTCCTGGAACTTCCTCCCTCTCCCCCACCCCAAAAGCTGCTTACACACTCCTGGGTCTTTGACTCTCCTTGCCTCCTTTCCCTAGGAGCTACCTGTTCTATCTCTCCTAGTGTCCTCCTGGGCCTATGTGTTGTGTTTCCTAGTCACCCCTAGGAGCTACAGGCTAAGTCTCTCAGTTGCTATTTGGCTTCTGTAGTATTGGAACCCTCCCTTGGGTGGAGTTTCTGCTAATTCCTCCTTGTCCCTTAAAGCTACACTGTTCTCCTTCTCTTAACTGACTAATCCTCACTGTGGCAGTTTGTTTTATAATCTTTCCTTGTTTTCTCCTCAGACTCAGAGATTTTCTTTTTTAAAAAAATTAATCTATAGGGCACCATATTGTTGCAAGATTCCTGCCTGGGTTCCGTTGCCGGTTTAGCCCCCAAATAACACACAGACACTATATTAATTATAAAGCTGTTGGCCGTTTGCTTAGTTTCTTACTGGCTTAAGTATTTAACCCATAATTGTTAATATAAGTATTTCTCTTACCAGAGAAAAGGGTCCGGACCTCTTACTCCTCTGGCGCCTAAATGGTGTCTCCCTGTGCCTCTCTGTCCCAGAATCCTCCTCGACTCCTAGTTCCACCTATCTTGCTTCCCTATTGGCCAACAGTGCTTTATTCAACAACCAATAAGAGAGACAGATTTACAGAATGACATCTCCCATTATGTTTACCGTCTTCCCTATTGTTGCCTTTCCCAGTATGCATACATATAAAAGTTAAAAATTTCTTTGTTGACATTAATGTTTGAGTTTTCCAGAAAACAAGGGATTTCCTGACAGCAATCTTCAACCACTTCAAAAAGAGAATGGGGCTCCACTTCATCCACTCCACCTGATTCGACTGGATGCATCTGAACTGCCCCACATCATCGACTCCACCTGACAAGCACCATCCTAAAACTGGCTTGAAACTACATCATTTGACACAACTACAGACCAAGGAACTGATACAGTGCACCTTCTACAATCTGGCCAGAGCTTCAGAGGAGAGCTACAATCAACACTAAAACTCCAGTTAGGAACTTCAATCAAACATCTCCTGCCAAACAGAGACTGTCCAATCTACTTAAGATTTTGTTACACTAACATTTTTCTTCTCACAGGTCCCCATGAGACTGTCATCGTTCCATCTCAGCAGGAAGTAGTTTTGAGAATTCCACGCCCCCCTCTCCCTACTATTGATGTTGTAGGAGAGTTTACACCTCTTAGTGTTAGTTTTCAATTATTTTAGGGTTGGGATTGGAAGGAGGTATTCAGACTTGGGTTTTTCTTTCAGATAAGCTTAGGTTTAGATAGCATAGATATTTGAGACATTTTGTTCATTGACACAAGTTAGTTTTGTTTTAAGTTTAAATATCTTCTTTACAAGAAAATGGGAATTGTAGAAGGAGACTTTAGGACTGTGCCCTAGCCATGCGGCGCACTAGAGGCACATATGGATGTGGTAATGAAAGGGTGGTGAACTACGAGGATAGACAGGCCCACTTTTGGGCGTGGCTAGAGGCATGTACGGAGGTTCTGATAAAAGACAGGGCAGCAGAGCCATGCTCTCTCTTTTCGGCTTCTGGTTCTGTGGAGAAAGCTACTTGACTCATCTTGGTTGCCTGTATTTTCTTGTAAGTAATTTCTACAATAAACATTTACCTATACCCTCAACAAGTATGCTGTTTGTCGTTACAGCTACAATAATCTATTTAACCTTTATATGCATTGGGTGAAGGTATCAGATCTCCTGGAACTAGAGTTACAGACAGTTGTAAACTGCCATGTGCTGGGAATTGAACTGTCAGTGCTCTTAAACACTGAGCCATCTCTCCAGGCCCAGAGATTTTTCTTTAAGCCTTGATGTCTTGCTGAAAACAGTTTGGCCTCAGTATAGTTGGATGGCCAAAGATGGTACACTTAAATTCCAAATTCTCCCAGCAACCCTCAGTCCCTACCTGTTATAGGGTGTGGCTCCCACACCTGACCCTCTACCCTGAACTCTCCAGGGGCTGGGCTGCCCTTCCTCTAGAGACTCTTCTATATATAATCCAAACATTTTGGTTATGTGTCCCTTTTGTATTTTTGGTCTCCTAGCTACTGAGCCTAGTTCCTCTCTCCCTTCTCCTCTCCATCTCCCCACATGGCCCAGCTCAGTCTGGTCATGTCCCCTCTGGATTATCCTGGACGTCCCTGCCTCTACCTCTGCTCTCCCACATATCTACAATAAACTTTCTCCTCCACTACCTAGGAGTAGTCATGCCCTTTCCTTTCCTTTTTATTCTTTTTTCATTCATGATACAATTAGTCACTTGCATGCCCTAGCACATATAGTCAGGTTAGTTCATTCTGAATTATCATTGAACAATTCCTCAGTGCTGTCTGAGACAAGTTCTCTCTTAATGTTCTTCCTCTTGGACTTGTTCTGACTTGAATTAAAGCACTGTTCCCACAGCTGTTTCAAGTAATTTCTTGTATATTATTCTCATATTGATTGGATCTTGGGCAGGTTTAAATGAGAAGTCTTGAGTATAAAAGACTTGAAAGAAGCAGACCTTCCCTATATAAATATTTCATAAACCAAATGGAAATCCGATCTCTCAGATGCCCAAGAATAGAGGAGTTAAACTCAGTAACTGCTTTTAGTCGCAACGTATTATGAGAGATGTGCCCTACTAGAACCCAGACTCTTTGGGAAGGAATTGGTCCCAGTGTCCTACAGAGAAAGAGGCGCTGTTCAAGCCCACCTCTATGGTGCTAGGAATGGCTCTAGTCTAAATTTCCCAAGGCCTTTGATGCCATGCAAAACAGTGCATGCTTTTATACGGAGGGTGTTTCCATTAATGGCATGAACTGAGGGTTTCTATGTGCACACAGAGATCTAGAAGCTGCTGGTTCAGGGTGGTTCTCCTGGGTTCCAAGAGAATGCTTGAATTATCTAAGCAAAATTATCACCAACACTGCACATGGTAGGGCTTCTGCTGTATTCACCGGCCTTCACTCCCTCTTGGGCGAGTGGCCCCAATCCTGCTTGGGAGGGACCAGCCCGATTGTTTCTGAGCCCATTCACTGAGATGAAAGCCTCCTTTCTTCACAAGTGGCCCTGTGACCTAGGCCGCTGCGCTCCTACTCACATCATACTGCTTTGATGTGTTCATGTCACCAGTGCCTAATCTCAGTAAGGCTATCAATGGCAAGATGGCTCAGCAGGTAAAGGCACCTAGCACCAAGACTGACAGTCTGAGTCCAGTCCCAAGGATGTGCGCAGTGGAAGGAAGAACTGACTTCTACATGATGTCTTCTAATCTAAACACACACACACACACACACACACAGCATGGCGCACACACAATTCAAAGCTGGTAAGCCTGACATAAAGCAGTGGGAGAGGGAGGGTGTGCTTAGGACAGAACCAGAGAAAGATAACCTCAGTAGGAGATGGTGAAGCCACCTCTACAGGTAGAAGCCGGTGGTCTGTGTGGAGGAACAAATAGGGGAAGGCTTGAGTTTATGGGCTTGTAACTACACTAAAGATGATTTCTATCATTATGGAGGTTCCTCAAAAAATGTCAAATTTAGAGCTGCCACAGAACTCAGCTGTCCCACTCCCGAGTTTGTGGACGGGGATTCTTAAACATCTCTGTATATTGCTGTACTGTTCACAACAGTCAGGAAATGGACTTGTCCATCAACAGAGGAATGAAGAAAACATGGTCCACACCCAAAATGGGATTTCATGCAGCTGTTTAAAACAAAAACAAACAAACAAAAAACAACCATGACAATTGCAGGGAAGAGCAGATTTAGAAGGACAAGCACTGGATTTAAAACTACTTATGGGTATGCATGCATGTGTGTGTTTCTACAGGTGTGTGTATAGGTCCCAGAGCTAGAAGAACACGATAGAAGAGGAGTTGATCTTAATGGAGATGGGAATTGGAGAAGGTAATAGAATGCCCATACTGAGAAATCAGGACAGGAGTGGGGAGTGGGGGGTGGGGGATAGGGGTGGGGGTGGGGGTGGGGCTACAACGGATCTGACACCAGCCAGAGGGAGAGTGGACAAAGAAGGGCCATGGAGAGGGGAGGAGTGAGAACAAAATATGATGATACATACGTAAGCAGATGTCATGATAAAGCCAATTACTTTATATGCTAGCCTAAAAAATTAAAAACAAAAATGTGTGCTGGAGAGATGTCTCTGTGTTTAAGAGCACTTCGGTGCTGTTCCAGAGAGCCTAAATTCGGTTGCCAGCATTCACAGAAGGCAGCCCCCAACTGCCTATGACTTTAGCTCCAGGGGATCTACTGGCCTCTTCTGGCCTGCATCCACTCAGACACACAGACTCGTGTAGACTGACACCCTCCCTCCCTCCCAACCTACCTCTCTCTCCCTGTCTCAAAAATAAAAATAGATCTTTTTTGAAAAAAGAAAAAAATATTTCTAGCTAACAGTCGGTGACTTCTAATTATTTTATCAGTAAAGACAACCAAACCGTCAGCTGAAACAGCGGAATCATTTGGTTTTCGTTCGGTCCGCACAGTGCATTCTCACCGTGCATCCTGCAGAAGAGAACAGCTGTGGCCCAGCACTGCTGCCCTGGCAGAAGCCTAGTGCTCCCAAAGAAAGGACACCGGTCTCTCCACGTGCTGGTGTGCGTCTTCCCAAAGGCGTAGTAAGAGGGAGCAGAGCTTTAAGGGGAAATCTGGACAGTGGCTCTACAGGCTCTCCAAGCACAATCCCGGCTCTCAGAACACAGCCGGAGCGTTTCTGTTTTTGCTAACAATGCACGAGGGAATGCAGCTGTGTTTTGTGGAATCTACTTAAATTACAAGGCAGAGTTTAGGAGTCAGGCAAAAGTCTCCCAACACCCCTGCACCTTCTTCTCCCAGTACAGGCTCCAGCTTTCCCGGACTGCCAGGTCATCCAGTCTGTGCTTTTCTAAAGCACTGGGCCCACGTCACTATGAGACGTGACTGTGGCGTCACGTGATCCTTCCTGCGTCAGGAGGTGAGGTGAGATTTGAGTATCCTGGAAAGAATGAGTTGTGAATATCAAAGGGCCTTGGAGCGACGCCATCTGCAGCACCTATGATCATTTTTTCCCGGATGAAGCCAATTTATTTAGAAGCAGATGTCACTAACTGATTAAAAACTTCTCAGCAGCGTAAATTCCATTTGCTGCTGAGAATTAATAGACCCAACCAAGGCAGACGACATTTTGACTCGCGAGACAGCTCATCAGAGGCACACAGCACGTGCCCAGGCATCCACATTGACCAAGGTGAACCCTCTGCTCGTTGCCGCAGCCTCCCTGCGCAAATGCACACGACACCGCCACCTTCTACTTTTCTTCAGGAAGCTGTCAGAGGTCTTTGTCATTGTCCTACTTAAATAACCACCTAAGCTGAATTTCAGAAAACAAATATTTAGGAACATCCACCGTAAGGTCCATTGGACCACAGGATTTTTTTTAATTCCAGGGGGGAAATGATAAAAAAAAATTCTATCAAATCATGCATGGCTTCCAAGAATGAATTCCAAAAGCCAGGGCAGAACCAGCTGCTTTAGAACGGGAAAGTGTGGGCAGGGCTTGGGAGTCAGAGGACTGAGCAACCCTGCTCACAAGCTACAGAAGCTGAAAGTGAACCAACAGGAGACACAGGCAGAAGCAATGGAAGGAAAGGGGTAGACCAGAGGAGGGGGGACATGGGGCCTGTGAGTGAATTGTTCACATGACTTCACTGTTGGTCACTGCCACACAGAGTGAATACTTCCCTCTGTCAGATTGATGGTAGCAAGGCAAAAGGCAGCCCAGACTGGTTGGGCAAGACACTTGCTTTTTATTATTTAGGTTTTTTGTTGTTGTTGTTTGTTTTTGTTTGTTTGTTTGTTTTTGGTTTTTTTTGGTTTTTCGAGACAGGGTTTCTCTGTGGCTTTGGAGGCTGTCCTGGAACTCACTTTGTAGACCAGGCTGGTCTCGAACTCAGAGATCCACCTGCCTCTGCCTCCCGAGTGCTGGGATTAAAGGCGTGCGCCACCACCGCCCGGCTATTATTTAGTTTTAAAATGATGTGTGTATGAGACGAGAGGGGGTGTCAAGGATAACTTGCCCTGGCTTGTCCTCACCTACTGTGTGGAATCTGAGGGTGTAACCAAGGCTATCAAGCTTGGAGGCAAGGACCTTTACCTGCTGAACCGACTCAACAGCCTTTATTTTACTTTTACATTTTAAATCTATTCCTAGGCTACACAATACAAACCTCTTGGTAGTTGCTCCAAAAGGATGACTCTACTTGCAACTGGATGATGCAGAGAAAACATCAAAATAATGACCTTTCTGACTAAAGGGAAGCAATTAGACACACATTTCTCCTGGGTCTCCCAAACTTTAGTTACCAAGGCAGAATTCACCAAGCCTGATGACCTGAATCCACATGGTGTAAAGAGAGAGCAAACTTATCAAGACTGCCTTGATCTCCAAGTTAAACTCTCCCCACACCATGCCTTATTCTTATCTCCTTCACCTTGCTCTCTATTGAATAATGGCCATGAAGGCAATTTTGATGTGTAGTAAGAACCTCTAAAGATCTAATCTTCTTAAAAATAATATTAGCAATGTTTATCAAAAACAACTGAGAATCAAGAGTTAGAGAGATATCTCAGTAGTTTAATTCTTAGCACCTATGTTGTGAGCAACTCACAACAGCCTGTAACTCCGGCTCCAAGGGATCCAACACCCTCTCTGGCCTCCAAGTTGCACCTGCACTCATGTGTACAAAACCACACAGAGACATACATGCATACACTTAATTAAAAATAAAACTTTACCAGCCCTCAAGAGGCAGGCAGAGGCAGATGGCTCTGGGTTCAAGGACAGCCAGAGCTACACAGAGAACCAAAATTAGATCTTTTTATATAGTTGTTTTTTATTAATTTTTATGTACATTGGTGTTTTGGGTGTTTTGCCCTCATGTATGCCTGTGTGAGGGTGTCAAATCTTGGAGTTACAGATAGTTGTGAGCTGCCATGTGGGTGCTGGGAATTGAACCCAGGTTCTCTGGAAGAGCAGTCAGTGCTCTTAATCCTTGAGATCTCGCTGGCCCCATAAAATAAATAGATCTTTAAAAAATTCTGTGCCAGGTGGTGGTGCACTCCTTTAATCCCAGCATTTGGGAAGCAGAGGCAGGCAGATCTATGTGAGTTCCAGGTCAGCCTGGTCTACAGAGAGAGTGCCAGGACAGGCTCCAAAGCTACACAGAGAAACCCTGTATGAAAAAAACAAAATAAATAAAATAAAAAATTCTGAAAATCACTTTTGTTATCCACACACCAGAGAGACACTTATTTAAGAAAACTAGCTTGATCTTGGTTTTAAAAAATTAAAATTTAATTTAAACATTTAAGTAAAATAAAACTCAATGAACTCTGGGATGCACAAGAATTCTGACACACCTAGCAATCTAAACTTTGATGTGCATTTTCTGGAGCTGTGTGCATTTCTAGAAAGTACGGAAAAGGCGATGATCTTTTACCTTGGATTGATTTTGAGTTACACACACACACACACACACACACACACACACACACACACACACACACACACACACAAAACGCATGCTCAGGAAAAGCTGGAAGAGCATCCAAAGAAACCATCCTGTAACTCTAAGCTTTGTCAAGCTAACAGAAGAATATATACTTTACAGAATTGGTTTAGAAAATCCACTAAACCATAAAACCACTAACAGCAGCAGATTCCACAAAGGGAAAGAAGTCTTATCAGCATTATCCAATTAAAAAAATAAAATGTATTAATAAACAGGAGAGATGGTGGGTGGGAAATCAAAGTTTCAATATTATGCTTAAAGATTCTTAAAGCTATAAAGGGTACATTCAAATACCCAAAAGATATGTCAAAAATTAAAGTTCTAAGAAAAGTGTCTCATCAAATAGGGAATGGAAATTGTGGAGGAAAGAGAAACAGAGTTTCTAGGGTCAAAAGATTCAATAACTGAAATAACCTCAGTGGAGGTGAAGTCAGCAGCATATTTGAACAAGCAGAATAAAGAATTACTGAACTTGAAGATAGGTCAGTTAAGAGAAATAAAGAAAAATAGAGCCTCAGAGACCTTGAGACATCTTAAAGTCCAATATATGTAAATGTGAGTCACATAGGAGCAAGGGGAGAAGGGAGAAGATGGGGTATTTGAAGGAATGTCTCTCAAATGTGTTTAAGGCTTTGCTTCCAAAGCAGCTCTAGTGGAAGGTAATAGAACCTTCAAGAGATGGCACCTAGTGAGAGATCTTTGGGTCATTAGATTCATGCCCCCAAGGGATTTGGGGGGTGGGAGGTCTGGTTCAGTCAACCTTTCTTTTTAAAATTTTCTGACTCATGGTGTAAGAAGGTTTGCTCAGACACATAGGTTGTCGTTGGGTATGCAAGCCCACCAGAAGCCTAGCACAACGGGTCCACCCAATCAGGCAGGGACTTCAAAAACTATGAATCAAAATTAAAGTTTCATTTAAGTTTTTCAGATGTATCATCACAGAAAGCCTACTAGCATGACAGCTGACTTCATATCAGAATCAGTAGAGCAATGGATAGCATATTCAAGGTTGCGAAAGAAAAAGAAGGGATAGAGATGGCTCAGTGGTTAAGAGTACTGGCTACTCTTGCAGAGGACCCAAGTTTAGGTCCCAGTACCCACATCAGGCAGCTCACAACTGCTCTAGATGATCCAATGTCTCTGGCCTCCAAGGGACACTCATAGGGACATACCCACACACAAACAAACACATATAATTCAAAATAATAAAAATAAATCTGAAACTAAATAAGAGCTTTAAAGATTGAAGAACAGAGGGACTGGGAGTGAAGAGGAGGATCCTGACTGAGAACTGAAAACCCACTTGGCATTGAATGGGAAAAGAGGAGGATCGGTGCCTCAGTCTCCTAGATATCTAGGTAATGTGGAAAGAACCTATGCCAAGTTTGCATCCTGGCCATGGCTCTGCCACTCACACCAGCCCACACAGGTCCTTGAACTTTCATTGACTCCTCATCTGTAACACAAGACTCCCAGGTCAGATGACAGCTGAGACTCCAGGAGCTCCATGGGACAGCATTCAGAGAGGGCAATCCAATACCCATCTGTTCCAAACACATCTACATCCTTTCAACAATTAAATTAGACCAACTGGGAGGTAGCTGCTATTCTACCAATCATAGAAACCACTGAAGAGCATAGAAGCCAGAGTAGGTCAAATTACACCTGAGAACACTTACACATCTTTAAGAACTGATATCAGAAAGAACAAGACCTTAGACAGCTTAGGAGTGTCATTAACCTGAAACTCCAACTGTAACCAAACCCCTTAACAGAATAGTTTCTCTCTGGTTTAAGGGATTCACAGCCACAGAGTAGTGTCTCTGAATATTTAAATATGCTTCTCAAATATTATAGGCCATGAAAGTGGCATGTTTATTCTCTCCTCTCTTTTTCCCTTCTTCCTCCTCCTTTCTCCTCTAGGCACCACCTGTACCTATCTGCAATTCATCTGCCAAGTTTAATACTTTTAAGAAGGGGCCAGAGAGATGCTCATCCATTAAGAACACTTGCTACCCTGGCAGAGGACCCAGGTTTAGTTCCTGGGATCCACATGGAGGCTCACCAGCATCACTCCAGTTCCAGGGGCCATTAAGTCCCAACAATCCTCCTGCCTCAAACTTCCTCAAAGATTGCGCTACAGGCAGGTGCCTGAGGATTCCCAGTGTTTTACATGGATGTCGGAATCCAACTCTGGGTCTCATGCATACTCAGCAAACACTCTTAACTGCTGTCAACGTTCAAAAAGCAAGATCTTTGCAAATCTTATGACAGAATACAAGTTTTAAAACTAGTGTTTTCATGTATAGATCAATGCTTATTTTGTTCTTGTTAGATAATCCAAATTAGTCTCAAACTTACCATAACCTCCCTAGCACTAGGATTGTAAGAGTACACCACTACATCTGGTTATATGTATGGCAAGAAAAATAACACATGGGGAGACTGTGAAAGATTCAATCATTTAATACATTTTTATGCTAACCATACGTTGGTAATTTAAAAGAATATTAGCAACCACATAAGCCAAGAACTATGGAAAAGGCAGTTGAGCTCATTTTCCTCAATCATTCCAGCAATGCTGGGGGTGAGCATTAATCTTCAATATTATACAGAAATCACAGCCTCTGAACACTTGAGTCAAGGGCCTCAGCCTGATGTGAAAGCTTTTCTACTGAAGCTTCCATTTGCCACGCCACCTTGATGGACTACAGCTCTTCTTAAACCATGAACCAAAATAAATCCCTTCCTTCGTTAAGTTGCTTTGGCAAAGCAATAAGAAAAGCAACTAAATACTGAACAGGAGAGGTACCATGGCCAGGAAGACTGTAGTGACAACATCCCAGGCAAAGAACTGCTAGAAAGGGCAATGGACCTCCGCTAAAACCTTCAGCACAACCAACCCCTTTAGTTTAACGTCATCTATTAAGGTTACTACCTTCAGTCTCAGTGTCAATGTTTTGAGGATCAAGTATACATTTGAGGGGTTCTCTTGTAGATTGCCACCTAGAAAGGTAAACATCACTCAGACTGCACAGACACCTCAGCCTTTTCTTATATAAGTTGGGAGAACTAACAGGGATTGGATAAACCTCAGGTTTATGTATCTGGCCAAGACTCATTCAAGAACAGCACAAGCTTCCATAAAGGGCATGAGACCTGTAGAGCTGTGCATACGCCTCCCTCCCTGCACCTGGCACCCTTGAGTAACAGTAGCATCAAAGGGGATACTGTGCTGTCTATTGAATACTGGCCCCAACAACTGCCCCTAAGATTTAAAAGGTCATTGCTGGCCCCAGAGAACATAGCAACAAAGAGGACCCTAAGAGAGACATACAAAGATCTGCCTAGGAATGGGGGAAAGAAAGACAAGCTCTCCTGAGTAAATTGGGAGTATGGGGAGCATGGGGGAGGGTGGAAGAGGGGAGGAGGAGTGGAGAAAAGTATATAGCTCAATAAAAACAAGGCAAAAAGTAAATAAAAGGTCTATTGTTGGATAGATTTAAGAGCACATACTGCCCTTGCAGAGAACCCAAGTTTGGTTCCTAGCATCCTTATCATGCAGTTTACAATCAACTATTGACTCCAGATTGAGAGAAATCAGACATCTGTGGCCTCTTGTGTACCTACAACTCATGAGTGCAAACCCATACACATAACTAAAAAATCAAAACTAAATCACCATCTACAAAGTTCATTAACATTCACATACCAATTCCCAGAACTATTTCAACCCCAAGGTGCTGCTCCCGAGCCCTCAAGGACTGAAGCATAGCTTCACATTGCAAACTATATAACAGCACCTCTCTGTGACAGCCTTTTTATAGGAAGTGCTTTCACCCATAGGCAGTAATACCAATACACAAGTTTGTATTCAAATCCATTTGTTTGTTTGTTTCAGAAACAGATTGATGTGGACATTTGTCATGGGTAGACAGACTGAGCTGGCAGTCTCCTGGGGCAACCAACTTCCAAAATTGTTACAATTACTGCTACTTACCAAAAGCGGATTTTCAAAGAAACCTTCTACACACCACCTGTCAGCAAACATCCTCTGGTTGTACATAATGTAACAAAACTAACCATGAAGGATAATGCCATTTATTAAAAATATAGTCAGGAGTCAGGGCATTGATGCAATTTTACATACACATTTGTAGTCTGAAGTTCCATTATTCCAGCAGTTCATATAAATGATTCAGATCAAAAGAGAAAGAACACACTTTACAGAGATCAGCAGTTGCTTATCAATTTGGTTGTGAGTCCATTTGTAGTAAAAATAAATCTCCCTCTTCCATTATTGAAGACCATCTCCTTGACACACAACAAGTCTGTAAGCGTCAAGGAATTTCTTCTTAGTTGTTCATCTGAACTTCTTGGCATATGCCAATTTTTATATGTAGTTAAGTGCTATGAGTCGACTGGTATTACTGTTTGGGTAACTGGAACTTTCCAGTGACCTGTCACCAGGTTACTTACTTCGGATACCAGCTATAGCAATGTCAAACCTAACACCTATATAACACCACTTCTCAAAGCATCATACAGAGCACAACAGTTCAAGACAATATTCTCATTACAACAGGGAAAACAAAGTGGGTCAGAAAACCAGAAAGAAACAAATGGATGCCACTTCTGTTAACTGAACACCTAGAACCCCTCAGGAAAGTCTAGGCACATTAATATGTTTGCACATTTCCTTCCAACCAGTCGGACTTGTTTCTTGGGATAATGGTGACCATCCTATTACTTCAACTTGTACTGTTAAGAAATAAAAAAGGAATAAAAAAACAAGGTGAATTTAATTCGCTGGTGATGGACTGGAGATGGCTCAGAGGGATGAGTGTTTGAGCCATAAGCATGAGGACCTAGTTTAGGCTACTAGCACCCACATTTAAAAAAAAACTAGGCATGACTGCACAGTGCTGGGGGGAGTGGATACAATCTGCCTGTGAGATGCAGAAGCTGATTCTCTAGTACTTGGCCTTCAAGCATAAGATGCCCAAAGAAGTCACTTTCTAACAGGTGGTCAGCTGTCGGCTGTACCACTCCACATGAGGTGTGCCCAGCTTGACAATAGGCAGACCCAGCAGAACCCCTCCCTCACTGCTCTCCCAGTGTTGGTTATATGATATGCTTTGCTGGGCGGGCCGACGACACCTGCTGTCCCCTAGACCTCTATGCAGTCTACTCTCCTAGGACAAGAGGTCCAGTTAACATCCTGACAATGTGCTTGGCTGTTTAAGAACATAACAATGGTGCTTGCTGGCCCCTCTGCTGAGAGTGCTTCAAAATATGGTCGTCCTGATCCCAAATTAACCACAGGTGTCATGTACTGAAGAACAGAAAGCTGATGACTAAAAACTGTTCAATGACTTGCAAGGAATCAATGAAGTCAAATCTGCAAGCACCACAAGTGTAAAATGCAAATACAGATTATTTTAATATGAAACATCACTTTGTTTTGTACAGATGTCTACATTTTGACAGATCTTTAAAAAGTGAGGAACAAAATACTATGTTCACACAAAATCTTTGTGCTCAGTTTGTAAAACATCAGAACTGGAGACAAAGGAGGCCAGATCTTCTGGACAAAAAGGTGAAGCTGCAGAACCCAACTCCTGCCCCCTTCCAGGTAACATTGCTCATTTACAAGACTTTGTGAGCAGAGACCTCCCCACCCCAACTCCTCCACAGTGAATGGGCAAACTGGCAGAGAGATTTGTCAGCAGGGCATGTTTCCACATAAGGCAAGGTCAGTGTAGATTGTGTTACAGTAGTAAACTAAGTTACTACCTTCCTTTGGGGTGGCTCTATGTCAAGAGAGTCAGCACAATTAGTCTCTTCAAAGTTGTTTGTTTTTTGTTTTGTTTTGTGTTTTTTTTTTAATAAAACATGGTGCATCTCATTTCGAAGGAGATGAAGGCAGAGTTTAAACTTATTAGTCTTCATTTGAGCCTTAGGAAGAAACGGATCAGCTCCCTTTTCTTTCCACATTTTACGATCAAGACACTGTAAACAGCAAGACCCACCATGGTTGGACCTGTGGCCACACAACTTACTTGAACCGAAATGTAACCATACTGCTTATCTTAGACAGGTGGGCATGTGTACAGCACAGAACTATAAACAAAAACGGTGAAGCAAGCTTATTTTATTTTTAGGTAAAAACATTAACCTGATGGATTATTGCAGATCTGAGAAATGAGCACACAAACAAATGGACGGCATTGTTTACAGGTGCTTTGATCTGTGTGGAGACAAAGGCTGAACGGTTTGTCCGCATTTAACACTGGGAGATGAGAGTGAGATAAAGACTGAAAACAGAAACTTAAAACAGGAGTAAGGGAAGAAAAAAACATCTTTTAAATTCCAATACGGAATGAAAAGTAATTCATCTAAAACTTTGCATCAATTTAAAACGGCCTGGCCACAGGATAAACACTGGCCAGCCCAAGCTGTGGACCTCTTAACCTACACAGAAAAACAAACATACTTTCCTTCCTCCTTTGCAGAGTATGACAGGAATTCCATGTAAACAGACCTAGGGTGTCACTTGGCAAAAAGCCAGGAGTGCTCTGTAACTAGATTAAAACTAAGCTATACGAAAAGGCTACCTACCTAGTTACAAAGGCTGAATTATATTGAGAATATATTTCAACTCAATGAATTTTAGATTTTATCTTAATTTGAAAGAACCCAGGATGACAAGGCCAGGGCTAATGAAGATGTCTTAACTGTCTGTGTTGTATTACTTAAAGACAAAACAAAGACAAAACAAAACCTGTGAATTGAAGAGGCAGCAATGAAGTGTGTGAAAAAGAAAGAGAGAGGTGGAAAACGCACAGAACCCATTTACTAAACTAGAGTTGTCAAATACACATGAGTTTAATGTCTGTACTTATGTACAAGAGTTGTCTTTGGAAGAAACATACTGCAAACTTAGCTAGATGGATACACACAGCCCAGAATTAAACTGCACAGCGACATTTATTGTTCCAGCCTGAAAAAACATCCCTTTGAAATTTCACACAGCAAAGCAAGTTAAAAACTTCACTCATCAAATAAATGATAATTTAAACAAGAACTTGCTAAAGAAACCTCATCACAACAACGCTTTAGGGCCTGATCACTTGGAAGTCCATGGGGCCATTATGAATTATAATCTGCAAGCCGTTTTCCTACAACAAGAAGGAGGAACATGTTTCCTTGACTCAGGTGACACATAGAAAAGAAATCATGATTTGTTTTCTTTTGCTGTAATAGGCAGACACTGATTTCTTGTTGTGATCAGGAAAGATGGAACGACTGTTGGCCTTCTCTTGCTGCTATCAACAGTTTGTCACGCATTATCTCAATGCTCGAATAGTCTGGCAACTTAAGATAGTTCACACAAGTCATTACTGAGGGTAAGAAGTCATCTGGATTTTCTGTTGATTCAAATGTCTTCCGCACAATTGTCAGAGGTGGATTTAAACTCCGGAACCCTAATTAAGAGAAAAAGAGTTCAAGAAATTTGGTTCATTTTATAAGATGCCATTACTATCACAAGATACATCACTGATTTCTTGTAGTGTTAAACTGCCACACCAAGTATCCCCCTCTCTCTTAGCTAATGATGGCTCACTGGCTAAGATCATTGGCCACTCTTCCAGAAGCCCCCGGCTCATTTGCCAGCACTTACAGGATGGCTGACAGGCATCTGTAACTTTAGTCCAAGGAGGATCCAACACCCTCTTCTGGCCTCAGACAAACACGACAAGCAAAGCACTCATACAAAATAAAAATTGAAATATGCAAACAAGCAAAGCAGACTCATTCAACTGAATTATTTTTAGAATCTATTATCTAAGTCAACTAAGAATTTAAAATTTGCAAACTGTAGAATTTAAGCAACATTCTTGTACATTAGTGACAATGGATGTTTAAAGCAGTGTCTGAATTTCCCTATCAGTATCGTAATAACTAAAAGACACTGTACCCCAAATAATGGACTGTCTCCAAAGACAAGTGATATTTCACTCACAGAACTAAGACTAAGCACAGATACTACCTACCTCCAACCGGCAATCGTGGGCTACCAGTCACAAACTGGAGAAACAACCTCTGCTGTTCATTATCAAAACTACTGAGAATCTCAAACAAGAACTTCACAGCCCGACTAAAACAAGTAGAACAGAATTATTTTGAGTTAAAATACTATGTCAATATATCAAGCCTCATTTATAATCATTGATAATGACATCTATTTTCAGATATGGTTGCATATGAATTCTTTAAAAGTTTATTTTGTTGTCATAGCTGAAATCAAAATAGAACAACTTCTAACAATATACAATTCTAGCAAAAGCTTCCCACAAACTTTGATGAGTTGACCCCTCTTTGTCTAAATCCCTAACTATTAACTGAGGAACTGAAGAACCCACACTTACCTGTCATGAGTATACCCATGATCAGGCCTGCAGCATTCCATCAATGTCTTCGCATCCCAAGTATCTGCTTTACTGCCGCACAGGAGCTGATCCAGCTTTGAGATGAAATTAGGATAATTAGTAAAGAAACACCCACATACTTGGTGACAAGTAGCTGTCTAAGAACATGCCTTCCAGGGTGCTACCACCAAGTTCCCTTCACACTGAGCTACATGGTGGTCTGGGCAAGAATGTTGCTGCTGTTATTTACTTTCACACAAGGATCCCATACCCTGCCCCCGCCCCAACACCCATATTTAACAAACTTTCTTTAGCATTTGACCAACTCCCAATCCCTTAGTCCAAAATGCTGTAGAATGGTAAGATTTGAAGCAATAAGGTAAACTATTCTGCTATGATAATTACACAGAAATGACATGTGTCTTTTAGATGTGTGCTACTCACTTCTTCTGGGTAGAAGTACTGAAGATGACTGAGTGGGAAAACTGATTCAAATCCATCTCTGAACGAGTCAAACTGCCTAGAAACACCTTCATTTAGTGCCCAGAATATCACCAACTGCAAAAAGAAGCCATTTTTAAAATTCCAAAGATCCAAATCTATTTACTATTTAATATTTGTAGTAAATGACCTTCTGGGATTGCTTTAAAAACTTAAACTATAAAAACAAATGTTATTAAGCCAGGTGGTGGTGGGACACTCCTTTAATCACAGCACTTGTGAGGCAGAGTCAGGTGCAGAGTCTGAGGTAAGGCCAGCCTGGTCTGAAGAGTAAGGACACAGAGAACAGAGAAAACGCGCGCACGCACACACACACACAGGCAGACACAGACGTTATTAAATGTCCAGACTATCTCAAAGAAAACTACATCAGTAAAAGGCTAGTCATACAATTTTATATTGTTTTAAAACTTCATAGAAAACTTTCCCTCCAGAGATCACATTATCTTACAAAGAGCCAAACACATGTCCCAAGAGGTTAAAATGTTACTGAAATTGAAGATTAACATTTCAAGATTCTTAGTTAGTGACCAGCCATTTAATGTGGAATGTTGACTTCTTTTTTGTTGTTGTTGTTTTTGTTTTTGTTTTTATTTTTACGAGACAGGGTTTCTCTGTATTGTTTGAGGCTGTCGGTCCGGCCTGGCCTCGAACTCACAGAGATCCGCCTGCCTCTGCCTCCGGAGTGCTGGGATTAAAGGCGTGCCCAACCACCGCCCGGCGGAATGTTGACTTCTAAATCCTATGATGTTCTGAGAACCATCCTCTGCAATGTGTGTCTCTTTTTAGAAACATATACAGCTTAGACATGCAAGACAAAAAAAAAATTTGAGGATAAGAAAAAGCAGCTCTAAACTCAGCCTCCAGTGGCCCTGGTTAATTTACTGGTACACAGAATATTTCGATTAAAAAGATGAAATTTTTACTAATGCTGTAATTTAAAAATCAACTCAAAGAGAAGTCACACCATACAACAGAACTCACAAAGGAAGTTTATTAGGAAACGAGAAGGGGAACAAAAGGGGGCAGAGATCAGTCCCTGGGGAAATAATGAGTGGAGAGAGGGAGGGAGGTAGAGGGCCTTTTTAAAAGGAAACATAGTAAATGTGTACAATTGGTGCTCTTAGTGGCTGCACCTGAGGGCATATCCTGTCAGAACCCAAAGGACAGGCCAGTACAGACAGCTGAACACTAGCAACTATTTTAAAACTAACAGTTATTAAGTATTTTTAGAAAAACAAAGGTATAGATGTTTGCACATTATTTGTTACAAAGATGGAAAAGCAGCTTCCCCAAAGACAGTACAAGAAACAGTTAATACAGGAAGTTATTAGCATGATTAGTTATAAAAAGGAACTACCTGAGTCACAGGACTGCTGGGAAGCAAAGGATCTTGGATATTACCTTCTTTTTAAAGAAACTAGAGCTGAAGTTTTTCAGAGGCTCTAAAGTCCCACACAATATTTTAAGAAAGGTCAAGGTTTCAAAATGAGTGTTCTAGCTTGAATCCAAGGTTCTTTTTAGCCATGTCAGGAATAAATCCAAGTTTTAAACAATAGTAATGAAAATATATAGGAATGCAATAGGAAATTGTTTCTCCCACATTAAGCAACCTTAAATATACAGCTGTAAACGCACTTTGGGTTGATCACAACAAACACATAAAGTGTATGTGTGCCTACACTGGTGTTTTAAAAACAATTCTGCCAAGCTATCTGCCCAAAAAAAACAAGGGCAAAATTGCAGTTCAAACAAGTGATGGCTCCTTTTCACCGATACCTTCCATTACAGGGGAAAAAATGTATAAATCACGGTATTCAATAATGCTTAAAGATTAGGTAAATATAAGCTTATATGAGGTACTGAGAAAGAACTGATAAGCTTTTTTACACAAACATATTTTATGCAGAGTAAAGGGATGCAAAAGTGCAACTTTACAGCCTTAGAGCTCCTCCCAGTCTAAAAGAAGATTAAAGGGCATTTATACAATCTCATGATGGAGCCTTTGATGGGTGAACAGCAGCTAAGAAAATCCACTGCATTCTTTGAAGCAAGAAAGGATAAAATTTAAGGTCCCTTTTCTAAGCAGACAGAGCTCACAATGTTGAGGATCATCCTAAAAGAGGACCATTGTAGACTTACTCAACATTCAGTTTTTGGTAGCAGGTTATGAGAATGGGTGGAAGACTGTGTTTCAATAATCCACAAAGTCCACCTGTCTATCCAGAGGTCTTACCTCCTATGTTTAGAATTTTGTGTGTATTTTCAAAGCGGGAAGAAAATTAACTTCTTAGGCTTTCTTTGTTGTTGTTTCAGCATAAAATATTTGTGTGTTCTCTACCAAATGCACAGAAGCTTACAAAGGCTGAAAGGGCTTCCAAGAGTGGTCCCAGTAGTGTGCAATGTCTTTAGCAAAGGTCCACATAAGCAGAAGCTTAGGGACCGAGTTCCACCAACCTAAATGCCCCCCTCATAGAAACACAGCAGACAAATTCCTATGGCTCTTGACCCACAGAAAAGATACAATACATACTCTTAGGTATTCCTCTAAATTGTGGATGGTGACTGGTATATCCTTCCCTCCTTTCTTCAGTTCAATGTTGGGAAACCCCGGCAGTGTAAAGTCCAGTCCCAGATCTTCCACTGAGCAGCCATTCATTGTAAGAGTTTCCAATGCATACTGTAGACTTTCTTTGGTCTTTTAATGGAGGAAGGGAAGAACACAAAAATTTATGCAAAATTATATTGTATTTACAAAAATAAAACATCCTATAACTGATGGTTTCTTTAGTTCCTGGTTAGATTTTTGGTCATAGTCTACATATTAAAAGTCAATGGAATCACAAAGGAAATGATTGTAACACCTCAGGATACAATTATTTTTGGGTAGAGGATCAAGATTGCTGAAGTGTTTTCCCTACTGAGTAATTGCTCCCTGTAAGCACACTCATATCACATATTAGAGAAAGTCATTATGCATTTTTGTTAAGCTTTAACAAAACAGAAAAGGATCTTTTCTTAATTCTAGACCAATATTGATCAACCTAACTGTATACCCAAGAGTATATATATAATTTGGAAAATTACAGACAGTGTACTACCTAGTAATAGCAATAAACTTTTCCCAACCCCTACAAGGCTCAAATACAAAGCACACTTTTGTACTTGGGGAAGTGGGGGTCCCTTCCAAGAAAGCTGAGTCGACTCATAACAAACCCAGAGGATTGTTTAAATGCCTACAACTTAAAGGATCTATATAAAATGATACTATTTTTAATCATTAAGGATCAATAACATAAAATTTAAGTCCTATAATTAATGCTGATACATTAGGAAGCTCTCAATTTATCCTTCACTAAAGCAGACAGGATCATGGAGGAACAAGTGAGGAAAACATGAGAAAAAAGACAAGGGAGAGGAACATAGGAAAATACTGCAGGTTTGCTCTCATTGGCTCTCTAGATAGAACACTGCACACCTGCCCATGCAGATACACACAACATGACAGCAGAAAGGGCACTACATTGGGGGAAGAAAGTTAATGGGGCGGGGGAATGGATAAGGGCAAAAAAAATGTGTAATGCACAATGATGCATATGAAAATATCCTTAAGAAACCTATGATTTTGAACACAAGTCTTTAAAAAAAAAAAGCCAACTCCCTGAATACATAGTCATCTGTAACACTCAGTACATCTATAACTGTTTTAGTTTCTCTGGCTTATATACTAGATCAAACTTAAGTTTAACACATTCCCAACTATCTTGTGAGAATTTAATCTACCAGGTCAAGGGCCTAGAGGTCTAGCTCAGTGGTAGAGTGCTCACCTAGCAAACACGAAGTAACAAGTGTGGTCCCTAGAAGTGTAAACAAACAAGTCAAATCTGAACCAGGAAAATGTGCCCTATTTGTATGTTTTACAAAACATGGGGGCAGTGGACCAGGGATGTACCTCAGCTAGTTATGTACCTTGGTTTCAACTGCCAGTACTGCATAAATCTGACATTCTGACAAACACCTTTATTTGCAGCATTTGGGATTGAGAAGCAGGAGGATCAGAAACTCAAAGTAAACCTTGACTACATAGTAAGTTTATGTAAAGTTAGGACACCGAAGAACAGACATCTTACGATTATAGAAGACTGGGTACATGTGAGGCAATCAAAACATGCTACGAGTTTTATCTCTTTCCCTTTCTTTCCCATTACTAATATAACACATGCTAAACAATGCGACAGAAGTTTAAAGTATTAGTGTCTGTGAATCTTAGGGTAGGAATCAGGCAGCAATCAGGCTGAGCCCTGAAGTCCAGTGGATAGCTAGTCTAGCCAATCTGAGATTCAGGCTCAACTTACTTTCTACACTCTTATGAAACCCAAGATCTTCTGCTTATAGAATAGAGTCACTCACTGTGAGTCTGTCTTTCTACCTCAATTAACATAATCGGGTCCTCTGGCCACCTCCTCCAGACCTACCTGGGATTTATCCTGCTCCAGTCTTTTCTTCTGTCTGACAATGTCTTCTAGGTGATATACTGATCTGGCTACAACAGGATCAATGTCAAATAAATCATGAGATGTCAGTGAAGTTTCCTGCCTCAGCATCCACTTATAAAAGGGCAGGCCAAGGGGAAGGTCCACCTGAAAGGGAACAAGCAACATACTTTGTCATACTAGCTGTAAAAGGCACTTTATAACAAGTCATTTGAAAAGGTCAAATACTCTCGAAGAGGAAAAAAAAAAAATTGAGAAACTCTTACTCTCTCTACTTGAAACCAAGAGCCACAAATTGGGGCCCAAATCTCTGTTAACATTTTAGAATGCTAAAGAACCTATTTTAGTGGGCTGGAGAGATGGTTCAGTGGTTAAGAACATTGGCTCCAGAGGAACCAGGTTTAATTCCCAGCAACCATATGACAGTTTATAACTGTAACTCTAGCAACAGGGGATCTGATATCCTTATACAGGCAATCATATAGGCAATACAGCAATCAATGCTCATAAACTATGAAAAAAAGAACCTACTTAAGCATAACAAAAGAAAACCAATGATGAACATACAATATCCATAAAAATATTTTATATGAGTACCTCTGAACACTATGAAGTGTTCAACAGTGGAATTTTACTTTATTTTGAACCAAGTAAAGTCAATACAATTTTATATATATTTAATATAAGAGAAGGTAAAACAGAGTACTTAAAACAAAAATTAAAATGAATGGAACTTCTAAAATAACTGGTAAGCTGTATATAACTCTGATGTGGGAAGTCCTTTTATTTGTCAATAAAGCACTGCTGGCCAGTAGGAATCTAGATAGGTGGGACTAGGAGTCGAGGAGGACTCTGAGAAGGAGAAACACAAGAGGGCAAGATGTAACCGCCATGGGGTAGGAAGCCGGGAACTATTCTCCGGTAAGAGAAATACTTAGATTAACAATTATGGGGTAATTACTTAAGTCAGAGCTAGCCAGTAAGAAACAAGCAAGGCCAACAGCTTCATAATGAATATAGCCTCCTGTGTGTTTATTTGGGACTGATGCGGCTCTAGAACCAGGCTGGCAGGAAGGCTCCTCTCAAGGAAAAAGCTTCTCTTTACATAACTCTTTAAAGAGAATGTAAACTTGTGGGGTTACCAAATGAAAATGCCTTACCCATACTGATAAATTATCTCAAAAAATATGAGAAGAGGAAATGAAGAAAAGTCCAGAAATATTCAAACCTCCATAAATATTGATCACTTGGTTTATTTTCATAGGAGCATTATAACAGAAATACATTGAGTTTACCTACAATGTTCATGGCTTTTCTTGTTGAATTAAAAAGTCAAACTGAATCCTGACAAAAATACAATTAATGCCGTCTTTATGTTGCCTGACTCTGAGGCCTGGCTACTAAAGGAATGTTACATAGACTAGAGGCTGGGTGCTGTCATCTCAGACACAGGACAACCTTACACGTGTGAACTGACATTTTAAACAAAATTCTCAAGCACTTTGTGCTCACATTCAAATCAAAGCAGCACTGCTCTAAAACACAGTATTGACCGCAGGGGACTGAGGTACTTTCACAGAACATTGTACAAAATTACAGGTAAGAAAACAATCCTAAACTTACCAATCTGAAATCCATGATAGCCTTAGCCATTAATTTTCCTAAGAAGCGAAACTTCATCTTAACCTTTGCGATATGCGCTGGCTTAGCTGTCCTACCAAAGGGAAGCGCAAACAGGCCCTGGAGGTTTTGAATATACTTGGTCCCTTCTTGGCTTCCTGTAAAACAAGCAAGTCACCAAACTTCAGATGAAGTTTTCCAAAACAAACAAAACAAAACCTGGTAACTAAGAATGTTAAGAAATTCAGTATTCACAAAACTGGAGCAAGAGCCTCTAAACTAGAAAGCTTTCCCAACTGGAGAAAGAGAAAATAGAGGCAAAAAGAAATGAAAGGCAAAGAACACAGCCCCAGTAGAGACTAACCAAGATGAAGGGGGCCCCCTTACCTGATCTGAGTAACACAAACTGATCAACTCATAGCTGCACATTACCTTTTGGATTGCTAAGAGTTACTTCTTCACCTCTCCAGAGACCCAAGTCAGCCCTCTGTAGTTCCTGAGAAACAAGTGCATAAAACTCCAGTGTCGGCCCAAGACCTGTACCAACCTTTAAAAAAAAAAATCATCTTAGAAATTGTGGTGCCTTTTTTTTCCCTGGCAACCTCTTTGCAAGACGCACATTCACACAGTATTTGCTAGGAAGCACAAGATGGTTTTCCAGAATAGACTTTCAC
Source organism: Mesocricetus auratus (assembly GCF_017639785.1). Classification (NCBI taxonomy): domain Eukaryota; kingdom Metazoa; phylum Chordata; class Mammalia; order Rodentia; family Cricetidae; genus Mesocricetus; species Mesocricetus auratus. Next base: position 24,829,394 of record NW_024429194.1, on the reverse strand, counting down.
TGAGTCTTGGGCATCAGAAACCCTTTATCATCCACTCTGAACCCAACATTTCAATTGTATAGCTCAAAATTCCTGCCTCGGTTATAATTTTTTCCTTTTAGAGAACAACATGGTACTATTTATATATGCTTATGCTTATTTTTCTCTTTAAAGGAATTATCATCCCCAAACCAACGCAAGTTCCACTTTCTCAGAAGAAGCCTCCCAATCTCCCCTAAACAATTAGTTTGACTCTTTCCTATGACACTTTTGGGTTTTAACACTATTTCATTACATACTTGCAAGTCTTAAATGAAAATTATTTTGACTGCCTTGAATTACCATATAGTTAAATATACATTTAATAGGAGTCTAAGGGGTAAAATTCCAGACCTAAATTTAAGTGAACAACCAGAAGAATTAGTCAGTGGCCCTTCAAGTCCAAGGGTACACTGGAACCCCAAGATAATTATCAGTGTCACACATGTGCAAGAGCACACCATCAAGGTGGTAGGGGTGGGGATGGGGGACTGGAGCTCTGATCCATTAGTTTAGTTTGGAGACTAGGCTATGCTTTTTTTTTTTTTAAATGCAAAGGGGATTTTTCAGCTTACAAAGTTTCTACATAGCAGCACCATATCAACATGTTTGCAGCAGTGTTCACAGACTCAGCATTCCTCCATGTTCTAAGCAAGATTCCACCAGTTTAGTCCATAATAAACAAAGACAAGCAATAATAAACTAGTATCACAGTTCAAGATTATAATCTGACAACAATCTGCTCAAGTGACCACAAACTCTGTGAACAAAGGGTATTATTTTATTATCACTACACTTACATTTTAAAGTGGTCCACACCATCTTAATAGTTGATAAAGTCTACCATTATTTAATTCCAATTTTCAAAGCAGTGGCTGTCCTTTCTGATTAGTTCCCACCCTTTCCACAGAGTCTATATGAGTAAATGGGTATTACTATTTAACCACAAGTGAGTACTCCCAACAGAAATCTGGTAGTCCACCTTTGGCTTTTCTTACCACCACAATCAAAACTAGTCATTATACAATATAAACTCTGCCTTAAAAACATTTCTAAATTGATGATTCTCTACAGCCTCTCCTTTTATCGGATCTGCTTGAGCTTGCTCAGTGACCACATACACTGGTGTCCCTAACATCCTACATACTATATTAACAGTGACATTTCCTAAAGAAACCCTTTCTTGTTCACTCAAAGCATAGTCAATACATTTACCACAGTCTAATAGCCTATATGATCTCTACTTCCAGCATCACTGGCCTTGTAACTCCCATTGCTCTGTCCTAACTTACTAGTAGCTCTAGCTACCTTTGACCCCATGATAGTAGGAACACACTATTCTTTTGCTAGAACCATTCTCCTTAACAGCAAGGACTTGTTTCCAAATCAAATGTCACCTTAGAGCCAATTTACCATCTTTACCCAAACATGTTCTATCTTCTTTAATCTTTCTTGATCACATAGTTTATCATGGTGCGTATTTGCACGCATATGGGGTAAAAACGCCTTCCAAAACTAAAAAGAAAACCTACACAATGGTAGGGATCTTGTTTATTCTGCTCTCCATTTCCAGTCACTGGAGGTTAAGGACAAGATTAGACATTCGTTGACACATGTTGTCCACGAGGTGGCACTCCAGGGATATTTAATTCCCTTTTCACAAATCACCCCAAAATGATGTCTATTTTTTCTCTTAAATGGATAGTTCTAGAGGTAAAATGGATTTTACTTAAAGTATTAAATGCTACCAGGTGTTACTGAAAGTCTATGTCACACCCACTAAAGCAACAACTCCCTCCTGAGGCTGGTCAGGAGTATTCTGCCTAGACTTTCTGCTAAATGTGCAACTATTTAGTTGTCTGGATTTATTTTCATTTTTAGAAGGAGTAAAATATAATATTCCAGGAATAAAAATACAGAATAGGAAAACAAATAAATATAAAAACCAGAACAACACCAACACAAACAACTTGGCTTAAAATAGTCTTTCCACCTCAAGGTTAACACAAACCAGCATATTTGTATGCCAGGTAATGTTCTGTTTATTTATTTTAGTTTGCTAGCCATTCTAGCAACATGATGTGACGAATGTATTTTCCTAGTGATGTTGGATTCCATAACTTTTTCAGAATAGGGAAGACCCACTAAACCTTAACCCTAAGCAGAATCAGAGAAAAGCTGTTCTGACCTCAAATAAATAGGTCTCATTTAATTATATTTTTGCATAGTTCATACCTGTGTGTCTGCATGTGCGTAATGCATACATGTATTAAACTGTTCAGGTGTAAGAGGACAGACATTTGTGTCAGACATTTCTCTTTTCATCATGTGAGTTTCAGGGATCAAACTCAGGCAGGCTTGGTGACAAGTGCCTTTACCCACTGAGCCATCTCACTAGCCCTAGGTTTCATCCCAGCTACAACTTGAAGATCTGAGTGAAAATAGTCCAGCATTCAGGAAAAGAAACGAAAACAGAACACTAGAGTAACAGTAGAAAGCAATTTTAAACACAGCTAAACACGCCTGGTGGTTCACAGCAAAGATTTTACAGTCTTACAAATAAGAAATCTGAGTACCACATCCTGTGAGCAAAAACTGTTTTGGGTGGAGGTTAAAAAAAAAAAAAAATCAAACCAGTACTAAAAGGCTTCTAAATTCAAACCAGTACTAAAAGGCTTCTAAACTCTACCTCCCTCCTTTTCCATCTCCTCTGCATCCAATACAGTACTGGCATATGTCACTCACCAGCAAGATCCAATTCCTTAGTTCAAGTCCCAATTTTCCAATAAGAGTTGTCCTAAAAGCTCTTGTCTTATCAAGGCCTAATTCCCTGTCTGAATGCCCCATTCATGTGGCATCTATACCAATCATTTGTAATGCCCTTTTGTTTTTGTGTCTTAGGAATCTCCAATTGACCTGTAAGAATGTGGCAGTTCTGCCATAACCTAGATCACTAACACATAATATACTTCTCAGTACACAGACCTTTATATTTTTATTCTGGTGACTGAAGGCCCTTTACAGCTTTTCAAAAGAAGTTTTTCTAAAGACTAAGAAAATGGGTGAAAAACCAAAGCCGTGACCTACAATTATTTAAATAGATACTGGTAACATTGTAGACAAAACTACTAAACTTATAGCGTTCTAACTCTTCACACAAAACACATTAACTTTTCAGCTGTACTTCTATTATCCACATTTTCACACAAGAAAATAGAGCCATAGCAGTGGAGATTCAGTTATGTTCAGCTTTGTTTTCACACAGAAAACCATTATTTGAATCTTGGCACACTGCCCTTTTTTGCCTGATTAAAACCATCTCAAAGAAGTTTATTTTCAGATTTAAAGAAGGGGGAGGAGTAGAGAGCGGCAAGGAGGAGAGAGGGGAGACAGGGAAAAGAGGGAGGGAGGGAGGGAGCGCTCGCATGAGCATGCCAGAAAGAAGTAAAGCATTTTTAATCACAGATGACAGAACGATATACACAACATGGGACGTAGATCTGTGACCTGAACTGGGCCACACTTCAGCCAGTCCCCTACCTGCTTTACTATTAATGTATGAAAGCTAAGGATATTTCTTAAATGACTGGTAAACATCTTGAATGGTGTATTTTAAGATGTCTAAAATGGCGCACGCCTTTAATCCCAGCACTCGGGAGGCAGAGGCAGGCGGATCTCTGCGAGTTCGAGGCCAGGCTGGACCGACAGCCTCCAAAACAGAGAAACCCTGTCTCGTAAAACAAACAAACAAAAAAAACAAAACAAACAAACAAACAAAAAAAACAAACAACAACAAAAAAAGATATGAACTTCAGATTCTGGTGACCATAAAAAAATACTTTCTAAAAACTGTTTCTAAATGAGGGTTTAATCTGTAGCTTAAGATGGCTCTAGCATTTTTAAAAAGTTTAGGGATTTTAAAAGAATGATGTGAGTGTGTCAAGATGCATGTATGGAAAACAGAGGATTAAGCTCAGGCTGTCAGGCTTGCAAAGCAAGTATCTTCCTTTACCTATGGAACTATGTAGTGGCACCTCTAGAACCTAACACAAATGTTTTATTTATTCACTTAAGCAGGTTGCTTCATTTCCCCAGAACTGAGCCTTATTATAGCCTTTCCTTTCATGAACATTATACAGGTGTGTGCATAATAATGCCAGGGAAAACCCTGTTTCTTATTTTGCACTTAAACCACTGAAAAAATGGAGAATTTAATCATTAAAGGAGAAAGTAGACCAAATCTTCCTTTTTTTAAGATAAATTTCCAAACTGCCTTTCAGAATTTCGCAGTACCAATATGCACACATGACATTTTATTAAGAGCACAAGTTAAAACTCCATTGGAGTCCAAAACTTACCTCATTTTCATACTGGATTTCTAACATGGCCCGAGAACTACCAAGGTCCTGCATCACAGACTCAGCTTGTTTTAGCAGCTCCTCTCTGTTCACAGTGCGCTAACAAAGAAGAAAATGGATAAATAATGCTCCAGGTAGTACTTACTGCAGTGCAAAACAATGCATTCACTTAAAAATTACTCCTTTAAGCACATCCCTTAGGAAGGCTAAAGTAGCTGAACTGGTAAAAATATTAAAAAGTCCCTGAAATGGACCAGATTCACTATTCTCCATGCTATATTAAACAATAAGACAATCCTTTTCAGGGAAAGTAAAGCTGAGCTGCAAAAAACACTCTCAAAGGAGAAAAGAGCAAAGAGGACTCAGGAACCTGGAAGAAAGAAACCAACTGAGGTGCCTGGAAGAGGTTTAGGCCAACGGTGGCACCTGGAAAGGACACTCTCCAACCTGTTGAGCTGCCTGTGCAGTGTGCTCCAGGTTCCCACCTTTCACCCACCAATGCTAGGGTGAAAGCTTTGATAATGCAACTATCTTTTGAGTAATGTCTGGCCCTGTAAGTAACCCTAATAAAATTCATCTTCACCACACTGGACTTTGATAGTGTTTGTACTTCATTCTGCTGAGGATTCAACTGGGGTGAATAGACATGAGTTGTGTCTCCCCAGGAAAAGTTTTGTCAGCCAGCACAAGTATTTTCTGTATATGAAAGAAGGCTAGATGTTAAGTATAATTACAATTCAGCCTAATCCATGGCAAATTTAGAAAATTCAAGTTAGATAAAAGATCTTTGCTGCTTTGCCAAAAAGTGATGTAACCCAGGGTTCTGGCCACATGAAATATCCTTGGACACATTTATACTTTGATGATACAGAAGTAGGTGTGGAGATAACAGAAGAGAGAGGTAAACTGGAAAACTTCTAGGCTCTGAACTGCCCTGCTACAAGAACAAGATGCCTCCTAACAGGATCATGAGGATGATAAAGGTTCTACCATTTCAAAACATGGCAACACTGCCAATGATGGAATCTTCATGAGCTAAAGAAATAACATGATTTGCTGTTAAGTACAGTTACCTGGGTGTGTGTTTCTAACTGCAAGCCCTCCTTCCTCCTTTTGCTATCCCTAATGGCTCTTTTAGACTTTTGAGATAAAAACTTGAGGATACCACAGAAAAGTCATGGGAAAAATAAATAAATAACAGTAAAAGTCAGTCAAGTGGTCGTGCACACCTTTAATTCTAGCACCTGGGAGGCAGAGGCAGAGAGATCTGAGTTCAAAGTCAACCTGGTCTATAGAGTAAGTTCTAGGACAACACACACCTACCTACCTATCTACCTACCCACCCACCCAATGCAACCCCCCCACAAACACCAGTGCAGGTCAAAATGCTGGGATTGATCTCACATGAAATAGTTGAGGTACAACTACATGCAAAGATTAGAATCAACAATCAAGCTGACTGGGACAGACTCAAAATATAAGGGATTCTGTTTCACTCTCTTCCAAATGCGCTGACATGCTAAGCGAGTAAAACTAATCTAATACACAGAGTCAATTTTAAAAGAGAAAATTTTCAATATGAAAAGGAAGAAATTAAGGTGTGTTAGTAAGCATCATGGCAACTAAATAAGGATGTTACTTCATAAATAACAGAAGACAAAAAAAAACAAAACAAAAACAGATAATACAGTTTCAAGGGGCTCTCGGGAAAATGTACTAACACAGAGGTGATTCTTAAAAAGATAAATGATAGAGCCTAATAATTAAGAGTGCTTACTACTTGGTTCCCAGACCCCACACTAGGCAGCTCACAACCTCCAGCTAAAGGGAATCTAACAATCTTTTCTTCTAGCCACACGCATAAACACACTCACACACAGACCTAAGATCAGTGAAGGCTGTTACTCCACAGGCAAAATCAAGATGCAGCACTTTAGGTCCTTCCTTTAATTTAGAAAGCTCAGCATAAATATTCTCAAGAAATACTTACCTTTTTTCTATCCAATCTAGGTGCAACTCGGCTGTCTTGCGAATCAGACTGGTTGATTTCTGGGTTGGTATCAAGTAATCTTTGCATTGCCCGGTCCCGATCAAATGCAGTTACATAAAAAAGCATTTGTCGGGTATCAAAAGGAAAGAAAAATGGGCTATAAAAGATAAAACACAAATTTACCATTTGGGTGAGAATCACATGTTTAAAAAAACATCAAAATCTATATTGGAAAAAATGATATAATACACTGGTGACATAAACCTTTTTTAACCTCAGTACTTGGGTGGCAGAGATGGGAGGATCTCTATAGCCTGTTCTACATAATAAGCCAGGACTACATAGAGGGACCCTGTTTAAAAAAAAAGAAAAAAAAGAATTCTATATAAATCTTTTTTAAAAATCTAACAGTTTTGTTGCCATGGAGTTTTACTATGCTGCCAAGACTGGTTTTAAACTCTTGGGAAGAATAGTTCTCTTAAAATCTCTCAAATGGAGGGGCCTATAACATCACACTAGGCTCTTGATGAAATCACTAAATGTTGAACCACCATCCTATGTGCCTTTCTATGTGGAATCTACAATAGTCTATCCATAATCAGCTTAAACCTATTCCAAAGCTACATGCAAACCCCCATGCCATACAAGGTCAACAACATTCCAGGCTCCACATACAATAGTTAATGGCTTTACCATTTCATGATATTCATCACAGGCTTAGTATTTAAAAAAAAAAGATCACTGCTAAGAATAAGCTTCTTGTTTTCAAAGAATGGATCCTGTAGCCAAGACACTTCCTAACAATGACTTTGAGGGTTTGATTTTATTTTCCATTTTGAAAAAAGCTCTTGAAATGTCAACCTGAATCTGTTTTGTACAATATGGCAACATGCAGGGATATGGTGACTCCAAGTGAAAAACTCAATTTTAAACCTGATTTTTTAACATAACTAATAGGTCTATAGTATCTAGTTCAACAAAGGCTCAGAAAACCAAGCATCCGCACCTCTGGAATATCACTTTTAGGAAGGCAAAGGACTTTACTACCCTTAGTCTAATATCCCTCAGTGAGTTTGCCAAGCTTTCAACAAATATTACACTATAGGTCCAGATCTGAACAAGCCAAATACACAAATCAAATCAAATAAAGACCAACCCCATGTTAACATTTACAAGTTTATCAAAGGGAATGTCTTACCAGGTTTTTCCTAGCTCAGTGAGCCATGTTGGGATGTTTCCTGTCATGATTACTAGAGGATCTTGAAGCTGCCTATTTGCTTTTGCTGTTAACTTACTATTAATAAATTCACTAGTTGGGATAATCTCCTTGCACATTGCATTCTGTAAAATAAAGAAAAAAATTTCAAAAATCTCTTCCTTTATTCGTAAATAAGGCCTGTAGATTTCACCAGGTTTTTACATACAATAGTAAGTCCTTCAATGGTATTTCCCATTTCCAAAATTTTCTGTACCCAAACCCCATGAAGCGGTTTCTCTCATTCTTCCCCACTCTATATAAGAAATGAGGTATGCAACTTGTTTACTCAATATAAATCTTTACATGAAGAAATGAGTACTGGCTAGATTTATGTCAACTTGACATAAGCAATAGTCATCTGAGAAGAGGGAACCTGCATTTTTGGTCATGGTATTTCATCCAAGCAGCAGAAACCATAAATAGGATAGAAATTGGTAGCAGCATAGTGAAGTACTGCTGTGACAGACTTTGACCATGGTGTCTTGTGGAGGATTGTGGAAGGACCTTTGATCTTTGGGTTGAACAACCAATGAGCGTTCAAACCTTGGAGAGCTGAGCTGTGGGAGTGTGGAGGATAAGAATGCTGAGAGATGCAGAGGATGGAAGCCTGGCTTGTGAACTTACAGGAGAAGTTTTGAGAGACTATCTTATCAGGACCTTTGCATACTTTGAATTAAAAATATCTGGCTCTTGTCAGATAGGACTCAAGGCTCAAGTTAGCTCAACTGTGACTAACAAGAGACCAGCACCATCGGAGTGAAACCTTTGTGTTATTGGGACAATTGATGCTTGTTAGCTAGAGCTGAGAAATTAGCAGTGATTACTAAGAAACTAGACTCATTGTGATGAAATCTTCTAGAAGTGTTTCCTCAGAGTCAACACACGGAAGCTGTGTTCCAGAGGTAGCCAAGGTTTTACCTTGAGCTGGCAGCTGAACATGACGGTTTAAGAGTCACCCAGGTAGTACTCATTTTGAACACATGAAGGAGTTATAAAGAGCAGTTGAGGCTTGACACTGGGTGGCATGGCACAAGTCATAGAGAGACTTGAGTCCATCAGAGGATGTTGGTGAAGTGCAGTCCAGTTGCAAAAGACCGCAACATTTTTGAGATGCCAGTACTGTGGGATGATCACTGCGTTGCAGTGGAGCTTAGAGGATAAGCAGTCTGCCCGGCAGAGGAAGTTAGAAGTGAAACAATCCCCCTGGGAGGAACCGTAAGACAGTGAGTGAATCCCAGATATTAGAAATTGAGTTATTTACACTATTGGAGCTCAGTTTTTCATTGTTCAGATTGTTACTGTGCCTGGTTCTTCCCTCTTGAAGAAAAAAGTATTTAACCTAATTTTGATTTTTATAATGGCCCACAATTGAGACTTTGAACTTTTAAAAGAGGTTTTGGATTTTTAAAGAGAATGGTTATTTTTTAAAATACTGTGGGACTTGATTATTTTATTGTGATAATATCGACATGTTGTGGTTTAACTGTGATATGCTTGTGTGTCAAGTTGATATGGGATTGTTGGGCTAGCTAGTTTTATGTCAAGTTGACATAAGCTATACTCATCTGAGAGCAAGGAGCCTCTATTGAAAAAATGCCTCCAAAAGAATGGGCTGCAAGCAAACCTGTAGGATATTTCTTAATTAGCGACTGATGTGGGGGGCGCAGCCCATTGTGGGTTTGTCCACCACCAGTCTGGTGGTTCTGGAGTCTATAAAACAGCAGGCTAAGCAAGCCACGACAAGGAGCAAGTCAGTAAAGTAAGCAGTACTCTTATATGGCCTCTGCATCAGTTGCAGCCTCCTCCACCTTCATGCCTTGTTTGTGTTCCTGCCTGAACTTCCTTCAGTGATAAACAATGATATGGAAGTGTAAGCCAAATAATCTCTTTCTCCCCACTTGCTTTTGATCATAGTATTTCATCACAATGACAGAAATCCTAACTAGGACAAAATGTTTGGTTATTTCTTATAAATAAACAAATAAATAAATAACTTAACCCAAGAATGTTAAGTTCCACAACTAAGTTCATTGTATACATGAATCATTGTTTCTATTTCTAGTATAATAAGAGCATTCATTTACTAAACAGAAAACTGTAAGATGGCACACAAGATTTCATGAAGAGACATTACTCACATCATACAAGTAATACCAGTATCGACTGATGGCGTGTAAAACTCTTAAGAGGAGGATCACATCTAAGGATGGGTCTTCAAAGGTGATATTTTCAGGTGGTGTGGGAATGAGGTAAACTTCTAAAGGATTTGCTACTGATGGGCATACTCCATCTAAAGAATAAACAAAAGTTTCATATTTGATCAAAGTAACAATAACTAAATCTACAGGCACAGAGTCAGTCACCATCTGAAGCTGTGTCATGTTTAACTTCTTGGTATCTCAACGGTATCTGACATTGCTTCCCTTTTAACCTGGTGCACATAACACACAGGCATATAAAATGTTCAACTTCCCCTGAAACACACACCTAAACAACAGGAGAAAAGTAACTCCTTTGCATTTCCACCCTGTAGCTGTCCTCTAAGATTAAGGGCCAATTTGTCTGCTGGTGACAAGGCAAAGCCTCCAGCAGTCTCTCCTATAGTGATTGAATGTATTTAACCCTTTTATGAAGCCATGAATTCTTAAAATATTAGAAGGTACTAATTTTTCAGTTTTAATTTTATAGATACTTAGTTCTTGTTAACTAGACATTAAAGTCAAAGATATAACTGAAAGCAATCACACTATAGTAATTTATTTCTAACTATACCCAAAGCTTTCTTTCTGAAGCTCTAAATCAGAAGAAACAGGAGTGCACAAAGGTCAGGCCCTGTGACAGTCTGCCTCCTTCAGTGTGTCACCTTACCATGCCATAACTCATCGTGCTTCTTTGCATTTCTTGGGGAAGTTTTTGTTGGAGCTGTTTGTGCTCTCCCCCTTTTGCCACCAACACAATCTTTACTAGTTTCTTCATCCTCTCTCACTGGTTTGTACCTGTAAGGATAAGATGGTATAAAAATCAAATGGAGATTTTAAATGTGAAAATTATTCAACATAGATAATGTCTAAAGTAACAGAACTCCTAAGAGTTCTCTGAAGTCCACCCTCTTCTTCCCTATTTGGATTCAGAGGTACCAAGTGTTTGTCTTCCTAAAAGAAACAATAAGTAAGCAAGTCTTTCCAGGAAGACTTTACTTTGGGAAATGTTATCTTCTATTAGAGGTAGACACTAAAGGCAGCACAGAAGCTGCATCCAAATACCACAGGTCTCAGAGCTATCAAACTTATACTCTAATACCACATTGTTTTGACTCCAGTGAAGACTTGAAATGAATCAAAAAGTAGATTACTGCCTATAAACATATTTTCTAGTAGACAGAATGAGGAAGTAATGATCACATACATATATACATATTAAATATGGAAAGGCTTGGGTTCTCCCTCTCCTCACAGAATTGAACCAGAATTCCAAAACAAAGATCATATACTTCCGAGAGAAACCAGTTCAAACTTACCATATTGTATGAGTCTTTGTCCAAATACCAGCTCTTCCCAGAGGATTGCTCTCATCATCAGTAGATTCCCTTTCATCTTCAGCCTGTACACTGAACTGCCGCACTGCTTGATACACCGTCATGTTATATGGTAGTAAATGTTCTCCAATATAAAACTGTAGCCTATGCCTTACATTTCCTGAATTTAAAAACTGAGCAGCCTGAATAAAGCAAAGAAAGGTCCATATAAGCACAAGTACTGACATCTGTATATTAACCAAGACATATCTGCTGGGAAAACAAGCCCTGTGGTGGGTGTCTGAAACTACAGATCCTCTGGAAACCCAAATATCCCAATTATCACCCAACTGAAATGCCTAAAGACACAAATGCTCAGAGATTTTTTTTAAGTGTGAGGATGGGACACTAGTCTAGGCAATTCATATTTTGCATACACAGCTTTGAAGACAACTGAATATTGGTACAGTTAGTATAATTCCCATTTTTCTACAACCTACCACATGTAGGCAAATGTGGATTTTGCATATATAACATCATTTTGATTTCAGATTTTGAATTCATTTTAGGGATACTCAACCAAGACTTTTTCCCCCTCTACACACACATATTTCAACTTATAAGCAGATGTAACAAGAAATTAGTAACAAATTATATGAACACACTAAATTAAGTTACTAATTACTAGAACAATTATTCATTTTTATGACTTTTTCAACAATGGTTGATAAGGGGCCATTTGAATCCAGGAAAGCCAAATCACAGATATGCCATGATACATGTAGTTTAATACACTACAACACTGTATTAAAAGTACCTTACCAGAGACTCATCTATTTCCTCATCTGATCCATCATCATCACTGTCTTCATCATCTTCTCTTACTCTTCCATATCCTAAGTAACAAAGAGGTGGGGGGGGGGGCAGTTATCTAACAAGTTTAGATGTTAGATAAGTTTATATACATTGGTTAGATTTGTATTTTCTTAAAAAGTAGACATTCTGATCTATGAAAAAGAGCTACAAAATTCTGAAATACAAAACACTGCCTCTTAATGAAGTTTTAACATATGTCCATTTTTAGTAGGAGCAGAGATTCCTACTACCTAAGGTTTATCAGGAACAGCAATAAACCCTTTAATGCTAATTTCATAGCCACACAGGTAAAGTACATAGATGGAAAATACCTCTAACCACAAGATATCTTTCAATAGCTTGCACCAAAGCCAGGGGGTCAATCTTGACAGGACCGCCTTTCCACTGCTTCACATTTGCACAGTCTGGGTGTCTTTGTAACTGACATTTTAATTGATGTGTGTTGAAAAATTTTAAAGCTTGTGATCCTCTGTTGAGAGAAAAGCTCAAGATAATTTAAGAAAAAAGGTTATTCTACTATTTTCAGTCAACATATTAGTAATTTAACTAAAAAGATAACAAAAACGTCCTTTTCTTATGGTACAAAGCACTTGAAAGATTTAACAAGAAATCAATTATTCAATACAAGTTGTTAGAAACAACAACTAAATGAGCTTTTTATTTCATGCATGTGAAAGCAACGAAATGAACATGATCTCTGGTCACTGTGAATTCATGTGATCAATGGCTTACTATCTGAGCACACTCACTTCTGTAGTATTTTGTGCTTCCCTACTAAATTCAAAAGCGGGGGGGAGTGGGGGAGATTCCTCTATTGTTTTTAATTTTACTTTAGATTTCACTTACAAAAATAAAACATTAAATAATGATATAAAAATAACCTTCAAATTTACTTTGCTACATACTTTTAAATGAATGGTTACATCAGTTGATAACTTTCTTCCTGTTAAAAGTTCTGACAAGAGTCAAATAGTCAAACTTAATAAAATGCAGCTAGTTATACAACTCCATGAAGCATTCAAATATTACGAAAACAGTTTTGCTTCTACTTATAAAGTTAAATCTAAAGTACACACAAAAGAATATAGGATTCCACCCTCCTTAGTTTTTAGATGGGATTACGGGTATGCCAGCACGTCTTGTGATAACCTTTGTTTCATAACACTATTCCAAGACAGCATACTGATACAGCATGTCATGCAGAAAATTTCAGCCACAGTATGGACAGCATTATCTACACATTACTATAATTAGTGCTTAGATTCAAATTTTAAGAAATGTTTTTAAAACACATGAAAAACATGGATTTTAAAATATAAATAACATATATTAGATTTTTTTCAATGAAGATTACAGAATTGCCTAACACTTCTAAGTCCTTAAAAACAGTAAGAAACACAAATTTTTATTAAACTCAAACTTCAATACGATCAGTTACATGCTAAAACCCATTAAAACACAGTCATAAACCACTTATAGAATAAATGTTTTATTGACCACACACAAAAAAACTATTGGGCCAGGCAGTGGAGGCACATGCCTTTAATCCCAGCACTAGGGAGAGAGGCAGGTAGATCTCTTTAAGTTTGAGGCCAGCCTGATCTACAAAGTAAGTTCCAGGACAGCCAGCGCTATCAGAGAACCCCCCCACCACCAAATAAATAAATAAATAATGAAATGAGAAAGTTGGAGACGCATTACATTATTAAAATTTATCAATGCAGGAAAACTAATAATGTGTTTCAAATATTGTCAACCCAGCCACTGATTTACCTACTTTAAAAATATTAGCTGTTAAAAAATACGGTTTGAGCTAAGAGTAGCGTCACATGTTTAATTCCAGCACCTGGGAGGCAGAGGCAGGCAGAACTCCAGCCTGGTTTACAGAGTTCTACGAGAGCCAAGGCTACAAAGAGAAAACCTGTCTCAAAAAAACAAACAAACAAAAAATAGGTAAAATACATGGCACGATCTTACCAAGACCTTACCAGAGCTCTCACCATGTTTTCCTTTAACAATTCTGGTGGCAAGTGGACATATCCAGGTAATGGTCCTTACCTGCCTCCAGCTCCATTCCCACTAGGGAAATCGTGCACTTTGACTGGAAATTGTTCCATTTGGCTGAGGCAGTTGTTCATTTTGTGAACTAGTGCCAACAAAGGCGCATGGCCCACTGGTTCTACTCTTCCAATAGGTTCTTCTCCAGGAAGCTAGTTATAAATAAACCAAGATTAAACATGACCCTTTGAAAAGCCAGCTCTCGACAGCATAAACATTTAATAAGAAGTTTGTCTGACAAATGGAGATTTTAGCTATTAATTTTCTTATCTTTTATAATAGACAATGTTTCCAGGTAAGTTTTCTCTTTTCTTCTTCTTTTTTATGTACACAAATTAGTTGTTTTGCCTGCTTGTGTATCTGTGTATGAGCATTGAATCCCTGAAACTGGAGTTACAGACAGTATTAAGCTGCTATGTGGGTGCTGGAAATTGAACCTGGGTCATTGAGAAGAGCAGTCAAAGCTCTCCAGCCTCCATATATATATAACCTTAAGTAAGGTATAAAACACTTGGTATATCCCACACTAGCATGAGAAAATGAGAATTAAAACAAAACATGATCAGTATCTAACAATACCATTTCTGCCTTTACGCAGTGTTGAAAAATAACTATGAACATTTAAAAGGGGGCATGGTTAAGGAGTTTTGCTAATAAGCGTAATCATTAAGCTCATTACACCAAATGTGCAGAAAACAACTTTCTGAGTTATAACTTCTTGAAAGCACTTGTAACGGGAGGTCCAATCAACAGTACTTGAGAGTAGTTAGCTCTTACTCTTGTCTACTAGGGGCAAAAGGAAAAAAGGAGTGAGAACATATTATAAAGATGGTTAAGCATCTTTTATGGACAAAATGGAAACAAATAGAAATATTATATATAATCTTCCTATCATAACCTCAACAAGTACTAATAATGCTATTAATGGCTATCTTTTGAGGGGATGTGGTGTGGGGGGAGTGGGCCTCAGGGTACTAGTGGTTAAGAGAAGGGTTTTTTGTTGTTGTTGTTGTTGTTTTTAATGCTACCCAGGCTGGTCTAGGACTCACTTTGTACCAGAGAATGATCATCCTACCTTGCCCTCCAAGTGCTGGGATCTCAAACATACATGAAGTCTGGTTTCATTTTACTATCTATAAAATATTTAAAGAATCTAGGCATGGCAGCTCATACCTTTAACCCCAGCACACCTGGGAGGCAGAGGCAGCAGATCTGTGAATTCTATGGCAGCCTCATCTACATGGTAAAACTTAGTTAAAAATAAATGTCAAAAGAATCTAACTGAATAGGCAACACACGGTATACTCTTATTTGGGACACAATATATGTATGCACTTGCTAGCATCAACTCTATTAAGACGTGAACATTATTAACTTACTGGAGAAGAAAAAAATACATGTAGGAATCGCTTTAACCGGATCTCTCTGCTGACAGCATCTTTTTCACTTTTAGATGTCAAGTATAGCAACAGCTGTTTCACAAACCCACTATGTTGGATTTCAAATGATGAAACATCTGACTCGGAGACTATGCTACGGATTTCTACAAGGCACTCAGCTCCACCATCCACCTGAAAGAGTGGAAAAGAGGGTTCTATACTGATTTAAACAGTATAATTTATATTTCCCCAAATGGAATCAAAATATATTCTCAATTATTTTAAAAAATAAACACTGGCGGGTTATGAACCTGACAGGAAAGATGTGCCCACTGGTACAATAGTGGCTTGACCAGGCCTGGGCTGATTCTCTGCTGAGATCTGAAGCCCACTCCATAAAAGGGAATTCATTTCTAGTACTATAAATCTGGTTAAAATTCAATGAAGGTCAAAAGTCTTATTACTGTTGTTTGTTAAATGGCCAGTGTCAAACTAAATAACCAGATCAGTGTTGGTTCCAGTGTTGATCAGAGAAAGTTGTAACAAGAAATGATATGCAGTCATAACTGCTTAAGTGCTGAGAAAAATATCCTTTTACCATTAAGCCCAAAGCAGAACATCTATTACCACTCCTTAAAGGCTCAGGGAACATCACAGAAAAGGTATCTCATGATCAGAAACAGGTAGTTTTCCATTTAACCAATGCAGCTTTCTATTTAGGGATTAAAAAATATAAGACTACAAAACTCAAAACAAAGGGGCTAACAAAAAATTGCGTCATTATGTTCAGCAAAATAGGACATGCTATCTCTACTACGCAGAATATATTTAAAAACAAAAATAAACACAGAAGCAGAACAAGGACTACTTCAGAACCAGAAGAAACAGGGAACAAGAAAGGAGAATGGGAGGGGAATTTGAATACAAAGTACATAATGTACATATATGAACATGTCATGATAAAGAAGATAACTTTATAATATTAATATTTTAATAATTTTCTCAAATTAGAGCAAGGCTATTTTAGAAAGCCAGATTAAAAATAATGAAACATGCTGTGGCTTTAGGTTAATGCATATTTATGAAACAGCTTAGGAAACCAGAACGGAAATTACAAAAAGTACATAAAAACAAAATTAGGTGAAAGGGCCAGATAAAGCTCAAGCCTTTCCAAGTAAATGCTATGAGTCCACAGGTGAAGATAGTTAGGAGAATTCAGAAGATATTCTTGAAAAGTCGTCTGAAATTATCATGTGTCAATAAATAGGGGATACAAAGAATGCAAAGCAATGGCAAGTTAAGGGTAAAGAAGCAGAAGAAATTAGTTATAGAAACCAATGTTTCTAGCCAGGCGTTGGTGGCGCACGCCTTTAATCCCAGCACTCGGGAGGCAGAGGCAGGTGGATCTCTGTGAGTTTGAGGCCAGGCTGGACCGATAGCCTCCAAAACAATACAGAGAAACCCTGTCTCGTAAAAACCAAAAAAGAAAAAAGAAAAAAAGAAAAAGAAACCAATGTTTCCACAAATATCACCCAACTATCTACCAGCAAACAAGATGCACTGCACACAGTACCTGGAGGTTGAGTTGTTCAGTTGCAGCACAAAGTCTCTGAAGTACATTCAAGGCAGGGTTGCTTCCATCCATGTTCTCAGAACTAAAATAACGCTCAACAAATTTATGTGCCTGCTCCTTAATCCAACCTTTAATTTTTTCTCTACAAGAAAGAAAAGGAGATATTAATGTCTCCATGTAGATAAAATTCTACACTGGAAGTTAGATTAGGGACCTATAAGATATTTCAGCAGGTTAAGGTGCTTGCCACAATGACCCAAGTTCAATCCCTAGGATTCATTCACATGGTGGAGGGAACCCACTTCTACAAGTTGTTTTCCACAAGGACTGAGATACACATACAGATATAAAGGAAATAAAATTATAGCTATTATTAAAAACAACTAACAGATCAATTAAAACACTTATGTATTGGCCTATGATCATTACTGTAATTCAGATTAAGAAAATTTAGCTTCAAGCCGGGCGTTGGTGGCGCACGCCTTTAATCCCAGCACTCGGGAGGCAGAGGCAGGCGGATCTCTGTGAGTTCGAGGCCAGCCTGGTCTACTGAGTGAGTTCCAGGGCAGCCTCCAAAACAATACAGAGAAACCCTGTCTCGAAAAACCAAAAAAAAAACAAAAACAAAACAAAAAAAAAAAAAACCAAAAAAAGAAAATTTAGCTTCATTCTGAAAACAAGCTAAGATGTATTTATAGAACTGTGTAGATACTTAGAATATATTTCAGGTCATCACTTAAAGAGTGACAAGATGTTATAATTTTCAAAGTGTTTATATCCAAATAAAAATCTATATAATAATTGACTAAAGCAGATATAACTACATGGTCCATCACTGTTCCCTAAAGAGATGAGGTGAAGATATACCAGAAACATGTGACCAGGCTGTCTATAAACTTTAAAAATACATTTGTTTAATTATTCTTTATAACTAATTCAGAGAATCAGCCACTGGGAAAATATCTTATTTAAAGTACTCTACATTAAGTACCTCCCAAGAAAGGCATTGCCATGTGACTCATTTGTTGAGCGTTATTTTAGTTCTGAGAACATGTCAGAAATTAATATCTGACATAGATCCAAGTACTTTTTTAAAAAGCAGCTGCTCTCAGCTACAAATCTTCAAATTCCATTAAGTAGGTAGAAAAATGTCATTAAAATGTATAAACAGAAAATACAAGCATAATTCAGTAAAAGGTTCCATGTAGAACAAAAGTAACTAGAGTTATCAGATGGCTAAAATATTGCTACGGTTTTTATATGCAGGGGATAGAGTTGAAACCACAGTCTTAACCTATATATCCTAATAAGGATCTAACTTATCTTTGAATTGAGAACAAAATGAACCAAGTTCTTGTATCAATTCCATGTGATGAATGTACTCAACACAATCATACTGAGACCTTTCACACTGAAGAACTCCCAATCCCAATCCCAGCACAAACCTCACCTATTATTGGATATGGTGTCTTTTGAGGCTGCCCGAGCAAGACCACTAACTCCTGCAGATCGTGTAGGCTCGATGTTGTTGCTGTTGGACTGTGCACTTAACCTTCCCCATGTTTTTGGATTCAAGCTTGCCAGAAAGGAAGATTTAGGTGACTGAGTTGTGGTGGGGCTTTTAGCTATAAAGAGAAAAGAATTACATTCAAGTCATTTCAACAAAACTGAAGAAAAATTTAAAAATTCAAAGTCTTGTTATAGGAATTAAAAGCACAAAATCATGAGGAAATTTATTTTATCATCTCCTCCTCCATCTCCCACCAATTCACCAGGGTACTCACCCTGATTGTCTACTTTGTCATCATCTCTTGGAGGCGAATACTTTGGCCTTCTTGGCCCTCGTTTTGGCAGTCGTTTTCTCTTGAGGACATCACTTAATCGACTGTTGCATGGAAAAACAGTGGATGAGGTTAGCAATTACCACTGAAGAACCCAGGTAAGAGAGTAGAGATGGTAACATGAACACACAAATAAATGACTTTTTAAATTTTATTTATTTTATGCACATTGGTGTTTTGCCATCCATGTTGAGTCCCCTTGAACTGGAATTACAGACAGCTATGAGCTGTCATGTGGGTGCTAGAAATTGAACCTAGGTCCTGTGGAAGAGCAATCAGTACTCTTAACCCTTGAGCCATCTCTCCAGTCCAAATAAATGATTTTTTTTTAAATTAAGTAAAATCTTCTAGTTTTCAATTGATCTGTGGCTCAAATAACATTTAAATAATTCAAATGATTTTTTTATTGGAAAAAGAATCCTAGATTCTGGTAATTCTATAAAATAAACATATTTAGTATATTCAAATACACAACCAAGAAAAACAGATCTTCAGAAAAGAAATATGCTGTAACAACTTGTAAAAGGAAAAATGAAGAATATTTCACTTGGAGGGCAACAGTTAAAAGCATTTGTTGTTCTTTTCCAGCAACTGGGGTCTGTTCCCAGAAACCACATGGAGGCTCACAACCTTATTCTAGGTCATCTGATGTTTTTCTCTAGCTTCTGAAGGTACCTGAAGATTTATGACACACAAACATATACTAAGCCACATACATAAGCAGGAGCAATGCTGTAAGGCCTAGTCTACACAGTGAGTTCCGGATGAGCCGGTGTTACATATAAACATTTAAAACTTGGATATGGAACAACCTTAAAACAAAGTATTTCAAAAGAAAAACTTTCTTTGGAATAATGAACTACTAAAACTTATTGATAAGTACATTTCAGACAAGGCTATACAGAGAAACTCTCTCTCCACCACCCCTAACACAAAAGAAATAAAGACTACATTTTCTGAGCTATCTCACAGCATCCTGAAACTCATGGAGCACCTAAAGACATCTCAGTAATCAAGGGAACACTTTATAGTAAAACTCTGTAATAATTTAAGGTTAAGGTAGAAGGGTATATGGGAAACAAGCAAGCACAACAGCATCATAGGTAGAAAAGTACAAAGTCCAACAGGCTCAAAGCCTATTTCAGAAATTTGGCCAATTAACATAATGAAAAGCATAAACTCACCCACTTTCCTGAATTAGCAACCAGCCCAAGACAGACTTTTTACTTGACCTCAAGTACACTGTGGCAGCAAAAGTAATTCTTCCTTCAAACAATCTAGCTAGATGTACAAGTCAATGGTTCTTCAAGATATACAAAATTTTAGGATCCCAGTGAGAATATTTTACCAATACATATTCTACAGGATCTAGAAAAATGACTTCACGGGTAAAAGCATTAGCTTTGATTCCTAACAGACACTTGACTTACATGGCAGCTCACAACCATCCGTAACCTAGTCTCAAAAGGTTGGATGTCCTCTACTGCACACATGCAAGCAAAAACACCCATATACACATAATAAAAATAATAAAACAAAACCTTTAAGATATATTGTACAATTGGGCTGGAGAGTTGGCTCAGAGGCTAAGAGCACTGGCTGCTCTTCTAGAGGTTCTGAGTTCCATTCCCAGCAACCACATGGTGGCTTCACAACCATCTACACGCCAGAACACAGTATACATAAGAAATAAATCTTAAAAAAAAATTAAAAAGATATATTGCACAGCAAAAGGAAAAACATGTATGATATGTTGGATACAATTTAAATTTCAGAACTGAATGTGGCTTATTATATACAACTCAGATGGCAACATTCTAGTTTCTAATATAAAAAAATAAAACCGCTTAAATGTGTGATCTTCTAATTAAAAACAATTAAAAACAAAAACTTGAAGTTGCTCAACATCCTGCAAAACAGTAGAACAACTACAAATGACTTTAAAACTACCACTTATTTAGTTTTAAGAAATAGCCATGTACCTGGGAATTAAAGCTAATGAGAAGTCAGGTTTAGCTACCTTGCCTATAGTTTCTAATTTTGTATTGTTTACTCCATCAATACCTTGCTATCACAACAGTACATATGCAGTAATACAAAGTAATTATAAAATTATGGAATTAAAAACAAAGCCTTAAGCTACTCTACTGTACATGTAAACAAACGTAACATATCAGCACCTTACTTCATTTGGGTTCCAAAGTGAATAATGTGCATATATCTCATGTAACGGCAAAACAGGACACAGCAAAGTAGCTTTCCTAAAGTTATTTTCTTTCCATTCCAAAGAACAGAAAAGCTGAGAAAATACTTCAGTGGTAGAGGTAATTGATAAAGCTGCACATTCAATCCACAAAGAAGTCCACTCTCAGTCAGGTATTTCACTCTCAGTAGGCATCTTGGTATCAACAGAGATAACAACAAAGCACTTTAAGAACCACAACAAAACTCACCCTTGAGGGCTCAGGTCCAGAGAATCATCTCGGCTATGCTGCAAACTGGGTGACCCCAGATCAGCAGAGGCATTGGTTGCACCTGTGGCTGTCCCACTGTTGACTGGTGGTGTGGATCCCAGGGATCCTGACCCATTTGTACACGCCTTTGGTGGACTTGTCAACAAAGACTCTGATTCTGCTAAATGTTTTACTTGATGCATGACACCTGTAACATTAAGAACAAAAAGAGGTCAGTTTAATCTGGAGTCAAGAACACCACCCACCACTACAAAATTCCTAAATGTTAATCCTGATAAACTAGAGAAAGTCAGGAAGGTGGGTGAGCAAAGGAGGAAAGGAAAGGCCCAAGTTTTCATCTTGACTCCATCAGAAAAAATAAAATTCAGGGGGCTGGAGAGATGGCTCAGAGGTTAACAGTACGGGTTTGAGTTCAATTCTCAGTGCTCACATGGTGGCTCACAACCATCTCACAATGAGATCTGGGGCCCTCTTCTGGCACGCAGGCATAAATGCAGGTAGAACACTACAATCTTTTAAAAAAAATTTTTAAAGGGTATTTGTATTGTCTGCTACACAAAGCAGAAAATATCCATTTTATAAACAACAGTAAATCTAAGAAACACAGCACACATCAAAATATAACCAGAAAGGGAAGAGATATAAGTAGTCAATTAGTTTCAAAAACTACAAGGAGAACATATTATCAGAGTAAGGAGAACTGAAGAGTCTCTACTGTGATAGGAGATACACAGTCACAGATATCAAAGAAAGCCTGCAGACAAAATTATGTATAGTTGCACAAACATTTTTCAGGGATCCTAATCTTCCATTAGATTATTTTTGTTTTACTTTGCTTAGGGTGATTTGTTTGTTGTGATGGGCTCTATGTAACGCCAGCTTCTTGCAATTTTCTTTATAGACCAGGGTGGCCTCAAACTAACAGAAATTCACCTACCTCTGTTTCCTGAGTGCTGGGATTAAAAGCAGGCCCTACTTTTTTTTGTTTGTTTGTTTTTGTTTTTTTGTTTGTTTGTTTGTTTTTACGAGACAGGGTTTCTCTGTATTGTTTTGGAGGCTATCGGTCCAGCCAGGCCTCGAACTCACAGAGATCCACCTGCCTCTGCCTCCCGAGTGCTGGGATTAAAGGCGTGCGCCACTACCGCCCGGTCTACATTCTTTTTAAAAAGGGGGGTTGAGGTGGGGGAAGAGCCAGTTTATACTTCAGGCACTTGCTACAAAAGTATGTTTTAGGCCAGGATATGCTACATATGAGGACAAAGTAAAAGGAAAGACAAAAGAACTTAGGAGACAACGAAGAATGATACATTTCCTAAGGATCCCATTGAGTAATGATGAGCATTGAGTAATGATGAGTTCATAAAACAGAAATACAACCGAGCATTGGAGGCGCATGCCTTTAATCCTAGTATTCGGGAGGCAGAGGCAGGCAAATCTCTGAGATCGAGGACAGCCTGGTCTACAGAGTAAGTTCCAGGACAGCCTCCAAAACAGTACAGAGAAACCCTGTCTAGAAAAAGAAAAGAAAACAAAACAAAACAAAACAAAAAAACAGAAATACAGCAAGCTAGAGTACACTATAGCTCAATCTGGAAGAAAAACAAGACCTTCAGGAAGAAGTTAACATTTAAACTTTAGTCTTTTATGAGCAGTATGGCCTAGCTATACACACCATTATGTATATGCCACAAATACTTGAGGGTAGAAAAAAGCATCTGATGGTACAGCATTCTCTAAGCTTAACAAAACTCACTTGACATGGGATGGAGATGAAAGTGGGCAAGTAGATCTCATTTACTTCTAAACCAGAAAATTTGGTGTGGCCCCCACAGCTACCTGACTTATAGTAACAGTCAACTTTGGGTAATGGAAAAATAATGCTTTGTCTTTAACACTGTTCCTTTTGTTGTTTTTTTTTTTTAAGAATGTTGCTTGTTGAACAAAGCAAATTGTATTTACTTAGAGATAGTATCTCACTATGTAGCTCTTGGGCTAGAAATCAAGAGATCTACCCTTCCTTTGGATTTAAGATATACTCCACCATGCCCAAAGGTAACCTTAAATGGTTAAAACTTCCTCCTACTTTGTTCTTATTCTACACTGGCCTATCTATAATTTTCAAAACAAGGAAAAGTTAAAAACCCAATATAAGAAATGTTGACTCTAGCCATGCCTTGTTCAGTCATCATCAGAAGCTTCCTCCTAGCCTGGTGGTGGTGATGGCCGTCTTTAACCAGCACCCAGGAGACAGGAGGTAGATGGAATACTGAGTTTGAGGCCAGCCTGGTTTACAGAGAGAAATTCCAGGACAGCCAGGGCTATATAGATAAACCCCCGCCAAAGAAAACAACAACAAAAAGGAAATTTCCTCCTGCAACAGATGGTGATAAATACAGAAACTGACAGGCAGACATTATACAAATATTGAGAGACTTTGGATCACTTAGACTGAATGGGATGTCTCCATGAAATCCTCCACACTCAGGGCTTAGGAAGTCATGTAGAAGGGGTGATGGAAATAATTTAAAAGCCAGAGAGTGGAGGACACCAAAGAACGAAGGCTCTGTAAACGACACATACAAACCAGAGGCTGAGGCAGCATGCACAAGCCTGTATGGGTCTCCACCACATGGAGTCCTAGAGCTGAAAGAAGCGGACACATGCTGCCATCTTTTAACACTCTAACCCAGAAGCTTTTTCCAACCAAGAACCACTTTAAAATGATAATTTAGTATTTTCCAAGGGAGTCTCACTTTGGAAACAAACAACTCCTAAGGAAATGCTACAGACCCAGAACTAAACAGCATCTTTGGAGGTTCATCTCAATGTCATTGTCAGGGATCTTCCTACACACGCACGCACGCACGCACGCACACACGCGCACACACACACACACACACACACACACACACACACACACACACACACACACACACACACACGTTTTATTTATACACTTTTCTTCTTTCTTTTTACCCTACAGATCCTTTCTATATACATTATGGCTTTCACATTAGTGTTTTTATGGGATTCCCAAGTGTATGAACAAGTGGGTCTCTACATCTGTATGTTCTTGTGCCTTTTGCTTGGCTCTTTCCTTCTGTTTGTTTCATCCTCTCCTGATGTGCTAGTTTTTATCTTATTATATTTTATTAGATTATTATTCCTTAGAACCCTGTTTGTTTCCTAATGAAAGATAGAAAGGATCTGGATGGGAGGGGAAGTGGAAAGGAAGGGAGGGTAAACAATAATCAGGATATATTTATGTGAGAAAAAAATTTATATCCAGTAAAAGGAAAAATAAAAGCCATCAAGGGCTGGAGAGATGGCTCAGTGAGTAAGAGTACTCACTGCTATTCCAGAGGTCCTGAGTTCAATTCCCAGAATCCACATGAAAGCCCACAACTATCTATTAAATCCAATTCCAGAGAATCTGATGCCCTCTTGTGTCATGTACATTCTCAACCAAGATAAAACAATTTCTGAACTTTCTGATCTACTTCTACGATGCACTGCGACCTTTTCAAGTAATTATTATAGATTGACATATACTACCTGTACTAAAACTTGAACACATATGGGGGGTGGGAGGGGATATCACTTAAAATGACTAACAGCCATCAGTGACAGTGAATCTCAATCATCATGTACTTACCACACAATACACATATTACACATGAAACACATGTGAACAGTTGATACTTTCCTTGTAGACACTAAACAGATCACATTAATTCTAGCTAGACTAACTTACTCATCAAAAATGGAAAAGCCATTATAGGTGATAGTGGCACAAATCTTAAACCCCAGCACTCAGGACAGAGGCAAGCAGATCTCTGAGTTCGAGAAGAGCCTGGTTTACTACCAAGCAAGTTCTAGGATAGCCAGGACTACACAGAGAAACCCTGTCTCAGGGAGACGGTGGGGAGGTATGGAGCCTTTACCTTCTCTTCTGAAGTAAACACTAAATATATCAGGTAACTTTTGCATTAAGATTTCTGCCATCTGAAGTGCTCCAACTACTATCTTCAGGTCTTGGCTTGACAGCATGGAAGCAATGTGACTAGAAAACAAAGCATTTATGTATGAATTGTCTAAAGTTGATTACTTTTGACCATACTACTTAATATTAATGGACAAAATTCCA
Source organism: Mesocricetus auratus (assembly GCF_017639785.1). Taxonomy (NCBI): domain Eukaryota; kingdom Metazoa; phylum Chordata; class Mammalia; order Rodentia; family Cricetidae; genus Mesocricetus; species Mesocricetus auratus. Next base: position 24,803,908 of record NW_024429194.1, on the reverse strand, counting down.
TTCTATTGCAACAATTATAATTTTATTAAATTCAGTTAGATTTTTAAAACTAACATTAAAATAGACATTCAAAATGATTCCCAACATTCCAAACTTTACTTCATATTTTCTGTACTATAATTTGGAAATTTCTAAGATTACTTTAGATTTAAATTTCTAAAACACTTTTGCCATTTTCATGAACAAACCTGGAAACAGCATGATTTTTCAGAACATCCTTCAGAAGTTCAGCATCAGCAAAATAAATTATCCTAAGAATTGCTCTAAGGCACTTATGTCTGACCGCAGGTCCTGCTGAAGAGCTGTACACTTCATAGAGAACCCCGAATAAGGTCTTAATGAAAGACTTAGCCAGTTCCGGATCTTCTTTCATTAGCTGTGCTCGAGCATCATCCTTCTTTAACTCTGAGTATCCACCTGTTGTTTAAAAAAATGTACAGCCCTGAAGTGACTGATCAACTACTAGAGAGCCCAGTGAAACCAAGTATTCAGCCATGCAACTACTATGAAATACTGTGTAAATGTTTCTCATTATAAAACAAACATTAACTTATCTAATAGGAGCATTAAGGGACTACTGCCCTGACCATTCTCAACAGCTAAAAGCATCACTGCACTAAGTATACCTCTTCTTTGTACTAAAGCATAGTCTAAGTAAGAAGCACTAGGGAAATTTCAATCAATATTAACCCACTAAAATACAGGCGAAAAAAGTATAAAAAAATGGAGTTATTACTCAGATAAAAGTTGATTTTTCTATTTTGTTCACAAAGAATATGTCTATGAACAAGGGTTTGGCCAACTATGGTTACACATCTTGCCCTTTACCCATAAAGTACATTTGTTTACATTTTATAATATGCCAGCTTTGAGACTACAATAGTATAAAATAGTGCAAAGGTTGTATAACCTATGAAGCTTCCAACATTTACTACCCAGTCCTTTTCTGGTGTGGTGGGGTGGGCAGGATCAAATGAACACCTGCATTAGTTCTAACAGGCATCCCATCAAATAAAAAAAAAAAAAAATGGGAAAAACATCGCTCATGTAGCAATACTGGCTCATTAATAGTTGAGGCACAGGTTTTAGTGAAATATATCACCATTATTAAACTATCTTACCCTCCCCACTAAGGATACTCAATGAAACTATTATTATGTAAAGAGAAATTATTAAAGGTTCCATCAAGAAGGTAAAGGTGCCTGACAACAAGGCTGAGGACTGGAACCTACATAGAAGAAGAGAAATGGCTCATTCAAGTTACTTTGACTTCCACGTGCATGTTGTAGAACATGTATGCTAACACAACATACTTCAAAATCAATGTTAAATAGATCTCAACAGTGCATCTCTACTTGACTCAAAGGATACTTACTAGTGTTAGTATTGGCTAAGGGGTTAGGTTTTCTCTGAATGGCACGTGCTGTTCCCGTATCCTCATTGATTTGCTGCATAGAATTAAAATCAATAGTATAAACTCGTCCCAGAGTGGACAAGCTTATCTCATCCTCACCGACCTGATGGGCTGCCTGAGAGTAAAGAGAGAGAGATCTTGAATACAAACATGTAGAATTTCATTACCTTAAGCACAGCAGGGACCCTCCACACATGCTACTTTATATATCTATTTTATCTGGCTGGCAAACTGACAGAATGTGGAAATTTAAATACTGTTGATGACAAAACTCATTGGTTTAACAAATCATTTACATCATTTTATATTGAACCAAACCATGAGCTCCAGGCAAATACCCAGTGACATAACATAATTGGCATGAAGACTCCCTTTATATGTTGTAATCAATTGTATAGTGAAAGAAATTTTACATATATACTTAGAACTGGTTGTTAGACAGAAAAAAATTATCTAATCAATCTCTAGTAACCTATTAAAATACTCCTTTAAGCCTAATACCTTAAATAATTTTCCTGAGGTAAACAGGACAACCTCACTTTTACATGCTGTTCTAAGACTGTAAGGAACACAACTAAAACTTAAGATTAATAACCACAATGCAGACATTATACATAAGAGACTATTTTTTTTTAATTTCAGACACCCTAGAGAAGCTGAAAAATATGCTATACATGGTGGATGCACACTTGGAATCCCAGCATTCAGGAGATTAAGTCAGGTCTCCAGGTTCAAAGACAGCTTAGGCTATATTATAGCAATATCTTATCACTTTAATAACAAACAAAAAATACTCTTAATACAAAGACCAGCCTAAACTGAGACTCCTAGACAGAATGGAATAGAGAGTGAACTAATAGCAAATGTAATTATCAGGACAATGCTAAAAAGAAAAACACTTAAATTTAGGAATTAAGAATACTAGCAGTTGTAGCAAAAGGGACCAGTCAACAATGGGCTTTCATAAAAGCATAAGCTGGTTCTGAATTCTTTTTTGTTTGTTTGTTTTGCGGGAGGGGGGGTTGTTTTTTTTTCCAGACAGGGTTTCTCTGTATTGTTTTGAAGGCTGTCCTGGAACTCGCTCTGTAGACCAGGCTGGCCTCGAACTCCCAGAGATCCACCTGCCCCTGCCTCCCAAGTGCTGGGATTAAAAGCGTGCATCACCAACACCCGGCTTGGCGCCGGCTTGGTTCTGAATTCTGAGTTCCTTTATAAGGACTCCTGACTTTAGAAACTGACCGCAGTAAAATATCTTGAAAGAACAGCTTTATAAGAGGAATGAAGATGGTTGCAACTCAAACACTGCATTAAATTTAGAAGAATTGTGCTAGCAGAAAAGGTACAGCCCTTCGAGTACTGCAATGCTTTTCCTGCACCAAATCTTTTTTTATTCCAGTGAATACAACCATCAGATGAACAGAAATCACACAGGAACTGTGTGATGATTTATCATTAACATTTTGGTATATTCCTCCACTGTATTATTCATTTTCTTCTCTTGATAACAACTTAACAAAGGTTCCATCATTTTGAACACCGCTTTCATTTATTCATTAAAATCTATTTCACTAACCCTGAATTATATACTAATCTATTTAAAACAGTTTTAGTATTCACTGAGGCAGGTATTTAACTTGTTTTCACTTTTTTCCCCATTCAGTATAAAAAGCACACAATGGGAGATTTCTTCTGGGCTGAAATAGTAGACCTGCTTTGAAACATAGTCTAACCCTCCAGTGTTTCCTTTTGGAAACAAAACTATGGGACAAAGAACTTAGATTACTTGCTCCAAGCCAAGCAGGTAGTTAGCAGCAGAAGCAGGACTAGAACATCATGTTTTCTGACCTCAACAGAATGAGGACCTTCTTTCTCAGGAGACAAAATGAGAGAATCTTAAGTTAATTCAAAACTGAGCACACTAAGCACACACAACCACCTCCCCATTCCACCCCTACACCCACTCTCCACAAAAATAGGCATATTTAAATGGTACAATGAAACTACTACCTCAATGATCCGGCTGTCAATCCTGTTATAGGGATGCCAGAGGCCTCGGTCATCCCGCCACTGCCAGATTGCACCATCTGTGTTCTGTGCATTCCCCTTCTTCAACATGGTATCTACTGCAAAAATGCCTTCTTTAGGTAAGCATGGCATAAGTTCACTGAAAATAAAAAGTGCAATCATTTTAATAAGGAACTTTCTGCACCATCTGTAGGTGTTAAGACTCTCAAGGAAAATAATGCCATTTTTACCAAATCAGAGATGTCAGTTCATACAGTTCTTGAGGACTTCGTGGAACAAGATCAATCTGCTCTTGACAACTTCCATTGGAGGCACCACACAGGAGGAAGTGAAGTGTTTCTGCAATATCTGTAAAGCCAACAACAACAACAAAAAACATAAGCCTATTAGACTAGATGTAGTAATTTACTTAAAAGGCAATCATTCCTTAGAGTGGCGCAAAAATTTGAATTATTTACTCATAAAGGAACTAAATATGGAAACTGCAAAAATATAAACCAATTTTACGTGTAAAAAGAGCAGCAGAAGAAAATTGAGTAGATTTTAACCATTTCTTTCTATGGTGAGTACACTTCCTCTAGCTTACCCATAATAGCACCATATTTAGAATCTTTTGCTACTATGAGATGCACAGTTTTTTTTATTCAGATAACCTCATATACATACCACCTTCCTTTCAAGTATACTGGAAGCATGTAGCCTATAAGGTAAGCATTTTGAGCTCACATTTCCTGGATTACCTGATGCTTACATGTTACCTGAACACAAACATCATTAAAATATTCTCCATATTAACTTTCCACTCCCAGAAGACATCAGTCTCTAACACGATAATCACTTCGATTGAGAGTGAAAATTTGCTCTCTAACAACTAAAACCTAAAGACAAAGCTGTGTCTGTTAATTGCAGGGTGTTTCTATAAAACTGTATGTAAAAATGCACAAATCCACAGTTAGTACTTGTTTTGCCATCTTGAAAAGGTACAGTTTTGCTAACTTTATCGAGTAATATGAACTACTGTGTAGTGTTTTACAAGAATACTGTAATGAGTAGGAGGATGGAATTTAGAGGCATACAGGAGTACAGGAGGCTTTAAGCTTCATTCTGCAGCACCACAGAAAGTAGTGACCTTTTTGTATAGTTCTTATTTTATAAAGATATCACATAAGGTGATCAGGAAAGTAATTAAGATATGCCCCACCCCATTCCCCAAAGGTAAAAATGCCTGCTGTGTTTTAGCACTGTAGAATGTGGCTTCCATACGATTTACAGAAATTTTCCTAGAGTATGCAAAAGAGATATAAACTTAAACATTAAAGGCAAAATATCTAGTGTGTTCTTATCTAGTGTGTACAAAGAAAAGCACTCACTTCCTAAGCTGGTGGAAACTTTGGGCTAACTAAGCTTCAACGAAGTCCTAGAGATTTCAGAGTAAGAAAAGTGACAAATGACAAAACTACTTGAGGAGGAGTTAAACATTTCTTAATTTCACTAAAACAGAGAGCACTGTGCCCACCACAGGGGGAACAATCTGTCCAACTATTCACCTCAATCACACTGTCTTTTGGCCATGGTCTATGCTGATACATTAGTTCACAATGAAAAGAAAAACTAGGTTTCTCCAAAGCAAAATATTATACAATCTGAAACAGTGGGCCAAAAGCTATGTTTTCAGTAAAAGGCAAAACTCTCAAGATCGTACCTCAAAATTTCAAAATTCTAACTATGAAATTATTAATCATGATTATAGATGTTCCAACAATTATCAACTCTTTAAGAATTAAAATACAGATGTTTTCTGAAACCATATGACCTTCTGATATTAACTTATGAGATAAGACCTAAAAAAGAGGGGTCAATGACAATCTGTCACTGGCTAAGAAACACAGAATTAGTAAAATCAGTTAAAATTGAGATACTGATCAGTAGAAAAAAGGTTCAGTTTTCTAAGAAAAGAAAGCAGTATGCACTCAGATAATTCATTAGCAAAGTCAACATGGGTTAAGAGAATTTAGTTATTTTAAGAGTTAGTTAAAAGTAATATAGAGCCTAGAAAACTAAGAACAGATCATCAATAACTACTGTGGCATAGAAATTAACAATGTTGAATCATAAGTCCCAGAAACATCAAAGATGAGTTTTAAGAATATATAACGCTAAAAGCACATGATCAAGCCAGGTGTGCCAGCATATTATTTTTAATCTCAGCACCAGAGAAGCAGGTGAATCTCCTTAAGTTTAAGGCCAGTTTGGTCTACTTAGCCAGAGCTATACATAGAAAGATCCTGGCTCAAAAAAAAAAAAAAAAAAAAAAAAAAAGCATAAAAGATGTTTAGCACTAGTGGATATCAAATACCCAGAATTCATCTATATCAGGTAAGCCTCTACCACTGAGTTATATTTCTACCCCATCACTACTCTTCAATATCCAATGGTATTTATGATTTCTTTTACTTTTGTGACTTAGGTTGACTTGTTAGTGACAAAAGAGCCACTTTTCTGGCTTAAAATACAGTAATAAAACAGCACTTACTTTGTTTCATAAGTTGAACAGCTAACGTTGGGCAGTTGGAACACATCAGAGAAAACATGCGAACCACCATTATAAACATCCCAGAACTCAAAATTGGTGGAGTCACTACCAACAGTTGTTGAACATTTGTAAGCAGATCTTTGGAAGCAACCTGCTGCAGTAAATTCTTCATGAACACAAGAAGAGAAATGATTATGCTGTAATTTAGCAATTCTACAATTTAAAAAATATTCCACCAAAGATGATACTCACTTCCTCATGTTGAAAGTTGTCCACTAGACGTGCAAAACAAAGGCAAGTGCTTTCTACTGACTTTTTGTCCTATTTTTCAAAGGAAAATTAAGTTATCAATATGAAATGTTAGTACCACCAGTCTCTTTGTCCCAAATATAGATAACCTCATTATTAGATGTGAGTTTTGAAAAGAAAACCCCAGACCAAGTGTAGTGGTAATATTTAAAAAAAAAAAAAAAGGTATTTGCAAAAATTTGCACAGAGACTTCAAGATTCACAAATTAAGATCCAATCCCCTAAGCACTAAGGAATGAAGTTACTGATAATTAATGGCTACATCACTACAGAAACAATCCAAAACATGCTATTGCTATAAAAATAAAGACCGCTGGGAAAAACGAACATTGTGTTTTCTTCATTAATGGAGCAACTAGGTTTCCTGCTGTAAAATAGAAATCAAGTTATAAAAGCCCACATATTTGCTGTTACTAGATTCCCTAGAAAGAAAGCTAGAAGGTAGTAACAAACTAATTTAGATTTTCTGATTCTTAGTTCTCATTTATGAAGTAAGGATGTTAAGTGGTACTGATGTTACAGAACATACTTTATCTTAGTTTCAATTATGCTTTTAAGAATAAACAAATTAAACCAGCCATAGTAGTAGCCACCTTAATCACAACATTTGAGAACAAAAGCCAGATGATCTCTTTGAGTTCTAAACTAGCAAGGATTACATAGTAAGATCGTATCACAAAATAAATGAGCAAGTAAGGAAAAGCTGTCTAGGCATGTAAGATGTAGGCTTGAAAGGCTTTAAATTCACATCTAGCCTGTACTGTAAGTTGTCTCTTTCCCCCCAAAGATAAGAAAAATATTTAATGCCTCTACTCTATCATTATAGACGTGTAAGGGACAAATGTGAGCCCATCATCTTACATAATCTCTTAAGCATATTCCATACATCTAATTTTCAAAGTTTAACATAATGTATAAAGGCAAATTTAAAGAAGACTCCTGATAAAGTGTCTCCAGTAACAACAGCATTGGTAAAATATGGGTTCAAGAAAACCCATTTCCTCTTTGACCTCCAGATGTAGCAACTCCATCTCCTCCAGCTGGCATGAATCCTGCTGTTCAAATTATCTCTGATGTCTTACTTTTTTTACATACCTACTCTGTTCTCTAAACCCAACAAGTAGGAATCTATACTTTTCATTTCTATTTCAGAACAACCCATCTCTCTCTCTTCCAGTCTTAACCCACCTTTCCAATGCCTTTTAGAGGGATCTTTCTAAAAGCAAATTCTGATCTCACAAAGGGAAATCTCAATTGTTACAATAAAAGTCATCAGTTATTATCAATCTAAAAATACTGAATAGATAGACGTCATATTGTTGGGTTAAATCTGCCAAAAATCTTACTTAAAAAAAATAACCTAATTAATATGTGACTGGATAATACACTTGAAAAGAAACATGGACCTGAATACTTTGATTTATAAACATCCAACAAAACAGTAAAAAACAAATTCATATTTTACCTGATGAGTTAGCCTTTGGGTAAGCAATGGTAGGGAATCTGCCACAAAATGAAACTCATCTGGTGTGATACTCTGGCAGCAATTGGCTGCAATTGCTAGTGCATTTCTTTGGGCATTTATGCTGAAGAACTCTAGATACAGCAAGCAGTCAGCCAAACCACCCTACAATACAAATAACTGTTAAATTGAAGGGAAAATATCCTTTACCAAAAGTAACTATTAAATGTCTGTCACATCACTTCAGGGGAATATGTGTATCTTACAATGCTACAATGAAGGCACTTGTACAATGTAGTTCTGAGATACAACAGCAAAAGAAATAAATAGTCCTGCCTCACCCTCCTTGGTGATCAGAGTGGAGATTGGGTGGGGGTACTGGTAAACCTGGTGGGGAGGGTGGGGGAGGTGGGGAGGGAGAGGGAGCTGGGATTGACATGTGAAACAAAATTGTTTCTAAGCTAAATTAAAAAAATAAAATAAAAACTTAATTTTTTAATGTCGAAAAAAAAAATAGTCCTTCAGTAACAACACTTACCGCCTGTAAAATGGCTTTACTATGTCGCCGAGACAACATCTCCAAGGCAGTTAAAGCCTGCTCTGCCACATCAATACACTGAATAACTTGCAGCTAGGAATATTAAAGTAGGTACCAAAGGTTATTATTTATTCTTTCAACAGTACTTTATCTACATGAACACTGTACTTCCTTTATTTGCAGCCACCTACACTACCTTCAACATAAAAACAAACTAGGAAATAATTCATCCTTGTGTAATAACTATAAAGCACAGCTGACAGTTTTCTCCCGACAACTTACTCAGTTTAAGGACACTGAAAAATATATTACCACAGGGCAGAACTTCCTATTTAAAACAAATGAGTTGATACATGTAACAATTTTTTTAAACCAGGTTTAATTAAAATTTAGAGTTAATTATATTTTATCAGGTGATCTAAGTTTTATCATGCAGCTAAAAAAGAGATAATATACACCAAAAGCACAACCTACTAACCACTGACTATATGAAAAATTTCCTTTTTCTACTAGTCAATTTTGTGAAAATGAGAAAGATCCTTTGTTTCAAACTTCTCAGCCAGCTATCAAATGAGATATAAATAGCCATCAACCCTACTGTTCTGTTGTTCTCTTCAACTCCCACGTGTACCAATTGTGATGTGTGTTTATGCTCTCATACACACGTGCTCTAGAACACATGTAAAAGTCAATGGACAACTTTCAGGAGTCAGTTTTCACCTTCCACTATGTTCAAGAAGGTCTCAACTGTCTCATGTCTCACCAATCCTCTGTCTTACAGGTACTGAGATTACAGATACATGTGAATGTCCCTTGCCTTTTCTGTGTGTTCCAGCAGTAATAAAAATTCGGGTCATAGGTTTACCCTGCAAACACTATTACTACGGCATTTCAGCAGCTCCCAATGTGTTATTTTTAATGAAATGCTTTATCCTGTTCTGTAATGTTACTGTGTTAAATGCTATCATTAAAAAAAAAATCACAAAATTGGGCTTATTCTGTAAAAGATTTATTAAGTTTCAACTTTAAACTACTGTTCTATTGTACATAAGTTTTTTTAGAATATTGATTGAAAACACATACATCAATTACATCATAGAAATGAATTCAAGAATTCAAAACTTGACACCTCCCTGTGCACTTATGAATAAGCTGTGCAAAAGCAGGACTACCTTTTCTAAGAAGACAGGGATAGCATCTACTACAACAGCAGATGATCGAGGGAGCGCTTCCATCATATATGTTAAGGCTCGGCAAGCATGATTCATCTAGAAAACAAGATGGGTTTTTATTCAATAAATACTCAAGTTAAAATTTAGATTGCCCTTAAAAATACATGATGTACTTACAATGTCAAAATTATGTTCCATCTGCAGTAATGTTATCTGTTAAAAACATAACAAAGTATTAGGAACATACTTGAAATATTTCTTGCATTTCACTGAGATAGAATTTTTGTTCCTTGCACCACAAAAAAATAACAGCAAGACATAACTTCAGAATTATTATACTTAAGATGCCATTCATTACATACTACAGCTCAGGATTGGCAATGCTACTATAATAAGGCACCAGTTTAAAATCATCTTTTCTGTTGCTTACAAAACCGTTTTAGTAGTTCTGATATCCAAGAGAAGCCCATTTAACATGTCAGAGGATTTATCAACTGACATATCAGAACCAGCAATGACTGGTATTTGCTAGATATTAACACAGACTGAAGACCACATTTTACATTCTGTGCACATCTGAAAGAAATGAATACCGTTATAACCATATGTTAATCATACAGAAAAATGTGATTTGAAAACAGGAATAAACATATTAGAGACTACAATTAATAAATTACATATCAATGTAATTATTTTACAAATAATTAAAATCTAAAATCAGAATTTATAGTATTTTCTCATTTGAAAATGACTTCACAGAAATTGCAGCAATTTTTGTCAAAGGGAGGAGTGCAAAACTGGAAATTTTTAAATGAACTATGTATTTCAGGTATCAAGTACCCTTCAATTAAATGGTGATAATAAAAGACATATAAAATCCAATTATTACATGACTTCTCGGGTAAATAAATGTGTATAGCAATGCCTTGAAAAAAAAAAGCCCAAAACTAAAACATTTATGCACATTCACTTAAAAAATACATTAAAGAGCTTTCTTTCATGCTTAACACAAAAACACTAAGTTTCCTAATTGAAAGATGGAATCAATCAATCAACTGTAACACATTCCTTTAGACCAAAAGGGGCTACTTGTAAATGTCACCTGTTGCTATGATAAAATACCTTAAAAAAAGTAACTTAGAGGAGAAAGGGTATTTCAATTAACAAGTACTAGATAGAGTTCATCATTTCAAATAATCAAGGCAAGCAGCTAATCACATCAACAGTGAAAAACAGAATTTTATAGTCCAGGATGCCTGGTGAAACCAATAGCTATGTATTCCCATACAAGTTAATGTAATCAAGACAATACCCCCAAGACATGAGCACAGGCCAAGATGATCAAAGATTCCCTCATGGATATTCTTCCTAAGTGATTTTAGATTATGTCAAGCTGAGGGCGGCAGGTTCGACTAGCAGAAAGCCAATAAATTGCTTTATAGTTGCCAAAACCATACCATTCAAATGGACAGAATGTGCTAAGAAATGGCTGAGGCCCTTTATGCTTGTCAGACCTTTACTCAGAACTCCTGAAATATCAGCTTTCCATAGTTTGAGAAGGTGATCAAATGAGACAATCTGATGCACTATTCATAATTTTTGTCAATTCCTTGGATATGTAAGGTGATATAGTATTTATTTAATTTTTAGTAATAAAATATGTTATAAACCTAATAATTATATAAACATAATGGTTTACTGCCTGGCTTGACTATTCTTCCCATGCACACAAACACAAAGCAAGCCAACTTATTACTGCCCCAATGATTAGAAAATTGAACAATAAAATCTAACAAATTTTACACTGTGAAGAAATAAAGCATTACTGATGGGTTGAATACCTTTAAACCATTTAAGTAATGTAAAGGGAGTCACTTCAACAAAAAAATTGGTGCAAAAATATTTACAAAGTCAAGCTAGGTACACAGCTCATTAAGAGAGAATATTTATTAGCACAGCATGCACATAGATAGGCTAAGAATGCCAGCTTACCAAAGCTGGAACAACACTCTTCACAGGAAACCCTCCAAGTGTCTCCTCATTTCCCATGACCAATAGCTGACACATTTCAATGACTGCCTGAAGCTGTTGACTCTCATCACTTGCTTGTAGTCCTTGAAGAAGCTGTTGGGCCTTAGAACCTTCAAGGGAAAGGTAAGGCATTAGTTTTGAACACTGACTGACAGCTGGAGACATAGGTCGGCAGCTAAGAGTACTATTACTCTTCCAGAGACTCCAATTCTATTTCTGGCAGCAATGTGAGGCAGCTCAAGGCCATAAATAAGCACAACTCCAGGGAATTGAAACACCTCTTCTGGCCTCCTCGGCTATTCACTCCTGCCTGGCTTGACTATTCATTCAGAAACATGTGAGAACACCCACAAACACATGAAAAAAATGTTAATCTTTTTAAAAATCAAACTAAGAAAACCTTTGTCCAACCATGTAGAAATAAAAAAATACAGAAAACTTTAAAGAAATGCCCACTAATGGAAACAGATATAAAGGCAAAAAGAAAAAAAGAAAGCAAACTCAAGTCTATGCCACTTTAACACTCAAGAGAGAGCTAACGGTATCTGCTTAGCCTTAATATGACCTCAATTACTTGGTTTATGCCTTCTTAACTGAAACAAGTTAATTTTTTAGCAGCAAAACTCAAATTACCAAAAAAAAAAGACCTAGCTTTGCCTTACCTACACTTTCACAAAAATGAATGTAGTGAGTATAATTTTAGTTCAATAAAAATTTCTTAATAATAGTATCCAGGTGTCAAAGAAATGTTATATTTCTTTAAATGTACACACCACAATAAAAAAGAACAGAAAAAAAGAAAACAAAATTAAGACAGGCAGAATAATACAATTGAAGACATGAAGTATTTTATATAGAAACAGATAAACAACCTTTGTAGTATGAATTACATTAGCAGGTACTAGCTACTGGATTGGCTTTTTTTTTTGTATGCAAAGTTCTGCCTGCATGCCAGAAGAGGGCACCAGATCTCATTACAGATGATTGTGAGCCACCATGTGGTTGCTGGGAATTGAACTCAGAACTTCTGGAAGAACAGCCAGTGAGTGCTCTTAACCGCTGAGCCATCTCTCCAGTCCAGATTGATTCTTTTTTTAAGCCTCAATTCCATCATGCAAATTCATTTACACAGTGAATAAAGCACTCAAAATTAAACCAATGCTAGAGGTAAAAGCTCAGTGCTACAGTGCTTCCCTACTATTTATGATACTAAGGATTCAATCCCAAGCATGGTAAGCAAATGAAGAAAAAGCATGCTTTGTCTCTTCATGGATGCTTTCCTATTCAAATTATTATTTGTATACTGGGCTTTTAAACTCAGTTATCATTAAGTTTTAAAATACATAAAACTGGATACAGAAACACCTGAAAATAACTTCCAACCTACATGAAATTTACATCAGAACCAGTTTATCATACTTAATGCTCAGTGATCTTTCTGGTGGCATAACCCTCAAAAAGACAAGTAACCTTCAGAAGACTTGCTTTCTCTATTGCATAATTGCTGCTTACTACTTTGCAATAATTAAAAGTTCATCTGAAAAAATTCATCATGAAAACATGTACAGCAGGAATATCATTTGTGTTTAATACATTAAGTTAAATAAAAAGTAATGAAAAGTATTGTTAGTAGTTCCTAAGTTCACTTAAAAAAGGATGAAAAGCTGTACACTAAATCTATCTTAACACAATCACTTAAACGTAGAACTGGCAAATATGCCATGCAATGGATGTCTCATAAAACTAAACCTGGCAATCCTAAGTATAATCTTATCAGTGAGATTGCAGTTATCTAAAGTCTGTGTGTTCCTAAAGAGAACTTCAGCCAAAAACAATGGCCAAACTAGTAAGTACTCTGATGCATGAAGAAATCTTATTACTAGTTCAGTAGATTTTGGGTGTAGGATCATTTTATACTGAAACAATTAAGTTAGGGGTACAATGGTAGACCATGTGACCAGCATAGATGATGTCATGCATGCAAACAATACTAGAAAACAAATAAGAATAAAAACAGCAGCAGCCATTATCACCCAGAGCACTGTTTCATACGTAGACTAAAAGAACTTATTATCAAAACTTGGTGCAGATTAAAAGAGAGAGAAGTCCTTAATGTCTGGCAATTAATACATTATATAGTACGGTATATACAAAATAAAAATACCCTTTTCCAAAAACAAAAACTTATTGAGAACTGTATCACTATGTATCTGGCAAGTCAAATGTCATGTTTAGTAACAACAGGACAAATTACCCCCTATGCAGAAATCAAGTATATAGGAGGAAAAGTTCCCCATTTTGTCACAAAGATTAAAAACACTAATTTAAGAGTAAAGGCCAATTCTGTTAATGTTTGATGTTACAAAAAGGCATCATAAAGCATAACTGGAATTATTGAACTCAGCAGCATTGATAAAAAGTATTCCATACTGCTTTGGACCTTTCTTGTTAAGCTATCTGCTATTTGAAGTATCACTTCAAACATCAACTGAGGTGGAAAGGGAAAGTTGCAGTACTGTAATTAGTAGCCACACCCTTATCTTTGCAGGCAAGGATTTCAGGAACCTCCCACTTAGCCTCAGACCAACATTCAACTAAACACTGGAGACCAGGAATTGGCAGGCCAACATTTCCTATTAAGAGCCAGACAATAATTATTTTAGGCTTTACAAACCATATAATCTCCACAGTAGCTATCCAAATCTGACTCTAGTATTATAGTTCAAAAGTAAACACAAAACAGTACAAAACTAATGAACATGGTTCTATTAAACCTTTATGGGTAATAAAATTTGAAACTCACTTAATTTTCAACTTTTAAAAATGTAAAAGACATTCTTAGTTCTCAGGCTAGAGCAGGAGGGGCCAGTGAGATGGCACATCTTATGAAGGAGTGAGAAAACTGGCTCTTGACAGTTGTCTTCTGACCCCCACACATATAGTCCCATACAAACATTAAAAAGAAAGCAAAATGAAAATAAGCAGAGGCAGAATGGGCCCTGGGCGCGCGCGAGCGCGCACACACACGTGCACACACACACAGATTAGAAAGTAGCCTTAAAAAACCCACAATCAAATGGTACAATGTAAACATGAATGAAAATCACTATCTGGAGTAAGTGCAAATTCAATATTTAGAACGTGTTCCCAGTCAGCCAACCAACCAGCCAGCAATGCATGCACACACACATACCCCAAAACAAACAAGCAAAAAAAAAAAAAAAAAAAAAAAGAAAGAAAGAAAGAAAGAAAGAAAGAGAAAAAAGAAAAAAAAACCTCCCTTTGTAACTTAAGAGGATGTTAAAACCATTTTAGGCAAGCAACAGGGGAAATATTTCCCTATACTAACTATCCTACATAACCAAACAAAGGAGAAAGTCATCTTTTTACGTATTTTCATTAAATTATTTCTCAGTAATTTGATTTAAAGTGCTACCATCTAGTAATTGTCACTGCCTTGAAACCTGACTTTTCAGTTTGTCAGGAATTTAAGTTTCTACTCGGCAGAGTATGTTTAAGAAGACAATGTACAGCATTCAGTTCTCTCTTTTTATTATGTGCCAAGAATCAAACTCAGGTCATTAGGTACCTCTGAACGTGTCACTGGCACTATAATCCTTAGCATAAAAACATAGTACCATTTGAGTAATCATTTTTCATTGGGGGGTGAGTGGTAGATAGCTGTCAAATCCAGGTGAGGTCTATAGACATGAGGAGATTAGCCATGGTCCTAGTGGTTATGAAGCCCTCTTGAGAATATGAAGGCACTGCAGGCAATCAAAACACTCAGACATATAAAATCACAAATCTGAAATATCGACCAAGAACACCAACATACTATTTTAATGCTAGATACTACAGAGAAATAGACATGACAGCAGTAACCCAATTGTGTAGTTGTGTTAACAAATCATATAATTAAAGGTTTTAATTATGTAATACCTGGAATTTAGTTCAAACACAAGCAAAAATGTGTTAAGAATAAGGCGAAGGACTGGAGAGCTATCATTGATCTTTTAGAGTTCAAGTTCAGTTCTCAGCATCCACACCAGGCAGCCCACAACTGCCTATTAACACCAGCTCTAGAGAATCCATCTCTTTTTGTTGAACTCTGAGGGCCCCTACACACATATGCATACACATGCACAAGGACAAGCAAATGGATACATAGTATACACACCACAAATTAATCTTAAAATTAAATATATACAGGGTCAGAGATGGTTTGGTAGTTAACAGCACTGACTTGTATTCCAGAGGACCCAGATTCAATTCCCAACACCCTAATAGTGGCTCACAATCATCTGTAATGTAACTCTAGGTCCAGAATATCTGATGTCCTCTTCTGATCTCATTCACACACATGCAAAAAATTCAAATAATAAAAATGAATAAGATGTGCAGTTAGATTTGGGTTATAATTAATCTGATAGAGTCTGGTGAGAAGTAATACTGCTGAGAAATAGTTCCTATCAGGTTCCTGTTAACACTGTCTTACAAGATAAATTTTCTAATGCCAGAAAAGATTCAGATAAAAAAAACAAATTGAGACTATGTAATCAGAATATGTATTCTATCTATGAATCTTTTCTACAGTTAAAAATTTTTATTTTTTTCTATAAAAATCTGATTTTCATGAATACAATTGAGCAGTCAAAAATAGAAATACATACAGAAAGAAATCTAAACGATGCTAAATTATACACCAACAATTAACCAAAAGAATAACACTTATTAGTCAGAGACTTCAAGAGAGGAAATATTTCAAAGTATTCACTTACTAGCTCCACTTCCAATTGTTCTATGGAAAAGTTGTGACATCCGAGGACCAAGAGGACCAAACAGGTGAGGAGGAAGACCTCTGGCCTCTAACAGGGCTAAAGAAAACAGAAGGGCAAGGGAGTCATTGAGTTGATTTAAAACAACTGATTTTACCTAAAAATGTCAAGGAACTGATTTGTCTCACACAACTGAGTTAATTCAATGTCACTTTCCACTCTGAATTTTTAAAAGAAACTACATTAAATCTCTAAGACCTCAGTCATACTCAAATTTAGTTACTACAAATCAAAACATCCCATGCCATCTTCAAATATGCTAAAGTTTTGGGGAGAATTTAAAACACATCCTGATCAAAACTATAAGAAAACCATTACATAACTTTTTTAAGGTAAGCCATACATTAAGAGCCTTTGCCTCATTTTCCCATTAACATTACATCCCAGAGAGATTTTGGTAAAACTGTCCAAAAACAAGAAAATCATGACACTATTTTTACCAGTTAACAAAGAAGAGCTGTGTTTGTGTCACCATGAGGGAAATTTTAAATACTTGTTATATCTCTCAGGAATTGTAAAGCAATGTGAAACTGACACATAATGTCTCATGTAAGTCTTATGTTGGAAATATATCAAAAATCCATCATTTGAGATGTAAGTAAAAACCCATCTATTCACACATGAAGCAAACATAAGATTGTGTTTTAAAGAATCACAACATTTTTAAAAAATGACTAGAGTTTACAAAAGATCAGGGGGCCAGGGGAAAACCCACCCTAGTAGAATTATTTATATTTTTAAGATATAAGAGAATAACAGTAAAAATCAAGATGCAGGCAGGTCATCTCTGAACCCAAAGCATCATGTTTTTTGTCCTAGAGATGCAGGAATACCTAGAATTGCTATATATGCAGCCTGTGGTAATCATTAGCACAGTGCAAACTCAATAGCTGTCTTTACCTTGTAATCGTCCCATCTCAGAATCATCCGATTCACTCTCCCCAGAAGTGGTCATGCCAACAGCTCCTGCAACAGAACTAGAGGCTTGGGGAAAGGGGAAGGTAAGGATTAGGAGGAGCATTTAATCTTGTATATCTGGCTTATGATAAAGAAAAACCAAAGTTTGCAGACTATAATAAATTAATTGTGGCTTCCTACACACTCAGCCATTCTACACTCCCTTTCATAAAATTTAGGAGAAAAAGGAAAGCTCAGCTATTTTGTATAAACATAAGCATAAGCTTTCAACCTTCAAGCTCTTGAAACAGCTTTCTCCTGGATTCCGCTGCCATCCATCAGTCAAATCGGGCTCTAATGATATTTCAGAAATGTAAATAATCGTTTATCTGTTTTCTCTAATTGCAATGAAATGAACTTTTGAAATGAAATACTGAAAACATATAATACAGCTAACACATGAGTGTAAAGAATTGCTATGAAGTATGAAAAAGAGGGACGCTAAGATGCCAAAAATTAAAGCAGAATGAAGTAGAAGGATTCAACTACAGAAAACATATGAACCAAATCAAAAACAAAACTAGAAAGTTAACAGCAGCAAATATGATGAATCTGACCAAAGGAAAAATGCTATTCTTAGAGGAACTAGTTGCCTGCTAAATCACTAAGTGCATGCTGAGACCTACACAGCTTCAAAAACAGGATTGATCTAATAGGGCTATATCATTAACAATACCATCAGCCTGCTTACTGGATGAAAGATTGAAGGCAAGAAAAACAGAGGTTTATGACTGACATAAATTGATAGTTCTTTCTGAAGCAGGACATGGTAGCACGCTCATCACAAGTACAGGGGACAGGCAGACAGATGGAAGGACGGATGGACTGTGTGACTGCGCGTGCGCGCACACGAGACACACATACACACACACTCACTCCATAAAACACTTTAAAAGATGCCAATGTGATAGTCATCAACCAATTTCACATTTTTAATATTCTTTTAACTTCATCAGATTCTTTAATTCTGAAAAATATCAGAACAAAAGCTAACAGTCCAGTCCAGTCCATTAGTTATTTGTTAATATAAGTGATGAGAACAGAGCTGTATGAATTTTTTTATGTGCTGTCTTGCTGTTGCTTTCCTATTACAATCCCAATGTTAACAATTTCACAGTTAAGGATAATGCCTTTAAGATTAACACAGATGATAAAAAGACTAAGCAAACTGCACTATATAAAGCTACTATGAGGAATCATTAAAATGCTTAATGCTGAATTGTCAATGTTTCCCGCATAAAAGGGAAGCTTTCTGACTTCAAGTGCTCATAGCCACATAGCAATCAGGTTAGAACTCAGAGAGCCAGGCTTTATTCCTATACTCTAAACTACACTTCTTAAACACACTCCTCAGCCAGAATTTTTCAGTTACAGTCATTGTACCAAGTCCTATAAACAGTAATATTTTAGGTACTAATTAAGACCAAGTCTGTTCTCGTGGCTTTTTTATGTATGTGGAAAGCAAACAAAATTAAACATAAAATGTCCAAGATCTATAATCATTAAAAGATGTCTATATTTCTAATAAATTTCATAATAAAAACATCAAATTACACTTCTGCAAAGATATTAACCAAGAAACAAAACTTTTGAAACATATTTAAGAGGCCTGTTTAGTGACAGAGGACTTGCCTGCCAGGCATTTGTTCAATTCTCAGTAAGGGTAATAGACCAAAAGGATGTTATGATTCTGTTATAGTGGAACTCTAATAAAGAAATGCTACGCTCCTCAAACAATAGGTACTTTTGTTTTTCAAAAGTGTAAATTGCCAAATAGGACTAGTGTTAGGGGAAAGGGGAAGAGGAAAGGAAAAGGGAAAGGAAAGGAACTGGGTGTTGGGTGTGGTAGCTTACACCTTTAGTCCCATCACACTTAGAAAACAAGGAGGGCTTTGTGAGTTGAAAGCCAAAGTGACTACCAAGGCCAGTCAGAGTTACACAGCAAGAACATGTCTTTGATGTTTATAAGATTGTTTATCTTTATTTTTATATACTTTTAACTTCAAAACAAAATAAAACCAAAAGTACAACGATATATAACACCCAACCCCACTACTTAGTGAAGGAGGAAGATTTCCTGCCTTTAGACATCAAGGACAGAAGAGAGGAAAGTAACAACTACACATGAGGATACATATAGATGCTTTCTAGGATATGACCCATTTCTTGAAGTTATGGGAAGTCTACCAACTACAGAACCACTGTGCAAGAGACCGACATCAAAAAGTAGTTGAAATCACCACAAATGTGTCCTCTGTGCTAAATTTTGGTTTGTATTTTACACATCGAGAAAATGAAGTACATTTTCCCACAGCATTTTACTGCAAACCAGTAATCTCTGCTATCCATAAAAGATCCACCCCAAAGCTTACTAAACTCAATGCTCCTCTAACAGTCAACACTTGTGTCCATTTTTCATCAAAAAGGAGGGAGGGGCTCTATCACACGGATATCAAATATGAATGACAATAAAACACACAACATTCCCTTGGAGATAATGTATCAAGGACCAAATTCAACTGCCTTTCTCCTTTCTAACCTTGAAATGTATCCATATGAATTAAACTCTTCTAAACCCTAGGGAGAGAAAATAGCTGTACTGTGCACTTGGTTTCTAAGACCTGGACTGAAGTGTCATACATCTTAGCTTAGAACTCTGGGAAGGTTAACCAATGTGTGCCTCAGTTTTCCCTTATTTATAAAATGGCAGTAACAGAACTCACACCTCAGCAGGTTGTTTTGAATAGTCAATGGGAATATGTGGGAAATGTTTAAAGCCACATCTGCAGAGTGAAAAGGTGTTGCAGTTATAATTACTGTAACAGTAAACTCTAACAATATATTCAGAAATTTCATTTCTGCCACTCATTTGAGAATTGACCGCATCCATATTCTGACTCAAAACAAATAATGAAAAACCAGGAAGTGATATTCAATATAGGGAAGGAGGGGCTATCATCAACAGCCTGAATGAGGCTGCAAATGAAATAGCTTTTATTTTCCTAATATTTACCAATATTTACTATTAAGAAAAAATATTCAAAGAAAAATAAAAGATTTTTAAGACTTAATTCCCAATAGAAGAGATGCTACAAATCTACTGTCTTTTAATTTTTCATAAAAATTGGGAGACACTAATGACTACAGTAACCATAGGTAACCAGATCATTCCAGCAAACTGTATTTTATGATCAGCCACAGGCATAAGAGAAAACTACTGTATATTCTAATATTAAATCACACTACATGAAAGAGCTTTGTTCAAAAGTTCGTATATGCTTTGCTGCTAAATTTGATGTAGCATAATCATAGAAATACATACATGTTCAAAATGAAGAATTACAGTGTTTTTCTGTTTTGAAAGAGCAATTTCACACTAGATCTTAAAATTTACTTGCTATAATTCTGGTAATGGCAACAGACACTTAGACTAAAAGAAAGAAAAAAATGCTTTTTTGGGGAGGGATATCCAAAAATTACCAGGAAAAAATTTTTGAAGTCCATAAAAATCTAAATATTATTAAAGTAGCTTCAGAACAAAAAAAAATGTTTAGGGCTAACAAAATACTAAGATTCATATGCTTACAAGGCAATTTAAAAGTACATCCTTATATTTTTATTATGAATTTGAATTCACTAAACAATTGTGTCAACTCATATATATCGTTCAATATAAAAAAAACCTTAAAAGAAAAATTTACACCTTCCTATAATACCCTCTGAATCTAATTAGTAAATGTATAAACTGGATGATAATTTAAATTATAACAATGATCCCATTAATCAAAAAAATCCAATTTACAATAAAAACGAAATAGGAAAAAAAAGTATTTCATGGTAACATGTATGGTAATTCTTTTCCCTCCTTTTTTTTTATCTTACTTGGGAACAAGAAAATAAATCTCTAAGAAAAGAAGTGTATTAGAGCTAAGAAGTGTCAGTCTACCTGCAGCTCCTTGGGGAGCTTCATCTGTCCGGGCAGCTGAGGAATTCACTGTCTCCTGATTGCTTTCAGGGTCTGCCATTTTCTCTTGCCGCCGGGCCTCAGCTGCTCCTCTCTTGCCCAGGCCAGAGCCTCGCCGACTGCAAGAGAGAAATGTCATTGCAGTCAGCATCACCAAGGCACGAGGAACAATGTAAAGACAACATAAAGCTCAAATTCACACAGCACAAAGCCAGTTTCTTCTCCCTTTTAAATAAAAAGTGTTATAGAAAATCACTAAGACTTTGTTTATCTGAAAATCTTCCAAGTTACAGCTCACACACACACAGTACAAGCTTTTGTGTTACTGGGCGCTGTTGTCATCTTTACAGACAGACATGATTTCTAAACACTTCCAAATAAATGGAAAAGTGGATCCTCCTGGAGGAAAAAAAAACTACACATCTAAAATACAAACTCACTTCCAAACATAGACAATATAAAGGCTTAAGAGTGACAGCAGCAACAGTAGAATCAAAAAGGACAGAGACATCATGCCATATTGTCATACTACGTAAATCACCTAAAATCAAATATCTTAACAATGCAAAAATGAAATGTTTATTATTTATAAACACCACAGGTGACTTTGAGGAGGCCTATAACAAGGACATAGGGATAGAATAGGACATTGTAGGAAATAATCACATCCTTTTCAAAGAGCAAATTAATTTTAATGCTAATGACCTACTTCTATTTAATAAACAGTAGGCAAATTGTACAGAAGGGTAATCCAATGTTATAAATACTACAAAGCAGTTCCTTGACCTATCTTAGGAAATAATAAAATCTAAGGCTAAAATGTTTGGACTGTCTGGTAACACAAAGAGAATCTGACTTCCCATACAGCAAACTTAGACTATAATCCTTTGGTAAGACTGAAAGGGGAAGGTGTACTGCAGAGTTGGCTCCATATTTAAGAGAACATAACTCTTCTAGATGATCAGAGATTAATTCTGAGCTAGCAGAAACTACATGAGGACACTCACAAATTGCTTATCACTCCTATTACTCCAGCTCCAGAGGAGCCGTCAGCTTTGGTCCCCTAAAAGCACCCCCACTTATCAATAAATGTACACATGATTTTAGAAAATTTTTCCGATATTTTTTTAAAGGTTGAAAACTTGGCTCAAAGCTCTGTAGAACCCAGAATTATTTTCTCACAAGTCCTCAAAGGTATCACTAAGAAACCTCAAATGCATTCAGTTATACTAATTCTAAGTAATTTAAAAGCAATATGAAGAAAATATGTGTGGAGACCAGGGAACTGAAGTCTTTTGTTCTCAGGCTATGAAAAATTCTTATTTTATCTGGGTGTGGTGGCATACATCTTTAAACTCAGCACCCAGGAGATAGAGGCACACAGATATTAGGAGAAAAAGGGAGGGGGACAAGGCAAAGAGGAGAAGGAAAAAGTATTTTAGTAATTTTAAGATATGCAGAAAGATTTCGATCAAAGGTAAAACACTTGAGCAAAAGAAGGGAGATGAAAACAAACTCAAAAATATTAATTACCTGGTACTAGCACAGGAGCCCGTGGTCTTTTGGCGTGTGCTCCTCCTCAAACTGGGGAGCTCAGCAGGTGGGGACTCACTGCGCTTCTTGGTAGACTTTCTTAAACCTACAAAGGAAAAAAGAAAAGTTGAATTTTCTAAGCTATCATGAATTAAGTGTCCAGGAACCCATGCTTTTTTAAAGCCTACCAACTCTTTCTGTGATCTTTTAGGATCAGTCCAATCACTCAACCCAAACCTCACAGTAGCAGTCCTGTCTTTCCCAGGTCCACAACCCTCCAGTTTCTGAGATTTCCCTGGTACTCTGTACTTCAAGAATTCAATCTCGCTGGGCACTAGTGGCACATATCTTTAGTCCCAGCATTTGGAAGGCAGAGGCAGAGGCAGGAGAATCAAAGCCAGCCTAGTCTACAGAGGTAGTTCCAGGACAGTAAGGGGTGTTACACAGGGGGGAAAAAATCTCATTAATGTTATGCTCACTACCCCTTGATCATTTTAACTACTTTACATAAGGCTAATCAAAAAGAACACAGAGAGTTCAAGACAGTATTTCATTTATGCCATGAGCATGAAGCTAAAGAAAGACTAGTGGGATGACTAATTTTTAGAACAGAATTAGGAAGAACAGCACAACTTAAAATTATTCTGAAAGCCACCTAATGACCTTTATAGTGATAGTTGGTACTAGAGTTTTAAATAACTAAGTTTTTTAAAATTATTTTTAAATGAAGAAGTCATGACAGCACCTACCCACCCACCCCCTCTTTTCACGATAAACAATGGTACAATGTATGATAGTATGCTGGGTGGTAGGCTCTATTTAACCAAAGAACTTCAATAGTGAAAAGACTCCAAAGTCAATAGTTCTCTGAATACTACTTGACCAACCATGTTAAAAGAATAAGTTTTTCCAGGGAACAATTACATATTTTCTATTAAGTTTTGGATATAGATATACAAGTAAGTATGTATGTAAACACACACTCACACACACACACACAGAGTTGTTTTTCGAGACAGTTTCTCTGTATTGCTTTGGAACCTGCCCTGAAACTAGCTGTGTGGATAAACCTGGCCTTGAACTCACTCACTCACACTCTCTCTCCTCCTCTCCTCTTCCTCCTCTCTCTCTCTCCCTCTCTCTCTCTCTCTCTCTCACACACACACACAGTCTTGAACCCTCCCCCAACTAAAAATAAAAGGAAATCTGACACATACATTGACAAAGGTGGTTAAGAATGAAAGCTACGATCACAACTCAGTTTTCCAAGTGAAAAGCAAACATTAGGCACTGCAGTCCAAAAGGTAGAAAATTGAGATAACCACCAATTAGAACTGAGGCTAACAGACACTAAAAACTCAGGAACTGACAGTGCCAAGAACCTCTGGGGCAATTGGGGGTTAAAACCAAACATGATGATAAGTTTATGAAGCTACCCAATTTCCAGATCCAGATTACAGATTTCCTATATATTACCAATTGTGAAGCTGAGCAACTTTCTAGACCCAGAAAACACAGGATTGTTGTATTTTACACCATGTAAATTACAGACATCTTATTAAAGCATCCAGTTACAAATAAATATGTCATATTCCCACACCACATCCCAGACTCTTCTCAGTTCAAGCTCCTAAATTTGGCACACCTTCTCTTTCAGACAGGAGTTCCAAATCTTCCCAATGGAATTTTACCAGCCTAAGAAAAGTAAGCTAAAAATAGTAACAGATGAAGTTTCATTACAGAATAAACAGTCCAACCAATCATTAGGCAGTAAATCTCAGTCAAACCTAACTCATGTACGCACAACTTAAGAATTAGATGTTTGCTCTTATCTTACACTTGACTTTGAGGACACAATTGCAACTACCAGACATTTAAGAAAAGTTCCTAGTTTCAAACAAAACCTATCCAAAACACTAGCATGGAAAACTACTACTGTAAACAAGAAACAAAAGTCAGTAACTCAAATAGAAGATTCCACATAGGAAAAAAAATGAATCCTAACACAATGTCTTGAAAATAAGATAGTAAACACGTGGGCTTGAGTGCAAAAAAGGAAAAAAAAATTCAATAAATTGGAAGATGAAACTGAGGAAAGCTACCAGAACGGAATGAAAGACAAAACCAAAGATAAAAAAGGTCACGGATTATTGCCAGGCAGTAGTGGCGCACGCCTTTAATCCCAGCACTCGGGAGGCAGAGGCAGATGGATCTCTGTGAGTTTGAGGCCGGGCTCAACCGACAGCCTCCAAAACAATACAGAGAAACCCTGTCTCGTAAAAAAAAAGTCACGGATTAAGGGTGTGTGAACCAAACTGATGGAATCAAAGGGCATGAGCTTCCTTCTCTTCACTTTTGTTTAGGCCAGGGTGGCCTTGAACTCAGAGAGATATATCTGCCTATTTCCTGAGTCCTAGGATTAAAGGTTTGTTTATATCACCATTGCCTGACTTCTATGGTTTGTGCCTAGATTTGCATTCTGAATCCTCGGGAAAGATCTAATAAATCATAAATATCACCACACTAAGCAAAAGTCTAATTTCTAAATTCCTCATTTCTGCTCAATTCATTTTAGTTTCCTCTGTGTTAGATGCAAAGCACCATGTAGTAAACTGATAAGAGTTCTCAAAATGTAAAATTGCTTTCTCAGAATTCTCCATCTGCTTGATTCTTCTAAAATTCCAAAAATGGCCACAAGCTGCATCAATTCACTAACAGAACATGAAATTCAGGATGGAAATAAACTGGTAATACTATGTTAGCAACAATATTCACATTGTGTTCACTTTAAATAACTGAGAATAAATGAGAACTAAGGTCACATCAAATGAAAAATGGCGTTTAAATTTTTCTGTAAGTTACTTAGCTTGATGACCAACTATTCCTTCTATTAACTTGGCATTATCAATTACTCATTTTGAAATTACTTTAAAAATCACATTACATTAATAAGAAGGTAGTCAGCAAAATACTTTGTGATAGCTAATACTGTCAACTTGACGAGATTGTGATTAACTACAAAATGGCCAGAAGAGAGAAACAGGCAGGGCTGCCAGGCAAAGAGAATTAAAAGGAGAAATCTAGGCTCCAGAAGAGAGAGAGGACTCCAGGGGCCAGCCACCCAATTAACTTAAATTATCCCACTATATTTTGCTTCTTGCTTTCCTTCTTACTACAAATCAATCAAAATGTCCCTTACCACAAATCTCTTGTCAATCAAATCTTAGAATGAGCCCTTTACCCATTCTGACTGCATGTTCAAGCTGAAAGAAAACATCTATAAAGAAATAATCTACACAATATGAAGCATCTATCTTAGCTCATAAAGTGGTCGTTATGCTTTTACCCTACCGAGATTTCACAACATGAACTCAAATTAGACCTGTTAATTAAAAAAAAATAAATTTGATGCATACAAAAACCATGAAGGCATCCAGAAGAAGCCTCAGTGGGTAAAGAAACTTATGCTCAAACCTAAAGAAAACTGGCTACACAAAGCCATCCTCTGACCTCCACACACATGCCTTGGACACAGACATACAAACAAAATGATACTTAAGAAAATTAAAAGGAAAAGGCACACGTGTAGGGAGGTGGGGGGTAGGGATGGGGATGGGGGTGGCTAGAGGGTTCGGATAATGGTAGAATACTTGCCCAGCATATACAAGGTCCTAAGTCCAATACCAAACAAACCAGAAATATAAAATACCACTAAATATTTGACTAGGATTCTGAATATACAACCAGCCGTATTGTCTGTTTTAACTTTATAAAATTCATTCTACATTTATGAACTTTCATAAGAATATTATCTTAGAAATATGATTACAGGGAATTTTGGCTCTAACTATAACTGAATGTTTTGTTATTCACAAAACTGGCATGAGTAACAGAAACTCACATCTGAATGTTCTCAGTGTAGAAACAGACTTGCACTATGGCCACAGCACTATTCTGTGTTTGCTGCTGAAGTTATTCGCTTTCAGTTGTACCCATAGACACATGATAGTGATTACTTATTCATTTTTTCTTCAAGTGATGGGGGAAAGTCCTTCTGTGTATATGTTGATGGATAAAGCACTGTTGGCCAATAGGGACGCAAGATAGGTGGGACTACGAATCTAGGAAGATTCTGAGAAATGTAGTGAAGAGAGTCATTGCCATGTTATCCCAGGAGGAGAGAACGCAAGTCTGGTGTTCTCAGTAAGATAAGACCTTATAAAAATATATTTTAGTAATTATGGGTTAATAACTAAGTCAGAGCTAACAGCCAACAGTTTCATAATCAATATAGTGTTCTGTGTGTTATTTGGGGGCTAAGCAGCAGCAGTACCCAGGCTGCTCAAGGAAAGAGTACACGTTACATTGATCTCTATTACGGACTTTCTCCCCCAAAACATTAGTATTTCAGAGCTCTTTCTCTCACTCTGCCCATTGCTGTATTTCACTTCAAGGCCAATTCTAGAATGTCCTGGGTTTGAATCTTAGCACTATGACTTCTTTGTTTTATGACTTTAGACAGAAATCAGACCAATGACTCCATGTTCTACCTGTGAGCTGAGAATAATACTTGCCATACGAAGGTGATGGACAAATGAGATGATCAATGACTGTTAAGCACAAGTACAGTAAATGTTGGTTAATGTTTTGTTTTGGAACTGGTTTTCACTTATTTAAAAACAAAACAAAACAAAGCAAAGCAAACAAAAACAGCAGGGCAATGTGGAGTAAGCCTTTAATTCCAGCACTGAGGAGTCAAAGACAGATGAGTTTCTGTGAGTTCAAGTCCAGCCTGGTCCACAAAGATAGTTCCAGGACAGCCAGGCTACATAGAGAAAATGTCTCTCTCCAAAGGGGGAGGGAAAAAAAGGAATTTCAGTAACACTGTCATCAAATTTTGCAGCTGCCTTTAATGCCCACACTGGGGATGGAGATGGGGAAGGAGGGTGTGAGGAGAAGCAGAGACAGTTTGAAGGCCAGAATGATCTACAGAGCAAGTTCCAGGACAGCCAGGATTGTTACAGTAAGAAACCTTGTCTTACCCTTCCCCCGCCCCCCACCACAAAAAAGGAAAGAAATTAGTACAAGGATAGTAGCAGTGAGACTGGGAAAGCAATGCACTGACCACATACAACAGACTGAGAAAGTGACATTGTATAATACAGAGCCTAAGAACACTCTATCAAATTTCTGATCATGTAATCAAGTTTAACAGAATAGCTGGTTTGTTCATTTCCCAAAAAACTGATAGAACTCTTGGTGTTTTAATGATAGTTCTTGGAAAATCCTTTTAAAGAGTGTGGACTATCTTCCTATATACAATAGTCAAGAAGTCCCATGAAACTCCCAAACAATACAGACAGCTACAGACTTAGCTGATAAAACCTTATTGCTCAAGTTGCCATATACCTAGTTGAGAGGATACAGAAAACTCCAGCTGGCACTTAGGCTTGAAAATTTCTCTTTACCGCCTAGCCCTCATAGTGCTAGTGTTTGTTCAAGACTGTTGAGCAAGCTGTCATTCAGCAGTGGATCTTATGTCAGGATGAGCCAAGTGACACAATGACACAAAAATGGCAAGTCTGTAAAAAAGGCAACTGGTTTCTGACCAGATTTGATGATCACTCCAACTGCTGCTGGATTTTTGTTCCAGTCAGGTCCTTCTGCCACTTTAGCCCCAAATAAACACACAAAGACTAATAATATTGTAATTATAAAACTGTTGGCCAATGGCTAGGGCTTCTGGTTGGCTAGCTCTGTCTTAACCCATTTCTATTAATCTATGTATTTCCACATGGTCTTGGCTAGCCAGAGAATGTCGGGACTTACTACTCCTTTGACAGCTACATGGCATCTCCTCGAGACACCTCTCTGCCTCTCCCCCAGTCTCCTAGCTCCGCCTATCTTCCTGCCAAACAGTGTTTTATTCATCAACCAATAAGAGAAACATACATACAGAAGGACATCCCCCATGACTCCAAAGGAGAGAATTCACATTTGTTACTGTAAATCCATGGTGTTACTAGTTGTGGGGGGTTGTATAAGCTCTAGTGGGAGTTACTGTTTTTTGTTTGTTTTTACTAAATAGACATTGTGCGCTTATCATATTCCCTTCTAAATAGCTATGCTTATGCTCATAAATTAGTGCTGCTTTTTGGTGAGAGAAGCATCTTTGCACTGATCAGTGGTAACTGCACAGACTTGATATGATCAAAGTATTAAGAAGGAAAGAGTGTTAAATGCTTTAAAGGGCCCTACAAAGGGCAACAAACACTGCAGAGGGTGAAGGAAAGTAATACTTTGGGGCAGGAGAGATGGCTCATGCCTCCCTAATAAACACAAGAGTTTAATCCCTAGAATCCAAAGTAGAAGCAGAAGGCAAGAACTGACTCCCTAACTCTGGGCCTCCACATATGTGCCATGATAGGCATACCATTTCCTCTCCCCTATTCTCATTTTCTCTTACACACACACACACACACACACACACACACACACACACACACACACACACACACCAAAATGGCATAAGGGACCAAGAGATGATTCAACAAGTAAAAGGTAAAGACAGACAGTGCTATCCAGCCTGGAACCCAAGTTTGATCCCTGAAACTGACAGGGAAGAAGGAAAACTGATTCCCTCAAGTTGTCCTCTTGACTTCAGTATACACAAAGGGGTACCTGTGTACCACCACCAACACACACACACACACACGAATGTACTTTTATTAAAATTTTTTTTTCAGAAATGTCGGATGGGGGAAGAGTTTGGAATGCTACCTCCTTGATATGACATGTTGCTGTAATCTTGGACACACAGCAAATGTGTTCATAGGATCTGCTCAACTAGGCTCATCAACAATCTGTCCTGGAAAGGAAAAGGATCATAGATCCCACTCCTCCCAAAAGAATTGTGCACATTTAAAGAAACTGATGATGAAATGGCAGTAGCTGTTCTTCCACACACCCCTGATTTAACTCCTAGTACCCAAATGGCTGCTTACAACTGTAGCTCCAGTTCCAGGGGATCTGACACCCTCTGTCTATGAGGTAACCAGGCATGCAAACAGACATAACTGCAGGCAAAACACCCATAAAACAATTTAAATGTTATGCTGTATATCTGGAATTTCTGCACTTGAGAGGCTAGGGATCAAGAGGCAGAGGCAGAGGCAGGCAGATCTCTGTGAATTCAAGGCCAGCATAATCTACAGAGTGAGTTCCACGACAGTCAGGACTATTTGACAGAGAAACCCTGTCTCAAAAAACCAAAAGAAAAAAAGAAAAAGGAGTAAGAACTAAATCAGATGAATAACATGAGTGAAGTATTGAGAAGAGGAAAGGAAGAGTATGAGTCTTTGGCACTGTGATAATGAAAACAGAAGCCAATTCACTGGCTATGAAAACTACACAGCCATCTAACAAATACACCCATAAAAAGTCATACACTATTACTTCACCTCAAGTGAGAAGGAGAGTCAAGAGTTGACATCAATATTTCCAATTATTAAAAAAAAAACAAAAACAAAAAATAAAACAAAACACCTGGGCCAGGCAGTGGTGGCACATGCCTTTAATCCCAGCACTCAGGAGGCAGAAGCAGTCAGATCTTTGTGAGTTCAAGTCCAGCCTGGTCTACATACACAGTCTGTCTCAAAAAACAGAACACAAAACAAAAAAACATGGGCAGGATGGTCTTTCATTTCCTTTTGACTTCAAGCTACTAAACTTTCAAATTTCTATGTATTACCTATACAATTTTAAATGACACCTTTCTAATAATCATATGACATTTATTCACAAACAAAAAATTTATGGTTAAGCATGTAAAGAGCTTACTCACTACCAAACTTAAAGACACTAGAATCCAAAATAGGAGAGAACCAAGTTACCCTCTGGCCCACAAGCACCATCGCACATAGTTGTGTGTGCATAACTGTAAATTTGGAGCTAAACAGAGCTAACACCTGATTCAGGGTTAGCTGAAGTTACTGAATAAAAACGTTAGTGAGATGGCTAGTCAGATGGCTCAGCAAGTAAAGGTGCTTGCCATTGGGTGTGAGGACCTGAATTCCATCTCCTGGACCCATAAAGTGGAAGAAGAGAAATAATGTTTTCTGACTTCAACATATGTACCATGACATATGTGTACCCACAAACACACAGGAAACAAAAACAAATGTAATTTTGAAAAAAATGATAGCCTGGCGATGACGGCGCACGCCTTTAATCCAGCACTCGGGAGGCAGAGGCAGGCAGATCTCTGTGAGTTCGAGGCCAGCTTGGTCTACAAACTGAGTTCCAGGACAGCCAGTGCTCCTACAGAGAAAACTGTCTTCAACAACAACAACAACAAAAAAAAAAAAAAAAGAAAAAAGAAAAAAGAAAAAAAAAGACCTTTAATCCAGTTATTAAATATAAAAAGGGCCAGGAGGAGGTAGGTGGCACATGTGCTTTAATCCAAGCACCTGGAAGACAGAGGCAGGTGGACCTCTGAGTTTAAAATCAGTCAGGTCTATAACACAAGCTCCAGGACGGCCTGGGCTACACAGAGAAATGCTACCCCCCTCCCCAATGAAAAGGATGTGGCTCAGTGGTCTCAGTCTCTTTGTCCTTTATTTCCTACAACAGAACAAGGAGGAACAGCTTCAGCATTGCTGTAATCAGCAGTTAGAAAGCCAGTTATCACCTGTTCGTCCCAGTTAGGAGAAAGTCTCCTGAGAAGGGGTGTGGGGTGTATGTCCTGAAGAAGTCTTTTTGGGGAGGGGAGAGGAGGGGAGGGGAGGGGAGGGGAGGGGAGGGGAGGGGAGGGGAGGGGAGGGGAGGGGAGGGGAGGGGAGGGGAGGGGAGGGAGGAAGGGAGGGAAGGGAGGGAAGGGAGGGGAGGTTCACCAATAAGGCTAGTTCAAAAAGGAAAACACTTCTTGCATCTGTTTCTTTGCTTGGCATATTTTTTCAACCCTCTTACACTGACTACCCAGAATTATTATGTGGAATGTATGAAGCAATAATCTTTAAAAGCTCCTTTAAAAAGTCATAAAATGCTGCACTTTTTAAATCTAGTATAGAACACCAACTTTTCCCCCATGCTGACATTAGGAAATGACTGATCAGCAGACACTATAAAGACAAACATACAGACACTAAAATTAGATTGCTTAGCAGTAATAAGACATTCCTTGTCTGTCTCTGCAAATTTAACTTGTATTTCAACTGACATGCACTGCCATATGGAGATAAAATAGTAAATCTAAGAGAGAATAAATAAAACTACTGGAAAGCAAAATCAATCTTGACCAACCAGGAGATGTTCTTTGAGTAAAGAAAGATCATCCCATACATACACTTACTTGCTAACTTGGCCTGTAATCCAGAAGGTCCAGGTTTTGATGTCTCTGACTTAGAAGACCCTGGAAGAGACAGTTTTGTTTTAGGCAGGCTAACTTTAGGGCTGAAACGAGCAGCCCAATCAAATTTTGAAGAGCCACCAGTTTTACTCTGTTCCTTTTCCCTGCTACTTCTTCTTGGACTAGGGCTGGATGCTGAACGGGAACGCCTGGCCTTGTTCTGGTCTTTTCCTTGTTTCACCCTCGCACCAGGTGGTACAGTAGAAGAGGCCGAGGCTACAGCTGAAGATGAGGAGGAAGTAGAGGCAGCAGAAGAAGAATCGGTGATGGTGCTACACCCAGCTTTGGCTGAGGTGGCTGATTTTGAAGCCAGCTTGGTGGGTTTTGCAGATCTCTCTTCGGCACTAGTTGATTCAGACCCAGAACCGCTCTTTACACAAGAACTTTCTGTCCTCTTTCTTTTCTGACTCCGTGAACTACCAGCAGCCACACTCTTTCTGGTGTGAGCCTTGCTTGTTGATGGCAATTGTGCAGATTTCAGCTGTTGCTCCTGGTCTAAATGTCTCTTCTTTGACTTACTATGTGGCTTATTGGTTCCTGAGACAGACTCGATGTGTTGAAATGCTCTGGGCTTTTTCGCAGAGCTAGGAGAACTGGTCCTGTTGTAGTCTGGACTAGCACTGCGTTTCACTCCTCGAGAATTGTCTTTCTTAGGCACCTGCCCCGTTTTCTGCCTTTCAGAAGTATTGCCTCTGTCTGGATCCTCTGGTTGTGGAACTATGACAGCAGATGATGAACTGCAGCTTCTAAGAGGTTAGATAAGAAAAGAAGTTAGTAGTAGCTTATCTTGAGTAAACCTGCCACCTAACACTTAACTCTCCAACTCCCCTAAATCCTTGGACTAAGTACTTGGGAGAGAAAGGAGGCTGGGACAATTCCTGTGACGCCCAATATTTACACTTTCAAATAGTTCAAGGCTGTGATTTTTAAATGTATTTTGCTGGAAAATTAGCATGCTTCATATAGGGGTGGGGAAGGAAGAGGTATTATCTCTCTCATAGCCCAGAATGGTCTATACCTGGTCCTGTCTGTCTCTACACCCATGGACTGAGAATACAGGCTTGTGCCACCATGCCCAGCTCAAAAGAAAGTGCTCTTTGATCCAAAGATCACTGACAGTAACACTCCTAATCAAGAGAATTTATTGTTTTAAGAATGTTTAGTGGTTCATAACCACTAAGTTAGAGTACTGCAGCTCCATTCTAAAATACAAATGTTTTCCCAATGTGTGGAGGAAATAAGCATAAATAATTCATTTTCTGAAAGGTTAGACACCATCTTATAAAACAAAGAATCTTCGTAATAACACCTCTTTGCAAAGTCTACCAATTGGAGATCTAGAGAGATGGCTCACTTAACAGCACTTGCTGCTTTTGCAGAGGACCTCT
Organism: Mesocricetus auratus; assembly: GCF_017639785.1. Classification (NCBI taxonomy): domain Eukaryota; kingdom Metazoa; phylum Chordata; class Mammalia; order Rodentia; family Cricetidae; genus Mesocricetus; species Mesocricetus auratus. The sequence goes on along the minus strand of NW_024429194.1, from coordinate 24,770,338 downwards.
GTTCAATTCCCAGCACACACACATGGTAGCTCACAACCACCAATCACTCCAGTTCTAGGAGATCTGAAACCCTCTTCTGGCCTTCTCTAGCACCCATATGTAGCAAACATATGTAAAAATTTCTTTAGAAAAACAATATTGACTTGATAACACTGACTTAAAAAAGCTCTGACAACCAGCATTAAAGAAAAAGTTAATTAAATGACACCTTCGAATGCCAACAATGGGGCACAAGCAATTTAAGAGCAGCTACTGCTCTTCCACAGAACTTGAGATCAGTTCCCAACACCCAGACCAGGTGGTTCACAACTACCTGTAACTCCAAACACTAGGGAAATCCAACGCCCTCTTCTGGCCTGAGGGCACTGGCACTCATGTGCACATACCCACACATATACACACATACACAGGGTTTTTTAAATGCCTATCATGGCTTGTTAAGCAAATAAGGAACCTCATCACTCCTTTCAGCCTAAGGTATATACAAGTGATTTCAGAGAGGAATTAAATATATACTCAGGGAAAAAAAGAAACCACGTAGTAACATTTGAGATAATCTTGTAAGCCTTAATATTATGCAATAACTCAAATGCAAGTCTCCCTTGAAATTGTACAAGCAATGTGAAAATTTACCTTTTAGAAAGGTGTCCCCTTGACAGTTCAGAAGTAGTATTAGACTGCACTTTGGGTGCCTTAAAATTAGATTTTCTACTCTCAGGAGGGATATATCCCTTATGTTTTGCCTGCCCTAAATGTGACCTGTCAGCAGAAAATCAAAACAGAAATCTATCAGGACACTGAGATGCAAATACAATATCCAAAGTGAAAATTTTACATTAAAAAAGCCTCCCAAATCATAGTTGACCTATACTTCTTCCAAATATTTATTAAATTATGATCCTATCAAATAATCTGAAAAAAGTAATTGTCTTAGAACCAGCCAACTTTATACCCAAAAGTTAAAATTCCTAAGTATCAGTTATCAAAATGCATAGTTCTTACTTAGCAAGCTTTTAAGATTCCATTACAAAAACAAGTATTCTATCTCCCCTCCCTCCTTCCCTCTGAGGCCCCCACCCACACAGCAAATACACTACATTTAATATCACAGTGTATGCTAATGCCCAGTAGGTTGGCTAAATGACAATATACTACATATTCCATGAACTGAACTCTTGAATATTTTAACGAGGAAGAAATTACAACACTGGTATATTTACTTTGTTATGTTTAACAATATTACATAATGTATTATGTATAAAAACATTATTACACAGTATCCATAAATGTGCAATTTTAAAACTTGAGGGGAAGAAAGGCAATGTGACTATGGCTTTTGAAAGTTTATTATAACTGGGTATGCTAATCAATGGCAAATATGTGCCTAGCTATCATGCACAAGATCTTGGTTTCGATCTCAAGCACAAAGAGTAGGGGAAGAACCTGTTTAAAAAAAAAAAAACCACTTGAAGAAAAAAGGCAATTGTGAGTCACAAAATGATTGTTTCCAAATTATTAAAATTCAGGTAAAGACAGTAAATACAGAACTGAATGTACTCATTTTCGACCTGGTTTTGCATAGAAAAACCAATGTGAACAATGAATAGCAAATAAAACACAAAATCAAGACAGCATTAATAAAGTACACCTGTATGCAAATATACACATACATCATCCTCAAGATAGTAACAATTACCAAAAAACATTAGTTCATGTTCAAAAGACTCCAGTGATATACCTACAATTTATTTATTGACAACAAATTGTAGTATCAATGCCATCATTATTCTAAAAGCAAGTTTAAAGACATTCTGTCAACTGTTTAACTTCAGTCAGGGTCTACATAACATTTATATATATGTAATAAAAAGGGCACATAAACATATCATCTTAATAAAACAATTGGCACCCCATGTTCTTCATAAAAGTATATGCTAGTAAGGAATGAGAGCACAGTGTTATTAATACTGAAGAAGACAGCTACTTTTCTTAAAGTAACTTGACTGAGGTGGGACTTGGTTTAAAACTTAGGTTGACTATGTAGTAGGGTCCTGGGTGTTGGTCTAACTTTGCAAATTGTTCCAAAGTTACTTACAAAGAGGTGTAACATATTTTCAGGAAAAGAGATTTAATAGCCATAGAATATTTATACATTATATCATCTATTTACTGTATTATTTCCACAGTTTTCCTGTACTTTGCTGTATCTGTACTGGAGACTGAATTCAGGGCCTTTGTAAACAAGTGACCCGCTGCTGAGCTGTCAGCAAAAGTTTTGTAATTCAAAACCCATGAATTACTCATTCAAAGCTAAACATCTATCTTTTTGAGAAATAATAATTGAGCCGGGTATGGTGGCACATACCTTTATCACCAGCACTAGGGAGGCAGAGGCAGGCAAAACTATGGGAGCTTGAGGCCAGCCTGGTTTATACAGCTAGTTCTAAAACAGCCAGAAATCCTGTCTCAAAAAACCAATGTCAACCTCTGGCTTCCACAAGTGCATGCATTGGTTCCTTTACACTCTATACTAACACATACACCACAAAGTAAATACATTAATTATAAATAAGGTGTTACATATCCCAATAAGTCACAATACAAAAACATTAATTCTTTATCATCAAAAATTAATCTGCTATAAAAGCAGAACTATTCGAGGCCAGGCTGGACTGATAGCCTCCAAAACAATGCAGAGAAAACCCTGTCTCGTAAAACCAAAAAAAAAAAAAAAAAAAAGAACTATTCTTTCAATAAAATTGTTCTTTCGTTTTTATTAAAATTAAAGCCCATTAAAATTTTATTTGCAGTGCTAAACTTAGAATGCATTTATCATGACCATACTAAAACCAGCCCAGCACTCAGAGGCAAAGGAAGGTGGTTCTCTCAGTTTGAGGTCATCCTAGTCTACAGAGAAAGGAAGGAAAAAAAAAAAAAAACACCACACCAAAATTCACAAAACTGGCTTAAACTAACAACAATGTGATCTTTTCAAAGTCGTTTAGCGATATCTATTCTCACTGAGTAGTGACTCATATTTTTAAAAACTGTTGTACAGGGCTACCAAGATGGTTCAGCAGATAAAGTCAATTGTTACTAATTATAACAACCTGTGTTCTATCCCCAGGAGTTGTCATCAAACCTCAACACATACACTGTACAAACTGTATAATAAATAAAAATTAAATTTTAAATAAGTAAATTTAAATAAAAATTGTTTTAAATCATTGTGCAATTGCATGAAAACACTAGTCATCTTCCCTATTTGTTTTAGAAAGAGGGTGATAGCTCTTCTTTATTTAAATGACAGGAATATTTTCAGTTTTGTAGGACTTGAGGTGTAACTTAGTGGTCATGCCTAAGTGGGTTTGATTCGTAGCACCACAACAGCATAGAACGGATTATAACCATCATACAGGTAGGGTCTTCCCTTCTGATCTTGTAAACATGGGGCAAATATATATATATTTATATATATTTGAGCTTCCTATGGTTCTGACTGTGTAAAGTTCAGTGATGCTTGGAACTAAATTTTTATTATATCTTCACATATTACCAATTATTTTCTCTCTCTTTAATCAAAACAAATTTTTATTGTATTTTCATATATTACCAATTGTTTTCTCTCTCTTTACTCAAAACATCTTTCACCACTTGATTTTATGTAGTAATGTTGAGGAAACTGCCTATTAACCAACAATTCTTCCACATTATACTGACACCAATATTAAGTATATAGTTAGGGAGGGGAGGAAAAAGACTATAAAGCCCAACGTAGTAGTGCATGCCTCAGGACCTGAGGCAGAGAAACACAAAGCAAGCCTAGCCTCCTTAGTCAGAGTTTGTGACAAAAAAGCAACAAAAATTAAAATTATAAAAGAGGAAGACTATATACAATCAACTCTGGTTATATACTTCCAAGATTATCTTAAAAGCAAGTCTCAAACATCTCTTACCTTTTAGGATATTGAATATTTACTGTAACTTCTAGTCAGAACTTTGTCAGATAAAGGATTAACTATAATCTGTAGAGTTTGGGAATTAAATCAGTGATAAAATATACAACTTAGTGCATATACAATATGCACAAGGTCCTGGGTTCAATCCCCAGTTCCAAAACAGAACTCCCACCACACCCAAACCCACACAAATTCATAGCTGAAAGATTACAAAGAGATCTAAACAAGTATATTGCACTTAATGGTAGAAAAATGAAGTGACTAGTTAATAACAATGTATTTTCTCTGTTGTATACATTTTTAAATGTTTGAATTCATTCAGATGTGGTGACACAGATCTATAATCCCCAGCACTGAGAGCATAATTTGATGCTACCCTGGGCTATACAGAGAAAAACATTCCCTCCCCCCTCTACTTGGCATATACACACGCACAGTCCACACTGTCAAGTATATAAGTGTATTGGAGAATTCATTACATCTTCCAATTTATGTGTATAAAAACAGAAACATGTATATTAATATATAATTAATTTTGTCTTCCAAAAAATTAAGTTTTTTATTTGAAACACATCTTAAGGATTTCAAGGACAATTTCAACTACATAATGATTTTGAAACCAACTTGGGCTACATAAGACCCTGTCTCAAAAAATATGGTTAGGAGGAAAGGATGAAGAACAGATTGAGGAGATGGCTCCACAGAAATGTGTCTGTTGTAAAGGATTAAGACCTGAACTCAGATTCTCAGCACCCACATACAAAGCTGGGCCCCAGCAGCACTGAATGTAGTTTCAGTGATTAGTAGATGGACACAGGCAAATCCCTGGAACTCCCTGGTGAGTTAAATTAACAAAATTGGTGACTGCTAGTATTAGTGAGAAATCTGCCTCAAAAACAAGGTGGATATCAAATGAAAAAGACATCTAGTATGATACCTGGTATACCCCTATGCAAGCAAGCATACATACAGAGCCAAGTAGACAACATACAACCAAATGTGTACACATATCAAGCAAACCAAAGCAAACAAAGAAGAAATAAATGCTTTCTAGACAGTAGTGATACTGCCCCTAGAGATATACTCTGGATAATAGTAATGCTTTTGTCATCTCACAGGTATAGGCTAGAAGGAGAAGTTAGTATATAATACAGAATTCAGTGTTGTGGGGCTGAGTGTGGTCAACAATGGCGTGCTTGCCAAGTATATGAAGACCACAGTTTCCATCCACAGCACTTCAAAACTATAAAAACTAAGAGCTGCCGGCATTGGTGGCGCACACCTTTAATCCCAGCACTCAGGAGGCAGAGGCAGGAGGATCTCTGTCAGTTTGAGACCAGTCTGGTCTACAAAAGATCTAGTTCCAGGACAGAGTCCAAAACAATACAGAGAAACCCAGTCTCAAAAAAAAAAAAAAAAAGAAAAAAGAAAAAAGAAAAAAGAGCTATCCCGTAATCAGTAGGCTGTAAATAGTCTCACTAGTAAATATATGAAGATATAATAATTCGATAAAGGAAAGAAAAAAAGCACCGTGAAGATGTAGCAGTCAGATACATGGAAAACATACTTTTAATTTCTTAGTTCATATTTGTTTTACAGTTTTATACAAGTTGTAAATTTCCAGAAATGCAATGGGAGCTTATTTTGAGTCTGCTAAAACCCTACTTAAGGCACTGAAATATACTTGAGTCTCCAACACATGAATAAATTAAGCATATTAAATGTTACTTGGCAATTGTTAATATACTAAAGGAGCTGGACATGGTGGTGCATGCCTTTAATTCTAGCACTCAGAAGTAGGTGAACCTATGAGTAAGAAACCAGTTAAGGCTACACAGTGAGACCCTGTACAAAAAAGAGGGGGAGGGGGTACCAAAGCATAATGAAGACAGATCCTATAATATGCATTAATTATTAGTGACAGGGAAACCTCTATCTGGTAGGGTTGAGAATTACTGTACTAACTTATATTGGGTTTACTCACTACAACTTTATGTGCAATTCATGACAGGACAAATATAGAAATAATTAGTCTTTGTCCTCAAAGAAGTCTATCTCATAATACAAAGTAATCCATCTACTAGGTGTTCTACTGAAGTTTCCACAAATACAAGAAAATACAGGCTTTTCAGAATATCCAGCTTGAAATCTGCCTTTAAAAATTGAACAGCAATAAAAAGAGCATTACAAAACTTCACATGCTTCTGAGCAAAACAAGCAAACAAACAAAAAACAAAAAAGAAGTTGGAACCTGTTGGATGGTTGGTAGCTCACGCCTTTAATCCCAGCACTGAAGAGGTGGACAGTATGGTCTACAGAGTTCCTGGACAGAAAGGACTATTACACAGAGAAACTCAGTCTCGTCGGGAAGAGTTGTAACCTTATAGTTCAACTTAGTTTCACTCCTGTATCTTTAAAATGGTTTATTTTAATGCGTATTAGTGTTTTGCCTTTATGTATGTCTGTGCGAGGATGTCATATTACTTGGAGCTAGATTACAGACAGTTGTAAACTGTGGGTGCTAGGAATTGAATGAACCCAAGACTTCTGGAAGAGCAGTCAGTGCTCTTAACCACTGAGACAGTCACTGCATTAGAGCTCAACACCTCATGAATTACAATGACCGTTATAAAACCTGAGTTTTTACAATGACAAATACATTCTCTTACCTAATCCTAATCTTGAAATGACACCAAGAAAGCCATGGTTCCATTTTTTTAGGTTAAGAAGAGGAAGCCTACCACCCACAGCTCCCTGATGAGATAGATGAAACTGTGCCCAATTACTCAACTCCCAAAATTTTAAAATGAAACACTGATCAAAATGAAAGGCTGACTCTTAAATTGTTCATAAAAATTCCAGTACTTGGTCCCTAATTGTACATTAAAAAGGAGATGCTATGTAAGAAAAAATAAAAGAAATACCAATTCAGTCACACTGAACCTTCACTAGGCAAGAATTCTGAGAATGGATCATATTAATGAGCAGGGCGGGCAGTACTGCCACATGCCTTTAATTCCAGCAGTTGGGAGGCAAACGCAGGCAATCTCTGATTTGAGACCAGGGAGGTCTACACAGTGAGTTCCAGGACAGCTAGGCTAGGGCCTGTCTAGGGGGAAGACCTCCCACCAAAAAAAAAAAAAAAAGATAAGAACTGGTCTGAGCACTTTTAAAGGTTTCTCAATAAGTAAATGATATGGCTTTTGAACTCAATTTTACCAAGAAACATATTTAGCCAAGAACATTTACAAATATGTAGGTACTATTTTGCATGTCCAATAAAAACCTTATAAAAGTACTATTAAGAATTAAATGTAGTTCCAGGACAGGCTCCAAAGCTACACAGAGAAACCCTGCCTGAAAAACAAACAAACAAACAGAAAAAAAAAAGAATTAACTGAGTGAAGCTGGAAAAATGTCTCAGCACTTAAGAGCACTAGCTGCGTGCTGGGTGATGGGGGCAAATACCTTTGATTCAAGCACATGGGAGGAGGCAGAGGCAGCTGGATGTCTGAGTTCAAGGCCAACCTGGCCTTCTACTCTTCCAGAAGACCTAGGCTCAACTCCCAGCACCAGCATGGTAGCTCCCAGCTGTCTGTAACTCCAGTTCCAGGGGATCCAACACCCTCACAGATATACATGCGGGGACAACACCAATGCCAATAAAAATATTTTAAAGAATCAAATGTTTTTTAGTTAAGAACACTGGTCAAAACACTGGGTTCAATATCCAGCACAAAAGAATGGAATGGAATGGAAAAGTGATTGTCAAGTATTTGCAGTTACCAACTGGAGAATGGTGGCGTACATCTTTAATCCCAGCACTCAGGAGGCAGAGGCAGGTGGATCTCTGTGAGTTCAAGGCCAGCCTGGTCTACAGAGCAATTGCCAGGATAGGCTCAAGCTACACAGAGAAACCCTGTCTCAAAAAAAAAAAAAAGGAAAGCACTTAAAATATCCTCATAAAATTCCTTTCCCCCCAAACAAGACGAAGTTCTGTCTTCAATCTATGAGCAAAACACAAAAGATGACTCAATGATCAAAAGACTCACTCCTTCCTAGCATCTATGTGTGGCAGATCACAACCACAGACATTTCTAGCACCAAGAGATCTGATTGATACACATCTTATGCTCTCACTGGATACAGTTCACACACACACACACACACACACACACACACACACACACACACACCTCTCTCTCTCTCTCTCTCTCTCTCTCTCTCTCGATACAGTCAGCACACACATACAGACTGAAAGAAAATCTTTTAGGAAAAAAAAAGAATGTAAAGCTGAAAAAATAAGTAGGAGAATCAAAATGCCATATTATACTGATAAACCAAGAAGTCACCATTTGCTGCAGAAGTGGAACTTGTCAATACCTCAAGACTCATAGACTCTAATAGCTCTGTTTTTCTATCTGCCCATTTTCCTACACCAGGTGGCAACTTTACAATAACACCTTCATACTTTTGCCATCAAAAAAAAAAAAAAGATACACAAGCAGAAATGGCTAGGTAATGAGTCCGCATACAAATCCTGGTGATCCCCAACTTTTACTGTAATAAATGTGTTAGGAAAAGTTCAATGTGCTCTGAAGTTTCCACAAGATTTGTCACTGGAGGAGAGAACATACTACATTAAAATGGAAAACGGTCCGGAAAGATGACTCAGTGAGTAAAATCATCTGTCCCAAAAATCTGACAATCTTGAGTTTGAAATCCACATGGAAGGGAAAGCCAACTTCAGAAAGTTGTCCTCTGATATACAAGACACACAGAGAAATGTGTATTTTTAAAGGAATGATTATTTCACATAATGGGAAAGTATAGTGACATTTAAATGAAGCAATTATATTGGCAGGAAAAATAAGCAAAGCATATTCACAGTTAGTGAAGATTAACAAAATATTATAGCACAATATCCTATTGTTGATGTTTTACACTTTTGGCTTTTTGAGGGTCCTGTCACCCAGCTCCCCAAATAAATAACACTCAGAGAATTGGTTGGCTTTGCTTGTTTCTTACCAGCTTTCCTTAAATTATTAATTTTTTTTGCTTCTGGGCTTTTCCCTTTTCTTATTTCGATGCATCTTTCTTTCCTTCTGATTCCATGGCTAGCTGAGTGGCTCCTGACACCCTCCTGTCCTTGTTCTCTTTTCTTTCTCAGTTCTTCTATTTATACTCTCTGCCTGCCAGCTCCACCTATCCTTGCCACTGTTTAGCCATTCAGCTCTTTATTGGGACCACAAGGTGTTTTAGACAGGCACAGTAATATAGATTCACAGAGTTAAACAAATACAGCATAAACAAGTTACACACCTTAACATATTCTTCCATAATATTCTTTTACAAAAAAAAAAAGACTCAGACACAAAGCTATGCTAACGCCTTTATTCAAGCCTTTATTCAAATCATTGTTTTATAAAGACTAAAGATCTTCTATAAATTCTTAATACCTATAAAGTTTTAGGACTTACAGAGCTAGATTTCCTACTGAGTGTATCTCACTTATTTACTGTGTAAATCCTATCTGCCAAATACTTGAGTACGACTGCCATGGAAAAGGAATCATGTGGTACTCGAGACAGAAGAAGAGAGAAAAAAAGTCAGCTCTGGACTAACTTCCACCACCACAGATCCTTCTGGGGGGGGGGGGGGAGCTGGGGGAGAAAGATCGTCCCCCTTCCTAGATGTGCCTGCACATCTTGATTATTATCCCTTCAGGGTCAGGGATGTCACTCAGTGGTACAGACATTACCTACTACCCTAGGTTCAATACCTAATACCACAAAATAAAAATAAGTTTTCAGTTCTACAAAGTTCTAAAAACACAGAACAAGCAATATCACTGTCCACTGCAATAATCTGACCATCAAAAAGAAAAGCTAAATTCAGTCCAGTGTATGATTATCAGTAAACAAATACAGATTGCAAAGATGAGAGCAAATGTTTGAGGGTTAAAAATAACAAGACAGGAGGGTACTGGATACATGGATATAAACAGCTATAACTGCATTCCAAAGACAAAAGCAAATGTAAGCCAAAAGGTGAGACTATTTCCTTCTATATAAAATGATTTTTTAAATCTTTGCTTAAAACTTTTTCACTCATTTGTATATGTGCATGCAGGCATGTGTGACACAACCTGGAGATCAGAGGACAACATTTGGGAATCAGTTCCATTCTTTCCACCATGGAAAGTCCAGTAATAGAGCAAGTTCGTCATATGTGCCAGTAAATACCTTTCTTCCTAAGCCAACTTGCCAGGCTTTAAAAATCGTTAAAAGTGTTAATAAAAAGCTACAGTCTGGTAACTATATCAAGCATCAGGTAACTATTAAAACTTTGCAAAGCCATACGTTCTTTTGCCGGGCACTGGTTTAATCCTAGGACTTGGGAGGCAGAAGCAGGTGGATCTAAGTTCCAGTTCAGCCTGGTCTACAGAGCGAGTTCCAGGACAACCTCCAAAGCAATACAGAAAAACCCTATCTTCAGGGAAAAAATAAATAAATAAGCCAAAAAAAACTTACAGGACCAATTTCTGAACAAGGGTAGATTTAAGCACTATAAAAAATCATGCCACAAGAGAACTCAGAAGGAAAAGCTATTCTTGATTTACGGAAAAGACATAGAAATGGACTTAATTTTGATGACTTCCATACACTAAAACAAGAAAAATGTCTGTCAAGGTCAGTGAGCTACTAACCTTCCATGAAGAGCTACAATTAGCTACAATTATATAACAAAGTATCTTTGAAATTAAGACAAAGGCCATCAAACAAACAACTACATAAAGCCAGCTAATATATACCAAGATGCTCAATTCACAGCAATCAAAAAGGCTAACTTTTACCAATGGTATCTTTTTTTTTCTGCACACTTTTTAAAAAACTGCTTGGAGCCAGAATGTGGTGGCGAATTCTTTTAGTCCCAACACTTGGGAGGCAGAGGCAAGCAGGTCTCTGTGAGTTGGAAGTCAGTCTGGTCTACAGAGTGAATTCCAGGACAAGCTCCAAAGAGAAACCCTGTCTTAAAAGACAAACAAAAAACTGCTTGGGGATAGAGTTGTTGCTAAATTGTCAGAATGCTTTCCCAGCATACCCAAGGCTCTGGGTTCAATCCCCAGCACTGCATCATCAGATACTCAACTAATCAATACCAAGGACCCTCAAATTAAATGAATAAGACTATGCTCTATTAACTAGCATTTTGATAAATGGGTGCATACAAAGCAGTAAAATTATAATATACACCAATCTTTTTGAAAAAATTGGCAATTTGATAACCTGTTATGGTCATCAAAATATTCATACTTACTCGTTTATAAATTCATTTTCAGAAATTAATACAAACAGAACCTCACTCAAATGTAATAGGCACATCCATTCTTCCATAGAAAAATTAAATAAAAAACCTTCAGGAGGTGAGAAGGGACACTAGAATCTACAATCGTGGAATTTCAAACCAGAAAAATTATGTAGGCATTTCAAATTCTCGTGTGGAAGAGTACACAGAATTCTATTATTCCTATTAACCAACTTTATGCTGAATGCAGATTTTTAAAAAAGTCAATCATAAAAACACAGAACAGAACTACATACCGTGGTTATCTGATGATAAAACTAAAATGATCTTACTTTCCTGTAGCTCCCCATTATGTAGTCTCTATACATACTTTTACAGTAAAAACAATACAGAGGAAATTAGCACTGATACAATATTAAACAAAATTTAATTTAATCCCACCACTGCCCATTGAGAAAACAAGTGAAAGCACACAGTGAAATTAAAATGATACTGCATGGCCAAGAGGGAAGGGATAGCCTACAAATACCTGTGCTAGAAGTGGAATATGCTAGAAGTATCCCTGAGAGCAAGCCAACAGAGAAGCAGTGGAAGGAAGTTTTTTCCTAAGGAAGAAAAAGAGAACAGAAAAGAGAGGAACAGATCAGCTATCATCCAAAAACTCAGAGGAAAGAGAAAAAGAAAAATAATAGGAGTAAGATGTCTAGCTCATTACACACAGCAATGGAAGATGTGAGAAAAGGGAACAAGCAGAAGACTCTTTTATCATAGGAATGAATGCAAATTATTATTCTTTTAAAAAGGTAAAGGGACTGAAGTGCTCTCAGTAAAGAGCACTTGCTTGTTCATGGTAGGGATCTAGGATTTATTTCCCAGCACCTACAAAGAAGAGCACAACTATCTAAATAAAACTCTAGTCCCAGGGGTTCAGACACCCTCTTTTGACCTCTTAGAGAATACATTGTAGCACACAAAAATACATGCTAGCAAAAAACACTCAAGACACAAAATAAAAATGCATGTTTAAAAAAAGAAGCGGTTAAGTTACTAACCAGAGCATGGTGGCACATGCTGGTAATCCCATTATTCAGAGGGTAAGGCAAGGGTATTCAAAATAGGGCTGGCCTGAGCTAAACAGAGAAGCCTTAGCAAGTGAAAAAGCTATATAATAATGAGAGAGAATGAGCTTGAGAGGTATTTTTGATTTGGGAGGACAGGTTAACTGAAAAGAGATTACACAACAGTGGCAGCTTAATCCTGTATGAAAGAAAACAGCAGAGACTGAATTTTAAAAAAAGGCTAAGAGATAGTCAGGTAGTGGAGGCAGGAGGATGTCTGCAAGTTCAAAGCCAGCCTAGTCTACAAAGCCAGTTCCAGGACAGTTAAGAATACACAAAGAAACCCTGTACTAAAGGGAGGGGGGAGAAACCCAAGACCTGAATGGGCTCCACTTTCAGTAACTCACAACCACCTGAAAAACTGCAGCTCTATGGGACCAACATCCTTTTCTGTCCTCCATAAGCCCACGTTCACAAACATGCATACACATAACACAAAAATTCAGCTTAAAACTACAATTGGTCTTTCCAAATTAAACCCAATCCTCTCCCTCACACACACACACAAAAAAAACCACTGGAAAAGTTTTTTTAAAGATAATTGTTAAAACATAGTAGCAAAAGTTTAGGCTTTGATGAAAAAACACTAAAATTTCTTTCCAGCTGAGAACCAGCAAAAGAACCAAGATGAGAAGGGGGAAAGGGGGGAGAGAACCAAGTTCTTTGGGGCCTACAGCTGTTTCTTTGATTATATTTATACACATAAAAATTAGAAAATAATGGGCCAGGCAGTGGTGGTGCACACCTTTAATCCCAGCACTTGAGAGGCAGACACAGGCGAATCTCTTGTGAGTTCCGAGGCCAGCCTGGTCTACAGACAGGCTCCAAAGCTACACAGAGAAACCCTGTCTCCAAAAAAAAAGAAAACCCTAGAATATAAATCACTATACACTACACAGTTGAACACAGATGTATCTCTAACAAGATGTAATAATATAAGAAATGATAAATATGATGCTGAGTTTAGATAAGTAAGACCTCTTGTTTATTACTCTGTGAAGAGACTTTTCTTTGGAAATAGAATGTCATGAACTTGTTATGCAGTAGAAGATGATGATCCTGAACTTCCAATCCAGTTCACACAGAGTTGAGGATCCAACCCAAGGCTTTTTGCATGTTGGACAAGCACTATACATGCAGTTCTGGAATAAAACAAAATTTGCCAAGTATCTTTTTAGAACACAAGTTAAAGGTTGAAAAGTGTGAGAGCATCAGCAGGAAAGAAGGCTTGGTCATTAGAAACAATGGCTGTGTCTCCAGACAAACAAGCACCCAACAGTGAATCACAACCATCTGCAACTACCACCAGTTCCAAGTACCTGACGCCTCCCTCCCCTCCTCTTCTGGCCTTCACAGGAATCAGGCATGCATGTGGTAGACAACAACACATGCAGGTAAAAGATCCATAGAAGTAATTTCTTTAAACTTTTAAAAGAAAATTATGAAAACTAAACTTTACAGAAGTGAAGGAAGGCAAAGCTACAAATTTTTTGTTCTTTTCCTTCAAAAGGAAGCACAGAACTGCCTTACAACCGGAGGAGAGTTCAAAGCATTTGCTGCTCTTGAGAAGAGTATTAAGATAAAGTGATGATTTCAACCGGAGGAGAGTTCAAAGCATTTGCTGCTCTTGAGAAGAGTATTAAGATAAAGTGATGATTTCAACCGTGTACATCACAAGATTCACAAACACTTACAAATTCAACATCCTCTTCTAAATAAATAGAAAGTGTTACCTTAAAGACACATTGGGAGCAGGGTGTTAGTGGTGCACGCCTCTAATCCTAATCCCAGCACTAGGGAGACAGAGGCAGGCAAATCTCTGCCTGATCTACAGAATGAGTTCCAGGACAGGTTCCAAAGCTACGGAAATCCTTTCTCGGGGGGGAAAAAAAAAAAAAAAAAAAAAGACTACATGGGGGCCCAGGGAGATGTTGTTGTCAGGTAAAGGTACTTGACACACAACAGTCTAGCAACTTGAGTTTGATTCCTATGATGTGTGTGAAGGTGGAAGAAGTGATTTATTTCACAAAGTTGTCCTCTCATTTTTATACACACCATAACACGATGAACACCCATACTCATAGATCATTCACGTAATAATGAACCATTTTCTTAATGTTTTATTAGAAATGTACCATTCCACAATCTAGTGGAATTACTATTATTGCATCCTTATAAAATTATTTAAACCAATACAACTCTAATCACAAAAATTAATGACTTCCGTTTGTTTCTCATTTTGGGGAGGATATGAGTGAGACGAAGTCTAGCTTTATACCCCAAGCTGCCCCTGAACTTGCTGTGCAACCTAAGATGAGTCTTCCTTGCCTCCCCTCCAGAGTACTGAGAATACAGAACTAAGTCTAAAACAGCGCACTTGTAAACACATCACCCACTGTAAGAAACTGCTTAAATTCTATAGATGTACCTACCACACAAATGGATAAAATATTGCTATGGATAATAGAGGCAATGCTCTTGTATGGCTCAAAATGTTGACAGTTCATGCATGAAAATGTACAGTTTCAGTTGTTTGAAAGATCTAACCAGGCTGGTCTCGAACTCACAAAGATCCTCCTGCCTCTGCCTCCCAAGTGCTGGGATTAAAGGCGTGCGCCACCACCGCAGCCCGGCCTCAAAAGATCTAACTTATGTGAATATATAAGCACATGTACTTGGCAGTTTTAAAAAGACTGACAACACGCCAAGGTCAATAGAAACATTTTAAGTGGACTGTGGAATTAATACATTTTTATTTTACTTTTGTATATTCCCTGTTCTGATCATAATTATACCTATTTATATCTCAAAACTGGGCATGGGAACCTTTATGTTTTGTTACTATCTAAATCATGGTGGTGTTGAATGCTGAAGACTTTGAAATTTTCCATTTTTAACAGCATGTGAAATGAGCGGGGTACAGTTGATAGCACGCCTTTAATCCCAATGCTAGGGAGGCAGAAGCAGGCAGAGCTCTGAGTTTAAGGCCAGCCTGGTCTATAGAGTGAGTTCCAAGATAACCAGAACTATACAGAGAAACCCCGTCTAGAGAAAAAAAATCAATGTGAATGACACAAATGTTAGGAATAAACTCTCAAATAATAATGCTATTCAAATTAATGAAAAGTGCTATTTTTAACCATCAGCATAAATGTTAAGTATAACTCTATTATACTAAATGTAAAAAAAACAAAGTACAATTCTCTAAGTGTGACACTAACTTTGCACATTATATTATTTAAGATAACCAGGAACTCCAAGAAACAGATAGACCCACTTGAGAGGACTACGGAACTAAGATTCTCTTGCAACCCTTACCCAAAGACTTGCAACTTCTACAACAGAGGTAGAACTCACACACTAAGTTGTCCAAAGTCCATACCCATAACTATTTACAGTCAACACAGCAAATCATACTTGATTATTTACATCTGACATTTCAGTTTCTTTTTAATGATTTAACAATATAAACATGACTATCTCAAATTGTTAATTTAAGTAATCATTCTAGAAATAACTAGAATTCACCGACATCACTAGAGTACAGAACTATGCTTGACAAGTAGAGTTCTGGGTACTTAAACAGGGCGTCCATCCCTAAATCAGACCTATAATTTTACTTTCAAGAAATGTATCTTACTCTTCATACTACTATATATAAAACCATTCTGACAAAAAGACCAACAGCAGACAACAAAATCAGAGAGCTGCTATTCTAGCAAAACATTTCAACCTCATAGTTCAGACACTATTCATATGGAGTCTACAGGTAAGACTGACTGGTTTACACCCCACCCACCCTCCAGCTGGTGTCAAAACCTAAATGAAACTGCCTTTCAGTAAAATCATTCGGTCTTAAGGAAAGTACCACAAATGGCTAAAAGACATGTTGCAACATGTGTCAGGCAAATACAAAGGACAAACAAAACATGATACGCCTTATGATAACAACCTTAAATCATTGCTTCATATTAGTGGCTGGGAACTAATTTTAGAGGAGACTAACTTACTTGGAGAAAGACTGAGAAATCACTTTAAATTACAATTTTGTAATTTTGAAATGACCTATGTGCGATGTTTTGGTCCAATGAGGATGCTTTTGTTTGTTTTTTATTCCCAACTCCTTTTCAGATTCCCATGAAATACATACCTTCCTCCTATTGAGTCGTCTTGTGGTTGGGCCCCGGCAGTGTTCCTCTGTGAACGTCGCAGTGACCCCCCTGGATTGTTATTAGGCCGGTTGGACATTGGCACCTCTCTCTTGAAGGGACATACCCTTTCTAGACACTACCATTCACTGAAAGATAGAGGAAAAATGTCTAATTAGATACACACAGTACAATAGAGAAGAAATGTAGCGCGCCAAGCTGTACTACCTTATTACACTGTGTAACTTGACTAGAGTGTGCTATAAAAGGTCAGAAATTTGGGGGTGGAGTGATGGCTTCGTGGTTAAGAGCATTTGCTGCTTGCTCATCTAACGGACTTGAGTTTGTTTCCAGTACCCACAAGTAAGCAACTCACAATCACTTGGACCTCCAGCTCAGTGAATCCAATGCCCTCTTTTAGCTTCCTTAGGTACAAGCATACACAATGAATAAAAACTTAAGAGCCAGCAAAATGGCTCACCAGGTCAATGTACTTGATGCCAAGCCTAGGTTTGATCCCTGGGACCCACCATGCTGGAAGAAGAGAACTAATCAGTATGTACTCTCAACTCATATGCATTCATGGACACACACGAACTTTAAAAATAAAATAAAAAAAAATAGGTGGGCATTGGTGGCACACGCTTTTAATCCCAGTGCTCAGGAGGCAGAGGCAGGCAGATTTCTTGTGAGTTGAAGACCAGCCTAGTCTATAAGAGCTAGATCCAGGACAGCCTACAATATATACAAGAGCTACCCCTAATATAAACCATGGACTTTGGAAAATAATGTACTAAAATCAGGGCAGCTTGTGGGACTATGTTTCTGTGAAAGTAAGACTATAGTAGAAAACTTCTGTACCTTTAATTTTTCTATTAACCAAATTTGCTATGAAATTAAAATTTTTTAAGACTTCATTATTTTATGTGTATGATTATTTTCCCTGTGTGGGTGGTCATGTACCATGTCAGTGCCTAGTATTCAGAAAAAAAAATGATAGATAAGGATGCTGAACCACCTAGAACTAAAGTTACAAATGGTTAGGAGCCACCATGTGAGTTTTGGGAATTGAACCCACAACAAGTTACTCTTAACTCTCTGTGAGTTCGAGGCCAGCCTGGTCTACAAAGTGAGTTCCAGGACAGCCTCCAAAGCCACAGAGAAACCCTGTCTCGAAAAACCAAAAAAAAAAAAAAAAGAAAAACGAAAAAGTGAAATAGACACAGAAAAGATAACAGGTAAGAGTATCTGAAATACTAGTTTCAGTTAACTTCCTAGCCTGTTGATACCATCCTCCAATTTTCACTAATCACACAGATAACCACAATCAGGAAATAACTCTAGTAAATTCATTCTCCCCACTCTCACAGCATTTGTAAGCCTTTATATTTTGTGTCTCTATAGAAAAACAGATACTCTCATAAATCTGACTCAGCATCTCTTCCAAGAACAGGGACAAATGAAACTATTAAGCCACAGTGTACAGGATAGCAATGTACACATTTTCTATCCTACTTCTTATTATCTAACCCTAACAATCCCAGATTATTAAGAACAAGTATTTCTCACTTAACAGATGATAGCTCATTCACATTCAAGTATCTACAATTAAAGTTAGGTTGGAAGGCGAGCGTCTTAACTCCAGGACCACTGTTAACTTGACTTCCTCTTTTGTTTTGAAACACCACCTCACACTGTAGCCTATGGAAGCCCTGAACCCTTAGCTATCCTGTTTCAGCCTACTTGGTGTTGGAATTACAGGTGTAATTATCACCATTCCTGCTTACACTGATCTTTACATCAAGAGTCTTTGTTCAAATTCATCCTGGAGACTTCCCTTGTTCAATGCCACATACAGTCATATGTGAGAAGTAATACATACCCTAGTACAAAATTAAGACTTTCTAAAGTTCCAGGCCAGCCTTAGCTAGAAGATCCTGCCCACCCACCTTCCCCTCATCAACCCTCTCAAAAATATAATGTATTAGCATTCTCTTTTCTCACTATTTAGCAAATTAAGAATGTTGTGAAACTTGAAAGATAAGGCTGAACAAACCAGTAGTACTAAAATCCCTAAGATCAAACACTTCTCTACAATAAATAGAAAAATGGTTCTATATAACAAGCAGAGACAGAAACAAAAGTAACTTCCACAGCTTGAAAATATAAAATTAAAAAAACAAGTCAGGTTTTGATGCACACCTTCAATCACAGCACTCAAGAAAGGCAGATCTATAAATCCAAGGCCAGCCTGGTCCACAGATTAAGTTCCAGACCAGTCAGGGCTACACAGTGTGGTCTTGTTTCAACCCCCATCATCCCCCTCCCCACATACATACACACACCAACAACAACAAATGCTGTTATGGATTTAGGGAAAAAGGAAATACTTTAGAGGAATGTAAATTGTATAGCCATCATGGAAGCTCCTCAAAGAACTAAAAACAGAATCATCTTGTCAATTCTTACTGGACAGAATGGCCTTGGCAGTTAGTTATTCTGCCGTTTCTTAGCTTTGTTGGTGTTCGGTATACTCAGATGATCCTAACCTAGGTTTGGGGGGAAACTCCTAAATCTTCCAATGTGCATCCATTTACTGGCCAAGTAAATGGCTGTCATCTGAACTAGCTGTCCTGCTCGAGTATATAACCATAAGGGTTTTAAGTCAGCATACCACAAAAATACTTACACATCCATTTTTACTGCTGTACTATTCCCAATAGCCAGGGAATACAGCCACTCTGGGTGTGTCCATTACAGTGAACAATGTACCATACAATATGGTAAACAAGTCAAATGAACTCAGAATCACCCAGCCTCTGTATCCCAAATGTTGGAATTTTCCATACCATCCAGTCAAAACAACAGCTTCTGATTTTTTGCTTTGTTTTGTTTTTCGAGACAGGATTTCTCTATATTGTTTTGGAGGTTGCCCTGGAACTCCTTCTGTAGACCAGGCTGACCTCGAACTCAGAGATGCACCTGCCTCTGCCTCCCCTGTGCTTGGATTAGGATTAAAGGTGTGTGCCACCAACGCCGGCTTAATAAATCAATTTTTAAAAGTGAACATTTTATTTTGTAACTGTTTCTGCTTTCCAAAGTATGCCACTGCATCAGACAGAAAAATCTTAGATTTTTTTTTTTTTTTTTTTTGGTTTTTCGAGACAGGGTTTCTCTGTGGCTTTGGAGGCTGTCCTGGAACTAGCTCTTGTAGACCAGGCTGGCCTGGAACTCACAGAGATCCGCCTGCCTCTGCCTCCCGAGTGCTGGGATTAAAGGCGTGTGCCACCAACGCCCGGCAATCTTAGATGTTTTATTCTATTTATGTGGGGAAAGAAGGGGTTTACACATTGGGCCATCTCAACTCATAAAGCTATTTTTAAATCTTCAATTATGTCAACAGATCATAAGCCAAACCATAAGTATTGAGAGGTACCATAAACAAACTGACATTTCATTACTCAAGGAATCAAATTGAGGGCCTCAGGAATTCTAGACAAGCTCAGGACCATAAAACTATGTATCACCAGTTCTAGACTTTTTTTGTTTGAAACAGGGTTTTACTAGCCCAAGTTGGCCTCCATTTTGCTGTCCTTCCTCCACCTCCCAATTACCAGTCTCTCAATTTAACCACTTAACTTTGCTTCTCAAGTCACATACTACAAAAATCACCTTTAAGAATGAAAAATCTGGGCTGGAGAGATGGCTCAGAGGTTAAGAGCACAGACTGCTCTTCCAGAGGTCCTGAGTTCAATTCCCAGCAACCACATGGTGGCTCACAACCATCCATAATGAGATCTGGTGCCCTCTTCATGTACAAGGAGGCAGGATGTTATATCCCTAATAAATAAACCTTTAAAAAAAAAAAAAGAATGAAAAAAATCGATGCTGGTGTTAGTGGCACACACCTTTAATCCCAGTGGAAGGCAGAGGCAGGTAGATCTCTGTAAGTTCGAGGCCAGACTGGTATACAGAGAAAGTTCCAGGACAGCCTCCAAAACAATACAGAGAAACCCTGTCTAGAAAAACAAAACAAAAAATGAAAAATCTAGCCAGGCAGTGGTGGTGCATGTAGTCCTTTAATCCTGGTACTCGGGAGGCAGAGCAAGGGGAAATCTGAGTTCAAAGCCAGCCTGGTGTACAAGTGAGTTCCAAGACACCCAGGGGCACAGAGAAATACCCTTTCTCGAAAAACAAATCCTGAAAAAACAGTGGAGCAGGTCTTTAACCCCAGCACTACACAGAGCTCCAGGACAGCCAGCACTACAAACACAAAGAATGAATAAATGGCCTGTCATGATAGCACACACCTTTAAGGCCAACACTGAGGAAGCAGAAGCAGGCACATCTCTGGGGTTAAATGGGTGTCCCAGAACACATAGCAATGATTTTCCCATCTGCTCTTTGATAACAATTGAAAATTTGTTTGCTTGGGAGGAGAGGTCTTAAATTTTACCCCACAGGCTCATATACTGGGGAATTTGGTTGGTAGCTTAACAACTTTTTAAGGACTGGATCCTGGATTCAAAAAGTTCCAATCTAATAAAAGAATTACTCCATTGGTAGAGTCATATTAAGGTGGCATTATGGGGGGGGGGGTGAAGCCTAGCTTTAAAAAAAATAAAATACTGAAAATGCCAGGCAGTAGTGGCACATGTCTTTAATCCCAGCACTTGGGGAGGCAGAGGCAGGTGGCTTCTGTGAGTTCAAGGCCGGCCTGATCTACAGAAGGAGTTTCAGGGCAGCCTCTAAAACAATACAGAGAAACCCTGTCTTGAAAAAGCAAAAAAACAAAAAAAACAAAAAAAAAACTGGAAACATAACTCTCAAAAAACACATTTTTTTCCTTCTCCCATCAGCCTCTATTTCCTAGAAGGCAGTAAGCAGGCAAGCAGCTTCTGTCACGTTTCAGGCCCAAAGCAGTCAGCCTTGGAATATAACCTCTGAAACTGAAAGAAAATAAATAAATTTTTCCTATTCACAATTATCTTTCAGGGTTGGATATACACTTCAGCTACTAGAGTGCTGCTTGCCTGTGGCTATGAGTTCCAGGACAGTCTAGGAAACCCTTTCTCACAAATATTCAAAAGTATTAAGCTCTTCTTTGGGGCATCATCACTGCAATGAAAAACTCACTAATGGCAGACACAAGGCCTGTTGGTAACCAACCACACACACTCACACAGTAATAGCTGGGGACTAAGTACTGTGTTTGGGCAGGCTTGACAAATGATACACGTGTCTCTAACCAAAATTATTTAACCTTTACAAACAGGTATAAACAAAACAGAACTGCCCCTAGAAAAACCTACATTCTATTGGAGCAGAAGATACCAGGTACTACTGTCAAGAAATTACATACTCAAAGGCAACAAAGAATAAAGGAGGAAGAAATTGTAAGTAAAAGAAAGCATTAGACAATGTCCCCTCTATCCAAATTCCACCTCTCCTTACTCTCTAGATTACCATCACCCTACCCCTGCTAAGACAATTCGACACAAGCATGTCCCAGCTACTCAGAATACAAACAGGATGAAGGGTTGTTCTCAGGAGTTCTGGCCAACGTAGGCAATAAAAATCAGAGACCCATTCCTTTAAAAACAACACAGGAAACCAGGCAGTGGTGGTGCACACCTTTGATCCAAGCACTCAGGAAGCAGAGGCAGGCAGATCTCTGTGAATTTGAGGCTAGCCTGGTCTACAAGGTTCCTGGACAGGCTCCAAAGTTACAGAGAAACTGTCTCAAAATACCAAAAAAGAGGAAATTGAAGCCAAAAAAGGTGACTTAACCAAAGTTATGTGGCTAGCAGTTTAAGAGTCAGGATTTAAATTGATCCCCAACCTTAAATTCCTCATATTAACTTCCAAAGACTCTGCAGTCTATGTATTCTATCATGCTCCAAGCAGGGAATCAAAGGGAAGGACTGAAAAGAACTTAGTTGTTGTGGCTGATATTAAAGACTCTCCTATTTGTTGTATTGTGTGTGTGTGTGTGTGTGTGTGTGTGTGTGTGTGTGTGTACACGTGTAAAGAGGTTTTAAAAGGTTCTGAGTTGATCAAGACTGTGAGAGATTAATAATAAGAGATCCCCAACACTGTCAAAAACAAAACAAGGGAGCAAAGATAAGCTAAGCTTCATATTCTCAGCTAATTCAAAATACTCCAGTGATAAACTAGTATCTTCTCAGTAATTCTTTTCACTTCTAAATCTCTGCAAAATGTTTAGAGACGAGAAAAGGAGTAGCATGGCCTAAAGTACAGGCAGCTGAAAGGTAATAGTAGCTGGTTAGAAGAGTCAAGAACAGATTATCTTACATGGCACAGCCAAAACTGAAATTCCCAAAGTCTTACCTCATAGCAGCAACTGGAAGGCAAAATTAAAAAGGAAGAGCAAGAACAGCAAAGAGATATAATCTCCATATTTAACATCAATTTTCTACAAAGTATTTTGAAATCAACTGTGTTCCAACAGCAATTGACAAATAATTACCAAGCTAGTCTATTCCAAGTTAAAGCTACTTAAACTTCTCAAAATTCAACTGAATTATTGCCATCTACAAATGTATATGGATATGGTATAGAGGATGCATCATGGAGAAATTC
Organism: Mesocricetus auratus; assembly: GCF_017639785.1. Taxonomy (NCBI): domain Eukaryota; kingdom Metazoa; phylum Chordata; class Mammalia; order Rodentia; family Cricetidae; genus Mesocricetus; species Mesocricetus auratus. The sequence continues at coordinate 24,747,202 of NW_024429194.1, read as the reverse complement.
CATGAGACTAACCTTATATAGGGAGGAAAAAAGAATGAAATTAAATAGCCTCAGAAAGGAAAAGTCTGAAACTGCATAATCTTTCTACAGAGACTCCTGATTCTTATATTAGCAAAATATACACTTTAGATATTTTTTTATCCTTAAGTTCACACAAATCTGCAAAAGTTGGAACTATGCAGCCTTCCTAACTCCACTAAAAGAATGGTGTTAAGAGCCTGGTCTACAGAGCAAGGTCCAGGCTAGAATGGCCAGGGCTACACAGTGAAACTCTGTCTGGAAAAACCAAAAACAAAAGACTTCCTAGAAGGGCTTGAGAGTATGTACAGAAGAATGGGAAGCTTAACAGTCTCCCTGTGACTAGACTACAGGGGTAAGGTTAATGATAAGGAAATCTAAATGACATTATTACAGTATTTTTGAGACAGAAAAAAACTATGTTGTCCACACTTGCTCAAACCCACAATCTTCCTCCCTTTAGTTTCTTGAGTACTAGGACAAAGACATGGGCTATCATACCACAGTCTTTACTGTAATTATTCAGTGGAAGACCAGAGTTCATCCTAGCACTCACACTGAGCAGCTCCAAACCACCTGTAACTCTATCTCCAGGGGATCTCTAGCCTCTGTAAGTACCCATACATGTGTGCATACAGAGAGATACATAAAAATAAACCTTTAGGCCGAGCGTTGGTGGCGCACGCCTTTAATCCCAGCACTTGGGAGGCAGAGGCAGGCGGATCTCTGTGAGTTCGAGGCCAGCCTGGTCTACAAGAGCTAGTTCCAGGGCAGCCTCCAAAGCCACAGAGAAACCCTGTCTCGAAAAACCAAAATAAATAAATAAACCTTTAAAGATATCCTTAACACATAAACTGTTAAATTATCATTAACCTCTGAATAAAAAACCATGTAAACATTAATTTATAAATGACCTGAAAAGACGGGACTAGAAAGATGGCTCACTGGTAACAAGCACTGGCTGCTCTTCCAGACAGCCACAGTTCCCTTCCCAGAACACACATGGTAGCTTACAACTGTCTGTAACATCAGTTCCAAGGAATCAGATACCCTCTTCTAAATTCTGTGGGCACCAGGCGTGTACAGGGTGTGCGTACATACATAGAGGCAAAATGCTGATAGACATAAATAAATCTTCAGCAATTTTAAATGAACTAAAAAGGAAAATAAAACTGTTGGACTTTATTTTTATAAACTTGCTTTCCTTACTAAGACACTGAATTTTGTGCTAAACTTTAGCAAAGATAAACACAATGAAGGTATATCTGCAACAGGTGGTACCTATCTTTAGCCCTAGCTATTCTGGAGCCTGGGGTAGGAGGATCCCTTCAAACTACAAATGAGATCAGACAGGGCAACATAGTAAGAACCATCTCCAAAGGGGAGTAAAAAAAGCCCTGAAAACAGAACATTTCTTGTTTATTTTCTGGGTACAAAATAGCGTGAAAGGTTTCATTTAACTCCTATTATTCCTTTGTTCAATCACAGATGTTCTTTATTGGAAGCTGTCTTAGGACATTCGAGTACCATTTTTTCATATATATTTTGGTTGTTGTTATTTCGAGTACTGCTTAAGACCTAATGCCTGATTTGTTGTTCAGTCAGTAATTAGAGACAGGGTTTCTCTGTAGCTTTGGAGCCTGTCCTGGAACTTGCTCTGTGAACCAGGCTGGCCTCAAACTCATAAATGCCCCTGCCTGCCTCTGCCTCCGGAGCACTAAGATTAAAGGTGTGCACCACCAGTGCCCCACATCACAGTAATTCTTAAGTTATTATAGAAAACAATTTTGTTAAGCATTATGCAGTTAAAAAATAGTACTGCCTAGCGGTACCAGGTGGTGGTGGTGGTGGTGGTGCACGCCTTTTGTCCCAGCACTCGGGAGGCAGAGGCAGGCGAATCTCTGTTGAGTTTGAGGCCAGACTGGTCTACAGAGTTTTAGGACAGCCTCCAAAGCCACAGAGAAACCCTGTCCTGAAAGAAAAAGAAGAAGAAAGGAGAAGGAAGAAGGAGGAGAAGGAAGAAGGAGGAGGAGGAGGAGGAAGAGGAAGAGGAGAAAAGCAAAGCAAATGCTGCTTACTCAAGGGCTAGTGAAGGCAGGTCACTTAGATAATAATACATGCCTGGTATGTGAAAAGCTCTAGGTTTCATTCTCAAAAAAATTTATACCTTTCTGAAGCTAGGCAGACATCTCTGGTTAAGAGCACTTACTGCTTTTCTGTACTGATAGCTGTATCAAGTGGCTCACAATCAACACTAGTGTAACTCCAGTTCCAGGGAATCCAATACCCTCTTCTGGCCTTCACAGTAATCCACACAGATATATCCAATACAAATTTTTTTTTAAATTACACAAATTCTATCCCGTTTAATATTAAATCTTTAAAGTATCTGCCTAGCATTCTAGTTAATGCCATAGGTACTTTTTAAAGATTTTTTTATTATGTATAGGGTGTTTTGCCTGCATGTATGTCTATACGCCAGAAAAGGGCACCATATCTCACTATAGATGGTTGTAAGCCATCATGTGGTTGCTGGGAACCTCAGGAAGAGCAGTCTGTGCTCTTAACCTCTGAGCCATCTTTCCAGTCCACCATAGGTATTTTTTAAAGATTAATATGCTTTAATTATGAGCATGTGTACTATTTGTCTGGATATGAACACTGAGTACACATGACCCACCGAGTCTGTTAAAATGACCTTGGCCAGCCTGGTCTACAGAGCAATTTCCATGACAGCCAGGGATACACAGAAAACTTCGAGGGCGGGAGGAGAGGGGAGAGAGTTATAGGCATGAGTCACCTGATTTGGATACTGCTGTTGTAGAATAATCTTTTTGTACACTGTGAAGACATGTCATTCTGATTCATTTAATAAAAAGCTGAAGGGCCGGGCGGTGGTGGCGCATGCCTTTAATCCCAGCACTTGGGAGGCAGAGGCAGGCGGATCTCTGTGAGTTCGAGGCCAGTCTGGACCGACAGCCTCCAAAACAATACAGAGAAACCCTGTCTCCTAAAATCAAAAAAATAAAAATAAAAATATAAAAAACTGAAGGGTCGGCCAGGGGGTGGTAGTCGTGGACGCCTTTAATCCCAGCACTGAGGAGGCACAGGCAGGCAGATCTCTGTGAGTTCCAAACTAGCCTGGTCTACAAGAGTTAGCTTGTTCCAGGACAGCCTCCAAAGCCACAGAGAAACCCTGTCTCAAAACACACAAAAAAGCTGAGGGAATGGAGTGATGGCTCAGTGATAAAGAGCACTGAATGTTCTTCCAGAGGACCCAAAAGCACCCACAAGGCAGCTCACAACTGTCTAACTCCAATTCCATGGCAAAACACCAAAGCACATAAAATTTTTTTTAATAAAAAGCTGAACAGTCAATAATAGCTAGCCTGGATTTTCAAGTACACAGGATGCTGGGAGGAAAAGGGGAGGAGTCACCAGCCAGTCAAAGAGGAAGCAGCATGGGAAGTACAGAGTAAAGGTAATACAGACAGCCAGGTGGTGGTGATGGTGGCAGTGGCGGCGGCGCACCCCTTTAATCCCAGCACTCGGGTAGCAGAGGCAGGCGGATCTCCGTAAATTTAAGGCCAGCCTGCTCTACAATGCTATCCAGAGAAACCCTGTCTCAAAAAACCAGAAATATAAATTTAAAAAAAAAGCCACAAGACAAAAAGCAGACTGATAAAAATGGATTAATTTAAGTGGTAAGAGCTAGTTAGTAACAAGCCTAAGCTATTGGCCGAGCTTCCATAATTAATAAGTAGTCTCAGTGTGATTATTTGGGAGCAAGCTGGTGGGACAGAACACCTACATGCTAGGAACTGAATCTGGTTCTGTGGAAGAACAAGAGCTCTTAACCAATGAACCATTTCTAGCCACTCAAGTTACTATTAGTTTACTTTCCAATTGTCTTTCAGGCTGGGCACAGAAATAGAACCCAAGACCTACTGAGTCATACCTCCAGCCCACTTGTACATTTTTTGTTTTGTTTTGTTTTTTGTTTTCCGAGACAGGGTTTCTCTGTGGCTTTGGAGACTGTCCTGGAACTCAAAGAGATCCACCTGCCTCTGCCTCCCAAGTGTTGGGATTAAAAGTGTGCGCCACCACCACCCAGCTCACCTGCACGTCTTAATAAAAGTTAATGTATGTACAAAAGGATTTTATCTTATTTATTTTGGTTTGTTTAAGGCAGTCTTGGACTAGAGATGGTAAAGAGGTTAAAAGCACTGCTCCCCTTCCAGAGCACAAGGCTTGATACCTAGCAGCTACATGGTAGCTCACAACTATTGATCTACTTTCCAGGGACACCAGACAAAGCATACATACATACCTATACATACTAAGTTTTAAAAAAAAAGAAGACAGGGTCTCTCTGTAGCATGAACTGTCCTCACACTGAATTACATATCCCGTACTAACCTTAAATTTACAATTCTCCTGAAAATGCAAATGCTGGAATTATTGGCATAAACTCCTTGTAAAATTCTTATGTCAGGATTTCTAAATGCAGAAAACATGCCTTTAGAATGTCTATAGAATGCCTATCTATGATAAACACTGTATTACATTCAGACAGAGGTGGCGAGCACCTTTAATCCCAGCACTCGGGAGGCAGAGGCAGATGGATCTCTGTGAGCTGGAGGCCAGCCTGGGCTACATAGTGAGTTATAGACAGCCAGGTATACACAGAGAAACCCTGTCTCAAAAGAAAAAAATAAACCAAAAAAAAAGTCATATACCAATATAATTCTTTTTATCATTTGGGGAAGGGCTTTAGGTGCTGGCAATTAAACCTAGACCTTCATATTCTGATAGACATTGCAACAAAACTCTTGTGTCAGCTATATGAAACAGCAAAACTTCAAGAGCACATACTGCTCTTTTTTTTTTTTTTTTTTTTTTTTTTTTTTTGGTTTTTCGAGACAGGGTTTCTCTGTATTGTTTTGGAGGCTGTCGGTCCAGCCTGGCCTCGAACTCACAGAGATCCGCCTGCCTCTGCCTCCCGAGTGCTGGGATTAAAGGCGTGCGCCACCACCGCCCGGCCCATACTGCTCTTTTATTAAAGATTTATTTACTTATTATGAATATAACATTCTGCCTCCATTTATGTCTACACACCAGAAGAGGGCACCAGATCTCATTAGGGATGGTTGTGAGCCACCATGTGGTTGCTGGGAATTGAACTCAGGACCTCTGGAAGAGCAGTCTGTGCTCTTAACCTCTGAGCCATCTCTCCAGCCCCCAAGCACATACTGTTTTAAGTACTTTTTATACTCCTAGAAATGTTGGTAAACAGAAAGCAATGGATAAATACGTACTGGTAAACTGTCATCTAGTTTTTTAAAAAGCTATCAAAATTAAACTTAAATTAATTTACCAAAGTTGTCTTTTGCCTCAACAATTCTTTAATAGTGAGCTAGGGATGTAAAGTGCTTACCCATACACTTACAAAAAACCCTGAGAGTTCATCCCCAGCACCAAATAAGCCATGGTGATGCATAGATTCATAGCTATAATCCTAACACTGAGAAAGTAGAGGCAGAAGGATCAGGAGATCTTTCTTCCCTATCTTTAAAAAAAAAATATTTTTAAATTCTTACAAGTACCTGATTTGGTGCTGAAGACATGGGTCAGTGGTCAAGAACACTTGTTGCTCTAGCAGAAAGACCTACTTGGGTTCCTAACACCCACATGATGGCTCACAATCATCAACTTCAATTCCAAGGGCACTATCTAACACCCTCTTCTTACCTCATGAGCACCATGCATACACTAGTGAACAAACATGAAAGCAAAACATTCATACATGTAAATTTTTTAAGCATTTAATTTTGTTGAGTACATGTCTGTAATCCATTCACTAGGACCTGGAGACAGAAATTCAAAGTCATCCGTGGTGGCTCCATATTGAAGTTTCAGGCCAAACTCAGCTACATGAGACCCTTTTTCACCACCACCTGAGGAAAAAAATCTAGCTAATTTTAATAAGCCTAGCTGAAAAAAATCGTATCTTACACTAGCTACAAACTTCAGAAGTTAAAAGAGCTGAGAGTGGTGGCATTCACTTTAATCCCAGCACTGGGAAGAGGTTCTAACTCTGAGTTTGAGGTCAGCCTAGACTACATTGTGAGCTCCCAACACAGCCAAGACTACACAAAGAGACCCTGTCCAAGAGGAGTGGGAAATGGGGGGGAGTCTATTTTTCATAAAGAACTATCACATCAAAGAAAACTGTAGCTGACACTATGTTAGTGTCACAGCACTATGAAAATGAAAAAAGATCTCTACTCAAAGATTTAAATAAAATAAAGGGGTCAAAGAAAGACTGTGTATGGAGAGATGGCTCAGCAATTAAGAGTACTGGCTCCAAATTAAAAAAAAAAAAAAAAAAAGAGTACTGACTGCTCTTCCAGAGTACAAGGATTAGATTCCCAGCCCCTACATAGGGGCTCACAAATGTATAGAAAAAACTCCATTTCTAAGGGAACCAAAACCCTCTTCTGGTCTCCACAGGCAATAGGTACATATATGATACACAGTCACACACATGGTAGTCATACAAACATTGTACCCATATACATAAAAAAACTAAAAAAGTCAAAGATTGAGCTGGGGAATAATTCAGTGGTAGAGCCCTTGACTAGCAATGTGAGGTCAAAGATTGAGTAGTATTTGCTGGCACATTCCTGCAATTTCAATATTCAGGAAGACCAAGCAAGGGGATTAGAGTTTATGGCCATCTTGGTCAACATTATGTAACAAGACAGGGTCATTAAAGAAAAAAAAAATAGCACAGAGAAGGAAGATTGGGAGAGGGGAGGATCCACCTTCTGGTACCACTACCACCAAAGATCTAGTTTAGAAGTCAAGGGGTAAAGCGGGTGGTGATGTCAAATGCCTTTAATTTTGGCCATCACTAAGGAGGCAGAAGCAGGTGACCTCTAGTTTGAGGCCACTCTGTTCTACAGAATGAGTTCTGGAAACCCTGTCTCAAAAGCCAAGAAATCAAAAAGAAAAAAAAAAAAATAGATGCTGTTAAGAGATTTTACTGAGCACTTACAATTCCAGGCTTTGAACTCAATAAGGGGGAGCGGGTGAGTAAAGTAATTATATAAAATGGAATGCACACTAAAGCAAAGCAATAGAAGGAAAATAATGAAGACTAAAAATCTTACAGAAGCTGTTAGAAACCGGACGTTGGTGCTGCACACCTTTAATCCCAGCACTCAGGAGGCAGAGGCAGGCGGATCTCTGTGAGGCCAGCCTGGTCTACAGACCAAGTTCCAGGAAAAGCTCCAAAACAATACAGAGAAACCCTGTCTCGAAAAACAAACAAACAAAAAAAAAACAAACAAACAAAAAAAGAAGCTGTTAGAAGTATACATACACATTTACAAAAAGATACATGATGGGGACAAATCAAAAATCTGAGGTTCCAAGAACACAAAGCAATAACAAAAAACTAATGCGATATTAAAGTCAGAAGTTAACATACCTTTTTGTGCATTTTTTAAATTATTTATTTATTATGCACACAGTATTCTGCTTGCATATATGTCTGTCTGCAGGCCAGAAAGAGGGCATCAGATCTCATTATAGATGGTTGTGAGCCACCATGTAGTTGCTGGGAATTGAACTTGGGACCTTTGGAAGAACAGTAAGTGCTCTTAACCTCTGAGCCATCTCTCCAGCCCAGCATTTGTTTTCAAGACAACTGCAAGTACTTAGTTTCAGAGGAAAAAGTAAAGAGGGAGGTACTACACACGATCTTCCTGAACCCCTCTAAGGACATCAAGCTGCTTAAGTTACAATTGAACAGTGAATTTCAGATGGGCTGTGAGAACTCACTGACTTTCCAGACCATAAAGTCTTCAAATTGAGTTCATCTTATGACAGCACAAGGTACATCTATTTATTCAGAGTACCACCCACAGTAAAGTGAGCAGGAATTTAAGTCAGAATAGATAGAATTCACTAGCTATGACAGTCAAAAAGATAAGTATACACTAAAATGCTCTAACTCAAGGCTTCAATGTTGTGGAATATTACTGTAACTACTTTAATATAACTTTAAATGTAAAGGTGTGTTACAATTGTTTATGCTGCATTTGTTTAATTATGTAAAGGTGTGTTGCTTTTTGTTTATACTGTTTAATTATGCAAAAATGTGCTGGTTTCAACTTGCCTGCCTAAGGCACCTGATTGGTCTAAGAAGATGAACAGTCAACAGGTAGGCATTAGAGAAATAGCCATGGGCAGAAAGAATAAGTAGAAGGTAGAATCGAGAAAGGCGGGAGATGGGGGCTGGACACATAGAATGAAAGGCAAAAAGCCCCCAACACAAAATTGTAGATTAAGAGAAACATGCTAATTTTTGTTATAAAAGATATAAGCCTAAGCTAAGATCTAACGTTTGTAACTAATAAGTCTCCCTGTCATGATTTGGGAGCTGGTTGATGGACCATAGAAATCCTGTTACACTTCAGTTTATAAATAGCTTTCAAAATCCATGTATGGCAATACTATATTTACAGAAATAATGCATCCCAATAAACTGAAATTAAAATGGTGAGTTATTAACATAAGCTGGAGAGAGAAACTAAGTTTTTGCAACATACCAAAACATTACTGTGGCTTTAAATGATTAACTATTAAGCCTGCCCTAGTGGTACAACTGTAGTATGTGCTACACAAGACAATGACAGATCACCTTAGCTACATGGCAAGAGCATCATTCAAAAACAAAAGCCAACTACTAACAATAAGTAACGGAAATTTTAAAAAAATATGAAACTGCCCAGGATGCCCATCCTCACCCCCACAGGGTTTCACTGTGTAGCCCTGGCTGTCCTGTAATGTACTTTGTAGAGAAGGCCTCCAGATCAGCCTGCCTCTGCCTCCAGAGTGCTGAAATTAAAGGTGTGAGCCACCACCCCAAAGTTCACATTGTTTTTTAGTGCACAATTTCAATTTAACTTACAGTCTTTAAGTGCACACTTATCTGGCAAGCTACCAAGTAACACACTTAAAAAATCTCAGCACAGCCGGGCGTTGGTGGCACACGCCTTTAATCCCAGCACTCGGGAGGCAGAGACAGGCGGATGTCTGTGAGTTCGAGGCCAGCCTGGTCTACAAAGCGAGTTCCAGGACAGCCTCCAAAACAATACAGAGAAACCCTGTCTCGAAAAACCAAAAAAAAAAAAAAAAAAAAAAACTCAGCACTTTGAGAGGCAAGAAATAGACATTTTGAAATTGGTTTAGCTTTGTCTCCAAAGAAAATCATTTCACATTAGCAATGGATATAGTATCTGGTTTCTACAAGGTTTGTTTCCTTCAACAATCTTTTTTCTTTTCTGACACAGGCCTTTGCCTTTGGTGAACTAGAACTTAAGTACTTACTATATGACCTTGAACTCAGGATTGCCTGCCTCTCCCTCTCTACAACGCTAGGATTAAATAAATGTACAACCAAACCCAGCCTTCAAGAAACTTTTTTTCTTGGGGGGGGGGGTTCAACACAGGGTTTTCTGTATTGTTTTGGAGCCTGTCCTGGAACTTGGTAGACGAGGCTGTCAAGAAACAATTTTTTAAAATATCTATATTATTGGAGCTGGAGAGATGGCTCAGTGATTAAGAGCAATAGCTGCTCTTCCAGAAGTTCTGAGTCCAGACACACAAAAAGACCAGTCTTAAAAAAAAAAAAAAAAAAAAACACACACACACACACACTATTATTGCCAGGCTGTGATGGCACACACCTTTAATCCCAGAACTTTGGAGGCAGAGGCAGGCAGATCTCTGAATTCCAGGACAGCCTGGTCTACAGTGTGAGTTCCAGGACAGTCAGGGCTACACAGAGAAACCCTGTCTCAATAGGCAAAAACAAGACAAAAAAAAGTTTTTCACGACAACTAAGTACAGTACAAACAGCTAGAATGATTTTCCCAAGTCAGTGTTTCATAATGTAGCCCAGGCTGGCCTTGACCTCCTGAATCTGGAGCCTCACAGGTGCTGAGTTTATAGGCATGGGCCACCATGCCCAGTTAGAACACAGCCTTCCATCATTTTTGAGACAGGGTCTTGATATGTAGCATTGGCTGTCCTGGACTCATTAGGTAGACCAGACTAGAACCCAGAGATACCCTTGCCTCTTCATGGCACAACTTCATGAATTCCTTCTTAAATTAGGCACAACCAGGAAAATATCAAACAGAAAACAAAGCAGATAAGCTGCCTCAATCACAAATTCCTTTTTCTTCTAGCCAAAAACACTGAAGAAACCACCAAGAAAATCAAACGGCCTCCGGGAAAAACATACTTATTCCAAAGATCCACCTGGAGCACAAGTGGACAGTGTAAAGAACTAGTAGTTCACAAAGCTTAAACACCTGCTAAGAAAGAACTACAAGCACTAAAATTAGACTTAGTATAATAGTGCTAGTTTTTTTTCCTTATGTGGCCTAAACTCCTTTTCTCAAGCCTAGTCTTGTTAACTGCAACTTAAGACTATATGAGGCAGAGCTGGCCGTAGTGGCCTGTAATCCCAGCACTCAGAGACTAAAGCATGGTAATTCAATGCCAATCTGGCTACACAGGGCTACATATCTAGACCCTGGCTCAAAATAATTAATGCAATAAGCAAGCAAGCAAAAAATATTCTATTGGCTTGATATAAAGCCACAAAGGTGACAGACACATCTAACCTGGTACCTTGGTAGAAAATCAGTTAGGAGAGCTAGAAAGAGGCCAAAACCTCTATCAAACCACAGGAAGCATTCAAGAATCCGCTGGGGTCAGATTCTGCATGTAAGGGTTACACAAGACAATGTACCTGAGTTTGATATCCAGGACCCACATAATGTTAGACAGAGCAAACCAATTCCACAAAGTTGACCACTCCCTACCACATGTAGAGCAGTAAATGAAAATCTACTGGAAGGGGCAAAGAAACCAAGCACAAGACTGATGGCTTACTTGACAAGGCCAGGATACCATTACTCTTCAAATGCACCTTCATACACACCATAATCTGAAGTAATTCTTGCCCTCAGATGCCTAGTATCCAGTTGGGGAAAACAAAAGGAACACATCAACAAGTAATTCATTATAACCCAAAATAGAACCATATACAGACAGATAACCAAGAATTTAAAAAATCAGAAGATAGTCAGGCATTGGTGGCAAGTACCTTTAATCCCAGCACTCGGGAGGCAGAGGCAGGTGGATCTCTGTGAGTTCGAGGGCAGCCCACTCTACAGAGCGAGTTCCAGGACAGCCTCCAAAACAATACAGAGAAACCCTGTCTCAAAAACAAAACAAAAAAAATCAGAAGATAATTTAAAAAGTGAGCTGAAGGAGCTTTTGGTGATGGTACACACCTTTAATCCCAGAGACTGGGAGGCAAAGGCAGGTGGAACTCTGTGAGTTCTGAGGCCAGCCTAGTCTACAAAGAGAGTTCTAAGACAGTCAGAGCTGTTAAACAAAGAATCCTGGGGGGGAAGGGAGTTGAAGGGGTGGAGAGTATGGAGGGTTGAGTGGGTGAAGTTAAGTTTATTATATCGTCTGACTACTATGTACATAGTAGGTGCTTACTACTGGGTTTGAATGAGGGGAACATGAAAGCCAGATTGGTATCTATAAGAACTTTAAGTCATCAAATTACTTCAAGGCCAGTGTGGCAGAGCATGCCTATAATCCCAGCAGGAGGTAAAGTAGGAAGATGATTAGTCAGAGGTCTTCCTAGCTACATTTTCTCAAAAATTAATTAACTGTGCTTGCTAATAATAAAGTTAACACATTTGTTCATCCTTATCCTACTCATTCATTTGAGGAATGTAATAGGGGGCTAGAGAGATAGCTCAGTCGTTAAAAGCACTGCCTGCTCTTACAGAGGTCCTAAGTTCCATTTCCAGCCACCACATGGTGGTTCACAGCCATCTATAATGGGGTCTAATGCCCTCTTCTATCACGCAAGAATACATGTGAATAGAACACTCATATATATAAAATACATGAAAAAAAAATAAATCTTTAAAAAAAAACTCTTCCACTGGGCATTGGTGACCCACACCTTTAATCCCAGCACTCGGGAGACAGAGGCAGGCAGATCTCTAAGTTTGAGACCAGTCTGGTCTATAAGATCTAATTCCAGGACAGGCCCCAAAGCTACAGAGAAACCCTGTCTCAAAAAAAAAAAAAAAAAGTATTCTTACTGACAGGGACCAGGAACATCTACCATAAATTTCTAATATGAATATCCTTCTTGAGTGGCTGGGATATATTTTCCACTATCATTATATCTGCTGGGTTTCCAAAACCACCCAGTGAAGAATACTGCCTATTCACATTTTAAAGATAAAATGGAGACCAAATAGATTAAAGGACTAGATTAAGGTCACACTGATACTGAAGTAACATCAACTTTAAGTTAGTGATGTGTCTTCTCTAGGAGATGTCTCTCTTAAATAGAATAAGGAGTTAGAGGGCTCAGCAATTCAGAGCACTGGCTGCTTTTCCAAAGGCTAGAGAGATTCCCAGCACCTAATCCGCTGCTCACAACTGTCTATAATTCCAGTTCCAAGAAATTCGATGCCCTCTTCTGGCCTCAGTGGGGACCAAGCACACACTGGCACAGACAAGCATGAAGGCATAATTTTTACCCATACACATAAAAGATTTTTCAAAAGCCAGTTCGGTGGCGCACATCTTTAATCCTAGCACTCAGGAGGCAGGCAGATCTCTGAGCTCATGGACAACCTGGTCTACATAGATTTCCAGGGCAGGCTCCAAAGCTACACAGAGAAACCCTGTCTCAAAAAAACAAAATAAATAGCTTCAGTTGGTGTCCTTCACAAGGTGTGCTCAAAAGTAAGTGGAAAAGGGGGGCTGGAGAGATGGCTCAGAGGTTAAGAACACTGACTACTCTTCCAGAGGTCCTGATTCCCAGCAACCACATGGTGGCTCATAACCATCTGTAATGAGATCTGGTGCCCTCTTCTGGCCTGCAGGCATACACGAAGTGCTGTATACATAATAAATAAAATATAAAATCTTTTTTAAAAAGTGGGCTGGGCGTTGGTGGCGCACGCCTTTAATCCCAGCACTCGGGAGGCAGAGGCAGGCGGATCTCTGTGATTTCGAGGCCAGCCTGGTCTACTTAGCGAGTTCCAGGACAGCCTCCAAAACAATACAGAGAAACCCTGTCTCGAAAAACCAAAAAAAAAAAGGGAGGGGGGGAAATTTGTGCTAAAGAAAAAAAAAAGATGCCCCAAAGGAAAATAGCACACTTAAAAAGAATTCCTAAAAGTAGACAGTGATGTTTTAAGAAAGATGTTAAAGAGTGACAGTACCAGTCTTGGAGCATGACTTAAAATTGAGACTGAGATTAAAAGAAAGACTCCTCTAGAAAAACATGGACAGTCCCAGTGTGGATGAATCAGAGGCAGAGAAAAAGACTGAAGGCAAAGTGACAGAAAAGACTAAAAGAAAAGGGGAAAAAAGCAAAGGGCTGGACCTAGTAGACACTTCAAAACTGTAAAGCTGCATGGGACATAAGTTTGGTTGGAAAGTCTGCACTAATTTCAGCTCTAACTAAATAAATGTCATTTGTTTTCTACTTTAATCCGGCTTTATTTCAGTAACTCAAAACCAAAATAACTCATTTGTTTTGGGAGCTTGAGTAAAATATATTCCAAATAATTTAATTAAAAAATGTTACTCCCCTCAGTCACAAAAAAACTGATTTTTACTTTTGTCTACTCTTATTAGATTCCCATCCATCTTTAATACTTGCTCTTTTTGTTTGTCTGTTTCAAGACAGGTTTCCTCTGTGTAGCTCTAGCAGTCCTGGAACTCAACTCTTAGACCAGGCTGGCCTCGAACTCAAAGAGATTCGCCTGTCTCTGCCTCCGGAGTGGTGGTATTAAAGGCGCCTCCTCCACCCGGCAATACTTTCTAATTTTACAATAGCATTTTCTGGAACTACCCGGAATTCTCAAACTTGTAGAAAGCATATGAAAAACCAAAACGCCTGATCAGACAAAAAGTGAATGTCAGCTGAGCAGACTTAAACACTACTCACAATTCTGAAACACGGTGAGGCAGATGGAAGCAATAATAATTACAGTGCTGCAATTCTATTAGTACAGTCGTAGAAAAGCAGTCATACACAAAGCCCAGTAGCAACTATGTTACAAAATAGAAAACCATACCAGGTCTTGGATAAACATGGAACAAGAAGTAAATTACTGTCCTAAGGTTTAATACTGAAGTAGCTGCATAAGCATAAAATGGGCCTCTAAATACCCTCCACAATTTATTATCCATAAATTTGCAGTAACTCCAAATTTGACACAAACAAGACCTCATATACAGGCCTCTTGCCTTTTTTCCTAACATAACTAAGACCTTTGTTTCCAGCATCAGTTTTTCACCCTACTCAATAATAGTTCTTTCAGCTTTCTATCTCGTATTTTTGTTTTGGTTTTAGAAATGAGATTCTAAGCTTCAACTTGCCGAGTCTTTAAAAAAAATTTAATGCCAAAAATATCTAAAAGTCAAGAGTAAAAGAAAGTTAAAAGACACCACTACAAGGCCTACAAACCGAAGAAAGCCTGGAGATCGGGTGATTTGGCAGCCAAGGCCAGATCGCGAGCTCAGACTAAGGAGACAGGAGAGCGGTTAGACCACTCGGAACAGAGTCACTGCGCCATCAACCGCCCCCCACCCCCACCCCACCCCACCCCCACGTTTACCTAGTAACATTCCCGCCCCCAACTAACGGAGCAAGGACACTAAAACCCAGAACCCCCGGCAAGAAGCTACAGCTAAAATCTCTCCCAGGCAAAATAAAACGCATTAACAGAAAAGAATCTGCTGGAAGGGTGGTAAGCCGTTTTCCTCTCATCCCCGAGGTAATCAGTTCCCTCCCCTCCACCTAGAGTAGCCACCCCACCCCCATTTTCTTTTTTTTTTTAATTCGACTAATGTTTCTCCGTTCTAACTAATTAAGGCTTTCTCTTATTCCGAGGAAGTGAAAGACAGAAGGCTAAGGTCCTAAAACCTTCGTTTTCTGAACACCCCTGCCTGTAACTTGTTCCCCTCATCACGAGGAAGAGTTGAACTGACGGGCGGACGGCGGAATGGGTTTTATGTAATCCACATATATTAATCGCCCGACTCGCGCTGAATGTTAATACGATTGGGATGACAATTGGCCCACCTCCCTCGGCAAGCCCCGCTTAACCTCTGCGTCCTATGCCCCTGCCGGTCTTCTCAGAGGATGCTGCTTCCCTCAGCCAAGTTTCTCGGCCTCTACCGCGGCCGCTGCCAGCCCGGCAGGCACGTCGTCGTCCTCCCTCAGCCTCGACTGGCCCAGCCGGGAAAGCCGCCCTCCCCGCGTCAGCTCGGCCCGGCTCGCCGGCCCCCAACCGTCCCCCTCAGCGAGGAGACCACCACGGCGGCCCAAAGTCACTCCCGCCTCTCCCTCCTCAGACCCTTGCCTCACAACAGTTGTCACTCGAGCTGCTCCCTAGTTTCCATTTCCGGGCCGTCCACGGCCCAGAGCCTCCCTTTCCCTGTTTCCGGGCCCCCCCGTCCCATTTCCGGGGAACCCTTGCCGTCTTCACGCCCCCCACCTGCACTTCCGGCCCCCCACTTTCTCTCTTCCTAGACGCCCTCCAGGCTCCAAAGACCACTTCCGGTCCCCTCCCGGCCCCCGCTGGGCTCCCCCAGACCCGCACGCCCTACCCAGGTTCCGCCTAGGGCCTTCCTCATCTCGGGAGGCCAGAGCGGGGACCCAGCGCCCCCCCCACCCCCAAGCCGGTCGGCCCCGGCTCCTCAGGCCGCGGGCTCGCTCGAGCGCCTCACCCGTCAGCCTCGGGCTGGTCCTTCCGCGGCGCCGCCGCCGCCGCCGCCGCCGCCAGCGAGTCGAGCCGAGAGCCGCGTCGCCACGATGACACGAGCGGGCTGCTTGGGACTTTCGGCTCAGGCTTCCCAGTCCTTCCTCAGCCCCCTCCCGCAAGGCCCAACCCCGCCGCTCGGAACCGCGTCCCAATTACCTAGTTAGGCCCCAAAGTCTCCGGTCCGGACTCGGTGGCGCGACGGCAACTTCCACTGGCTCCCCCCCCCCCCAGCGGCGGCGGCGGCGGCGGCGGCTTGTCCTCCCTTCAATTATCAGCTGAGCCGCAGCACCGCGCCGCCGTGCGCCTCCGCCCGCGCCGCCTCCCTCCCCGCCCGCTCCACTCCAGCAGGGGACTACTTTGTCCTGAGGCTCCGGCCTGCGGGATCCTCCGCAGGACCTGCCCCGCTACCTATTTACAGCCCAACATAACGCCCCTCCCTCCCCAGCGCTCGACTCCACTCGGCGAGCAGCCTCCCGTCTCCTTCCGATCCCTTCAAGGGACCAGGAAGGGGACTTGGCGCTCCACTTGGTATCCCTCCGCTGGGGTCACCCCCGCCCCTCCGCGCTAGCAGGAACTAAATTCCACTCCGGGTCACCCAGGACCTGATTGTAAACATTTCACAAAGCAGGGTTCCTTGTGACCCCTGGCAAAGGAAACCACCGCCCCAAGTTGAAACCCCCACTGCCAACTCAAAAGCGGACTTCGCTTTCGACTGGGGCTGCGGCCCCCTGACCCCTGTCAAGCCCCGCCCCTTCCTGGTTGTCCTAGCGACGGCGGTGGCGTCCCAAGATGGCGTCGTGGCTGCCGGAGACTCTGTTTGAGATTTTAGGACAAGGCCCGGCGCCGAGTAAAGACTATTACCAGTTGTTGATCACTCGGACTCAGGCAAGTGCGAGCCGCGGGTTCCTGTCTCTCCTGACCCCCTTCCCCGCCCGGCCGGGCCCCGCGATGCGGGCCGCTCCAGGCAAACGGCCACCGTGGCCTGCCGGAAGCGCCGCGTCTCAGCTCACAGCCAGAGATCTCCCCGCGTCACCTCAGCCCCGCCGCCCGGGAGTCGGTTCTCTCCCTGAGGCCGACTGGTCCCTGGCGAGCCTGCCCCCCAATGCCGCCCGCTTCCCCTCCTACCTCCCGGCTTCCTACCCGTTGCGTTCCCTCCGCGCGCCGGAGAAAGACTGGCGTCCCTGCTTGCGTGCCGCCTCACCTCAGCGTGGGAAGCAGGGAAAGAAAGACTCAGCCAAGTGTCCCAAGGAGGAGCCGGCAGGGGGAGAAAGGGACAGTCTCTTCAGGGTAGGACTTAATCCTGGGGGATTTTTTTAAATAAAGAACCTCGACTTTGCCTTTACAATTATCACACCAAAATCCCTCTTTCTAACGGGAATGGCTGACCGAAAGGTCTTCCCTTACCTTGCAGGAGCCCCTTCTACCCCTTAGACAGTGGAGGGGGGGTTACAACAAAAATGTTTCAGCTGCTCTGCTCTCAGCCCCTCCCATAACGACATCTGCTCCACAACAATAAGAACTGGGATTATGTTATCGCTGGAGTAGAGTAACCCCGGGGGCCTTTTTTTTTCCTAGTGTTTTGGTTGTCAGGGGTGGGCTTTGGATAATGTATTGTGGCCATGAAACGCTCTGGTTGAGCTGGGTCTTCACAGAGAACACTGCAGATTCCTGGCCAAGCTTATCCTGGTCATTAAGCTGTTCATGCACCCCAAGTTTTAATAGGCCATATTCCCATGAAATTAAGTTTAAAACCTTGTGTTTGTTTGGGTCTGGGTTTTCATTATCCCATCTGTTTTTGTTTTTGTTTTCAGGAGCCCTCAAATAAAAGAGTAATGAATTAATATTTCTTTTACCTGTAAAACAATAATGATGTGTGCATTTACTTTTTACGTTCTGCAACTGTAATACTGCCTGTCGGTTTTTTTTTAAGTCCTTAAGAATTTGACAATTAAGATTTTTGAAGGTTTTGTTTTGGTTCGGTTTGGTTTCTTTGTTTTTGGTTTGAGACAGGGTCTCACTATATAGCCCTGGATGGCCTGGAACTCAACATGTAGACCAAACTGGTCCTGAACATAGAGAAATTCACCTGCCTCTACCTCCTGAATTAGGCATTGCACCTACCTTGAGAGGTGACGGTTTTGTTAGGTGGTTTGCTTTGTTTGATTTTTTTGTTTGTTTGTTTTGCTTTGTTTTGAATTGATTTTTTTTTCCTTTTCTCTTTGGTTCTGTGAGGGGTGGAACCCAGAGCCTTCTGCTTGCTAGACAGTTTTACTAATGCGCCAGACCCCCACCCCCATTAGCTTTAAGATCTTTGACCCTAATAATTCTCTTTGTATGACTGGCCTAAGACATAGGAGTCTTTTGGAATTATGTTTTTCCACTTACATCTATTGTAAGTGAGTTCAAATGTTAATTTGATTTTCAGTTTGCAGTCTTTACTGTGTCTTTAAAATTGTTCTTTGAACATTGTCTGGTCTCACAAGGAGGCTTCTCTTCCTTCGCTCCACCCCCACCTCACCCCTGATGCTTTAAGCCTCAGTGACTCCAGACCATGTCTGCATGCCGTTCTCTTAACTAATTTGCTATATGAAAACTTCCCAAAACATTTTTAACTTTGGTTTTCATTTCTTATTTTGGTTTTTCGAGACAGGGTTTCTCTGTATTGTTTTGGAGGCTGTCCTGGAACTCACTCTGTAGACCAGGCTGGCCTGGAACTCACAGAGATCCACCTGCCTCTGCCTCCCAAGTGCTGGGATTAAAGGTGTGCGCCACCAATGCCCTGCTTGGTTTTCATTTCTTAAGACAGGGCATCCTGTAGCTCAACTGTCTTGTACTCCTTCCTGATCATCCTGTGTCTGCCCCCCGCCCCCAGAGCTGGGATTATTACAGGCGTGAACCACAGTGCTTTAAAATAAAATAAAAAAACCTTTTCATTAACAGATCAACAACTGTTCTTTAAACTAGGAATGGTGGCACAGACCTTTAATTGCAGCACTGGAGAGGCAGAGGTAGGAGAATCTCCAAGTTCAAGGCAAGTCTAGTCTACATAAGAAGTTACAGGCAAGCCAGGGATACCTAATGAGGCCTTGTCTCAAAAATTAATAAGGAAAATATTTTAAAAGGACAGTTATGCCAGGCGTTGGTGGCACACGCCTTTAATCCCAGCACTCGGGAGGCAGAGGTAGGCAGATCTCTGTGAGTTCGAGGCCAGGCTGGACCGACAGCCTCCAAACAATACAGAGAAACCCTGTCTCGTAAAAAAACAAAAAACAAACAAACAAAAAAAGGACAGTTATTTGAGGTCATGTTCTTTTTATCACTCATTCATATGTAAAATCCTTCTCAAGACCTCTTCCTTATCAAGCATGCTTTTAATCCCAGCATTCAAGAGGCAGAGGCTGACAGATCTCTGAATTCAAGGCCAGTCTGGTCTACAGAGTGAGTTCCAGGACAGACTCCAATGCTACACAGAGGAGTTCATTTCAAATCTGATTAAGTTGACCTCTTTTCAAAATAAAATTTGTTGTAAAAAAAAAGTCAATCCGGGTGTTGGTGGAGCATGCCTTTAATCCCAGCACTTGGGAGGCAGAGGCAGGCGGATCTCTGTGAGTTCAAGGCTAGCCTGGTCTACAAAGAGAGTTCCAGGACAGCCTCCAAAACAATACAAATAAACCCTGTCTCGAAAAACCAAAAAAAAAATAAATAAATAATAAGTCAAAGGGGTCTGGAGAGATGTCTCAGCAGTGTAAGATCACTGACTGCTCTTCTAGAAAATTCCCAGCACCCACATGCTAGCTCACAATTGGGGACCACACATCCATGACAATACACCAATACACATAAAATTAAAAAAATACATTTTTTTTTTGTTTTTATGAGACAGGGTTTCTTTTTATTGTCTTGGAGGCTGTCCGTCCAGCCCGGCCTCGAACTCACAGAGATCCGCCTGCCTCTGCCTCCCAAGTGCTGAGATTAAAGGCGTGCACCACCAACGCCCGGCTAAAAAAAATACAATTTTTAAAGTCTTTCATTTAGAAAAGTAAAAAATAATTTTAGTCTTGAAATATACTGTGTCTGAGGACAGGATAATCTTTCTAAGTCTATGTACAGGAAATTGAATACTAATAAGAGGTAGCCTGGCATAAGTATTTTAAAACTGTGCTCTATAGAATGCTTTCTCTGGAGAAAGCCATGTCTCTCTTCTCTGTTGAAACCCAGTTAACCCTTAACAGATCTTTTTCTTTCTTTCTTTTTGAGAGGCAGTATTGGCACTACATGTTTTTCATCTCAGAACTCAGGAGGCAGATGGATCTTTATGAGTTCCAGGACAGCCAGGGCCACACAAAGAAACCCTGTTTCAAAAAACAACTCCCAAAAAGCCTTTTTTCTTGCCAGGCACAGTGGTACATTGTGTAATCCCGGTATCTGGTAGACAAGCAAGATCATTGAAAGTTCAAGGCCAGGATGGTCTACATAGAGTTCCAGAACAACCAGGGCTACATAGACCCTGTCTCATAAAACAAACCAAAAAATTCAAAACTTGTGTGCTGGGTGTGGTGGTGTGCATGCCTTTAATCCCAGCACTTTTGAGGCAGAGGCAGGCAGATCTCTGTAAGTTCAAGGCTAGCCTGATCTTCAGAGCGAGTTCCTAGACAGCCAAGGCTACACAGAGAAACCCTGTCTTGAAAAACCAATTAAGCTGGGCTTTGGTTGTGTACTTTAGTCCCAGCACTCAGGAGGCAGAGATGAGTTTGAGGCCAGCCTGGTCTACAGATTGATAGGTTCCAAAACTACACAGAGAGACCATGTCTCGAAAAACCAAGAAAAAGAAAGAAAGAAAGGAAGGAAGGAAGGAAGAAAGAAAGAAAGAAAGAAAGAAAGAAAGAAAGAAAGAAAGAAAAAACTTCTTGTGTTAGCAAGATGCCTCAGGAGTTAAAGGCACTTGCCACAAACCTAATGACCTGAGTTTGAACCCTGGAACCCACGTGATGGAGAGAATGGACTCCCACTAGTTGCCCTCTGACCTTCATGTGCATATTATGGTGTTCATGTGCTCGTACTCCCCCCTAACACGCACACACACACAAACACACACAAAAGAGACTATCATAGACTTGAATTCACAGAAGCCCCCCACCTCTATCTCTGATAACTAGGATTAAAGGCATATACTACCACACCTAACCATATTTATATTTTGTCCTCAGAGTCTCTACTTAGTCCAAGCTGGCTTCAAACTTGCCTTAGTGCCAGAATTGCAGGCTTTCACTAACCATACCTGCCATATGTTTTTATTCTTTCAGAGGCATTCTCAATGAATAACTTAAAGCCATAAAACACATCTCTGTAGCCGGGCGTTGGTGGCGCACGCCTTTAGTCCCAGCACTCGGGAGGCAGAGGCAGGCGGATCACTGTGAGTTCCAGGCCAGCCTGGTCTACCGAGCAAGTTCCAGGACAGCCTCCAAAGCCACAGGGAAACCCTGTCTCGAAAAACAAAAAACAAAAAACAAAACAAAAAAAAAAAAAAACACATCTCTATAATCCCAGCACTCAGGAGGCTGAGGTGAGGAGATTTCAACTATAAGGCCTTTGAGGACTACATAGTAAGTTTGAGGCCACCTTAGCCTACATAGCAAGACCATCTCTAAACAGGAACAGGACCAGCAAGATGGTTAAAGGCACTTGCTAAATCTGATGACCTGAGTTCAGCCCCCAGGACCCACATGATTGAAGGAGAGAACCAACTCCCCAAAGTTATTTTCTGACTTTTACACATGCACCATAGTACATACACATAGATACATACAAATACATACAATTTTAAACTTTATCATAAATTTAAAGCAACTTTTACAACATAGCTTAAGGCCAATGTTCTATTCTCAAATCGTTCCTTAATTATTATATCCTAAGGCTTAGCAAAATGAGCACATTTTTCACAGCTGGACAATAGTGGCACAAGCTTTTAATCCCAGCTCTTGGGAGGAAGAGGCAGGTGGATCTCAGTGATATCAAGGCCAGCCTGGTCTTCAAATAGAGTTCCAGGACAGTCAGGATTTACACAGAGAAACCCTGTCCTAGGGGGGAAAAGGAAAAGGAAAAATGAGCACATTTTTCTTTTGGGGGAGTAGAGTAGGGAGGTAGACGGGCTCTTTCTATACAGCTCATACTGACCTAGACCAATTAACCTTGAATTTGCAGAAATCTGTTTACCTCTGAGTGCTAGGATTAAAACATATATCACCACCACCACCACCACCACAACTATATGTAGTCAATGTACTATTTTATAAATGAAAGATTCGTTCATTATTCTTACTCTAGTTTTAATAGTGTGTATATTGAATCCTAATGTTATGAGAACTAGTATATATATATATATATATATTTTTTTTTTCGAGACAGGGTTTCTCTGTGGCTTTGGAGGCTGTCCTGGAACTAGCTCTTGTAGACCAGGCTGGCCTCGAACTCACAGAGATCCACCTGCCTCTGCCTCCCGAGTGCTGGGATTAAAGGCGTGCGCCACCATGCCCGGCGAGAACTACTATATTTATGGTATATCAGGCTAGAAAAATACTTAAATATTACTTAAGCTGGGGGTATTTTTATATGTGACATCTAAGACAATCTCAATTATTTTTCTGAATATTGATGTTTTCCTTTGTCAACAACTATATATATGAGATTCCTGCCTCCAAAGAATATCCCATTCATCCAACACCTTTTTTTTATATGGCAGATACTATTCTAGAAACTGCGGAATTATCAGTGACAGCCACTTCCTCTCATGAAACATTCAGTCTACTAGGAACATTAAAGTTAGTGTTGTATACAGAGAAACCCTGTCTCGTAAAAACCAAAAAAAAAGGTAGTGTTGTAAATCTACAATTTTTTTCTAAAAGAAAGACAAAACATGGTTCTCACTACTTAGCCCAGCCTGGCCTTGAACTCAAGATGTCTTGCTTCAGACTCTTGCATGATGGGGTTACAAGCATGAGCCCTTCCTCCCAGTAAATATAATGCCCAGTGCATACATCATTCACAACCTATTGCCAAGTTAACAGCATAGATGCTTTAAAATCTGTGATTCCAAAAAGACCTAGAAAAGTGCTTTATATGGTTGAGGCTACTACTGTTACAAATATTTATAAAATAGTACATTGACTACATGCCTTTAATCCCAGCACTCGGGAGGCAGAGGCAGGCGGATCTCTGTGAGTTCCAGGCCAGCCTGGTCTACCAAGTGAGTTCCAGGACAGCCTCCAAAACAATACAGAGAAACCCTGTCTCGAAAAACCTAAAAAAAAAAAAAAAAAAAAAAAATTCACCCTGTTGTGAAGAACAAACAAACTAACAAATTCTATCTTCTTTATCTTCAAATGAAAGTGTTGCTTAAGAGCCAGTGACTTAAGTTTAATGTATAAAGTTTCAGAAACAATAACCATGGACTAAGGAAATCAGAAGTGGTTGATTCTTCCACTTGCATCTGATAATATAAATAAGGGATCCTCTCAGGAGTATCAACAGGTAATGTTCCCTGCCTCAGATAAAAGGAAGAATCAGTCAATAATGTAGTTTTTTTTCTTATTTTATGAAACACTACCCAGAACTACAAAAACCTGAAGATGTAGGAACATTGTTTGAAATGTTGTTCTCATGATATTGTGCTTACCTAGCTTGCACAGAGACCTAGATAGGTGTGATCCCTAACAACACAAAAACCGGGCCTAGGGACACGCACCTAAGGAGATGGAGGCTGTAGGATCAGCATTTCAGGGTCATCTTGGCAGCACAGTTTTAGGCCTACCTAAGCTACATGAACACTTTTCTATGCCTATGCCTAAAAAGAATAAAAAGAAACTAAAGGGTTGAACCTTTCTACTTTGTTGAGTATAAGACAAGTGGAATATAAGGTAGGCGCTGGGGGTGTGGCTTAGTGGTAGTGTGCTTCACCAACTGGGGGGGAAAACAGGACAAAGTATTACACTGACTAGCTTGATTTGGCCCCAAATGAAGGGATTTCTCTGGTAAATTGAAGTCATTTAACAAGCAATTATGAGAGGGAGGGATAGACACAGTTGTCTTTTTTTTTTTTTTTTGTGGTTTTTCGAGACAGGGTTTCTCTGTAGCTTTGGAGACTGTCCTGGAACTCACTTTGTAGACCAGGCTGGCCTCGAACTCAGAGATCCGCCTGCCTCTGCCTCCCGAGTGCTGGGATTAAAGGCGTGCGCCACCAACGCCCGGCCGTGCTGGGAACCGAACTCTTATATTTTTTTTTTTTGGTTGTGAGCCTAGCCTTTAACGGCTGAGCCATCTCTCCAGCCCGACACAGTTGTCTTGATAGCAGGTATTTGTTCCAAGAGGACCCAGGAATCAGAATCATGCTTTTCTGGACCCCATCCTCACACACACACACACACACACACACACACACACACACACACAGTCACACACACATACACAGTCTGTAACTTGCCCAGCCTCCTATCTGACTCTCTTAGCCCCTTTCTCCTCCTTTCCTGTAGCCCAGCACATTGAGCCCAGCTCCGTCCATCCCTCCTGGGGTGTTTTCATTTTACCCACTGAAGTCATTCACATCTTCCTGTGCTTCCTGATAGCCACAGCTGCAATAAACGAACCCTTCCCTACCCCACAGGTTGGGTCAGGTGTTTATAATAATAAACTGCATTATTCTTCTATTCCTCATGTCTGACACACTTTAGAAAAATGGTTCCCAACCCTGTGACACTCCAGGATGTACCTAATTAGAGTTGTGAAATGGCTTCTAATCAAATATTTTCAATTCCTCTTAAGTGGCATTTGGGGAGGAAGAGGGATGACCTGGTCCAACTAAACAGGATTAAACTCTTGGAAGTAAGTGTTCAGTGCTTTTCCTTGTAAAGTCACCAGAGGTCCCTCAGCTCTCACTTCAGGCTTCTGTAACACCTGCGCAGACCTCCAACCCCCACCTCCATTCCTGCAGGTGAGTTGTTCACTCAGCACCTATGAACACCCACTCAATCTGTCTCACCCCACATTGCCACAGAGCGACTGTATAATTATATGGGGCAGTAGAGCACTTAGTTGGGAGTCATTGAGTCATGGATCCTGGAGTCCTCCTGCTACCATGCAAGCTCTTGACCTGGGGCAAGGCTCTTAATTTATCTGGGCCCTAGTTGCCTCATCGGCATACTAAAGTTGCTAGGCTTAAAAGATCACTAAGGTTGAGTGCATCGCTAAAATGTTTTCCTATGTCAGTGGTGTTCGATCCTGAAGAAAGCACTGGATTTTCCTTTTCCTTAGAAAGGAAAGATTTTGTGTTGGTAGCTGTGTGGCCTTCTTCACCTCCCTACTGTTCCATCTTTTTTTGTTTTGTTTTGTTTTTTGTTTTTCGAGACAGGGTTTCTCTGTGGCTTTGGAGGCTGTCCTGGAACTCACTTTGTAGACCAGGCTGGCCTCGAACTCACAGAGATCCGCCTGCCTCTGCCTCCCGAGTGCTGGGACTAAAGGCGTGCGCCACCAACGCCCGGCTCCTACTGTTCCATCTTTTTCATCTGTGAAATGAACAGTTCCACCATGGCTGCTTTACAGAACAAGAGCCAAGTGACAGGGGAAAGGGTTAGGCCAGTGTTTCTCCATGGCAGGTTTCATGATCAAGATTGGGGCGTCCTGCACAAAACAAAATGATATTTGCTGCTTCTTTCTGGGACTTCTCAGACTTTAAAATCCTACTGTGAAAATGAGGCTGATGGCATATAAAAGAGGAGACTGTAGAAGAGATGACTATGATGCAAGTTGTTACACGCGTGCATGAAGTGGTCACAGTGAAACCTGTTGCTTTGCATAATGAATACATGCTAATAAAAACAGAACAAAACCCTGTTGTGTCATGAATCTCCAAGAGACTGTGGCTGAAGCTTTTTCCCAGTCATGTGACCCTGGAATCTCCTTCCCTGAGGCTTTTCAGGAGTGGAGACTATACCAAAGCAGCCAGCATCACCTTTTCCATGAAAAGAACTGGAGTAGTTACTCAGGCAACTGTCAGTGTTTTCTTTTCCTCATTTATTTTCACAATCAGCTTATATGTTCACAAAAATAACAAGTGGTATTTTCATTGGTGTTGCAGTTGGTATATGAATAAATTTTCATAAACTGATACCTTATTAATATTGTGTCTAACTTTTCCTTGCAAATTATCTAGGTATATGATCTTACTAGGTAACAGTGTAGAAATAATACATTTATTTTCTTAGACCTGTAGGTGTTTCTGTTTTTTTTTTTCTTCTCCAAATTGTGTGTCTGTTTCTGCTCAGCAATGGGTGGATGACACTAATGATTCCAAATGTTAAGCAGGCACTCTGCCACCGAGCCAAACCCCAGCTCCCCGAAGGTGACTTGTGTTCTTGTAAATTTCCTTCTGCCTAGAGATCTTGCTAACTCAGATACTAACTTGAAGTCTTTACCTGTAAATGATTTTAGATTTTCCTGTGACTAGTCCATCTCGTCTAAGAATAATGGCATTTCCTTTTTAATCATATTTAGTCTTGGGTATTGGGGTGGTGCTTTGTGAGAGGTTGTTTGGGTTTGGACTAGAGAAATGGCTCAGTGGTTGAGAGCACTGGCTTCTCCTCCAATGGTCCTGAGTTCAATTCCCAGCATCCACATGGTGACTCACAACCATCTATAGTGGAATCTGATGAAATATTTTTAAAAAAGATACTTTATGGATCTGAGTGTTGATCTGCATGTATGTCTGTACACCACATGTGTTCCTGGTGCCTTGAGAGGCCAGCAGGCAGCTTCTGATTCTCAGTGCTGGAGTTGCAGGCCGTTGTGAGCTAGCATGGGGTGTTGGGAACGAAGCCTGGTCCATCAGGAGCACAGAAAGTGATCTTAACCCTGAGCCATCCCTCCAACCCCTTTCTATAGGAGAAAGTCTCACCATGTATGCACCTGCTGCTAGTCTTGGACTTCTGATCCTCCTGCCTCCACCTCCTAAGTGCTGGGATCACCACCACACTCCAGATTGCACCCACTCTAGGTCTTCATCCTTGCCATGTTTATTCCCTGAACAAAGATCTCACTAACATTCCAAAGAGAAAAGATTTTTTTTGTAGACATAAGGGAATTCTGTCAGTATTTCACCACAAAATGTTTGGATTTGGCTTAAGTTTTTTTTGTTGTTGTTGTTTGGTTGGGGTTTTTTTGTTGTTGTTGTTGTTGTTTGTTTTTCCCTAAAACGAGATCTGACTATATAGCCCACACTGGCCTTGTCATTCTTTTTTCTTTTACTTTTTATTATTTGTGTATGTGATTATGCACATGAATATATGTGCATGGATATGTGTGTATGATGTGTGTGTATGGGAGTGAAGTTGGAATACATTTGCTGTGGCACCTACTTGGAAGCCAGAGAACAATTTTTTGTTTGTTTTGTTTCTGAGACAGGGTTTCTCTGTGTAGGCCTGGCTCTTCTGGAATTCACTCTGTACACCAGGCTGTTCTCAAACTCAGAGATTCACTTGCCTTGGGATTAAAGACTTGCACCATCATACTTTTTTTTTGGGGGGGGTTGGTTTTTAAAGACAGGGTTTCTCTGTGTAACAGCCCTGGCTGTTCTGGAACTCACTTTGTAGACCAGGCTGTAGATCAAGCAACTTAGAGAAGGAAGTGTTTATTGGGCTTATGGTTCCAGAGGCCTAAGAATCCATCATGGCAGGATAGCTTGGCAGCAGGCAGGTGTGGCAATAGGAACAGAAAGCCTGAGATCTCACATCCTTAGCCGCAAACATGGCATGGAAGTAAACAGAGGGCATATAAGCTCAAAGCCCACTACCAGGAGAGGTGTGAGCAGGGATCTGCTAGGGGCTTTCCTGTCATCATGAGGATTAACCAGCCTGGGAAGCCACCCTTGCCACCTTGCAGCTCAGGGGGAGCCCAAGATCTGTAACACCCTACGAGATGCTGTGTCCGCCATGTTTAGGACCGAAGGTCCCTTGGTCTTCCACAAAGGCTTGGTTCCCACCATGATAGCCAACTTCCCCTATGCAGGCCTGCAGTTCTCATGCTACTTGTCCTTGAAGCATGCCTACAATTGGGTCATACCTCCAGAAGGAAAGCAAACAGGGAACATGAAAAACTTGCTTTGTGGCTGGGGATCTGGAGTCATCAGCAAGACCCTCACATATTCCCTGGACCTCTTCAAGAAGTTCCTGCAAGTGGGAGGGTTCGAGCATGCCCGGTCTGCCTTTGGCCAAGTGCAGAGCTACAGGTGCCTCCTGGATTTCACCAAGCAGGTGCTACAAGCTGAAGGCACTTAGGGCCTCTTCAAGGGCCTGGCCCCCAGCGTGCTGAAGGCTGCCCTTTCCACAGGTTCATGCCCTTTTGGTACAAGCTCTTCTGTAACCTCTTCCACTGCCTAAGGAGAGAAGACAGCTGTGAGGGCCTAAGGTCTGCACTAGAGGCGCCTCCCCCGACAACACTTGCTATGAGTGCATACTGGATGATGGATGCTGCCTGGTTGGCCTTCTAGGCCTGCTGCCATAGGCATGAAGAGTCATTCACAGCCAATGGCAGAAAGGCAAGAGCCTTTTCCGACAAGAACAGAGAAGGGAGTGCTTGAGCTGCAGAAACAAGGCCATCAAGAAGGAGCCTGGCAATGTTTCTCCTCTGTCCAGTCCAAAAGGGGTCAGCCATCCTCTGTTTGGGGGGGAGAACTCTCCCAGGCCTGGTAAGAGCATGACTTGGGTAGAGAGGGATAAAACTGGGCTCTTTGCAGAATTCTAACTCACAACTTGGTCTGTTTCTCCTACCAACTCATTTAATAGACATTAAAGCAAATGGCACATTCCTTATAAATAAGCAAATAATAAATTTCCAGTGGTTGAGACTAGCAAAAGCAGCAGTTTTCTTATGCAGGAAATAATGAATAATGAGGGTCTGTCAGATGTCTCGATGGGTAAGTTTTTGTTCCCAGGATGATGACCTGAGTTTAATCTGACCTGGAAGACAGAGAGAACTGCCCTCTGACCAACACACACACACACCACGCAGGAACATATATCGCCCACATACATACAACATACACATAAATAAATCCTAAAATATAAAGAAATAAAGCCTGGTCTACAGAGGAAATTCCAGACCAGACAGTGCTACATAGTGAAACCCTGTTTTAAAAAGAAAAATAAACTGGAGAGGAATTGAAAAAGACAAGTAACACCAACATTTGGCCTCCATACATGTCTGCACACACACATTTAGAAAAACAAAGAAGAGCCGGGCGGTGGTGGCGCACGCCTTTAATCCCAGCACTCGGGAGGCAGAGGCAGGTGGATCTCTGTGAGTTCGAGGCCAGCCTGGTCTACAGAGCGAGCTCCAGGACAGCCTCCAAAACAATACAGAGAAACCCTGTCTCAAAAAACCAAAAAAAAAATAATAATAAGAAGAAGAAGAAGAAAGAAAAAGAAAAACAAAGAAGACTAAGGGTAGAAAATAGCACAATGGTAGTAGAGCCCTTGCCTAGAATATTCAAGGCCCTGGGTCTAATCCTCAGCACCATTTAAAAAAAAAAAGTTATTGCAGGCCTTTAATCCCAGCACTCAGGAGGAAGAGGCAGGTGGATCTCTGTGAGTTTGAGGCCAGTCTGATCTTCAAAGAGAGTTCCAGGGCAGTCTCCAAACCTACAGAGAAACTCTGTCTCAAAAAAATAAATAGATAAAATGAGAGTATTCTTTCATAGGCATTGAAAAAGAAATGGGCTCATAAATATACGGAGCCTAGAACTAGCATAGGGATAGCTCAGTTGGTAGAATACTTACCCAGCCTGCAGGAAGTGCCAGGTTTAACCCCCAACACTACATAAAAGCAGGGATGGTGGTCCCAGCACTGGGGAGTGAAGCCAGGAAGACCAGGTGTTCAGGGCTAAACTGGGTACACAGCCTGTCTCAAAAGCACAAAAATTGCTGAGGGGGCTATGCATTCATTGAGATTCTACATTTCTCAATTTGTCTATTAAATGTGTTTGTGGGTGCTGGAGAGATGGCTCAGAGATTAAGAGCACTCCAGAGGACCTGGGTTCAATTCCTCGAATCCAAGCAGCAGCTTACAACTGTCTGTAACTCCAATTTCAGGGGATCTGACACCCTCACTGAGACACCAATGCATATAAAATAAAAATAATTTTTTTAAAAAATGTATTTGTAACCCAAACCAACACAGGGCTTCCCTGGTCTTTCAGAAAGGCTAACACAGAGTGTTTTCCCAGCTGAGGTCCAACGAGAAGCTTTGCTGCTGCTTATTCAGGCCTCAGGTGCTAGATCAACACTTTCGTCATGCTCTGTCCAGTGCCACATTTGGGCATTGTGGTTGTTGGTAGTTTTGCTATTTAACAAGACCCCCAAATTAGTCCTGAGTTCTACCCAGTTTCCCAAACACAAGCAGACTGTGGTGTGACCTAGGGATAACACATGGGTTACATAAAAGCTTCTTTGGAGTGTGAGTTGCAGTTGCAGGCTGTGTGTTAAATTTTGTTTGTTTGAATTCTTCTGTTTGGAAGAGATTTGCTTGCGTATTTGCTTGCTTGTTGGTGAGACGTAGTTCTCCTGTGCCTCTAAACTGGCCTAGAATCCCATCAGAAAGGATGACCTTGAACTCTCCTACCTCTACTTCCCATATGTTGGGATTACCCTGTGCCACAGGACCTGCATTAACCTACATTGAGCCAACACTATATCCAGTGTGGTTCCTAAATAGATTAAAAAACATGGAACAAACTGGTAGGTTGGTAGAACTGTGACCAGAGGCCTGCTGGAATCTAGTCTGCACCTCCCCGGAACAGGGGTTGGAGATTTGCTAATTTGGAACCTACAGTGCCTTAGTAGAGAGTGACTGCCATGAGCAATGAGAACATGCTTCCGGTGCCCATGCTTCTCAGAGTGAGCTGGTGTTCAGCTTTATAACTGAGGTCGTCGGTCCCATTCTGATCCCAGTTCTCCAGATAGTCTACAAAGGCTCTGTTCCAGCCAAACGTTTTTGTTTTGTTCAGAATTCATTTTACTCACTGCCCCTCCCTACTCCTGTCTACTTACCATTTCGATAAAAATCACAAGGATAGACACATGACCCAAGGCCTCCATGAAACTGCATTGTTAATTCAGGCTGAACCAATATAGTCACCCTTTGAACCTCAATTGCTGTTCATGTGTGGTGATGGGCGTTAAACGCCACCTTTAACCCCACACACATCCTGAAAGACTTCACCTTTATTAGGCAAGTACTTCGCTGCCTTCCCAGCCCCCTCATTTCATCTTCTGTGGTGCACCTAGAGGCTTAGGCTCTCTGTGCTTAAAGAATATACTTCTCAAATCAGAGATAAGGGGGCCTGCAACAGAGAAAAACAAACTAGAAGAACTGACAATCAGATGCTGTCAGTGGGACCTCTGGGTCCTGTGGTGCCTGAGGCCAGCCTTAGTACTGACCTCCCATGTTAAAATGGACTGAGAATGGGCTCTAACCTTGTGGGATTGAGCTTGTCTCTTTAGGCCAGAGATGCTAAGCTAATGCACCCAGGTCTTTTCGCTGTCTCAAATGCACTGTGACTAATAATGCAAACCCTGTTTGTCCAAAATTGAGTGCTTTTGGATTTCCTTCAGAATATCCTAAGACATTTTATATATTGCAGTTCAGGATCACTCTTCTGTGGCTGCATGACCTTTCTGGTTAAGATCAAATGTGTGACAGATAGACAAATAGAGAATGGGATGATGAACAGGAAGTAACACAGAAGCAAAAATCCTGCAGTGTAGCCTGAGGAAGGGAAAGAGAGGAGGCAGCAGATAAGTAAACCCTGGGAACATGCAGGGTCCAGGTCTTCACATATGCCTGGGGATCATCAAAGAAATAAGGTCTTGGGCCAGCAAAATGGCTCAGCAAGTAAAGGTACTCGTACCCTGCCTACCAACCTGAGCTAGAGTCCCCAGGACCCATGTAATGGAAGGAGAGAATCAGCTGTAAATTGTCCTCTGACCTCCACTTCTGCATGACATACATACATAAATAAATTAACATAGAGACATTTACATTAAAAAGGTTGAAGATCAACACATGTTAATCCCAGCACTCAGGAGGCAGAGGCAGGTGAACCTCTGTGAGTTTGAGGCTACCCTGGTCTACAGAGTGAGTTCCAGGATAGACTCCAAAGCTACACAGAGAAACCCTGCCTCGAAAAACCAAAATAAAATAAAATAAATTATCAGCATTCAGAAGGCTGAGCCAGGAGGATGACAGGTCTGAAGGCAGATTACCCTACACAATGAGTTACAGGCCAGCTTGTGCTAAATAGCAAGACCTTACCTCCAAAACAAAACAAAACAAAACAAAACAAGCCATCAGGGTTGTAAAACTGCCTTAGAGACTGGCAGCTCTTCCAGAGGACCTGAGTTCGGTTCCCAGCACTCATGTCAGAGAACTTACTTCTAGGTGATATAAAATGACTCTGGCCTCTACAGATACTGTGTGCACACATACACATATTCACAAGTAAAGATAATAAAAAATACCTGGGCAGGGGATGACACAACACGCACACTACCTAGATCCCAGCACTAGGGAAGAAGAGGCAGGCAGATCTCCATGAGTTCAAGGTCAGCCTGGTCTATAAATCTGGTTCCAGAACAGCCAAAGCTACACAAAGAAGCCCTGTCTCAAAGATAATAATAATAAATAAAATAAATACAGGTGTGATGGCACATGCCTTTAATCCCAGCACTCAGGGGACAGAGCCAGGTAGATGGATCTCTGAGTTCAAGGCCAGATCTGCCTGCCTCCATCTCAGGAGTACAGGGATTAAAGGAATGCACTACCATGCCTGGTCAGTTTTTAAAATTCATCTTTCTGAGTACCTCTTTGCTTCTCTTTACCCTCTTATTTAAACTCTACATTAAATATCCTTGGGGCTTGATGATGGTTCAGTGGTTAAGAGCCATACTACTCGCCGGGCGTTGGTGGCGCACGCCTTTAATCCCAGCACTCGGGAGGCAGAGGCAGGCGGATCTCTGTGAGTTCGAGACCAGCCTGGTCTACAGAGCGAGTTCCAGGACAGTCTCCAAAGCCACAGAGAAACCCTGTCTCGAAAAACCAAAAAAAAAAAAAAAAAAAAAAAAAAAGAGCCATACTACTCTTCCACAGGACCCAAGTCAATTCCTAGCACCCACATTGGCTTACAACTGCCTGTTAAATCCAGTCCCAGGGGATCTGACCCCTCTGGCCTCCAAAGGCACCTGTACATATATAGCAAGCACGGATACACATGTACACATAATTAAAAAATAATGAAGTCTTTAAATAATGTATTTTCAAGGGTTGAAGAGATGCCTCAGCAGTTACAAGCACTCGCTGCCACAGTAACGAGAACCAATCTTCTTATTCCCACCAGCCACTTCACAAGCCTGTCATCCTGCAGCCAACTCTGAATTCCAGCTCCAAGGGATCCAACATCCCCTTCTGACTTCCATGCGCGCACGAGTGCCCCTGCACATACATTCACAGACAATAAATAAATTAATACGAAATCAATAAGGTTCTTCCCCCACCCCCATGTGAACGCTGTCTCTTGAATTCACAGAACCTGTCTTCAGTTGAGCCATTTGCCCTCTCCCTAATGTTTACTTAGCTGCCCACCCAGATCTCAGATTCAGATCAGCCCATCTCTGCCAGGGAGCCCCTTAGCATAGACCTTTCAGGGAAGAACGGGAGGAGAAACCTTAGGAAATACAGACCTAAATAAGGATTAGCTCTGCTGTGTCAATCATAACCATTCAAGTGACTCTGAATGCAACAGCCCACTTGGGGTCATAAAAGTTGGAGCAAATGAACATGTCATGTAGATACAAGACAAGACACTGAAGAAAACACATCTTGATGTGGTCAGCAGCAGGCAACTTCCGTTTCTTGACATCTCAGGGAGGTGAATGCAGGCAGAAGATTTCCTTCCTAGCAAACGAGATGATTGATGGGTATCAGCCTTTTAAAGAGCTGTGTAGATCCCAGCACTCAGGAGGCAGAGGGAGGCGGATCTCTATGAGTTCGAGGCCATCCTGGTCTACAGATTGAGTTCCAGGACAGCCTCCAAAACAATACAGAGAAACCCTGTCTCGAAAAACAAACAAACAAAAAAAATAAACTGTAGAATAAAAATGCAAGAGTCTGATGGTCCATGTTCAGGTGGCATCCAGTCTTCTGATAGCTCTTAGCACAGAGCTGAGGACAGTGTGAATTCAGTGGATAGTTGTTGACTTATTAAATGTAAGTCTCATTTGCTAAAATTTAATTTTGCTTTGTTTTGTTTTTTTTCTCTGTACCTTATTTCCCCCAGTACTCAGAATTGGGCCCACAATCTCAGCACACTAGGCAAATACTCTACCACAGAGCTGTTTCCCCAGCTCTTGCTGTGTCATTTTTATTACATTTATTTACGGTTACTTATTTTGGGTGGGTGAGTGGAGGTATGTGCAGAGGTCAGAACACAATTGTTTTTATTTTTTTAGTTTCTCAAGACAGGACCTTTATGTGTAACTGCACTGGCTGTCCTGGAACTGGATTTGTAGATCAGGGTGGCCTCAAACTCACAGAGATTCTCCTACCTCTGCCTCCTGAGTGCTGGGATTAAAGACGTGTGCTACCACTGTCCAGTCAGAAGACAGTTCTTAAGAATTGGTTCTCTCAGCTGGGCGTTGGTGGCGCATGCCTTTAATCCCAGCACTCGAGAGGCAGAGGCAGGCGGATATCTGTGAGTTCGAGACCAGCCTGGACTACCAAGCGAGTTCCAGGACAGCCTCCAAAGCCACCCTGTCTCAAAAAAACAAAAAAACAAACAAACAAAAAAAAAAAGAATTAGTTCTCTCAAGCCAGGTGTCAGTGGCGCAAGCCTTTAATCCCAGCACTTAGGAGGTAGAGGCAAGTGGATCTCTGTGAGTTCCAGACTAGCCTGGTCTACCAAGCAAGTTCCAGGACAGGCTCCAGAACAATACAGAGAAACCCTGTCTCGAAAAACCAAAAAAAAAAAAAGAATTGGTTTTCTCATTCCACCTTGTGGGTCCTGGGAATCAAACTTGTGTCATCAGGCTTGGCAGCAAGCACTCTCTGTACCTAATGACCCATCCCATTG
This sequence comes from Mesocricetus auratus, assembly GCF_017639785.1. Taxonomy (NCBI): domain Eukaryota; kingdom Metazoa; phylum Chordata; class Mammalia; order Rodentia; family Cricetidae; genus Mesocricetus; species Mesocricetus auratus. The sequence continues at coordinate 24,712,117 of NW_024429194.1, read as the reverse complement.
GCCCTACTATAACATTGTTAAAGAAATAATACAAAACAAGTGGGCCAGAAAGTATTCAGTGCAGGATGTAACAGTAGGCTCTGCACAGTCATTGTGGAGCTGCTCCATATTTTCCAGACACAGAAGTAGGGAATGGGAATAGTTTTAGGAAGCCAGCATCCATTGTTCAGCTGTTACTGAATTGTGATAGTAGGTGTGGCACTTTTAGTGATACTCCATGAGGTGAAGAGAAAGAGCAGGAAGTAGTCTGAGGGGATGCTGAGGAAGGGTGAGCAGGGGGTCACTGCTAGGCTTTGCATACCACCCTAGGGTATGGGTCTTGGAAGGACCAAATAAAGCTCTCATTCACATTCATTCTGGTGTCTTTTTTTTTTTTTTTTTTTTTTTTTTTGGTTTTTCGAGACAGGGTTTCTCTGTGGCTTTGGAGGCTGTCCTGGAACTCGCTCTGTAGACCAGGCTGGCCTCGAACTCACAAAGATCCTCCTGCCTCTGCCTCCCGAGTGCTGGGATTAAAGGCGTGCGCCACCAACGCCCGGCTCTGGTGTCTTTAGAAGAGGCTTTGGACTGCTGTAAGGATGGACTGACTTAGCACCAGTCTTCTGAGGTTTGGACCCTTTTCTCCAGGGTTCCATGGAGATGGAAGGAATGGCAAGCAATGTGAAAGAAGTGAAACTGATAGAATTCGGCCATGAACTTGATATTGTAGGATAACAGAGACTGAGAGCATCTAGAATGGCTCAGCCAGTGCCACCAAAATAAGGAATCAGGAAGAGGAAGAGGAGAGTTTCGTACGATTGGAAATAAGATCCCTGTGGATTATACAGGTGGGTGTGCACTTAAAGCAGCTGGGTGCTTTATAAGGACTCCAAAAATTAAGAATGAAAAAACTAAGGCAGGCAGTGGTGGAGCTCACCTTTATTTAGTCCAGCACTCAGGAGGCTGAGGCAGGAGGATCTCTTTGAGTTCAAGGCCAGCCTGATCCACAGAGTGAGTTCTAGGACACCCAAGGATATAGTAAGAAATCCTGTCTTGAAAAAAAAAACAAAACTAGGCTTGAGAGACAGCTTATCAGTTCACACCACTAGCTGTTCTTCCAGAGGACTCACTCAGTAGACCAGGCTGGCCTCGAACTCACAGAAATCCGCCTGCCCCTGCCTCCCAAGTGCTGGGATTAAAGGTGTGCGCCACCAATGCCTGGCTGAAAAGGAAACATTTCTAAACCACCCCCCCACCACCACCACCCTGTAGCTACATATAGCCACATAGCCAAGATTTGGCCATGGGATGAAAAGGAGCCCCAGTTGCCTGATTCTTTTCACCCTATAGCCATTGAGTTACAGGCATGCGTGGCCATACTTTGACTGTTATGCGAGTACTGGGATCCAATGTCTGGTCTTCATAATTGCACATCTTTTTTCAAAAAACATGTTTTATTATATTGTTAATTTATGTGCCTGTGGGGGGTGGGTTGTGCCATAGCATGCATGCCTGTGGAGGTCAGAGGACAAAGAAGTCAGTTTACTCCTACTTTAGTAGTCCTGAACATTGAATTTGGGGCATCAGGCTTGGTAGCAGACACCTTAAATGTCAGTGGACCATCTCAGTGGGCCTCAGCAAACACTCCTAACCACTGAGCCATCCCTGTAGCTCTAGGGCCCTTTTTGGTGAATGTATATTTTGGTTGTTTGGTTTGGTTTGGATTTTTCAAGATAGGGTTTCTGTGTGCAGCCCTAGTTGTCCTGGAATGACTTTAATTCCCGTACACATAGAGGCAGGCAGATCTCTATGAGTTAGAATCAGCCGGATCTACGTAGTGAGTTCCTGTATTTAGCTAAGTGAGACCCTGTATTTAGCGCGGGGGGGGGGGTATGAAGAGATTCATTTATAAAATTAATTGCAATAGGGCTGGAGAGATGGCTCAGAGGTTAAGAGCACTGCATATTCTTCCAGAGGTCCTGAGTTCAATTCCCAGCAACCACATGGTGGCTCACAACCATCTATAATGAGGTCTGATGCCTTCTCCTGGGGTACATGCATGTACACAGATAAAAAACTGTTTGCATAATAAATAAATAATTAAAAAAAGAATCTGTTAAAAAATTAATTGCAATAAATTATAATCAAATTGTAAGATTTTAAATAAATAAATAAAGCTACTTGTAGGCCTGTTATCTCAGTATTTTTCAAATTTAAAACTGTATAAAGAGGCCGGGCATTGGTGGCGCACGCCTTTAATCCCAGCACTTGGGAGGCAGAGGCAGGCGGATCTCTGTGAGTTCGAGGCCAGCCTGGTCTACAAGAGCTAGTTCAGGGACAGCCTCCAAAGCCACAGAGAAACCCTGTCTCAAAAAACCAAAAAAAAAAAAAAATTATATAAAGATATAGATTTGCTCCCCAGGACTGTTAAATATTTTAAGTGGTATTGTACAATCAATGATCCCCACTTTTTTATCTGAGGGACTCCCTGCCAGTTTGATTAGAAGCCCAGCAAGGGCATTTTTAGCCCTTTTGTGGAATTTAATCTTTCTCTTTCATTGCCACTTAAGCGACACACCAAGAGAACCCCTTCTTCTTTCTCCTCACACTGGTTTTCCCAGCACCTTCCTGCACTTAGCATTTCTCAAAAGCAGAAAACCAGCGGGCAAGCATGATCTGGCCTTTAAATGTAGCCTGCTGGAAACAGACAATGTAGCTGTTATGATGTGGATCTTTAAATGTATTTAATATGATTAAGATGCTACCTTCACTTAAAATAGTCTCAGTCATTCACACAGAAAAGTGATTTTATAGCAGTGTATTCAGTGTCTCTTGTTCTTTTGTTTCCTTTAAGACAAGAGCCTTTAGACTCACAATCTGCTTCAGCTTCCCGTCTAGACCTGTGTCACCACGCCTGGCGTTTCTAGACTCTTAATATTGCTCACAGGCGGTACACTCCCTTAATCCCAGCACTGGGGAGGCAGAGGCTCCCAGATCTCTGTGAGTTGGGGGCCAGCCTGGTCTACAAAGTGAGTTCCAGAACAGCCAGGGCTGTTACACAGAGAAACCCTGGAAACCCTGTCTGGAGAAATACAACAAAACAAAATAGTAATAAATAAATAAAAAACCTCCCCAAGACCGGGCATTGGTGGCACACTCCTTTAATCCCAGCACTTGGGAGGCAGAGGCAGGCAATCTCTGTGAGTTCCAGGCCAGCCTGGTCGACAGAGCAAGTGCCAGGATAGGCTCCAAAGCCACAGAGAAACCCTGTCTCAAAAAAAAAAAAAAAAAAAAAAACTTTCCAAAGCAGAAATGCATTAATAGTAAATAATTCTAAACATATATATGAACATATACCTAAGTCTATAAATTTAAAATACCAATTTTATACATACATAAATAATAAACTGTATATTGATGAGGCCTAGTACTTAGAAATGTTACTGTCATTTTGAACACTATAGTCTAATGGAAAAGTCACTGGCCTTTCCTGATTTGATTTCTTCCATTTATGGCTGTGTGCCATCAGATAAGTGAGTGACTTCATTTATTCTGTAACTCATGGCAGAATCACTTGTTGACCCTTCACCACACTAGACTCTACAAATAATGAAAGGCAGTGCTAAGAATGGAAGCTGCTTTGGAGGCTTGTGATGGCACCAGAAGAGAAACAGTCCACTGGGTTACATGCCCACTGCAGAACTCTCCAGTAGCTACTCAAGACCGTAATGCAGCTCAGACTGTTCAAATGCTGCACTGCGATTCGGAAAAGCATCTAGCCGTCTCACACACATGTGAGGAGACATTAGAAGGCAAACCAATGCCTGGAAAACCTGGGAAGACTTGAGATGAGGGTGATGCCTAGAAGTGAGGTCAGGGGTAGGGGGCTTGCCTAACATATGGAGCCCTGGGGCCATTCCCAGCACCAGAGAAAACCAGGTATGGTTGCACAAACCTGTATTCATAGCACTCAGGCAGTGGGGCAGGAGTGGCAGAAGTTCAAGGTCATCCTACAGTGTTGAGTGGAAAGAAGGGAAGGAAGATCCTGGTTTGCAAACTAGGCGCAAATGAAAAGAGTGGGGGTGGGGGGAAGGACATTGGCTAGTTCCAGGAAACTTGCTTGTTGGGCTAGAGGGACGGCTCAGCGGTCAAGAGTTCTTGTTGTTCTTGCAGATTCTCTTCTCGGCACTGGTACAGGGGCTCACAACCACTGGTAACTCCAGTTCTAAAGGATCTGATGCCTTTATCTGGCTTCCAGGGGCACTAGGCTCACATGTGGTGCACATACATACATACATACATACATACATACATACATACATACATACATACATACATATATGTGTGTATGAAGCAGAGGAAGCTCTTATTGAATAAAGTCCTGAGTAAATGTGTATCTTGTCATGTGCAGAGCCCAGACCAACTGATTCATGTGAAATCTTAAAACCTTTACTCAGATGTACCAGGCTCCAAAGGAATGGCAAACTTTTCTCAGGAGTTGGAGTACGAGTGTTTATGGATAAGTGTGTGCAAAGACTAGCAATTATAGCTTCCTCCTCCAGAATGTTTACAACCTGAGTGAGACTGCTAGCCTACAGAGACCTCCTACTGAGACTAGCTAATCCCCACAGCCCCCAGTCCCCATTTGCACCTAACAAACATGCTAAGGTTCCAGGTTGAGGCAGTAACAGAACCCTACTCATCCCAGCTTTATTGTGTCTGTCTTTTCTTCATTCCCTCGCCTCTCCAGCAGGCTTCCTGGACCTAAACTGAGCAGATGTGACATATATACATGCAGATAAATATTCAGACAGACACATAAAATTAAAATAAATCTTTAAAAAATCAAATGTGGCCTGATGGTGGTGGCTCACACCTTTAATCTCTGTGAGTTCGAAGCCAACCTGGTCCACAGAGTGAGTTCCAGGACAGCAAGAACGATTTCACAGAGAAACTCTGTCTCAAAAACAAAACAAAATGGCATTATACTAACTCAGTCCTCTGACAACCAGCGGGGACACACACAGTGGCGCGGCTACATCATCACCACATCACTTGTCACAGGGCTCAGTGCGCATGTGCAACTCCCCCTTTATAGCCTCCACAGCCACCGTCCCCCTCAGCTCCGCACGGGTGGGTTACCTCTCACCCCCTTCCTTTGCTGTCCACCAATAAACTCCATGTGGGACCGTTGACTCACGGTTCGTGTCTCGTTACTGGGTAAACTTAGACATTTTAACAACAGAAGTCTCAGTTTGTAGAGAAAATAGGATCAAATACTTCAGACTCATTAGTCTAAAACCAGGAGTGGTGGCTCAGGCCTGTTATCAGTCCCAGCTGCTTGGGAAGGTAACATGAGCGTATCACCAAAAATCTGAGGCAAGCCAGAGCCAACCCTGCAAAAGCAAATGGTCATATACACACTATGCCAGAAACACAGTCAAACATGCTCATCTTCCCACGGTGTCAGAACATTATCGAATAACAATAAATTTACAAGGTTTAATGGGCCCAACAACAGCAATTTGTCATAAAATCTACCTACATGAGTAGTCTGCCGAGCCAAACGCAAGTTCTTCATTACGATCTTTTTTATTTTTTATTTTTGTTTTTACGAGACAGGGTTTCTCTGTATTGTTTTGGAGGCTATCCGTCCAGCCCGGCCTCGAACTCACAGAGATCCGCCTGCCTCTGCCTCCCGAGTGCTGAGATTAAAGGCGTGCACCACCACCGCCCAGCTTTCAGTACGATCTTAATTACTGATATTAACTCTTCATATCACACATCACATAGCACAAGTCAATTTATCTATACATATGCACATACATATATGTATAGGTATACATGTATGTATGCACATATGTAAGGGTGACGAGTAATTACAAGCTCAAAGGGCTGCAGCATCCCTCAAGAGGGTTAGAAGTGGGCTAAGACAGAGTGGGAGCACCAGGAAAGAGCTGCTGTTGTCTGTCAGGTCTGAGAGCAAAGCTGCAGAACGCAGCCTCCAGTTAATACTCTAGAAACAGGAAACTTCCCATCACGTCCATGTCTAGATAGGCAGACAAGCAGGCTCATAGGAAGTCAAGTAGACTGCATCAACAGCTGGGCACTGAGCTGACTGAGTCAGTGAGTCACCGTCGGAGCCCCACGGCATCAAATACTAGAACTTGACTTACAGATAGATGGCTGTGAGCCTGAGCCGCCATATGGTTGCTGGGAGTTGAACCTGGGTCCTCTCGGAGAGCAGCCAGTGCTCTACACTTCTGAGCTGTCTCTCCAGCTCCTGATACAGTTTTTGTTAAAAATGTGTGAGGATTTTTTTCATTTATTTTATTTCATGTATGTGGGTTTTTTGTTTTGTTTTGTTTTGTTTTTTGCCTGTGGAATGTGCCCTACATGGTACCTGGTACCCACAGAGGTCAGAAGAAGACATGGAATTTCCTGGAACTAGAGTTATAGATAGATGGTTGTGAGCTAACAAGTGGGTGCTGGGAATTGAACTTGGGTCCTCTGCCAGAAGAACAAGTGCTCCAAACTGCTGAACTATTCTGTGAGGATGTTTAAAGGCAGAAAGGAAGGAGTTAATGGAAACCAGCCAGCAGGGAGTAGGAGGAATGTGGTACAACTAAAGTGGTACTCATATTTGTGCTGTCCCTGTCACTGGCGACAGGGACACAGCTCCTCACCACATCTGTAGTCACGTGAGTCCTTAGAAGCCTCCAGTCATGCAAACCTGGGATTTGTGGTGCTAGAAATGGAGCAAAGTTGGATCTATGGGGAAAGATGGGAGTGAGATGAGGGAGGGGCAGGGCAAGTGTGAGCCTCTCTAAGGGAGGCCTTTAAGTGTGTTTACAATGGGGTTATATATTCTTGTGGCTTTCTGAATTATACCTCTAAAGCTTGCTAAGGACTCCCCCATCTCTCTTGCATTGTCTAAAGAATGTAATTTAATACAAAGTTAAAAGCTAAAGAACTTTTCTCAGTAAACACGGTTGTAAAGAGGATTTATGAGGGGTGCTATTTAGGTTTGGGGAAAAGAGGAGAGTACTAGAAACCTAACGTTATGTATCATTTTAGCCCGAAGTAAATGCAACCTAATTATCATCTTTGACATCTTTGATTGAGGTGTCTCTAGAAACAGCACCATCTGATCCAGTATGAGAGGAATGTATTTATTGCCTTTGAGATGACTTTTGGGAAACATAGACTTGTCTCTGTGGCCTTGGGTCCCTCTCAGTAGGATCTGAAGACTCCAGCCTTTCTCTGCTGTAGACTGGTAGCTTTCAGCCTCTTTCTGATTCAACTTTTTCTCCCCATATCGCCACAATTCCCCCATGATTTTCTCCTACTGCAGATATAATTAGACTCATTTGCTGGACATGGTATTAATTCCAACACACATGGATCTGAGACAAGAAAATCTGAGTTCAAGACCAACCTACACTTAATTCATGTCTGTGTCAAGGGCAGTGTGGGCTACACTACATAATTAAATACCTTTAATCCCAGCACTTGGGAGGCAGGGGAGGCAGAGGCAGTTGGATCTCTGTGAGTTTGAGACCAGCCTGGTCTACAGAGTGAGTGCCAGGAAAGTCTTTTAAAAGGTGAGTGCCACCACACCTGACTAAGGATTTTCTTAAGGCTTTGTGTTTGCCTGCTTGTCTGTTCACCACATGTATGCAGTGCCTGTAGAAGCCCGAAAAGCGAGTCTTGGATCCCTCAGAACTGGACTTAAAGGGCATTGTGAGCAGCCTAATGTAGATGTAAGGGGCCAAACCCTGTCCGCTGTAAGAACAGCAATGTTTTTAAACGGGAGCAGTTTCTCCAGCCTGATTAAAGACATATTTCGATACTTGGTTACTGTTTAGATTTGAGTTAACAGAGAAAGCTGTACAGTAAAAACTAGGATGACTTCCTGACCTGATTAGTTAGTGGCCCAGGACGACGGGAATTCGTTTTGTTCTATATAGGGGTAAGATTTTCTCTCTCAGATGTTGGTGAGAACACAGGTAACCACAATGGGTGCTGCCAAACTGTGCCTGTGCAGTAACCAGCCTTTACTTGAAAACCACACTGCCTGAGCCAGGAAAAGCAGAACAATAGAAAGGTCAAAGATCCTGATGACAGCTCTCAACTACAGAGCCTGCTGTGTCTGAGTCTTTCTGGGTAAGACTCCATGTCAGCCTAGGGGGGCTGCAAAAGCATCCTCACAGTTCTAGGTTCATATGAAAACAAATAGGAAAAAAAATGTTAGACAGGCGGTGGTGGCTCATGCCTTTAATCCTTGCACTTGGGAAGCAGAGGAAGGTGGATCTCTGTAAGTCTGTGGCCAAGCCTGGTCGATAAAGTGAGAGTTCCAGGACAGCCAGGACTATTCCTGTCTTGGGGGGAAAAAAGTTGTTTTCCCTGTGGAGTTCAGGGAACAACTTTTAAGAGTTGAGATAGGGTCTCACTATCTAATCCTGGAACTTCCAGACTTGTTATAAGAATACAGATAGGAAATATCTTGAGTTTGTAGATCATATATACAGTTTGTGTTACATATTCTCTGTTTTGTTTTTACTTTTTGTTTATTTTTGTTTTTGCTTTTTGTCTTCTGAGAAGGGTTTCTCTGTGTAGCCCCAGCTGTCCTGGAACTCGCTTAGACCAGGTTTACCTTGAATTTACTGAGATTCACCTGCCTCTGTCTCCCAAATGCTGGGATTAAAGGCATGAGCCTGAGCCCACCCCCCCCCCCAGCTAATCCCTGTACTTTTAAAGTGAGTTTCCAAGGTGGAGACAAGGGAATCCTTAGAAGTTTGCAGGCCAGATGTAAAAACATCAACAGCAACATAAGCCTGTTGTTTGGTGGTGGGGATGTATATTAAATACATATGTATGTTCTGTAACCTGTAAGAGGAGACTAGGAAGGAAAAAATTATTGATTTCTGGTTTAAATATTAGGGTAGCACATCCAGGTATACATGTTCATAAGCCAGGAGATCTGGGCTGGAGATAGGAGTTGTGAGTCATAGGCATACAGGAGCCAAGGAAGGAGGCCTAGGGGCAGCTAACATCATGCAGGAAGATGGGGGGAGAGGCAGAGCTAGAACTAAGACAGCCTTGTCTCTCTCCACTAGAGTGAAGGTCTCAAGGTTGGCTGGGGATATGAGAAGGAAGCCATTTTGGGTGCAGTGGTTTAAGAGCTGTGAGAGATTTATGTGCAGAGCCCTCCAGACCTGAAAGCCAGCCTGAGCTTGAAAAGAGCTCCGACAAGCTGCTTTCCAGTCCAGTACTGGGAGGGGCCAAATGTTCCCGGCAAGAGCAGCGGCAGGCAAACACAAGCACTGGTATGCAGGCAAAATAATACCTGAGGTAGGACACAGGCAGGGTGAACCGGAAGAGATTGGGAAACCTGAGCCTCAAACAGAGTGTTGATTTTTCTTCAGTGCTGGAGATGGGACCCAGGGCCACTCACAAGCTAGCCAAACACTCTGTCACTGGGGTGCACTGTTCTTCAGCCCCCTTGTGGATCTTTTAGGAATTCTCTTAGCAGCAGCTAGGAGCATAAAATGAGACTAGGACAGCAAACCTTTGCAGCTGGATATGGTCGTATGCACCTGTAATCCCAGCACTTGGGAAGGCTGAGGCAGGAGGATCACCAGTTTGGGCTATAGAGTGGGCTAGAGAAGAATTTAGGAGAAGCATTGGTTCTTTCCAGTTGGCTGGATGAAGGATAAAGATGAACGAGTCTTCCAGATTTCTGCTGCCTCTGGAGACTGGGATAACACTATTATGGAAACAAAGAAATACAAGGGCTGGTCTGGGGGTGTAGCTTAGTTGGTGGAGTGCTTGTCTATCATGCACAAAGGCCTGGCTTTGACCCCTGGAATTGTAAAACAGAATGGCAGCATACATTACACACTTGTAATCTCAGAAGTGGGGAGGCAGATGCAAAAGGTTCAGGAATTCAAGGTCAGCCCTTCAGCGCATAATGAGATATTGAGTTCAAGACCAACCTAGGATACAAGAGACCTTATCTAACCTTTTGTTCCCAACCTCCAAAAAGAAAGAAAGCTATATATTCACTGAGGGAATGCAAGCTTCACTGAGACAGGGAATTTTATTTTTCTATTTATTTTCTTATCTAAAACAGACCCTCATTATAAAGCCCTAATTGGCTTGGTCTCCAATACATAGAGATCTGCCTGTGTCTGCCTCCCAAGTGCTGGGATTAAAGTGGTGTGTCAGCAGTACAGGGTTTTTTGTTTGTTTGTTTGTTTGTTTTTCTGAGACAGGGTTTCTCTGTATTGTTTTGGAGGCTATCCTGGAACTAGCTCGGTAGACCAGGCTGGTCTCAAACTCACAGAGATCCGCCTGCCTCTGCCTCCCGAATGCTGGGATTAAAGGCATGTGCCATCAACGCCCAGCTGGACAGGGGGTTTTAATAATTTTGTTCTCTGTTTCCCTGGCCCCCAAAACAGTATGGCACTGGTTGAAACTCAAAAATTTTGTTTTTCATTTTTGTCTCTTTGAGACAGGGCCTTGTTTTGTGCGATATTATTTTAACTAGGCAAAAATGTGTTGCATTTCATTTGTTTATGCTATGGAATATTTAACTATGTGAAGGTGTGGTACATTTGTTTCTGTTGTCTTTGTTAAGGATCTGAAGAATTGTTACATTTGTTTATGCGGCTTTGGTTTTATTGTGTAAAGAGGTATTGCTTAACCAGCCTAAGCTAGGTTAAGCCTGCCTCTGCCACCCCAGTGCTGTGATTAAAGGCTTGAGCCACCAATTTAGGTTAAGCATTCAAAACCTAGTCAGTGTGTCATGGTTTTGGGAACTGGTTGGTGGTCCAAACAAAACAAAACAAAAACCTGGTACAGTCTTGCCTTGAGCTAAGGCTGTCCTGGAACTTAGTGTCTGGAGTGCTGGTTACACATGCATGGTCCTTCCTAGCCAGAATTAGCATATTCTTTCTGTGGTCCTGGAAATTCAGCCCAGAGTTTTACACTTGCTAGGCAAGAACTCTCCCACTAGGCTAACCTCTAGTCTGTTTTGATTTTTTTTTATTTATATAAATTACTCAGGCTGGCCTTGAATTTAGGAATTGATTGCCTCAGTCTCCCTAGTAGCTTAATCACCTACCAGTGCTACCAGATCTGGTCAGTGAACTACTGGTTTTCCATTAAATTACTGAAGAGATCTTTGTTCACATAACCATGAAGACTCATGGAGCCAGGTACAGTGTTCTAATATTGAGGAATTCAAGACAATGTCTTTCAGGTTACACTGAAAAACATACCAGGCAGTAGCTAACTGGCGGAAATTTCACATCTGGTCTCAGGAGAAATGAATTCTTCCATGTAGTTTCAGTGCTGCCAAGAGTCACCTTGGGAAGCTGACAAGAGCAGAGGGACCAAGAGCTTGCACTAAAATATAGTCTGAAAACCCGAGGGAGGACCGAATGAGTTGGTGTTAGAGAACACAGTCCTCCAGGCAAAGCAATCATTAGATCATCAGATCCCCAGTGCCAGCTTGCAGGAGACCTCCTCAGAAAAAGAGGAGAGGGGGAAGAGCACTGGAAGCTCACTTGGGATTCCAGATGGTCCTCCCAGCTATTTGTATGCAATCCCGAACTAATTGCACAAAACCTGGGGGAGGGGCTCCCTTGGGACGTGCTATTGTATATAGACTGGGCAAGGTTAACCGAAAGAGACTCCCTTTTAGGGAGGAGAGGAGTCAACATTCTTTTGGGTGTAGACTTTCCATCTATGGGGTCAGGCATACTCCTGTGGGCAGCTCCTCACTCATGTTCTGTAAGGATGCCCGATAAGCTCATTAGTTCCCCAGGCTGAATTTTGTTACAGTCATACTGCTCATGAAGGCTTGAAAGGCAAGCAAAGCCAAAGTTCACTGGAAGAAGGCAATTTTATCAGAGTTTAAAAGAAAATCCCCAAGGCCAGCTGCTGCCCTGAGAAGGAGAATAGAGAGGAGAAGGGGCGGGGTGGGGTGGGAAGGCAAGTTCTGCTTTGTGAGTCAAGCCTTCAGCACATGACCCCAAGCACATAGAGGGGAGTGGAGCTTTAAAGAAAGAACACTGAAAGCCCAGGGGAAAGCACTCAGAGGCTTTGGCCAGCATCAACAAGAAAAAAGATCTGGGCAGTGGTGGCACAAGGCTTTAATTCCAGAATTCAGGAGGCAGAGGCAGGCAGATCTCTGTAAGTTTGAGGCCTGGTCTGCAGAGCTAGTTCAATGACAGCCAAAGCCACACAGAGAAACCCTGGCTTTTTTGTGAGCCTGGACTCAGAAGCTAAATAGTAGTTTGGCCTTAAGGTGCCTTGAGAGGACTGCACTAGAATTCTGGGAAAGAAAAGTGCATTATCTCAGAGTCTGCCTGTTTCTTTAGCATGGCTTACAGTGGACCCCTTCCCTAGGGGTGGTCTCTTGGACTCACCCTGTAGGCATTTTGGACAGACTGGATGGGACAGGTATTCTGGCACTCGGAAGTCACAGAATACTAAGTGTTACACAGCTCAGATGGAAAGGTATCCTGGAGCTCGGGAGCCAAGGACTACCACAGGCTGCAGTAAGGGTAGCAGCTTATAGCCCTGCCTCAGGGAAAGGCTTCCCCAGTGTATCAGCTCCACTCCGGCAGCAGAGGGTCTTCCAGCTGGGGATGTTTGCCCAGTGTGGCAGTTTTGCTCCAGCAGGAGGTTTCCTGGGCGAAGTTGCTACAGTTTAGCTCCGTTCTGGGAGAGTTGACAGCTGATGTAACAGCTCAGCTCTGCCAGGGAAAGGTTTAGCCGGCCGAAGTCTTAAAAGTCCTGCTCATTCTGCTCTGCCCAGGGTCGTCTCTGCTCTGCCAAGCTCATCCAAGAGGGTTATTGGGAGGGAAGAGTCCAGGAGAATAGCCACAAGCTAAACAGAAAAAGGGTTTATATAGGGCTTCCAGGGTGGGGATTGGTCAGATTTTAATCTCCTGCTCAGGGATTGGCTAGTTTCCTGCACAGGGTTAGGGTCAGATTTGGTTCTGGTTTTAGGGTCAAAGTGTTTCTTTCTCTGGTCCTTTTTAGCCTTTTGGCCTTAGTTTTAGGGCCAGGGTGTATTTCTTTCACTGACTGTGATTCCAGGGACAAAGTGTGTTTCTTTGGCACTGGTTTTAGGGTCAGGGTACATTTCTTTGGTTCTGGTTGCAGAGCCAAAGTGTGTTTCTTTGGCTCTGCTCAGGGTGTGTTTCTTTGGCTGGCCCCTCTTACCTACACACCCTACTCTATTAACTCTTAAGGCAAGTCTCCATCTAGAGGTGGATTCCCATCTTTATGGTCTCATTCCCTGTCTCGGGGTCTTTTAGGAGACAGGGTGAAGTTGAGGAGTAGATAAACCCATTTTCTTTTCTTTTCTTCCCCCTCTTTTTCAAGACAGGGTTTCTCTGTGGCTTTGGAGGCTGTCCTGGAACTAGCTCTGTAGAATAGGCTGACCTCAAACTCACAGAGATCCACCTGCCTCTGCCTCCCGAGTGCTGGTACTAAAGGCGTGCGCCCAGCGATGCAACCCATTTTCAGCATGACAATCAAGAGGTCCAGTTCCTGGTCTACAAGAGCTAGTTCCAGGACAGCCTCCAAAGCCACAGAGAAACCCTGTCTCCAAAAACCAAAAAAAAAAAAAAAAAAAAAAAAAAAAGAGGTCCAGTTCCAAAACCATTCACAGAGGGCATCTACGTCCCCACCTACAGGTACCTGTAGCCTCAGGCTACACCTGGAGAAACCAGAGCTCCTTCCTGGCATTCCTGGACTAGAGGATAAAGGATGTTTCTGGAACTGTAACCTTTGAGGTCCCTGCCTTAAGCAGTCTTTCTACTTGCTGTCCCAATCAACAGGGACCTTAGAAGGAGGCAATAGCCATTGTTCACACCCCCAAATCAAATTTCAAAACAATCAGTAGAGGGAGGGGTAATATGAGCAGGTGAGGTGACAACAGGGAATAGGAACAAGAAATGCTCCAGAATGCACCATTTACCAATGTTTACACAATTTAGCCTGAACAGAAAGGCCAGCAGAACCTGAGACTGGAACCTTGTAGATACTGACAAAGAGTCTTTGACAAATCTGACATTGTAGTCACTGATGTAACCTGGAGGAGAAACATTGTTGGTTTCAGGTTTTTTTGTTTGTTTGTTTGTTTTTTCAGACAGGGTTGCTTTGTAGCCTTGGCTGGCCTGGGACTCACATAGATCCACCTGCTCTAGCTGGGTTTAAAGGTGTGCACCACCACCTGAGCCACAAATGATTGCAACTCTGTGCCTGCTACAGATATGTGTAGGCATTCATTTGAAATTGTATATCTCAAATGTTTTTGGAATTTGTATCATAATGGGACTGGCCAGGCCGGGCGTTGGTGGCGCACGCCTTTAATCCCAGCACTCGGGAGGCAGAGGCAGGCGGATCTCTGTGAGTTCGAGGCCAGCCTGGTCTACAAAGCGAGTTCCAGGACAGCCTCCAAAGCCACAGAGAAACCCTGTCTCGAAAAACCAAAAAAAAAAACAAAAAAAAAAAACATAATGGGACTGGCCAGATAGAACACTTGGCAGTTCTTTTTAAGCTATGGTGGGTGAGGATGTTACCCACAGCCTTGCCCTTGCCAGGTAAGTGACCTTCTGCCAAACTCCATCCCCCTTCCATATTTTCCCTTTTCAGATGGTCTCACTAAGTTGCCTAGTCACACCATGAAATTGTGATATAATTTTTTTAAAAAATGAGGACTTGGCAGCTCCTAGGAAGGTGGAAGAGAAGGTTTATTGTAGATACAAGGAGGGAAATCAGCCAGAGAGGCATCTGCAGGGGTCCAGACTGAACCAGGCCATGAAAGGAGAGGGGGAGAGAGGGAGAGAGAGGAAGCAGGAGCCAAGAGAGCTCCCTGAGACAGAGTAGCCAAGAGGAACACAGACCAAGAGAGATAAAGGAGCAGGGATGGAGCCAGTAGGGCCTAGAGGGCAGAGGCCAAGTGACCTCGGAGCCAAAGTGTCTGAGGTTATTATGTAGGCATCTGGGAGGCTGGGGGAAGGGAAGTGAGGTGCAGGGGCTGGGATGAGAAATGCTGAGGGACAGGTCTTGGTGATGTTGTGACTGGCTGCCAGCCTCGGTTTGATTCCTTAAATAGGCCCTTAGTCTCTGTTGCCAGAGATAAGGAGAATGACTCCTTTTAGCAAGTAGGAACTATCCTAAATCCCTGAGGGAATACTGGTTTTGGCTAAAAGCCAGACTTTGGGAAAAGGAATTTCTTGGGATTTAACACAATCCTCCTGCCTCAGTAGTCTCCACAGTAGCTGGATTATATACATACACATGCTCTGCCAGGCCCAGGTAGCATTTAGGTTTGCTTCAAGGACTTGCCCTTTCAGCTTCTTGTCGTATTTCTTCACCCACCCTTTGACATGTAGAGGCCTAGGAACTCTAAATATTTAAAACCCAAACTATGGTAAAGAATGGAGTCTTCAGAATATCTACCACAGATTGGCCAGAAGATGCTGGGAGCCTCCCTGGTCTCTAAACCATCAAAGTTGGAGATTGCTGGGGAGAGCCAAGATGCTGATGAGAGAAAGGGAGCTTCTGGGTTCTGGGGAAAGTCCTGCAATTTCCTTTTCAGCTACTTTGAGAGTGAAGTAAAGTCAGTCAATAGCTCTTCGGGTAGACCCACAGTGGAAGAGCCCGGCGGACTTTGCCTTGTTCCTGGAATCGGGGTCAGAGCCAAAGCTGGACATTAACTAATTTAACTGGTTGTGGTGAAAAGCAAATACCAGGAAGAAGACAAAAAGACCCAGTGGCATCTCCTCTCGCAGTTTGTCTTCTGGGTCCTAACATGAGATTCAGGGTTAAGTAGAAGGCAGAGGTATGTACAACTATGTCAGCTCCAGTGTCTCCTTGAGGGCTCCTGACAAGTCATTTTCCCCTTGACATGTTTTTTCTTGTGCTGTTGCCAGGGCCTCAGTCAATTCCTTCTTCTGCCAAGAAATCGCAGGCAATTTCCCGTTTCTCAAGATGGTCATGGTGGGCCATACCTTTGATCCCAGCACTCGGAGGGCAGAAACAGGTGCATCTCTGAGTTCAAGGCCAGCCTGGAGTATACAGCAAGTTCCAGGACAGCCAGGGCTACACAGAAAAACCCTGTCTCAAAGAAAGAAAAGCCTTTCTGTGTACGAGGTTGGTGGGGTGACTGGACAGATGGTTCCTCAGTTAAGAGCACTTGCCATCAGAGGACTGGAGTTGAGTTCCCAATACCCATTTCAGTCCCCTGTCAGCAATCTGTATGTAATTCTAGCAAGGGAGATCCAACACCCTCTTCTGGATTCCATGGGAACTAGCAAGTGAGTGTGCATTCCCCTATACAGAAATAATTACATACACATAAATTTAAAAACTTAAAAAAAATCAAAACTTCTGCCAAGAGTTTACCACTGCCTCCAGGGAGAGGAGGGGCCTGTCACATGGTGTGTGTGTGTGGTCAAAGAACAACTAGATGCCTTTTCTTACTGAGCCATTTCTAGCCCAACCAGCTCCTTCCCCCCACCAAAAAAAGAACAGGGAATATTATTAACTCACTGTGACACTTGAGTTATGACCAAGAGCTTTATTGAGTTCTGTACAAAAATGAAAGTAGCTGAAGTGGAGTCTTCAATTTTTTGTTTGTTTGGTTTTTGTTTTTCAAGACAGGGTTTCTATGTAAAACAGCCCTAGCTGTCCTGGAACTCGCACTGCAGACCAGGCTGGCCTCAAACTCACTGAGAGTGCTGGGCTTAAAGGCATGGGCCAACACTCACCTCCCATCTAATTTTTTAAATTTAAGATTTAAGCCAGGCATGGTGGTGCACACCCTTGATCCCAGCACTCAGGAGCCAGAGGCAGGAGGATCTCAGTGAGTTTGAGGCTGTCATGGTCTACAAAGCAAGTTCCAAGATAGTGAGGGCTACACAGAGAAACTGTGCCTCCAAAACAAAACAAAAGACAAAAGATTTAGTTTTAGAGTGTGTTGCAGGTGTTTTGTGTGTGATATATATGTTCTAGTGCTTGAAGACAGAAGAGGGCATAGGGTCTCCTGGGAGGTCCTGGATCTCCTAGAGTTACAGGCAATTGTTAGCTTCTCTTGTGGATTCTGGGAACCAAATTCAGGTCCTCTGGAAGAATAAGCTCTGAGCTTTCTCAACCCCTCTGGGTAATGTTTAACTAAGCAGGTTTAAACAACTTGAGGACTCCATGGTAAAATATTAGGCTCTGAGGTATTTGGGGATTTGTGTGTGTGTGTGTGTGTGTGTGTGTGTGTGTGTGTGTGTGTGTGTGTTTGTTTGTTTGTTTTGGTTTTTAGAGATAGGGTTTCTCTGTGGCTTTGGAGGTTGTCCTGGAACTCACAGAGATCTGCCTGCCTCTGCCTCCTGAGTGCTGGTATACCAACAATGCCCAGCTGTGTGTGTTTTATTTTGTTGGGTGTAGGTTAGAGATAGTATTTAACTCTATAGCCCAAGCAGGAATTCCTCCTACTTAAGTCTGTCCAGCATGGGGATAACCCACCATTCCAACAGTATTTGAAAACTCCAAGCATCTTCTTATCGGAGAGGCTTCCTTGTCTTCCAGTCTCTAACTCTTTGGCTACCCCAGTACTTTCATATATCTACTTTACCGTATGAACTGACAAGGACAAGAATTTAGCCCATTTTTTAAAAAATGACATTTATTGGCACTGCATTTTTATTAATTTGGGAAGGAGTGATTTTTTTTTTTTTTTTTGGTTTTTCGAGACATGGTTTCTCTGTGGCTTTGGAGGCTGTCCTGGAACTCGCTCTGTAGTCCAGGCTGGTCTCGAACTCACAGAGATTTGCCTGCCTCTGCCTCCCAAGTGCTGGGATTAAAGGCGTGTGCCACCAACGCCCGGCTCCGGAAGGAGTGATTTTTTTAAATTAAATATGAATTTCAAATCTGGTGAAACAGTTCTCAGTTTGTTCAGGATAGACTTTAGGTCCATTAATAAGATTGGATCAAGTTTAGTAGTAGTGCATTCTTGTAATCCTGGCATTCTGAGGCAGGATGATTGCTCTCAGTTTGAGGTCAGCCTGTACTACATACTGGGTTCAGGGCTAGCCTGGACTACATATGGGCCACTTTGTCTCAAACAAACAAACAAACTTAGCCAGGCATAGTGGCACGCACACTTAATTCCAACACTCCGGGAGCCAAGGCAGTAGAAACTTTGTGAGTTTGGTGTCAAACTACTCTACATAGTGAGTTCCAGGCCAGCCAGGGCTTTAAAGCACAACAAAATCTCAAAAAGAAATGGAAAAGCCACCTGGCATTTATTTTGCACACCTGTCAGACCAGCACTAGGGAGGTGGAAACAAGAAAATCAGGAGTCAGAGAATCAGGAATTCCGGTCATCTTCAGGTACATATGAGGCCTTGTGTCAAAAACAAGCATACAGACAGGTGGTGGTGGTGCATGCAATCCCAGCACTTGGGAATCAGAGGCAGGCAGGTCTCTGTGAGTTCGAGACCAGCCTGGTCTATAAGAGCGAGTTCTAGGACAGCCTCCAAAGCCACAAAGAAACTATGCTTCAAAAAAACAAACAAACAAAAAAAGCAAGCAAACAAACAAAAAAGAACCATTCAAACAACAACAACAAAACTTAAAAAAAAAAGGTTGGGGTGATGATACACTTTCAATCCTAGCACTAGGAAAACAAAGGCAGGTACTTTCAATGAATTTTAGGCCAGCCAGGTCTACATAGCAAGTTCCACGCCAACTATGGCCAGCTAGGGCCAGGGTGACGGGCATTAGTGGAACAGTAAGGACCAGCATTTGGGAGATAGAGATGAGGAGATGAGGATCAGAATTTCAAGATCATCTCAACTATAACTCTGAGGCCAGTCAAAGCTACATGAGACCCTGTTTCAAATAAGAGAATTTTTACATCCTCTACACCATTTTATTTTTGGTATTTTATACTGTTTTGTTGTCCTTTTTTCTTTTCAAGACAGGATTTCTGTGTGTAACAATCCTGGCTGGCCAGGAATTCTCTATGTCTACCAGACTAGCCTTGAGCTACAGAAATCTGCCTGTCTCTGCCTTCCAGATACTGGGATCAAAGGTGTGTGCCACCACTAGCCAGTATTTTGTAGTCTTTTTTTGTTTGTTTTTCCGAGACAGGGTTTCTGTGTATTGTTTTAGAGGCTGTCCTGGAACTCTCTCTGTAGACTAGGCTGGCTCAAACTCACAGAGATCCACCTGCCTCTGTCTCCCGAGTGCTAGGAATAAAGGCGTGCGGCACCAATACCCGGCTCAGTTTCTACTTTTTGAGGACTGGGTTTACAGGTATGGTTCAGTTCCCAGCACCTACCTGGTGACCTTCTGTAACTCCAATTCCAAGGACTTGAACTCCTTGCTCTGGCCCCTGCAGGCCCGGAGTATGCAAGTGGTGTACTGACATACATGCAGGCGAAGCCCTCATATGCATAAAATTAAAAGTCATAAAAGCAAAAGTTAAAAGTCTTTAAAAGATAGTGTAGCATTTTAAATATCTTGGTACTATAGGGTGTGTCATCTACTTACAGAACTGCCAGTTATCATCCCTTCAGCACCACTAAAGTGACAGCCATATAGGACTTCTGTAAGGCACAAACCTATAGAGATGATTTTTTGAAATTTTGTTATTTGGTTATTCAAGACAGGGTTTCTCTGTGTGTAGCTCTAGGTATCCTGGAACTCCCTCTATAGACAAGGCTGGCCTCAAACTCACAGAGATCCACACATGCCTCTGACTCTTGAGTACTGGGGTTAAAGGCTTGTGCCAGCAACACTTGGCCTGATAGATCGATCTTTTTTTTTTTTTTTTTATCTTTTTGGTTTTTCGAGACAGGGTTTCTCTGTGGCTTTGGAGGCTGTCCTGAAACTCGCTCTGTAGACCAGGCTGGCCTTGAACTCACAGAGATCTGCCTGCCTCTGCCTCAAAAGTGCTGGGATTAAAGGCGTGCGCCACCAACGCCCGGCTCCCTGATAGATCGATCTTAAAGCCCCTTTCAACACTATTATATTGTAATACTAATCTCTGAGGGAAATGTTCACTGATGCCCAGATATTACTTCACAGTGTAGAGTTATTGCTGATATTCAGGACATAGTCCAACATGCATATCATATATTCAGAACATAGTCCAACACGCATATCATAGGCCCCTTTCATCACCCTAAGTCTAAGTAGACATAGACCATGCCTGTTAGCATGTGGTAGATAAAGACAGAATCAAGCATTCAAGGCCGGCCTTGGCTACTTAGTGAGTTCTAGGTCAGCCCTTGCCTCAAATAGACAAACAAACAAACAAACAAATAATTGCCCTAAAGAAGATAGTTGTCAGTGTTAGAGTCATTTTTAACAACTACCAACTCCTGTTTAATTACAGATCATCTTTAGATGGTGGAAGATTTCTTTGAGAAGCGAGTATCGGTCAGCAAAACCCGGAGAGACAAAGGAAACCTATGAAGATTTTCTAGAGAACTCTCATCTTCAAGGTGAGAGAGGCAGTCGCATCCGAGCACATGTGGCAGAGATGGGTCACAGACTTCATACTTGTATAATTACGGTCTTAGAATAATAGGCTGGAGTGGGGCAGTGGTCTCAGCACTAGGGAGGCAGAGGCAGGCAGATTTATGTGAGTTCTAGGCCAGCCTGGTGTACAGAGTCAGTTCCAGGATAGCCAGGGCAACACCGAGAAACCCTGTGGGGGGAGGGAGAGACAAAAGAATGAATGGAATGTTGGATTTGAGTTCTACTTTTGAGGACTGAAGAGATGGCTTAGTGGTTAAGAGTGTGCACTGCTCTTGCAGAGGACCTGAGTTCAGTTGCCAGCACCCATGGGAGGAGGGCTTACAACTTCCTGCAACTCTAGCTCCATGGAATCTAGTGACCTCTTTTGGTGACTGTGAGAAACTGCACACACCCACACCCACATAATAAAAATACAATAAATCTTTGTTTTTTCTAGACAGGGTTTCTCTGTATAGCCCTGGCTGGCCTTGAACTCACAGAAATCCAGCTGCTTCTGTCTCCCAAGTGCTGGGATCAAAGGCATGAACCACCACTGCCCAGCTAAAATAAATCTTTTAAAATCTCTTTAGAGGCTGGGCAGTGATATCCTATGCCTTTAATCCCAGCACTCAGGAGGCAGAGGCGGGTGAATCTCTGTGAGTTTGAGACCAGCCTGGTCTTCTAGAGCTAGTTCCAGGACAGCCACTGAAGCCACAGAGATACCCTGTCTCAAAAAACAAAAAACAAACAAACAAAAATAATTTTTTGAGATACGGTCTCATGCCTCTTAGTGTTGTATTATTGTCTGGGGAGGTGTAAACAAATATCTTTTGCCCCAGACAGGATAACAATAACAGACCAAAGATGTGATTCCACCCAAGGACAGTGAATATACTGGGGTTAGTCATGGGCATATGGTGACTCAGAGACAGCCGTGTCATTGAAACGCACAGCCCTGAGTGGCTGATGACTCACAAAGGCTGTGTCCCTATCTACCTTACAGGCAGCTCAGTGTTACTCATCTCGATCCTCTTGGAGATCCATGCAAAAGGGCTTTCTCCCTCAGCGGGAGAGAGAAACAGAGAGGATGCTCATGGCTACACATAGCAGGTCTCAGAGGTCATTCAGCCAACTGGAGTCTTAGTGCTGCCACTAGCCAGCTGGTGTGACCACAGTGACAGCTCATCCCCTTTGGGAGTCAGTTTCTCATGTGCTGGGCTGGGATAATCATGGTTACTTTATTCAGTCATCTTGAGCCTTCCTTGACTTGCTCCGTATTATATAATCAGCTCTTAATTATTGTTTGCTGTATTGTTAAGCAGACAGCGTTGGACTGGACTTATTTTTCTGTCTCCCTCTTGGTCTTCTCCCTAAACCCCCTACAAGATTTTCTCATGCAGAGATCCTGGCAGAGGATCCAAGCATGTCATTCTTGCTGCCTGGACCTCTCAGTACTTAGCAAGGAGGTGGTGTTTTCTGTCATTTGACTTCATTCTTCATTCCTGGTTCCTTTCCCTCATGGGCTCCTCAGTCTTCAAATCATGAAGATGGGACTGGGAATTCAAACCTGTGTCTTTCTCTTGTCTGTTTATAATTATGCCCTGGAGAATCTGGTTCAATGTCTAGCTTGCAGTGCCATCCATAAGGGCTGGAGAGATGACTCCGTGATGAGGAGCACATCCTGCCCACGCAGAGGACCCAAGTTCAGTTCCCTGCACTTATGTCAGATGGTTCACACCTTCCTGTAACTCTGATTACACGGGATCCAATTCCTGCTTCTGGTTCCATGGGCAGGCACGCAAGCAGGCATGCTCGCACGCACTCACGCAGGCAGGCACGCACACCTCTACCTCTTTCTGGCCTGCCTTGTCTGGTTTGGTCTTGATGTGATGTTTATACATGGTGTTATTGTATCATATTGTGCCCTGTTTGGTTGATGTTCCTGGGAGGCCTGCTCTTTTCTGAGGGGAGACTGAGGGGACATGGATATGATGAGGGAGGGAGGGGATGGCGGGAGAGAGACAAGGGGAGCTGGTTGTGGTGGCGCACACCCGTAGGACTTGCTGAAGGAGGCAGAGGCAGGAGGATCACGAGTTTGAGGCCAGCCTGGGCTACACATTTCCTGACAGCCTCCAAAACAATACAGAGAAACCCTGTCTCATAAAAAAAAAGAGAGAGAGAGAGAGAGAGACAAGGGGAAGGGTAGGGAAGGGAAACTGTGGTCAGGATGTAAAATATGAGAAAATAATAAATAGGGGGGTAAGTCCTAAGTTAGTGTCTCTCATCTGCCCTTCTCTAAATAACATGATCAGTTCACGTGACTATCTGCTATACCTCCAGTGTATCCAATATAGCTTCAATAGTGGGTTCACTGGGCAAAGGTGCATGTTGCCAATCTTTTTTTTTTTTTTCCAGACAGGGTTTCTCTGTGAAACAGCCCTAACTCCTGACTGTCCTGGAACTCACTCTGTAGACCAAGCTGACCTTGAACTCACAAAGATCTGTCTGACTCTGCCTCCTGAATACTGGCCTTAAAGTTGTGCTCTCCACCCCAGCCCCCGAGCCAGGAACTTTCTTGAAGGCAGATCTCCCAGCTCTTTCAAGCTCTTAAATGACACAGTGACACAGTCCCAATCCCAACCTCAGGAAACCCTGTTTCAAAAATAAACAAACACAAAAGAGATATTTTTCTGCGATGTCTCCCCTGGCGTGCCCATCATCCCATCATTCAGTCTGTGCAGACACTGCCTCATTAGCCAGGGCTGCCTTGAGCCACTAGACAGAAAATCACAGCCTTTCTCTGGAACACCATGTTTTCCACAAACTCATTGTCAAGTGAGACACTGTGCATTCAGCCATTTGTCTCTTGTCTCCTTTATTGTGGTAGGAACTTTCCTTGTTGATGGGTCTTTTGGTACCACTTAGAACAATGGCTGGTACACAGCTCAGTAAATAAATTATCCTGTGAATTATTGAAGAAAATTCTTGTTCTTTTCCTTTTTCTTTTTCTTTATGTGGGAAGGAAGTTTATTGGAAAGGGAAGGGAGAGAAGGGACAGAAAGAGAGAGACAGAGAGACAGTGACCTGCCTTCCTCAGAGAAACGGCAGAAAGAGTGAAAATTCTTTTTCTTCTTTTTTCTTTTTTGGCTGGGTATCTGTATGTAGCCTTGGCTGTCCTGAAACTTACTATGTGGATCAGGTTGCTCCTAAGTTCTTGGATTAAAGAACATTTCTGGCCTTATTTGTTTTTTAGAACTCATTGCTTTATTTTGAATTGTATGTTTATGTCTGTGTGTGGGTTTATGTATGTACAAGTACAAGCATCACCATAGTCTAGAATAGGCCTTCTGATCTCCTGATGGTTGATTGTGTGGTCTTTTGAAATATATCAACTTAAGAGACACTGGCCTCCACCAACCAACTAGGAATGTCCTCAGATAGCTTTTGAGGTGTATAGCAGACTTTGCTAGCCCCTCTACCACCACACCTTGCTGACATTCCCACCAGTGTATTTGAAAAACATCTTGATGACTGGGCAGTGGTGGCACATGCCTTTCATCCAAGCACTTTGGGGGTAGAGGCAGGTGGATTTATGTGAGTTGGAGGCTAGCCTGGCCTACAGAGTGAGTTTCAGGACAGGCTCCAAAGCTAAACAGAAAAACACTGTCTGGAAAAACAAAAACAACAAAAAACAAAAACAAAAAACACCTTGATCTATGACTCCCTATGACTCCTGTTACTCTAAAAACTTAATGAAAATGTTATGTTAGAACACAGAATATCTGTCTTCTCTCAATGTGTTCAGTTCTGTTTGCTCCAGAATAAACTCTGACCTCCTTTGAGGTTGGAGTTGTGGTTTTGCAATAAGAGATGTTCCTAAAGGGGACATCAGTGGCTCTGTCCCTGCATCCTGAGAACTGAGTAAGATGTGTGTTACTGGAGAATCTGAGTTCCTCTTGGTGGGCTTAGTCTCAGTGATAAAGTTTAAAAACTGGAGAAACTCAAGGATCATTTTATTACAGTTTGAGAGAAAAATCACAAGGCAGAAAAGCTGTAAATCCTGGCAATGGCCAGGAGGAGAGAAATGGAGAAATCAGAGTTTGAATTAGGTTTCAGTAAAGCTGGGGTGGGGGTCGGGGGAATGGCTCGGCTGTTAAGAGCACTGGCTACTCTTCCAGAGAACCTGGCTTTGATTACCAGTACCCACAAGATTGTTTAAAACCCTCTGTAACTCCAATTACAGGGGACCTGATGCCATCTTCTGGCCTCTGTGGGCACTGCATGCACATGGTAGAGACATACATAAAAATTTAAAAAGAAAGTGAGTGTGCTGGCACATGGCTTTAGTTCCAGGGAGGCAGAGGCAGGCAGATCTTTGTAGCATGGGCTACAAATTGAGTTCCCAGGCAGCCAGGGGTTCACAGAGAAACCATCTCCAAAAACAGAGAGAGAGGGAGGGAGGGAGGGAAAGGTAAAGGGAAGGGAAGGAAGGAAGAGAAAAGAAAAAGGCAGGCAGCTTCAGCAGTGGCGGTCTGCAAGCGGTTGTAGAACTGAGTGAGAAGAACTCATGTGTCAGGGCAAACATGCTTAGTGTCGGAAAAAAGAGTACACTTCTGGTTAGAACTCGGACACATGGGGAGGCTTAGGGTGATGAGTCAGCTAGCAGCTGCTGTGAAGGAAGATGCTCCTGGGGATACATTGTCTCACTAAAAGACTGCATGGTTTCTGATGTGGGGGGTTGGCTTCTTCTAGACTGGTGAATGACAGCTCAGTTGGATTAGCTCTTTTTTTTTTTTAAAGATTTTATTTATTTATTATGAATACAACATCCTGCCTCTACATATGTCTGCACGCCGGGAGAGGGCACCAGATCTCATTACAGATGGTTGTGAGCCACCATGTGGTTGCTGGGAATTGAACTCAGGACCTCTGGAAGAGCAGTCAGTACTCTTAACCACTGAGCCATCTCTCCAGCCCCTGGATTAGCTCTTAAGGGAAGGGACAATAGTATGTAATGTCCTAATCACTGGAATGGGACAGATTAGGACTAAGATTCTACTCTTGTGACCAAGAAGAAATGACTTTCCTTTAATGGGCCTAAACAAATTCCTGAGATATCTCATGGTAAATGCTAGGTGGGGTTCACAATGGTCATGAGGGATCCAGCATCTGGCCTTCATCCGTGCTGATGCTTGTTTAGATATCTCATTCTGGGCATGTGGCTGCCAGAGTCCAGGCTTTGACCCTAAAATCTCCAGTTCCATAAAGGGAACTTCTTCAGGCTATTACTAGTGGTCCACATCTGAGCAGAGGTTTCCAGGTTTTGACCTTTAAAGACTATTTATTTGTGTTTGTGTGTGTGCTTGGTGCATGTGCACTCATACCAGGATGCACGTGTGGAGGTCAGAGTTGGTCCTCACCTTCTGTGGTGTCGGTTCTGAGGCTAGAACTTAGTTGTCAGCCTTGGTGTAGAGTACCTCTACCCACTGAGCCATCGCACTCATCCCTCTTGTCTCCTTATCCAAAGGGTTAGATAAGGGCTCACACAGGTTTGCAAAAGTAGCAAAACTTGGTTTAAAGGCAAAGTGAGTGACTGGGAGATGGCACAGAAAGTACAAGTACTTCCTGCTCAGCCAGAGCACTGAGTTTGCCACCCAGCACCCACATTGGTGATTTACAGCCACCTTTAACTTTAGCTCCATAGGATCCTACACTCTATTCTGGCCTCTGCAGACACCCCCTACAGAATGCACCTACACACACACACACACACACACACACACACACACACACACACACACACTCCAAAGCAATAGTAAAGATCAGAAATGGTACAGCACCCACAAGGTGGCCCACAGCCATCCTTAATTCCAGTTTCAGGGGACCAGCTGCCTTTTGGACTCTGGGCACCAGACAAGCATGTGACACACATGTATATGTGTATGAACACTCATACACTTAGGAAAAAAAGATCAGAAACCCACTGTCAAGATTCACACTGGAGCCACTCATGGGCCCTGATTATTGTTTGGGTCTCCTCTTAAGGGGTTCAAAAGAAGGAAGTGTTTGTTTAATAGTGGGTGATTCTCTGTTTTGACAGATTAGGTCATGTAATTGCTTATTTACGGAGAGTGTTCCTTTCCACAATGCCTCTGATTTGAATTATATGCACTTTATAATTATTTTTTTGTTTTTTAAGACAGGGTTTCTCTGTAGTTTTTGAAGACTGTCCTGGAACTCTCTTTGAAAATCAGGCTGGCCTTGAACTCACAGATATCTGCCTCCCGGGTGCTGGTATTAAAGGTGTGAGCCACCACCACCCTACTATAATTTTCTTTTTAAAAGTGATTTTATTTTTATTTTTTGGTTTTTCAAGACAGGGTTTCTCTGTGGTCTTTGAGGCTGTCCTGGAACTAGTTCTTGTAGACCAGGCTGGTCTGGAACTCACAGAGATCCGCCTGCCTCTGCGTCCCGAGCACTGGGGTTAAAGGCGTGAGCCACCACCGCCCAGCACATTTTATAATTTTAATTTTGCATAGATGGTAAATAATGAATTGTCTCTGAAAGTTTACCTGAGGATACAATTTTGCTTTATGGGTCAGGCACCCAGCTTGTGTTGGATTGGTCTCTCTATCCTGGGATCAGAGTGTATTGGGCATACTGTGGAGCACAGACTGTCCAAGTATGCTGATTGACAAAGAAGACTATTCCCTTGTTCAGAGAGTAGATGCAGCCAGATGTTGGCAGGGACTGAGGATGCTAGATGCATTGTTTGCAGAGAGATGTGTGTATAGTCTGTGCAAATGAAGGGGAATGCTATTGGAACCGAAGAGAGTAGCATGGCGGCACACACCTTTAATTCCAGCACTTGGAAGGCCAAGGCAAGCAACTTTCTGTGAGTTTGAGGCCAGTCCACCTGGTCTACATAGTGAGTTCTAGGACAGCCAGGACTCTGTAGAGAGATCCCATCACGAAAGAAATATAAAACACATTTCCATTCTTTGATTATTTAGAGAACTGAGGAGTGAGAGGGATCTTGGATTTTATTTAAAAATTTTGATTACACTCTGTGTGTGTGTATGCGTGTGTGTGTGCATGTGCATGTGTGTCTGCAGCTCACATATCACAGTAACTGCACAAGTCTGGAGGTCAGAGGACACCAGTGGGAATTGGCTCCTTCTTTTCACCATGTGGGTCCCGTTGTTAAAATGTCTAGGTTCCTGGTCAGGGAATCAATGTTGTTAAAATGTGTAGGTTTACCCAGTAACAAGACACAAACCGTGACTCAATGATCCCATGTGGAGTTTTATTGGTGGACAGCGAGGGAAAGGGGGTGAGAGGAGAGAGAGAGAGAGAGAGAGAGAGAGAGAGAGAGAGAGAGAGAGAGAGAGAGAGAGAGAGAGAGAGAGAGAGAGAGAGAGAGAGAGAGAGAGAGAGAGAGAGAGAGAGAGAGAGAGAGAGAGAGAGAGAGAGAGAGAGAGAGAGAGAGAGAGAGAGAGAGAGAGAGAGAGAGAGAGAGAGAGAGAGAGAGAGAGAGAGAGAGAGAGAGAGAGAGAGAGACAGAGAGAGAGAGACAGAGAGAGAGAGAGAGAGAGAGAGAGAGAGAGAGACAGAGAGAGAGAGACAGAGAGAGAGAGAGAGAGAGAGAGAGAGAGAGAGAGAGAGAGAGAGAGAGAGAGAGAGAGAGAGAGAGAAAGAAAGAAAGAAGATAAGATGGTTTTTTGGTTTTTACGAGACAGGGTTTCTCTGTATTCTCTGTATTGTTTTGGAGGCTGTCGGTCCAGCCCAGCCTCGAACTCACAGAGATCCGCCTGCCTCTGCCTCCCGAGTGCTGGGATTAAAGGCGTGCACCACCACCGCCTGGCCAGGGGTCTGTCCTTTAAAGGGGTCCTTTGCACCTGCAGAGTTCTCACAGAACTCTGGGCTGGCCAGAGTGCTGCCTGAGTGCATCTTGCCATGTAACAGGGCAGGCCAGCGTAATGCCTGAACCTTTCAGATCCCAGGGACCTGAACTCGCAATCGCCTTATCTGCCTCACCGTCTTGCCAGTGTTGGGTCCAAAGCCCCCTCTCTCCCAGCTCCTCTATAACCCGAATGAAGTGTCCACCCCGTGCTCTTCTGAGCTGTGTGGTGTTTTCTCATCTCTCACCCTGTACTTCATCCTTTCCCGTCTCCACTGCTCTCTGGCTTTCCTAGCCCAGTCTGCTTTTCCCTCTGCTCTGGACTCCTCCAGAGGCCTCTGGACCGTCTCTCTCTTAACCACCTTCCCCCAATGGGGCGGTCACGTCGGCAGTTTCTTTACTGCGCCCCCTCAAGCACAACTGGCCCATCTTTTTTTGCTGCTACATTGAATTTATGTTTATGTCAGGCATTCCATTAGTCTATTGTTTGTGAGTTACAGACAGTCTCCTTTGCAAGTAACTAAAATGTCTAAAAATACAAGGCAGAGCTGGGCATGGTGGCTCGTGCTTTTAATCCCAGTGCTGGTGAGGCAGTAACAAATAGATCTCAGTGAATTCAAAACTGGCCTGATCTGCCTAGGTAGTTCCAGGCCAGCCAAGGCTACATAAAGAAGTCCTGTCTCAATCCCAACCACCATTTAAGAAAAAGAAAATAAATATACAAAGCAAAGCTGCTATCATGGTTTTCATGAAATATGTTCATGATGCTTGTCTTCACCTTATATTTGTTAAGTTATGTAAAGACAGGGATGGAAGAAGGAGAGGAAGGAATTTTAATAAGAAAAAGTAAAATAGTCAGAGCCAACTGAACTCAGTATACTGTGCTTCAGATCATTTGGGGGCGGGAGGGAAGGGTACAAGACCTTGTTGTCCATCGCAGAGCAACTGGGGAACTGAATCTTTCAAGTACCTCATTCAGAAAGCCCTCAAGCTAGAGAGCCCTGGTGGAATCAGGAGCCTCAATCCTTTCCTCATTAGCATTTTTATAGAGAAGAACCAAGAAATCAATTCAAGGTCCAGGCTTATCCTTGTGACCAGGTGGCTTTTGTCTCTGAGGTCCCCTCCCCCCTTAGCTCTCCGTCACTCTCTGCATAGCTGGGGAGGTTGTGGACACCAAAGTCAGAGTCTTGCTTTCCTCCTTTAGAATTATTCTTTAGAGCTTTATTTATTTATTTTGGAGACAGGGTCTTACTATGTAGCCTTGTCTGGCTTGGAACTTGCTATGTGGACCAGGCTGGCCTCACACACTGCCTCTGCCTCCCACTGGGGTTAAAGACTTGTGCCACGGCAAGGAGGTAAGTATTTATTTTTATTGTTTTATTTAGGAGTATGCCCGGCTGTCTGTCTGTATGAGCTAAGGCTGCATGTGTGTGGGGACAGAGGGGGCCAGAAGAGGACTTTGGATCCATGGGAGTAGGAGTTGGATCCCTATAGCTGGCTGATAGCACTGGGAGCTGAACTCGGGTCCCCTGGAAGATCAGCAAATTGTCTTAACTGCCGAAGTATTCCTCCAGCCCCTTCATTCCTTCTCTAAAATATTTTTTTAAAAGTGTGTGTGTGTGTGTGTGTGTGTGTGTGTGTGTGTGTGTGTGTGTGTAGCAGAGGGAGGGGTTGCAGACTTTTTATTTTTCCTGACAGGGTTTCTCTGTGTGACAGCTCTGCCTGTTCTGGAACTCACTTTGTAGACTAGGCTGGCCTCAAGAGATCTGTCTGCCTCTGCCTCTTGCCACCGGCTCATACTGACTGGGTTTGCAGACTTTTAATCAGACTGATCTTGCAGCCCTTCTCAAGCAAAGAGAATTCCTGGAAAGAAGCTGCGTCTAAAGAATCAGATTGGCTGATTAGAACTATACAGGCTAGCCACATAGTGGTGTACGCCTTTAATCCCAGCACTCACAAACAAAACCCAAAAAACTATACAGGCTAGGCTGGAACTCCTGATCTTCAGCTCTGCCTCTTTAGTGCTGGAATTGCAGATGTGAGCCACTCAAACCCAGCTCTTTGCTCTTCTTGTTTGTTTTCTGAGACAGGGTTTACTGTGTAGCCTTGACTATCCTGGAACTTGCCCTGTAGACCAGGCTGGTCTTGAACTCAGAGATCCGCCTGACTCTGCTTCCCGAGTGCTAGGATTAAAGATGTGCACCACCACCACCCAGCCCATCCCCTTTGCTCTTTTTAATGTTGGATTCTCTGCCTAGAGATGCTCCTGTCACCATTTTCCCAATGTACAAGTGTGGGAACAAGCATCAGCAAGACCCATGCTTCGCCTCTCTCTCCACATAATGATTCCCTGGGGGAAAGATGGTTCTGAAAACTATCGTGGTCTAGCTATGGGAGTATGGGTACTGTTAGTCATTAATTAGACCACATTCTCTTTGTTCTCAGGTATTTGTTTGTTTTGTTTTCCAAAACAGGGCTTCTCTGTGGCTTTGGAGGCCAGGTTATTCTCAAACTCACAGAGATCCGCCTGCCTCTGCCTCCCAAGCGCTGGGATTAAAGGCCTGTGCCACACCACTGCCCGACTTCTCATGTATTATTATTATTATTATTATTATTATTATTATTTGGTTTTTCGAGACAGGGTTTCTCTGTATTGTTTTGGAGACTGTCCTGGAACTCACTCTGTAGAACAGGCTGGTCTCGAACTCACAGAGATCTGCCTGCCTCTGCCTCCCGAGTGCTGGGATTAAAGGCGCGAGCCACCAACGCCCGACTCCAGCTACTGTTCTTCACCTCTGAGCCATTTTTCTAACCCATTCTTACATATTTGTATTCATGACAGATTTGCCATTTTGCCACAACAGAGAGCCAGCCCCATCAACAGTACAACAAACAAATTCCTCCAAAAATCCACTCCCTTCGTGTCACCAACAGCATGGTGAGAGTAGGAACACTGGTTTCTCTGTGTAGCTCTGCCTGTCTTGGAACTCTCCCTGTAAACCAGACTGTGTGCTATCACCACCTGGCTTCCAAGAATTGTTCCTTATTGTTGATGGTTTGCATGTGACTGAACGAAGTAACTGTTGGTTTGTGGTTTGGCTTACAGTACAAATCGCCTTAGTATTTGGTACAAGAATATTAGACTATGTCTTCAACATATGTGAAGGGAAATTTGACTACCTGGAGCGGCTCTCAGACAAACTGCTGCTGAAGATCATCTACTACCTGGACCTGGAAGATATTGCCAGGCTGTCTCAGACATCGAGCAGGTTTGCAAAGGTAACAGTCCCTGCTGCTGTGTTGACTGCAACAAGAGCCCTTCCACTGAACTAATCTCAGGGATCATTATTGCTCTTTTTCCTTATTTAGGTTTTTGTTATTATGTTTATTTATTGATCTTTCTATTTATTTAATATATATGGGTGTTTGCCTGCATGTGTGTATTATGTACTATGTGTATGCAGTGCCCTTGGAGACCAGAAGAGGGCATCTGATTCTGATCCTCTGGCAGCTGTGAACTGCTAAGCCATGTGGGTGCTGGGAACAGAACAGCTTAACTCTTTTTTTGTTTTGTTTTGTATTTCGAGACAGGGTTTCTCTGTGGCTTTGGAGCCTGTCCTAGAACTCACTCTGTAGAGCAGGCTGGTCTCGAACTCACAGAGATCCACCTGCCTCTGCCACCCTGGTGCTGGGATTAAAGGCATGTGCCACCACCTGCAACAGCACTCTTTTTTTTTTTTTTTTTTTTTTGGTTTTTTGAGACAAGGTTTCTCTGTATTGTTTTGGAACAACAGCACTCTCTTAACTGCTGAGCCATCTCTCCATATCCATACCTGAGCATGCTATCTCTATCTATCTATCTATCTATCTATCTATCTATCTATCTATCTATCTATAGATATAAGGATCTCTGTAGTACATGCTAGTCTTGAACTCACCTTCCCCTTCCTTCCTTCCTTCCTTCCTTCCTTCCTTCCTTCCTTCCTTCCTTTCCTTCTTTGTTTTTTTGTTTGGTTTGGTTTTTCAAGACAGGATTTCTCTATGAAGCCCTGGAACTCACTCTGTAGACCAGG
This sequence comes from Mesocricetus auratus, assembly GCF_017639785.1. Classification (NCBI taxonomy): domain Eukaryota; kingdom Metazoa; phylum Chordata; class Mammalia; order Rodentia; family Cricetidae; genus Mesocricetus; species Mesocricetus auratus. The sequence goes on along the minus strand of NW_024429194.1, from coordinate 24,679,624 downwards.
GTGGCCTCAGGGATCCACCTGCCTCTGCCTTGTAAGTGCTGGGCTTAAAGGCAGGCATGTGCCACCACATTCAGTTTAGCCTTGACTTTGAATCTTCTGTTTTTACCTCCCAAGCTTTGTGATTATAGGCCATACTGCCATGACCAGCTTATTTTTCCTTTGAGACAGATGAAACAGTGACTTTGAACTAGTGGCAATCCTCCTGCCTCAGTCCCCCCAAATTCTGGGATTATAGATGTGACCTACCATGCCTAGTCTACTTGTGTTTAATCTCCACAGCCATTTGTTGAATCCTGCTCTGTGAAAGACACAAGCAACTAAGATGGTATTATTCCCACACTCAAAGAATTTACTATCAGATATCAGATTGCTTTAAGGATATAGGAGATTACAGTATAATGTGATGGGTTTGACAAGAAACATGTTTACAAGGTACAAGGACTGTGTGTCAAGTGGTTTCCTGTGCCTTGCTTCTTAGAAGTGGATTTCTTTATCTGGGTTTTGAGTGCAAAGTAGGGAGCATTTTAAGTCAAAAGACTTTCCAAGCCAAGGAGCAGATACATAATTTTAAATAATGCTTGCTGGGCAGTGGTGGCGCACGCCTTTAATCCCAGCACTCGGAAGGCAGAGGCAGGGGGATCTCTGTGAGTTCGAGACCAGCCTGGACTACCAAGCGAGTTCCAGGACAGCCTCCAAAGCCACAGAGAAACCCTGTCTCGAAAAACAAAAAAACAACAACAACAAAAAAAAAAGAACAGGCTTTCCAGATGACTCAAATCTCACTGTTACCTAAAGAGTCAACATTTACCGCCCCCACACACAATAATACAGTAAAATGTCTTCATGATTAGAATTCATTTTCAGTAATATGTTATTAGTATGCAGAATTCATTTTTCATTTCTTTTTTGTTTTGTTTTTTCAAGACATGGTTTCTTTGTGTAACAGCTCTGGCTGTCTTGGAACTCACTCTGTAGGTCAGGCTGGCCTTGAACTCACAAAGATCCACCTGCCTCTGCCTCCCCTGGTGCTGGGATAAAAGGCATGCACCACTGCCGCCCAGCATTTCTATTCACTTCTAAGACCTGACCCAATCATGTTAAGTTGCTAGGGAACTCGTAGCAGGATCAGTATCCCGAGTGCTGGGCTTGCCTTTTATCTTGACTGCTAGTTTCTAAAAGTAGAGGACCAGAAATAAGTACTATAAGTAATTGTTGTTTGTTTGTGCATCTTTTAAAACATTTTCTTTTTTATATTAATTAATTGGTTTATTTATTTTGAGATAAGGTTTTATTAGGTAGCTTTGACTGGCTTAGAACTCATAGATAATGCCCCTGCCTCTGCTTCCCAAGTACTAGGATTAAAGGTTTGTGCCATCACGTCCAACCCAAGCATTCATACTTCAAAGATGCTGCAGTAACCAAAATCCAGTGGTAGTGAAAGCGCTTCCCAGGGCCTGGGTTTGTTTCCTCCAGTCAGTGCAGGGACTCAGCAGGAACTGACGCATTTGGGGATCTCTGCCCTCACACTGGGTGTGCATCTACTTCCCGTCCAGTTCTCAAGGCGCACTGTTTCTCCCGTTCTACCATCCTGCCATGACTGCAGCACAGCCTTGGGCCTGCCTCGAGTAACGTCTGCAGTGCTCTAAGTCACTAATTGGTGTGTGTGTCCGAGAGTACCCGAGCATGGTGTGCATATGGAGATAGAGGAAAGCACTGTGGAGTGAGCGCTCACCTTCCGTCTTTATGTAGGTTCCGGGGATTGAACTTGGATTGCCAAGCTTGCATGGTAATTGGCAATTGCCAATTCGCCATCTCCTGAGCCCTTTTTAAAACTCACTATGAGCCGGACTTTGGTGGCGCACACCTTTAATCCCAGCACTTGGGAGGCAGAGGCAGGTGGATCTCTGTAAGTTCGAGGCCAGCCTGGTCTACAGAGCGAGTTCCAGGACAGCCTCCAAAATAATACAGAGAAACCCTGTCTCAAAAAACCAAACAACAACAAAAAACTCACATGTAAGCACAGATGAACTTGAATTCCTTTTTTTTGTGTGTGTGTTTTGTTTTGTTTTGTCTTTTGAGACATTGTTTCTCTGTGGCTTTGGAGGCTGTCCTGGAACTAGCTCTTATAGACCAAGCTGGCCTCGAACTCACAGAGATCCACCTACCTTTGCCTCTTGAGTGCTAGAATAAAAGGTGTGGGCCATCATCACAGGTTTAATTTTTTTTTTTTAAAGACATTACCTAGCCTGGTGTTGGTGGTACACGCCTTTAATCCCAGCACATGGGAGTCAGAGGCAGGCGGATCTCTGAGTTCGAGGCCAGCCTGGTCTACAGAGCGAGTTCCAGGACAACCTCCAAAGCAATACAGAGAAACCCTGTCTCGAAAAAACAACAACAAAAGACATTCCCTAAGACTTTTCCTTTGCTGTTCACAGTTAGAATGTGTAACCCGGGAATGTTAACATGGAGTAAAATAACAAATGGCCTGCAAAAGCATAAAAGTGTTTTGGGGCTGGCCTTGGTAGCTCCTGCTTGTACTCTGGAGGGTCAAGTAGGATTGTTGAAAGGTGGCAACCAGGGGTACATAGCAAGATTCTGTCTTAAAAAATGGGTGGTGGTGAGTTCGAGGCCAGCCTGGTCTACAAAGTGAGTTCCAGGACAGCCTCCAAAGCTACAGAGAAACCCTGTCTCAAAAAACAAAAAACAACAACAACAAAAAAATGGGTGGTGGCACACATTTTTAAGCCTAGCACTCAGGAGAGGAGGCAGGAAGATCTCTGTGAGTTCGAGGCCAGCCTGGTCTAATAACAAGTTCTAGGCTAGCTAGGGTTACATAGTGAGACCCTGCTTAAAAACAAACAACATATTCACAAATGTTTAGGGGGCGATTCAATGTCATTGCTTAACTTGCATTGTATGACCTGTAATGGCCACTCCATTGCTGTTTCTGTAGATGGGACCTTAAAACAACTATTTAGAGATCCAGTCTCATGTAGCGCAGCTTGGCCTCAGATTCTCTGTGTAGCTGAAGATAAGCCTGGATTCCTGAATGGACTCACCCATACCATACCAGGGCACAGCATTGCCTGTACAGCCACTTTAGAGACCGTCTCTGACTCATTTTAGGAAGGAGAGTGGTCAGCACTCCACTCTCCACCTCACCAGCTACCCAAGGCTAACCTCCAACTTCTAATCCTCCTGTCTCCACCTCCTAAGCACCTGCATGTCTTGTTAATGCAATGTTGGGGCCCAAACCCACAGCCTCCTGCACACCAGACCAGTATTCTATCAACTAAGCCCTGTGCTTCACATCTTTTTTTTTAAAAAAATAATTTATTTTTAATTTTATGGGCATCAGTATTTTTGCCTGAATGCATGTCCGTGTGAGGGTGTTGTATCCCCTGGAACTGGGGTCACAGACAGTTGTGAGCTGCTATGTGGGTGCTGGGAATTGAACCCAGGGCCTCTCAGACAGCAGGCATTCCTGTGATAGTGAGAGTGTGAGCTAGTGGATGGTGTGTTTGCCTTAACCTTCTTCTGGCTCTTTCCAACTGCAGCTGTGCCAATGTGACTCATTGTGGGAGCAGATAGTTCAGTCGGCCTGTGACACCCTCACCCCCGACATGCGGGCCCTGGCGAAGGATGTGGGCTGGAGACAGGTGTTCTTCACCAACAAGATCCAGCTGCAGAGGCAGATCCACAGGAAGAAGCAGAGGCAGGGAAAGCAGAAGGACAAGAAGCACAATTAGGGGCCGGCTCTCCCCACCAGTGGAGCCACAAACGTGCCTTTCCCCACATCCAAATGTTGTTCTAAATTAACAACAGCTGTTGCGGATTCCAGGAATCACTTGAAAACTCACATTTTGCACACACATACAAATTCACCCAGTGCCTTGCTTGAGCAACCACCCCCCGTCCTGCTCAGACCAGTCCATGGCCCAAGTATTTAGGGCTACAAGACAGGAAACCTCTCCGGCCACCACCTTCCCGATCCCATTACCCCCTACAAAAGAGGCACTTATGTGTATGGACTAACAATAAAGAGTTATTTGCAGGCTTGTGTTTTTTGTTTGTATCAGATAGGGATCCCAAGCTGGACCTTCAAGATGACTTTGAACTTCTGACCCTTTTGCTGGGATTTACAGGTATTCACCACCACGCCAGGTCATAAGGTGTGCCAAGTAAGCACATACCCCACAACACACTGCTGGGGTTTTGTTAAATATCCTTTTGTTGTTATTTTTTTTTTGAGACAGAATTTTTCTCTGTAGCCTTGGCTGTCCTGGAACTTGCTCTGTAGACTAAGCTGGCCTTGAACCCAGAGATCCACCTGCCTCTGCCTCCCTAGTGCTGGGATTAAAGGCATGCACCACCACTTCCCGGCATTCAAAAAATTTTTTTTTGAATTTTTTCCTGTTGTTGTGTTAGAGTGGGTGACTGGGTGCACTTGAAGGTGTAGGTGCCACAGAGGCATCCCAGGAGAGTACAGCTGCTCCCCTAATTCATCCCACAAGGTTTGTATTCAGTTACTGTCCTTGTGGGCCAAGGTGTCATCCACCACACAACCCCTGATATGGCACCAGAATGTGGCTGGGAGAGCCCAGACATTCTGCAGGCAGCCCTTTGTCTGGAACTGGGGTAACACAGTTGTGAGCTGCTATTTGGGTGCTGGGAATTGAACCCAGGGCCTCTGGAAGAGCAGCTAGTGCTCTTAACTGCTGAGCCATCTCTCCAACCATTAACTGAGTGCAGGACTTGTTTTGTCCCACTGCCCCTCTGGAACAGTTTCTAGATGCCAAACTTTCGTGGCCCCTGAAGTCACACGGTACCTCTCAGGCAGCAGGCATTCCTTTGATAACAAACCTGCCAGTTTTTAGAGGAGGACCACTGCTTTCTGAAGTAAAATGCAGTGGGACCCACACTTTGCAGCAGAGATTTTCTTTTTCTGTGATACAGGGTTTCTCTGTATTACAGCTCCAGCTGTCCTAGAACTAGCTTTGTAGACCAGGTTGGCCTTGAACTCATAGAGATCCACCTGCCTCTGCGTCTCTGGTGCTGGGATAAAAGGTGTTTGCCACCACTGCCTGGATGCAGCAGGGATTGTAAGAGTAGAGGCTGTGGGTAACCAGTGTGAACAGTTAATGTGCATTTAGTTAGCATGGCCTAGGGACGCACTTAGCAAGTCAGAGACCAATCAGAGCTACAGGAGACTTCGTCTCTAAAGAGAGGTGGGGAAAAGGTTGGAGAAATGACTCACTAGTACTGTTGTCACTCAGGACACCTGGGAACCAAGAGAACCGAAAATCCAGCACTTCTAGTCCATGTCTTTCATTTGACAAGCAGGTATTCCTTACTGGCAGTGCAGTTTTTGTTTGTAAAGACTTATTTTTTTGGCCCGGTGTGTTAGCACACGCCTTTACTCCCAGCACTCGGGAGGCAGAGGCAGGCGGATCTGCGTGTGTTGAGGCCGGCCTGGTCTACAAGAGCTAGTTCCAGGATAGTCATCAAAACCACAGAGAAACCCTGTCTCGAAAAACCAAAAAAAGAAAAAAACTTATTTTTATATTACATATATGGGTGTTTTGCCTGCAAGTATGTCTGTGTATCATTCAAATGCCTAGTTCCCACAGAGGCCAGACAGAAGGGCCTATTGCACTCCCTAGAACTGGAATTACAGACTGCTATGAGTCACCATCTGGGTGCTGGGTCCTCTGGAAGAGCAGCCAGGGCTCTTAACTACTGAGCAAATCTCTGCAGCCCTCAATATCATTTTAAAATTCTTCCCATGTTGTATATTATTGATTATAGCTTCCATGTGAACAGGTAACAGAGTATTACCTTCAACCTTTGTGTCTCTGTCAGACTTGGTGGTTGTAATAGGAACTTACCTGGGCTTGCAAGGGATTAAAAAAATTTTTTTATTAAATTTTTTTCCGAGACAGGGTTTCTCTGTATTGCTTTGGAGCCTGTCCTGGAACTCACTCTGTAGACCAGGCTGGTCTCAAACTCACAGAGATCCACCTGCCTCCTGAGTGCTAGGAGTAAAGGCGTGCGCCACCACTGCCCGGCCTGCAAGGGATTTTTGTATCAACCTGCCTGTGTCCACAGAATCCTAGATCTCACTTGTTTATTGGAAAAGAAGAGTTAGCTGAAAGACAAAAATAGCATCTCTGAGTGCTCTGTAGACAGAACCTGACCAGAATACAGTATAAAGTGAATGCAGGAGGCCAGACATGGCGGCACATGCTCATGAGAACCTGGGAGGCAGAGGTTGGGGGATTTTAAGTTCAAGGCCATCCTGAGGCTACATAATAAGACTGTCTCAGACAATTAATCAATCAAACAGATAAATGGAAGGAACATGACTGAATGAGGACAGAGATCTAAAACTGATTGAAATGTTTCATCTTTTTGGTTTTTTCTTTCTGCTTTTCGAGACATGGTTTCTCTGTGTAATAGCCTTAGCTGTCCTAGAACTAGCTCTGTAGACCAGGCTGGGCTCGAACTCAGAGTTCCCAAGTGCTGGGATTAAAGGCATGTGCCACCACTGCCCAGTGAAATGTTTCATTCTTAAATACACTGAGAGTGGTTCTCCAGTAGTTTTGTATATACCAAGAGTAGTTCTATAAGTAGTTCTGTACAAAACGATGCCTGCCTGTAATCCCCGCACTCTTCAAAGTTAAACACACACACACACACACAAAATGCATGCTCACACTCGCCAGAGAGAGAGAGAGAGAGAGAGAGAGAGAGAGAGAGAGAGAGAGAGAGAGAGAGAGAGATTGGTTTTATATAGAAACTCATTGGTCACTTTAAAGAGGACAGCATTTATTTAGTTACAAGTAAATAACAACACAGGTATGCAAAGGGCAAACGATGAAGCATATGATGTGAGAATGTCTTCAGGACACTGCAGGTGTGAACAGAGACAGGAGCTGTTTTTGTTTATTTGTTGTTGTTGTTTTTTGCAAGCAGGTCTTGCTTCAGTCCTGCAGATACCACTGATTCAGTAGAAACCACTGCTCCTTCAAACAAAGTAAGTCCACGGATAGAAACGATGCAAGTCCAGTTGGGTCAGCGGGTGGAAAGTTTGTATCTCTGATGCATAGCAAACAATACAGGCATCCCCTATCACGGGCCATAGCACCATGCAGCATTCTTAACACTGCCTCCTGTTAACTGATGTTGCAGACAATGAGAGTAGTGAAGTAATGTAGTTTTAAAAATACATAGCATGTTTAACAGTTCCTACTTGTAAATACACACATTTAACATGAAAATAAATATCACTGTTTCAGCTTTAAAGAATATTATTCATTTTTTGCGACAGAGTCTCACTATATACCTCAGGCTGTCCTGAGACTCACTTTGTAGATCTGCCTGCCTTTGCCTCTCAAGTGTTGGTATTAAAAGTATGCACCACCATGTCTGGCTAATATCACCTTTATTAAAATATCAAGTTGTGCTACTGGTATGATGATAACAGACAGGGGTGGAGGCAGAGAGGCAGAGGAAGGCAAGCCACTATGATTTCCAGGCTAGCATGGTCTAAATAACGAGACCCTGCCTCAAACAAAATATAACAAAACAAAAACCAAACACGTCTTTGTGTTAAGCCAAATGGATCATGGCAGCTACATTATCATCTAACTTCCAGGCAATGCTCACATCGCTGGAGGGAAAATCAAATGTGCTTTAGTGGGGCTCCTTTCTGCTAGTCAGCCTGCTTACCAATGCTACTTTATCTGGGTGGTTTCACTGTCCAGTCCTTTTACTAGTCCTTAGGACAGGAGACAGTGGAGAAGGAAACTGTTCATTTAATTACCTGTTAAAGTCTGGGAAGCTCCCCTTGCATTCTGACTGAAAGTTAGATCTTGGGAGTATTCTACAATTCCAGTCTGTAGCATTCCTGCCTTTAATTATCAAAGATAATTGAGACTGGGGTGGATTCCTTTTAGGTAAATTTGCCCCAAGACACTGGCAGTTTTGTTTGATGAGCAAATTGCGAGTCAGAAATTTCTTGCTTTATGGTGTGGAGATGAATCCTAGGGTCTTGACCATGTTAGGCAAGTGCTCTTATCACTGAGCCACACCACCAAACCAGCACGTACACATGTAAGTCATTTAAAGGCATAAATACGTAAGGCAGTCAGAAATTTCAGAATGACCCTGGGAGGAACATTTTGTATTGGAAAATGTCTTAGCTTTAGAAAAATAGAGATCTTGGCTAAGGAAGAATATTGAATTTTATGATGTCCCAGATCAGACATTGTCATGTATGAAACCTACAAAGAAAACTATTTTCAAAATTGTGCCCAGTCCAGACAAGTGAATAATCCATATGGCAAGAGGCACCAGAGCTGGGCTGTTTGGCACCACTGTCCCAGTGTCGGCTACATGCACACTCACAAGGCAAGCCATCTGTAACCTCACAGCTTGACTCTGTTTTGTTTGGTTTTTGAGACATGGTTTCTTTGTGTAGTCCTGGCTGTCCTGGAACTCACTTCATAGACCAGGCTGGCCTTGAACTCACAGAGATCCAACTGCCTCTACCTCCTAAGTGCTGGGATTAAAGGAGTGTGCCACCACTGCCCAGCTCTTTAAAAAAAAGATGGTTTACTCTAAGACATGAATCAAAGTGTCTGAATCATAGCCCTTGGTGCAAAGTCATATGCACTAAGAAACACACATACTGCTAAGAACATCAATCTAGCTTACTGCTGAACTCATCTTCTAGGACATGATCAGTTGAGTTACAAGGATGACCAATTTCATTTCCTAAAGGAAGAGTCAGAAACTGTACTTCTTACCTACAGAATTCTTTCATAAAAATATAAGCTGTTTTAAAATTGTACTAAATTGTATTAGTTTTTAAAAAAGATTTGTTTTTGTATTTTGTGTGTGTGTGTGTGTGTGTGTGTGTGTGTGTGTGTGTGTGTGTGTGTGTGTGTTTTCTGAGTGTTTGTATGTGCGACTTGTGTGCAGTGGCCTCTGGAACTGAGTTACAGCTGGTTGTCAGCCAACATGCTCGTAGTGTACTCTGGTCTGCTAAAAGAGCAGCAAGTGCCTCCTGGCCACCTTTCCAGCCCACAAATTACATACATTTGAATTGATAGCCTGCCTTTGTATATCAGCATACTAAGAACTCCTTGTAAGAATTAATTTCTGACACTCAGTTATGTTCTTATGCTTAAAGCCTGTATATCTGGACCCTTTATGGAAATATAGACTCTTGGTTTTACCTTACAAAGAAGTGGTTATGTTGCAAAGCTTTTATTTACAGTTTTTTTAAAATATAAAACCCTAGTCCCATCAGATGACAAGAGGAGAGGAAGAGAGGGAGAGAGGAAAAGAGAAGGGATGAAGGGAGAGAGAAGGTGGGGGCTTCCTTTTTTCTTTATTTCTTTTTCTCTTTTTAGACAGGTTCTCATGTGGCCCAGGGTGGCCTGGAATTCACTAGATAGCAGAGGCTAACTCTGAACCTTCAATCCCCCTGCCTCCACCTAGAGCTGGGATTACAGGCATTTGCCACCATGCCTGGCTTGACAGTTTTCATCAGGGCATCTTCATCAACTATTTAATGAGCTATAAACACCATCATCTCTAAAACACACGCAGTTTTAATCACTTCTACCACCTCCTCAGAGAAACAATAACAATGGCATTAACAAGTGACACCACTGGTTACCATACAGAGCATTCCTCTAGCGACCAGGTGAGGTAGGCATGAGGAGAACCCACAAGAAAGCTGCACTAAACAGGCGCACCGTCTGTGTACTTTCGTCTGGATTGTTTTATCTTCCGAATACAGGGTTGAATGAGCAAAAAGAGTATTCCTACCATGTAAAGCAAACCACATATATAAAAGGAAAAATCGTATTTTTGTGTGATGTCGAAGATCCACCCTACAAAAACAGAAAAAAATACAGATATATTCAGTATAACAGTTTAAGACAAAATTCAAAGTTATAAACCAGGCATTTATTGCTACTTCAATTTTTTTTCTTTTTTTGGGGGGGCGGGTGGTGGTTTCAAGATAGTTCCTCTGTCTGTCTAGCTCTGGCTATCCTGGAACTCGTAGATCAGTCTGAGTCAATTTTTTTAATGGTTTGGGCTGGGGATGTAGCTCAGTGGTAGAGCACTTGCCTGGCACATATTAAAGCCATGGTTCAACACTGCCCCTCCAATTTATTAACTTTTCTTTGTGATTGATGCTGGTGGTGGAACTCAGCATTGCACGTGTGGCCACCCTGGGCCACAGAGACAGGCTTCAGTCAGAATTTTTTTAAATACAAGATCTCACATACTATACTCAAGGCTGGTCTCAGATTCACTATGCGTTGTTTCACTATTCTTTTTTTTTTTTTTTTTTTTTTTTTTTGGTTTTCCGAGACAAGGTTTCTCTGTGGTTTTGGAGGCTGTCCCGGAACTCGCTCTGTAGACCAGGCTGGCCTCGAACTCACAGAGATCCACCTGCCTCTGCCTCCCAAGTGCTGGAATTAAAGGCATGTGCCACCACCGCTCGGCTGTTTCACTATTCTTTACTCTATAGTTTTTTTGTTTGTTCTTGAGACAGGGTCTTACTGCGTAGCCCTGAAACTCACTACATAAATCAGGCTGCCATAGAACTCACAGAAATCCACTTGCCTCTGCCTCTCAAGTGCTGGAATTAAAGGTGTATGTTACCAAGCCTGGCTTTTATTTTCTGTTTTCATTTTACTTATTTTTGTGGAAGTGTGTGAACTTTGTGTATGGCACTAGTGTGCTACGTGGGGGTCACAGAACAACTCTGTGCAGTGAGTGAGCTCTCTCCTTCCACCTTGTGTGGGTCCCAGGGACCTCACTCAGGTCATTCCTCATGCTGAGTTCATGCGGTAAGCATGTTACCTAAGTCAGCCCATCATCCCTACTAAATGTGATATTTGACTTAAAAATAGGAGACAGTAGAGGTGCGGCAGAGAAAGGTGATCTCTGTGAGTCTGAGGACAGCTTAGTCATAGCAAGTTCCAGGCCAGCCAGAGCTACCCAAAGAGAGCCTGTCTCAAAAAAACAAAACAAAGGACAAAGAGCAAGTAACAATGGAGAGAAGGCAAAAATAAAGGTCATATTCTTTACATGTGGCTTAGTAAATGCCCTGTCCTTTTTCCATCTGCAATCTAAGATTAAACACATAATCCAAAAATAATGATTCAGCCTCAGAATCTGAAAGCTGCGACATCTCAACAGACCCCGGCCAACTTCTGCTCAGGGACACCAGCTGCTGTCAATGGGGCTCATATGAGTGATGGCAGCATGTGCAAATGAAGACATTTGCTGTCGAGGGCTCTGTCTACCTCGAGGGGACTGCCTGTAACCTGAAAGTTAGAAGATCAGGGCAGCATGTGGGGCACAGGTCTGTCAATCCAGCTATGGGAAGAATGCAAATTCAAGGTCTGCCGGGGCTGCAGTGTCCTTGCCTAGTCAGCCTGGGCAATTTAAGGAGATCCTGTCTCAGAGTGAAAACTAACCAAGCTTGCCTCAGACCTCTAATCCCAGCACTTGGAAGGCAGAAGCAAGGTATCTAGATCTCTGTTGGTTTGAGGCCAGGCTGGAATGTATAGTGCATTCCTGGCACTATGAATGGTGAGATCCTGTCCCCAAGAGGAAAAAAAAAAAGACAACTGGTGATGTAGCCCAGTGGTGATCGCTTACTTGTTTAGTGTTGGAAGAGGCCTTGGGTTCAATACCCATGGAGGCCAGAAGAGGTCATTCATGGGTTTTCTGGAGCTGGAGTGATTGTGAGTCACCTGACGTAGGTGCTAAGAACTAACCCCCCCCCAAGAGCAGCAAGTGCTCTTTTTTTTAATATTATTTATTTTTATGTGTATTGGTGTTTTGCCAGCATTTATGTCTGTGTGAGGGTGTCGGATCCTCTGGAACTGGAGTTACAGACAGTATTGAGTTGTCATGTGGGTGCTGGGAATTGAACCCATGTCCTCAGGAAGAGCAGCCAGTGCTCTTAACCACCGAGTCATCTCTGCAGCCCCAGCAAGTGCTCCTAATTACTGAACCATCCATCTCTTCAGCCTCACTCCCATACTGGGGACTGAACCTAGCTAGGGCCACACACTTGCCAAGAAGTGCTCCATCACTGTGCCATGGACTCCCTATGCAGCTGAGGATGGGTGCCATTTCTTGACCAGGCAGGCACCATCACTCCTGGTTGGCATCTCTGCTCTTTGATTTGAAACTTGGGGCCTTTGCAATTCTTTCACCCATTACTGCAAAGCAATAGCTTCAAAGTAAAACCTGACTCCCTAGTCAGTTGCCTTCCCTTTTCATTTGAGTGTCTCAATGAGACGGATAGGTGTCATATCAATTCAATTGCTCCCAGCTCTTGGGCAACATTGAAAATGCATGTAGATACTCAGCTAACCAGACCTAATTGGCTGGATTTTGTTAGAAAAGTACTCTAGAAACATGTAGAAAAATCACCTACTACCATGAGATCTTTTAAGGAGAAGTGAATGCCGGGTAATGTTATCTAATGAATTAGACAGAAGTTGGTGTTGTCTAATGCCGTGTCTGTGTAATGTCTTGAATTGCATGCTTTCCCTAAATGGAAACACTTGGATGTCTAATGTGGCACTAAATTGTACCAGGTTCTTAAATGAGACTAGAAATCACTCTGAAAAATGGGAAACAACGTTTGTTTCTGAAACCACTTACTGAAAAAAAAGAAAAGGTAATTGGAGAAGTAATTTTCTCCGCTGCACATTAAGTAGGATTTCAAGCCCATTTGGGATGTCTAGCAAGAATTGAATGTGGTTATTTAGTTGATCCTATTGCCAGGCACCCTGACCCTGAATCACATTGTGACCTTAGTTTCTTGACCTATTAAACATTATGCAGGCAGCCAATGAATGTGCTTCACTGTTAGTGTGTGAATCAGTGGGAGGAGAGAAAACAACAAACATCAGGAGAGAAGGCCCCTCCGACCTCGGGAGAGAAGGCCCCTCCGACCTCTGGAGAGAAGGCCCTTCCCACCTGATGGATGGGACACTAGCCTGGAGTCCCCACAGCAGTGAGGGTAGGCACCCACAGAGACTTCTGTCTTTGATTATTTCTGTTGTGGTAGTGTTTTTGTTTGCTTTGTTTTGAGATGGGGTCATATGTTACCCAGGCTAGCCTTAGACTCCTGATACTCCTGCCTCTACCTCCCAAGTGCTGTGATTACAGGCTTACAGAAACATGCCTGGCCTTAAAATTCTCTCATAACATATTTATGTAAGTATATGTGAAAAGTATATTTAGTGTTTTTGTGAGAACATATGCACATGTGAATGCACTTGTGTGTGTGTGTGTGTGTGTTGAGTGCTTGTAAGTACTCATAAGACAGTGCTGGGTGGGTAACTCCTTCTCTCTCCATCTGCTCCTTTGAGGCAGGGTTTCTCCCAGAACTTGAGACGAATGCTTCTTTCTTTCTTCCTCCCTTCCTCCCTCCTTCCCTCCCTCCCTCTCTCTTTCTTAAAAGACAGGGTTTCTCTATATAGCCCTGGTTTCTCAGGAACTCATAGGGCCCCCTGCCTCTGCCTCTCAAGTGCTGGGATTAAAGTTGTGTGCAACAGTAGTGGCCAGCCAGTAGGCTACATTTTCTCTGCTAGACTTTTGATAATGGTTATGGCAGCTTATTTGAGCAGCAACAGGCAACAAACACAAAGCTAGACCCGAGTCTGGATGCCCTTTGGTGGTTTTTTGAGCTAGGGTCTCACGTGGCCAAGGATCACCTTGGACTCTAGATCTTTGCCTCTGCCTCTCAAGTGCTAGGACTACAGGCATGGACCACCACACCCAGAGTATGATGCACTCAGGCATGGACCACCACACCCAGAGTATGATGCACTCAGGCATGGACCACCACACCCAGAGTATGATGCACTCAGGGCATCCTGTGTGCTTGGCAGACACTCTACCAACCAAGACATATCACAGCACTGCTTTTGGTTTCTTCTCTTTTAAAGGTTTTGTTTGTTTAATGTGTGTGTGTGTTTGTATGTGTATTTAATGTGTGTGTATGTTTGTATGTGTATGGGTCTGTGTCACAGTACAAACATGGAGGTCAGAGGACAATCTACAAGATTCTGTTCTTCCCGCCCACCACATGGGTTCTGGGGATTGGACACAGCTCATCAGGCTTGGTGGCAAGCGCCTTTACCTGCTGAGTCACAGGCCCCTGGTATTGATTTCTTGAGATAGTGTCTGATCATACAGCTAAGGTTGACCTGGAATTTGTCACAATCCTCCTGCCTCAGTATCCTCACATTTGGGATTACAGGTGTGTACTACCACATCTGGACTTTTTTTTTTTTGAGACAGCTTAAGCTGACTTCTAACTAGCGGTGCTCTTTCTACCTAAATTTCTCAAGTTCTGAGATCACAAGCAAGTGCTATGATGCCTAGCTCTGACATTGGACTTTGTAAGGGAAGGGACACAGCCTGCCCTCCCCACCATGCACTCTAAACTCTGGGTACCTTGGGGGCACTCACCTGCAAATGGTGGTCCCAGTAAAGCTGAGATGCCATTGGCACAGATGATGATGCCATAGGCATTGGCCAAGTGCTCAGTGCCAACCAGGTCCTCCGTCACCACAGGCATGATGGAGAAATACCCGCTGGAAAACCCAATCAGGGCGCAAATGACAGCCAGGCTCGCATACGTGTGCATCGATGGCAGAAGGAAGATGCTGAAGACAAGGGTGAAGTTAGCCATGAGGAAGACGTTCCAGACGCTGATGCAGGGGAGGTCAGCCACTACCCCCAGGATCACCTTCCCGAAGATGTGAAGTATTGCTATGATTGAGGTCAGAGGGAACACATCGTTTTGCTCCGACAGGTTATACAAGCTGACGATTTCTGGCAGGTGGATGAAAGGGATGACAAAGCTGCTGTATGCAAACAGAGCCCAGAAAATAAACGCTACAAACATGCGGTTGGTGAAGAGCGAGGCTGTTCCAAAATAGCCTGAGTACCAGTCCCCAAAGCCCTTCTGGACTCGCACAGTGATCTGGCTCACTGTCTTCAGAACTCGGAAAGCACACATATTTTTCCTAGGATGGGTTTGACCTTGACACTCCTGTGCTTGAAGGTCACAGACATTCTCCTCATTCTCAGGCTGCCTGTCCTGTTCTTCAGTCATGCCCAGTGGTCCTGATTTCACAGGTTCAGTGGAGTAAGCTGGGAGGGCACAGGGCTCCTCCTCTCTTGGGCAGTTTTCGACCTTCCCAGGAGAGAGGGGCCTCATGAGTGCCCCGCAGACACACAGGTTCAGGGACATGGCACCTTGGATGAACATGGCATTCCGCCAGCCATACTCTGCACACAGGTATTTCAGCAAAATGGTCATCAGGAATGTTCCAAATCCTGTCCCTGTGGTACTGAGGCCCTGGGCCAGGGCTCGCCTCTTCTTAAAGTACCTTCCCACCATGACCACTGCTGGCAGGTAGGCCATCCCGCTGCCGAGGCCTGCAGGTAAGATGGAAAAAAGCACGAGGTACAGTCAGCATTCATACTACATAAAGATCACCAGTGGTGTCATGCAGCTTTCCAGACTGTAGAAAAAGCACCTGAGGTAATCAACTTTAAAAAAAGAAAGGGCAGCCGGGTGTTGGTGGCGCACACCTTTAATCCCAGCACTCGGGAGGCAGAGGCAGGCAGATCTCTGTGAGTTCGAGACCAGCCTGGTCTACAGAGCAAGTTCCAGGACAGCCTCCAAAGCCACAGAGAAACCCTGTCTCCGGGGGGAGGCAGGCGTTGGTGGCGCACGCCTTTAATCCCAGCACTTGGGAGGCAGAGGCAGGCGGATCTCTGTGAGTTCGAAGCTAGCCTGGTTTACAAGAGCTAGTTCAAGGCCAGTCTGGTCTACAGAGTGAGTTCCAGGATACCCTCCAAAACTATACAGAGAAACCCTGTCTTGAAAAACCAAAAAAGAAAAAAAAGTATGTATGTGTGTAAAAAAAAGAAGAAATGTTTATTTTTACTTATTTATTGTTGTTTGTTTGAGACAGGGTTTCTCTGTATTGCTTTGGAGGTTGTCCTGGAACTTGCTCTGTAGACCAGGCTGGTCTCGAACTCACAGAGATCTGCCTCACCTATGAAGGCCCTGTCTCAGGCAGAATCAAATAAAAGAAAGTGACCAGTCCCTTGTGGGAGTACTGTGCATGAAAGAAGCTGGGTGAGAATTTCTGAGGACTTGTGAGTTAACCAAGTAAACAACAGTGCTGTAACTTCTGTTCCTTCCATAACATGGTGGTTCCTAGAAGGAGCTTGTGTGCCCCTCCCAGGTGTAACCCTAGGGACAGGTTTACTCTAGGTCACCCATCATCCCATCCATTATTATTCAGAACGATGCTTTCAAGCACAAGCTGCCCTTGTGACTGTGCACAGCTTGAACACTAGTGAATGTTGCTCACATGACTTTCCTACCCCTCAGAATACTCCCAGGATATAAACTGTCTGGTGCCCCAAATAAAGATGGTCATTGCATGAGACTTCAGTCTGCCTCGTTCTTTTAGGATCCCACTCTTCCAGAGTCACGCCTCCAGCTAGAGTAGTAAGAGTCCCTACGCCTCCCGAGTGTCAGTGAGGGCAAGACTATGGACCAATTTCTTAGACTGTAAAATAGACAAAGGAACAAAAGCCCACAGAGGCCAGCAAGACAACTACAGGATGGAGGGGCTTGCTGCTAACCCTGACAACCTGAATTTGAGCTCCTAGATGTACACAGTGGAAGGGGAGAACTGAATCCTGCAAGTTGTTCTCTGACCTTCCCACCTATGAACTGTGGTACACACACACACACACACACACACACACACACACACACACACACACACACACACACACACACGGAAAGGGACTGGAGAGATGGATTAGTGGTTGTGAGCATTTGTTGCTACTGCAGAGGATCTGGGTTGATTCCTGAAACCCACATGGCAGCTGTAACCATTTCTAGTGGATCTGACCACCCTCTTTTCTGAACTCTGTGGTGGCCATATACACACATGCAGGCAAAACACTCATACACATAAAGTAAGACTTAGAAATCCAGGGACTGGAGAGATGGTTCAGAGGTTAAGAACACTGGCTCCTCTTGTGGAGGACCCTGGTTTGCTTCTCAGCACCCACATGATGGCTCACAACCACCTTCAATTCTAGTTCCAGGGATCCGACACCCTCTTCTGGCCTCTGAGGGTACTGCACAATGTAGCGCAGATGTGCATGCTGACAAGAGTCCCATAAACATGAAATAAAAATATGTTTTAAAAAACTAAAATATTAAAAAGAAGCTGGGCATGTGGTACACTCCTTTAATCCTAGCACCTGGGAGGCAGAGGCAGGAGGATCTCCAGTTTATAAAGTGATTTCCAGGACAGCTAGGGCTGTTACATGGTCCATCACCAAGTCCACATCTCTGTATGGGTTGATTGAGTTTGGACCATCTGTAACATCTATATGCAAATTAGCAAAGTAAAAATACAGACATGATAAAATATCTACATGACTGTTTATCTAAAACCCTAGCTTGATCCTCTAAGAAATGAGAAATTCGAACCAATTTCTGTGATAGTGTGGACTTTTGAGAACTTGCCCCTTCAGAAGCTACAAAATGTAACCGTCAGACAGACTACACTCATGCCCTCTGCTCCCAGCCCATCTGACATCAGCAATGCCACCTGGACCACACTGCTGGGAAAGGAAACCCCTCCTCCCCTACCCCATACCCTCTTCCTCAACTGGCTGCTCTCTTCTCTGGTCCTATGGTAGTTGGTTAGTTCTCTCTTATCACGTGGGTCCCAGGGACTGACTCAGACATCAGGTTTGGTGGTAGGCACCTCTGCCTGTTAAGCCATCTCACTTGCCCAAGACAAATCTTTTAAAAAAGAGATCCATTTTGCATACCAATATCGTACTTACAAAAATTGCTTGTCCAGCATTCACTAGACCTTGGGTTTGATCTCATTACTACATAAACCAGGTATTGTGACACACACCACTAATCCCAGAGTTCAGAGGCAAGGTAGGAATATCAAGGTCATCCTTGCCTGGACACAGAATTTGAGGCTAGCCTGGGCTACATTAGATCCTGTCTCAAAAAACAAAACAAAACTCAAAATCTGCTGTGTGTGTGTGTGTGTGTGTGTGTGTGTGTGTGTGTGTGTGTGTGTGTGTGTGTGTATTGGGCAGGTGCCCTTGGAGGCCTGAAGAGGGCATTGGGTCCTCAGAGGAGGTGTCATAGGAGGTTGCAACCTGCCCAGTGCGGGAGGTGGGAACTGAACTCCAGTCCTTTGGAAGAGCAGCCAGCACTCTTAACTGCAGAGCCATCTTTCCAGCCTCCAATGGAACAGTTTAAATCAAACCCAGGGAAGCTTTAAGAAACAGAATGATTTAATGACTCTTCGTGCCATCACTTAACGTCAACAAATCTCAACTCACAGCCAATTTTGTAAATACCACATATTATTTTGAAGCAAATCAGGAATATATTATCTCATGTGTGCATATTTTAGTATAAATCTCCAAATGTAGGAATCACTTAAATGGCATAGTTCTCATATCGTTTTTTATTGGAAAAAATAATCCTTTGATACCACTAAATATCCTGAAGGCACTCAAATTTCTAGGTGTTTCATAAATGACTATTCTTTCAAAAAACAAAACAACTCCCTCCAACTTGTATGTTTAAACCACAATCCAGCAAGGCTTTTACACATTGCTGTTTGTTGATGCCAATTTTAAATCTTTTCTCACCCCCACTCCAATACCTCTTGCAGTTTATTTTGTTGAATTTGTTTAAGACACTAGGTGATTTGTTCTGTGACACTGTCCTACTTTGGATTTTGATAACACAAAATAAGTTTGCTTATTTTAAACAAGGTCTCCTGTAGCCCAGGCTGGCCTGGAATCTGTAGAAGAAGAATGGTCTTGAAATTCTGATCCTAGTCAGGGGGTGTTGGTACATGCCTTTAATCCCACCACTTGGGAAACAGATGCAGGCCAGCCTGGTCTATAGAGTGAGTTCCAAGACAGCCAGGTCTGTTACATAGAGAAACCCTGTCTCAAAAAACAACAAAGTCGGGCGGAGGTGACACACACCTTTAACACCAGCACTTGGGAGACAAGGGAGGCGGATCTCTGTGAGTTCGAGAACAGCCTGGTCTACAAGAGCTAGTTCTAGAAAGCCTCCAAGCCACAGAGAAACCCTGTCCCTCCTAAAAAAGAATTAAAACAAAACAAAACAAAAATTTCTAATCTCTTCTTAAAACAATAGTAATAGTAATTATTATTATTATTATTATTATTATTATATGATGTGATTGTGAGTGCAGACATACACAATCAATAACACACATGTGGAGATCAAAAGACAAAAGACAACATTTAGGACAATGATTCTCAACATGTGGGTCACGACCTCCCTGGAGCCCAAATGACCCTTTCACATAGGGGTTGAGTATCAGATATCCTGCATATAAAATGTTTACATTCATTCATAACAGTAGCAAAATTACAGTTATGAAGTAGCAACAAAATAATTTTATGGTTGGTGGGTCACCACAATATGAGGTTGCAGCGTTAGGAAGGCAGAGAACCAGTGTTTTAGGAGTTTTTCCTTCCACTGGGGAACTCAGAGCTACTCAGGCTCTCCCGGCTCATACCTGTCGTAGGCAGGTACCTCTACCTGTGTGTCATTTCGCTAGCACGTTGATGCCAGGTGTCCCATTCCTCTCGTCGAAAGGGATATACTTGAGTTTATGTCATGTTCATGCTACACATATGCTACCGTGTTTGTGTGTCAGCTAACATTTACCAAGCACGTTAGTATGTACCATCTTGCTAAGCATTTTATGTGAATCACTTCAGTCATTTCAATGTGCTGGTCTGGCACTCTCAATTTGCCCCCCAAGTTGCACATAAGGAAACTGAGGTGTAAGGAGCTTCAGTGATGAGTCTAATGTGCCTAATGTCACATGAATATTAGGCGGTTACAAAAGGAGGACACAGGTGGGTGCAGCTCAGTGGTAAGTGCACTTGCCCAGCAGGAATGAAAAAATACACTAGGCTCGGTGGCACATTGCTTCAATCTCAACACTCAGGAGGTGGAGGCAGGGATGGGAGCAGATTAAAAGTTCAAAGTCCTTTTCTTCTACACAGCAAATTCCAGGCCAGGCTGGGGATACATAAGGACCCATCTCATAACAGAAATAAGGAAATAAATAGACATAATTCTCTACTAAACTTTTGTTTTTATATTGTTTGTTTTCTGAGATAAACTCAGAAATTAGTCTCGACTAATTTTAAACTTTTCATTGCATTGCCTCAAGCTCCCAAGTGTTAGGATTACAGACATGCTATGTACCACCAAATCCCAACCAAAATAACTTTTTCATTGCTTTGTTTTTTCAGACAAGGTTTTGTGTAGCCCATGGTGGTCTTGAACTCACTGTCTAGATAGCTGAGAATGGCCTTGCATTCTGGATCTTTCTGTCTCTACCTCCTTAGGGCTAGAATTATAGTTATACCACCACACATCTGGATCCCTTCTTTTGTTTGTCACTTCGTTTTTTTGCTTTTTGAGACAGGGTCTCACTGCGTATCCCTGGCTGGCCTGGAACCATTCTGTGGACCAGGGCTTTGAACTGATAGAGATCCTTCTGCCTCCGTCTCTTGAGCACTGGAATTTTTCCTTCTTTCTTTTTTCTGGGAAGAATCTTACTATATGGCCTGGATGACCTGAAATCTCTATGTAGCCCAAATTGACCTCGAACTTCCGGCAATGCCCCTGCCTCTGCCTCTCAAATGCTGTGAATGTGTGTGCCACTACATCCAGCTTTCCTGATCAAAATTGCTTTCAACACTGATTCAGTTTTTGAGGAGGCTCAGAGCTAGCTCTGTTCCCACAGAGTCAGGCAGGACCAGCTCCACCAGAACACAGGGTTCAAAGAAATGGACTACTCACTGTGCGAACCCCACAACCTGTGGGTAAAGGAAATTATGGCTGCAAATACATTTTGCAGAATGCAAATCACTCTACATGGTGTTCAGTTTTAATTTGTCCCCTGCCTGTGTGCTAGATTGGCTTCTGAGAATCTTGACCTGCCTGTGGTTTGTGCTAATTCATTCATCTGAATGGAGAAAAAGATAAGTGACTATTCCATTATTCACATTTAGTCATATATTTATTAATGAGAGAATGTCTTCATTTCCCTAGCATTTTTGTTTACTCACTTAAATTTGTGTCATTATCCCCCCTTTCCCATTCTTCAAAGGAGAAACCCTAGCATGTAGGAGCTGGCATTAAAGTTTGAATTTTGTTCTATTTGGGAGTCAGATACAGGTGTAAGTGAGTGTCTCACAAGTAAGGGACACTTAGTATCTATTAAAGAGTTTCCTAGGTTCATGGACAAGAAGGCTTGCTATGCTGAATAAAAAAGCTGGCTGTATATGTGTGTGTGTGTTTCCCATAGAGATTGGAGGAGGGTATCAAACCTCTGGAACTGGAGTTACAGATGGCCCTGAGCTTCCATGTGGATGCTGGAAATGGAACCCGTGTCTCTGCAAGAACAAGTGCTCTTAATTGTTGAGCTGTCTCTCTAGACCGTCAGCGGAATGTCTCAACGGGTCTCTTTTCTCCACAGTTAAATTCATCATTTAAATACACAAGACACTGAAATCACAAATTGTAAACCATGCTTACCAGCTGCCACTCCAAACGTAATAAAGAGGGTCTGCACGTTGGCTGCGTAGGCGCTCAACACCCAGCCGAGGGAGTTCACCAGCCCTCCAAGGATTGCTGTCCGGCGGCACCCGCAGGTGTTAATGAACAAGCCGATGAAGGGTCCTGCCACAGAGCAGTGGAAAAGGCACTCACTAGAGGCTCCTTGTTGTCTCAGTGTCCCCCCACAAAATTTAAATAAAACATCACTAGGGCTGTTTAAAGAAGCTAGATGACTCAGTGGCCAAAGCTGTCAACCTGAGTTTGAGCCCCTGAACCCACTTGAATAGAAAGAGACCAGACTCCTACAGGTTGTTGATCTCCACACATGTACCCCCCAATAAACAAATAAACACAAATTGTAATGACATAGGCAAATCCAAAACATCTTATGATGGGGTCTCTGCAGATTACAGAGGCAGGCGGAAATCTGAAAAGAGGTAAGAATGAAAAGTCAACCTGAATAGAGGTAAGAATGAAAAGCCTGTTTGGATTGACTCAGTCAACCTGGATCAAACTTCGAGAAGTCTGATACCAGGCGGTTAATTGTAAGCATATTTAAATACAATAGAATTTGGAAAACGGTTTTCCAGGCTACAATCATTCCAATTCTAGGTGCATAATAAAGCTTAAGGGGTGCCTACATAGCATCTCCTTTACAAAGTACATGGAACTATGAAGGTGGGTTCTACAGCTAAAAGATCCAGGATCCGGTGTGGTCACCGAAGAAGATAGCACAGAGGTCAGCAGGCCATAAAGCACATGTGACACCTCCCCTAAGGATGGGTTCTATTGACTGGGAGCTAAAGATAAAGGTCTAGGGAGGCAGAGTCTGGATAATCATTCTAAGGCGTTGGATGAGATGCGCCTCTACGGATAGCAAAGGTCACCAGGTCACTAACAACATCCACTTCAGCTTTCCCGATGGAATGCAGGTGTTTTACTGAGGAGAGGTAACACAGCGTTTATTGTCCACTGAGGAGGCACCCCTGAGTGATAAATATTCTGGTTTCCTTTAAGATCTGTGAGCACAAGGACCTTTGTGCCCCCAACAATCTTAAAGTATACAAACCTTGCAGGTGGACATACTCTCATCAGAGAACAGATGGTTCTAGACTGGAAACAAGCAGTCAGTCTCATTCTGCCTACAAAACAAGCCTTCAGCCAGTGTTCTAACAGGATTCCACCTGGCATGCATTCCCTCAGCCTTACATGAAGTTTGACAATGTGTGGAATAAGCAAAGACTTGAAAATGAGAGAAAGCACACACACACACACACACACACACACAATGATGATGAGTTTCCTACCTATCCCCAGCTGACTGGGGCCATGTGTGATGGCTGGCCCTTTGCCTTGGCCACACCCTCTCAGGCTGGTAGTAATTTCTACCCTTGCCTCTTGTCTTCCTCCTGGTCTTCTAGATTCCTTATGCAGATGAGGTTAAGTTTCACATAGACATTTGCTTACGCACCATGCATGTGCATGTCTTCGTGGGTGAGTGTGCAATGGTGTTGGAGCAGAGGTCGGAGGACAACTTATTGGAGTCCATTCTCTGCTTCTACCATATGGGTTTGGGGGATGGAACTTGGGTTGTTAGGCTTGGTAGCAAGTACACACTGAACCATTTCCTTGACCCACATCAGAGATTTTTACTCCAGTTTTTGTTTGTTTTGTTTTGGAGGGTTTCTCTGTGTAGCCCCTGCTGCCCTGGAACTCACTCTGTAGAACAGCCTGGCCTTGAACTCAGAGATCCACCTACCTCTGCCTCCTGTGTACCACCACTGCTCAGCTTGACTCCAGTTCTAAAGGAAACACTGGAAAAGGATTCCCACAAAGATAACCTACATCTGACCACAGAGCACCCAACGCAAACAGAACTTAAAAGGACCGTCTTCAACACACTCAGACCACAGAGCACCCAACGCAAACAGAACTTAAAAGGACCGTCTTCAACACACTTAGGGGCTGTTTTCTCTCCCAGTCCTCTAAGACCATCAGGCTGCAATATTTTTGTTTTATGCCCATATAACCAAGAATGACCTTGAAATTCTGATCCTCTTACCAAATGCTGGGACAACAGGCATCTGCCACCCTGCTTGGTTTATTAGGTGCTGAGGGACAGACCTGAATCCCAGGACTCCATGCATGCTAGGTAGGTGCACTACATTGGACCTGAATCCCCAGACCCCTGGGATGTGCATTTTTGACAGTTTGTAGAGATCCAGGATAGTTGTCATCATTTTAGTTACCGAGTGCTACACTTGAGTAGGGCTTTCCAACTTAAAAAATAATTTAGGGCCGGAGAGGTGGCTCAGTGGGTAAAAACAGCTAGCTGTGCAAACCTGACGACCTGAGTTCAATTTCTAGAAATTTCAGTGGGGAGAGCAGGGAAAGAGCAGATTTCTGAAAGGTGTCCTCTGACCCTTACACAAGGGCTGCGGCACACTTCTGCCCACACTCACAGAATAATAATTAAAATAATCGAGCTCTCAGGAGTTTCCCTGCTTAGCCCACACGAAAATAACATTTCCCTGTGAGCTCCCTTTCTTCTGCGCTAAAGGACTGGTGCCTCCCACGTGCCGGGTGCCTTAGTTACTTTTCTCCGGCTGTGACCAGTCCTGATAAAAACAACTTACTGGGAGGTTTGTTTGGGCCTGGGTTAAAGGGGTTCCTTTATCAAGGACAGCACAGTGCCTGGCCACATTGTGTCTGTCATCAGGAAACAGAGAAAGACGAACACTGATGCTCAGCCAGCTTCCTCCAGACCCACAATTAGGGTGGGTCTTTCTTCTTGAGTCAAATCAACCCAGAAACTCTACAGAGGTTTGTCTCCTTGTGACTTCGACTCTTCCAAGTTGATAATCAAGAGTGAGTATTGCACTGGGCAAGTGCTCTACCATTCAGTTACAAACCAGCCTTATTTGCTATGTGCATATGTGTTTAAGGATTTATTTTTGCGTATTTATTAATTTACCATGTGGCCTCTTCTGGCCTGGAGCTTGCTATGTAGATGAGGTTGGCCTGGAACTCACAGAGATCCACCTGCCACCTGTCTCTGCTTCCCAAGTGCTAGGACTAAAGGTGTGTACTATAACACCCAGCAAGATTTATTTTGAAAACATATTTATTTGCCGGGTGTTGGTGGCACACACCTTTAATTCCAGCACTCAAGAGGCAGAGGCAGGCGGATCTCTGTGAGTTCAAAGCCAGCCTGGTCTACAGAGCAGGTCCTAGACAGGCTCCAAAACAATACAGAGAAACCCTGTCTTGAGAAAAAAAAGTATTTATTTATTTTATGTGTATGAGAGTTTTACCTGCATGTATGTATGTGCACTATGTGCACACCTGTTGCCTGCAGGGTCCAGCAGAGTGTCAGATCCCCTGGAACTGGAGTTTTAGAGTATGAAATATCTGTGGGTGCTGGAAATGAAACCCAGGTTCTCTGAAGAGCAGCCAGTGCTTTAAGCCATGCACATCACTCCAGCTTCATTACTTTGTTTTTAACTATATGTATGTCTGTGTATTATGAGTATGTGCATGTGAGTGCAGGTGCCTGTGGAGGCCAGAGGTATCAGAAATTCCTGGAGCTGCAGCTGCTGGCAGTTGTAAGTCACTTTAGATGGGGCCTGTGAACTGATCCCAACTCCTCACCCATCCACCTCTCCAGCTCCTTACCTGGTGCATAACTTGAAATATGAGTGTAAAAACTTATTTAATAAGTTCTGACATTAATGACAACAACTGGGTTAACGTCTAAGACTTACTACATACTAAATATATTTTTATATAGCACATGCTATATATTAAATATATATTATATAAATAACATAAAATCAACCCATTGTTATGAACATCTGGATGAATTGTTGGGAGTAACTGAAATTGAGGTACCATAAGTTTGAAGCTATTTCTTTATATACATTAAAAAATAAATTCAATTACAGGAACTCTGGAAGAGCAGCCAGTACTCTGAACCACTGAACCATCTCTCCAACCCTACATTTTAATTGTTACACATTCATATTCACTCAGCTATGCCACAGATGGGTGACTAAGTGACCCATAATGGAACATGTGAGACTCCTAGTTTTGCTGCTGACAGCCCTTTGATATATGAAAGATCAGCAGGCGATGCTTCCCACAAGGCAGGAAGGCTCCAGAGGCGAGCTTTCCTGCTAGGCATGCTTATGAAACATCTTAAGACATTTGAGAAGCAGAAAAAGAAAGGAGAGCCACGAGTCAGGGTGATTTTACAAGCCAGAGGGAAGGCATTAGCTGCAGTACAGACAGGAACATTAAGTGGATAACAGCTGCTGGCCTTAAGTTGATAACTGTGTGGATTTCCAGTTAAGGGACTGCTGCTTGCTGAGGATTCCCTCAGTCACTTATGGTCTGTAAACGAGCAAGTCAGATGAAATGCTGTAAACCCTCTGCACTTAGGAAGTACAGACCTTAAAGGGGTGGGGCGGGAACTCCATTCCAAACTTTCTGGCTTAGTCTTGTTTCTTATGAATGGTTTGTGAATGGCCAGCAGGCATTGCCAAGAGCTAACTGCCATTCTGGCAAAATGAAAAGAACTGACTTCCACAAGTCACACAAATGCATGCATGCATGAAAGCATGCACGCCCAATAATAAAGAACACTTGTTCCACACTCTTGGGACAAGAGAACAATAAAACCCAGATCCAGGGTCGGGCAGTGGTGGCACACACCTTTAATCCCAGCACTCAGGAGGCAGAGGCAGGTGGATCTTTGTGAGTTCAAGACCAGCCTGGTCTACAAGAGCTAGTTCCAGGGCAGCTTCCAAAGCCATGGAGAAACCCTGTCTCCAAAACCCCCTCAAAAAAAAAAAAAACCCAGATCCAGTGACTTCATTATGACTCTTGCTTGGGAACAGATGGTTGTGAGCCACCACAAAGGTGCTGGGAGCTGATAGATCAAGGGTTCTAACCTCTGAGTCATCTCTCCAGACCCCTGCCTTAGTCTTAAGACCAATGACAATTGAAGTAGTCAATAATGTCATAGACATTTGTCAAATTTTTTGTTTTTTCGAGACAGGGTTTCTCTGTGGCTTTGGGGCCTGTCCTGGAATTAGCTCTTGTAGACCAGGCTGGTCTAGATCCGCCTGCCTCTGTCTCCCGAGTGCTGGGATTAAAGGGGTGTGCCACCAATGCCCGACTTTGTTTTTGTTTTTTCGGAGATAGGGCTTCTCTGTTTAACAGTCCTGACTGTCCTGGTACTTCCTTTGTAGACCAGGATGGCCTTGAACTCACCTGCTTTGAACATCTGCCTGCCTCTGCCTCTCTAGTGCTGGGATTAAAGGAGTGCACCACCACTGCAGGTCGATCAACAATCATTTCACAGACACATTTGGGCCCTTGGGTCTCATGCATGCAGGCTGTTCTAGAACTCACTATGCAGCTGAAGCTGACTTTGAACACCTAATCCTCCTCTGTGGTGATTTGAATGGGACGTTTTCCCCTTAGGCTCATGTATTTGTACACTTCACCCCTGATTGGTGGTACTGTTAGGGAGGTTACAGGACCTGTAGGAGGTGGAGCCTCTCTGGAGGAAGTATGTCACTGGGGGCAGGCTTTGAGGGTTTATAGCCTCACCCCACTTCCAGTTTGCTCTCCCTGCTTCTGGCATGTACACAGAAACATGATCTTTCAACTTCCTGTTCCGGCCCCCTTATCCACTGTGTCCTGCTACCCCTCCCCATCCTCTGGAAGCCAAAATAAACACTTTCTTCCATGAGTTTTATTACAATGGAAAAGTAGCCAACCTTGGTTAGTCTTTTACCTTTTTTTGTTTGTTTGTTTGTTTTTCAAGACAGGGTTTCTCTGTATTGTTTTGGAGGCTATCCTGGAACTCTCTCTGTAGACCAGGCTGGCCTCAAACTCACAGAAATTCGCCTGCCTCTGCCTCCCAAGTGCTGGGATTAAAGGTGTGCCCACCAACGCCCGGCCAGCCTTTTACCTTTTAAAACTATCCATTGAGCAGCAGATGCGGTGCAGTGGTAGACTGCTTGATTAGCATGTGTGAGGCCCTGGACCTGAATTCCAACAGTGTCCCCGAAACACTCACAAATGTTAAATAACTGGGTGGGGTGGCCCATGCCTGTAATCCCAGCATCTGGAAAGTGAACAAGGGTATCTGAAGTTCAGGTCCTCCTCGCTATGTTTAAGGCAAGCCTAGGCTATGTGAAACCCTGTCTCAAAACAACTGAAATGTTGCAAACTCTAAGAAACCTCTGAGCTAAGGCCATTTCCAACAAAAGTATTAAACAAGCAGAAGTGATGAAAACGAATGGTCAGTTCCAAAATCAGTGTTGAGGTCAGTGAGATGGCTCAGTAGGTGACACACTGACTGGCTAGTCTGGAAACCTGCGCTTCATCCCTAGGACTGAGATGGTGGAAGGGGACAATCAACTTCTGCAAGTTGCCCTCTTATCAACAGACATGCCATGGACACTCACCCACGCACGCACAGATAGAGAGAGACAGAGACAGACAGACAGAGAGAAATCAAATTTTGTAGTCTGGATATATTACTTCGATTTTAAAAGTTGGTGATATCACTGGCATCTGACACCTAATGTTTCAGGACTGTGATGACTTACTCTCAACAGGGACTTGTCATTTTATAGCTACCCCCTCTTAGAACAGGTGCAATGAACGTACCCACGATCAAGGTGATGCCCATGCTCAGGGAGCAGATCCAGGCGGTCAAGCCACGGCTCTGGTGGAACTCTTCAAGCCACTCCACGTTGAGGACTCCCAAGGCCATCTGTGAGCCCATGACGAGGATGTGCACAAAAAAGGAAGACAGGACCATCATCCAGGCCCACCCGCCGTCAATGTCTGGGTGGGACTTCAGGGTCTTCTTAGCCTTGGGATCATCTTCAAAGTCATACCCCATATCTTCACGACTTGTATACATTTTCTAAGGTTTTCTGAAACACACACAGTAAATAATTTCATCACACACTGAAACAGAAAATACCGTCCTCATCTTCGGACAACTCTATCTCCCACTGTGATCAAAGCAGCTTCAGGGTCAAATGATGCTCAGATTAGTCTTCACCACTGGTGGATCTGGGGACACACTTTATATCTTTAGAGATGACTTTAAAGTCTGTCTTTATAATCACCTCACAGATATTATAAAGCTAAAGAAGGGGGAAGAGAGGGTCAGGAGACGAAGGAAGAGAGAGAGGGGGGGGGGGAGAGAGAGAGAGAGAGAGAGAGAGAGAGAGAGAGAGAGAGAGAGAGAGAGAGAGAGAGAGAGAGAACAAGTCCCCTGGATGTGATGGGTAAGACAGACTAGTCCTGATAACATCTGTTCTCTGAACCTGTCAGTAAATAGTGGGGATGGCAAGTTGAGTTTTATCTACAGTTTAATGTCTTTGGGGAACGAGGGAGTTAGCTTGCCGCCTGAGAATGGGGAGTGTGGAGACTGTAAAGGGGCCTAAATGTTCAGGATAACAAATGACTGTCGCCTACAGGTGGAAATGACTGTTGGGTAGTTAAAGTCAAGTGGCACTGCTGCAGGTTGGAAGCCAGGAAGCATCAGACAGCAAGCAGGGTGCCTGCTGCCCCAGTGCCTGTACAGGTGGAGCATTGCATATGGACAGATTGAACATGGAGAACTTAAAGTAACGCCAAATGAATACAGGTTGGGCTGATTTATTCTACTGCCACCGAGTGCCAGCAGTTGTAGACAAAGACCCCGTCAGAAACTCCTCTGCTCCACATTCCAAACAGCTCTGTGAGTTTTCACACTGAAGACATGCATGCTTCAGATCTGCCAGTTTTTATTACTCATATGTACGTGTGTCCAGTTGCATATGTGTTCTGCATGTGTTGATGCATACGTATGTGTGTATATATGGAGGCCAGAGGTTAACCTCTGGTATTGTTCCTCAGGAGATCTCCCACTGGCCTGGAACTCACAAATTCAGTTATACTGTCTGACCACTGAGTCCCATGGGGCTGCCTGTCTCTCCAGCACCCTAAGAGCTGGGATCACAAACGTGTGCTATCACGTTTGGGTGTGTGGACTGTGCATGGCATACATAGGCGGGTGACTGTGCATTTGGAGTTCACAGTAGGCCGTTGGATGTGTTCCTCTGGTCTCTGCCTTTGCTTTAAGACAGAGTCTCTCACTGAGTCAGAAGAATCTGGCCAGTGAGCTAATGCTGGGGTTACAGGCACAGGTGGCCATGCCTGGCTTTTTTCCCCCTTGACCTTGAGGCAGGGTTTCTTTGTGTAGCCCTGGCTGTCCTGGAACTCACTCTGTAGACCAGACTGGCCTCAAACACACAGAGATCCACATGTCTCTGCCTCCATGATTAAAGGAGGGATTAAAGGTGTGCCGCCACCTCATACCTGGCTTTTTACAAGGAATTGAACTCAGATCCTCGGTTTGTTCGACAAGGGCTTTACTGAATAAACCATCCCCCCAGCCCCTTATACTTATCTTTACTGCAAACTTACATGGCAGCTGCCTCAGAGAACTCCTAGTTTGACCTCACAAGTGGCCCCATCTCCCATGTTAGTTGGAGAGTAAGCTCTAAGAGGCTGAGCCATGGGCTCAGAATGATCCGGGTTACAGCCTATGAACTCGGGTGAACAGAGCTGATCATTTCTGGTTGACTGTACATCACCTCCCCACATGTCTGCCTGGAGAATTTACTTCTGTTTAAGTTTAAAACAGTGAAAAGGAGCCGGGTGTTGGTGGCACAAGCCCTTAATCCCAGCACTCGGGAGGCAGAGGCAGGTGGATCTTTGTGAGTTTGAGACCAGTCTGGTCTACAGGAGCTAGTTCCAGGACAGGCTCCAAAGCCACAGAGAAACCCTGTCTCAAAAAACAAAGCAAAACAAAACAAAACAACAACAACAGTAACAACAAAAAACAGTGAAAAGGAATGTCGGCATGGTGGTGCACCCCTTTAATCCCAGGATTTAAGAGGCAGAGGCAGGCGGATCTCAGCGGGTCAACATAGTGAGCTCCAGGACAGCCAGGGCTGCACAGCAAAACCCTGACTCTAAAAAACAAAACAAGAAACAGTGAAAAGGAGAGCAAGGCCGTTGAGGTGAAAGACTGGTTTGGAGAGTGGCATTTTCAGTCCATATATACAGCAACGGTTCCCTCACTTTGCCTATTTCCTTTGAAACTGAAGTCAGCTTTGATTTATGTTAGAACAGAAGGGATGTGGCTAAGTGGTAGTGCCCTGACCCACAGTGAGTGAAATCCTGGGTTCGTCCTCCAGTACCATATAAAACAAATATAAGACAGAAATCCAGAGGCTGGACAGATGGCTCAGTGCTTAAGAGGACTGGCTGTTCTTCCATGAGGCCCTAGGTTCAGTTCCCAGGACCCATGTCATGAGGTTCGTACTGCCTGTAACTCCAGCTCCAGGGCCTCCAAAGCTTTCCTCTGGCCTCTGCAGGCACTGCAGACATGGTGTACAGACATTCAGACCCACACACATGCATACACAATAAATCTTGTTTTTTTTTTAATAAAAGCATCTAAAAACATATAAGTAAAAATGTGGAGATCAACCAAGGAAGACACTTAACATTGATTTTTGATTTCCATGACTAAATGTACACATACCTACACATATGCCCACATACATGGACATGCATATATACAAAATAAAATGATATTTCCAATCTACAGGAAAATATTTTTCTGTGGAAATGTTAAGAACTTCATAGTCTTACTGAATTATTTATTTAAGTTTTGGTTTAAAAATATGGTTGTTACTGAACTGCTCTGGGCATTTCCAGTTTATTTAATCATAAGTAAATGTCAGTGATTAGCATGTAATGGACAATTTTACGCGCAAGAGGTCCAGGTGTGAACACAGAAAGTGGCATTGCATGCAGACGACTAAGCATGCAGGTGGATTAAATAACTTACTGAGACCTCAGGGGCCCCATCTGATCTCCCTGAAGGAACGGATTAAGAGGAATGGTAGAGCCGCGCGGTGGTGGCGCACGCCTTTAATCCCAGCACTCGGGAGGCAGAGGCAGGTGGATCTCTGTGAGTTCGAGACCAAGCCTGGTCTACTGAGCTAGTTCCAGGATAGCCTCCAAAACAATACAGAGAAACCCTGTCTAGAAAAACAAAAAACAAAAAAAAAAAGAGGAATGGTAGAACATGATTGTAATTACAGAAAACAGTAGGCTGAGACAGGAGGATTGCTGGAAATTTGAGACCATCCTGGGGCACACAGTATTTGTGTTAAGGGGGGATGACAAAACAGTATTATGGTGCATGCCTCTAGTCCTAGCACCTGGGAGGTGGAGGCAGAAGGATCAGGAGTTCAAGGCCACACTCAGCTACATAACAACCTAGGTCTCAAGAGACCCCCTTTCAAGAAAAACAAACACAGAACCAACAACAAAACCCCAAACCAAACAAAAAGAAAAACAAATGTTTGCATTTTATACCTATATCTTTCTAAAAGCAATCATTCCTTGACTTCACAATTCTTCCCATTGGGGTGGGCATGTGAGTTCTAAAACAGTTGAACATAGGCAATTTCAGGCCGGTAGAGGGCGCGCTCCAGAATAAGAGGCTGCTGAAAAGAAAGGCAGCCTAGTGTAGACAGCAGGAGAGTGAACCCCCCACCCCCGACTTCCATTGGGTGTGTGTGGGTGCTGGTGGTAAGAGAAATGCTTCCAATGGGCCAGGGCTGTGCTCGTGGATTTTGCCACGATGATCTTGGCCGGTTGAGGTCCCAAACGACCTCGTTTTACCGATAAGACAACTGAAACATGTTTGTGTGTTTGACAGGGTTTCACGTAGCCCAGGCTGGCCTCAGGCTGGAGGATGACCTCGAACTTCTCAACCCCCTGCAGGATGAGTGCTGTATTACAGTGCTGGATTTAGGCAGTGTTGGGGAAATTGAACCCAGGGTCTCATGCATGTACTTACCAACAGAGGTACAACCCTGGTCCTGAAAGTGAGTCAGTTGTTTAATGGGTGCCCTGTAAAGTCCGAATATGAACAAACCTATACTCAGTCTCAACCTCTTCTCCGCACCATCCCCCTCCCCTTCTCCCTTCCCTTCATCCCCTCTCCTCTTTGAGACCAGGCGAAGGAGAATTTTTCTAATCCCTAATAAGCATCCCCCAGCCATCCTTGCTAATGAGCCTGAGCCTGCACCAACTTTTCCGCAGGAAGAAAGGGCTTAATTGGTAAGAAGAGATGAGCTCATAAAATCTCGTCAGGCTGTGGCAGCCCCTGCCCTTTAATGGCTGTGCTGAGTCTTCACTGTCCCCTTTCCTCTCTGGAGATGCTGGATCTGAGCGGCTCCCGGGGGCTCAGCATCCACCGCCCTGGTCCATCCGCACGTGATGCTGTACCCTCCGAGCCTCCATCCCCACGAGGGCACCCCGACATATAGACACCCGCGCTCCCGGAGGTCGCTAGCAATAGCCCCATCACTGTCTACTTTGAGTAGCAAACTGGGGCCTCGAGAGCCCCGGAGCGCGAGGCCGGGCGCGGAGGCGACGCGCGTTCTGGTGTCAGGGAGGCGCGCGACGCCCTGGACCGTGCGCATCTCCGCCGGCAGCTCTGGGGGACAAGGGAGTACCGCCGCCCTGCCCAGGTCCTTCTCTTCCCCCACCCCGTGCCAGGTTCTCGCCCCGAGAGGGTCCCTGGTGGAGCCGTGGCCACCAGTATCGACCGGTATCTACCAGTATCTGCCGGCTCGGAGATGCTCCAACCCTGCAGTCCCTGGCCTCAGCTCAGCACAGCCCCAGAGTACTCACCGCACGCAGCCGGCAGAGCTACGGTCTCACTCGGCTACTGGTCTTAACCGGAGAACTTGAAGGTCCGCTCCTAGAAGCCCGAGCCGCTGGGCGTGGGGATTGGTAGAAATATCGACCAGCATCCTTCAGATGCAGCGCCTGGGGCTTGGCTCTACGCCCGACTCCGTGCGCTCGCTCGGTGCGGGGCTCCCGGACTCGAGCTCCTCTCGCTGTCTGGCCAGGTGAACCTTCTGGAGCCTAAGGCTCGATGCTTCAGTCCGGGAGCCTTTAAAAAGGGTGCGTTTGGAAGGATACGAGCCTACCCAGAGCTTCCTTCCAATCCATGCAATTTCAGATCTCCACGCTGGTTCATTCCTATACCGGCTAATTCTGGTTTGGCAGGGGAGGAAAAAAAAAATCTGCGGCTCCTCACAGGCACACTCTTGTGGCCGGTTGAAGTTTATCGCTTGGCTAAGACTCATCAATGCAGTGCACATTTGCAACCTTAGGAAATGGTCAGAAATCCCAGGGGTGTGGGGGAAATCAGAATTAAAGGCGGTGGTGGCGCACGCCTTTAACCCCAGCACTCGGGAGGCAGAGGCAGGCGGATCTCTGTGAGTTCGAGGCCAGCCTGGTCTACAAAAGCTAGTTCAGGACAGTCTCCAAAGCCACAGAAAAACTCTGTCAAAAAAAAAAAAACCGAAGAAAAGGAATTTCAATACTCATGGCCACAATGGACTGAAAATCACTCATCTTTGTCCCAGTCTGGGTACCTTCTCTTTCCATCTTTCCGAAGTACCTGCTATTTGCACTCATAGACCCGCAACGTAATGCTTTGCTCTCGGAGAGTTTTTAGTGTTTTGTTAAATAAATGAAACAGGCACTTTTTAACCTAACTAGACCGGTTCTGTACTTTCCTGCTGGAAATTACCACAAACATAGGGGCTGAAAGCAACACAAGTTTATTATTTTACGTTTCTGCCAGTCAGAACCTGAAGTGGGCCTTACTGGACTAAAATGCAGAGCTGGCACTCTGAAGGCTGTGTTCTTCCTGGCAGCCGTAGCTGAGGCACTAGCTTCTCCAGGCTGCGCACATGCCTTGGCTGGCGGCCACTTCCTCATCCTCAGAACCATCCACGTTGCATCGTTCTGTCTGTCTTGGGTACTAGGTCACTTTCTCCCCATTGCTTGCCCCTGTCTCTTCCTTTCCCATTCAAATTCTTTCAAGCATGTAGAATGTGTTTACTGGGTGTGTAGGTGCTTGCATGCCACAGTATGTGTGTGTTGGCCAAAGGACAGCTTTGGAAGGCAGTTTTCCTTCCACCCCGTGGGTTCTGGGGATTAGACAGGCTTGGTGGCAGAGACCCTTTACTGCTGAGCATTGTTTCCAGCCCCTTCTCTTCCACTTGGGGTTACCTTGATCCCGCTGGATAATTCACACATCTATTTTAAGGCCAGTTGACTAGCAATGTACTTCCATCTGCTACCATGATTCTCCGTCTGCCATTTAAGGTCACAAATTCCTGGGATTCGGATCTAGATTTCTTTGGTGGAACCAATTCTGCTGCCCACCATGGATTTCCTTTCCTCGTGTGTATTTTATATTGTTGTTGTCTTTTTTTTCAATTTTTGAGAGACAGCAGTTCATGTGCCCCAGGCTAGCCTGATAGTAGCTATGTAGCTGAGGATGGCTTTGAACTTCAGATCTCCCTGCTCCACTTCCCAAGTGCTGGGATTACAGGCACAGACCACCACAGTCAGTTTACACAGGGCTGGAGGTGAAACTTGGGACTTGGTGCATGCTAGGCAAGCACCCTCCTGCTTGAGTTCCATTCCCAGCCTTCCTAGATTTGTTTTAATACCTAGATGAGTGTGAGGGATGACTAAATGAGGACATTTGCAGGAACACTTCTCTGATGTTGGCAGCAGGACAAATGGATGGTGAGCACTCCCTTGAGCTGTTCTCAGATGTCATGCATTCCAAACAGGCTTTTGACAGCAAGTCAAGATTAGGAAAGCCAGGTGTGGAGGCTCACACTTACAATCCTAGCACTTGGATGGGAAGTTAAGGCTAGTCTGGGCTACAAAAGAGCTTTTTTTTTTTTTTTTTTTTTTTTTTTTTTAAGGTGGAGAGTTCCAAGCAAGTATCTCAAGTACAGATGATCCATCTGTTTTTTATTTTTATTTTTATTTTTTGGTTTTTCGAGACAGGGTTTCTCTGTGGCTTTGGAAGCTGTCCTGGAACTCGCTCTGTAGACTACCAGGCTGGCCTCGAACTCACAGAGATCCGCCTGCCTCTGCCTCCCAAGTGCTGGGATTAAAGGCGTGCGCCACCAACTCCCGGCTGATCCATCTGTTTTTTAATGAGGTTATGGATTGAATTGAGTGTGAGACATCCCCCACTGGCTCATGATTTGAAATTCCAGGCATTGGTGTTGTTTGGGGAGGCTATGGAAAGTTTGGGACACATGGTGTGGCTACAAGAAGTGAGTGGCTGTGGGCAGACTTTGAAGATGCTCTGCTTCTGTTGCTGGCTTGACCTCTCTATTTTTTGATCCACAGGAAGTAAGGAGATACAAACACACGATGCCATGGGTGTGGAGTCTCCCCTCGGCCACACCTTCTTTGCCACTGAAGATTTAGCTTGAAACCTTGAACTAAAGTAACATCCCCACCTCAAGTTGTTTCTGTCAGCATTTTGTCATAGTGAAAAGAAAACTAATGCAAGAGGTCCAAAAGATCAAGATCCCTTCCCTGGGCCTGGAATCTTGCATTTGTAGGAGTGTGATTTATCACAAATCTGGGGGGAACCATCACCTTATTCAAATAACTCCCAAACCTTCCCTGTGCTTCCTTCTATCTATCGGACGTCTCCAGGCAGTCTCTCACCTACCCAATAAATCTATTTTTAATATAAATAATTGCAATGCAAGCCTGGCATGGTGTCCCATGCCTATAATCCTAGAACTCAGCAGGCAGAGGCAAGCAGATCTTTATGAATTGGAGGTCACTTTATATACATTGTGAGTTCCAAGATTACCAGAGCAACACAGTGAGATCCTGTCTGAAAGAAAGTTAATATATATATACATACACACTGCAATAAAGGCATTCAGACTGGGAAGGGAAATGTAAAATTATCTCTAATTTCAGGTGATATGATTATATGTAGAAAATGATGGAAATCCATGAAAACATTAGGACTAGTCAATGGGCTCAATGAGGTGTCAGCAACAGTTTCATTGGTAATAGCATCAAAAAGAACTTTCAAGTTGGGAACCAAGTTCAGTGAAGTACTGCATTCTGAACCTCTGTACAAGAGGATATTGACAGAAACAGAAAAAAAAATGGAATGAATGTGGAACTAGAGAGATGGCTCGGCAGTTAAGAGCACTGGCTGCTCTTCCAGAGGACCCGGGTTTGATTCCCAGCACCCACATGACAGCTCACAACGGTCTGTTATTCCAGCTCCAGGGGGTCTGACACCTTCACATACATGCAGGCAAAACACTAAATGCACATAGAAATAAATAAATCTTTAAAAAATTGAATGAATGCATACATCTCTCTGGGCACCAGCAGCCTCCAGTCCCAGGACGTTTCTGTAAGTCTAGCTTGTCCAGTTGGGTCCCCTACAAGAGAAGGTCACAAACATATTGTGCAGGAAGAGTGCCAGTATTAGGAAACTCATCACACTGTGTGATTGGCCATGGTGTAACCACAGCACTGTCCTGCCCCTGGTGAGGCCGTTGACCATGCATGGCAGAAACCAGGAGTGCGTGGTGCTTAGGTGCCTAAGTCAACTGGACCTGAGCAGGAAGCAAACTCTTCTGTCGTGCATCTATAGGACTTGGCCATTGACCCCAAAGTGTGGATAGTCACGATGGCCACATTATAGAGTTAGTGCAGAGGTTAAATGGTACTGTGTGTGCCAAGCATTCTGTGCCTATATTGCTAAGGAATATGTTTCTGTTTCTTTAAAAAGATTTTTTTAAACTGGGCGGTGATGGATCACGCCTTTAATCCCAGCACTCAGGAGGCAGGAGCAGGCAAATCTCTGTGAGTCCGAGAGGCCACACTGATCTACAGAGTGAGTTCTAGGACAGGCTCCAAAGCTACACAGAGAAAGTCTGTCTCAAAAAAATAGAAGGGAAAACTTAAAGACATTTTAAGAGTATGTGTGTCACGGCGGAGGGTACATGAATGTGCACGCACAAGAGTGCATATGGGAGCAAGTGACCACAGAGGAAAGAGGTGCCAAGCCCACTGGAGCTGGAGTTACAAGCACCTGTAAGCTGCCTGTGTGGATATGAGGGACCCAACCAGGGCTCTCTGTAGTAGGTGTAATATAGTAGTAGGTACTCTTAAACACTGTGTCATCTCTCCATCCCCTGGTTTTTTTCCTAAAGAATGGCCTGGGGGAGGGGAGAATAGCCTACAAACTTCAAGGATAAAATTATCCAAAATACTGGTGCACTTTCTTCCCTTGAATTAGGATCTAGGATCTGGCTATGAATCGCAAGCTAGCCTGAAACTCAATCATCCTGCTTTGGCTTCCTGAGTTTCAGAATTCCAGGCACTCACCACCATGCTCAGTCACATTCCTTTGGTACCTATCCTTTTTGAGAGGCAGCATAAACCATCAGGACAATCATAAGACTTGAAGACTGCTGGCACATGCCTTTAATCCCAGCACTCGGGAGGCAGAGGCCAGGTAGATCTCTGTGAGTTCGAGGCCAGCCTGGTCTGCATAGCAAGTTCCAGGGCAGCTGGGAATACACAGTGCAAGGCAAAAAAACAAACCAGAGACTCTTTGGCCTCGGTGAAATTTCAGTTCTCCTCATTTATTTCACATCTTTTATTTGGGTAAGGGGTGGGAGTGAGGTTGTGTTTAATGTGACATTAGTGAGAGAGTAAACTCCAGGAGCTGCCGAAGCAACTGTAGAAGCCACTGAGGTGCCCAGCTAGGCTAAAGCCAGTTCAGTCTGTAGGAAGTGAAGGAAGACTCTCACCAAGGCCAACGGGGTGACATTGCCAACTGGGATTTACACATCAGTGGGAAGCATAAAAACCAATGTAAAGAATGTTGGTGCATTGGCTATTGTTGACCCCCCAGGCAGACGGTATAGGTGAGAAGCCATCAGTAAATGCCTAAATCTCCCCAAATGTACAAGTTTACAAAAACAAGCCTAGCTGGGCGGTGGTGGCGCACACCTTTAATCCCAGCACTCGGGAGGCAGAGGCAGACGGATCTCTTGAGTTGGAGGCTGGGTTGGGC
Organism: Mesocricetus auratus; assembly: GCF_017639785.1. NCBI lineage: Eukaryota > Metazoa > Chordata > Mammalia > Rodentia > Cricetidae > Mesocricetus > Mesocricetus auratus. Next base: position 24,640,820 of record NW_024429194.1, on the reverse strand, counting down.
TGACAGCCTCCAAAACAATACAGAGAAACCCTGTCTCGTAAAACCAAAAAAACAAACAACAACAACAACAACAACAACAACAAAAAACCCCCAAAAAACAACATAAAAACCAAAACAAAACAAAAAACCAAAAACAAGACTCTTGGGCCCTGCTGAATATTTGCTTTTGGGCAGAGAAGATCTCCATTTTATGCTTAGGCCTTCTTTCTCCTACTGCAGTTTCATGTGAGGGAAAAGTAATTCTTTTTCTTTTGTATTAGTTTTAAATTTTGATTTGTCAAATTTCACCTCCGACAAGTCTGACTTATCACTCATCTTTTTTTTTATCTTATTTTTTTTTTAATTTTTGGTTTTTCGAGACAGGGTTTCTCTGTGGCTTTGGAGGCTGTCCTGGAACTAGCTCTTTTGTAGACCAGATTGGTCTTGAACTCACAGAGATCCGCCTGCCTCTGCCTCCCGAGTACTGGGATTAAAGTCGTGCGCCACCAACGCCTGGTTTATCACTCATCTTGATGAAAAGAAACACTGCAGGCCGGAGGGCGCATGCAAGAGGAGGCTCTTCACACCTTTTAATGATTCTTTTTACCTCTTTTTACCGCAGTGTAGTGGCGCACACCTTTAACCTCAGTACTTGGGAGGCAGAGGCAGGTGGGATGTCTGCATTTGAGGCCAGCCTGGTCTACATATAGTGAGTTCCAAAATAGCCAGGGCTACATAGAGAAACCCTGTCTCAAAAAAAAAAAACCAACATCTATGTGTCTTTTTGCCTGCTTGTTTGTTTATTTGTTGTTGTTGTTTTTCTGAGGCAGGGTTTCTCTGTGGCTTTGGAGGCTGTTCTGGAGCTAGCTCTTGTAGACCAGGCTGGTCTCAAACTCACAGAGATCCACCTGCCTCTGCCTCCCGAGTGCTGGGAGTAAAGGTGTGCACCACCAACGCCCAACTGTTTATTTGTTTTTTGAGACAGGATTTCTCTAAGTAACTGTCCTGGTTATACTGGAACTTACTTTGTAGACAAGACTGGCCTTGAACTCACAGAGATCTGCCTGCCTCTGTGCCCCACGTGTTGGCATTAAAGACATGTGCCATCACCACCTGGTCTCTATCTGTCTTTTTAAATCTCAGGTTTATTTATGTTTATGTGTAGGCATGTGTTGCCTGTATGTAGTATGTATGCTTACCTCATGTGTGCCTGATTCCTTCTGAGATCAGAGAAGGAGTTGGTTGCAGGTGATTGGTGGCCACCCTGCAGGTGCCGGGAATCAAACCTGGGTCCTCTGCATGAGCAGCCAGTGCTCTTAACCACCGAGCCTGCTCTCCAGTTTGGTGTGTAGGATCCTTAACAAAGATTATAAGGCATAACATCTGATGACATATATGTCAATCAAGCCTATTGATTGACATTATACAGAATAATTGCCCAGGACTCTTCCACAAGGTCAGTGTCAAGGGGATGAGGCACGTGACTCAGAGGTGGAGCAGTTACCCAGCACACATGAGGCTCAGGACTGCAAAACAAAATCCAAAAGAATTAAAGTGCCCTGAAAAACCAATATTTGAAAGTGGCCCAGATTAAAGGAGACACAGACATGACATTTAGTGGCAGTGTGTGGGCCTGGGTCACTTTAACCGATAATGAGTCCGCTGGCTTCATCTGTCTATGGTCTAGAGACTGGGTAACAGGGATGTTGTTCTGTTTGTCTTTGGAGCTTTGAAAGTGATGACTAGTACTGGGGTTCAAGAAGACACCTGTTTCATCTCTGTAAAATGTTCACCAAGGTGTGACAAGTACTGAATGCTAGGCACTAGCCCTCTATGGGACTCAGTTATTTTTAATAGTCCTCCCGCCCCCTCAGTGTTGAATTCCCTGTAGTGGTCCACGTTCCCTTGCTGTGGTGGTTTTAAAAAACCCAAAGGAAGTGGCACTAGTGGGGGATGTAGCCTTTTTGGAGTAGGTGCGATCTTGTTAGGGGAAGTATGTCACCGTGGAGGCAGGCTTTGAAGTCTAAAATGCTCAAGCCACGCATAGTGAGCCAGACCACTTCCTGTTGCCTGTGAGTCAAAATGTAAGAGCTCTCAGCTCCTTCCCTAGACCAGGTCTGCCTGCATGTTGCCATGCTTCCCGCCATGATGATATGGACTAAACCTCTGGACTCTAACCAAATGTTTTCCTTTAGAAGAGTTGCTGTAGCCACAGTATCTCTTCACAGCAATAGAAACCCCAAGACACCTGCTGACCTTCACTAATAGTGTTGCCAGAAACCAGCGTAGTCTGTCTGCTTTGCTTTTCCTGTTTGCCAGCCTTTGCCTCTCCGTCTTGTGCGTACATATTGCCAAGAAGCCTAACTAGAGCCTGAAGAAGATACAGCCAAAGGATGCCAAGGACCAGTCAAAGAGGAAGTCTCTGTTTGGAGTTAAATGGTCTCTCTCTCTCTCTCTCTCTCTCTCTCTCTCTCTCTCTCTCTCTCTCTCTCTCTGTCTCTGTCTCTGTCTCTTTTTGGTTTTTCGAGACAGGGTTTTCTCTGTATTTTGGAGCTTGTTCTGGAACTCACTTGGTAGACCAGGCTGGCCTTAAACTCACAGAGATCTGCCTACCTCTGCCTCCTGAGTGCTAGGATTAAAGACGTGTGCCACCAACACCTGGCTGTTAAAAGGTCTCTTTTTTCAAGATTTACTCATTTCATTTTATATGTATGAGTGTCTGCCTGCATGTATGTCTGTGTACCGTGTACATGGTGCATAGTGCCTGTAGAAGCCAGAAGAGGGTGTTGGATGTCCTGGAACTGGAGTTATAGACAATTGTGAGCCCGGTATGTGTGCTGAGAAGCAAACCCAGGTCTTCTGCAAGAGCGGCAGGTGCCTTTATCCTCAGAGCCGTCTCTCCAGCCCCTAGTTCCTGTATTTTTAAAAGCAGACATTATTTTCCTGCAAGTTAAACTTCACAGAAAATTATAGAACTAAAGGCTAAGGAAGACTAAGGGTGGGCGTGGCTTGCAAAGGTCATCAGATAAGCCCTGGCATAGAGACTCCTGCCGCAAACTCAGCGCTTGGGGATTCAGCACAGGAAGATCCAGAATTCAAGGACTGCAGTGGTTACAAAGCCAATTTGAGGCCAACCTGAGCTACAGAATAAGGCCCCAGCTGAAAAAAAAAAAGAAAAAGAAGCAACAAAGGTCAGCTTCGGGAGCCGCCGGATACCGTTCAGACATAGCCAAGTCCAAGAACCACACCACACATAACCAGTCCAGGAAACAGCACAGAAATGGCATCAAGAAACCCGGATCATCAGCACTTGGAAGGCAGAGGCAGGCGGGTCTCTGTGAATTCGAGGCCAGGCTGGACCGACAGCCTCCAAAACAATACAGAGAAACCCTGTCTCGTAAATACCAAAAAAAAAAAAAACCAAAAAACAAAACAAAAACAACAACAACAACAAAAAAACCAAAAAACAAAAACAAAAACAAAAAAAACCCCGGATCACAAAGATATGAATCTCCTAAGGGGGTTGACCCCAAGTTCCTGAGGAACATGCGCTTTGCCAGGAAGCACAACAAGAAAGGCCTAAAGAAAACGCAGGCAAACAGTGCGAAGGCAATGAGCGCACGCGCAGAAGCCATCAAGGACCTCGTGAAGCCCAAGGTGGTTAAGTCCAAGATGCCAAAGGGCCCCAGCCGCAAACTCAGCCGCCTTGCTTTCATCGCTCACCCCAAGCCTAGGAAGGGGAATAGAATCTACAAGGCCCAGGGTCGTAGGATCTGCCAACCAAGGCCCAAGTTTCAAACCAAGGCAGAGGCCTCTGCTCCAGCTAAGGTCCAGTCTTCAGCTCAGGCTTCCAAAGGAGCCCAGGCCCTGTGAAGGCCCCATAGAAAAGGTTTCTGCCACTGTGCAGACAGATGGACTGGTGTGACATACCTACACCCTATCTGCAGGTGATCGTGCCCTGTGCTGTTTTCACAAATAAACTTGAGGCAAGACCTGTTTAAAAGAAAAAAAAGAAAAAAGAAAAAAACAAGGGTCATCAAATGTCCTGCCTGGTTCTGTAAATCTAAACGATTTAGCAGTGATTTTTTTGTAGCCATTTAGGTGTGGCTTCCCTTTAAACTTAGAATGCAGGTCCTAGGGGAGGGGGAGCAAGGAGGCGAAGGGGAGTGAAGGAAACTAAAAGTTGCCCCAGTGTTTTTGCTGAGCTTGTCTCCTCTGCTTTGTTCTCTGGGAACCAAATTTTTCCTAATTGCCTGTGGCAAACAGCTGCTCTGGGCAAACATCACTTCACCTCCTCAGCGAAGACATTAGCTTCTCTGTGCCCTGTTTCGTGAGGATCCATCCTGGGACTAGAGAGGCGTGTGCTTTTCTTTTCTTTTTTTTTTTTTTTTTTTTTTTTTGGTTTTTCGAGACAGGGTTTCTCTGTATTGTTTTAGAGGCTGTCCTGGAACTCACTCTGTAGACCAGGCTGGCCTCGAACTCACAGAGATCCGCCTGCCTCTGCCTCCCGAGTGCTGGGATTAAAGGCATGTGCCACCAACGCCCAGCCCTCGTGTGCTTTTCTTTAAGTTTGCTCCAGACCATTTGAAAAAAGCATCACAAATGTTGTGAGTGATTCAGTTAGAAACAGATGAACACATCGGTGTCTTTCCACAATGTCAGAACTTAACGAGTAAGGATAAATTCATGTGATATGTTGCTTTTTGTTGGGAGCCCTTTTGCCAGTGATTTCCCTGATTGCCAGCCAACGCAAACATGGGTTTTTTATTCCAACCTTAGCTGCTAATCACATGTCACCCTGTAAATGTATCTGTACGTATGGAAGTTACAGGCACCACAGTGGAGTTCAAGGAGTTGGAGAAGAGACTGGGCACAGGTTGAAGCTGGACACTGATGGATCTGCAGAAGAGTCTGGGGTGGAGGCGGTCAGATGTCAGCCTGGGAGAGCTGGCTAGATCTGCTGTTGTGGAGCCAGGCCGTGGAGTCAGAGTTGACCCAAGCTTCAGGATTAAGTCGGCCTACAGAAGTGAGGTGTGGGGCTGCGGGAGCCATAGAGGTAAAGTCCGGGCGGGTTAACAGGGAGGTGGGTGAGCAGAAGTTTAATAGGCCCTGAACTGTGGCTCTTGGGACAGTTGGGAGTTCTTTATCTTTCTGCCGTTTGACCCTGTGGTCAGGGACAGGCTGGTGGGGCCACTGCCATTGAGTGTGAAGTGTCCTCTTTGTGGGGTCAAAGTGAGGGAGCTGCACCCCTTCTTTAGTCTGGCGTGCCTGGTAATCTTAAGGCCTGGTTTTCCTGCTATGATTTTTTTTTTTTTTTGAGACAGGGTTTCTCACTGACTTTGGAGCCTGTCCTGGAACTCACTCTGTAGACCAGGCTGGCCTCAAGCTCACAGAGATCCACCTGCCTCTGCCTCCTGAGTGCTGGGATTAAAGGCGTGCACCACCACCACCACCACCACCACCACCACCACCACCACCACCACCACCACCACCACCACCACCACCAGGCGCCTGCCATGATTTTACTGTGCCCATGTGTTTTTATAAACTCAACTTACTTTGATAAATTTATAAAGTGGCAACCTTTCAACTTAGAAATAGGTTTCTTTCTTTCTTTTTCTTTTTTGGTTTCTTGAGGGAGAGTTTCTTTTAGAAATAGATTCTGTGTCTGGTGGGTAGTAACAGACAGATGACGTTGCTCATGTGTCAACCAAAGTGCAGAGACATCTTGCCTCTATATTTATACTCAAAATGGAGTCAAAAGCTGCTTGTAAAATGGAGCCACTCAGCCGGGTGTTGGTGGCGCACGCCTTTAATCCCAGCACTCGGGAGGCAGAGGCAGGCGGATCTCTGTGAGTTCGAGGCCAGCCTGGTCTACAGAGTGAGTTCCAGGACAGCCTCCAAAGCCACAGAGAAACCCTGTCTCGAAAAAAAAAAAAAACAAAAAAACAAAAAAATGGAGCCACTCAGGGCAAGGCAATCCTGGAAAGCCTCTTGTTTATACACTATGTGGTGGCTTAGGACAGGTATTCTTGTTTGTTTGTTTTTTTAGTGGCTTGACACAGCTAGAGTCATCTGGGAAGACAGAACCCTAATTGAGAAAATACCTCTATCAGACTGGCCTGTGGGCAAGTTAGTGAGGCATTTTCTTCATTAATGATTGACATAGGAGGGCACAGACCTCTGTGGGTGTCAGTGACACTCTGACCTCAGTCTGCCTCTCAGCTGGAGAGTTCTCAGAATGCCCTGGACTGACCCGTCCCTTTGTTCCTTCTCGTGCAGCTGCCACAGTCAGCATGGGGTCCAGATGTTCTTCCTCCAGATGTCTCTGTAAGGGACCAGGGCTTATCCAGCATTGCAGAGAAGCATAATACTGTGTGGCTATGATCCTGGGTTCTGTCTTGCCTGAGCTCCCAAGGTGGCTCTGCCATTCATTAGCATTCATTGGGCATTTTACCTAACATTTCTGGTTTCCGTTTTTTTCTTTTCTTTTTGAGTATATTAGAATGAAAATAACACTTGTTTCATCGAATTGTTGGGAGGAATAAGTAAAACATGGAAAGAGAGGGCTGGAGAGATGGCTCGGAGGTTAAGAGCACTGGCTGCTCTTCCAGAGGTCCCGGGTTCAATTCTGAGCACCCACATGGCAGCTCACAACTGTCTGTGACTCCAGTTTCAAGGGGTCTGACACCCTCACACCAGTGCACATAAAGTAAAATATATAAAGAGAGTGGAGCCGGGTGTTGGTGGCGCACGCCTTTAATCTCAGCACTTGGGAGGCAGAGGCAGGTGGATCTCTGTGAGTTTGAGGCCAGCCTGGTCTACAAGAGCTAGTTCCAGGACAGCCTCCAAAGCCACAGAGAAACCCTGTCTCGAAAAAACAAAAAAAAAATAAAATAAGAGAGTGGAACAGTGCCTGGCTTAGAGTAGCTATGCATAGCAGCTCTCAGCATCTTCACTGGCTTCCCCCTCCTCCTCCTCCTCCTCCTCCTCCTCCTCCTTGTCCTCCTCCTCATCACTGTTGTTATCTCTATCCTTCACTCTCATGCATTCAATAATACTCTCAGAATGTGACTGTGAGCCAGACACTGCTCTAGATGGTGGGATTACAGTAATGACACAGGCCAGGTCCCTGCCCTTGTGATATCCATGCTGAGGGAGAGGGAAATGGAAGCAAGCCAGCAACATGACTGACAGTGATAACTTCAGAGAAGACAGAGTGACAGATAGATTATGTGATGGAAAGGGACTCAGAGCCTCTTAGAGGTATTTTTCCTTTTTTGTGTGTGTGAACCCCTTGTTCTTGTATGTGTGTGTTGGGGGGTTTAAAGGCACTGGACACCACTGTCCAACAAACAGTATGTAGCCCAAGCTGGCCTCAAAGTCATGATACTTCTCCTTCAGCCTCCTTCAGCAAATCCTACCAGCGTGTGACACCTCAACTGTCTGGTTTTTGTTTTTAAAGATGTTATGTTTTTCTTTTGAGACAGGGTTTCTCTGTGTAGCCCTGGTTGTCCTGGAACTCCTCTGTAGACCAGGCTGGCCTCAAACTCAGAGATTCACCTGCCTCTGCCTCCCGAGTGCTGGGATTAAAGGCGTGCACCACCATGGCCCGGCAGCCTGGTAAATATTATGTAAAAAGTCAGTCAGGACCCAATTCTCACTCTTGCATTGAATGTAACTTTTTTTAATATTAAAAGAAAAGTCTCGCCTGGTGGTGGCAGTGCACACCTTTAATCCCAGCACTCGGGAGGCAGAGGCAGGTGAATCTCTGAGTTTGAGGCCAGCCTGGTCTACAAGAGCTAGTTCCAGGACAGCCTCCAAAGCCACAGAGAAACCCTGTCTCAAAAAAAAAAAAAAACATTACCAGGTAATCCGGTATCTTTCATGTGATAATGGTCTGCTCATCACTTATTAATTACCTTAAGAATATCCCACTCTTAAATCTAAAACTCACTTTACCAGTGTGTCCTAATGACAACTTCTCTACAGTGTATGTACAAAGATGCTGACTGCTTCTTTAAATCAGTGAAAGAAGAATTCTAAGAAATTTAGCCAAATGCTGGGAAATAAAAATTAACTGTGGCCGGGCGTTGGTGGCGCACGCCTTTAATCCCAGCACTCGGGAGGCAGAGGCAGGCGGATCTCTGTGAGTTCCAGGACAGCCTCCAAAGCCACAGAGAAACCCTGTCTCGAAAAACCAAAAAAAAAAAAAATTAACTGTGGCTGGGGGTGGTGGTACACGCCTTTAATCCCAGCGCTCGGGAGGCAGAGGCAGGCAGATCTCTGTGAGTTCAAGACCAGCCTGGTCTACATAGCAAGTTCCAGGAAAGACTCCAAAGCAATGCAAAGAAACCCTGTCTCAAAAAATCAAAAAAGTTTAATAATAATAAAAAAATTAAATTAATTGTGAAAACTGACATGAAGAAACTACCTGCAACTTCTTATAAATGAAGATGCTTGCCAGGTGGTGGTAGTGCCTTTAATCCCAGCACTTGAGAGGCAGAGGCAGGTGGATCCCTGTGAGTCTGAGGCCATCTTGATTTACAGATCGAGGTTCAGTACAATCAGAGTCACACAGAGAAACCCTGTCTTGAAAAATAATCAAAAAAACAAAAATTGTGTGCATGTGTAGAAGTGAGAAGACAATTTACAGGAATTAGTTCTCTCTTTCCACAGTTTGAACCTGAGGGATTGAACTCAGGTCATCAGGCTTGGCTGCAAGTGTTTTTCCTGAGGCATTTTGTAAGACCTTTAGAGGGACAGGACTCACTACTTTCCTCGTCCCCGTACTGCATGCTGAAGTACATTCCCTAAAAGTCCCCTCAGAGGCTCTTGGAGAGCAACGATGGCTAGCACTGATGACTTGACAGGAAATTCAAACTACCTCGGAGACAAAATAAAATAGCCATGTGTGTGAGGGAATTTCAAGTTAATTAGGAAAATCCTCACTCAGTGTGGCTTGCACCATCCCATGTCCTGGCATCCCAAACCAAATAGACAGGAGAAAAGGAATTGGGCACTACCATGCTTCCTCTGTGTGCTGTGGAATAACCCTTCTCTACACTGTGTGAATATATGTCACTATGATTGGTTTAATAAACAGGCTGACTGACCAACAGCTCAACAGGATAAAGTTAAGCAAGAAAGTCAAACTGAGAATAATGGGATGAGGAAAGGTGGAGTCAGAGGAGTCGCCAGACAGCCAGAGAACGAGTCAGACACACAAAATGGGATAGAGGTAAAAGCCACGAGCCTCAGGCAGCACATAGTTCAATAGAAATGGGTTAAGTTGTAAGAGCTAGTTAGTAACAAGCCTGAGCTATTGGCTGAGCATTTATAACTCATATTAAGTCTCTGAATCAGTTATTTAGGAAGCAGCTGTGGGTTATTTGGGAGCAGGCAGTTGGGACAGGAAACTTCTGTCTACATCTATCTGCCTCTGACTGCAAATGTCATGATGTGACCAATTATCTCATGCCCCAATGCCAGCCTTCCCTGCCACGATGGACTTCCTACCCTAAAACTCTGAGCCAGAATAATCCATCCCTTCCTTCCTTAAATGACTTTTGTCAGGTATTTTGTCAGAGCAACAGTAAGAGTGGCTAATACAAACCTTTCCTTTTGGGACAGCCCCAATAGTTCTTACTAATGGATGTCATTGAGAGGGAGTCATATTCAGCTGAAGAAGTTAAAGTGTATCAGCTGCTCAATTCCTTGGGGAATAGCAGGGAATAGTTACAGTGTAGGCCAGACAGAGTGTTTTCGTACAGAACGGATGTATCAGGAGCTAGAGAGCCTTCAGGGCACAACAGAGACATCTCCATTAGGAAGAGGCAAGTCTAAACAAAGTGTTGGGGCTGAAGGGAGTCAAAGCCAGGAAAGAGTGAGCATGGATGTAGAGTGAGCAAAAGAGCAGCCCAGGCAGGCTGAGTCACGTTCCGTCTCACATGAGTCTGGTCATGCTGTGAGTCTAAGGAGATGTAGGGTTGATAGATTTATGAGTGCCAGTAGACTTAAGACAAGACAGCTTGTTACCCATTTGGGAGAAATAAAATATCATTGAGTTCCACTTAAGTCTATGGCCATCTTTGTGTTAAATGATAGAGCTGAATAATTGTAACAGAGATCAACCACATGCTCTGAAAAGCTGATATATATATATATGTATTTTTATTGGCAGTAAAGATGAATATTATTGCTATTTTGAGAATCAGTTTTCTTCACAAGTAACTGTTTTGGAGAAAAAGCTAATTAATACAATAGTCCAGAAGGAGATAAAGACTACTGCGTTAGTTTTAATTGTCAACTTGATATGGTGTAGAGTCACCTGGGAAGGGAGTCTTGGTAAGGGATTGTTACATCAGACTGACCTTTGGCCTTGTCTCTGGGGGATTACCTTGATTGTATTAACTAAGGTGGGAGGACCTGCCTACAGTGGGTGGCACTATTTCCTAAGAATGGGATCTTGGACTGTATAAGAGTAGAGAAATTCATCTAACTGCAGGCATCCATACATTAACTCATTGCTCTCTGCTCTTGACAGTAGATTTGACTATCTGCTTCAAGTTCCTGCTGCCTCAACTCCTCCAAAGGGATGAACCACAACAGAATTGTGAGTGAAATAAATTCTTTCTTCCTTAAAATTACTTGTGTTGGGGTAGGGTTTTTTGTTTCTGTTTTCTTTTCTTTTCTTCTTTTTTTTTGGTTGGGGGGTAAGGTTTCTCTGTGTAGCCCTGGTCATCCTGGAGCTCAGAGATTCACTGGCCTCTGCCTCCCCAATGCTGGAATTAAAAGAATTTTCCATCACCCAGTCTCAGGGTGTTATTATAGCAACAGGAAACAAAACTAAGACAACTATTACCTTAAAAAATGATGGATAACATATCTTATTAACTTAATCTTCATATTAATACATATGCTGATTTTTAAAAAAGATTTATTTACTTTACGTATGAGTACTCTATCTGCTTGTAGGGCTTTATGCTGGAAGAAGGCATCAGATCCCACTATAGATAGTTTTGAACTACCATGTAGTTGCCGGGAATTGAACTCAGGACCTCTGGATGAACAGTTAGTGCTCTGACTGGTAATCCATCTCTCCAACCCCTGTATGTTGATTTTTAGACATGTACATATACATGTCTCTATCTCCAGATATTTCTATTAGATATTTATACCAAGGATCCCTTGGCATCTCCATTTCAGCATGTGATTCCTTCTCAAAGTTTGCCAACACTTATATATATATACATATACATATACATATATATATATAAATTTAAATTAGAAACAAGGTTGCTTCATATGTCAATTCCAGGTCCCTCTCCGTTTCCCTCCCCTCCTCCCGTGCCCTCCCACCAACCCCCCCCAATAGCCGCTCATTTCCCCAGGGAGGGTGAGGCCCTCCATGGGGGTGTCCATAGTCTGTCATTTCATCCAGGGCAGGGCCTAGACCCTCCCCCAAGAGTCCAGGCTGGGAGTGCATCTCTCATTGGCCAACACTTATTCTAACTTAACTTTACTTCTGCTACAAGTGACCATCAAATCTTGACTACCCTCTAACGTATTTTTCACTTCCTGTAACCACCAGTTCTTTAGTTCTAGAATGTTTAATTTAATTTTTGATTAATTAAATTATTTTAATTCTTTAATTTTCTTCAGTTTTTCATTTTCTTTTGTTCTGCTACTTAATTATAAAGCTAAAAAAAAACCCATTAGATCATCCTAGAGAGGTAATTTGTAGTGATAGGACCATAAATATCTTCACAAATTGGGAAAGAGACTTAATGAGGAAGAAAGGAAATAATCACCTTTTAAACCATGCACATGGATAATTATCTCCTTTTCCATTTCAAGGTCAACTTCAGTTCTGGAAAGTTTAAGATTCAGGTGCTTTTGTTTTAAGATTTATTTTTAGTTAGGCAATGGTGGCTCATGCCTTTAACCCAGCACTTGGGAGGCAGAGGCAGGTGGATCTCTGTGAGTTAGAGGTTAGCCTTGTCTACTAAATGAGTTCCGGATAGCCAGAGCTACACAAAGAAACCCTGTCTTGAAACGCCTCCTCACAAAAAGATTTATTTTTATTATTTTGTAAATATGCATATGTGCGTTACTATGTGGATATGTGCATGTGAGTGTCATGCCCACGGAGGTAAGAAATGGGTGTCGGATCCCCTGGAGCTGAAGTTATAGGCAGTTGTGAGCCACCATGTGGGTGCTGGGAATAGAACCCAGGTCCTCTGCAATAATAGCCAGTGCTCTTAACCACTGAGCCATCTCTCCAGCCCTTGAGATTCAGTTTTAACTTTTGTTTACACATATTAATTAGAGGTTTTGTGGGTCAGAAACTGGACTCAATTGGCTAGTTCGGTCTTGAGATATCTTACATGGACATAGTCACATGTCAAGGGCTGGATCTAAAGGATGGCACTCTATGGCTCCCTGCTAGCTGGGGGTCAGCTGGGGTGTTGACTGGTGCTCCTACTCAAGGCCTCTCTAACATGGTACCCAGGGAGGGAGCATTGGACTACTTACACAGGTATTCAGGGATCCTTGTGCAAGTTTCTAAAACATAACAGGAGTGTTCTCTTTTGGTAGAGGCAGTCATCAGCCTATCCAGGAATACTGAGTTCCCATTCTGGAAGAGCGGCTGGAAATGAGAGATTCTTCTGTTACCATCTCAGGAAGCTACAGTTAGCCACACGTATTGTCTTGCCAGTTTTTTTTCCTGCTTCCTCAGCTGTGTCACAAAATATAATGTGGGTGGGAGGAGCTTTGAAAGACGCTTTCTGTATATCTAGTCTTCATTTTCTCCCTTCTCCATCACTTCCTATCCCCCTTGCATAATGAAGGTAGAAATCGATCGCCTGGCACATGGCCAAAGCAGAACCATTTGGCTTCTCTTTACGTTGGTACTAAACTTCTGTCTTTGCACAATCATCTCCTCCATTGCACACTGCTCAACATCTTTGGCTCCTTCATGCTTGTGTCAAGGTTGGATGACAACAGAGAGAGCAATTGCTCATTCTCTGGAAGGTCTCTTGGAGACTCTCCAGAAGGACTTGAAGATCTATTTCCCATTCGCAATAGAAATGGTCTACATACCCTAAGAAAGCCGCCCAGCTCTGGACTTCAGGGTAGCATGGTCCAAGTAACCCATACTTTCACATGTCTTGACAAATTTCATTTTGTTTTGCTTTTGACAAGATCACGCTAAGTAACCTGGTTGTCCTGGAATTCAATATGTAGACCATGCAGACCTCAAACCTACAGAGATCTACCTAATTCTGCTTAATTGAGTGCTGGACTAAAGGTGTGTACTACCACACCTAGCCTACCCATTCTATTCCATTGGTTCTCACAGTTTCGGAGGAATTATTGTGGGGGAGATGGGTCTTTCATGAAAAATATGTAACCTACGAATCATAGTTTTAACCTGGACTAGCAGTTTCAGTGTTTAGCAAGATGTTTAGAAGATGGAGATACAAGCTTGAAGCAGGGAGTGAGTAGATGGTTTACTGATAAGTATCTTAGTCATTACTTGTATATGATTAAGCTATTTTGTAATTCGACATAATCCAGATGCAAGTTAGAAAAGAGTAAGTTTGCAAGGCTGCATTTTATGAGGCCATCAGACAAAGGTACATATGGGTGTGAATATACCCAGCCCTAGGATTGTCTCATGAGTTATGAGATCTTCCCATCCCCTCACTGCTGGGAGCTTGATGTGTGTTGGAATGCGGCTTGCTATGTCAGCAAGTCCAGCTTCTAGCTAATTTTGAGCCAAGCGTTCTGCACATCTCTCTTCTGGTCCCTGCTGGTGTCAGATATCAAGAGAGTAGAAGATGTAGTTTGCCAGTGTCTAATACCCAACATCTAGTTTTTACACCTTGGAGTTGAAGAACCATTTTCTTTTTTAAAATTCATTTTTATTTAAATTGAAAACAATCTTGTTTTACATACCAATTCCAGTTCCCTCTCCCTCCTATCCTCCCATCCCCCACCAGTCCCCCATCCCACCTTCCATCCACTCCTCAGGAGGGTGAGTCCTCCTATGGGGGATCATCAAAGTCTGTGACATGGTTTGGAGCAGGACCTAGGCCCTCCCCCTTGTGTCAAGGATGAGAGTATCCCTCCATAGGGAATGGCTCCCAAAGTCCTTTTGTGCACTAGGGATAAATACTGGTTCCACTGCCAGAAGCCCCATAGAGTACCTAGGCCCCACAGCTGATACCCAAGTTCAGGGGGCCTGGGAAGAACCATTTTCTTATGTTGTAAATTCACCTAAACATTATTTGAATGACTATCACTACAGCTGTTCTTAAAGACTTCCTGATGGGACAGGAGAGGTGGTTCATGGGTTAAGAGAGCTGGCTGCTCTTCTAGAGGACGGGTGATCGATTCCCAGCACCCACATGGCAGCTCACAGCAATCTGTAGCTCCAGTTCTAGTGGATCCAATGCCTTCTGCATCCCTAGGCACCAGGCATGCAAGTGTTCACAAACATACACAAAGGTAAAACACCTATATGCATAAAAAACATAGTTAAATCAATAAACAATAACTAAATAAATATATGTGCCACCACACCTACATGAAAAGAAAAAAAAAAAAGACTTCCTAAGTCCCACCCCTGAAGACTCTTTATTTAGGAGTTTGGCTTGAGGCCCAGGAACTATTTCCTTCAGCTGTCAATCACATTTGGCTCAGAGTTCTGCTGAATCTAGCTTTACACGCCTTTTCCCTTGAGATCTTCTTCCTTTGTTTCGACTGATTGCTTAAAACTGAGGGGTGGGGTGGAGTGGGGGTGGAGTGGGGTGGGGGCATGAGCAGTCCTGAGGGATGAAATAACCCTCCCTCTTCAAAACACCTTCATTCTATTTAGCATGGAGGTGATGTTTTAGCTTGAAGGTTATCTGGCCAGGAGTGGAATTAGATCCAAATGAACAGTTTTGCCAGGTACCTGTTCTTCATCTTACCAGTGTCTTGCTAGGCAGGTTTTGTGGGACGCAATCTGTTGATGCAAATAGTCCTTTCAGGGACATCCCTAAGGAAGCGAGAGGAATGAGCTCCCCCAAGCTAGGGAGCTGAGGGTTGTCTGCTGACTTTTTTTTCCCTTTTTGAGGCAGGGTCTCTGTCTAGCTCTGGCTGTCCTGAAACCCATTATGTACCTGTGTCTGGCCTCCAACTCCAGAGATCCACCTGTCTCTACTTCCTGAATGCTGGGATTAAAGGTGTGTGCCACCATGCCTGGCTGATGGATGAAAAACTTAAGACACTTCTCATTATGTCAGTTTTTCATTTCCATCTTCATTTCAAGTTACTACTATTATTAATTATTGTTAGTAGTAGAGACAGACTCTTACTCTGGAGCCCATCCTAACCTGTTATGGTGTATTAAAGGCCTGGCACTCCTCCTGCTTCCTGGGATTGCCTGGCTGACTAACAGACTTTCTGAAGGTTCAATTACTGCCACCAAGACAAAGTGAGCAAAATGTCCCTGGTGTTTAGGCCTGTGGCTATGCTAGAGTCTGACTTTTTCTTACTTCCACATCAATTTTTTACTGTCTTGGATTGTAAAATTCAAGGTAAGGTCTAAAAATGGATCAAGTCTCTTAGTAATGTGTACAGTGATGGTAAAGTTATCAGGAACATGTGTGTGTGTGTGTGTGTGTGTGTGTGTGTGTGTGTGTGTGTGTGTGTGTGTACCTGTAGTATCTTGTCTGTCTATCTGCTATTCAGGGCTTTTCATGGTCTTGCAGTTGTTGGTTTTAAAGCAATCAGTAAATCAATAACTATAACCCTGGCAACAATAGTGAAGATGGTATAGAAGACTAAACCCCCACAATTGTTTGGCTCTGTTCCTAGTTGTTTCTCTCATGGTTTAAGTCAAATGTGGCAGCTCCCATCCTCCTGCCATGGCTGACTCAGAGAAAGGCTGTGCTCATTCCAGTCAAGGAGCGTGAAGGATGCTTAGTTCCAAGAGCTCTGGAGCTCAGTCCCTGTCCCCTGGCTCCTTCCTTCCTCCTTTCCTCTCTCCCTCCCTCCCTCCTTCCCTTTCTTCCTTTATGAAAGAGTGTTAAAACAGCACCCGTAAGTATCCTTGCAGAAGAAAGGTTTTTTAAAAAAAGAATTAATAGTGTACTATTTGTGTGTGTGTGTGTGTGATTGTGAGCACTAATGCATATCTGCATGCGTGTTCACATGTTAGTGTTGTGCCCAAATTCCAAACCCCCAAATCACCAAGAGACCCATTCTGATGCAAAAGCAAAGAATCTTTTATTATTTAATGAGTTAACTGCCTTCTGCTGTTCCACATGACAGGTGGAGTGAGTGTCCAGGGGGAACTGTAAGGCGGGGAGTTTATTGGGGTGTGTAAGGGGAGTGTCTAGGGGTACGCAACAGTCTCAGGATTGGTCACTTCTGGGCTAGGGCAACCTGTTCTGTGATGATTGGTCAACTGATTGCTATGGCCTATAGGCCCTCCCAGGGCAGTTGCTATGCTCTGCATGCCATTATTACCGTAAAGCACATCAGTGCCAGCCAGCTAACTTCTGATTGGTTCCTTGCCACATGGAGGGTATCTGACCTCCTAGTGACTGGGAGGTTGGGAAGGTCAGGCAAGCACATGTTGCTGAGTTTTTTCCACAGCCTGTCACGGCTGCTGAAGCAGGGCCTAGGTGAGGGTCTGGTCCCTTCGGTTAGTCACAGTGTGTGTAGAGGTCAGAGGAGTTTGTTGTAGTGTTGTAGCAGTTTGTTCTCTCTTATCAAATATAAGTCAGGTTAGGCTTGGCAGTGCTGTGCCAAGTTGCAAAGTCCCCAGAGACCACCAGGGAGACAGACCCATTAAACTGCAAAAACAAGGTTTAATGATTGTTCATTCACCCATGACAGGGACCCCATCTAGCAAGCTGACACAGCAGCCCCCAGAGGGAGTGAAGTTCCCTGTCTACTGTTTTATTTATTTATTTATTTATTTTCAAGACAAGGTTTCTCTGTATTGTTTTGGAGACTGTACTGGAACTCGCTCTGTAGACCAGGCTGGCCTCGAACTCACAGAGACCCATCTGCCTCTGCCTCCCAAGTGCTGGGATTAAAGGCGTGTGCCACCAACGCCTGTCGTACTGTTAGGTTTTATAGACAAAAATTACAGGATTACATCAGTACGTACGGTTGGTTTGTGATTGGTTGACATTTGGGAACAATTAGGAGCATTTCTCAAAGCCATATTTTGGCATGAAATACCTGTGCACCAATTATTTTCATTGGTCAGTGCTGAGAGGGAATATTCTGTGGTTTCTATGACATTGTCTTGTTACTTGTGGGTGGCCTGTTGCTTGTAGATACCAATAGTTTTCAGACCTATATCCTGGAGACTACAGGGGAGGTTTTGGTCTCCCCTAGAGTTTGTTTTGTGGCCAAACAGTTCCCAAGAACCAAGCATCTAGGAGACTGGGGGGAGGAGGGGCCTGGAGTTTTATTGTGTTCAGTTTTGGCCTAGACTCAGGGAGGCCACAGGATCTGGAGTTTCCTTGTGTCAGAGGCCTACATGTCTTTTCTGTAGCCTGTCATGGCTGCTAAAGCAGGGGCTGAGTGAGGGTCTGGTCCCTTTATTTCTAAATTATTAGAAGTGAAGCCCTTGAGTTTAGTTTACCCTTTCAGGCAACAAGTGGCTTTACCTGCTGACTGTCCTTCCCTCCTCCCCCTTCATGCTTTCTTCCTTTTAAAAAAATGATGTCTTTGAAAATTTCATACAATACATTTTGATCGTATTCTTTCCCATCCTCCAACTCCTCCCCTGCCTCCCTACCCACCCAACTTACTGCTTTTTTCTCTATCTTAACCACCCTCCAACATTCCCACCCCACAACAAACATGGAGTCTGTGTGAATTCTGAGCTTTGTCATTTTGGGCCAAATTTGAAGCAAGCTTTATTAAATTATTAAATATTGACCAAGATGGACTTTAGTTAGGAACACTCTCTGGAGCTTTCAGATGAGCGTACCCAAGACCTGTGGTAGGCCACCGTACTTTCCCATGGGGCTTTGTTGTTACTTTCAAGAACTACAACTCCCAGAATCCTAGGAAGTTATCTGGTACTTGGGCAGGTGGAGATTACAGGCTAATTTTGGGTATTACATTCTCCTCTGAAGTTGTATCCTGGGTCAAATCCACGACTCTATGATGGGCACTGGATTTAATAACCACCATCTTAATGGTACCTGTTATGGTGGAAGTTTCACCCCAGCCCCTAGTATCCACATACCCAAAGAGTCTAGGATGCCATGGTAGAGGTTCTACCCAAGGCCCTGCTGCATCTCAGAAAGCCGGCCAAATAATGACCCCCTCCCACAGAGATGCTCAAGACCACTCTCACAGGGTATTTAAACTGCCTTCCAGAAAACAGATGTGTGGTTTTCTGGTCTTTCTTTCCTGTCTCCTCTCTGGGGGGTTGGAAGGCCATCCAGGAGCATTAATGTGGGCTTTTTACATTTGGGTTGATTTGGTCTGATTTGGATTGCTGCATTGGCAGAGAGGCTTATTGGGTTGTAGAAACTTTTCAGTACCCAGATAGGAATTATCATTTAGTTATTATATCAATGATGTAAGAGTCAACAGTAATTAGCAGAAGTTTCCAAGGCACTGTGATGGATAATATTTCTTTGTTCTGCATAAAACAGGCCAAGTGTTCTATCGTGTTATAGAACTATTTTAGTTAATGAATCTACCTGTTGATAAATCTGAGCCCACTTTTCTTGGCGTTATAGGTAGCCATTTTGTCCCCTATGTCAGGGCTTTCCCTTTTTTTTTTTTTTTTTTTTTTTTGGTTTTTCGAGACAGGGTTTCTCTGTGGCTTTGGAGGCTGTCCTGGAACTAGCTCTTGTAGACCAGGCTGGTCTCGAACTCACAGAGATCCTCTTGCCTCTGCCTCCCTAGTGCTGGGGTTAAAGGCGTGCGCCACCAACGCCCGGCTTGGGCTTTCCCTTTTGACTTAGCCTTATGCAGCCTGTTATGGAAGGGAGGTTGGGCAGGGATGATGTACTCTCTTCTGTAGCTGCTCCCAGCTGAAACCGGGATGTTGGTTATCAGAACCCAGGAAGGCTGAAGGCCTAGGCAAAGGCTGGGTAATGGGGCATGTACAAACATCTGATTAACTGATCCAGCTGAAGAGACAGGGAACAATCATATCAGCTTTCTCAAGTCCAGGGCTCAGCAGTTTGCAGTCCGAAGGTGCTCCCTGGATGGTGCCTGTCAGCCAAGTGGAAATCTGCTGAGACAAATTCAGACTAGGGACAGAAGTTAAAGTTTAAGAACTCAAAGGAAAACCTTGTATTTGGAACTTTTACTTATCTGGAGTCGTTTGATCTGTGATAGGTAGATCCAAGGCTTATGACCTTTTTGACTCCTTGAAGCTTATATGAATTTTAGGTTATCAAAGGAGATAAAGGTTCTAGGCATATTAACATTTCTGTCGTACTGAAATCTACATTGTAGAAAAAAAAAGCAGTTAACAGGTGTCTGTAAAACAGCTGGAACAGATTTACACCATTGAGTCATAGCAAAAGCTATGATTTGGGTTAAAATGAATTAACTTTTTTTTTCTGTTCAGAGAGCTAGGTATATAGATTTGGACAGACATGTTTTTAGCTTGATGAAAGCACTTTAAGTCTGTAGTTAGAAGATAACTGAAGGAAATTTAAAATCTTGAGCTTGTGACTAAATAGTAAGTAATTAGTGTTCTACCAAACTCCATTTATCAATGTTAAAATTTTGAACCCTGGCTGGTCTGTGATGGCGCACGCCTGTAACCCCAGCACTTGGGAGGCAGAGGCAGGTGGATCTCTGTGAGTTTAAGGCCAGCCTGTTCTACAGAGAGAGAGTTCAAGGACAGCCAAGGCTGTTATACAGAGAAATCCTGTCTTCAAAAACCAAACCAAAACAAACATTCCCTCCCAAAACCCTTTGAACCCTTGAAATCCAAATATAACAATGTACCTTTATAGCTTGTATTTATATATCTTAAATCATCTTTTGAGACCCTTATAACTTATTTAAGTTTTTACATTCTCAGACTTGTATGGACTTTGAACCACTTTTTCTTTCCATCTAATCATTTACCAGAGACACAAGTAGTTATTACTGAGAGCAAGTAGTTATTACTGAGAATAAGTAGTTGTTACTGAGAACAGCCATTACAAAGCATTAGTGGAAGTTACACCTGAAGCCTGTTTATTATTTACTGCGGAAAGTGTGAGCAAGGTAAATCATCGTGCCTTTTCTTAAAAAGAGACCTAGTGGCTTTAGCTAACTAATGCATTGGCTAATGAACTAACCAGGTGGCTGCAGTCTTGGGGGAAGGAACTGATTGTCTGCAGTTGCCTAGCTGACAAAGCTACAGTTAGCCTAGCGGTCAGTGTGACCCAAGACTTGAGAAGAATCAGCAGCAATGACAGAGACTAGTCCATAGTCCACTGCCTAGACAGTTATCCCAGGCACCCGTGGTCTCCATGGTGTTGGATGCAGGGGTACCAGGATAGCATGAGTCTCTAGCTGCTGGGCCCAGAAGACGAGAGGCATTTCTGTGGAGGAGGAGCATGGGAGGCACTGACTTTACTTTGTCTGGGCCAAGAAGGGCAATGAACTCTCCAGTGTCCTGCTTGTCCACAGTTTGGGCTGGGTCTTGGCTCTAGGTGAGGCACTGGGCCAGTCTTGCTTCGTGGTTATCATTACCACAATGCAGGCGGAGTCATCTGTCACTGTGTCTATTGTCTTCTTGGAGACCTTGGGGGATGCGGCTAGGATCTAGGAGTGCCTGTCATCTAAGTTTAAATACCTTAAATGCCATATTCAGCAAATCTGTGACAGTTTGAGGACCATTACCTATTAAGTATACCTGAGCTAAACAAAGTTTTTTTCTTTCTGTACTTAATTACATTAATACTTAGCATGGCTGTAAATATAGTTCTGAACATTTCAGGGCTTAATTATCTTCAACAGTTTATAATAAAAATGACAATTTCTGAATTGAGCCTCTTTTAGTATCAAGATAAGACTTTTTTGTTAGGAACATAGTCCACAAAGAGACTGAGAACATTCCCGATCCTTATACAGTACTATTATAGAATATAGCGGTTTTTCGTATGATTCAGTTTATAAGAATAGCTATAGCTTAACAACGCTAGCAAAAACAAGGAGGTTAGACATTTTTAAATCAGTCCATTAGCTCGAATAGACCTGAGGTAAGGAGAGACATTCTCTAAGCCGGTGGTCCCAAGTTCTTTGTCAGACTGCCTAGGTCACTGTCTTACTGCATCATAAGATAAGAATGCCCCAGTGTCTGGTGCTTAGCTGTTGTCCTAATTTTCAGACTTTTATTTACCTACCTAAAATTGTTACAGTCGTTTCCCAGGAGACCCGATATTAAGGCCAATGGCTGGCTTGCAGAAAATGACCCAGAAGAAGGTAGAAAGACCCCTGACTTGGATCACCAAAGAGCATTCATGAGTGGAGGTCATTTTGAATTGGGGCTTTCAGTTACACTTGGTGGGACTCATCCTATCTGACTCACACAGTCCTATCAGGCAGAACACATCCCTGTAAAATCACAAGGCAGGTTTTCCATATAGGAGATTCTTTTCATCTCCTCCACTACAAAACATTTTAAATTGTTATCAAATTTATAAATTTGACATGACTAGTTGTAGAGGTACAGAAAACCAACCTTGATTAACATGAAACTTCAGTTTTTCTCACACCTCCACAAGCTGGCCTAACACCCATGCTGGGCAATGATTATAGTTATTTTAACAGATTGACATACAGCTTCAGGTCTTTTTCTATGAACAACATATATAAGAATATAATTTATAGCTGGGTGTTAGTGGCACATGCCTTTAATTTCAGCACTCGGGAGGCAGAGGCAGGCAGAGGCAGGCAGATCTCTGTGAGTTCGAGACCAGCCTGGTCTATAAGAGCTAGTTCCAAGACAGCCTCCAAAGCCACAGAGAAACCCTGCCTTGAAAAGCTCCCCCCCCAAAAGAATATAACTTATGTGTACATTTGTAGGACATGAATAAATATTAAAGGAATTTTTTAAATCAAAGAACTTTTTGCAATATGTACATTTGAAAGTTTTTAAAAGATTTTTCCTTTCATGAGAAAAATATTATATTGAGATATATATTATATACTATGCTCCAAAATCTAGTAGTCCTGAAATAACTTCCTATTAACTGTAGTGTGTGTGTATGTGTGTGTGTATGAAGACTCATGTGCATGCATGTGTGTGTATGTTTATATACATATATATGTGAATGTGTGTATGAGTGTCCAAGTTAATGTGTGCATGTTTTGTATGTGTTCAAGTCCATGTGTGTGTTAAGTTCCTATTTATGCATGTATGCATTGTACATGTATGTGTGTGGAGGGCAGAGGACAACCTCAGTTGTGGTTCCTCAAATGCCATCCACCTGTGTGAGTACATGATGTTGTTAGGTCCCAGGCTGTCCAAATATCAAGAAATGAACTTAAGATGAACTATACAATTTCTGACAGATAAAAGCCAGCATTCCTCAGGAATTTTCGAAATCAGTTCCTGCCGGGCGGTGGTGGCACACACCTTTGATCCTAGCACTTGGGAGGCAGAGGCAGGCAGATCTCTGTGAGTTCAAGTCCAATCTGGTCTACAAAGTAAGTTTCAGGACAGCCAGAACTGTTACACAGAGAAACCCTGTCTCAGAAAAAAACAAAACACAAAGCAAAAACAAACAAACAGCCAGTTCCCATTGGCCAAAAGAAGCCACTTCCCTTGCCTCTGGACTATTTGAAAAAGAAATCGTTGTTTACATTTTTTCAAATATATAAAAGTTAAATAGTTGATTTCCTCCTTCCTCAACTCTTATAATATCAGCCCCCGAGTTACTTAATGTTAACAGTTTGATGTACCTTTTTTTTCTCCCTCTTTTACTAGTGTATGGGGGTAAGGACTCTGGCACTGTGATGGCCTGCTTGGGTCACCTGGTAAGCCATCTCTTCAGCCCCCCTTGAGAAAGTCCCTTAAGGTCTTAATTTCATCTTTTTTTTTTTCTCTCTCCCTTTCTGCCTAACACTGGTTCCTCTGTGGTGGCAAGATGTTGACCAACAATGTTCAGAACAGCCTTTTGTAGACCTAGAGGAATAGCTCTCTCCATCCATCAGGTGATTTCAGGCTTCCCTCTGATTGGACTGCCTTGATCACGTGCTTGCTTGCTTTGCTGAACTAGGTGTCAAACCCAGTCTTTTTTTTTTTTTCCCCAGAGACAGGGTTTCTCTGAGACTTTGGAGGCTGTCTTGGAACTAGCTCTTGTAAACTAGGCTGGTCTCGAACTCGCAAAGATCTGCCTGCCTCTACCTCCAGAGTGCTGGGATTAAAGACATGTTCCACCAACGCCTGACTTAAGCCCAGTCTTTTCGAAAGCTAATCAAACACTCTACCATGGAGTCATTACCCCCACCCCACCCCAGCCCTCTTCCTCCTCTTCCTTCCTCTTTCTAATTTGAGACAGAATCACACTACACAGCCTAAGTAGATCAGACTGAACTTGCATTTGAGAAACTCTTGTGTAAGTGTCAGTACTTAACTTATCTGATACAGGTGAGAAAATGAATATTGTCCAGGCATAGGTTGGAGGGGGTCACAGCAAGACTGAAGCTGTGACAAGTTTATTCCAAGCAATCAGACTTTTTATACCCTTATCAGAGATAAAATATAATGGCAGTTGCCAGGGTACAAATGTTGTTTTCAATGTAAGTTGTTCTATTTACCAATGAAGACTCAGATGTTGGGGTGAAAACCTGCTGGATCAGAGAAACTGAGAAGCAACCAGCTGATCTTCCCTTTAGGCCAGAGACCCAGCAAGAGAGCATCTCTCCATCTGTCACAAACCGAAAGGGCCCTCGAATCTCTAAGCCCCTCCCTGCCCCTTCTTGTGCTCCTCTTTCTCCATCTTCCCAGATCCTCCATACTATCTATGGCTAGTTCTTGTCAACTAGTCACTGGCTCCACCCCCTGGCCAAAGGTTAATTTTATTATCACAGCCTCGGAATTTCACAGTGCGATCAAATATCCCACTGCAAGCTGTGCAGAGTACCACAAGATTAATGCCTAAGACCAATCGTCCTGTCAAATTTCTATAAGCTTCGTTGGCTTCTGTCTTAGGGTTTCTATTGCTGTGAAGAGACACCATGACCACAGCAACTCTTATAAAGGAAGACATTTAATCAGAGTGGCTTGATTACAGTTTCAGGGGTTCAGTCCATTATCATCATGACAGGGAGCATGGAGGCATGCAGGCAGGCATGGTACTGGAGGTGAGAGTCCTACATCTTGTAGGCAACAGGATGTCAGCTAAAAATCACCCTGAAGGAAGCTTGAGCGAAAGAGACCCGAAAGTTGGCCCTCAAAGTGACACAGTCCCTCCAACAAGTCCACATTTCCTAATACTGCCACTCCCTTTGGGGGGGCATTTTCTTTCAAACCACCACAATTTTTTTTTTGAGACAGGGTTTCTCTGTATTGTTTTGGAGGCCGTCCTGGAACTCACTCTGTAGACCAGGCTGGCCTCAAAATCACAGAGATCTGCCTGCCTCTGCCTCCTGAGTGCTGGGATTAAAGGTGTGTGCCACCAATGCCCACCACCACAATTTCTAAGGACACAGAAACACAGAGGCAGCCTGAATGCTTCATTGCCTGAGGGAGTGCCTCAGTTTCTCAGGAACCAAAAGGTACACAGTGGCCCAGGAGCCACAGACTCTAACCTGAAACACCTAGACGCATGCCTCTGAAGGAAGTTAGACCAGGCCAATTCTACGATTCCTTGCACTCTTGCTCAGCCTCTTGGGATTACTGTATCTGGCTAGTCAAGTGTGTTTTAGCATAGTGCACAGATCGGCTTAGGTCTGGTGCATGCTGGTCCCCCAAATCATATCCTCTACTGGAGTAACCATATCCTTTACTGGAGATGGGGACAGAAAAATTACAGCACGATCCCCTGGGTGTCAACTGAGGGAGTAGAATGTAAAGAATGCTGAAACTCTTAATTCCCAGAAAGAGAGAGAGAGAGAGAGAGAGAGAGAGAGAGAGAGAGAGAGAGAGAGAGAGAGAGAGAGAACAGGATATATGTCATGTCTTCAGCGCTCGTCTTCAAATGGGGGACACTAAGAATAAATCCTTATCTCCTTATCTTTAAAAATGCTTATCATTTGTATTTTACATTTTCTGACAACAAGCATATTACTTGAACAACTTCAAAGAGAAAGGCTGTGCCTATGAGGGAGAGCCAGTAACTAATGCTTGTAAGTTTAAAGCCGAGGTGTTAACAATCAGGAAGTACTGGCCAGCTCTTGCAGAAACTCAGATCGGCCTTTCTCTGGCCCGTTACTACACTGTGGTTATTGTAACAAATGGGCTTTAAAATCACCAGGTCCAGAGCTTGAATTTCCCTTGCAATAGTGTGGGGAAGTCTCTTCAGCTGTGTCCATAGACACTTTTCTTAGTCATCTCCATATACCACGGAGCAGGGCTGGAGCCTGGAAAGGACACAGAGGTCATGTGCACCATCAGAGGGATGCCTGGAGTCAGAACTTCCTCAGACAGAAGGAGCTGAACTTTCTTTGAGGAAGTGGCACCAGCAGAGTCGTCCCTGGCTTTCTCAGACGTCTTGACTCATAGTGTGACACGGGCTGAAGACACTGTGGAAGTGGCCCTCGGACCTGACACCTCAGGGAACTTGATTCCTGCCATTGGAAGTTCTTCCTAGGACTTGCTGCTGTTTCCAACGTCTCTTCCTGGAAAGCACAGCACACTACTGGTTGGTCCAGCAGAAAAGCTCTCTGGTGCTGAGGTAAGGCCAAGGTGTCTCATATTTAGTCAGGACTGGAGTCTCATTTGATTTCTACTTGAAGCTGAGTCACAGCTCTACAGAGCTGACCAGACCCTTCTGGAGTTGTCTCATTGAAATGAGCTTGCATTTCGTGTCACTTCAAGATCTACACTTACCAAAAGAATTGAAATACTCGGAGCTGAATAGTTCAGGCACTCTGGTGTCAGTAGGAGAATCTGTGTAGAGGAGATGAGGCAGAAGGTCAAAGGACCATGTTCATGTTTCCTGTTAAGGTAACCACCACATCAGAGTGGAAATGCCACCAGAAGTGTAGACCTTGTCTGGCTTGTTGGATGTATTCATAGCATCTGAAACAGACAAAAGTGCTGGGCGGTGGTGGCTCGTGCCTCTAATACCAGCACTTGGGAGGTAGAAGGAGGTTAGATCTCTGAGTTTGAGTACAGAGGCCAGCCTGGTCTACAGAATGACAGAGAGAAATCCTGTCTTGAAAACCCAAACCAAACCAAGCCAAGCCAAGCCAAACCAAACCAAACAGCCCTCTTGGCTGTTTGGGTTCTGGGAAGGCTAGCAGACCATGGGAAGCCACTCTGTAGAAATAGATAGAAGCTGCATTAGTACACTTGAACATCTGTACAAACTGGTGCTAACAACAGCACCCACATCTTCTCTTGAGCCAGATGAAGGTGTCTAAGGGCTGGTGTCCTTTGAGGCTACTCTCCTTGCCTTGCAGAAAGCTACCTTCTTTCTACGTCTTCATATGGTTATTTCTCTCAGTGGGGGTACTCCTTGAGTCTCTCTTCATGCCCTAGTTACCTATTCTAGAAAGAATCACAGACTCTAGCCAGATGGGACCAGGCTCTGGAGGTGCCCATCAGACAACAAATCTCTTTACACCCGTGTCCCCTCTCTCTGCTGACAGAGGGATGGGAATTCCACTGGTCTCAGTCTCTTCAGTCTGTTGGGAAGACCAAGTGACAGGGTGTGAGGAGAGCACGTCTGTTTAATGTCAGTCACCAGTGGCTTGGGGTACCAGGTTCTGGAGTACAGAGAGTGGGTCCTAGAGCTGGACTGCCATCTGCAAGTTCTAGAATCACTGTCAGGACGTAGTGCCCAGTCTGCATTCCTTCCTCCCTTCTCTGCCTTCCTTTTTTCTGGAAAAAAAAAAGTGTGGCAGAATTGACTTCATGGGTTGTCGTGTGCCTCAGGGATCTCAGCAGGGCCTGAAGCTGCCTCACAGGAAGCAGTGAGTGGGGAGCCGGCTGCCACAGTGTTTTGTACATGTCACTGCCCTTTTTTTTGCTTCCTTCCAGTCTGGTCTTTACCCTGGATTTTATCTGTTGTCAGGTGTTGGCTGGGGACTGTCTGCTCAGAGGTCAGAGGAGTGGGAATGCTCTCAGCTCCTTCCCAGAATCCACAAGGAGTCCAAGGCAGTGGTTGCCCTCTGTGGAAGGGCCTGTGTCGTCTGCTCCAGTGTCCCTGGCATACCCCCCTGCTCCCGCACCCTGCCTGTCACAGGTATTTCCTTATCCATCCCTTGCCAATGGGCACATAGGTTGAAGATGCTGGCGGCTTTGTACCAGGACAGGTGCTCTGAGTTACATCTCTAGGATGTTAATTATAGCGATCTATGCTCCCTCTTCATCCAGTGCCTTAACTTGGCACAGGTGCAGGCATCTCTGCAGTATGCTGACTTAGGGACCATTTGGAGATGCATTTACTTATTTAAATACATTAGTTTTTGAGAGAGGATTTCACGTAACCTAGGTTGACTTCCAACCTGAGGTACAGCTAAGGACAATCTGTAACATAAGATCTTCCTGCCTCCATCTCCCAGGTGCTGTCATTATAAGCATGTGTTGTCACACTTTGTTTTAAATAGCACAGGGGATGGAGCCTGGGACTTTATGCACTCTACCATCTGAGCTACACGTTCAGTCTTTGAGTTCTTTGTTTAGTCTGGACAGACATCTCTGGCAGGATGTCCGATGGGAGGTTTGCAGGAGAGTGGCCGGTCCTGATTTTGTCAAGGAATTTGTAGATAAGAAATTCACTGAAGTCTTTTGGCTCCAAAGTCTTATTTCAAAACTGCGCTTTTTTCCTTATTTTAAATTTTAAGAAAAAGGACAAGGCCGAAGAGCAGCCTCTGAATAGGTTAGTAGACGAAGCAGATTATTTGGGCCTGATTGCCAGAGCTCTTGATATGCAAATGTACCTCTGAGAAGAAATGCAAATTGAGACAGGGAGAGTCTCCAGATGTATGATCCTAAAGAAATCTCTGGTCTTTCTGGGGTTTCTAAATAACAGTGGTAAAACCTTCCTTCCTTTATTCTGTAGGTTTCCAAGTCTAGTCACACAAAGTAGACTAAGTCCTTGCTCTGGTAGTGGTGTCCACACAACAGGTCCCTCCTTGGCTGCGTTGCCGTCTGCAAGGCGGTGAGCGTGCTAACCCACTGTGGCAGGTGGGTGCAGGCATCTCATCCTGGCTCCCCTCAGACACGCGCTGTTCTTAATTTTACTCATGCCTGTCTCCTTCTTGCTTATAAAATGGCTTTAACCCTGGGATCCTGGCTCTTTATCATCTGAAATTGGGGTGTGGCTCTCACTCAGCAGGGGCTGTTTTAGTTTGCTTGGAATCTGCTTTGCTCTTCCTGCCCTGCCTGCACTCCAGCCCTGCTTCAGTCTGGATACAACCCTTCCAAGGCTTGATCCAAGTCTCCCTTCCCCAGGAAGACTTCTCTGACTGCAGCCAAGCAGGGCAGTTACTTTGATTTCTGTACAACATTCCCACACTGCCCCTGGTTTTCTTACTGATTTAGCAATAAGTAAAGCTATACATGAAGTCTTTGGTGCCTCATTATTTGGTTAAACTGGAGTAGGCATCGTCTGCTGAACAATACATTTTTGTTGGCCAGTGACTGTTTTACCATCTGTCCCTACACTGTTTAGGATTAGGCATTGTCTGTGTCAGTGCTCAGTAAAGGCCAACTGAGAACAATGACAAAACAGTGTGTCATGTTGATTCATGTGCTAAACTTATCACACAAGTGAAGAAACCACTTGGTCTCACCAACAGTAGTTCCCAGAAGCAATTTTGGATTAGGGGTGGGGGATGGGCAGCTCATCCTTGATGCCAGCTGCTACTGCATGGATTTGGGGGTCAGGGGAGAACAGTTTTTAGAATTTCTTTCTACATAGTACACAGTGACAGGACTTGGAGTCCTGGAACACAGCTGGTTAAAGCCCCTATCATGGCTGACTGCACAGTTCACTTGGAATGGAGCAGGTTTGTACCCCACATGGGATACCCCAGGAAAGTACAGGGAGGCCTGCTGAGTAAGACAGAGGAAACCAGGGGGAACAACTGGGATTCTGGGTGAAATGAAGGGTGGCAAGTGGGATCAAATAACCAGAGAATGCAGCTCAGCAATGGGTACCTCTGGTCATGGTGTGTGTGTGTGTGTGTGTGTGTGTGTGTGTGTGTGTGTGTGTGTACACATGTATTGTTGGGAGGCTCTAGCTAACAGGAAGGTCTTGACCACTGTCCATTCAACCAGCAGTAGCCTAGCCTTCCTTGTGTCTGAGGCTCAGAGACTGACTGCAGGGTATGAGAGAGAGAGAGCTTGGTCAGACAGAACTGGCTCTGTGCTAGACAGATGGGGTTCTGTTTAGATCAGCAAGAGACACTGAAATCATACAAGAGGTTCTGGGGTAGAGGTGGGACTGATGCTGTGGCCCCTGGCTCAGAGCTGCTCCTTAAAGACATGACTGAGGACAACTCCACAGAGCAGTGGTTCTCAACCTTCCTAATGCTTCAGTCCTTTAAATCAGTTACTCATGTTGTGGTGACCCCCAACCATAAAATTATTTTTGTTGCTAATTCATAACTGTAATGTTGCTGCTGTTAGGACTCATAATGTAAATATCTATGTTTTCTGATGGTCTTGGGTGACCTTTGTGAAATGGTCATTGGACCCCCAAAAGGGTTGTGACCCACAGGTTGAGACCATTGCTCTAGACCCTACCTCCCTTTGTCTTTCCCTTTAGTCTTTCCTCCAGGGTCTCATACATTCCAGTTTTGCCTCAGACTTACTATGTAGCCAAGGATGACCTTAAACTCTAGACTGTCCTGTCCAGGGTGGGATTACATGCATGTGTTACCACACCTTAGTCAGGGCTGGGATCAAACCCAGGACTTTGTGCATGGAAGATAAGCACTCTATTAATACATGATGCAGCCCCAGCCCCAGATCTCACAGGTTCTTCCACCTCCCAATAGGGCCATCCTGACGACTAAAGGTTTAGCACATGGGCCTCTGGAGGACTCTCAAGCCTTTAGCCTCTTAAGCTTCATTTTCTCATTTGTAAAAGCACAATAAAGCCACTTTGTGAGACATGAGACACACACAGTGAAACTGAGAATACCATGAGAATAGTTGGCTTCCTAGAAAGTACCCAGGAGCACCTGTGACTGTAGCCCATCACTGTTAGTCTTCTCCTCATGGTTTGGGGACCCAAAAGAGTGAAGGTCCTGCATTAATGACTTGCCCACCCTCCTCACAGCTCTGTTACTCTAACTCCTGAGACTTTTGCGTGTGCTGTCTTAACACATGCTTAGCAGAAAGTCATTCGACTTTATGATTCTGATGGAAAAGGACACACAGGCATTAGCTTTGCTCCTGACCCAAACTTGAGCCATTTGAATACTCAGGAAACATCTTCCTGCCTTCTTTCCCATGACTTACCCAGATGCCTCGTCCCTAAGTAAAGGAAGGCCTGCATGATTTCTCCAGCTTCCTTGAGCTCCATCAATACTATCTAAAATCATCATCCCCTTGAAGAAAGCACCCCCTAGTCCTTGTGCTGGAACATAGATCCTAACTGGGAGGCTCACAGGAGTTTAGGCAGTCATCCATTTCTGTCTTTCTCTCTTCTAGGAGCCAAGTCAGCCCCAAAGACTATGAACTTCTCCTCCGAGAACTGCAACATATCTGACTGGCTGAAGCTAGAGGCAACCGTGAAGGCCTCTGTGTACGTGGTGACTTTCTCTATTGCCACATCCATCACCATTGTCATTACTGCAATAGTGTCACAGAATCTGCAGCTGAGGAAAGACGTCCGACTAGTCTTCCTTTGCCATCACCTGCTATGTATCTCTTCCTACTGTGGCCTGGGGGTTGTCTTCCAAGGAATGCGGGCCTTGATGGCCAACAGTCCCCTGCTGCTATGCTGGCTGGTATTTGGTGCACAGCTAAGTGTTGGAGAAGGGATCCTCCTTACTCTGGCCTTGATGGCTCTCAACACTTATCTTGACATTTGTTATCCCCTGAACTCTCCATCCATGGTAGATCGTGCTAAGTACAGGATTCTGACTGCGACCTGGACCACTGTTATACTCAAGAATGTTGGCTTATTCCTCATAGAAGGCACTAACCCTGCTCCAGCCTCTGTTTTCCAGTCTGCCCCGCTCTGTCCTGTGATCTTGAATGGCATGCCTGCCAGAGTCATCGGCATGTTTTTCCTTGCCCTTCTGTTATCCGTCATTCTTGTGAGTTACTGTCTGATATACCGAGAAGGGAAGCGGGCAGGCCATTTTAACAGATCAAACATCAAGGCCAGGAGAACTGTCCTTGTTCATCTACTGCAGATAAGCTTACACATGATACCCACCCTGCTATTCATAGGTTTGGGAAAACAATGTGGGACGTTTTTCTTTGCTCTAAACCTGGTGCTTTTTGGTGTCTTCGCATTTGCTCAGTGTTTCAACCCTCTGGTATACGGGTTACGCAACAGAGAGCTGCAGAGAAAATTGTACCCTTGGCTGCACTGTCAGAAGAAGCAGCAGGGGGCTAGTTTAAACAAAAATTTAGTTCTTCGGAGCAACTCCAGCCTTAATAGGTGTGTCAGTTTAGGTTAAGAACTTGACTTGTGTTCTACCCAAAACTGTCGCCTGGCTTTGATTCAGAAAGTACTGAGACTTCTCTGCTGCACCTTGGTGAGGTCAGCCAGTGCCTTTAACTCTAAATCCAGATGAGCTCTTTCTTCTGATGCATCTGAGCGTGATAGCTGAAAGGGCCGGATACAGGAGTCACATGATAATGAAAACATTGGAAAAGTTGGAGGAAACAGAAGTCAGGAATCCCGCCGATTGGTGTCACATCAAGGTAGGACAAGTAGTCCTGTGCTCTGGGCACTCATATCTTGACATCTTTGTCAGCCAGGAGAAAGAGAAACAAGATGGCTTCTACCTCCTCCCATCTTCCATATGTCACATACTCTCCTGTAATTGGTGGAACCTAACTGGCCATTGAGACCCTAAAAGCAAAGGAGTCTGGGAAATGTAGTTCTTAGTTTTACTGATTTGGTAGTCTGGGAAGTTACCTCACAAGGGGGAGTGAGTGAGGACTGAATGAGCCAGCTTATGGGCCCCTCTCTTACTACACTTAGTTTTATTTACAGATTATAATGCTAACAGAAACAAAAGGCACTAGTGGGATTACGTTCCTCTCACTATACAAGCCATTTTACACCATGTCAACCCTCACAACAATTTTGTAATGTAGACATAACTACTCTTGATTTACAAATGAAAAAATGGAGATTGAGAAATGTAAGCCTAGGAGGTTCTAAATCTTACAGTTCTCATAAAATTTTCTGCATATGCTTTTTGGCACAGGGTAATCACTTTTCTTAAAACATTAAAAAGAAATATGAGAGAGAGCGCGAGTGAGCGGGGGAGGGGGAGAGAAAGAGAGAGAGAGAGAGAGAGAGAGAGAGAGAGAGAGAGAGAGAGAGAGAGAGAGAGTCAGAGGACAATTGTTAGAACTTGGTTTTCCCTTCCACTTTTATGTAGGTTCCTTTATGTGGTCATCAGGCTTTCGAGGCAAATGCTGAGCCATGTTGCCAGCCCAACTTTTTTGTTTTTGAGAGCTGAAACCAATTGCTTAAGAAAGTCTACTTTGCTTTGGGTCTGGACAGAGGAGATCCTTTCTTACCTCTCACTTTATCCATCATGCCTCCCAAATGCTGGGATTAAAGTAGAATATCATTACTGCCCCACCTTTTCTACAAACTCTTACACCACAAAAATCAGGCTCTTTGCATTGACATATTAAACACTTTGAAAATAAAGAATCTTTTCGGGCTAGAGAAATGGCTCAGCAGTTAAGAGTACATATTTCTCTTGCAGAGGAACCATGGATTCAGTTTCCAGCACTCACATTAAGCAACTCATAAACTCCTGCAACTCTAGCTCCAGAGGACCCAACACCCTCTTCTGGACTCCATGGTTACCTCACTCACAGGTGCACATATCTTCTCACAGATGCACATAAATAAACATAATTAAAAAATAAAAATAGGTCAGCCTTGAAACCATATACACACAAACAACAAAAACAGACTCAGTGGGTTGTTTCTACATATATTTGTGCATGCATACTGTGGGTATGTATGTATGTGTGTGCGTGTGTGTGTGTGTGTGTGTGTGTGTGTGTGTGTGTGTGTGTGTGTATGTATATTAGTCAGTATTCTGTTGCTGTGAACAGACACCATGACCATGGCAAGTCTTATAAAGGAAAGCATTTAATTGGGGTTGGCTTTCACTTTAGAGGTTTAGTCCATTATCAGCATGGCAGAAATCATGGTGGCATGCAGGCAGACCCGGTGCTGGAGAAGGAGTTAAGAGTTCTATATCTGGATCCTCAGGCAGCAGGAAGAGAAAAAGATACTGGGTCTGGATTGAGCATTTGAAAACCCAAAGCCCACCCCCAGTGATACATTTCCTCTAACAAGGCCACACCTACTCCAACAAGGCCACATGTCCTAATTGCTGTCAAGTAGCACCCCTCCCTAATGACCAAGTATTCAAACACAGTCTATGGGCACCATTCCTATCCAAACCACCATAGTATGTAATAACAATAATCAAAGAAAATGCATCTATCAACTTGAAATGGGGGGAAACATGGGTGGGGTTTAAGGGAGAGTAGTTGTGAGCGATGGGAGCAAGGAAAGGGTGTGGTAAATGATATGATTCTATTTAAATTAAAAACATTAAAAATAATAATATGGGGTGAGGAAAAAAGATTGTCAAAGCCAGAGGAACAGGAGTTTGCTATGAGGTTGTGTCTCCCAGGAATGTTAGAAGTCTCATCTTACCAACATGACTGCCCAAACATGAGTTGAACAAGGATATTTGGCATGCTAACATACACAGGCAAAGCCAGGAGGCTTCAAGCCCACACAAAGAACTACAGGCAACTAGGGAATGCTGAGAGCAGGAGAAATAGTCTTCCCCAGGAAGAGCACACCAAATGGTTATCCAAATACAAATGGTCAACCTGAAAACATATGTATATAATTAACATTATGTGTGAATTTGAAAAACAGCAAAGAGGGGTATATGGAGGGGTTATAGGGAGGAAAGGAAAGGGGAAAATGATACAATTATATTATAATCTCAAAAATAATTAAAAAACAATAAAATAAATATTTTTAAAAAGTCTCTCTCTTTTTTAACCCAGAAAGTCAAAGAAGAACAAAAGTTGACCACACTTAACTCAATTGTAACTCCTAGATCTAATGACTTTGCTTGTAATATTAGTTGGTAGTTGTGGTGATATATTGTTTATGACTTATTAAAGCTTGCCTAAGGATTCAGAAAGCAAAGTTAACCACAGGCCATAGAAGCCAGGCACACACCTTCAATCCTAGCAGCCAGAATCTAGAAGGTAGTGGTACACACTTTTAATCCTAGTACTCAGGATTAAGAAATTAGATGAATCTCTAAGTCCAAGGCCACCCAGATCTACATAAGAGTGAATCAGTCTAAAAGAGAATTATAGCTCACACCTTTAATCCCAACATTAGGGAAGTATGTAAGACAGAAGCAAGGTCTCAGACAGGTATTCATTCTCCAGCCACACTGAGGAAAGGTTACAGTCTGAGGCTTAGTGAGGGCTCCTGGAGACAGGACCAGTTCATTTAGCTTGAGGTAGGGGTAAGAAGCTAGTGGCCAGCTGCTTTGCATTTCTGATGTTCAGCTTGAAGCTTGAACCCCAATATAGGTCTCTGGGCCACTTATTTTTCATGTTATAGGTAGTTTTATACCTTCAAATGCAAATTTAATATATTTTTCAAATTGGGAATATATGGTATAAAATTTTAAAAGCTGGCAATGAAATGAATGGAAATACATCTCCTCCCCTGTTGTGGTTTGAAAGAAAATGGCCCCCAAAGGGAGTGGGACTATTAGGGGTGTGGGCTTGTTGGAGGAATTGTATCACTGTGGAGGTGGGTTTTGAGGTCTCATGTATGCTCAAGGCATGTCTAACGTCTCAGACCACTTCCTGCTGTCCATGAGTTAAGACGTAAGAACTCCCAGCTCCTTTTCTAGTACCGTGTCTACCTGCATGCTGCCTTGTGTCCCACCATGATAATGGACTAAACCTCTGAACTGTGAGCATGTCAGCAGTTCCTCTCCATGGCCTCTGCTGCATCAGTTCCTGTCTCCAGACTCCAGCCTTGCTTGAGCTCCTGTCCTGACTTTCTCCAGTGATCTGGACTATATAATCTGGAAGTGTAAGCCAAATAAACACTTTCCTCCCTAACATGCTGTTTTGTTGCAGCAATAGAAACCCTAAGACAAGCCCATTTGCTCAGCTTCTTGATTCTCTTTTCTAAGTCAGTAACTTGTGATTTTGCGCGCCTTCCTTGAGAGATGATCTACAGAGAGCAAACTACTGGTAATTTCTCATTCTTAAGAATTTTATTCCTATTTCCTTCCTTCCTTCCTCCTTCCCTCCCTCCTTCCCTCCCTTTCACCTTCCTTCCTTCCTTCCTTCCTTCCTTCCTTCCTTCCTTCCTTCCTTCCTTCCTTCCTTCCTTCCTTCCTTCCTTCCTTCCTTTCTTCCTTTTTGAGTCAGTGTTTCTCTGTGTAACAGCTTTAGCTGTCCTGGAACTAGCTCTGTAGACCAGGCTGGCCTTGAACTCATAGAGATCTGCCTGCCTCTGCCTCCTGAGTGCTAGGGGTGGGCCACCACTACCTGGCTACTTTTGTTTCTTTTTGAGACAAGGTATCACTATGTAGCCTTGGCTGATTTGGAACTTGCTATGTAGATCAGGATGGCATTGAGTTTATAGACCCGAACTGCATTTACTTACTGAATGCTGGAATTAAAGGTATGTGCCACCATGCCCAGCCTCATTTGTAAGATAATTTAAGTCTTCATAATGTGGATTTGGATCTGAAAGATGTTTACTTAGGTGATTATAATCGTGGTTTATGTCATGAGTGATGTGACAAGAGCCAGGATCAATTTTAGGATGTGAAATTCTGAGCCAGGCAAGGAGGCACATGCCTTTAATCCCAGCACTGAGGATGCAGATGCAGGTCATTTCTGAGTTCAAGGACAGCCTGATCCACAGAGCTAGTTTTGAGGCCGCTAGGGCTACACAGAGAAATGAGAGATAGAGACAGATAGATAGATAGATAGATAGATAGATAGATAGATAGATAGATAGATAGAGACAGAATCAGAGACACAGAGAGAGACAGAGATACAGAGACAGAGACACACAGAGAGAGACAGAGAGAAGGGAGGAAGTGGTGGTTACAGTCACTTGCAATCTGATGAGAGCTCTTGTAAAATGTGCCCTTTCCACATTCCTTTGTTGTTAATGAAACAGTCAGAAAGGGGAGGATGTTGGGGCAAATATTCAGAGAAGATGAACTTTGCAAATAGTTCTAAGAAATTAAGTCACTTAAGGAAAAATAATATAAATTATCTCAAAATTTCAAACCTTGAATGCATGTTTCATTTATCCCAACTGTACCAATGTCACTACAGCATGGAACATTTCTGACCACTGACTAATTGTCAGACCGAACTTGGAAAATCTCTAAAAGCAAGAATTTTAAAAACTTGACACCTTTTCATCTAAGAAAATATTAAATGAATTAGGCCATTTAGTAGCTTCAGAAGTTCAAACCACATTTACAAACCTGAAGAATTCTTTTTCTCTGAGAAGATCAAAGCCTATGGCTGTGAATGCTCACCTGGTAGCCAAGCAACGACACACATTTACATCTCTTCCATTGGCGGGGCTGGAGGAGAAGATGTCAGAGTATTCTTTTTTTAAATTATATTTTCACATATGACTGTGCGTTAGGTGCATGCAGTGCCGCCAGAGGCCAGATGAGGGCATTGGAGCCCATGGGACTGGAGTTACAGGTAGTTGTAAGCTGTTCTGTGGGTGCTGGGAATGGAACCCAGGTCCTCTGGAAGAATAGTCAGTGCTTTTAACCACTGAGATCTCATTCCAGCATCACCAGCATATTCTTAAGGGATAAGAGGGCTGTGTGATGGAGCTGGCTTTGAGGATATTGGAAAAGACTGTCCCCAAAGCTTCCTGCCTCTAAGTGGGTGGCTCTCAGATAAAAGAGAGTGGAGGGGACTGTAAGGGTCCTGTTGGAAGGAGAGGGTGGAGGGTACTGTAAGGGACCTGCTGTAAGGAGAGGATGGAGGGTACTATAGAGAGTCTTGCTGTAAGGAGAGGATGAGGAGACTGCTGAGGGTCCTGCTGTAAGGAGAGGATGGAGGGTACTATAGAGAGTCTTGCTGTAAGGAGAGGATGAGGAGACTGCTGAGGGTCCTGCTGTAAGGAGAGGATGGAGGGTACTATAGAGAGTCTTGCTGTAAGGAGAGGATGAAGGGACTGCTGAGGGTCCTGCTGTAAGGAGAGGATGGAGGGTACTATAGAGAGTCCTGCTGGAAGGAGAGGGTGGAGGGGACTGTAAGGGACCTGCTGTAAGGAGAGGATGGAGGGTACTATAGAGTCTTGCTGTAAGGAGAGGATGGAGGGGACTGCTGAGGGTCCTGCTGTAAGGAGAGAATGGAGGGTACTATAGAGTCTTGCTGTAAGGAGAGGATGGAGGGGACTGTAAGGGACCTGCTGTAAGGAGAGGATGGAGGGTACTATAGAGTCTTGCTGTAAGGAGAGGATGGAGGGGACTGCTGAGGGTCCTGTTGGAAGCAGAGGATGGAGATGGAGTAGGAAGCATCTGCTAAGACAATAATCCGGAAAGACGAACTCTGATCCAAATGCCACAAAGTGACTTTTTCTCACCAGCAATTTTCCTACGTAACACACAAATACCCACATTTGCTGTGGATGGTCTTCCCCACCTTCCATCTCCACCACCTTCCAATTCTAGAAGACTCACAAGCAATCTGGAGGCACAGGCATGTGGTAAGAAAGCAAAAGCAAGGACTACTTGGGGGAAGAAGGGAAATCAGTCAGAGGGTCGGGTACTGTCTTCGTTAGGGTTTCTATTGTCATCTCAAAGGGAACATGAGCTAATTTATTCTGGAGTAAACTATGATTTAAACTGTGAACACAGATTTAGGGTACCCCAAATGCTATGTACTGACCTGGCAATAGTTTCTTGATTTTTTTTTAATAAGAAAAGAAAATGAAGTCCTAAGTCAGGGCAACTTTCCAATACATGGGTGGAATGTCCGATAGGTGGTTACAGCAAAGTGGGAAGCCT
This sequence comes from Mesocricetus auratus, assembly GCF_017639785.1. Lineage (NCBI taxonomy): Eukaryota > Metazoa > Chordata > Mammalia > Rodentia > Cricetidae > Mesocricetus > Mesocricetus auratus. The sequence continues at coordinate 24,602,408 of NW_024429194.1, read as the reverse complement.
CGCTGTAGGCCTCAGATGATGCCTGATGACATTCTTAGCTTTGGGCTGGGAGATTGTTAGTATGTTCTGGGAAGATTTTACCTTATAGTCATGGGCCACTAGGTCAAACACAGAGGGGGGTGATGCCTGACTCTCAAGAAGGCTAAAGATAGACTTGGAGCATTCTACTCTCTGTCATGGAAATTCTAACCAGTCAATCGATCCTGGAAATCTTTAACATAGGTGCAGCTGTTTTCTCCCTTGGGAACTTCAGGTCACAGGCACGTCAAGGTTGGAGTTTCATGTTATTTCCTGGTCCACCGAGATGTGAACAAGCATCTCCATGCTTCTGCCGCCACACAAGGGCTGCCTGTAACAGGAAGATATCACTGCAGCTGTCCTTGCCATGATGTAATGGATCCACAAACCAAGCAGCAAAGCAAATTCTTCCTCCTCTGTACTGCTTCTCGTCAGGTATGCCACCACAGAAAACTGACGCTGAGAAGTGAGGTCACTGATAGGATTGCCTGACCATGTGGTTTATGGAATTTAGGAAGAGGCTGATGGGAGGAATGGAAAGAGTTTGGCCCTGTAGGTTAGAGCAGGCCTAGAGTTCAATGTAGATGAGAGTTCAATGGGCTGTTCTAGCAGGAGAGTGAAGGTCTAGACTATCAATAGGAATGTAGACAGTGAAGGCCAGGTTCATGACACTTTGGAAAGACTCTAAACAAGAACCGGAGTAGAGGACATTTATGTTACACTTGACACAGAGTCTGGCTATCTTCAGCCCATATTCTGAAAATTTGAGTGAGACTGAATTTTAAAATAATAGACTAATTGGTTTAGTGAAGAAAATTTCAAGACAACCTAACATGCGGGCTGTGGAATGGTGTCATGAGCACGCTATGTCAGAAACAGAGGTAAACACATTTATGTCCTTCTACAACGTAAGACTTTATTGAACGGTAATAAACTCACAAGCTACAGCATTTTCACTGGCAACAATTTGTCGGGTATCCCCACTTTCCTTAATAACCCCGGCCAAGGGAAACGTGATCTTCACTGCAATATTAATGATTAATTCTCAGATCACATATTACACATATATGTAGCATTTATCTCTATCTACCACTATCTATCTTTCTATGTATGTTACAGACTAGCTACCGAGAGTTAAGGTGGCAAAGGCCTGGGAAGCCGGAGTTGATGCAGTTAGAAGTGCACCAGCGTGTGTAGGGTGAGATAAACGAGCCGGAGACAAGCAGGTGCTGAAATTACTGCTGCAGTATTTGGCTGCAGGGACAGGGCTGAGCTGTAGAGTTGAGTTCAGCTGCAGAACCCGAATTCAGGACTAGGTCCAGATGAATGGTTGAGCAGGTGCAATGAGCAGTAGGTCCAGATGGACCAATAGGAGGATGGTAGATGGGCAATTTGAGTAATCTCCGGCAGCAGCGGGGACCAAACTGAACTGAAGTCCTTGGGACATTCAGGAATTCTCCACCTGTTGATCAATAGATGCACATACCAAGCAGTTAGATGATAAGTTGGTGGGAACCATCACCAACACAGGGATTGGCATCCTCCTTATAGGGCATAGACAAGGGGTCACACTCTTTGCCCAGGCAAGCGTGTGTGATCAATTCTTAGGTTTGGTTTTCCTGATATGATGTCAATTTGCCCATATGCTTCTATAGTCCCAGTCCACTAATAAATCTATAGAGAGGTCCTCTTCCATTCCCAGGAGTTTGTAATTTGTCAGTCTGTGTTGTATAGATGGCGCCAAACAGATGGTGCCGTTCTCCCGTCCATCCAGGTGCAAACTCACCCTGCATCAGCAAACAGAGTCAAAAGCTGCTTGTAAAAAGAAGTCTCTCAAGGAAAGACACATTCTGAAAGCAACAACAATGACAAAAAAACAAACAAAAACAAAAAACCAGCACACCCTTTTACATGATATAGAGTAACTTAGGTCTAGCCTCATCTCAACACTGGGTCATATTGTCTTCATGGAGTACCTGAGGCTGTTGTGTATGGAGCTATAAAGGTAAAGCCTATATTACAATGAAGATCAGAAATATGGGAAGCTTGCCAGCGGAAACTGTGGGCATTGGGTGGAAATGGCCCAAGGGAGACTACAACCGATATATGCAACAGAGCAGGAGGGACAGGGCTCTGCAAGCCCATCGGAGCACAGATGATGCCAATACCAGTCCCAGATGCCAAACATGGAGTTGCAGGACTTTTTTTTTTGTGGTTCGTCCTATTGGATTTCAGTCTTAATTTGGTATGGTATTGTTGTGTCCCTGTTCCTTTCTTTTGTCACAGGAATGTCTGTTCTGCGTCACTGTTTGCTGGAAAGAAGTAAATTCCCCTTTGATTTAACAGGCCTGACAGATGGGGGTCGCTTCGTGGAGTCTTCGAAGAGACTTTGGACTTTTGGATAATGTTTAAACTGTTAGGACTATGGGAGGTTTTAAAGTTGGGCTGAGTACATTCTGCATTATCAGAAGACCATGTACCTATGGTGGCCTGGACAGGATGCTATTATTTGGTTGTAAAATATCTGCCAAAAGCTCATGCCAAAGACATTGAATACTGGATCTCTGGTTGGTAGTGATATTTTGGATGTTGGGACCTAACCGGAGGAAGTGAGTTACTGGAGGATAAGCCTTGAGGTTTATAGGCTGGCCCTACACCCTGTATCCTTCTGCTTCACGGACCAACAAGATGTGAATAAACACCCTCATATTCCTGTCACCATAGCTGTGATTGGTTTCTACCACTATACCTTCCCTGCCATGACGGGAGGTCCCCTCCAACTGTGTTCCCTGCCATGACGGGATGTCCCCTCCAACTGTGAGTCAGAATAACTCCTTCCTCCCTTAAGCTGCCTCTTGTCAGGTATTCTGTCATATGGAGAGAAAGTAATACCAGAGGAAGTTATTCAAATATCCACCAAGGTGGATATTTGGCAAAGCAGGCCCACAGTTCGCAAAGATGCTTGCTGTAAAAACCTGTTCAATCCTCGGAATCCACTTAAAGGTAGAAGTGCCTCCATGATGCCTACAGGAACTCTGTGGCATGTGTGCCCCTCTCCAATCAAAAAAGTTATCCACCACACATGAATGGCTAAACAAAATGAGGTGTGAGCATACAAGTAAACAATAGAATAAAATACTCTGCAGCCTTAAAAGGGAAGGAAATTCTCAGGCTGGGTATGGTAGCACACATCTTTCTTCCTACTGAGGCAGAGGCGGAGGCGGAGGCGGAGGCAGGGGGATCTCTGTGAGCCCCTGGCTGACCTAGGCTGCCTAGTGAGGACCTGCCTGTCTTAAAAATGTCAGATTCAGTCTTGAAAAACACTATGTGGTCGAATTTGCTTATTGGTTCCGAAAGGCCCCCATAATTGGTCGTTTCTCATGCAATCTTGTCCTTCAGCTTCCCCAGGTCACCTGAAGCATTCCTGGAAACGAAGTCTGAGGCAGCTATGGGATGGTTAGCCTGGGCCAGCTACCAGACCCTGTTAAACGAAAAGCGAGACTACACAGATCTCCTCCAGCCCAGCCCACAGGGTGCATCTCAGCCATTTAATTACTCTGGCTGTGAGGCTTTAAACAGCAGGAGAAACTTTTTGCTGACTTAGAGTCCTCCCAGGCACTTCCTGAGCATGGCCATTTAGTTTGCTGTTTCTTTACTACTCTTAACTTTACAATGACCTCGCTTGTATTCTTAGTTAGCCCTCATGTTATGCATGTTTGGTGACAGAGCCTTTGAGAGCATCCCTGCTCCCTTAAAGGGCTTCAGGGGTTCCTTCTAGCTTACTGCAGGATTTTGATACCTAGATGCTCAGCATCTGGAGGGAAAACCACAGTGCTCTCTAGTGGTGGGGAAGTGCTGTACAGTCTTTGGAGGCACTCCAGGGATTTCGTCTTCTAGTATAAGACTGCCCATGCCCAGAGAGTTGCATTATGCCACCTGTTCACGTTAGAAGGAATTCCTACCTTTCTGTGATCATCTGAAGGACAAACATGAGACTGGCCTGAGGACTGGCCTGCCACTGAGTGAGCGGTGGAAGGAGGGAAGTAGACAAGGTGATTTGGGCAACCACTCGTGCCCTCTGCCAGCTCTGCCTTCAGGAGAAGCCTGGCCTGTGGCGTCATTATTGGTGGTTTTGCTTTATCACCTAGACTTCCGGACTGCTTTCCTTCCTGGATCCTCTTCCTCCTGCTCCTCCTCCTCCACCTCCTACGGACACAATGGATGGAGTTCTTCAGGTTTCCATCCTTGGTCAAAGTCTGTCCATATGATCAGAGTCGCTCTCCAGCTGCAGGTTTCCCATTGTGTCCTCAGCTTCAGGCTGCCTCATCTCTCCTCACCCCAGGCATGTTCCAGTGTTCAGCAATGTCTCCTCTAGGGCTCCGTAGGTGCACTTCAAACCCATCCTGCTAAACACAACCCGTCTTCCTGCCGCACTCTGCTCTTTCTTTGTGACCTCCATTTTATATAACACGCTCCATATACCACAAACCTGGGGTTCCATCCTGTTTCTATACTCCCTCTCATCTCCCGAACCATCCCATTCTCCCCAGCCCTAAGTTTATCTAAAAGGTTGTTTTCCCCCCTGCTCCAGCAAGGTCCATCAAATATACCAAACAGGTGTATTAGTATGCTGGTCACCTTTTTTTTTCCTTTTTAAAAGGATGTACTGAGCCGGGCGGTGGTAGCCCACGCCTTTAATCCCAGCACTCGGGAGGCAGAGGCAGGCGGATCTCTGTGAGTTCAAGGCTGGGCTGGACCGATAGCCTCCAAAACAATACAGAGAAACCAAACCAAAAAAAAAAAAAAAAAAGGATGTACTGAAGGCTTCCATTCGGTGCCAGGAAGGGTCCTTAAAGCTGCCCTGGCATGGAAACAAGTACCCATTTTATTTCTCCTCAATTCCTCAATGCAGAGGCTCATGAGCATTCCTCATTACTGTCAAGAAAGTGCAGAACTCCCTGGTAGAACAAGGGAGCAAAGGAATCAAATGGCTAAAAACTCTTACATCCCTGTGGCGGTTAAGGCTGCCAACCTGACAGGCTCTGCCGTCACCTAGGAGACAAACCATGTGGTACCTGTGAGAACTTATTTACCTCTGGGCATGCCTATGAGGGTTTATTTTGATTATCTTAATTAGGAGGACCTAACCTGAAGGCAGAAGAGCCATTCTCTGGGCTGGGGTCCTTTCTATGGAGAGAGAAAGGCTGGACTGGAACTGATCTTCTTGCTTCCACTCTTCATGCACTGGGGTTCCAGGCATGCGCCAGCATTTGTCTGATTACAGAGAGGCTACTGGGTGGGAGCTCCTTAGGTGCTTGGAGTTCCCACCTGAACGAACCAGAGCCTAATGCCAACAGCAAAGCAAGTGCGACATTTTAGCTAAGGCCACCATCTAGTCTCTCACTTAGGACTTTCTACCCTGACCTACTGGATGTGTTTCTCATTCTCACCTCCGCCTGTTGTTACCATGTCCTCATGCAAATTACAAATGATACAAAGGAGTCTTCAACTCTCAGTGAGCTATGAATACCAGTGGCTAGTGACAAGTGAGGGAGTGAGGGAGGGAGAGAGATCTTAGGTATTTTGTATTATGGTATTGTTTATGGGGGTCAAGTGTGTAATGTCATGTGCTTGGTGTCAGTTTGACAAGGGACAGACTTACAATGGTTCATCTTCATTATCTCCTGGACTGGTGATAGTAGACTCACCTCTGTGTATATCTCTGGGGGGTGTTTCTGGAAAGATTTAACAGAGAAGACCCTGGACATGGGTGGCACCATCCCATGGGGACGCACTGAACTGCGTAAAGGGGAAAAATGAGAGAATACCAGCATTCTTTCTTTGGTTCATCTCCTGATTCTTGTTACAGCAACAGGAAACATTACAGTTTAAGAGATATAGTTGCACATCTCATAAAATGACATATAGTTTCATGTAACCCTATGCTCAACATCTACTTATCTTGGCATATGATTTGAGGGCGAAGTTCCTTAAAGCCTGGACAGCATAGTGGCAACAGCATCTGGCTACTGCTCTCATCTCATCCACAGTCAGGAAGTAGAGATGAATGTGTTTAGCATCAGAAGACAGAAGATGGCTGTGAGTCTGCTGTCATCTGAGTGCCATGTGGAAATTTTTGCATCATCAGATTCCATTAAAGTCAGAAAGTAGTAAAGTCAAGGGGAAAATAAATCCAAGTTTGAGTTAAAGATTATTATGGGATGTTTTTATGTATTCCATAACCATACTTGTGTTTTCAATTTTGATGCCTTAAAATAACTTCATCTGCCAGGCACTGGTGGTGCACACATTTAATCCCAGTACTTGGGAAGCAGAGGCAGGGGGATCTCTGTGAGTCTGAGGCTAGCCTGGTCTACAAAGTGAATTTCAGGACAGCCAAGGCTACAGTAGAGAAGCCTCTTGAAAAAACTGAACTGGCCGGGCATTGATGATACACACCTTTAATCCCAGCACTTGGGAGGCAGAGGCAGGTGGATCTCTGTGAGTTCGAGGCCAGCCTGGTCTACAAAGTGAGTTCCAGGACAGCCTCCAAAGCCACAGAGAAACCCTGTCTCGGAAAACAAACAAACAAACAAACAAACAAACAAAAAAACTGAACTGAACCAAACCAGACCAACCAACCCAACTCAACCCAACTCAACCCAAAACAAAACAGAAAGCACCCCATCCATCACTCATACACAACTCCGAGGTCTGTTTTGACTGCACTTTGTTATCCTCAGCTCAAAGGAGTCAGCATTCAAGGGAAAGCCTAGCATTATGTTCAACAGAGTGACAGGAAAGGAACAAAGAAAAGAGAAAAGGAAAACTAGCAGTAGGAGCGGGAGATGGAAGATTGATTTTAATTATGACCAGCCGATTGAGATACCTAAAATAAGATGCTGTTAAACTCAGTTATGATGAGAACGTTTGAGAAGTTGTACCACACTCACCTTTCTGATCTTGTAACGTGCTCTGGAAAGCTAGGGTAGGAACTTTTTCTGAAATAAAAAAGATCTAAGTGTGTGGTTAATCCGACCTGTGGTGTGAGTCTGGTCTTTCCAGCCTCCTCCTAAAGGTTTCTGCTGGATGTTCCACCATGTCTTGCAGATTCTGACCAATAAAATTGAGAAAGGACCCTCTCCCTTTCTCTGGAGCATCTTTTCTAAGTCCTGATGTAACAGGGCCCCCAGACCTTAGCACAACTGACTCCATGATGGAAGTACCAGTTAGGCCATAAACTGCATGTTGACAGTACCACCAGCCAAAATGAAAACAAGGATTTAATCCATCAAAGCCCATCGTTCTGGGGCATCTCTAAATGGACTAACCTTGCTTTTGACTTCTGTAGTTCTGCTTCTGACTAACTGACCTTATTAACTGAAGTATGTCAGCCCAGGGCATGTTTTTGTGCTTAAAAGCTCAATCCTGGGAAAGGCTTCATGCTACACTGGCATCCCAAACACCCAGTGTAGTTGCCAGCTGGCTAATAGACTTCCTATTGGCTAAATAAAGACTTCCTATTGGCTTAAACCCAAGTCCTGAGAAGTCGTCTCTGGTGGCTATGCCACAACACTGAGTTTTCCCTCACAATCTCTCTGTTCCCACCGAGGCATTCCAGCTTGACTTTCCACACCAGAAGTAGACTGTCAACACATGCTTGTTGCATGCTTACTGGATGTCAGATACTCTGGTTAACGGACTATATAAAGACAGCCAAGGTAGCAAACTCTAGGGGTGTGGATAGAGAAGAAAGCTGTTTGCCTGCTTGTTCTCGCTGTTGCTGGCAAGTTCATCTATTCTGTTTCTGAGATATTCTTTCACTGGTATTAGAACTACTTCTTCAGGATTCTAACATAGACTGAAGACCTGAAGCTTTCTTGAACTCCTCCAGGATTCTGGCAGCAGACAGGGACTGCTGAGATACCCATGAACTAAGCAACTACCAGGTACTTGACTTTTCAGTTGGGAGACAGTGTTGGAATACCTGGACCACAGTCTCTAAGCCACTCTAATAAATCATACACATAATAATAAACATATTTAAAATATTATATCATATAGTGTATAGTTATATATAATATATAATAACTATATATCCACTAAATCATACACATTAATGTATACATACATATATACACATACATGTGTATTATATATGCGCACCTACAAAGTGAGACAGAAGAAGAAATATTCTGCTCCAGTTTCCAGAGAATGAAGAAATGAAATTGCTAATTTTGACACCGAGTTGCTAGATGAATATGTATATTCATCTATTGGGTGAATATATATGCTCACCTGTCAGTTCTGTTCCTTTAGAGAACCCTGACTGATACAGATTGCTTGTCTAAAATCTGGATTTGAGTTGACTATGTTAAAACTAAAGTCCTGCATGAGCAACACGGATGGATGTGTTATGCAGTACATACACCTCAAGCCCTATGTTCACACACTAGGCTCATTTTGGATGCCTTCTTTCTATGGACTGTGCCCACTCTTTTGAGAGCCAGCTCTTCCTTTGCCTTCAGAGCTGGAGGTTCTCTGTGTGCACTCGAGTCAGAATGGCCATTGCCGCCTCGGCGTTCTGCACCTACCCTTTGTTAACATGGGTGTGCTGCCTGGTACTGAGACTGGGAATGCGGGGAGACAAAACTTCACACCAGCATCAAGGGTTCCACGTAACTCAACAATGAAGTGTCCAGTAAAAGTGACACAGGAAAGGAAGTGCCACCAGCCCCTGCCCCTGCACTGCAATGCCTGCATCTGTTGACTTCCTAAGGACTGTAGCTTACAGAAGATGCAACTCCACGGTGTTCTGAAAGGTTGGACACGGGGTGAGCAGGGGCAAGATCTGAAAACAGCCACAATTCCGTGCCCGCCTCTGTATTTTGAGGAATGGCCGACAGTCTCTTCTGGAGGAGAGGTCCCCAGGCTCAGAGGGAGCCCATGTAGGATCTGAAGCTGCCAGAACTCCCAACAGTGTCATGGCAGAAGCCAGTCCTTGGAAAAAGTGGGATTTATAGTGAGCGGTGGGATCCACATTTCCCAATAGAGTTTTCTCATAGCAAAGAGAGGCCAGTCTATCAGGTCTGTACACAGAAAATGATCTTCCACAAATTCTGGGAACCTTGGACCTTGATTGGTCCACTATAACCTAGTTAAATGTATGAAGGACTCATGTTTCCTTTCAAGAATAAGTACATAAGAGAAGAACTAGGCATATGTCACTCTCAATGCTTTGGACAAGAGACTCTGATGATCAAATTTGAAGAAAAGGCAATAGTAGTGTGTAGGCAAAGGGTCCAGCCTTGCTATCAACATCCTGAACCAGCTCTCTGCATCTTCCTGTTTGGTGTCTGTTATTAAGAGCTCTTGCTCATCCCCCATAGAGACACAAGCCAACAATCTTCAAGGGTAACGTGTCTGACAATGAAAGGGTGTCTAGGAGGAGACAGAGCAGGGACATCTCACTCACATCTCAGCCTCCACCGTTGGGATGTGACACTCCTCATGGAAAGCTCTGGAGCAAGTATCACAGCAGAAGAGTGTTCCCCCATTCTGGCACACATCACATTCATCTGAGTTCTGCATGTAGAGTAGATTTACATCATTGGGAGAAGAGACCTCACAGAGCCACCACTGTGGCAATCCTCAAGGCGTGGCCTTTGCATGGGTCTGCAAGCGCATGGATGCTTCTTCCTGGGATGTTAAGAAATAACATGGAATGCGAATTGCAGAATAAGACTTTGTGCCCTTCAGTGATGTTTGAGAGAAGAAGGCCATGAACCAGTCCCAAAACAGTCTTCCTTGTAAAAGTGAAGATCCTGACACAGAGACTAGCAATAGAACAAGATTTTACATAATCTGATTAATTTTTCTATCATATAGATAAAATGGATCCCTCAAATAGCAATGGCATCAACCTATCATAGAGAGATGTAATGGGAATTCAATTTTATGAAATAAACTAAGAGACTACCACATCCTGTAACTGAGTCATGAACAAGCCAGGAATTGATGGGTCTGAAGAGGAGATTTTGGACACTGGGTTCTGTACCTAGAGAGCCTTGTGCATGTGATGGGGCCTCTGAGAAGACAGGACATGAGTACAAACGAACAGTCGAGTGGGTACAAAGAAGCAAAGACTCTGTGGCTGTTGGAATCTTGTAGAAGATTCACATGACAAAAGAAAATGGGCATGTGAGACACGGAGTCACCACGACTAAAATACAAGGACTGTAGTCGTGGCAGCAAGGATGCACTGGAACCTAAGAACAACCCTGCAAGGAAGGATGCACTGGAACCTAGAACTGTGAGCCTGTTAAGCCCATCCTCTCTTAAGCTGCCTATGCCAGGGCATTTTATCACAGCCACAGGAAAGGGAACTGAGACAGAGACCAAAGCTCTGACATCATTTTCTGGAAGCCCAAAAGAGATCTCTGTTCTATGACAGAGAAAAATCCTCCTAAGTCAACAGAGATTCATACCAGGCCTAACAGAGTTCCTTTAGTCAAATTTAGTCTTCATCTAGAGAAGTTCAATTCTGACAATATTTTTGCCTTGTTGCTATACAGTAAGGTCTATTTATTAAAACCAATAGACATTATAAAGCAATGGGGAAGAGACCAATACACATCCACTGTATGATATACAAACACATGAATGTTCAAGGTGCATAAGTGGTGTATGACTGAACCACTGCTGTGTGGGAAGAGTGACAAAACACCAACATCAAGGCTCAATTTCATATACTGCTTTGATAGCTAGAAAAGTTGGCAGGCTTCAGTGGGATGCATGAATTAAGGCATCCCTCTCATGAAATTAAGGCAGCAAAATCATGAGTTTGAAGACAGTTTAAAACCTCAGTACCAAAACCAAATAATTGAGATGGCCTAAAGTAGTGTATAAGTTCTCTGCACCACTCTGCTCCTATGAGTGAAGCCCCATAACTAACAATCCCTATCATCATTGATTGGCAGGTTTCAGTTTACTGTCACCCAGAGGACTCTTCTGACATGTTCCTTACAATCTCACAACCCTTGGGATGTTGGTGGGTTTTCCTATTATCAGTGTTATCACAGGAATCAGAAAATGTAGCATGTGTACAGGAACACATGCATTACTGATGCCACCTTCAGAAAGAATGGTGACAGGTGGAGAACTGGATGGTGACCCTACACTCATATAGAAAACTCTCAAGTCCAACATGATGGCACATTCCAGGAATGTAGGCACTGGAAACTTGAGACAGGAGGATCAGGAGTTCAAGGCCTTCAGTGGCTACATAGTGAGTTTGAGGTCATTTTGGTCTACAAGAGATTCTATCTCAAAAACATTAAGGAGGGAAGAGAGGGAGGGAAAGAAGGAGGAGGGATGATGTGAAAGAAAAAACTCCCATGTAGTCCATGAGCTGTTGGGAAAATTCTACCTTCTTTTGACCATCTGAGGGACAGATGTGAGACTGGCCTGAGGACTGCCCCATCACAGAGTGAGTGGCGGGAAGAAAAAATGCAGTTCCTCAGGTTTCCATCCTTGGCCACATTCTGTCCACATGATCAGAGTCACTCTCCAGTGCCAGGTTTCCCTTTGTGTCCTCAGCTCAGGGTGTCTCGTCACTTCTCTGCACCCCTACATGTCCTAATGCTCAGCAATGTCTCCTCTAGGGCCCCCTAGACACACCCCAAACTCGTGCTGTTGACCGTAGCCGTAGTCCTGCTGCACCCTGCTTTCCTTTGCTCTCCCCTTTTATATAACGGGCTCCATGCACCCCTAACCTAGGAGTCCATCCTGCTTCTATGTTCTCTCTCACTTCCCAAATACATTCAATGCCTCCTCCTTTGAACACTAATTTTAAGTTTATTTAAAATTTTGCTTTGTTTAGCAAGGTCTACAAAATACAAGGATGCTGGTGAGCACAGAACGTTGACAGGACAGGAAGCATTAGGATGCTGATGTGGCTGTTATTGGTTGTTAACTTGACTGTCTGGGATGAGCTACACCCCAAAATTGGAGGGCACTTCTGTGATCTGGATTTTTTTTTAATTTTTTAAGGAAAGAAAACTTCTTTATTGTACACAATACAGAATGTAATGCAACTTGGCAGGATATACACAGCCCTGCACACGGGGGATGTATTTCAAACCAACTGGCAGGCTAAAGACTTTCTGCACACTCTGGAAAAGAATCAAATGAATGATTCTGATCTTGAGGCAGGAAGACATCGTGCATTTGATCAGGATTTTGATCCAGAGTGACACAGGCCTTTAATCCAGATCTTGAGGCAGGAAGACACATCTTTAATCTGGGCCACACCTTCTTCTGGAACCCTATAGAAAGATAATGGAAGAAGGAAGGGTTCATTCTTTCTTCTTTGCCTGCTGGCTCTTGCCTTGCCAGCACATCTATTCCTTCACTGACTCTGGATTCTACTATATACAGAAGACAAGATGAGACACCCAATCTCATGGAACCGAGAAACAACTAGACTCGTGGACTTTCCATTCACAGCTAGCCCTTGTTGGGCTAGTTGGACTGCAGTCTGTAAGTCATTCCAATAAAGTCCCTTTATGTGTAGGTAGATGATAGATAGATAGATGATAGATGATTTATAGAAATGATATGTAGATGACAGATAGACTGACAGACAGACAGATAGATGATTTGTAGATAGATGATAGATGATTTACAGAGATGATATGTAGATGATAGATAGACATACAGACAGATAGATTTATTCCATAAGTTCTGTGACTCTAAAGAACCCTGACTTATACAGATTTTGATGCCAGCATGGTTCTAGAGAAACAGAAGTATAAGGATGAAGCTTTTAAGTATCTTGAATAGACTTTTAAATTCACCAGCACCTTCAGGTACTGAAGCCTCTCCAGGCACTCTGTTTCCTGGGAGGTCAGAGAGCACTGAAAGTCCATGGTGTGAACTATATTACAGACTTAAAAATATAAATGCCTTCGATTATCTTTATTAATCAACTGTGAATAGCAAAGGACTTGGTGACCCTATGTATGAAACTTTTGACAGCTTGAGGGAAGATAAGGAAAAGCAGGCTGCTGGGTGATTGCTCTTATCACTCGCTAAACTAATCCAAGGATAGGAAAGAGCTGCGTGGTAAAATTAACCAACTTCACAATACGGGGAAGGACAACACTGAACTTAAAACGGACCGGCTCCAGCTGTGAATAAACAGTGTGAAGGTTTCTAAGTGTGCCCTGGAAGAGAGTCTTTTCTCTTCAGCCACAGAGTTGTGGACGATCAAACTGAAGACCTCATTATAAAGTAGCCTACATAACAGGGAAAGTTCAAGTCTCAGCCTCAGGCCGTCAGCAGGTAAAGTAAGGGTGTTAATTGCTACAGAATGGGATCTTATAACATGGGGTGGGGGTGTGTGGGACCCTATTGAGGCTGAGAACTTTGAGCCCTAGATTCTCAAGGGTTTGTCTCACCTGAGGAAGTAGAGCCCTCAGCCCCACCCCTTCCACATGCCCTTTTCACCTTTCCCTGCAGAAATGAATCCTTCAGTGTCTGGTAAACCAGCAGTGACTTTCTCTGAAGGAAATGCCAGACAAAACAATGCTGACGTCCCTCAAGGCCCGCCAATGGTTCCCTCTAGACCCAGAGTCAGACTCAAGGCAAATCGGGCTCCTAGAGGGAAGGTAGAGAGTGTAGTCCATGAGGAAGTCACTACACTACGAAGGAGCTTAATGAGTTTGCTAATTCATTCAAGCAGAGGGTCCGGGAATACATGTGGGAATGGAATTTAAGGGAGTGGGATGATGGTGGAAGGAACATAAAGCTAGATCTGGCTGAGTTTACTGATATGAGTTCTCTGAGTGGAGATTCTAGGTTTAATATGGAAGCTCACACAGTTTAAAAAAATGGTGTGAAAAGTTTGTTTGAATGATTGGCTGAAGCGTTTATTAAAAGAAGGCTCAGGAAGACTGTAAACTAGAGTGAGTGCTCTGTGAAAAACGTGATCCTCCACAATGCGAAGGCCCAGAAGACATGCCTCTCACGAGTCCTATAACATGCAAATTCATGAGAGGGGCTCCAGCACATTTGAAGAGTTTTGTTGTTGCCCTTTAGCTTGTGCCAGATCTTAGGGTTGGAGACGCTGCTGCTTAATTGGAGGAAATAAATGCAATGGGTTTAATTGGACCCCTTCACAGCATTGACTCAACGGAGACTATCACCAGGTGACCATGGCTATCTTAAGGGGAAGTGTAGACCAAACAATATTTGTAATGGCATAACCTGTAATGGTCAGCACAGACAACATGAATGTTATAGTGACATGACTCCTATGGGCCTTTGGTACTGGCTAATCGATCATGGTATTTCCAGATATGAAGTAGATAAGAAACCTACTGCTTTTCTCTTTGACCTCTTTAAGTGGAAAAATTCTCAAACAAATAAAAGAGAGGCTACATTAGATCATGTCAAAAGGTAATCCTGGCTAGTGAATCAGTCTCCAGATGATCCAGTTTGTACTCCCAGAATCCCTTGAATGAAAGAGTAGCCAGGTTCCCTCGAGGAAGAATCCTGATAAGACACCTAAAAGTTTACAGTTAACCTTTGTCCTGTTCTTCCTCAGAGGGACCTATGGCCTTTTACAAGGGCAACTGTATGCTGAGGGGGAAGGACAATCAGACTTTCCCAGGTCCATTGGATACTGGTTCTGAATTGATACTAATTCTGGGAGACCACAAGAAACATTGTTAAAGTTAAAGTAGGGGCTTAAGGAGGCCAGGTGATTAATGGAGTTTTGGCTGGTGTCTGACTCATAGTAGGTCCGATAGGTCCTCGAACTCATCCTGTGGTTAGTTCTCAGGTTCCAGATGTATAATTGGAATAGGTATACTTAGAAGTTGGCAGAGTTATCACATTGGTTCCCTGTATGGAGTGAGGCTATTATGGTTGCAAAGGCTAAATTGAAGTCTTTAAAGTTGTCTCTGCCAAAGAAAACAGTGAATCAAAAAGAATATCGCATCCCTGGAGGAACTGCAGAAATCAGTGCCACCATCAAGGACTTGGAAGATGCAGGGTGGTGGTTCCCACCACATCTCCCTTCTATCTGACCAGAAGACAGACCGTGTAGAATGACAGCTGACTATGGAAACTCAGTCAGGTAGTAACTGCAGCTGCTGTATCAGATGTAGTGGGGCATAGTATGCAGCTCCTGGTTTAGCAGATGCCTTTTTCTCAGTGCTGTCCATAAGGACCACCAGAAGTTCTTTGCTTTCAGCTGGCAAGGCCAGTCGTGCATCTTTACAGTTTGCCTCAGGGATGCATTAACTCTCCTGCCCAGTGTCATAACTTAAATAGAAGGAATCTTGGTCGCCTGTCTCTTCCACAAAATATTACACTGGTGCACTCTATTAACAACAGAATGGTGATTGGACCAAGTGAAGAGGAGGTAGCAACCAATTTGAACTCACAGGTAACATACGAGTGTCAGAGGATGGGAAATAAATCCAGCCGAATTTCAAGGACCTTCTCCCTCAGCGAAATCCTTAGGAAGCTAGAGGTGTGGGCAATGCAGAGATACTCCTTCTAAGGTGAAGTGTAAGTTATTGCACCTGGTCCCTCCCACCACCAAGAGAGAAGCCCAATGTTTAATGAGTCTATTTGGATTCTTGAGACAGCACATTCCTCACTTAGGTGTGTTACTCTCTCTCACAGGCCCAGTGACTTGGAATGACACTAGCTTTGTGTGGGGCCAGAAACAGGAGAAAGGTCTTTAACAGGTCTGGCTGCTGTGCAGGCTGCTCTACCACTTGGGCCATATATTCTAGCAGACCGTGTGGTTCTTGATGTGTCAGTGGCAGATAGGGATGCTATTTGGGGTCTACAGATGGATCACAGAAGAGACCTTTGGGATGCTGGAGTAAGGTTCTACCATCATCTGCAGATAACTATTCTTCTTTTGAGAGACAGCTCTTGGCCTGCTATTGGACCTTCATGGAAACTGAACATTTGACAATGGGCCACCAAGTAACCATGAGACCTGAACTGCCCATCATGAGCTAAGTGCTATTGGACCCATCAAGTCACAAAATATGGCATACACAGCAGTGATGTATTATCAAATTGAAGTAGTATATATGTGATTAGGCCTGAGCAAGTCCTGAAGACACAAGCAAGTTATATAAAGAAGTTGCCAAACAAATACCCAAAGGATGCACAGTCATACAACAAGGACATATGTTCAACAACATTCATTGCAGCGTTGTTTGTAATAGCCAGAACCTACAAGGAACCTAGATGCCCCTCAACCAAAGAATGGATGGAGAAAATACAATGGAGTATTACTCAATGGAAGTAAAAACAATGAAATGTTGAAATTCTCAGGCAAATGAGAATTACCATCAGAGAAACTAGGAAACAAGGAGGAATGTAAGAGAAAAATGCATAGTCCCCAAAGAAGGGGGAAGGGGCAAGAACTCCTGAGCAAATTGGGATCATGGGAGGAGAGCAGAAGGAGGTAGGAAAAAGAGAAGGGGAGAAGAGAGGGTGAGAGGAGGATATGAGGAATCAGGAAGACCGAGTCAGGGGAGGAATAGAGGAGAGTAGGAAAACAAATACCTTAATAGAAGGAAGCAGTATAGGTTTAAAGATAAATCTGGAACTAGGAAAATGTTCAGAGATCCAGAAAGATGACCCCCAACTAAGCATCTAGGCAGTAGTGTAGAGGCTGCCGTTGATGTCCTTCCCCTATAATGAGATTGATGACTGCCTTAGTTGCCATCCTAGAGCCTTCATCCAGTAGCTGATGGAAGCAGAAGCAGGCACCCACAGATGAGCACTGAGTCATATTCCTGGAATCCAGTTGTAGAGGGAAGAGTGATGAGCAAAGGAGTCAAGATCATGCTGGAGAAACCTTCAGAAACAGCTGACCTATAAGAGCACACGGACCTCAGTCATAAAGCTGGGGAACCAACATTGGATCAAACCACACCCTCTGAATGTGAGTGCCAGTTAGTTCCTCTAACAGTGGAACCAGTATTTATCCCTAGTGCACAAATGGACTTTGGGAGCCCATTCCCTATGGAGTGATACTATTTCACCCCAGATATATGGAGGAGGGCCTAGGTCCTCCCTGAAATGATGTGACAGAATTTGCTGATCCCAAATGGAAGGCCTCACCATTTTTGGGGAGTGGGTGGGGTTTGGTTAGGGGGTAGTTAAGGGGCATGGAAGGATGGGAAGGAGAGGGAACAAGGGGGATTGATATGTAAAATGATTGTAAGTTATTAAATAAAAAAAGTAGAAAAAAAAGTTGCCCAAATATCCATGGCTTCCACTCCTGTTACAATCCTGTCTGCTGCCAAGCATGCTCCTGTAGCCTCATGGGGTGTTCTCCATGATTGGTTGACTGGGGAAGATAGGATTAGGGCCTGGTTTACTGATGGTTCTGCATGTTATGCAGACACCACCCAGAACTGGACAGCTGCAGCATTATAACTCCTTTCTGGTATAGCCCTGAAAGATCCTAGTGAAGGAAAATCTTCACAGTGGGCAGAACTTCAGGCAGTTCATGTGGAAATACAGATTGTTTGGAAGAAGAAATGGCCAACTGTGCAATTATTCACTGATTCTTGAGCTGTAGCCAGTGGATTGGATGGATGGTCAGGGACTAGGAAAGAACATGAATAGAAACTGCTGAGAAAGGTATAGGGGAAGAAGTGTGTGGATAGAAGTCTCCAAATGGGCAAGCGATGTGAGGATGCTTGTGTCCATGTTAATGCTCATCAAATGTGATTTCAGCTGAGGAGGAGTTCAGTAATCGAATAGATAGGATAACTCTTCCTATGGACTGTCAGCCTCTTTCCCCAGCCGTCCCTGTCATTGCCCACCGAACACATGAACCAAGTGGCCATGGTGGTAGAGATGGGGGTTATGCATGGGCTCAACAACAGGGGCTTCCACTCACCAAGGCTGAACTTGCTACAGCTGCTGCTGAGTGCCAGATCTGCCAACAGCAGAGACCAACACTGAGCCCCAGATACGGCACCATTCCCTGGTGGCACCAACCTGGTGGCAGGTGACTACACTGAATCACTTCTTCCATGGGAGGGACAAT
The DNA here is from genome assembly GCF_017639785.1 of Mesocricetus auratus. Taxonomy (NCBI): domain Eukaryota; kingdom Metazoa; phylum Chordata; class Mammalia; order Rodentia; family Cricetidae; genus Mesocricetus; species Mesocricetus auratus. The sequence continues at coordinate 24,584,293 of NW_024429194.1, read as the reverse complement.
GCTTTGTCATTTGCTGGAGTAGACAGTGAGCCCCTTCAAGGGAGAGGCAGCCATGACATAGACAATGCACCAAGCAATTGCTCCAAGCAAAACCATAGGAGTAGTTTCAGCCACATAAAGTCACTACCTTATCTCTCACAAGGACTTTTCATCATGACCATTCAAATGTATTTCTCAATCTCATTTTCACCTCAGCCTTTAGAAGCCATGGACACATGCACCTGTAGGGGGTCCCCAGGAACCCCCACTCCTGAATTATTTGATTGAAAATATTGGTTTAATTCATTCTATCTAGAGGCTTTCTCTTAAAATATCTCCTTTTTTCCATATGTATGTTTATGGACCTGTGCATCTCTACAGAGAGATGTTATCAGACAACTGTTGGATCCAAAGGAAGTTCCACTCCCTGGCTTTCAGTCCCCATGAAGCCTTTGTGGACTTATACAAAGAGGCAGGGTCTGTTTCTACAGGATGGTTTGAGCAATTTTATCTGTTCACAAACATTAATGGCTCTCAGCCATTCTCCTTCACTTTGGCAACACTGGGTGTATCAGCCATGACTACCAGCAATGCACCCCAGAGTAGCTGAAGTAGGAATGAAGCAGTGACTTACCAATCATATCCCAGAACTCATACGGTTCAAAGAGGTCTAGAGACTGGGTGACCTAGAGAGAAAATCTATCATCTTCTGAAACTCTTTTGGGGCCATAGCCCTGAAAAATTAAAGCAAACTCATGGGACCCAGGACTGCAGCTCATTCTCTTAATGGGCTCCACCCCTCTCTTCACAACTCAAGTCTGGCTGCCCATTTAGAAGCAACAATGGATTTCACATTACTTTTGCATGTCCATCAGAATGACCTGTCACCCTTCCCTTCTGTAAGCCAGGTAGTCTCAGGCCTTTTTGGTTTTGTTTTGTTTTGTTTTTTGTTTTTTCAAGACAGGATTTCTTTGTAGTTTGGAGGCTGTCCTGGCACTCACTCTGTAAACCAGGCTGGCCTCGAACTCACAGAGATCTGCCTGCCTCTGCCTCCTGTGTGCTGGGATTAAAGGCATGCGCCACCAATGCCCGGCTTAGTCTCAGCTCTTGACTCCAGTCCAAGGCCTAGTGCTGTTGACAAGTATGACCTGTGGTACAATCACATAAAAGAGGGGGCTGTCACTGTCTACTGTTCTAGAATCTTCCACTTCTACTACTTGTTATTCTTTAATGGAATAGTGATTTTGATACAGTCCTTGATGTCCCTTGGGGCTACTGTTTTTAGCTTCTCTACAGTCCTTGGATGTTCTGTGTGTACTTGATAATTGTGCATTACACAGATGAATAAATATGGCTTCATTGGGAAAGAGAATCCAGATATCTCAATGCAGATGTCAGCATACAGAAATGATGGTTCTGGTGACCATACCAGATGGTCTGACACACACCATCATGGTCCTGCATGAGCTGGGAAGTTGTCATGTGATGCTGACAGTGACATGGAACTTCCCAGAATCCATGGCTCTGAGCATATGTAGAGGCCCTGAGAGACTTATGAAAGTGGAAATGGACCTTGGCTTCTGTTTTTCTGGGAATTCTGTTCTTAGAAACAGAGACTCAAAATAAGAGACAAGAAGAGTCCCTTGTGCTATGAAGCACTGCACCCCAGAATAAGGATGGTTGTGTGGGTTGGATGTTTCTACCTCCTTTGAGTGATCCAGTACAAGATACTCTTAGCATTTGGGGGAAGGTAGAGGCAATGGGCTTTAAGTATTCATTGACCAGGTTGTGTGGTAGTTTCCTTCTAAGACGCAGGCTGAAAACAAGAAAAGAAAAAAGTAGAGGAAAGGATGAGAGGTGACTTGAAGTATGACAGCCCAAATGAGACACCATGAAATAAGAGGCTTGGTGTGTAAAATCACATGTTGAGAACTTACCTTTTTTCTCTTGCCATATATTCTTGGAGAATTGGGTAGAAACTTTCTCTGCAAGATAGAAGGGCCCAAGTATGTGTTATATGTACTTCAGTGGTGTGAGTCTGGCATTGCCCAGCTCCTCCCAGAAGTTCTTCCTGGATCTTCTATGGCCTATTCAGATCCACATTGTGTGACTCCAATTCCCTCCCAGCACCAACAACTTAGAGACTCTGGACTGTGGGAGCAGGAAAGACCTCCTCATATCCCTCTTCCTTAAGTCCTGAGAAATTTCTATCACTATCATTGATTCAACCACCACATGTTCTCTGTTACCACCTGATACACTTCAGCTTGACTTTCCATACCAAGACTACCTAGTCAACACACACTTGCTGCATGCATCTAGGGTGTCACATACTCTGATGACTTTGGAGCACACAAAGACAGAAAACCCGATAGTGGGGGGATAGAGGAGAAAGCTCATGGGGAAAGCACCTCCCTCCCTCCCTCCCTCCCACCCCCTCCCTCCCTCCCTCCCTCTCTCCCTCCCCCCCCTCTGTCCTTTTTGAGACAAGGTTTCTATGTGCTATCCTACTTGCATTGTAGACCAAGCCAGTTTCAACCTCAGGGATCTACCCGCCTTTGTGTCAGCAGCACTTGGATTAAAGGCATGTGCCGTCGGGCGGTGGTGGCGCACGCCTTTAATCCCAGCACTCGGGAGGCAGAGGCAGGCGGATCTCTGTGAGTTCGAGGCTGGGCTGGACCCATAGCCTCCAAAACAATACAGAGAAACCCTGTCTCGTAAAAGCCAAAAAAAAAAAAAAAGCCATGTGCCACAACCAAAAGCACAGAGAACCAATCTCTAACAGTTTAAGAAGGGTCTCTGGGAGCTGAGGGTCCAGGACAGTCAGGAAGGGCTGAGATATCTGAGCTAAGACTAATAGGAGAAAGGCTGGCTTTCTGGATAGGGAGATGATGAAATCATGTCTAGGACAGTCTGTTTCTAATAACATTACAGATGTGTCCTGGTTAGTTTGATTGTCAGCTTGACGTACCAAAGAAGAGCAAACATCAGTTGAAGAACTGTCTCTTTCATGAGCAGGTCTATGGAGGCATTTTATTGATTGTGGATTGATATAGAAAGTCCAAGCCCACTGTGGGTAATGCCATCCTGTTAAGGTTGGCCTAAACTGAGTAAGAAAGGCAGTTTAACATGAGCCAAGGTGCAAGCCAGTGGGCACTGATCTTCTGTGGTTTCTGCTTCAGTTCCTGCCTCCAAGTTTGTGACTTGTGTTTTGGTCTTGGCTTCCCTCCATAATGGAGGGCAGCCTGTAAGCCAAATAAACCCTTTCCTTCACCAAGTTGCTTTTGGTCGTGGTGTTGTGTTTATTATAGCAGCACAGGATGCACAGGAGAAGAAGGCTGAGGCCATCTTAGATATTCTTTAGCTTACTTGAAGCCCTGGGTTCTATCCCTGCATACCAGATGATGATGATGATGATGATGATGATGATGGTGATGGTGGTGGTGATGGTGATGATGATATATCAACTGCCTTCCTTGGTCATTCTTTCCTTTTTGTGGTATTTTGAACCAGGGTCTCTCTAGGTAGACTTGGTTGTCTTGGAACTTGCTATTTAAATCAGGTTAGCTTCAAAATCACCAAAATCCTCCTGCCTCTGCCTCCCAGGTGCTGAGATTAAACATTTCCACCACCAGACCTAGACTTCAACTGCAATTTCTAACCTGAAGGACATCACTGAGTCCTTGCTCACATTATGAATTTGAGGTAACTTGGGTGGCATTAAATTGCTGCACAAACAACATTGATGGTTTATGCCATACACACAACTCATCCCCCATATGCACACAACTGCCTTTGCTGCAGCTGCTTGCGTGTGCTTTCCCTAGATTCTCTTCCACTTGTCTGACAGTCAACTCTTCCTTCGGCTCAATGCAAAAATTTCTCTGCAAGAACACCAATCCTGAATGGCATTCCCTCCTCAGAGGTTCTCTATCATTTGTGAATACCACCACCTCCCAGCAGTGAGGTTATGAATGTGGGCTGCTTCTCTCCTAAGTGGCAGGAAAACATCATTAGCATCAAGCCTTTCCCATATCTCATATCTATTTGATTTGTAAATAGTGCAAGAAGCACTAACACCTCCCTCCCCTCCACAACAATACCCGGATGAGCAATTTCAGGGGCCAGTTGTAGCAGCGCAGACTCAATTTCCAGTTCTTGGATCGTTCGTGGCCTCCCAAGATTTCAAATTCATGGGGTGAAAACCAGTCCCCATCTTCACTCTGTATGGATTTCACAGATGTTCCTGTAAAACCACAGATGTCCCTGTAAGACCACAGTAGGGTGATTGTAAGTCTGTTTTGTCCCTAGAGCTCAGATTTCGTAGCTTCCTACCATACTGAAGCTGGAGACACCCAAACTGTGCTCAGAGTCAACAGCAGAAGAGTCGGGTCTCCTCTCTGGCTTCAGGAGCCCCAGTTCAGCCCCGGAGTTCCCTAAAGCGCTTTGCTGATGCCATGCATGTCTATTTGATCTTCATGCATGAAGAACATGGCAATCACCATCCACAGAAATCTTTCAAAACTACTTCAGGGTCACCTAGAAAAGGACCAGCTAGTGAGTGACTGCACAGAGTGAGTGGATTTCAACCTGATGTTGACTCTCGGGCTGGAGAACAACCAGAGTGTCAGGAGGCCCCAGGCAAGGTGGAGATGGGGTCCTGAGCTTAGAGCTGAGGCTGCAGCTGCTTCTGTAGCTGGGTGCCCTGTGACGTCAGTGTCTACCCACATAAATGAGACTGTTGAACAGAAGCTTGCCCATCCCTGCGCTATGGTTTCTTCAGGTGTTAAAATAGCATGTTATTATCCTTTCCTGTCTTCAAGGCACACACCTCCGATTCCTTAAGTAACCCGTTGTTGCTTGTGATTTTTTATTTACAGTTGCAAATTAAAAAGCATGAAACCCACCTTGCTTGAATTTATCCTTGTGCAGCATTCCCTTCGCGTCACCACATGTCACAGGAAGCAAGGCAGCACTGAAATCTGCATTGTGTTTCCTGCGCCTTCTTCTACCTGAAAAAGAGGATTACTTCTGCCTCCCTTTGCAGGTACGCATGCCCCCTCCTCTCTCTGGGGGCCATTCCTTTAACACCAGGGACATTTGCTTCTCCGATCTACAGTTCCTAAGTCTTTCTTGCAAGTGGCATGCTGGATGCATAATGACAAATATTTTACCTCTATTTATAAACAACAAACAGAAGACTTTGGCTGAGAATTTTGGCTTTGTCATAGCTGTGCTGATTGTTACATGACCATGGGACAGGACCTGTCTAGCTGCTCTATGTTACTAATGATGTAATGATGGCAGCCAGAGATGATCCTCTTGTCTTCCTCTTTGAGCACTGACTGGATGAGCAAGGAGAGATGAGGGGCAATGTAACAGAGTTGGGTAGGATAGTTTTGTTTTGTTTTGTTTTTTTGGTTTTTCGAGACAGGGTTTCTCTGTATTGTTTTTTGGACCATGTCCTGGAACTCGCTCGGTAGACCCGGCTGGTCTCGAACTCACAGAGATCCGCCTGCCTTTGCCTCCTGAGTGCTGGGATTAAAGGCATGTGCCACCACCGCCTGGCAGGATAGTTATTTTTATATGCTCTGCTCCATCTCTCCAACAGCATTTTCTGCCTGTAACTGAGAGAGAACCCTGAAAGTCCAGAATAATCTGAAAACTCTTTTATAGAACAGAGCTGCAACTCCATAGCAGAAGAGATGAAAATTCCTCCAACAAACCCTGGGAGATGAGAAGCTAAGCTTCCCCTGCTTGCTATCAAAGCAGAGACCTGGGGTGGGGGTGGGGGTGGGGGTCACGACGCTGTCCGTGGTGCTGAGATTGTTTGCGAGATAGCTGATCAAGACTATGAGGGACTGAGGATGGTTGACATAAATCACCCTACTCTTTAGAAATGAAGAAACTGAAGTAAGAGCCAAGAGATGGACCCAAGTATGTGTAGTCATAGAAGAGAAGGCTTGAACCCAGGTATCTGAGCCACCTTTATGTACAATTGCTGGTGGGTGACACTGTGTATGACAGAGGTTGTCTCCACTCTTCAAGGTCAATGGAGGCAGTACTGCAGTGATACGGACTCTGGCTCTTATTTCAGCTGCACCACTAAGATTCTTGGTTCCCAATGACAGTGAGTAAACAGGAAGTGTCTCAGTGGTTAATTTAGCTACAGAAAGCTATTGTGGAAGCTAACACTCTTGCTTCCTCCTTGTGGATGGTGGGACCACCAGAAACAGAAGTTCTTCCACTCAGAAATGGCTTTCCAGGGATTCTCCTCCTCCTCCCTCTCACCCAAGTTGCTCCCAGGACTCTGGCAGGGTAAAACATGCCTAAGAACACCTCCTTCCTCCCTGTTCTTCTAAGGGTCCACACTCACAGCCCACTGGGAAGATTTTCTCCTGACTCATTCCTACAGCTGCGCCTCCTCTATTCCAGCTCTGGTGACAGGCTCAGTCAGTTTAGCAAATACAGAATTCTTTTCTATCTAACTCTGTGCATATTTTCTTTGTGGGACTGGAGGATCTATCTGTTGGATTACCTTTCATCACATATGTTTAGGCCTTGCATTTTGAAGAGAAAAAGGAAACACACTGATGTCTATTCTAGCCCATGGAGGGGACACATTAGCAAAATCGGTGTACACTTCATGAGGCAAAGGGAAAAATTTACAGATGGTAACTTACCCCTGCACCTAACAGTCTTGGCAGAGCCTTCTGGATTCTTTTTTGCTTTCCTCCTCCTGACAGCTGCCTGGCCACCAGTTCTGCTGTTATCTAGGAGAGACACAGGCAAATGCAGAGTTGAGGCAAACTACAGCTGAGAAGGGGTAGGAGCAAGGGAGGCATCCTGGCCACATCAGGGTGTTTCTTCACACACTGTGGTGAGAGCTCAAGGACAAGGAGTGTCTGACCAACCATGTAGGTGTCAGAGTTAAAGCCTGTGCAGGAGTCTGTTGTATTAACCCTTTAGAAAGAAATCTGTCTATATACAGAGACTTGAATGAAAATGTTTTCAAAAACTCAACCTGAATAATGTGGTTTTCAAAATATGCATTCAAAAAATGGACACAACTACCTTTTTCTCCTTTCTAAACAAAAATGTATATGTCAACTAACAGCACAGGTGGGTCATTGTCGAGAGTACAAGATTCTTAGCTTGTGAAATTAATTTTGAGTAGAATTCCAAAGACTACTCCATGGATCTAATGATAAAGTGACAATAATCTAGAAAAAGACATTTTGCTTTTGTCCAGGAAGAAGAAATCCCTTAGACCCATTACTAAAATCAGATGTCAGGGTGCTATTTGTAAATCTATACAACTTACAGTAATAAGTTTATAGGGAACGTTACCATGTAGATATGTGTGTGACTAACTTGCTCAAAAATGTTCTAAGATCTCTCTCTGTCTCTGTCTCTGTCTCTGTCTCTGTCTCTCTGTCTCTCTCTCTCTCTGCCTGTCTCCTCTAATGACAAAGGCTGAGCATGCTCAATATTTTAAAAACACAAATAAAAGTATGGACACCGCTTCTATTCCAATAGTCAAATATAATTAATGTGCGCATTTTTGCATGTGTCTACACCTCGTGTTCCTTTGTATGCACATGTGCGGGTGTGCCTGAGTGTGTGGGAAGGCCAGAGATCAAAGTCAAGTGTCTTCCTCAGTAGCTCTCGACTTTAACTGTTGACAAGTTGTGACATGAAAACCAGACTTCACTGATTTGGGTGGCTAGGCTTAGGGGTCAACAAATCTGAGGGATTATCCAGTGACGAATTATAGATGTGTACATGATGCCCAACTTTTTATGTGGGTGCTAGGGATCCAAACTCGGGTCCACGGGCTTGTGTAGCAAGCACTTTACCAATGAGCCATCTCACCAGTCCTTCTATGAACATTTGCAAAAATGGACTGTCAATAATTTTTCTATATCTAAGAACATCTGCCTCTCTAGACAGATACATAGTTATAATAAAATTCCTGAGTTTATAAACAAAAATGAATGGTTTTATGTTGTAGAATATTATTTAAGATTCTTCACGTTTGTTTATACTGTGGAACGTTTGTTTTAATGATGCAGAGATGTTTTGTATTCTTTTATGTTGTGTTTGTTTAACTCTGTTAAGCTGCTGCTGTGTTAGTTTGCCTGTCTAAAACATCTGACTGGTCTAATAAAGAGCTAAATGGCCAGTAGCTAGGCAGGAGAAAGGATAGGTATGGCTGGCAGGCAGAGAGAACAAATAAAAGGAGACAAAGAGAGAAGGGAGATTGAGGAGCAAGAGAAGAAGGGTCCAGCCACCCAGCCACCCAGCCCGACATGGAATAAGAAGGAAAGAAAAGATATACAGAAATAGAGAAAGGTAAAAGCCCAGAGGCAAAAGGTAGATGGGATAATTAATTAAGAAAAGCTGGCTAGAAACAAGCCAAGTTAAGGCTGGGCACTTATAAGTGATAATAAGATTCTATGTGATTATTTGGGAGCTGAGTAGCCCCCCCCACACACAAAGAGAATGAGCCAAAAGAATAAAAAACAATTACAGTTTCATAGGTACATACGAATATATATTTTCTTATCACAAGCACATACACATATTTGTACATATGCATGCACACACAGCCTGTTTGCTTCTTTGCAACATTTTCCAACCAGTATAAAAGTATCCTACTTGGCTGGGTGGTGGTGGCGCACGCCTTTAATCCCAGCACTCGGGAGGCAGAAGCAGACGGATCTCTGTGAGTTCGAGCCGGGCTGGACCGACAGCCTCTAAAACAATACAGAGAAACCCTGTCTCGTAAAACCAAAAAAAAAAAAAAGTATCCTACTAAGGATGACAGCACCTCCCTTTCAACTCTGGGCCTCTTACCTCTGGATGACCATATGTACCACATGAATGAAATCATTTGTAAACAACATTGTAGTATTGGAACCCTTTGTTACAGCCCCTTAACCCACGTCTTATAGCGGCTATAGAATTTTTGTGAGAGAGGGTGGTTGTTCAGTGATTAAGAGCAACCAGTGTGCAGGCATGAGGACTTCAGTTCAGGTACCAGCGTCCATGTAAAAAATTCATATGTGAGCACCTATAGTGCTAGTGTTAAGGGACGGGAGAAAAGAAGTTCACTGGGGTTTGCTGACTGACAGTTATCAAATAAAGTAAAGAATGAGAGAGCCGGGAAATGCCCATCCCTGATAATTAGTTTGATGACTACCTTATATGCCATCCTAGAACCTTCATCTAGTGACTGACGGAAGCAGAAGCAGATACTCACAGCTAAACATTGAACTGAACTCCTGAAACCCAGTGACAGAGAGGGACAAATGATGAGCAAAGGGGTCTTGGACCTCCCTACTGATGACTGGGAGGCCAGTATGGGGCTCATTCAGACCCCCTGAATGTGGTTGTCAGCAAGGAGGCCTGGACAATCTATGGGGCCTTGGGCAGTAGATCAGTATTTAATCCCTGGCATACAAATGGACTTTGTGTGCCCCTCCCACAATGAGGGGTGTTCTCTCAGCCTGGAATCTTGAGGAAGGGCCTAGGCCCTGCCCTGAACGAAATGACAGACTCTGGAGATCCCCATGGAGGGCCTCACCCTTCCTGGGGAATGGAGTGGGGATTGGGTGGAGGCTGGTGGGGGGTGGGTCGGGCGGGCAGGGGATGAGCGGAGAATGAGGGAGCTGGGATTGGCAGGTAAAGCAAGCTTGTTGCTAATTTAAATAAAAAAGCGGGGTAGGGAACTATATAGAGAATTCTCAATAGAGGAGTCTAAAATGGATGAAAGACACATAAGAAAGTGCTCAACATCCTTAGCCGTCAGGGAAATGCAAATCGAAACAACTAAGATATGATCTTGCTCTTGTCAGAATGGCTAAGATCAAAAACACCAATGACAGTTTATGCTGAAGAGGATGTGGAGAAAGGGGAACACTCCTTCACTGATAGTGGGAGTGCCAATTCGTACAGCCACTTTGGAAATCAGTATGATAGTTCCTCAGGAAAATGGGAATCAGTGTACCACAGAACTTCCGCTCTCAGAAGTTTTAAGATGCTCTTTCTGATTGTTCTTAAATCACATCATCCTAACCTTTTTGCCTTCCTTTTTTGTTTACTTTTACTTTTTAAAAATTTTATTTATTTTTTATTTTATTTATGTTGGTGCTTTACCATGGGTATCCAGTCTCCTGGAAGTGAAGTTACAGACAGTTGTGAGCTGCCATGTGGGTTATGGATTTGAACCTGGGTGATGGGGGATGTCCTTCTGTATATATATTTTTCTTACTAGTTGATGATTAAAACACTGTTTGGCCAATAGAGGCAGGAAGATAGGTGGGAGTAGGAGAGGAGGAGAATTCTGGCAAAGGTAGGCAGAGGGAGCCAGCCAAAAAGAGACATTGTGTAGAGACAGGGAGGATAGGACACTCCAGGTGTTCTCTGGTAAGATGAGGCCATGTAGAAACACATAGATTAGTAGTTATGGGTTAGTAATCAAGACAGAGCTAGCCAATAAGAAGCCCTAGCTATTGGCCAACAGTTTTATAATTAAAAAAAAAGAATGAAAGAGCAGGACATTCAACAGTCTCCTCATATCTATATATGTGGATGCAACTGTGAGCACCAATATGCACAAGTGTGAATACAGCACACACACACACACACACACACACACACTATCATGGCTCTGACATGGGCCTACAAGTGTGCAATGGACAACACCCAGTTGTAACTCGGTCCCTCTGTTTGCTTACTTTTTACCCATGAAGTTTGTGGTTTTCTTTGTTTTGCTATTGACCTGTTGTGGCATTTCTTTTTTCCTTTAAAACAAAAAGAATAAAATTAATCATTCAAGGATATGAATGTAATTCTTTAAGAAGTCTTATATGTCAGCCGTATTCAGACATTGTTTTCAAATTTCAGATCCTAGAAATGAGGCAAAATTCTTAATAATCAGTTTAGTCACCTGAAAGTTGATGACAGAGTTAAATTTCAATTATTTCTGTGTCTTGGGCTATGGCCTTGAGAGGCTATAGGAAAGCACCTTCCCTGGAAGACCTTTGAAGAATGGAAAGCTCACCCTGCTCATGGCTTAGACTGATTGAACAATAAGTGTTAGGGCATGTATCTACCATGAAGACTGAAGACAGAGACCATGCTACACTGGAAGTTTCTTTAAAAATCTCCACTCTTGAAGCTGGAGAAACTGCTCAGTGGTTAAGAGCACTGACTTCTTCCAGAGGACCCGGGTTCAATCTCCAGCACCCACGTAGCAGCTAACAACTTCCTCTAACTTCAAAATCTGAAACCTTCACCCAGACATAAATGAAGGCAAAAACACCAATGCACATAAAATAAAAATAAATACATTATTTTTTAAAATTCTCATTCTCATAGCATGAAACTCCTCACATGTTTAATCTAGCAACAGGAAGGGCCAGGTTAGGGCCTGGAAACTTTAAGGAAGCCCAGTAGGATTTTTATGTTGCAATTTTATTTTCTCTTGAATTATCCAAATTCATGTGACCATAGCTCTGGGGGAATGGAAAGTCAGTCTAATAATGATAGTGATGGATCATTATTATTTATTAATCCATTGGTGTGTTGGTATATAGGATGTGTGTATATGCATGTTCATGTGCGTATGAGTGCAGCCATGCACCTGCCAGTGCATCCATGTGATGCCATCCATTCAGAATTGACACCCTCACTTTGGTGTGCTCTACTCCACTGAGAATCCTGAGATGAAGTTATTCGGTCAAGGTCATGGGCAGAGAGTGGATAGGATGCTCGCCCTACAGTCTGTAACCCTTCCTCAATCAAGGACTAAACATGGTGCAAGGAGATAGATGTCCCTGGACCAAGTTGGAGTCACTGCCTACCTCCATGGTGACTAAAGAATGTACTGTTCAGGACTGGAGAGATGGCTCAGGAGTTAAGAGCACTGGCTGCTCTCCCAGAGGTCCTGAGTCCAATTTCCAGCAACCACATGGTGGCTAACAACCATCTGTAATGAGATCTGGTGTTCTCTTCTAGCCTGCAGGCATACGTTCAGACAGAACACTATATACATAATAAATAAATAAATCTTTAAAAAGTAGAATGTAGTATTCATGAGTGTCCAGCTATATAAACACTTCTTTTCTAGGGACATATTTTCTTAGGACCTGAATGAAAGCCAGACATTCAAATATGTCCCTCGTGCAAACACACAGAGCTGCACCTTAGTGAGCTGTCAGAGACAATCAGGAATTACAGTTTATAAACTTTGCTAAATGCCACAGGAAAAAGGTCATATTTGCCACCAGGACCTGTGTGTGCAGCATATACCTGGCCTGTGTGAATCACAGTCCTTGTGGCTCTTGGCAGAGGGACAAGAAGATATCCTATATACCAGATGTCACCCCTAGAAGCTCCTGTAAGAATATGAAAGCACGGGGCCTCAGGAAGACTTCTACAAGGATGCTCCTAACAACGTCTTCATAATATCCCAAGCTGGAAATGTTGAAGAGCCCAGGATTTTGAGAGCATGCAAATAAATCCGGACTATTTAGACAATTAAGAAGAAGCCAACTGGCACTGTGTCCCTCACTGTGAGTTAATTGCAGAGTCATTCTGTGGAGGGAGGGAAACTTTACAGTAAAGAACTTCTAGGAAATCTTACCTACAAAGCACTTAAAAATCAACCTAAATTAAGTCATCCTTGAACAATAAGTGGCTGCCTTTATGGGAAGGGGACAGAAAGGGTGTGGAGAACCTTCACTGGCATGTTCCGTGTCCCCATAAGATTTTGATTGCAAAAATGATGCAATTAGCAGGATCCACCAAAACCCTTTAGGATCTGTGCCTTTCACTGTAAATTGTATCTTAAATAAGAGCTGCAAAAGATTGAGCCCTAATTAATGGCCATATGTTCAAACACTCACTTCGGTATAAACTGAAAGAGTGTAGGTTTTCTCCAAAGTACTCTCCACTTCCTCTCTCTGAATCTAAGAAAGGTTCTGCACTTCTTCAGACCCATAAAATCAGTGGTTACCCCTACACCAACAGTCAAAGACAATCCTCCCATCAAGGTCTTTATCTTAATCATATATGTAGAATGCCTTTATCATTAAGATAAAAGGTTCCAAGGGCAAGGAGGAACTCAGGGGAGGTCACCACAGTCTACTCCATTGTCACACACAATAACAATGATAATTCTAGCAGTAGACAACTTATCAGTAACACCCAAAACACATAAAACTCTCATTCATTCCTTACTTCTCTTCCCCTTGGATTTTCCTACAGTAGTGTTGTTCCCAGTCTCCATTGTATCTAGAAAACAATAAATGGCAATGAGGGAAGAAATAATAAAGAGAAGTTACAAATCTTAGGACCCATCACACTACAAAGACCTTGCTTACATCAGTTTTTAGACTATCATTCCCTTTCCTCCTTCTAGAAGTACCTAAGGCTGAGAACTAAGAATCCAGGGAGGGCCCTGGGCATTTTTGGCCTCACCCCCAATGGGACATTTTAAATCTTAACACATTTTGCATGGATAAAATAAGAATTTTGTAGGATATTTTCTGGGCAAGCCCTCATTAATTATTTGACATACTTGAGGACTCTGGTTGGAAATGCCCAGTGGACTGAAAATACTTGACCTGAACTCACAACTTCACTATCTGGCTGCAGACCTTTACCTGCTGTCTTGGGTGGCTGGGAAGAATTGGTACCATTCATTACATCAAGGTGGCAGAAAAGATAGGTGCCAATTTTTTTGTTTGTTTTGTTTTTTGTTTTTATGAGACAAGGTTTCTCTGTATTGTTTTGGAGACTGTCGGTCCAGCCTTGCCTCAAACTCACAGAGATCCGCCTGCCTCTGCCTCCCGAGTGCTGGGATTAAAGGTGTGCGCCACCACCGCCCGGCTAAGATAGGTGCCAGTTTTAAGAGTGCATTTCTTTAACTTCATCGATATGTGTGTGATCAACCAGTCTTTTTTCCCCCGTTTTTACTTAGGTTTTATTCATAATCATAAACTTAACTCTGCAATTCAGATAGACTTGTAGGGAAATGAGGAAAACATGGAAGTCAAAGAATTTCAGTGAGAACAGAGATTACAGGGCATTGTGAGCAGGTGGGGTGAGGGGGATGCTTTCCTGAGCTACAGAGTGAATGGTCTGGTGGGGAAGAAGTCGGCAAGTCAAAAGAATTAGAGTTGCCCACAGTTGGAAATGGTGATCTTCTTGCTGGTCTTGCCATTCCTGGACCCGAAACGCTCCATTGCTTCCACAATATTCATGCCTTCTTTCACCTTCCCAAAGACCACATGTTTGCCATCCAGCCACTCGGTCTTGGCGGTGCAGATAAAAAACTGGGAACCATTTGTGTTTGGCCCAGCATTTGCCATGGACAAGACGCCAGGACCTGTGTGCTTCAGGATGAAGTTCTCATCCTCGAATTTCTCTCCGTAGATGGACCTGCCACCAGTGCCATTATGGCGTGTGAAGTCACCACCCTGGCACATGAATCCTGGGATAATTCTGTGAAAGGAGGAACCCTTATATCCAAATCCTTTCTCTCCAGTGCTCAGAGCGCGAAAGTTTTCTGCTGTCTTTGGAACTTTGTCTGCAAATAGCTCGAAGGAGATGCGGCCCAAGGGCTTGCCATTGGCCATGATGTCGAAGAACACGGTGGGGTTGACCATGGCTGCAGGAAGAGGAGACAGGGGACAGCGGTGTCTGCAAGCCGTGATCAACCAATCTTAAACATGTCTCTCTAAAGGGTCCTTGCTTCTCTCCAGCTCCCAAAGGGCAAATGCAGAGAACTGTGGATGGACTGGACCACAAGCTGAAGCCTGTGGTACTCCCTGAGCCATGCCTAACCCATGACCCTTGGTCAGCCTTATTTATTAATTACCTGCTTGGCTGCTTCCGATCCTTGCTTCCCGATCTTTTGGCTTGTGTGCTGGGTAACACATGACACAGGAACACATCTCATTTTCACTTGTGGATTGCTCTGCACCAGGACAAAAATTGTGGGCGTTTGTTTGTTATTTAATTTTGTAATACTGGGAACCAAACTCAGGACCTCACTTGTCCTAAGCAAGCAGTCTGTTACTGGGCTACATCCACACATGCTTTCTTTATGTTTCAGTTTTAGACATGGTGCCAACTAATTTTCCTGGATGTCTTTGAACTCACAGTAGCTCAAGCAAGCCTTGAACTGGGGGTCTTCTGCTGTGATCCCAAGCAGCTGACACATGACCTTTTTATATCTTTGAGATCTACCCCCATTTCTTATTCCTCCAAAACATTTTTACATTCTCCCTTTGTCTGACTTTCAGTTCCTCTTTTTTATTTTTTCCTTTCCTGTCTTTCTCCCTTTGCCAGAACTGCACCTGTGTGATTATTTTAGGGCATAGGCTAGAAGCATGCTCCTCTAACCCCTTTCATTGTTCACTTGGTGATCTAGCATTCTGGATAGTAATCCTAACCAAAAACTTGTTGTCCATGGATCCTAAGGCAGATACAAATGAGAGCCCCACTGCTCTCTGACTGTACAGCAAGCTAGCTCGATTCTTAATGAAAGAGGAAGCATTTTCTGGGGAACTAACCAAACAAAAGACAATGCAAACTAAGAAACAAACAAAACCTGCTCTAACGATCACTCCCAGGATCCAGTGGAGCTCTTCTCTTTCCACCACGGACATTATTTTCCGTTTTCCCCCTTTAATTTGCTACATGTATTTGTAAGGAAACTTTAAGGTTCTTATCTTCCTTGATGAAGGAAAAAAATGTTCTTTGAAAACGGAAAAGGATGACTTTTGCTAGCTTTACTAGCTTCAAACCTGTCCCAAATTAGCCAGTGACTACCTAATCACTAACCAGGCTTCTGAAATCTAGCCAGTCAGAAGCAGTGATACAAATTTGAAATCCAGCCAATCGGCAGCAGTCATGCTCCAAATGCTTGCTTGATGGTCCTGTAGCAGCCTATGCTAAGCGCTGCTGCTTGCTGGTCCCTGCTTCTCAAAGCTCCAGGTGAAGAGGGCTGTAGCCTAGGAGCCATGTGCTCTGAGCACAGTGTCTCCTCCCACTCCCATCAGGGCCTTCACTTAGCAAGCTTCAGCTTCAGGCTTGAGAGTGATGTCTCTGAAGACTTGCTGGGACTATGCTGCAGGTGTAAATTCTAGACCTCTTTTCTAGACCTCTTGTGCACAACTCAGATGGTGTTCCTGAACCACTGCCAGGTGACTCGGTGTCCACAGCAACTCGTTTCATTGTGCTCTCATTTCTGAGTTATGCTAGTTAAAGATGCATATGTAATTCTATATAAAGAAGTTGCTATCCAAGAGGCACCAAGATCATGATGGGGGAACCCACAGACAGCTGACCTGAGCTTGTGGAAGCTCACAGACTCTGGACAGACAGCTAGGGAGCTGGCATGGGATTGACCTAGGTCCTCTGCGTCTGGATGGCAGGTGTGTAGCTTGGTCTTTTGCGGGGCTCCTGGCAGTGGGACCAGGACCTGTCCCTGATGCATGAGCTGGGTTTCTGGAACCTATTCCCTATGGTGGGATGGCTCATCTAGCCTTGATGCAAGGGGGAGGAACTTGGTCCTGCCTCAACTTGATATGCCATGTTTTGTTGACTCCCATGGGAGGCCTTACCCTTTCTGAGTTGGAGACAGAGGAGGAGTGGATGGGCGTGTGTGTGGAAGGGAGGTGTAGGATGGGATGGAAGGAGAGGAGGGAGAGGAAACTGTGGTTGGTATGTAAAATAAATAAATATAAATTGCTATCTTGATTTGTAGGTACAACAGATAGCAAATATTCTGTTTATTCTTGCTTCATTTTGTCTCGTCAACTTTCAAAGTCTTTATCTTGTGTCTGCTTCTGATTCTCCCATTCTTTCTGAATATTACAAGATAATGACCCCTTCCCCAATAGATGGAAGCAAATGTCTAACAAGTCCCCAAGTCTCAAAAGATAACGAATGTGGATCCACCAGTCGGTGGCCAAACTGTGCAAAGATTCTTGTCCTACTCTATCTTGGGACATTCACAACGACAAATGGTGGCTTGTCAGTCTATGAGGTAAGTCATTTTTCTCATTGTGTTTGTAGTGTTGGGTCAAACACTGTCAGGGAACCAATCACACATCCCTTTTTAGCCTCTGTTTCTCTCAGGCACCCCTGTACTCCACACATGGCAACATACTGTTCACCCTTATAACCAATCATCCTCTTTCCACTTCTCATGGGCTTCTTTCCTCAGAGTCAAATCCCCAGACAGAACTTACACTTCCTCCTGGTACTCTCTTAATGACACTACCTCTTACACCTGATAAACGGCAGGACTGCACTGTTCCACTTCAGCATGGGGACTTCACATGTTTGTCAAGTGGCTCTATAACATAAGGGAGACAGTCTCTAATGTCCTCATGTCTCTACCAGTATTTGCCATTGCAGACCATTCTCTGAGGAACATTGCTTTCTTTGGCATCCCCCCACTCCCCCCAACCATGAGGTTGAGAACATTCCGAAAAAGGAACTGCCAGGTTAAGTGGACACAGACATCATTCACAGGTCCTGAAATGTTTGCCTGCACCTGTCTCTGTATCATCGGTCTGAGCCACCAGCCCCTGACTAGGTGTGACACAGACACAAGCCCTCATCTCTTCCCCAAAGTGCCTCGCCTGATCTTGGTAGTCTCTCTGTCTCTCCTAAAGGATCTTTTGTCTACTTTTCATGGTCTACTTTTGTTTGATGACCCCTGTAATATCACTTGCTTGAGAAGATTTGACCCATTCAGACATTTCTTTTCTATGGGGTGTCTTTAGCTCTCTGGTGATTAAGTGGTTTCTACTCAAGACCTCATTATATAAGCAAGGGTCAGTCATGGTGAAGGAAGCAACAATGGAGGCAGGAGAACCTCAGAATATCTTGTGGGGGACTGTCCCCTTCCATGGCCCTATTGGTCCCAGGCCCTTCAAGTACATTTTGGGAGGCATTTGAGTTGGGCTTCCTGTGTGATTTCTCCACTTTTTGGAGAAGAAAGTTAATCAAGGACTCTATTGAATGGGTACATTTTTAACACACACACACACACACACACACACACACACACACACACACACACATACAATCATTGGATATGTCTGCAAGTATCTGAGAACTTCCTCCTTCCTAGAAAAGCTCAACATCTGTGTGTTTTTCCCTTCCCAGAAAACAAGGTAAACCCTTATGTTTTATAGCACAAAATCAGCTCCTGGTTGGGCAATTATCTCTGGGTTACTTGGCTTATGTGCAAATTCCTGACCACATGGGCCAGTGGGCCAGGTTTGGTTTCTTCACCTAGTAATCCTTCTGTTCTTAGTATGTCACAGTCCTTCAGTAAAGTGTATGTCAATGAAAAATGAATGACTGAATGACTGGATACATGAATGAAATTGATCTTGAATTCCTGAAATGCGTGAGAGCTATAGTTACCATCTAGGAAGATACTTAGAATCTCCTTTAAGTCTGGGTAGGCCTTCAGATGCGTTGGGCTGAAGATCACTTCCAGAAGCCTCAGGCTGAAGTTCTTTTGCAGGTCGCAGAGGATGTCATACACCACATTTCTCACTGCATCCTGGTTCTCGCATTTTTTTTTAGAAATCTTAAAAATATTGAGTGAAGAATTATGTCACAATGGATTTATGGGTTTTAAGAGAGGCTTAGACCAGTTCAAGCACCATATGATTGCTTGTGAAGTGTCTGAGTTTTGCACATATCAGGTGACATCTCACACGTCCTCTCTGTAATGACAGATCCATGCTTGTCCTAGAGCATCTCTGATGCTGACACACAGTTGACAGGAAAGAGTATTCTAAAGAATGATCAAATGATGTGTCTCTAAGCCAAGATGCTCCACGGTGGCCCTGACAGGCCATGAGATGCTGTCTGGAGACCAGACAGTAACTCCCCAGAGACTGACCAGGTCAGCAGGGCTCAAGGCAACCAAGTGAGCATCCTGGCCACAGGGCAGAGAAAATGCACAGAGAAGAGGAGGTTTGTCTCCATCATCTCCAGGGACCCCATCACCGACCTGCACTACATTCTAGGGCCACAGCTGTGCCCAAGGAACAAGGAACGATTAGTAGAGAAGCAAGCACGACTTCCGGTTCCAGCCTCACGTGACCCAACTGCCTGTGGCTTTCTTTTCTCCGCCCTCCTTCCCTCCCTCCCTCCCTCCCTCCCTCCCTCCCTCCCTCCCTCCCTCCCTTCCTTCCTTCCTTCCTTCCTTCCTTCCTTTTTGTTTTTTTTTTTTTCAGACAGAGTTTCTCTGCATAGCCCTGGCTGCCTGGAATTCACTCTGTAAACCAGTCTGGTCTTGAACTCACAGAGATCCGCCTGCCTCTGCCTCCCTTAGTGCTGGGATTGAAGGCCTGCTCCACCACGGCCCGGCTTCCTCAGGCTCCAGGATTGGAATAAGTAGGCTTTGTAAGGAAGCCCTGCTTGGACGTGTCCACTAGCATTCTAGCTTCTGATGCTCATTGCACAAGTTAACCTGGGCTGCTCTGCCCTTTGATCTTTCCCACTCCCTATCCATCCTCTGTCACCGTGTACCTCAGCCTCGGTTACAGCAGAGATGGATACGAATGTTCCCTGTGATCCCTGCTTCTCCTGTCACCTCTGACTTCCAAGAAGGGAAGGTCCTTCCTCCCTGGAGGCCCTTCAGCCTGTTGGCTGCATCCAGAGGTTCAGCGTAATACGGCATGGGCCAGGCTTACTGTCAGGGCTGAGTTCATTCTCCTCACTCACCTGGAACTTCTGCTCAGAGATGAAGTCGCGGTCTCGGAGGCTCATAAGGAAAGGAAAGGACTTTGTGATGGCGCTTGCGATTTCCACCTTATTTTCTTTGAAGCACTTGAACATGAGCCGATAGTCTGCCGACTCCTCTGCACACACAGTGTCCTCAGTGGTTGAACTAAGGGATAGATTCCATGTAGAAGCATAAACCAGCTTACAAGAGGCTACCAATGGCTGGGTAATTGCTGGCACAAAGGATGGTCTATGCAGAGCCAGTGTGTGTAAATTAAGTTGTTTGTGGGAAGACAGAAATAGAATTTTTGTTGAGGTAATTTTTGAGGGTGCAATAGAAGAAACCAGGGATCTTGGCAGAGCACTGTACATGTTGAGTGGGTGCATTCTAAGCAATGACTCATATCTAAAACAAAACCACCCAATTAACTCTGCAATCTTCACAGGTATTGATATGATGTTGTAATGGCTAATTTTACATGTCATCAGGAAGAATAAGATAAACATTCTGTGTAAGAAATTTTGTATTCTATGTCAGTGATCTCTATCTAATCCACTAAGAACTAAATAGAACAAAAGAACCACCCTCCTCAAATGACAATTCTCTAGCTTTGTACCGTCAAGCTGTACCTGTACCATATCTAGTCAACTGGGCCACTCTGCTGATTTCTTTCCAACTTCCACAATTGTGTGATGTAGTGATATCTTGTTTTTATTCTAACAAATAAAGCTCGACTGAAGATCAGAGGGCAGAGCTAGACACTAGTTACCCATAGAGGCCTGGAGGTCTGTACAGACAGACAGGAAGTGATATGGCTGGGTGGACAGAGGAATATAAGGTGGGAGAAGACAGTAGCTGGGCCTCTTTTGGTCTGAGGATTTCGTAGATGTAACAACTCTAGGGGCTGGCTGCTCTGCTTTTCTGGTCTTTCAGCTTTCACTTTCTATTATCTGACTCTAAGTTTTTATTATTAAGACCAATTAGAACTCATCTTGTATCTGGCATCCAACTTTTGGGGCACAAATTCACAAAAAAGTTGCTTGATTGTGACATTGCAGCCACTGGCGCAGGCCGGAGCTGCACTCAGGGTTCCTGCCTTGGCTAGGTTCTCCTCTCTTTTTTCCCTAAGCCTGTGAGTGGGTTTGGATGGCTGGCTCCTGGCTTCTTTTGTCCCAGTGGGTTGTGGGCTTTCCCTGAACCCTCTCCTCTGACTGCTGCCAAACTACGTAGCTGCCTTGACACCTGCTCGGGCATCTACTGTTCTACACAGCAGCAGTAAGTTTCACATTTTACTGTCATCTGAATCATCATCATGGGTAGATTTAGTGAGACACCTGGGAATTTGTAAAGAGAGGAATTAGTTAAAAGAGAGTTTTTTCCCCACATTAAAAAGTTGGAAGCCCCAGCAGGACAGTGGTGGCGCATGCCTTTAATCCCAACACTCGGGAGGCAGAGGCAGACAGATCTTTGTGAGTTCAAGGCCAGCCTGGTCTACAGAGTGAGTTCCAGCCTCCAAAACAATCAGATAAACCCTGTCTTGAAAAAAACAAAAAAAAATTGGAAGCCCCATTACAATGGGGGAGTTAGGTCTCTATATGATAATGCACTGGGCAGTTTGAAAATGGAACAATTAAGTGAAAGGATAACTACTTTGGATGGGATCTATATAATGTCAATTATAAACATTATCAGTCTTACCATTTTTGTTTTATCACTAAAAAAGATGGTTAGTATGAGTGCTAAGATTTAAGTTTTAGAACAACTTATTAAAACAGATCATAGAGATATTCAGACCCAGACAGAGGAATTTAAAGGAGAACCAATTTCAGGGTTGCATTATAAGGTTAGAGAGGAACAGCCTAAGGTTTTCAAACAACCAACTTTAATTTACCCAGTCACCCTACAGGAACAACTGCCAAATGATAGTTATACCAAGGCTGTGCAAGAACTGAATAGATTCCCTTGGAAATGTTCGACTTAATGAGATTCAAGGAAGTGATAGTCTCACATGGCATGCAGTCACCTTTTGTGAAGCAGATGTTAAACTCGTGGTGAACTTGTAATAGAATTATCCCTCAAGACTGGGGAGACTTAGTTATAGCAGTCTTGGAGCCTGGTCCTCAATTAGATGAGACTAAGATTATTGAGCAATGAAGTGTGGCTAGAGGTATGGAAATCTTTCAAGACCAACTTCTCTATGTGATGACCACACCCTGGCTTTGTGCCACACAGCAGGTTTGAATGCTTGGGACAGAATTGAAGAAGTAGGAAAGAAAATTGAGTCATTTACTAAAGTTATACAGGGCCCAAAAGAAACCTTCATGGACTTCTTACAAATATTGACTTCAGCAGTAAATAGAATGATAACCAAATTCAGAAGCTAGATAAATTGTAATTGAATCTCAGGCTTTTGAAAATGCTAATGCACAGTGCAAAAAGGTAATTAGGCCATTAAAGGCAAGATCAGCACCCTTGGAGGAATGGATCTGAGATACAAGGCAATATTGAATCTCATGACCATGATGATACTTGAATAGAAGAGGTGATTTCCAGAGGTGAAGAAAAGTTATAATGCCAAGTGTTTCAATTGTGCTAAACAAGGTCGTTTGAAAAGGGACTGTAAACAGGTGTTCCTAGAAACAAAGTTTTTTTCTAAGCATAATCCAAAGAGAACACCCCTCCCTTCTGGGTTATGCAGAAGGTGTGGCAAGGGCAGGCATTGGACTAATGTATATAGATCAACAAGAGAAAGTCAAGGTAACCCTTTGCTGTTGGGAAACACTTTGAGGGGACTCTTGCATGCAGGCCTCCATACCAAATTCAGTTCTGTTGTTTCTTGTCATTGTGAAGGAAACTCCTTCCTAGACAATGCCTATTATAAAAAACCATCCTACTAGCCAGGCAGTGATGGTGCACACCTTTAATCCCAGCACTCAAGAGGTAGACACAGGCATATCTATGTAAGTCTGAGGCCAGCTTGATCTACTGAATGAGTTCCAGGAAAGCCTCCAAACCTACAGAGAAACCCTGTCTCAAAAAACCAACCCCACAAATAAAACAAAACAAAAACGAAAATCCCCCAAAAAACATATTGCTCTGGATGATAGAAAAGCTATAGAAGAGAGAAAAGAAATTCAGGAGAACCCACAAAGCAAATATTTTGGATACTTCCATAAATGAACAAAGACAAAAATTAAAAATACAAATAAATGATATTGTCATTGAAGGTCTTGTAGACACAGGTGCGGTTATCACAATAATTGCACCAGAATCTTGGCATGCAAATTGGGCTCTTCAGGAGGTAAATGTTCAGCTTTTAGGGATTGGAACTTTATCTCAGGTAAAACAGAGTCCAAGATGGGTCAAATGCATAGGGCCAGAAGGGCAGAGAGGAAAATTAAAGCCATATGTGGCTCACATAGCAATGAACTTATGGGGATGTGGTTTGTTATAGCATTGGAATGCTCAGATTAACATTCATCCAATCTCAAAAACAGACCATAATTTAACGAATGTTTCTGGAAAAAATATAAGAAGGTTGTACAAGAACCGGGCAAACAGCTGCTGATTTTTCAAAGGCACCAAGAGCCTTACCTTTAAAATGGTTGATGGTCAAACCTGTATGGATTGAGCAATGCCCTTTAACAACAGAGAAACTCTAGGTCTTAGAACAGCTGGTACAGGAGCATCTAAATGTTCAGCATATTGAAGAATCAACCACCCCTTGGAATTCTCCTGCATTTGTTATTAAAAAGAAATCCAGAAAATGGTGAATGGTAGCAGATCTAAGAGCTGCTAATAAGGTGATTCAGCCAATGGACTCTCTACAGTCTGGAATTCCTTTGCCTTCTCTATTACCTAAAGGGTGGTCTCTTATAGTTATTGATTTAAAAGGTTTTTTTTCTTCATTATACCTTTACAAGAAAAAGAGAAAAAAATCTGCCTTCACAGTGACTACTTATAATAATTTTCAGCCTGTTAAGAGATATTTATGGAAGATTCTCCCACAGGGAATGTTAAATAGCCCCACCCTGTGCCAATATTTTATACAACATCCATTGGAAGTAGTATGTAAGCAGTTTTGTTTACTGTTACATGGATGATTCAAATGTAGATACTTTAGAAGAAATGTTTGAAGAAGTAAAAAAATTTTTGCCTTGTTGGGGATTAAAAATTGCTCTTGGAAAAAATACAAAAATGAGATTCTATTAATTATTTAGGATATAAAATAAGTCTCAAAAAATTAGACCTCAAAAGGTGCAAATTAGGAGAGATCAATTGTGAATTCCTAATGACTTTCAAAGATTGCTAGGAAGCTGGGTGCTGGTGGCGCATGCTTTTAATCCCAGCACTCAGGAGGAAGAGGCAGGTGGACCTCTGTGAGTTGGAGGCCAACCTGGTCTACAGAGGGAGTTCCAGGACAGCCTCCAAAACAATATAGAGAAAATCCTGTCTTGAAAAACCAAAAAAAGAAAAAAAGAAAAAGAAAAAGAAAAAAGAAAAAAAAAGAAGAAGATTGCTAAATCTACGGCCCACTATTGGGGTAAAAAATAATGTACTGAGCAACTTGTTCAAAACTTTAAATGGCGTCAAGGACTTAAATAGTCCAAGAGAAGCTGAAACTAAGAGAGAATTGGCTTTTGGGGGAGAAGAAATCACAGGATGCACATGTAGATTGTTTGGATCCAGAGCTTGATTTCATTCTAGTTTTTTTTAACCCTCTATGCATTCCCCTACAGGAATATTAATACAGAAGGAAGATATTATCTTAGAATGGATTTTTTTAACCAGAAAAAAACGTGTAAAAGACTAAAAACTTGCGTGGAAAAAGTCTCTGACTTGATTCTAAAAGGAAAATTGAGACTTTGTAGTGCCTTTTACATTGTATAATCATACACACTACTGGTTCTGTTTCTCTGAAGAACTCTAGTATATATTTCACAAAAGAAAAAGCTACACACAAAGGAGTTTTTGAAAATGAGATATTATGTATTCTAACAATGAAAGGCAAGGCCGAGGGTTGGTGGCACACGCCTTTAATCCCAGCACTTGGAAGGCAGAGGCAGGCGGATCTCTGTGAGTTCCAGGACAGCCTGGTCTATAGAGCGAGTTCCACGAGAGCTAGCGTTACACAGAGAAAACCTGTCTCAAAACACCAAGGGGTGGGGGGAGAAGGAAAACACTAAGTGACCCATTCAGAGTTTACACCTTCAGGCTTTTGGGATTTCCCTCTGGAGAATCTGCAAGTCCATCTCATTGTACGTGCCCCCCCCCCCCCCCAGTAGCAATGAAAATAATTCTGGACTTTAGTTTTCTAAAAATAGATTTTTTGCAGTGTTTTTTGTTCATTTTTTAATTAAAATTTTACATTCCAATTCCAGTTCCCCTTCCTTCCTTTCTTCCCACTCCCTCCATTCCCTCCTCCTCCCATCTGCTCCATGGAGAGGGAGGCCTCCCATAGGAAGCCTACTCTGTCCCATTATCTCGTTGGGGCAGGACCAAGGCACCTACCTCTCCACCCCACACCCCTGTGTCTAGGCTGAGCGAGGTATCTTTCCATATAGAATGAGCTCCACTAAGTCAGTTTGTGATTAGTGTTAGATCTTGGATCATTGCCAGTGGCCTCACATATTGTCCCAGTCACACACCATTGTCACCTGTATTGAGGGAGTCTAAGTTCGGTTTTATGCAGGTTCCCCATTTGCCAGACCTGAGTCAGTGATCTCTCACTAGCTCAGGTCAGCTGATTCTGTGGGTTTCCCCATCATGGTCTTGACTCCTTTGTTCATATTATCGCTCCTCCCTGACTTCCATTGTACTCCAGGAGCTTGGCCCATTGGTTAACTGTGGATTTCTTTTGCAGAGTTTTTTAGAATGGGGATTATGGAGACCTGGGAGAGGCAGAAGGATCAGAGGCCACTCCAGCAGGGGCTGCCAAGGACAAAGAAGTCCACACAGTGTCAGCCCAGCTATGTGACAGGAGCAAGGAAACGAAGTGGGGTGACAGTTAGCCTACGACAGTGAAAACTGCTTTTCCAGGTTCTTAATTCCCTGTGATCTCATTGTCTCAAGTACCGGTAGCCCCATGGCCTCAGCCTGGGAGGTTCTCGTAACACATGTAATCATCGACCTTAGCAGCTTAGGACTTACCAGCAGCTGGATCCACTTTCCTCTTCTGCCATCCCATACACAGCACCGAGGGTGCCCTGAACTTGGCTCAGGGCGGAGTGCACCACCTCCGAGCCGGGGAAGCTCAGCAAGAACTCCTTGAGGCCCTCCAAACACAAGGAAACAGAAAGTGAAATTGCTCAGCTGTGACTTGGCTGCAACCACACGCTATTAGGTTCCAACACCATCTCCTATCCTGCAGGATCCCCGCTCCCCGCCTCCACCCAGTCTCTACCCCAGAGGGGAGGAACAAAGGCAGCCCAAGTCCCTAGAAACCTGGGACCCCTGGTTCACTCCAAGGAAAGGTGGAAGTGTCTGTTTCAGCCAAGGACTCAGAGCTGTCTGGGGAGAGGTGGCTGCCGAGTATAGGAAGGAAGTGGCCGGGGTGGTGCCTGGAAGGACAAAGGGAGAGTAGGTTGTCCACAATCTCTCAGACTGGTGGCTGTCCCAGAACCCTAGAGAGCCAGAGCTGGAGAAGTCGGACCTGATAGTTGGGGCCCAGACTAGGAAACGTCAGAAGGTGTGGTCTCCTAAAGGGCTTGGAGCTTCTGAATGAAGCCAGAAGCAAGAAAAAACTCTCCCCTGCCTCCTCCAGCCAAGGGCAAGTGCAGAGAGTCTAGGCAGAACAAGTTGAACAAGTGTGCCCTTGACAGCTAAGCAACAAAGGGCTTCAGCGATCTCACCGAAGTCTCGAGAACAGGCTTCTTTTTAAAATTGTGGGTTTTTTTCTTTTTTTTTTTTTGTTGAGAATTTCATACACATCATTTCCACCCCACCCTCTCTCACCACTATCTCTTGTATTCCCTGTTTTCCCTCTCAAATCCATGACCTTTTATTATTTTACACACACACACTCACACACACACACTCATACACAGACACACACACATACACAGACGCGCACACACACACACACACACACACACACACACACACACACACACACACACAGACGCACACACACAGCCTGTCCAGTCCGCTTAGTGTTTAGGACTGACCTCTTAGTTTCAGAGAAAGTATGAGGGGGCTGGTCCCTGGAGAAGACTGACTCCCCCTCCCTCTTCCCTGTTTTAGCAACCCTCAGCTGCTGTAGTTCTCTGTGCAGGGGCTGAGCCTTGTGAAATATCCCCAATCCACACTGACAGGACAACTGGGATTGTCACTACATAGGTCTTGTTTAGGTGACCACGTTGTTGCGATCTCATCGGTAGAAGACACAGCACAGGTCCCGGCGTCCTGGCCCTCTGACTCTTATAAGCCTTCCACCCCTTCTTCGGAAGTCCTCTGAGCCTTTGGTGCAGGGGTCGTGCTGTGAGTGTATACACGGGGGCTGGGCACCCCCAGGTCAGTTAGAACAGCAGCCTTCTGTAGGATGGGGAGAAGTCTGGAGCGGAGATTTTTTGTCAAAGACAATGCAATCCCAGAGGACAAGCACATTTATCATACACCACTTCTCTCACACCCTCATTCTGTAAGCTAGACAATTAGCATGAAGTCAAAAGGTAAAGAAACAGGAGCAAAACAAATAAAGGGAGAGTCAGAAGGATGGGGAACACAGGCAGAGCACTGAGTCAAAGACAGGGTGAGTGAGATCCAGGGTGTGGGCACAGGCCGAGTCTCAGATGGAGCTTCTGGCTGGCTGTGAGGACCGAGAAGCAGGAGCAGGCAGGGTTTGTGGAACAGGGCTGTGAATCCCGGAGCTTCCTCTCATTGCAGGTGTACTGTAGGCTGAGTGCGAACAGGAAGCGCAGGGTCTTCTGTCCCTTTGGCCCCTCTGACTTCTTTCTCTCCAAGGAGGAAACCTCATGTGATTTAGACAGATTCCAGGAATCCAGTGAGGACACGAGGACATCTCCAGTGACCTACACTGTGTCTACATGGAACTGCATACATATAGACCCTCTCTCCTCCTACCTTCTCTCTCCCTCCCCTGCCTTCCTTGAAGACTTTGCTAGAAGGAGGGCTGCCTCTCTTGGCACCAGTGTCCTCTGCTCACGGCATTTGTGGGTCATGGTGGCATACACAAACCTGACACAGACACTATTCAGCCTGCCCCGCTGTCCTCCCTCTTTGCCTCTGGGCAGCAGGCAGGCTAGATCCTCGGTGGGCTTCCCTGAGCTGCCAGCTTCTTGGGCTCACAAGCATGGGCCTTTGATGCTCTGTGGCTAGCCCGCAGTGAGAGCAGAACCTCAGAGATGCTCCTGCCCCTTTCAAGCAAACCCTGCTTAGTCACACCGTGTTCTGACCCAGAGATCTCCCGCTGTTCTGTGCTCAGCACAGCAGCCGCCTGGGATAAACAAGAGGACTTTCTATAAAGAATTGGACAGTTTTCAGGGGGTGTAGGAAATGGCCTAGAGCTTCCCCGTGGCAGTGATTATATTTAGTAAAATCCATCAACTGATCCCTTTAGATCAATGCATTTTATGTATCTGTAAAACTGTGCTAAAATATATAATTTTAATAGGCTCTTATGTAGATCACTTGCACGTGAATTACCACGTGAGGTTTACCGTTATTACTGTGTGCTTGAGTATGTATGGCTTAGAATAAACATTTTCAACTTTGCTCACACATGTCTGGTATAATAATTTTTTTGGGTGTGGTATTTCCTGGTATAGTTCTGTAAAGACCTAAAGGAAGTCCTTGTTGCCATATTCCTAGGATGACCAGGAAGTGTGGATCAGATTGATTGGAAAGATTTCAGAAAATAAAGTGTGACATTTTCATAAAATAGTCCTCTCCCCATTAGCATGGTGTTCTCTCTCTCTCTCTCTCTCTCTCTCTCTCTCTCTCTCTCTCTCTCTCTCTCTCTCTCTCACATCCTGAATTAACTTGGGCTTGCTTTATTCCCCTCCTCCCTTGGTTCCCATCCCTAGACAGCCTGGGTCAAACCCGCTGCCCTTAGTTCAAATCTAAAGCCGCAGAGTCCTCATGGATGTCCTGGGAGGGGATTTTTGGGGTGGGGGATGTCAATACATTTGGGAAATATTAGATAGGGTTACACAGAACTCTGAAGTGAATACTAAGACCCTAGTTCAGGCTCACTTGGGATCTTTAAGGGACTGTGCCTGTGCCTGTCTTTTCCCTGGCCAGGGTGTGTGTGGGGTCACCTGGCTGCCTTTGATTTCCCTTCCGTGTGTGTGTGTGTGTGTGTGTGTGTGTGTGTGTGTGTGTGTGTGTGTGTACATATATGCAGCACCCTGGGACAGTGTAGGATCATGGAATTCGAGTTGCAGATGATGTGAGCTCTCCCACTCTCTTGGCAGTTTTTAGAAACCAAACCCAGACCTCCCCAATCCATCGCTCTCCTAATCCAGACCCTGCTCTTTTGCTTTTTAAGATATATGTCTCACTGAGTCCAATTAGTGCTGCCCATGAGCTCATGGCTGTGGAACCATCTACTTGAACAGGACAACCCAAATGGTGGCCATGCCTCCAAAAAAAACGGCCCTTCTTCCCCCAGTGGTCATCAACTGCCAGTAGCTCACCCACTGCTGAGGTGCATAGGATGACACAGAGAGAATCCTGGTTCATCTGTTCATCTGTATCGCAGGGCCAACTCCCTCATACACTGTCCCCGTGTCTGAGCCTCAGCAGCGTCTATCAAATGTGCTACCCTTACCTTTTTCCATGTGAGTGACAGTTCCTCTGCTCTTGACCTGCCTGTGACTTCTCCGGCCACCCCACCTCCACTCTTCACCCTCACCCAGGCCCTTGGTCCACAGGTCACTTGGTGCCCACATCTTCCCTGGGCATAGGTGCAACCCTAACCTTGTGCGCCCCCCCCCCCCTGTGTTCTGGAGGTGCCAGGAGCTGGTCTTTGGGTCACTAATTAGATTTTCCCCATTCCCTCTGTCCTCTTCCCTACCAGACACCCTCTTGATTTCTTCCATGGGTGCTGTCATGTCAGGAAACCAATTTGCTTTTCTTAATTGATTCTTTGCAGGTTTCTAGTTGTTTGCTTACACTTTACTAATGAGGGTCTAAGTCAGCTGCTGCAGCTCCCTAAGGGCTGGGACTGCACAGATTGGGTACCAACCTGGCCTCCCCACTTTTTCTTATACAGGCACAATCCTAATAGATGAGGACCCCACCTTCACAGCCTCATTTTCCTCAGTTACCTCCAGATACCGTAAGCTGGTGGTTCTCAACCTTCCTAATGCCACAACCCTGTAATACAGTTCCTCATGCTGTGGTGACTGCCAACCACAAAATTATTTTTGTTGTCACTTCATAACTGTAATTTTGCTACTGTTGTGAATTGTAATGTAAACATCTGATATTCCTGATGGTTTTAGATGACCCATGAGAAAGGGTTGTTTGACATTCAAAGAGGTCACAACCCACAGGCTGAGAAACAGCCATAAGTGGATTAAGCATCTCTCTTACTAACTCACAACAGAGATTCAATTTCAACATAGGCTTTGGTAGGGACCATAGTACTTCCTGTATGCGTTTTAAAAGTTTACCCAGTACCTGTATCAATATATTTTGTAGTATCAGTAGAATTTGATAGCAACTGCACACTAAGCATCCTTAATCACAGTGTCTTTCCATCAACATGAAAAAGGATGGTTTATATTATAAGTGACACTGGGGGTTCTTTGCTTTAAGCTTTGTAGGAAATTGGTCAAGGGTCAGGTCAGTCTCCCAGGCAAGGAGATACAGTGTCATCACCTCTGCTGGAAGGCCTCATCTGAAAGGAGCTCATAGATGAGACTGAGGTGGAGGACTCTGACCTGGAGACAGGTTAGCGCAGCTGGCAGGTGATTACCATTTGCCCAGGGGAGGAAGGCACTGTAGACAAAGCTCACTTGAATCACTGTACTAGACATCTGTCCATGCTATACACAATAAGCATGTGGCATTGAACAATACTTGGTATCATATTTGCTTCTTGCACTAAAGCCTTCTCTTCTGGCACCTTTAGTTTGTATGCATCCTAATATCAAGACCATTTTCTAAGGCACACAGACACCAACAGCTTCGTTTTTCATTTCCAGGATTCAGGCAAGTTTCCATTGCACATCAGCTGTCAAAAGAGGCATCGTGAGCATGTACCCAGCGCTGGACCAGCCCAAACAGGAAGGGCTTCAGAGCTGGGACACTCAGGGGCTCGGAGGTGAAGGTCAGACACCGAGAGTTGAGTATGTGTCAGGAGTTCATCAGCTAGCCACCCTTTTCTTGAGGTTACTGTTGGAGGTGCAGAGCAAAAGTCCTTCCTGAACGGAAGAAAGTTGACAAGTAAGGTTATTCTGGAAGCTGCTCCTTTGTGGGTCTCCATGTCCCCTCTTTTAGGAAATACCTATACCTAGATATCAAGACTAGGAAGCCCACAGTGTGGGAACAGAAATGGGCTTCTTCCTCTAAGGGTTAGGGCCTAACTGCTTTCTCTTCTAAATTCCCCTTAGTGCTAAAATCATTTTCCCCTTTACTTAAACCCAAGACCCAAGCTCTCCTTTCTCAGTCCTCTCCTCATTTTCTCTTTCCATTCTTCCCCTCCAGGTAAAATCCTTACACATCCATCCCTGAAATGTTTGAAGTTTATTTAGGAAAAAAAAAAGGCTTCATTATGGGAGTGAGCACGTGTCCCAGTGCACACGTGGAGGTCGGAGGACACCGAGAGCATTTGGTTCTCCCCTTCCACATTTGCTTGGGTTCTGGGGGTTTAACTCAGGTTGCAAGGCTTGCAAGCACGTTTACCATGTGCCCTCCCCCGCTTTCCCCGCCGTGATAATGGTTTCAGTATTATTGGGAAGCTCCGCTCAGGAGTCACAGCTCATGCCTTCTGCAACTGTTACAGGCTAGAAAGAGAGTGCCACAAAGGTGTGTGTGCTCGGGGGTGGGGGGGGGAGGAGAGACTGCCACATTTGAGGTGGCTGAATATGTCTCAGGGTCCACATGAACTGGGTCTTCTGTAAAGACTTAGCAGATGGGGACACAGGGAATTCTTTGCCTAGAGTTAATTTCCTGCCAATGTAGGGCAAACAGGCCAAGCTGTGTTTCTTTCACTGGCTCTGGTTTCAGGGCCAGGGTGGGCTTCTTTGGTTGGCTCTAGTTTCAACCAACCTACCTACCCAAACCCACTAGGCCAAGGTTCTTTTTTTTTTTTTCTTTCCAATTCTTTTTATTTAAAGTTTTAAATTCTTACATGGGAAATAGTGATAGGAATAAACACATACAGAAAAGCTTCTGTTTACGGGTATCACCAGGAAGAGGAAGAGGGTTAGATTTTCTTTGGATAGATCTATAGTTCATTCTGGTTTTTTTTTCTTTTGTCTTTGAGACTATAATACAATCACTTCATTTCCTCCCTTCCTTTTCCTCCCTCCAAATCCCTCCCATACATTCCTCCCTGCACTCTTTTGAATTCATGATGTCTTTTTAAATTGTTATATGCATACATGTGTGTATATATATATGTGTGTATTATGTATGCAATCCTGAATATAACCAGCTTGATGTGTATAATGTTACTTGAGTGTTTTCAGAACTGACCACTAATATTGGATAACATTGGTGTGCTCTTCTTAATCAGAATTATATCCACTGGTTTTCCTTCCATTTCTCAGTATTTCCAGGATGTTTGTTATGTGTTTCTGTATCACATACCCCTAAAAGGTTGCAATGCAAATCAATACCCATTGATAAAAATAATACTGTGATGAGGAAAGGGAATGGCAGCCTATAGAAAAGGCCAAGGTTCTTAAATCTCACTTGAGCACAAAAAACTTGGCCTTCATTAAAATTCTCCACCCATTTTACTTGTGCTTAAGGTCTTCATCTTGCACATCTGTGTTTCTAACTTGGTCACTTAACAACCTCTTTGTAAGTCATGCTGTTGAGTCACAATGGGAATTGGTTCACTTTTTTTGCTACTGAACTTCTGCTCACTCGTCCAGGACTTGAA
Organism: Mesocricetus auratus; assembly: GCF_017639785.1. Classification (NCBI taxonomy): domain Eukaryota; kingdom Metazoa; phylum Chordata; class Mammalia; order Rodentia; family Cricetidae; genus Mesocricetus; species Mesocricetus auratus. The sequence goes on along the minus strand of NW_024429194.1, from coordinate 24,551,462 downwards.
CCCACCACCCTTAGCCATTACAATACCTGCTCCAGGAATCTTAAGGTCTTCGCCTTGCACCGTATAACTTTCTTCCAGTCTCTTGACTGGGCCCTTTTTCCTTCAATTAAAAATTCCTTTGGGGTGAGCCAATCCCCTGCCTCATTCTGAATGCATTTTACTGAGGGTCCTGGAAGAAAAAGACAAGCCATTACAGGACCCACCTGGATCCTCTGTGAATTTACACAAACCTTTGAGTTTCTCCATTCTGACTTTTCACCTTTCCAGAGGATTTGTTAGTGGTGGAAGCAGAGGCAGGGAAATCTGGGCTCCTCTCTCAGATTCAGGGAACCATAGACCCTACAGTACATGAGGGGGTGGGGCAGAATCTGTATTTTCTGTGACTCATAGCGAGGGCACAGACGTCCCTCTCACAGGGCCAATAGATGACTCACGTGGTTTCCAGATATACCTATGGAAAAGTCCGGAAACCCCTTCCTGGAAAGCCTTTTTGTTTTTGTTTTTCCCTTGCAGCCTGGCCAGCAGGGTCTGTTTCCTGATGAATTACACAAAGGGTACTCTTTTCCCATCCAGCCCACTGGTCCTCCAGGTACCAGGGCATCAGAAGAGCAGGCACTCACCTTGCTTCATTTTCTCCTTGAACAAAATCCCTTTGGCCTCACCACAGGTCACAGGAAGAGTAGGAGAGAGAAAATCCACAGTGTCATCATTGGACTTCCCTGGAAGTGTGAAAACAAACAGACTTGGATAAGTGAGGTGGCCAGGACTGAGAGATTATGTCACCTGCTGCCACTTTACACTTTATAGGGTCCCTGTGCAAACCGAAAAACAATAAAAAACAAACAAAAAACCTAACTCTGGGTGATTCTGGATGACTGTGCCAATTGCACCTGGAGAGACCTGGCAGCTCTGAACCACAGAACAGGCTTCTCAGGTTCAGATTCAAGAGAAACAATTGTGAAATTGAGTTTAAAAATAGCTGTTGATAGTTCCTGCTTCCTTCCCCATCCAACCTAGCTCTCCTGGGGAGAATTCATGCAGGGCTGTCTCCTGGGGACAGAGGAAAGTGCAGTAAACTTCGGTGTTGAGTTAGAGGTTAACAGTAAGATAACAGCATTGGGCTAACTCTCTCTCTCTCTCCTCTAATGCGTAGTAAAAGAGTAAAAGAATAAAACTGTCTATTTCCTTTCCCATTATAGGGAAAAGAATAGTGTTGATGTGAAGATGCTAATTACCGTTAATTACTTCGGAGAGATGCAGCCTGGAGAGCCACACTGTGGGAGAAGAGGCTCCTGGGAACTGAGGGCATGGATATCCCAAAGGACTCCAAAGGATGTTCAGCTTGGAGGAGCCAGACTGGCATCCAGGCTAGCATGCGGATAAAGGTGTGAAGTGGCCGCCCAAAGGTGTGAAGTGGCCGCCCACTTCCGTCTCTGGGCTCCTCTCAAACGTATACAGTGGATGAGAATCTAGAGCCAGCGGCAGACCTGGTCAGAGGCAGAATCTTGGCTCTGCACTTTCCAAGAAGGACCACTGATGTTGCAGTGGTGTTAACCAGTTTGAGTGGGAGACCGCAGCAGTCAGGTCTTAATTTGAGTGGGAAGCAGAGTTACAGGTAACCCCCAATTACTATTATAAACTCCTTCAGGTGGGGGGGGCAGGTTAGCACAGTATGGGATATTCCACGGTCCTCTGTCTCCATGGAAACATCTTTGCTAATTCCCTGTGGTAAGTATAGCTCTAAAGAAGACAGATGTCCTGAATATGCTTGCAACAGATCAAGGGGCAGTGGGGGCTTGGGGGTGCTGTGAGCATAAAGCTAGAGTACGGGGTCGGGCCATAAGCATCGCCCCTCACCTGTTGCAAGCACCCCTCATACTTCAAATGTGATGGGCCTTTAGTTGGAGGACTTCTAAAGCCTTGTACCCTACCCCTAAGGGCAGTTTGCTGGGGACTTCTCAGTGGTGCTGAGTTTGGCTTAGCCTCGTTTGCCGGTTTCAGCAAAAGGCCTTGAGTGATGGAACCCGAGGGAAGGCCTGTGTGGCCTTCAGCATCAGCCAGCCCCATTGTAAGGGAGCTGCTGCAGCTGGGTTAGAGCCTCGTTAGTGTGAGCAAACAAGCAGGGGTCTGCAAGGGAGCAATTAAAGAGAAAAACAATTTCCTGAAGTATTGAACCTCTGTGAAGGGAGCCTGATAGGGAAGGGGAGGAGTAATGGGCTGGAAAATAAAAACCCAATTAGCGACCCCAAGACCAGCTGCTGGAGGCTTCCAGAACACAAGGAGAAACACAAAGTAATGGCTACACCTGAGAAGATGAACTGTCCAGGGAAGATCGGCACACTTTGTGACCTGTGGACCAAGGGCCTGAGTGAGGGCGACGCGTGGCTGCAGAAGTCACAGGCGGATCAAGAACACCAAGAATTACAAATGGTGCTGGCATAACTGGGTACTGGTATGCAGAAGACTGCAGATAGATCCATGTTTATCGCCTTGTACAAAACTTAAGTCCAAATGGATCAAAGATCTCAACATACATCCAGCCACACTGAAACTTTTAGAAGAGAAAGTGGGAGATACTCTTCAACGAGTTGGTACAGGAGACCACTTCCTAAACATAACACCAGTGGCACAGGCACTGAGATCAACAATTAACAAATGGGACCTTCTGAAACTAAAAAGCTTCTGTAAGGCAAAGGACACAGTCAAAAAGACAAAAAGGCAGACCACAGAATGGGAAAAGATATTCACTAACCCTACATCTGACAGAGGGCTAATCTCCAAAATTTACAAAGAACTCAAGAAACAAGTCTCCAAAACACCAAAGGATCCACTTGAAAGGTGGGGTACAGAGCTAAATAGAGAATTCTCAGTAGAGGAGGCTAAAATGGCCAAGAGACACTTAAGAAAGTGCTCAACATCCTTAGCCATCAGGGAAATGCAAATCAAAACAACTCTGAGATACCATCTTACTCCTGTCAGAATGGCTAGAATCAAAAACACCGAAGACAATTTATGCTGGAGAGGATGTGGAGAGAGAGGAACACTCCTCCACTGCTGGTGGGAATGCCGACTCATACAGCCTCTTTGGAAATCAGTATGGAGATTCCTCAGGAAAATGGGAATTAATCTACCACTAGACCCAACAATTCCACTCTTAGGCATTTATCCAAATGAGGCAGGTTCATACAACAAGGGCATCTGCTCCACTATGTTCATAGCAGCATTGTTTGTAATAGCCAGAACCTGGAAGCAACCTAGATGCCCCTCAACTGAAGAGTGGATAGAGAAAATGTGGTACATTTACACAATGGAGTATTACTCAGCAGAAAAAAAACAATGGAATCTTGAAATTCGCAGGGAAATGGATAGCACTGGAAGAAACCATCCTGAGTGAGGTAACCCAGTCGCAAAAAGACAAACATGGTATGTACTCACTCATATATGGATTTTAGATATGGATCAGGATAGTGCCAGTCTGCACTTCCACAGATAGAGAGTCTGGGAAACAGGAAAGAACCTAAAAGATATGCATATATGCATAGTACCCAAGAGAAGAGGATGGAGACAAGATCCTTTGAATGGATGGGGAACACGGCGAGGGGTGGGAGGGAGTGGGACCCGGGAAGAATAGAGGGGGTAAAGAGGAAGGGAGTTGGTCATGGGGGAACAGGAAGTTGAGGGGGTGGGGGTAGAATAGGGGGAAGAGGGAATCATAGGATCGAAGACAGATCAGGCACCAGCGTGACCTCGAGTGATCCAAAGGTATAACATCAATTGGCAAGCTAAGCAACAGTGGAGGGACCACCTCAAATGCCCATTCCTGATAATGAACTTGATGTCTATAACCATCCGGGAGCCTTCATCCTGTGACTGATGGAAGCAGAGGCAAACACACAACTAATCACTGAACTGAACCCAAGGAACCCAGTGACAGAGAGAGAGGAGTGATGAGCAAATTGGCAAAGAATGGGCTGGCAAAACCAGCAGAGACAGCTGATCTGAACAGGGGAGTGCTCTTGGACCCCAGACCGACAGTGGGGAGGCCAGCATGGGACTGATCTGGACCCCCCAAATGTGAGTGTCAGCGAGAAGGCCTGGGCAACCTATGGGGCCCTGAGCTGTGGATCAGTGTCTATCCCTGGTATACAAACTGTCTTCATGTGCCTATAGCACAAAGAGAGATGCTCTCTCAGCCTGGACTCTTAGGGGAGTGCCTTGACCCTACCAAGAGTAAAATGACAGACTCTAGATATCCCCTATGTGGAAGGATTTGGCAATAGGGTGGGAGGGAGGGGGGGAAGGGGAGTGCGGGAAGAGGGGAGGGAGAGGGAACTGGGATTGACATGTAAAACAAGCTATTTAAAATTAAAATAAAAAATGATAAAAAAGAACACCAAGAATTGCATCCTTCATCCTCACAAGCCGGAAGGCAAGGGTAACCCATTTAACAGATGGGGCCGAGGCTCGGGTAAGAAGACTTGGTCAGTGACATGTGTCAGGGAGCTGGCCCCGGGATGCAGACGTGCCAGAGAGTGCTTGCTGTCATCTAACATGCCTCAGCAGGAGCCGCTGGCAGCTGACAGGGTGCTCGTGGCTACTATTAGGTTGCCCACGCTCCAGTGGCTGGTCCCACACCCAGCACATTGAAGATGGGAGGGGGAGCCGGGTCTGGGGGTCAGGGAAAGCTGTAGGAGGGAACAGGAGGTGGGCACGAACAAAGCACGTGACATACACGATGACGTTTTGAAAGAATAAATAAGAGTATCATTTTTAAACAGCTCAGCATGGTCTGGGTTCCTTGAGTGTTTCATAAAAAGAATTAAGAGGCATTTGGGACTGTTCACTTGCTCTTTCATTGTAAAGAACAAAGCATTCAGAAGCCTTTAGGTGGATTTTTAGCTCATTTGAGTCTTTTAGCTTTTAATTGAGTCCAATCTTGACGACCAAATGACTACATGAAGGGCAAGTACTTTGTCAATGTATCTACTTATCTTGTCCAGGCCTCTGCAGAAGTTCCCGGATAAATAATCCACTGTAGACTCAGTACAAGCATATTCCAGTAGAGGGCAGCATGGACCCAGATATAGCATCCCCATTGGGGCAGACTCCTTTTTGTTCTGATTTGTTAATTAAGTATAAACAGAGGCACAGAGGAGCAGAAAGCAAGATTGATCCACTCCCCGATTTTACGTGTTACTCACAGTACACAGACAACCAGTCACAACTCTGAAAGAGCCCAGAGGTAAAGCAAGACTGATTCACTCCCCGATCTCATGTGCTACTCAGAGTACACAGGAGGTACACAGACAACCAGTCACAACTCTGAAAGATCCAGGAGGGAAAGCTACAGGGTTTCCTGGGAACTTGTCATCCAGAGACCTATGCCCCTGCGTCTGGACAGATAATGGAGGCGATATTTATTTAAGATAATTTCTAAGAGTGCGGAGTAGAGATGGGGTAGGAAGATGGGATTTGTCTTGGTTTGTATGTGTGTGTGTGTGTATGTGACAGAGAGAGAGAGGGAGGGAGGGAGGGAAGGAGAGAGGGAGGGAGGGAGGGAGGGAGGGAGGGAGGGAGGGAGGGAGGGAGGGAGGGAGGGACACTGGCTGCATTCTGAGACCCACAGCGCCTCATCCTTTGCATCCATTACCTCTTGTGGCTTTTGGTGATAGGCTGAGCATCCTTTGAGGCCTCCTCCTTCCATTTGTTTCTGAAGCCCCATTGCTGATCTCTAGAGAAGAAGAAGGAAGAGGAGGAGAAGAAGAAAGATAGACTCCCTTGCATGTAAAAGCTCCATGAGGAGTCTCCTGACCCTGGAAGGGCCTTCATAGCTGAGGACATCGGTCGACAGGTCACCGCCTCCCGTGGGTGGGAAGGTGGGAAGTAAATATAAAATACTTCTTTCTCATCTCAAAATTCCTGTTGTCCCGAGAAGAATGTGTATGTGCCTGTGTCACTGGCTCACTATATAGCTCAGCACGTTCCAAATGTCTGAGACAGTATAAAATCTTACATGAGTAAGATTGGAGATGTAAGAAGGGAGCCAGGTGTGGTAGCACACGCTTCAATCCTGGTACTTGGTAGGCAGAGGCAGGTGTTTCTCTGTGAGTTTGAGGCCAGGCTAGTCTACATAGTGAGTTCTAGGCCAGCTAGGGTTACATTAAACAACAACAACAAAACCAAACAAAACTGTCCCCGAAAGGAGTAAGATGGCCAACACTTTTTGTTTGCTTTTGGGGCATATGTATGGGTCTTACTATGTAGCTCTGACTGGCCTGGAACTCAATATATAGACCAGGCTGACTTCCAAGAGATTAACCTTTAAGACATCTACTTGTCTCTGTCTCCCAAGTGCTGGGATTAAAGGCATGGGCTACCACACTCGGCTGGCATATTATATTTTATTGTAATAGAACTACAGTGACACGGATATGAAATCAGAGCCTACCCTGCTGCTAACCACTAAGAGTGACTGCGCTAGGGCTGGCTAAGAGCATGTGCTGCTCTTACAGAGGACTAGAGTTCAAGTCCAAGTACCCTCTGCAACTCTACTTCCAGGGCATCTGATGGTTCTGGCCTTCACTTGTGTCTATGTGCATGTTTATATACCCTCCTCATAATTAAAAATAAAATAAATCTTGAAGAAACTACCATTGTATGGTTGTTTACGTAGTGTTAGAGATGAGTGCCCAAAGATACCTTAACAGATTATTGTCAGGTTACCCAACCCTTCCAACTCCATGTCTCTATGAGGCTAGATTTCCCCTGTTCTCAGCCACAGCCACTCATAATATTGAATTCAGGAATAACTATAAGAATCTGTCTCTCATGAAGCCTGACATTACCAAGGTCTGTAAGAACATAGACTGACACCAATCTTCTAATTTTGTTTTTGCTTCAAAAATATTTTTGTTGTTGTTGTTTTTCCAGACAGTGTTTCTGTCCAGAAACTCTCTCTGTAGACCAGACTGGCCTCAAACCCAGAGATTCTCCTGCCTCTGTCTCCCCGAGTGCTGGGATTAAAGGTGTGAGCCACCATTGCCTGGCTCAGAAATTTATTTTTATACAGAGTTATATGACCAAACAAATTATTTCACTCTAAAGATTTTTAAATTACTAGTTTTAGCTCTGAATAATGTATAAATAGGCAGACCCAAACAACATAGACCCAGACCTTCGGAAGTTCTTAGTAATCTTTAAGGTTGTAAAATCTGAAGGGTTGAGACCCTCTGACTTAGGTCTCAGCTGAGGTGACCTGTGACTATGACCCTATGGCCTGTGGCTATGACTTTATGGCCTGTGGCTATGACTTTATGACCTGTGGCTATGACCTTATGGCCTGTGCCTATGACCTTATGACCTGTGGCTATGTCTAACAAAAACTCCTCCAGAGCCACAGTAGATCATTGCTTCTATGCCACTCTCACACCCCATCCTCATTATCTGAACTTCCCTCTCCTAATATTGAGTTCATGTACCTCCCCACCCCTGTGCCAGCTCTAAGAGACCCTGCCATACTGAGCCTTTCCAATGGCAGGTCCCATCCTCAGCCTTACCCTGTGATCTGGATGTCTGAGCACACTTAGTCCTTGCCTCCTGGGTCCTGGTTGAATCACTCTTCCACGGAGTCCTCTGACCCACCACTTTGAGCTTCCCTTGGACTCCATGTCCTGGTGAGGTCACCCCTGGGCCAAGAGAGACTCATGAATGGAGATCCTCAGTGTTAGTAATCAGGCATCTGTACTGGCCTGTCCTTGGGGTTCTGCCAGGATACACCCTCAGCTGCAGCCACTAATTCCCTTTTTTTTATAAGGGCCCTGCCCACATCCCATTTTTCTTTCTTGTTCTCTTTCTCTGCTTTTCTGCCTGTCTCTCTGTCTCCACCCCCTCTCTCCTCTCTCTTCTCTTCTTCCACTCCTGTCTCCAGAGGCCTGTCTCTCTTCTTCCCTCCCCCCTTTCCCATTCACTCCCCCTCAATAAAAAAAAAACCCTCCATCCAAGCTCTGTCCATGGCATCTTTCTCTGACTTGACGCTTTTAAAAATTACAACACCCAGTGAGCCTTTTCCTTCTTTCACGGACTTCCCTACCCATCCTACCCTCCTTTCCAGACCCTACCCACCCCCCACCCCCTCCATTGCGGCCCCTTCTTCGTGCCTCTCTTTGTTTTTATTGATTGCTCTGGAAGAACTAACCAGACAAATATGGGAGGATTTGGGGGGGATATGTTGCTTTCTTCTTCCTGTTTCTAAGACTGCTGAACCATGAGGTGGTCCCATCAGAGCAGAATGGCAAAGCCCTGGGATTCCTCAGGTGGGGAGGGAGGGCCTTCCATGTAGCACCCATGTGCAGAACAGACATCATCCAAAGGCCACCAGGCACCTCTTATGGGTAAAGTGTACAGAAGCACAGAAGGGACAGGCATAGTGCCTGCCATGAAGGTATCTCTCAGGAGTGTCACTGGGGCCCCGAGGCTCTGCGGTGTCAGGGCTGGTAGATCAGTGGGCTTCACTGAGGAGAGGGAGGACACATTGCTAGGATATTGGAAGCTGACACCCTCAAGGACAGCCACAGTGTACTAGCACAGGATGCCTCTCCAGAGTTCTACTCTTCTGGGGTTTGTCCCCGTGGTGGTTTGAAAGAAAATAACCCACAAAGGGATACTATTAGGAGGGTTGGCTGTTTTGGAGTAAGTATGGACATGTTGGAGGAAGTGTGTCACTGTGGGGATGGACTTTGAGGTTTCATATATGCTCAAACCATGCCCAGCATCTCAGACCAGTTTCTGTTGCCTGCATAGCAAGATGTAGGGATTCCCAGCTACTTCTCCAGCACCATGTCTGCCTGCAGGCCACCGTGTTGTGTCATGATGATAATGGACTAAATCTCTGGAAATGTAAGCCACCCTATTAAATGTTTTCCTTTGTAAGAGTTGGCTCGGTCATGGTGTCTCTTCACAGCAATAGAAACCCTAAGACTCTGCCTCTCAGGGCTAGGACCCAGGCTCTTTTCCTTTTTATCTCAAAGTAGCTGAGTTGTTTTACTCTCCCTTTAGTTCAGAAGGATGGCTGTCATCCTCATGAATATAAAGAGAAAACCTGGCACTCTCCGTCCTTCACCTTGGACTGTAACCTGCCATCAGAACAGAAGGGTTCCAGAATGCTCCAGTTCAGTTACTCAGTAGCAAAACTGGTCTGGTGAAATTTAAAACTAGATCACCACACTGCCCAGACAGTGCTCCTGCTGTGCCTTCTCAGTGAGTTCAGAGCAAACTCCACCCTTCACCAGATCTACAGCCCCCCAGAAGCCTACACCAGCCTCCCCATCTCACCTTGTGGGGGTCTTTTCTTCTGATGTCTTCTTTTGGGAGTTGACCAGATGCATCTTTTCTTTCTTTTTGCTAAGAAGAAAGGATACAAAGTCTTTTATAGTCACAAACATAGATTTGTTAATGGTTTTTATTTAAAAAATTAAATTATATTTTGTTCATTAATTGTGTGTGCATGTGTATATGCATTTGTATTTATGTGCATGTGTCCCTGTGTGTGCATGTGTATATATATATTTATGTGTGTGTACTTGTGTGTGCATGTGCATGTGTGTATACATGTGTGTCTTAACCCTGAACACCTTTCCAAGCTCACCCCTAACCTTTCAGAGGGTTAGCTGGAAAGGAGAGATCAGAGATTGAACTAGAAGGCGCAAACTTCAAAGATAAGTGTTAAAATGAGAATTTTTGTATTAGTTACTGGGGAATTAACCACGCTCGAATAACATTACAGCCTATAGATGGCTTTTGGGCATGAGGAACCAAGAATCTGTGAAGGAAAAAAATCACCAGATGTGAGGAGATAAAAACTTGAGCAGCTGGAATACTGGGTAGGTTGCCTGCTACCCATGATGCCTTGAAGGCACCCAGGACCATGGCAGGATCTGAGGTGAGAGAAAAGTAGGCTTGGGAGGTTTCCAGGCAGCAATGGGAAAGCCGATGGATGATTATGTCAGAGAGGTCACGGTGTTTACTATTATTACTATTGTTATCATTACTACTATTATTACATTTACTGGCAGTGGGGGGTTGGGCACATGTGCCATCGTACACATGTGGAGGTCAAGAGACAACTTGAATGAGTTGGTTCTGTTTCCCCACCTTACGGGTTTCAGGGATCAAATTCAGATCATCAGGCTTGGTGGCAGGCACCTCTAACCAATGAGTCATCTTGCTGGGCCAATAACAGCACACCTTCTAATTGAATGGTGGCACCTCAGAAAAGAAGCTGTGAGAGCAAGAGCGAGACAGGAAGTAGGTAGCCAGGTGGACATCCAACCTGCTTGCCACTATGAGGTCCAAATGAAGGATGGCAGAAGTTGCCTAAATGTGACCTACCAGGAAGCAGTGTCCTCCTGGGAGAGCAACTGTGGTTAAAGACACGCTAAGCAGTTGTGGATTCTTGTCATTCTGAGGGATGCTTGGTTCAATATGACTAAGTATGGGCTTGTTACCCATCATCTTCTCAGCCCTTTGAGGAAGGTGGAATGAAAAGAGGTTGCGGAAACACAGCAGTTGCGGGAACTGGTTGCGTCGTAGGTGCTAGGATGAGTCAGCTGGAAGAACAGAAAGCATCTCCAGGAAAGGATGTCTATACCTTTCTTGTTGGCAGGTGTGCTGGGTGCTTCCTGGGGCATCTGCAGGTCATTTGGTGCAGGAGGCTCATCTTTTACTGCTAGCAAAAGAAAAAGAACCCGTCTCAGAGCTCAGAATGCACTGAAGAGAAAATTCGAAGGGAAATCAGTAGAACTCGAATGGTAGGGAGTGAAGGCAGGGATCTGACAACTCACAGGGTTTTGTCTTCATCCAACCTTGTTATTATTTTTTAATTTTTTTTGTGTGTATGATGTTTTGCCTGCATATGTGTCTGGTGCCTACAAAGGCCAGAAGAGGGCGACAGATCCTTTGGGGCTGGAGTTACAGGTGGTTATGAGCTACCATGTAGGCGCTGGAATTGAACTCAGGTCCTCTGGAAGAGCAGCCCATGATTTTAGCCACTCAGTCACCTCCCCAACCCTGACCACCTTGTTGTTACCTATGCATCTGCTAACAGCAAATATATTTTGAAATTCTGCTAACTTTGATGCAGTAAGAAAAACAGAGGGACTTGAAACCGTTACAGTGGTTCATCTCCTTAAGGCTGTCCGTTGTTTACCCAACACTATGAAAATTGTCTTCAGTTCTGGCTTCTTTAAGGTCAGGTAGCTGAGGCACATTGTAAATTGTCTACAGACTTTTGAAGTAATTTCTTTTCATATCATTTTAATAACATAAATCCTTAGTATTCCATACTATGTAAAATTGACTAGCATCGAGGGACTGTTCCCACAGTCAGGGTGACGACAAGACTAGCCACACTAGTTGCATCACCCACTACTGGGGACACACAGGTTTTTGGTTGTCTGTCTAGCATTTTGTTAGGGCCATTTTGAGCCTTGCTTATTGCCGTGACTTCATCACAGCGACATGGTTACACAGTCCAGCCCTGCCTTGCCCTCTTCTCTCCTGGAGGCCACCACAGTCCCTTGTGGCTTATGAATCTTCTCTGTTTGCTAATACCTTATGCATTTTAGAGTCTAGCAGGGACTTTCTGACCTCTGTGATTGGATCCTCCATGTCTCCCTTTCCAGTCCTGCCTCCTTGCCCTCCCCAACTCTCCCTCCCTTCAGGAGCACAGGTCTCCTGCCTCCCTAAGCACCCAAGCAGAGGTAAGTTTAAACTATCTCAATCAAAACTACTAAGAGTTAAGTCAGTCTTAACCAGAATTACCTTGCACAGAGCCAAGGGTACCGGGAGGCTGCCCTCCTGAGTCTTCTTCCTCCTTAGCCTTGGATGTTAAGTTGTCCTTGACCACTGAAGGAGGAAGGGAGATCTTGAGTTACCAGATATGGCTGTCAGGGAGGGGAGTGGATAGTGAGAATGCCCAGAAAAGGATGTATACTAAGGCCAAGGAAGATTACCTGGCATGGAGCCCGAGGGATTGGGGGATATCTCTAGAGAGTCATCTTTATCATTTCTCGGGGGATCCCTGGAGGACTCTGAGCAGAGGGAAGAAAAAAGAATTGAAGCTTTCAGGATGAGCAAGTAGGGACCAGAGTGATAAAGAGAACAAATGTGATTCTAACTACCCAGCGAGGAACACAAGTGGCCTGGGTAAAATAGGATAGAGACAACAGCTAACAGTCACTTACTCTTAATTAGCAACTCATTAGTTTAATAACAGTATTTACTCTTTTTTTTTAAAAGTGGAAGATGAAACCTTCTGATTGTCTTTAGCTTTCTGATTATGTTAAATGTATTTGAGTGGCATGTATCCGAGGAGTAGAAGAAATGTCACTGAGTTCAAACAGGACTCCTTTATTCTCAGTCCTGGAGAGCAAGGAATCCATAATAATGTATCTTTGGCAAGGTCAGTAACACATCCTGCTACAGTAAATGTAACTAAACTTTATTATAATACTAATGATGGTTTGAGGAAGGCAAGTGACGTAAGTCTGGAAGCTAAATTAGGTCCAACAGACCTTTAAAATTCTTATAATACTTTCTAATAATCCTAATAACATATGTCTTGAAATCTAATCCATCTAAGAATAAATAAGGAAGATTGGGGTGTTGGTTAGTGTTTGTCCAGCATGCAAGAAGCCCTGGGCTCTACTCTTAACACACTATGAAATAAAAAAGGAATGAATAAGGCTGAAACTCAAAGGCTTCTGTAGTCAGGGGAGAATCACCACTATAAGTCTATGTGTCAATTTGGAACAAGAAGTGGGGTTCATCCTCGAGGTGAGTGATCCTCCACTGAGCTACACCCCCAGACACACATTTTTGAAGGTTTCCTTTGCAGTGTGAGTCTGTGGCAAGCCCCCCACTTCTTCTCTCCCCATCTATTCTCATGCCTATCTATTTCTCCTGAGGTTCCAACCACAGCCTTCCATTTGGCATGTGTACACTCTCCCTCCACAGCCCAGTTAGTATTACTTTGCATGGTGTCAGGGGAAGTGCTGGGCATCCTTTCCGAGTCTTCTTCCTTATCAGTTGTAGCTGTAAGGAGGAAGGAAAACCATGGATTACAGAACTGGCTATGAGGAGGAGAGTGAATGGCCTAAAGTAACAGTTCTCAACCCGTGGATTTCCATCCCTTTGCCAAACCTCCATCTCCAAATTTATAATTTGTTACAGTAGCAAAATTACAGATATGAAGTAGCGATGAAAACAATTTTATGATTGAGCATGACCACAACAGGAGGAACTGTATTAAAGGGTCACACCATTATGAAGGTTAAGAACCATTGCCCGAAAAGGTCAGAGAATGTGAAGTACCAAGGTCAAGCAAGGCCAGAGGTTGGGGTGTCCAGGTGTAGGAAGAAGGTGTTTCTGGGATCTGAGTCTCCCTGGCCACTGGCAATGCTTGTGATTTTCTTAGAAAGGGTTGTGTGTGGGTAGGTGGGTGCAGAGAAAGGAACAGATGAACAGCAGGCAGCAATTGGGGGCTCTAAGTGGCAGGGAGCAAGCATTCCTAGTGAGAGAGATCTGTTGAAGGAGAGATATCTGTTTCTTGCCTAGAGTGGTCTTTCCTTTCTGAATGAAGCCAGGGGGAGGCGCAGCTGTGTGAGAAGGGCTGGGCTGCTCATCCAGGATCTCAGTGATTTGCTGTGAGGCTGCTCCAGGCTCAAAGACTCTTGGTGCAGAGGACAGACGACTTGGTAGAGATGGTTGGGTCGACGGCAGCAGAGTCCGGAAGGAGTGCCCTTCTGCTAGGTCAGTTGGGACTTGGAGTAGGGACTGAGCAGTTCTCTTATTCCCTTCATAGGCAGTAACGACTGGAATTAGCAAATGAGCACACGTCATGACCCTGGAGATTCAGAAGACATCTGGCAAATAGAATTGCTAAGTGCACCTATTTTACCCACAGCACAGGAGGAAGAGTTACTGACTTCCCCCAGATGCACAGAAAAGGTTCCTCATCACAGTGTCCATTTGTGGTTGCTTTTGATTTTTATTTCATTTGGATAAGTTTAGTCACTGATACCAAAAGTGAGTTGGCCATCTAGAAACCTACTACTGTGGAAGCTCCCTAAAACATACACATATATAAATGGAATTTAAATGAAGTTACCATATAATGGGGAGACAATGCCCTGTTAAGATACTGCATGCTACCAAATAAAACTCATTGGCCAAGGGCATGCCAGAGGTTCCCTGGTCACCAAACACTATAGGCCATTGCCAATGCTATTGGTTACTCTCTATGACCTGCTGGTAAGACCCTACTGCTGAACGAACCATATACTTATGTCATCTAAAATGGAGAAATCAAGATGGTGCTCAGCTAGAAGCTTCATCCCCACTGACCAGTTTCCATAGTGCTGGAGAAGGGTCTATGCATCAGTCTCACCCAGCTAGGGATGCTGTGACTACAACAGTGAGCTACAGTACTGTGGTTTACCATACTCGCTGGAGCAGGAGCGGCACAAACATTATGGGAGTGACCAACCACCTTGTATCATGTGAAGGGGGAAGCCCCACCTCAAACCTAGAGTTTTTGAGGTGGGAAGATCCACCTTCAGTCTGGGACACCCCTTCTGCTGGCAGCTTCTATAAAGAACATGGAAGAAGGAAGCTTGCTCTCTTTGCCTTCTTGTTCTTGCTGGCAAGTCCATTCCTTCATTGGCATTAGAGACTACTTCTTTGGGATTCCAGTGCATACTGAAGACCAGTTGAGATACCCAGCTGGTATCCTGTACTGAACAACTACTGGATTCTTGGACATTCCGTTGGTGGGACTGCCATTGTTGGACTAGCTGGACAACAGCCTGTAAACCATTCTAATAAACCCTCTTCCTTTATATAGATTCACCCTATCACTTCTGTTCCTCTAGAGAACCCTAATACATCCACAGATCAGTGCACCACTGAATCCTCATCAGAGAACCTTTTTCTTGCAGTTGATGGGAATTAACACGGAGCTCACCATCTGCACAACATTCAGAGAGTGAGAGGTGTCTTAGTTAGGATTTCTATTGCTGTAACAGAACATCATGACCAAAAATCAAGCCGGAGAGGAAAGGGTTTACTAGGCTTACACTTCAGCATTGCTTTTCATCACTGAAGGAAGTCAGGACAGGAACTCAAATGGGGCAGGATCCCGGAGGAAGGGGCTTTTGTGAGTGTGATTTACCTTTACACACAAAAAGCAGGCATTGGAATGAATATTCCCACACTGGAGATAAACCTAGGGTTTTAGCGTAGCAGCACTGTACACGTAAAATGTATTAGAGAAACCACATTACCGTTTTTGAAGCTTCTGAAAATTGCCACCAGGCTGGGGTATTCGCGTAGGTTGACCTGGCTGAACAGCGTCAGGAGCAGTGACACATCGAAAGTCCGCTCCAGACTGGTGAGAACATTGTGCACCACTTTGGATAGAGGGACCAGATTTTGACAGGCTTGCCGAGATTCCTTCAAAGAGCGGAGCAAGGATTAGTGTGAGCGATTCTTTGCTGAGCTGAGAGCTCTGTGTCTGTGCTTTTCTAAGCTGTGAGAAAGCTGCTTTTGGGCTGCTAAGGATGGCTACGTGAGTAGGTGCTGGCCATGAAGGCTGGTGACACAAGTCTGATTCCCAGGATCCAGAGGGCAGAAGGAGAGAACCCCAGCTGCACATGGTGCACTCGCCCACCTCCGCCCCCAAACAAATAAATGACTGTAAGTAAAAAAAAGTAAGAAGTCAGGCTTGGTGACGTATGCCTTTAATCCCAGGTAGACTGGCAGTCAGATCTCTAATGTTTTCTATTTGAGGCCAGCCTGGTCTACAAGGTGAGGTCCAGAACAGCCAGGGCTACACAGAGAAACCCTGTCTCACAAAACAAAACAATAAGATTTAATATTTTTTTAATTTAAGAGGAAACAATATAAAATGTAGCGTTGAATCCTCAAAACAGAAGACACAGGAGGGGAGGACTGATTGCAAAAATCTTCCAGTGAGTGTCTTCCAGGCTTGGTGAGCTAGTCCTTGGGTACTCACCACCAGATGGACATGATGAGGGGACATATGGGGGTCTTGCCCTGGTGGGGATGCCCAGGTGAGGGCACTGCCCAGGTGAGGGCACTGCCTCGGTAGAGGCTCTGCTCAGGTGGAAGAGGAGGGCATCCAACCCTAACCAGAAATTCAGTAGAGCCCATCACAACTGAGAACAGGGTTGTAAAGGAAAACACGGGAATCTTAGACGGATTGGTGGGTACCCTCCTGAGCAACACAGCGTGGGCTATCATCTGATGAAGGAGCTGAAGCTGTGAGAGCCGCTGCTGTAATTTTCCTGAACCCAGAATTCAAAACTACTTAAAAATACCAAAATTGCATAAAGCTCACCAAGTCTGTACACACAGCCGTGTCCTCCAGGGCCTGCCTTACATTATAATGAACTGGGGAGCCTGTGAGATGATACATCAGGTGAAAGCATCTGCTGAGTTCAATCCCTGGGAGCCACGTGGCAGAATGAGAGAATCAGCTCCCACGAGTTATCCTCAGGCCTCCACACATGTACCATGGCACATGTGTACAACACACTCTCAGTCATATACCCACACCACAGAAACATGTAATTATTTTTAGCATGGCCCATGTTCTTATACATTAGGATAATGCCTGTGCTGGGTTGAGCAGCATCCTCATGCCAAACAAGATACATTCTTTGGGGCTCGAGAGTGGGAACTTCTTTGGAGAAGGGTCTTTGCAGATGTAGCTGAGGATGCTGAGACTATCCTGGATCAGAGCAGTCCCTAAACACAGGTGGCCCCATCAGAGGAAGGAAGAGAAGACGATGCAGAGATTGGAAGAGACCACAGTGAAGGGCTAGCCTACAAGTCCCGAAGCTGCTTGCTGCCACCAGAAGCTAGAGGCCAGAAATGGATCCATTTCTGAGCTTCTAGAAAAAGTCAATTCATCAATACCTCAATTTGGGTCTTCTGGCCTCCAACTTCTGAATTCTGATTTGTGGTCCTTTTCTATGGTAACACCTACAATATGCCCTGTCACTAATACAGCCCCATGACACCCTTTCTCCCAACCATCTCCCTGCTGCAATAATGATCACAGTCAAGTTGGGTCTTCCATGTTCTAGAAACCCTGGTCAGTTGTGGTCCTAGATCTCAATAGTGGAGCATACTTATTGGGGGAATGAAGGGTCCCCAAGCCTCACCGTGTACATTTTCTCAGTGATGAAGGAGTTGTCCCGGAGGGCTTCGAAGAAGGGGAACGGCTTGTTGATGGCATAGGCAATGTCCAGCTTTGTGTACGTGAAGTGCTGGAGAAGCGCCTCTTCCAAGGCCTTGGACATAGAGATCATCCTAGGGAAAGAGGCAGGCTGAGGAGACAGAGGCAAAGGCTACCAGGAGCATGGGGACTTGCTCTTGTTGCAATGGGCACTTGAAGACACCCTAGTCCTCAAGCATCCCTTAGCAGTCTACAGACCCAAGTCTGGCTTAAAGACCTGTAGATACAGCACACAAAGGCAGTGCCTAGTAACCACAGTGGCTGAGGGTCAGACAATAGTGTACCACCATCCTGAAAGGGATTTTGAAAATATCCATTATTCACCGAGTGGTTCCTATGTCTAGCCTTTGTTCTGAGGATTTCATAGGTAATACTGAGTTCACAAAGTATTGCACGATAGTCACTGTCATTACAACTATGTAACCGTGGAGAACTCGAATGCAGACAGAGGTGGGATAACCCTCATGCTAGATTATACAGTGTGGAAGAGGCAGAGTAGGTATCAAATCCTGACTGTCTGGTTGCTGGTCTGCAGTTAGCTACATGGAGCAGGGTTGGAACAGATCACCCACACTTCAGCCTAGTCCATCTAGTGGCAACGCTCATGAGAAAAGGGATCACCAAAAGTGGGGAGCTAGAAACCTGATAACATTCAGACACTGAAAAATAACACATTTTGACACAAACAGGCAACACAAAATCAGGAAGGATGTGAAAAATAGGATTGGTTAAAGTGATGTCACTGTTTGGATTTATGAAGCCATTTCATTCTTCAGGACAGACCTGTGCCTTTCCCCACACCTGTAGGATGTTCATAAAAATCCACCACTCCCAGAGTGTGAGAAAACAACCAGTCAGTTGAAAAAGGATGAAAACTTCCAGGTGACAGTCTTGGCAAAGTGTTGTGACAGTTGCTATCCTCTAGGGGGCGCTTTTGTTGTTGTACGACAATACTGAGGATTGAGCCCTTGGGCATCTTTAGTAAGTGCCCTATTAAAGTTTTTCTTTTTAAACACAAAGCACACAATGATTCCCTCCTTTCATCTTTTGTTAAATAGAATAGTAAACTGTAATTAGTGTGTATTTCCAGGAATTTAATCCCAGTGGCAAATTAAGCAGTCCTGTTCATTTCTACTAATTTCTAAATTCCTTATCTTTGGCAGGAGAAAATTTGAGGAAAGAGGGAGAAGGACAAGGAGAACCAGCAGCAGCATGAGGAGGAGGAGGCGGAGGAGGAGGAGGAGGAGGAGGAGGGAAAGAAGAAGAAGAAGAAGGAGGAGGAGGAGGAGGAGGAGGAGGAGGAGGAGGAGGAGAACTCACAGCAGTATTGTATGAGCTATTGGCAGTCCTCAGTCCTGAGGAAATCCTGGCAGCTGAGGACAGGTAGGAGAGAAAGTTGTTGACTAAAGTCACGTGCGTGCGTGCGTACGTGCGTGCGTGCGTGCGTGTGTGTGTGTGTGTGTATGTGTGTGTGTGTGCCTGTATGTGTGCGTGCATGTGTGCGTGTGTGTGTGTGTATGCATGCGTGTGTGCGTGCATGTGTGTGTATGTGTGTGTGCCTGTATGTGTGCGTGCATGTGTGCGTGTGTGTGTGTATGCATGCGTGTGTGCGTGCATGTGTGTGTATGTGTGTGTGCCTGTATGTGTGCGTGCATGCGTGCGTGTGTGTGTGTGTGTGTGTGTGTGTGTGTGTGTGTGTGTGTGTGTGTGTGTGTGTTGGGGGACCAGAATGGACACATTCTCTGGGCTCTGTTTAGGATGACTTACTCTATAGAAGCATTCAGACTGAGACAATGACAGCATTCTCATTCATCACATACCACGGTTTCCAGAGGATGAAAACCAGACCCCAAAGGGGATAAGTAACCAAGCCCGAGGAAACCAATGGCACGGCAGAGTCTGACGCTAATATTTTGTTTCTCACTGTACAAGATGCTGTATCTCAAGCCTGAAAAAATGACTCATAATCTCTGTGAGCTTGGGCCTGGCCTGGTCTACTTAGTAAGTTCCAGGACAGCCAGAGATGCATAGTGAAACTCTTGAAGTAAAAACAGGAAAAAAAAAAAAAAAAGATACTGCATCTCACAGATCCCTGCATTTGGGTTTTTATTATGTTAAGGGGTCTTACTGATAAATTAGGAAAAGGCAGACACCCAGTAGGAAAGACAAAGCCCAAATGTGAGCAATCAAATTAAGCTGCATACACAAAAATGCATTAAAATTAATTAAGTGGGAGGAGCCAGAAAAGTGGGAACGGCTTGACAGTGCATATTCATGTCAAAGTGACCTACAGAGAAAACAGTAGCGACCATCCCTGATGATGGTAGAAAGGTAAACCAGCTCAAGTGTTCCGTGCCTCATTTGGTAATCACTGTCAAGAGCCCTAAAATACGAATCCATTTGTCACGCACAGGAATGTATTCCAAGGAAACGAACATGAATATACCAACAACAACAAAAACAAATCTCATGACATACTACAGAGAAGTAAGGACGCTCCTCACTTTTTCTTTCTCATTAGTTGCAGATTTAGGCAAATGCCTGTGGGAAGGCACTGCCCACCAGGATCCAGCCTCGGGAGCACGCACAGGACACTATCCCCAACAGCCTTTAACTTTTAGAAGAGGAACTGCACTCTCCTCCATCCCCCTTATCCTAGGTCCTAGGCACCCTCCCCGCATCTCTGGAAAACACTTGTTTACCAAGGGAGAGCCTGGGGACCCCTAAGGTCCAGCAGATAAAAGCCCATCCCCAAGAATGAAGAGTTCAGCGCTGTGGAGCCCAAGAGCAGAACGCACCTGGATGGCGGGCGGGCTGTCACCCAGGTTCCCTGACGAGACCAGGGATCATTTAAGGAGATCCTGGACCCTGCCTGGAGATGCCTTCCGGGTCCAGTCGGGAAATCCCGGTGCCCAGGCCGCGCCGCGTCAGTTTTCCAGAAAAGAAAACCGAAAGTGATCTCAGCACACAGAGCAGGAAGCCCGACTGCGCCCAGCGCACTTCTTCCCTCCTCCCCCATCTGGCGAGGCTCCTCAGGGCGGTTAGTTTGGGTTGCTGAGGCGCTGCTGCGAATCCAGATTCTTCTGGAGTGGAGTGACAGGCTGGGGAGGCTAAGAACCAGCGCCAGAGAAGATGGGAAGGGGGTTTCCACTGTCTCCTTCTCAACCTGTCTCTATTTCTCTAGTGGCCCCGCTCTATCGTTTTTGGAGGACTGAAATGCTCTCAAACTGGGTTGTGGTGAAGGGTATACTGAATAAATTTGCTAGAAATTGTCAAATTAAAACTTCAGCAATAACACTAATCAGAGCTGACATGTTTGACATGCCTTGAACTGGTCGGGGAAAACTGTAGGAGGAAAATTGAAGTAAAAGACAAGCAAGTGAATCCCCCTTTCCCCCACGCAGGTGAAGACTGACAAACAGGTGCTGCACAGTCCTTTGAAGATCCCAAACGAGCCTGAACTGAGAGTTCAGTGTAACCAATATTTTCCAAATGTATTGACCCACGAAGAACTCCCTCCCAGGACATGAAGACTCTGAGGCTTTAGGTTTGAACCAAGGCAAGCCCACACAGGAGAGAGCCCCTCTGCACTTCCTAAGAAGGCACCAACAGTAACATTCCAGCCAAGTACAGTCAAGCAGCAGGCTTGACCCAGACTGTCCCTGGAATGGGGACTGCTGGGAGGAGGGGAACAAGGCAAGTCCAAGTTAATGCAGGGTGTGTGTGTGTGTGTGTGTGTGTGATGTGTGTGTGTGTATGTGAGCATGCTCGTGTGTCAGAAAAATCTCCCACTCCAAGGCACCTTTAAAGCAGGAAAAACTATTAAATCAGACAGATGTGAATCAGAACAAAAGATGCTATTCTACAGCAAACATACTCAAGAATACAGTAATTGTGGCAAAGCCTCCCCTGTTAATTCACACCAAGGGAGAGCCCAGTAAGATTATACATTTTAGCACAGTTTTATAGATATGTAAAATGCATTCATCTAAAGTGATGATTTTGGTGAATTCCACCAAATATAATCATGCCACAATGAAGACATGGACCTCCCCTCCCCCCAAGAAAAGAAATCCCCCTGTTCCTGGCAAAGAAAACCCCTCCTGAATTCCAGTTCCAGGCAGCCACAGATTGGCTGTTGGTATGAAAGTGTCACGTAAATAGTGAAATGTACTTTTTGCTGTGCCGTTTCCTTTGCTCACCACTGTTCTCTGGGGACCCGCTGCTGCAGGCCAGTCATTTTCCTCTTTGGCAGAGCTCTGGGCCTGGAACTCTGCACAGGCCTTCGGCCCTGTCCTCCGTGTCTTTGATGCCATGCTTTGCTTGCATTCCCAGTCTCACGTTTGTTGTTTGTCTTATTTGCATTTTTACTCCTGTTCCTTTACCTTTCCTCTTCACGCTTGTTTTCTCTTGTGCAGAATGAGGGTTAGGTATAAGTGAAAAAGTTGTGCAGGATAAATGTAATGCACCGATCCTCCAGAACTGTACTGTCTTTGACGACTATAGCCCTGACTAGAAACCCCTTCCCCATCCTCCAAGAAATCTCTTGCTCTCAAGACCTCACTGAGATCGCTGAAGCCCTTTGTTGCTTAGCTGTCAAGGGCACACTTGTTCAACCTGTTCTGCCTAGACTCTCTGCACTTGCCCTTGGCTGGAGGAGGCAGGGGAGAGTTTTTTCTTGCTTCTGGCTTCATTCAGAAGCTCCAAGCCCTTTAGGAGACCACACCTTCTGACGTTTCCTAGTCTGGGCCCCAACTATCAGGTCCGACTTCTCCAGCTCTGGCTCTCTAGGGTTCTGGGACAGCCACCAGTCTGAGAGATTGTGGACAACCTACTCTCCCTTTGTCCTTCCAGGCACCACCCCGGCCACTTCCTTCCTATACTCGGCAGCCACCTCTCCCCAGACAGCTCTGAGTCCTTGGCTGAAACAGACTCTTCCACCTTTCCTTGGAGTGAACCAGGGGTCCCAGGTTTCTAGGGACTTGGGCTGCCTTTGTTCCTCCCCTCTGGGGCAGAGACTGGGTGGAGGCAGGATGGGGGGAGGAGGAGGGAGGGAGGGTACCTGTAGGACATGCCCGGTGAGAGGAGGGGGGACCCGAACAGTGAAGCCAAGTCACAGCTGAGCAATTTCACTTTCTGTTTCCTTGGGTTTGGAGGCCCTCAAGGAGTTCTTGCTGAGCTTCCCCTGCTCAGAGGTGGGTGCACTCTGCTCTGAGCCAAGTTGAAGGGCACCCTCGGTGCTGTGTAGGGGATGACAGGAGAGACCGATGAATCTAGAAGCAAGTAAGTCCTTTCTCCTCTCCTCTTCCTGTGCCCCTGCTAAGATCAATGTTTATATGTGCTACCAGGGTCGCCCAAGCCGGGTTCACAGTCCACAGGTATGCAAGACAATGAGATCACAGGGAATTAAGAACCTGGAAAAGCAGTTTTCACTGTCGTAGGCTAACTGTTGCAGTCCTATGGTCACCCCAACTCACCCCACTTCGTTTCCTTGCTCCTGTCACATAGCTGGGCTTCCTGGGAGCTCCTGTAGGAGTGACTGGTTCATGGGATTCTGACCTCTCATCTCTCCTTAATTATCATTTTAAAACACAACTCTGTCCAAAAATCATCATTTAGAAAAAGTTCAAACCTGATTGTGTCTGTCATCAACCTTTTCTCAGTCTGCAGTTGGGAACAGTTGAGCTGTGAGCCCACCTGTGTGGCTTAGGTCAGCTCAGGAGTTTGATCACTCCAAGGAAGGAAGGGAGAGGCAAATGAAGACCAATGACTAATGGAAGCAGGCGGCCAGTGGGTGCTGCCTTTGACCTTCCTCCTTCCTCCCTCCCTCCCTTCCTCCCTCCCTTCCTTCCTTCCTCCCTTCCTTCCTTCCTCCTTCCTTCCTTCCTTCCTCCCTTCCTCCCTTCCTTCCTTCCTCCCTCCCTTCCTCCCTTCCTTCCTTCTTCCCTCCCTTCCTCCCTTCCTTCCTTCCATCCTTCCTTCCTCCTCCCTCCCTCCCTTCCTTCCTTCCTCCTCCCTCCCTTCCTTCCTCCCTCCCTTCCTTCCTTCCTCCTTCTTTCCTTCCTTCCTTCCTCCCTCCCTCCCTCCCTTCCTTCCTCCCTTCCTCCCTTCCTTCCTCCTCCCTCCCTTCCTTCCTCCCTTCCTTCCTTCCTCCTCCCTCCCTTCCTTCCTCCCTCCCTTCCTTCCTTCCTTCCTTCCTTCCTTCCTTCCTTCCTTCCTCCTCCCTTCCTTCCTTTTCCCTCCCTTCCTCCCTTCCTTCCTTCCTCCTCCCTCCCTTCCTTCCTCCCTCCCTTCCTTCCTTCCTCCTTCTTTCCTTCCTTCCTCCCTTCCTTCTTTTCTTTCTTTATCTGTGCTGGTTACATAGCTGATTAGAAATGGTTTGAAATTTTCTTACACACACACACACTCAGCGGGAGGGACTGGAGAGATGGCCCAATGGTTAAGAGTTCACAATACTCTACTAGTGAGCTTGGGTTGGGTCCCCAGCACCCATCGTGGGGCTACCAACTCTAGGAGATCAGACATCCCCTGATCTCCTCAGTCAAGGCTACTTCTGGTCCAGCAGAAGTCCTAAGAAAGCATCATTTCTCTGGTGAAATTCGGTCAAATCCGCTAGAGATACCAACAACCTGCTGTCTCTTTTGGGAGTGGGGTGGCATTAATTAGAAGCTCAATTTTTTTAATACAAGTCTGTTCAGTTAATCTGTCTCTCAGAGCGTGAGTTTTGGTAGCTTCTGTTTTTTTTTTTAAAACATTTGGTCATTTTTGTTACTGTTATCAAATCTGCAGATCTAGGGATGGCTGCTCTATTTGGTCTTTGCTGTCCTTTCAATGTTGGAGGAATTCATAGCTCATGTTTTTTTTGTTTATTTTTCCTTGTTAGCCTGACTAGAGGTATAATAATAAAAAAGATAAAGATAGTAACTTTATTGCTCTTTCCAAAAGAGTAGTTTTTGGTATGAGATATAATCACACCTCTTTGGTCTAAGTATAATGCCAACTTAATTTTATGGATTTCTACTTAAATTTTTATTGCATCATTTGTTTTCATTGGAATAAAATTGCTTTTCTTATTTTTCCTGATTCCAGAAGATTTTCATATAGACCTCTCTCAGCTTCTTATATATATATATATATATATATATATATATATATATATATATATATATTAACGCTATTAGCGCTATACATTTCCCCCTAACCACTGCCTTTGTTGTATCTCAGCTTTATATACATATATATTAACTTCAGGGCTTTATAGTGCAGGAGAAAGGGCCACATTTTTACCTGTCTTTACCCATAGTTATTTTTTTATTTTTAAAATTACGTTTATTTATTGTATGTGTGCGAGTGCCACAGTGAGTATGTTGAGGTCAGAGAAGAACTTTTCTGGAGTTGGTTCTCTCCTTCCACTATGTAGGTCTTGGGGACCAAACATAGATCCTCCGTCAGACTTGTTTGCATGGCCACTATAATATTTTCTAAAATAAAAATAAAGGAGAGGATGTAATCTTGCTTTATCTTCTTGCAAATGCCTTTACTCTGCTGCTTAGGCAAAGTCACCAGACTCCCCTGTTTACCTCTCTGCTGTGATGCCACAGCCCAGGGAACCTCTGAGAATCCTATTGAACACTTTTGGGAGGAGGAAAGAGATAAAGGGCAAACGGCATCTCAGCATTAGCCTGAAAATAGTTTGTCCTCAGTGACAACTGGAAAAGTCTTGAACAGTGCCAGGGTTCCTCAGACTACATCCTGAGAGCCACCATTGTCAATCATTTAGCATTTAGGTGACATTTTAAGTGCCTAAAAAAAAAGTGGCAGTAACAGTTGATGTGCTGGTGTGGATGGGGGAGATCTCTTAAGCCCCACCCCTAGATGAAGAGCTATAGGCAATTAGTGGCTGTTGAGAAGGGGAGACTCAGCCAGTATTCTAATTCTGTTAGGTTATCCAGTCCCTAGTGGTCAGCCCTAAACATGTATGCATAGGAGCAACTCTAAATGAACTCAGCAGATTCTATCTATCTATCTATCTATCTATCTATCTATCTATCTATCTATCATCTACATCATCATCTATCTCTATATATGTAGAGAGATATATGTATATATTACATAAATATATATGTAATAATAATTAAAGAAGCTATTTGAGGGGGGATGGGAAAAGAAAGCATGGGGGAACTTTAGGGGAAAAGTGAGGAGTGGAAATGATGTAAATACAGTATTCATGTATGAAATTTTCAAAAACACAAAATTCTAAAGTAAGCAATAGGTAAAAAGAAAAATGTGCCCCATTCTAAGTTTTTTTTAGTTTTATTTTTAACTAATTATTTAGGTTAGCGTACAAAATAATGTGTCTCAAGTCATCTTCATACATACGTATCCTATTTTTGCTTGTCCGCTCCCGCACTTGCGGGAGTTGGTTCTCTGCTTCTACCCGGTGGGTCCCAGGATTGAACTCAGGTCATTAAACCAGAGGGCAAGCACTTTTATGCACTGAACCATCTCACCAGCCCTACTGCCATTTACTTTGTAGTAGAAATTTGCTGGTACTGATTTCTTGTTTTTCAATTATTTGAGACAGGGGCTTGCTATATAGCTCAGGCCAGCCTTGAAGTCACTAGGTAAGGGCTAACAAAATGCCTCAGTGGGTAAAGGTGCTTCCTGGGCAAGCCAGGCAACCTGAGTTTGATGCCTAGAACTCAGCGAAGGGTGGAAGGAGAGAACCAACTCCACAAAGTTGTCCTCTCACCTCTACGTGTGCTAATACTCTAACAGTACGAATACTAAGTAAAATTAAAAAGAAAGTAAATCACTATGTAAGCCACGATGGCCCTTCTGCTTCAGCTTCCAGGATGCCATGACTCCAGACAGTTGTGCTATGCCCAGCTTTCTTGCTTCTGTCATTGTGCTATATATCATAATTTGTTTCTATTTGTCTGCCAGAATGGAGTCAGTAACATGAACAAACAACTCCCATGTCTCTTTGGGGTTCTGAGCCTTTCTTCCGTAAAGGATGCTCTTCCTGGACTCTGTCTCTGGGTAGAGAGCAGTGGCTACCTGAGATGTCAGGCCTGGCAGCGGAGGACAGCATGGTTAGAAAGTGCTGGTTCTGAGCTGCTAAAGAGACCCATCCCTGTAAGGAGGTGGGGATCGGGAGAGAAGAAAGTATGGGGAGCAATGGAGGAAGAGATGTGCAGTGTGTGTGTGTGTGTGTGTGTGTGTGTGTGTGTGTGTGTGTGTGTGTGTGCAGGTGTGTAGGTGTGTAGAATGTTTTCTGAGTCCTGAATCAAGTACTTACCAATTTTGCCTTCACACATGAATTGGAAGAAGAGGGTGGTTTTTTGTTTGTTTGTTTGTTATTGTTGTTTTGTTATTCCGTTTACCCAATAGTCTATAGATTGTGTTCCAGTTTCATTCCTTTTGCTGTGATAACACACTGTGACATAAAGTGACGGGAGAGAAAGAACTTGTTAGATCACGGGTCCAGGTTACAGTCACCAAAGGGAAGTCTAGCAGGAACTTGAGCAGCTGGTCATATCCAGTCAAGAGCAGGGAGACGTGAACGCAAGAGTGCCTGTCAGTGCTCAACTTGTTCCCTGCACTTAATGCTGCCCAGGATCCCCTACCTAGGAACTGGTGCTGCCCACAGTAGGCTGGATATCACCATATCAATTAGCATAATGAAGACACCCGTAGACAGATGTACCCATAGACCACCTTAATCTAGACAGTCCTATAAGACTCACACAATCCCAGATGATTTTAGAGTACACCAGGTTAACAATTAAAACTGATCATCACGTTGGTCATGGTAGAGCATGATTTGAATCCCAGCACTCAAGAGAGGCAGGTGAATCTCTGAGGTTAGCCTGATCTACATAGCAAGCTCTAGACAAGCCAGACTTACAGGCTGTCTCAAACAAACAAAACCCAAAGCATCACAACTTGCACCACTATTTTAGATGTTTAAAGTTTCAATTTTACTTTAAAAATCTCCTTTTAGTGGACCATCCTTCATGCCAGCAATTACCCAGCCATTGGTAGCCTCTTGTAAGCTGGTTTATGCTTCTACATGGAATCTATCCCTTAGTTCAACCACTGAGGACAGTGTGTGTGAAGAGGAGTTGGCAGACTATCGGCTCATGTTCAAGTGCTTCAAAGAAAATAAGGTAGAAATCGCAAGCGCCATCACAAAGTCCTTTCCTTTCCTTATGAGTCTCCGAGACCTCGACTTCATCTCTGAGCAGAAGTTCCAGGTGAGTGAGGAGAATGAACTCAGCCCTGGCAGTAAGCCTGGCCCATGCCATATTACGCTGAACCTCTGGATGCAGCCAACAGGCTGAAGGGCCTCCAGGGAGGAGGGACCTTCCCTTCTTGGAAGTCAGAGGTGACAGGAGAAGCGGGGATCACAGGGAACATTCGTATCCATCTCTGCTGTAACCGAGGCTGAGGTACATGGTGACAGAGGATGGATAGGGAGTGGGAAAGATCAAAGGGCAGAGCAGCCCAGGTTAACTTGTGCAGTAAACATCAGAAGCTAGAATGTGAGTGGACACGTCCAAGCAGGGCTTCCTTACAAAGCCTACTTATTCCAAATCCTGGAGCCTGAGGAAGCCGGGCCGTGGTGGAGCAGGCCTTCAATCCCAGCACTAAGGGAGACAGAGGCAGGTGGATCTCTGTGAGTTCAAGACCAGACTGGTTTACAGAGTGAATTCCAGGACAGCCAGGGCTATGCAGAGAAACTCTGTCTGAAAAAAAAAACAAAAACAAAAACAAAAAGGAAGGAAGGGAGGAAGGGAGGGAAGGAGAGAGGGAGGGAGGGAGGGAGGGAGGGAGGGAGGGAAGGAGGAAGGGAAGGAGGAAGGAGAAAAGAAAGCCACAGGCAGTTGGGTCACGTGAGGCTGGAACCGGAAGTCGTGCTTGCTTCTCTCCTAATCGTTCCTTGTTTCTTGGGCACAGCTGTGGCCCTAGAATGTAGTGCAGGTCGGTGATGGGGTCCCCTGGGAATGATGGAGACAAATCTCCTCTTCTCTGTGCATTTTCTCTGCCCTGTGGCCAGGATGCTCACTTGGTTGCCTTGAGCCCTGCTGACCTGGTCAGTCTCTGGGGAGTTACTGTCTGGTCCCCAGACAGCATCTCATGGCCTGTCAGGGCCACCGTGGAGCATCTTGGCTTAGAGACACATCATTTGATCATTCTTTAGAATACTCTTTCCTGTCAACTGTGTGTCAGCATCAGAGATGCTCTCGGACAAGCATGGGTCTGTCATTATAGAGAGGACATGTGAGATGTCACCTGATATGTGCAAAACTCAGACACTTCACAAGCAATCATATGGTGCTTGAACTGCTCTAAGCCTCTCTTAAAACCCATAAATCCATTGTGACATAATTCTTCACTCAATATTTTTAAGGAATCTCAAGGAAGTTGTGGGAGCCTGATCCCAGTGGACAGAGTGGTGTATGACATCCTCTGTGACCTGCAGAAAAACTTTAGCCTGTGGCTTCTAGAACTGATCTTCAGCCCAAGGCATCTAAAGGCCTACCCAGACTTAAAGGAGATTCTAAGTATCTTCCTAGATGGTAACTATAGCTCTGACCTGCTTCCGGGAATTCAAGACTATTTCATTCATCCATTTAATCACTCACTCTCTTTTACAGTGATACCTGGCATATAATTTATTGAGGGACTGTGACATGCTAAGCATAGGGGTAATGTAGGAAATTGGGAGCTCAGGAAATTGGGAGCTCACATGTAGGCCAAGTAACACAGAAGTAAGTAAGTGTTTAGCCCAGACCCGAGTCTCATGCTATGAATCACACTGCGAATGGTGAGTTTTCTTAAGAGGAGCAGGCTCTCTGATACTTGCAGACATGGCCAACAATCAAAATATGTTCCTTGTATCAGAAAATGCATCATTCAGTAGAGTCCTACATCAACTTTCTTCTCTGAGAACAGAGAAATCACAAGGGAAGCCCAGCATGGACCCAGGCACCAGAGAGGGCAGCATGTGTCAACTTATCGTATGAAAAGAGGGTGGGCTGTTACAACCAAGGGCTGGCATGCAGCAGGAACGTGAAGTCAGCAGGTCCTGGGTAGAGAACAATCTCTGCAGCTCCTGCTGGTCCCCTGTGGCCTCGTCCTTGCAGCTCCACTACCTCTAAAGCCTTTCCCTTCCAGAAGGTGCACCCTCCTCAGACTTCTTGTGAAGAACGTGTCTACATTTCTGGGGTGTCTCTTCCTTTTCCCTCAGGTCCTCTGGATCTTGTCTCTCCATTTGTATCACTTTATCACTTGGTCACCTTGATGTGCAGCTCTGAAGGTCAGAGTCAGTGTTTCACGCCTCTCTTGCCACCTGAGGGTCCTTGGTAGCCACTTCCTGGATTGCCTTTCAGAAGGCAGTTTTCCATTTAACCCCACCCATCCTGCCTGGGGGAGCACTGCTTCCTCTTCAGGACTGTATTTCTCTGTAACCAGAAAGTCCTCCATTCCCTCCCTCCCTCTTGTGTCTCTCCAAAACTTTCTCCTACAGAAGTCCCTTGTGTAGGCTTCAAAGGACGCTGTAACGATAATCGGCACTTACTGGAAGTAAAACTAAGTATTTATTGTAGAAATTACTCACAAGATACCAAACAAGTAACCCAGATGAGACAAGCAGTTTTCCGCTCGAACCGGAAGCCAAACTCCGGGAAAAGAGACCGAGACTTCCTGTGTGCTGTCTTTTATACCTTCCCCCCCCCCCCCCCCCGTATCGCCCCCTAGCCATGCCCGAAAGTCCAGCTGTATACGTCTTAAGTCCTGCCTAAAGTGGGTGTGGTTAGCGGTGTGGTAAACTGCCCTTTTATTACCTCATCTGTATGCGCCTCTAATAAGTCACATGTTTAATGGCGGCATCAGACTTCCTCCTACACCCTTGACTTTCCTGTCAGAGCCGTGCTGCTTATAAACGTTTTCTACCTTTGCTTTAATCGACCTTGGCTTTCACCGTCCTCTGACAGTTTTGAGGAGCTACCCCCCCCCCCAACTGCCTGTCTGTCTCTAACTTTCCAGGGTACCAGAAGCGATAGAAGGTTGCACAGAAACACCATGTGCACCTGGATGTGTAATTGTGAGACACAGTTTAGTTCACAGTTGACATCCCTAATTGCTTTTTTCCCTTTCTCACTGGTTCATGTCTACTTCTATTACGGGCTCTGCAAGGAAACAGCAGCCCAGCTGAGGTTCAGCACCCTCTCAAGCCTGTTGAGCAGGCGAGTTACAGCTTGCCAAACCTTGTTTTCCCATTGAGTGGTTACTCAAGTAGTTTCTGCAAATTGATTCATTTATCTCCACAAGCTTGCAAATTGAGAGGGACAAATTCTGCTTCATTCCATTTTATATGTTAAGGAAGTGCATAGACATGTGTGACTTCGTCAGGCCAAAGTCAAGCAGGAGCAAAAGCTGGCCTTCCTCAGGACACACTGTGGTGATGTTATCTGAGGCTGGCAGAAGGCCAGGGTGACCAGGAGCACTGAACAGGTTCTCACGAGAGCCCTCAGGGGCACGAGGAGTGTGGTGAGCCTGATACAAAGGAAAACAAGAGAGAGGTAATAGAATTGGAGCCTGTTCCATGGAGGTAAGAGCTCTAGAGTCAAAGGAAACTCAGAGACACAAGTAGGATGAGCTAAAGAGCATTGAGATCAACAAGGAACACAAGGACTAAGGCATGTGAGATGCTTTCTGTTGCAGAAGAACAACATTGGGGATCAAAAGATGAGAAGAAAATGATAGGGGTGAGCAGAGAGAAAAGGGACAGAGCTCAGCTCTGGGTGAATGGGAATGAGTACCTCAGATGAGGTGAAGTGATTCACCTGTGTGCTGAGGACCAGAACTCGTTAAAAGTGCTTGGAGGTCTCTGCCTCTCATCACTGTCTGATTCGGTCGTTGTCATGTTTCTTTTCAGTTTCCAACAATCACAGACTCTTCAGAGGATAAATGGAAGATATACTGAAGAGAGGCCCATATTGCCAACAGTTGTTAGGGAAGGTGATTATGTTCTTAGATTACAAATTACCTCACTGATACTGTTTTCCTCTCTTTACCCTTCTCTCCTCATCATTCACACACACACACACACACACACACACACACACACTTTTGTTCAGCTTGTGGATGCTGTCCCCAGTGGGAGAGAGAAAAAGGTACCGAGTCACTAGCCAAAACCAACTTCTGGCTTAAGGTGAATGCATTAACTGTGAGTTTTCAGATTGGGACGTCCCAACTTTTAAAGTGATTTTGGAAACATGCAAGGGTGATCAGTCTCTCCCAGGCATTCTTATCTGCTCCAGTCTGTGAGTTAATGATACCCAAACATGAACCCTCAGACTTGCCTGTCAGCCTCCTCAACTGCAGGCCTGAATGTCTTCATGTAGCTGTCTCAGAGACTCCTATCCAGAGGTTTTTCAAGAACTTCAGTGTGAGATGCTTGCAAAGTTGCATGTGATATCTGTCTGGACAGCAGACCTGCCTCCTCTGCTGGTGTCTCTGTCTCAGCATGGGCCACTATTTCTCCATTCTCAAGCAGGGTTGTTACTGACTGCCCCTTCCTGGTGTAAATCACCCCTGTCCGTTTTCTCATTTTCCAGCAGAAACACCAAATCAGATCTCTTGTTCCTCTTGTTCTTATTTTATGTGTATGAGTGCTTTACCGGCATCTATGTATCTATCTATCTATCTATCTATCTATCTATCTATCTATCTATCTATCTATGTATCTATCTATGTATCTATCTATATCATCTACCTACCTATCTGTCTACCTACGTATCTATATGTACCACATATTTGATTTATGTCCAAATAGGTCAGAAGAAGGTGTCAAATCCCTTGAACTTGAAATTGCAGACAGTCGTGAGCTTCTGTGTGGCACTGGGAATCGATCCTGAGTCTCCCGGAAGAGCAGCAGGCCCTCTTAACCACTGAACCATCTTTCCAGACACTCCCCACCACCACCACATCAGATCTCTTGTTTCACCTTACCACTACAGAAACAGCCGTTAATCTCAGCTGCCATTGCTCATTCAGTTCCATCAAATTCATTCTCTCCAACTCAATGAGACAACCAGACATGCATTGGACACACCTTGCTCTCCCTTTTAGTTCAACAGCGTCCTGCCATCATAAGGACTGAGTCCATTTTCCTCCCTAGAGTTTCCAACTTCCTGACTGCCTTTATTGCTCTCTTCAAGAGAATAGTTTGTATATAACTTTCTTAATTATTTTGATTCCCTGGTTCTTCTTGGATCCTTTGTCTTTTGTGTGAGACAGGGAGAAGTACTTGTGACTCCAGTTTGGAATAACCTGATTCTTATGGGTAGAATATGTGGATTCTTTATTTTTTATTTTTAAATTATTTTTTATTTAAATTGAAAACAGTCTTATTTTACATACCAATCACAGTTCCCTCTCCCTCCTGTCCTCACATTCCCCCCATCCCCCATCCCACCCCCTTCCACTCCTCAGGGTGTGTATGTGGATTCTTTATTCATATTGAAGCAGTAATTAGTGGGGAAAGACAGTGTCTTGCTCTTCTCGCTATCTGTGTTACACGGTCCATGTTGTCATTTTTATCCCTTGCACTCATTTTCTTACATTCCCCGAGCTTCCTGATTCTGCCTGAGCAAACTGAATCCCCTCTGCATGGTTTGTTGCATCTTTGTTTCTCTTCAGCATCCTGTCGTCCCAGAGATTCTCCAATGAATGGTGAACTGGCAGAGGAGGTGCCTAGCCTACCACTTGCAATGGAGGAGGTGGGTAAGCCTTCATTTGCCAGTCAGCTAGTGAATCTGCAAGAGAGGACGTCCTCCCACTTAACCTGTTCTCTATATTCTCCGAGAGAAGAAATCATAGAGGCAGCAACAAGGATCAGAAATAAAGGGGACTAAGATGGGCAGAGAGGGAACAGATGGGTGGCCAATGTTCTGACTCTGGTGACAGAGAAGGAGTGATGTCAGCCTCCCCTTCAGAGTCCCAGAACAGAAACACTCATTCCAGGAGACACTCAGACACTTCCTGAGGCCACTGGGTCCATTGTTCTTTTCTACAGAGGGAAGTGGTTCTCATGAACAAATGTCTGATGGACAAGAGCCCCAGGATGACTTATCCTCATCACCACTGAGATGCGAAACAGGTGAGTGAGGGGAGTGCTGTGGGGTCTGCAGGGTTCCGGGGGCTGAGTTCTGAACCTGTCGTGCTTGCCCCGCGCACGTGATGATGTTCACGCCCTGGCTACTGTTCTTCATATTCTCTCATGGTATTCTGGGGAAATTCAGGGAGGGAAAAGTCTTGAGAAACATCATGAAGGAATATTACTTGCAGTTAACTGCTCAAAGCCACTTAAGCCATCATATGTTGAACCCAGAGGACAATTTCTTGCTCTCATTTCTCAGTCTCCATGGAAATCAGGAAGCTTATAATTTACATGCAGGTTGATTGTTTTTGTTGTGTTTTTCACAAACTTGCTAAAATGCTCAAAGAGGGCTGGAGAGATGGCTCAGCTGTTAAGGGCTAGGCTCACTAAAAAATATAAAGTACTCAATGAGGAAGTATTGTATCATCTGACTGATGTAATTTGATGAAACCCAAAGCTATATGATCAATATATTTCATGTTATTTGGACTATACACTCTTCCTACATTCTTTGATACATGTGTTACTCCTTTATTCTTAAAACTCTTAAGACTTACCAAGGGGGAATAGTTACAGTTTTAATTCTTTAGAAACACACAAGTGAATAAGTTGCTGGTAGGTTTCAGGACTTGACAAGGACAAGGATATCAGAGGTCAAGTTTCTGGATGGTTCCACCTGGGCTCTAGGTTCAGTGAGGCTGGTGGTTAGGTACCCAAGATCTGAATCCAAAGTGTAAGTTCAAGGTTCTTTGGCTACTCAGGTGAACCTGCAGGGGTCAAGTGGAAAGACGTTCTATTTGGTGAACAGGTACGCTTAGGGAGAGCGGAAGGAAAACCACAGCAGAGGATTAGAAAGTGTGTGAATGTGTTACATGAGATAGGGGAGCCCCAGACGAATCAAGCTAGAAAATATGAACACACAGGCAATGCAAATGCAGTGCATACCGCAGAGATGAAGGCAGATGATGAAGAGTACAGTAAAGGACAGGGAGAGAAAGCCCAGAGCGCTAGTAAGAGGCACAGAGATTTTCCCAAGCAGCACTGAAAGTGGAGCTGTTAGGAGAAGTAGCTAGCACCTGATATCAACCAAGTTCTTTAACCAAGGAACAGCTATGCTTGTGAGTCCTATTCTCTCAGAGTGAACACTTGTATTGTAGAGCATATGTGCAAGCATTGAACTTAGCAACTGATAAATGTTCATAAGTGGCTGGTGGGGGACTAATTTATTTCTAGTGGGCGAGTAGAGTGTGGCTGTATAGACTGATGCCTGCCAGGAGCATGGCAATAGGACTGGTTGGTTGGCTTGTACAAGCCCATTTGCTGGATTCACAATTAGGATTATTCTGGTTGCCTCCTTTTTAAATGGTCAAAGAATAATGCATCTCCCTAGGAGTATAGGAACCTTTAAAAAGTTCTTCTCCTTTTAAAAAATTACATGTGTGCATGTGTGTCTAAGTGTGCTTTTGTGCGTGTGCATGTGAGGAACTCCCAGAGACCAGAAGAGCGTGTCATACCCAGAGCTAGAGCTACAGGTGGTTGTAATCCACCTGCTATTGGTCCTGGGAACCAAACTACTGTCCTCAGGAAAAGCACCATGAGCTCTTCACTGCTGAGCTATCACTCTAGCTCCGGTACAGGAACTTTCAATTCCTAGTTTCTCCCTTATCAAGTCCATCATTTGAAGCTTGCAAGAGAGTATGTATTGTCCATATTGAAAATATCTTCTCTGTAAGCAGACAATGAGTACAAGATCCTGAGTCCACTTCACTGAGTAAGAGTTGTAGATCAGTGGTTTGAAAGAATTGTGTCTGTGGATGGAGATAGAAAGGAGAAGTTAAGTTTTTTAGCTGGATGTTGGTGGCACACGCCTTTAATCCCAGCACTTGGGAAGCAGAGACAGGCAGATCTCTGTGAGTTTGAGGCCAACCTGGTCTACAGTGTGAGTTCCAGGACAGCCTCGAAAACAATACAGAGAAACCTTGTCTTAAAACCCTCCCCAAAAAGATTTTTTAAAATTTATTGCCTTAAAATACTTTTTTCATAAAGTATCTTTTGATATTATTCTTTCCTCTTTCCCAACCCATCCTAAATCTTCTCTATATCCTACACTTCGTGTTCTTTCCTCCTCCCTCCCTCCCTCCCTTCCTCCCTCCTTCCTCTCTTCTCTGTGTATGTATATGTGTGCATGCCTTGTTTAAAAAACAAACAAACAAGACAAAAAAATCCCAAAGGAAACAAAAGAAGCACACACACAAACCGTGAAGTTTCTGTTAGTCAACTATTACTGAGCATGGGGCCTGGCCTGGATTATGGTTGGTTTATCCAGTGGTGCTGTGTTGGAGAAAACAACATTGCTGCTGTGTATGCCATACTTTATGACTTGATGGGTCTAATAGCATATAGCTCATGATGGGCAGTTCAGGTCTCATGGTTACTTGGTGGCCTATTGTCAAATGTTCAGTTTCCATGAAGGTCCAATAGCAGGCCAAGAGCTATCTCTCAAAAGGAGAATAGTTGTCTGCAAATAATGGTAGAGCCTTACTCCACAATCCCAAAGGTCTCTTCTGTGATCTATCTGTAGAGGCTGCCAAAGACCCCAAATGGCATCCCTATCTGCCACTGACACATCAAGTACCATAAAATCTGCTCCATCATAGAACCCAAGTGGTAGAGCACCCTGCACAGCAGCTAGGACCTGTTGAAGACCCTTCTCCTGTTTCTGGCCCCACACAAAGCTAGTGTCATTCCAAGTCACTGGGCCTGTGAGAGAGAGTAACACACCTAAGTGAGGAATGTGCTGTCTCAAGAATCCAAATAGACTCATTAAACATTGGGCTTCTCTCTTGGTGGTGGGAGGGACCAGGTGCAATAACTTACACTTCACCTTAGAAGGAGTATCTCTGCATTGCCCACACCTCTAGCTTCCTAAGGATTTCACTGAGAGAGAATGTCCTTGAAATTCGGCTGGATTTATTTCCCATCCTCTGACACTCATATGATACCAGTGAGTTCAAAGTAGTTGCTACCTCCTCCTCACTTGGTCCAGTCACCATATGTTGTTAACATCACTCCTTACAGGGAACCAATGTGATAACTCTGCCAACTTCTATCCCAATTATACATCTGGAACCTGAGAACTAACCACAGCATATGTTCGGGGACCTACTGTGAGTCAGACACCAGCCAAAACTCCATTAATCACCTGGCCTCCTTAAGCCCCTACTTTAACTTTAACAATGTTTCTTGTGGTCTCCCAGAATTAGTATCAATTCAGAACCAGTATCCAATGGACCCAGGAAAGTCTGATTGTCCTTCCCCCTCAGCGTACAGTTGCCCTTGTAAAAGGCCATAGGTCCCTCTGAGGAAGAACAGGACAAAGGTTAACTGTAAACTTTTAGGTGTCTTATCAGGATTCTTCCTCGAGGGAACCTGGCTACTCTTTCATTCAAGGGATTCTGGGAGTACAAACTGGATCATCTGGAGACTGATTCACTAGCCAGGATTACCTTTTGACATGATCCAATGTAGCCTCTCTTTTATTTGTTTGAGAATTTTTCCA
The DNA here is from genome assembly GCF_017639785.1 of Mesocricetus auratus. Taxonomy (NCBI): domain Eukaryota; kingdom Metazoa; phylum Chordata; class Mammalia; order Rodentia; family Cricetidae; genus Mesocricetus; species Mesocricetus auratus. The sequence continues at coordinate 24,514,415 of NW_024429194.1, read as the reverse complement.
CTTAAAGAGGTCAAAGAGAAAAGCAGTAGGTTTCTTATCTACTTCATATCTGGAAATACCATGATTGATTAGCCAAAGGCCCATAGGAATCATGTCACTATAACATTCATGTTGTCTGTGCTGACCATTACAGGTTATGCCATTACAAATATTGTTTGGTCTACACTTCCCGTTAAGATAGCCATGGTCACCTGGTGATAGTCTCCGTTGAGTCAATGCTGTGAACTGGTCCAATTAAACCCATTGCATTTATTTCCTCCAATTAAGCAGCAGCGTCTCCAACCCTAAGATCTGGCACAAGCTAAAGGGCAACAACAAAACTCTTCAAATGTGCTGGAGCCCCTCTCATGAATTTGCATGTTATAGGACTCATGAGAGGCATGCCTTCTGGGCCTTCGCATTGTGGAGGATCACGTTTTTCACAGAGCACTCACTCTAGTTTACAGTCTTCCTGAGCCTTCTTTTAATAAACGCTTCAGCCAATCATTCAAACAAACTTTTCACACCATTTTTTTAAACTGTGTGAGCTTCCATATTAAACCTAGAATCTCCACTCAGAGAACTCATATCAGTAAAACTCAGTCAGATCTACCTTTATGTTCCTTCCACCATCATCCCACACCCTTATTTCCATTCCCACATGTATTCCCGGGACCTCTGCTTGAATGAATTAGCAAACTCATTAAGCTCCTTTGTAGTGTAGTGACTTCCTCATGGACTACACTCTCTACCTTCCCTCTAGGAGCCCGATTTGCCTTGAGTCTGATTCTGGGTCTAGAGGGAACCATTGGTGGGCCTTGAGGGACGTCAGCATTGTCTTGTCTGGCATTTCCTTCAGAGAAAGTCACTGCTGGTTTACCAGACACTGAAGGATTCGTTTCTGCAGGGAAAGGTGAAAGGGCATGTGGAAGGGGTGGGGCTGAGGGCTCTACTTCCTCAGGTGAGACAAACCCTTGAGAATCTAGGGCTCAAAGTTCTCAGCCTCAATAGGGTCCCACACACCCCCACCCCATGTTATAAGATCCCATTCTGTAGCAATTAACACCCTTACTTTACCTGCTGACGGCCTGAGGCTGAGACTTGAACTTTCCCTGTAATGTAGGCTACTTTATAATGAGGTCTTCAGTTTGATCGTCCACAACTCTGTGGCTGAAGAGAAAAGACTCTCTTCCAGGGCACACTTAGAAACCTTCACACTGTTTATTCACAGCTGGAGCCGGTCCGTTTTAAGTTCAGTGTTGTCCTTCCCCGTATTGTGAAGTTGGTTAATTTTACCACGCAGCTCCTTCCTATCCTTGGATTAGTTTAGCGAGTGATAAGAGCAATCACCCAGCAGCCTGCTTTTCCTTATCTTCCCTCAAACTGTCAAAAGTTTCATACATAGGGTCACCAAGTCCTTTGCTATTCACAGTTGATTAATAAAGATAATCGAAGGCATTTATATTTTTAAGTCTGTAATAGAGTTCACACCATGGACTTTCAGTGCTCTCTGACCTCCCAGGAAACAGAGTGCCTGGAGAGGCTTCAGTACCTGAAGGTGCTGGTGAATTTAAAAGTCTATTCCAGATACTTAAAAGCTTCATCCTTATACTTCTGTTTCTCTAGAACCATGCTGGGATCAAAATCTGTATGAGTCAGGGTTCTCCAGAGTCACAGAACTTATTGAAGAAATCTATTTATCTATCTTCTACAAATCATCTACCTACCTATCTATCTATCTACCTACCTATCTATCTTCTACAAATCATCTCTACAAATCATCTATCTATCTTCTACAAATCATCTATCTATCTATGTATCTTCTACAAATCATCTCTACAAATTATCTATCTATGTATCTATCATCTACCTACACAAAAAAAGATTTTATTGGAATGACTTACAGACTGCAGTCTAACTAATCCAACAAGGGCTAGCTGTGAATGGAAAGTCCACGAGTCTAGTTGTTTCTCAGTTCCATGAGATTGGGTGTCTCATCTTGTCTTCTGTATATAGTAGAATCCAGAGCCAGCGAAGGAATAGATGTGCTGGCAAGGCAAGAGCCAGCAGGCAAAGAAGAAAGAACGAACCCTTCCTTCTTCCATTGCCGTCTTATAGGGTTCCAGAAGAAGGTGTGGCCCAGATGAAAGATGTGTCTTCCTGCCTCAAGATCTGGATTAAAGGCCTGTGTCACTCCGGATCAAAATCCTGATCAAAGGCATGATGTCTTCCTGCCTCAAGATCAGAATCATTCATTTGCTTCTTTTCCAGAGTGTGGAAAGTCTACAATGCCGAGAAAGGCTTTAGCCTGCCAGTTGATTTGAAATACTTCCCCTGTGCAGGGCTGTGTACATCCTGCCGAGCTGCATTATATTCTGTACTATGTACAATAAAGAAGTTTTCTTTCCTTAAAAAAATAAAAATAAAAAAGGTCCAGATCACAGAAGTGCCCTCCAATTTTGGGGTGTAGCTCATCCCAGACAGTTGAGTTAACAACCAATAACAGCCACATCAGCATCCTAATGCTTCCTGTCCTGTCAACGTTCTGTGCTCACCAGCATCCTTGTATTTTGTAGACCTTGCTAAACAAAGCAAAATTTTAAATAAACTTAAAATTAGTGTTCAAAGGACGAGGCATTGAATGTATTTGGGAAGTGAGAGAGAACATAGAAGCAGGATGGACTCCTAGGTTAGGGGTGCATGGAGCCCGTTATATAAAAGGGGAGAGCAAAGGAAAGCAGGGTGCAGCAGGACTACGGCTACGGTCAACAGCACGAGTTTGGGGTGTGTCTAGGGGGCCCTAGAGGAGACATTGCTGAGCATTGGGATGTGTAGGGGTGCAGAGAAGTGACAAGACACCCTGAGCTGAGGACATACCCTATATGGGTATAGGGTCATCACAGCTGCATGTCATTGAGTGTTGAAAATTGAATTTGGGTCCTCTGCAAGAGCAGTATATGCTCTTAATAACCAAACAATTTCTCTAGATCCTAGTTGTCTTAGGTAAGGTTTGTATTCCTGAAAATAGACGCCATGAGCACAGCATTTTTTGATATATTCTTTTTTATTTAAATTGGAAACAAGCTTACTTCACATGTCAACCGCAGCTCCCTCTCCCTCCCCAACTGACCGTACCAACCCCCAGGTCCCCATGTGCCCCCCTCACACCCAGTCCCCATTCTGTTCCTCAAGGGGGTGAGACCCTCCATAGGAGATCTCCAGAGTCTGTCATTTCATTCAGGGCAGAGCCTAGACCCCCGCCCCCAAGAGTCCAGGCTGAGAGCACATCCCTCATTGTGTGATGGGTACCCAAAGTCCATTTGTGTGCCAGGGATAAATACTGATCTACTACCCAAGGCCCCATAGATTGCCTAGGAGTCCTCACTGACTCCCATATTCAGGGTGTCTGGATCAGTCCCATGCTGGCCTCGCAGCTATCAATCTGGGGTCCAAGAGCTCCCCCTTGTTCAGGGCAGCTGTTTCTGCGGGTGAAACCAGCCCAGTCTTGATCTCCCTCAGAATGGATATATTCTTAAGGAGGGAGCACAGCAATTTTTATAAATGAAAACTTTTATTAGGGGCTAGCTTACAGTTACAGAGATTTAGTCCACCAACATCATGGTGTACAATGTGAAGGCAGGCATGGTGTTAGAGAAGGAGCTGAGAGTTTTGCATGTTAATCCACAGGCAGCAGAAGGGATCCTTGTCTACACTTGGTATAGCTTTAGCATAAGAGACCTCAAAGCCCAACCCCACAGTGACACACTTCCTCCAACAAGGCCACCTTATGTCAACCATTTTTTCAAAACCACCACAGTAGTTTAAATCTCCCTCCCTCCCTCCCTCCCTCCCTCCCTCCCTCCCTCTCTCTCTCTCTCTCTCTCTCTCTCTCTCTCTCTCTCTCTCTCTCTCTCTCTCTCTCTCTCTCTCTCTCTCTCTCCCCCCCTCTCTCTCTGTATGATATGTATGTATACATGAGTGTGTATATGTTCATGTGCGAATGCAGATGCCTGTGTGTCATAGTATACACCAGGATTAAGTTAGAGGACAGCCTTGGGTAGTGTTCTTCATACTTCATTTTGTTTGACACAAGGCAGCCTGTTGACCACCACTGTCAAGTGCTGGCATTATAGATGTGTCCTGCAACATGCAGCTTTCCTAGGTTTGGGGATCTAAAATCAGGTCCCCACACTTGTGTGACAAACATTGACCCACTGAGTCATATCCCCATTCAGGGAGTTTTCTGTTTCTTACATTTTCCTAGGCACAATTCTCAGAAATAGCAAAGTCTAAGTTTCCTTACACATGGTTGGACCATGAAGTTGACAGATACTGCCAGGGGTTAGAAGTGCCAAGAAGGAGGAGATGTTTCTCTCACTGAAAATGAGCCCTATCATTCTTGTCTTTGTTATTGTTTCCTAGGAACCCATGTTTGGCCAAATGGGACTTAGACTGGAATCTGAGTTTGAGAAGAATTTCAAGGAAGTGTTCTGTTCAGGACACAAATGGAAACCATTAACTGATGTCACAGATGTTGCTGGTGTCCTGACACCATTCCTTTTCTGGCCATATCTTCCCACTTGAAGGAGCAGTGAGAGTCTTCTACTGACTCCATCTTCCCCAGAGAATTGCTCTGGGTCACATGGACACAGTTGCAACTGGGAGTCACACCTCCTGGTCTTGTGGTCCATCCCCCTGCCTCCAGCTACAACCAAGGGTCTATGCTGGAGCCTGTCTCCATCTGGCTTAGTCCCCCTTCCCTTGAGACATATATGTTGCTGCCCTTGTCCCTCCTCCTGAGAGCACTTCATAATTAACCATAATTCCAAGACTTCAATTTCTGTGGTGACACACTCCTGTATTTCCAGCCCTTGGAAGGCTGAGGCAGGAGGATACCTGCAAGTGTGATGCCATCCAGGGCTGCATTGTGAGTTTCAGTTACTCTGGGTTATAAAGTAAGATCCTGGTTCCAGCAAACAGTTCACCACATAAGACAAAAAGGCCTCAACTCTGGGTCTTTCTCTAGGAGCCTCATTCTAAGACGACAGTTCTAGAAGCAAAGCCTCAGGGTGGAATTCTAGAGTTGGGTCACTGTGAACAGGCCCTCATGTGTTTAGCCAGCACAGGGACCAAATGTTAGCCTGAAGAAAGGCACTAATGATTGTATGAGCCTCAAGCATATTGGATAGTGGGTGGAGATGATGGCATTTGGTGGCTCTGGGCACTTGGTGCTAATCGATTGACAGCGGTTATTGACGGGATTGGATGCAGAATCCTAAATTTATGGAAAGAGACACCCAGTCCTGCAGCTGTGTTTTCAGACAGCAGCAAAGGCTTGCTCCAGGCTGTTACACTCAGAAAGACAGAACTCCAGGGAAGACTGGATTCTAAGCTAGGAAGTCTCTTGTGCCAAAGTCAGGGTCCTGAAACTCAGACTGGGGAACTGAAATAGTTATTTGGGGAGAACTGTGAACCAGTTTCCCCTGAACCTACTTGCCTATGAAAGAATTCCTTCACTCTTTTTTGGAAGAAAGAGCCACCTTGTTACAAGAATTATTATAGACACAGAGGCCGATATTGGGGTTCAAACTGATCATCAGAAAAGCATAGCAGCTGCCCCAGTAGCTTCTAACCTCTACCTCATGCTCAATGGGCTGATCCATGAGCTCTTCACCAAGCCTCTCACTGTAACCTCTCCTCAGCTTGACTGGAGAATGAATGCCTCCTACTGAATACTAAAGACCCTGCTTCTATCTTTTATACCCCCCTAGTGCTGAAATTAAAGATGTGTAAACTCTTTTAGACTGATTCAATCTCGAGTATCCGTGGGTTGCCTTGAACTCAGTGAGATCCATCTACCTGTTAATCCTGAGACCTAGGATCAAATGTGTGTACCACCACCTCCTAGCTTCTGGCTGCTGGGATTAAAGGTGTGTGCCTGCCTTCTGTGACTTCTGGATGACTTTGCGTTCTGAATCCTCAGGCAGGCTTTAATAAGTTACAAATAATAGCCACTTCACCTCTGTCCCCGTCTTGCTTGAATGAAGACTGTGTGACCTTCCAGCAAGGCTCAAGTGGACAAACCCTGGATGGGCCTGGAAGCTGTGTGAGAGAGAGGCTACACACCAAAGGAATAGCAATCTCAGCAGACAGGAGGGGCAAGGATGCTTTGTTTTGGGGGTGGACAATGAGTAAAGAAAGCTGAAATACTAAACTAGCTAATGGAGTTATCATATCAATACTGATGTGTCCTTTTTTAAATTAAATGCTTTCTTCATTTTATATACCAACCACAATTCCCTCTCCCTCCCGTCCTCCTGCTCCCTTGCCAACTTCCCACCTCATCCCACCCCTATCCACTCCTCAGTAAGGGTAGTGTCTCCCATGGAGAGTCAACAAAGCCTGGCACATTCAAGTTGAGGCAGGACCAAGCCTGAGCAAGGCATCACACCATAGGGAATGGGTTCCAAAAAGCCAGTTCATGGACCAGGGATAGGTCCCTGTCCCACTGCTAGAGGTCTCTCAAATAGATCAAGCTACACAAGTGTCACCCACATGCAGAGGACCTAGCTTCCATGCAGGCTCCCCTGCTGCTAATATGTTCTGTGCCATAGAATCATATCCATCTGGTATTGGCCGAGGGTAATGATGTTCCCTGGTGGCTGCTGCAGGTTCAGCATAGCTTCAGGACATATTCATGAAATGGAAGGAGAGTTGCTGGATAGATGATAGCAGAGTAAGGGGACAGACAGAATTGAAACGGTGAGATGGCTCACTCTGTAGTACTGGAAATGACTGTCATACTCAGGGCCACTCAGAGGCATGGCCTTGATGAGGGGACAAGGAACACACTGCTGAGGCCATGAGCATCCTGGAGCAGCTCAGTGGCTGCTGTCTGTAGGATGGAATAATGGTAGGACTGTTTCACAGTCCTGACCTCCACAGTAGCGGTGGAAGCCTGAGGTTCCAGAATAACAGAGACCAGGTGGAAGCACACAGCTGCTGGAGCCAGATAAAGTGATTTCCTTAGAGAGACAGCTGGGGACCTTGTCTGTAGGAGTCTGCGGATAACAGCTAATGGGATAAATGTTCCTACAGTCAGGCCAGTCGGAAAGCCTGTAGGCTACTGTTCAGATATCATCCAAAGAGTTTTGGAAACAGATGGGCCAAGCACTTATTCAATTATTTTTTATCAATTAAAAACTCAGGAGCCAGGCCGGGCGTTGGTGGCGCACGCCTTTAATCCCAGCACTCGGGAGGCAGAGGCAGGCGGATCTCTGTGAGTTCGAGACCAGCCTGGACTACCAAGCGAGTTCCAGGACAACCTCCAAAGCCACAGAGAAACCCTGTCTCAAAAACAAAAAAAAAAAACAAAACAAAACAAAACAAAAAAAACCTCAGGAGCCAGATATCGGCGTAGGAACCTGAATGATCAGAGAAGCAGCCGAGAAGCAACTAGTGTCCTGTCTCTCATTCCTCTATCCAAAAAGGGCGGAGCCTTTCTCTCAGTCTCTCCCTACTTCTTCCTGTGTCTCTCTATATATCCTCGGTCCTCCAAAAACTCTATTGCTAATTTTGGTCAGCTAGTAGCTAGCTAGCTAGCTAAGCCCCCTGTGTTTCAATGTAAACTTAGTGTCAGTCTTCGGAGTGTCAGAGTGTGACCAAAATATTCCACAACAGATGGTGGAAGTCAGCTATCCCAATAAAAAGTTCAGATCCTTCTCATTATTTCCAATTTGAGCCAGTTGTAAATGGAACTCAGAACCCATCAAAGGAATGAGGCTCATTTCTCAGTAGAAAAAACCTTGTAAATGTATATACAGTGCTTCCCAGTTCTTCTCCCAAAGGGATCTCAGAACATCTATTCACATTGTCTCCTGTCAGGGAAAGGATTGTATGGCTTTTTCAGGGGATGCTGGGCACAGCATCTGAGCTGATGCTGAATTTTGGAAACCCAAGGTTCCTTCATTGTCTTCTGAGAGAGGAAGCTGTGAGGAAGTAAGTTAGTGTCCCTGTCACAATAGTCTACTGGATCTCCAGAGATACCCAGCCACCATTTGCCCTGTTCTTAGATGTATAATCGGGGTAGATCCAGCAGTTAGTTGAGATGTCATCTGTGAAATGACAAAGACTGTCTCAGAAAGACCAAGAAGAGGGCATGGTGGACACTGAAATTTCCCATGGGACAAATAGTGGAAAGCAGTATCCCAGCACAGTCCAGGGAATGACAGGATGCAAGGTTTGTTATCCCCATTGCACCTCCATTCAGTTCATTTCATTCCATCCATTCTTGATTCTGTTTAATCTTCTTAAGTGTTTCAAATCACAATCCAGTAAAAACTACATGTGATTGAGGAGACTCCAGGTCACCCCACGAGACTTCAGGGTGAGGGACGCAATGATTTGACTTCCAGTGAGATAGGATCTCCTTGGTGCTCACAAGCAGAGTGTAGGTCTTCAGGAAGAAAAATGGGCTTTTCCAGGAGGTGTAGATGAGCCAGATTCACAGTACCTACCTGACAATTTGAACCATGCATCTCCGTATAGGCCAAGAGCTCGTTTATGCTCATGGATTTTTATATATTAAGATTATATCATAACCCAGACTTCTCCTGGCAGTCCGAAGTGTTTCACAGTTCTTGAAAAGGATTTTTGGTTCCCATAAAAGGCAGTAAAATCCAGGTCTAAGGTCTACTACTTTCAAAAGCCACTTGGGGAGGGATGTTGTATTTGTTGTGCCCAAGTTGCAAAATCCCCAGAGACCACCAGGAAGACCCACCAAATTGCAAAAGCAAGGTTTTAATGATTGTTCATTCAACCATGACAGGGACCCTGTCTAGCTAGCTGTTGCCGCATCCTCCAGAGTGTGTGAAGTTCCCTGTCTACTGCTAGGTTTTATAGACATAAGTTACAGGATTACATCAGTAGGTATGGGTTGGTTTCTGATTGGTTGACATTTGGGAACAATTAAGAGAATTTCTCAAAGTTATATTTTGGCAAGAAATACTTGTGTATCAATTATTTTCATTGGTCAGTGCTGAGAGGGAACATTCTGTGGTTTCTATGGCATTGTCTTGTTACTTGCAGGTGACCTGTTGTTCATAGATTCCAATAGTTTTCAGAACTATATCCTGGAGACTACAGGGGAGATTTTGGTCTCCCCTGGAGTTTCTTTTGTGACCAAACAGTTCCCAGGAACCAAGTGTTTAGGAGGTTGGGGGCGGGGATCTGGAGTTTCTTTGTGTACAGTTTTGGTCCTAGGCTCTGGGAGGCCAGAGGATCTGGAGTTTCTTTGTGTCAGAGGCCTATGTGCCTTTTCTGTAGCCTGTCATGGCTGCTAAAGCAGGGGCTGAGTGAGTGTCTGGTCCCTTTATTTCTACATTGTTAGAAGTCTTTGAGTTTAGTTTACCCCTTTCAGTATTTTTAGCTAGAGCCCACTCTGGTCAGAAAGCTGTTACTGCTCTCTGACAGTAAGAGCACTGGGCACTCTATCAGAGGACTCAGGGTCCATTCCCAGCACTGGTTTACAACTGTCTGCAAGCCCAGTTCCAGGGCATCTGATACCTTCATAAAGACATAAATGCAGGCAAAACACCAATGCACAGAAAAGACAAAGAAAAAAATCACTGTTTAAAATGGAAAAGAAAAGCTGGGCAGTGGTGGCTCATGCATTTACTCCCAGCAGCCTTTAATCCCAGCACTTGGGAGACAGAGGCTCCATGAGTTCCAGGACAGCTAGGAGTACCCAGAGCAATCCTGTCTCGAAAAACAAAAACAAAAACAAAAAAGAAAGGAAAAAGAAAATAAGAGAATCTCTCAGTCAGGGTTTCTATTGCTGCAATAAAACTCCATGCCTTCTTATAGAACCCATGACCAACAGCCCAGGGATGGGATCAACCACAATGTTCTGGGCCCTCCTGAATTAATCACTAATTAAGAAAGTCTTGAGCTGGGCGTTGGTGGCGCACGCCTTTAATCCCAGCACTCGGGAGGCAGAGGCAGGTGGATCTCTGTGAGTTCGAGGCCAGCCTGGTCTACAGATCGAGTTCCAGGACAGCCTCCAAAGCTACAGAGAAACCCTGTCTCGAAAAACCAAAAAAAGAAAAAAAAAAAAAAAGAAAATCCTGAATCTCATGGAGGCATTTTCTCAATTGGAATTCCTCCTTTCTGATGACTCCTTTATGTTTCAAGTTGACATGAAACCAGCCAGCACAGACTGGGTGGTGGTGGTACATGCCTTTAATCCCATCACTTAGGTGGGAGAGGCTGGTATACCTATGAGTTCAAGGCCAGCCTGAACGCAGTGAGTTCAAGGACAGTCAGAACTACACAGAGAAACCCTGTTTTGTAAAACAAACAAGCCAATAGACTAGCAAACGTGGAAAGGTAAGTCAACAGTTCTTTCCTTGCTGTGTGGTGTCCACATGGCCATCTCAGTGGTGGGAGACTGTGGAGGAAAGGCATGTGTGACGTCAACGAGCCGCAGACTCTCAGGATCTCCCACCTAGACCCAGGACACAGGGACTCTCTGTCCTTGTCCACTTGACGACACAAAAGCTAAACTGAAGGGCTATGGCGATGCTGCAGACTAGAGGAAGGGACTCCCCGGACATGAGGCCCTGGACCAGCATCCTGCCTTCTCTGGGCTTCTTCAAAGGTGTTTCTCAGGGATAGTCCTCAGATTTCAGGAGATGGCCAGGTGGACCTCCTGTGTGCCCTTATCCATGACCTCTTCCTTGTCTGCCTTGGAATCTCTTCTGGTTCACACTCCCAGTAGAAACATTCACGTTCCCTCCTCCATCTCCCCAGCATCTCACAAACTTCCTGTGACATCCAATCTCCACAAACCCTTAGCTTACTCATGAGGGTCTAGGCAGGGATCTGATTGTTAGAGGTGTTTAATGATCATTCCTGGTGTCAACATCTTGAACTAAAACTTCTGAAAGGAGGGCATTTCTGTGAAGGATCCCTTGTTTGGTTTGATTTGGGTGGGCCGGATTCTCTTCTAGACTTTTAAGATAGGAAGACACAGGCCTTTGTTAGGGATCTTGAGCTGGAAAGACACACCTTTAATCTGGGCTACGCCCTTTGCTGGAAGCACCCGGAAGAGGGAAGCTTTTGGTTTTCACCTGCTTGCTGGTCACGCTAGCACATCCATTTCTTTATTGGCATTACAACATGCTTCTTCTGCATTCCAGTGTATACTAAAGACCAGCAGAGACATCCTGCCTTGTGGACTGAACAACTACTGGATTCTTGGACTTTCCATTCTTGGCCGGTCATTGTTGCATTAGTGGACTGCAGCCTGTAAGTCATTCTAGTAAAGCCCTTTGTATATAGAGTGACTAATCTGTAAGCTCTGTTACTCTAGGGAACCCTAACTAATATGGGGGTGTTAGCCTCAGTCTCAGCACAGTCTCTAAGAGTACAAATGTTGCTACCCAAACTCCACCAGGCCTGGGGGTAATTGCACCATGATCATGGAATTGCAAGGGCTTCCTGCCTCTGCACTCACCTGGTTCACAGGTAGAAGGAACATGAAAAAAAGACAGGTTTAGGCTTAAACAGGGTTAGGGACTCAGAGCCCCAACTCAATCAAGCCTTGGTTCTAAACCATCTGACAGACAGGAGAAATGAAGAGACGGGATGGGGATCCAAATACCATCTGGGGCTAGGGATGGCTCAGCAGTTGAGTGCATTCTGCTCTTACAGAGGACCTGGGTCTGCTTCCCAGCACCCACATCTGGCAACTCACAACTGCCTCCAACTCCAGCTCCAGGGATCCCGCACTGTCTTCTGGTATCATCAGCCACTGCACTCATGTGCACATACCCATACAGAAACATACACATCCTTTAAAACATAAAATCATGTCAGAATGCTCTATTCCTGGTAGAAGTAGAATTGGCTAAGACGTGAGTCTATGAAAGGCGCCCTGAACTCTAAACCCTGGCCTGGCCTCAGGCTCTGCTGCCAGCCATGCCCACTCCAGCCCCACGCCAGCCTGTCCCTGTGCATTTAAGCCAATCGATGAGAATAGAGCCATGGTCTGTGCAGGCAAGAAGCCCGCTGGGAGACCTGACAGGGTGCAGCCTCACCCCAGTCCTCCAAGCTCCTGAGAGAAAGTCTTCCCAGAAGGAGGAGAGAGAGGGAGCTCATGTGTCCTCATGACCCTGGGGGCTTCCTAGAAGGACTCCCTGCAGGTGTCTGCCCATCTCTCTCAGGCCCACATCTCAGGAGGTGGATAAGTTCTTCCTCCCTGGTGGCCACTGTGGCAGCTTCCTCCACCCTCAGAGGAGTTCTAGGCTGGGATGGGAACTCCTCAGAGACAATGCTCTCCCCAGGTGTCTTTCAAGCTGGGGCGTCTCCCTCACAACTGCACTTCTCTTCAGGTCTGAGGGAAAGCTTCTCTTGGTCAGGGTCCAGCTCTGGGTTCTCCTGCTAGCCTGAGAGATAACCTGGAATTGTTTGCCCCTCCCTCCCCATCTATATCACAGGGAAACCACTTCAACAGGGACGAGACAACAAATTGGGATTACTGCTAACCCCAGGCAAACTCCTCCTCTAGACATGGGAGTAGTTGAAAACAGTTTGGGTTTGAGTTTTGTTTTTGTTTTTTGTTTTTTTGTCTTTGCCTAAATAAGGCACTCCCAGGAACTGGCTCTTCTTGTTACTAGTGTGCCCTTAGCAAACCACTAAGTCCCCTTTCTCTGCCTTTTTTGCAAGCACATTTGGGGTGTGTGGGGGGAGGGGAGGACAGTATCTCACAATAGCACATTTGAGATTAGAGAAATACTTTCGTTTTTTCTTTTCCCTGTCAGGGCGGAGCCCTCCCTGCTGAGTTGGACAGAGTCCTCCCTTGAGTCAGTGCTCAGGCTGACTTCCTGCTCTCAGCTGTGGGCCACAATACACAGTCTGGAAGCCTGTGAGGAGACCCAGGATCAGAGCTCTCCCTCCCAGGCCCCTGGCAGGAGTTGCAAGATGAAAAATAGCAGCTACAGGTTATCACCAGGTGGGTCTCTCTCCCTCTGTAACTTTGCCCTCTGACAACATGGGTGATTTCATGTCTTGAGTTCAGTGGCTGCAGCTTCAGTCAGGCAAACCCCTGGACATGAGGGAGCTCTGAACTGTAGTTAGAGAGGACAGACAAGAGAGAGGGAAGAGAGAGAGAGAGAGAGAGAGAGAGAGAGAGAGAGAGACAGAGACAGAGACAGAGACAGAGACAGAGACAGAGACAGAGACAGACAGAGAGAGAGACAGAGAGAGAGACAGAGAGAGACAGAGAGAGAGACAGAGAGAGAGAGACAGAGAGAGACAGAGAAAGACAGAGAGAGAGAGAGTCAAAGAGTGACAGAGAGAGACAGAGACAGACACACAGAGAGAGACAGAGAGGCAGAGAACACAGACAGACAGACAGAGAACATCTGTCATTTTTAAATCTCAGTAAGATACCTGCGGGCAAGGCCAGCTTGCCATTATACACACAGTCACAACTTCCTTGCTTGTCACCACTGTCAGCTGTCAGAAGGAGACTCTGGTCACAGCTGTCAGGGATTCCTGGGGACCTCTTTGATTTGGTTCTGTTGTTTCCTCATGAACCCTGGGTATTGTCAGCCCCTCTGCTCTCTCTGCTTTCACTAAGTCACCTCAGGGAAGAAGATCAAACAGCAGAGGCTCAGGGTAAACAGCTGCCCCTGCCCGATCATGGTCTCCTACCTGTCAGGCAGGACTTGTCACCTAGGAAGCTGTGCCCAGGCTCACTCCTGCTCTGAGCTCCCACTCTCATTTCCTGATCCGAGGGAGGAATGGCCCTTGGTAGCAAAGGTCAGGGCAAGCTGCAGGATTTTATTTTCACTTTAGTGTCCTGTTCTAGGCCCATGTCAGCTCTGACAAGGAGATAGTAGTGTCTCTGCAAAGGAAGTCAGATGTTATTTCCCAGGACTGCAGTTGAACCCAGGGCCTTGAATATGCTTGACTATATATCTCTATGTATTTTAAAATCAAGGTTTGCTAAGTGTCTCAGACTGACCTTGAACTTGTGATCCTGTTTTGGTCTTCTGAGTGACTGGGTTATAGTCCTGCACAACAGAATGTGGTTTAGAAGTTTTAAACCTTGTGGATAGAGAAAGGATGGAACCACTTTAACTGTCTGCCATGCACATTCTCCACAGCTCCTGGTCTTGAGTTCAAGCTTCCTTCCTTTTTTCCCCAGTTTTTCAAGACAGGGTTTCTCAGTAGCTTTGGAGGCTGTCCTGGAACTTACCCTGTAGACCAGGCTGGCCTTGAACTCACAGAGATCCTCCTGTCTCTGCCTCCTGAGTGCTGGGATTAAATGCGTGTGCCACCAATGCCCGGCCTCTCTCTCTCTCTCTCTCTCTCTCTCTCTCTCTCTCTCTCTCTCTCTCTCTCTCTCTCTCTCTCTCTCTCTCTCCTTCCTTCCTTCCTTCCTTCCTTCCTTCCTTCTTTCTTTCTTTCTTTCTTTCTTTCTTTCTTTCTTTCTTTCTTTCTTTCTTTCTTTCTTTTAATACAGGCTCTCTTGGTCTTTATTATATAGTCTAGGCTGTTCTGAAACTTGTTATATAGATCAGGCTGACTGGGACTCACAACAGAGTTCTACCTGCTTCTGCCTCCCCAGTACTGGATTAAAGATATGCACCACCATGCCTGGATCGTCTTCATCTTCCAAAACATATTAATCTGTGTGTGTGTGTGTGTGTGTGTGTGTGTGTGTGTGTGTGTTTGTGTGTGTGAGAGAGAGAGGGATTGAGGGGGGAGGGAGGGAGGGAGGGAGGAAGGAGGGAGGGAGGAAGGGAGGGAGGGAGGAGGGGTGTCAGAGAGACTGAGCAGGAGAGAAAAGGAAGGTGCCTTTGGAGGCCAAAAGAGGGTGTCAGATCCCCTGTAGTTGAGTTACAGATGGTTCTAAGCTGCCAGACAATTGAACTACTGTCATTTTGATTTGGATGAGCAGCCAGTACTCTTTAACTGCTGACCCATCTCTCCAGCCTCTTTATCTTTTCTGACGTTTTTCTGTGCATAACTTGTTTTCATAAATACATAGCGTGTATTTCCATCTTTTAATATTGTTCCGTGTTTTGAGCAGCAGACTGACTATTTTAAAGTAGAAGCCTTCTTTAGTGAAGTCCTCACCATAATACCTGTACATTTATATTATTCTTTTTAATAGTTACCCTCTATTCAGAGGACTGTTATATGAACCGAGAGATTGATCAAACTAGCTCTTGTAGACCAGGCTGGTCTCAAACTCACAGAGATCTGCCTGTCTCTGCCTCTCGAGTGCTGGGATTAAAGGTGTGTGCCACCACCGCCTGGGCGAGATTGGCGATTTTTTATATTTTATTCCTGTGTGTGTCAGCTGTGTGTACCATGGATTTAGGTACAATGTAGAGGGTTGGTTCTTCCCTTCTACCTTGTGGTTTCTGGGGTTGCTGGATCCTTTAACAGCTGTGCCACCTTGCCAGTCCTTACCATAGGCTTTAAACCAGTCTCTTCTGATGGACTTTTACTGTCACCAACATGCTGTAAGAACAGTGACCGTGTAATTCATTTTGTTTAATTTCACTATGCTTCATTAGTCTTGTGCCTGAAACAAATGAAATGGAGTGACTGAGTCAAAGGGAATTAGTAATCATTTGCTCATAGATGTTGCTAAATGGCCTGCGAGGAGGCAGATCAAGGCACTTCTCAACAGCAAATGAGATAGGAGTCTTCCCTCTCTCAGTCAAAGAATGCAGAGGCCACAGAGATGTGTGTTCATTTGCTTTCTCCCTCTTCAGTGGGGAATGGGCTGCTTTTCCTGTGCACTGGCTGGTAAATTCTCTCTCCTACCACTGGTTTAGTCTTCACTAACCTTAATCAGGTGTTATCCCTTCTTCCGCGCATTTGCTAAATATCCCGGGGAACTGTGGGATATGCTGCTTCCTGTGTGGATACATTGCACTGTGTGTTTGCTGAATTTTGTCCTCCACAAAGCTAAAATTAGAATTTTAGTATTGATCTTGTAAGAAAGAAACATCTGCAAATAAAGCGGTATCAGAAGGCACTGACTGACTGAAGCCACAGTCTATTTGCATGGCAACTTTGGGGCTTGTGTTTCTTCTTCTCAGTACCTAGTACCTGTTATGAGTGAGAAATGGAACAGAGAGGACAAAAAGAGGAAGTAGAGATGATCCCACTCAACTCGGTTAGGTTGCCCATCATCTCCTCTCCCTATTTGCCCAAATGCTCAAAGCGGGAGACAAGAGGACCATCTCTGGCTGACATCTTTAGTAAAATAGAGCAGATAGACAGGTCCTGTTCCATGGTCATGTAGCACACAGTGGTGGTCACTAGAGTGAGAATCAGCACTGTTTTATCAAAGCCAAACTTATCTGCCAAAGCCTTCTGGTTTTGCTTTGTTTTTTATAAATTAGAGGTAAAATATTTGTCATTATGTACCCAACATTCCACCTGCAAGAAAGACTTAAAATCTGAGGAGTAAAATGTCCCTAGTGTTAAAGGAATGACCCCCAGAGAGAGGAGGGGGCATGCGTACCTGCAAAGGGAGACAGAAGTAATCCTCTTTTTCAGTTCCGAGAAATTGCAGAGAGCACGATGCAGATTTCAGTGCTGCCTTGCTTCCTGTGACATGTGGTGACGCGAAGGGAATGCTGCACAAGGATAAATTCAAACAAGGTGGGTTTCATGCTTTTTAATTTGCAACTGCTAAATAAAAAAAATCACAAGCAATAATGGGTTACTTAAGGAATTGGAGGTGTGTGCCTTGAAGACAGGAAGGGATCCTAATATGCTATTTCCAAACCTGGAGAAACCATACCTAATAGAAGCTCACAACATGAATGCAGCCATGAGATGCCCAGGGGACCAGAGAGAAGCCCATGAACTTCCATCCAGAGATGGAAACGACTGCATGTTTTCCGTCCTGTCAGCCTCTGTCTTGTCTTCATATCCCTGGGTCATTAGCACCCTGGGAGGGCACTTGTAGCGGTGAAACCATCACAGGATTGAGAATCAGAGAACCCGAGTCCCAGACTCAGCTTTGCCAAGCCAGGTGTCTCATTCTGGTGGGGGAAGGGCTTTCTGAGCATGAAATTTCTCATTTTTAAGTAGAGGACAAGAAGACAGAGCCTGACCCATGGCATATCCATGAGGATTAATTTATACTGTTGAGAGGACAGAGTCTGCAATGATATGCCAAAACAACTGTGATATGATGGACTTCATCTCAGATCTCTCTCATTATGAACCTGTGATTGACAGTTGACAGAAATACATTGTCACTATTTGTAACAGCTTTACTGAATTATAATTCATATACCATATAATTTAACATGTAGTCTACGATCAACGAAGTTTTCTTCTTTGATGCATCATAAAAAATTACCATGAGAACATATTTGTCTATTGCCCTACTGAGCATTCACCCACCTCATTCCTGATCTATAAATCTGCCTACTTTGCACATTTCATACATATGATGTCGTATGATATGTGCCATTTATGACTGCTTGCTTTCACTCAACATGATGATTTCATACCTGTCTGTGTAGTTTATACAATATTATTTTTAATTGCCAAATAAAATGATATTTCATTTTATGGCCCTATCACATTTTCTTTATTAATTCATCTTGGTTTTTTTTGTTTTTTGTTTTTTTTTTTGTTTTTTGAGACAGGATTTCTCTGTGTAACAGCTCTGGCTGTCCTGGAAATCATTCTGTAGACCAGGCTATCCTTGAACTCACAGAGATCTACCTGTCTCTGCCTCCCGAGTGCTGGGATTAAAGTCATGTGCTACCACCAACTATCCAGTTTGTATTGTTTCTACGTTTGGCTATAATGAATAATGCTGCTTTGAGAATTCGAGGACAACATGTGTAGCAATATCAACACTCAGTTTGCAGCACAACCACAGTAGTGGATTGCTAGGTCATGGTGGTTATGTGTTGAACTCTGTAAAGAATCGCTCAAATGGTATTGATAGTGGCTACACTGTTTTACATTCGCATCAGCAATGCAGGAGACCTCCAACTTTCCTATATCAATGGCTGTTATTCCTTGTTGTTTTATTATTATGGTCATCCTGGTGGGATATGAAAGGGTATTGTTGTGATTTTGTTTGTATTTTCGTAATAATGAAGATGCCAAACATAGGACTAGGTTTGTTTGTTTGTTTGTTTTAAAAAACATAATCTAGCTGGGTAGTGGTGGTGTATGCCTTTAATCCCAACACTTGGGAGGCAGAGGCAGGTGGATCTCTATGAGTTCAAGGCCAGACTCCAATGTCACTGAGAAACGCTGTCTCAAACTCCCCATCCAACCTCCCCCCAAAAATCCCATAATCTGAATTTCTGCTGAGTAATATGTCATTTCTGTTTAAATGGTAGGGATGGGCAAGCTTCTGTTCAACAGTCTCATTCACTTGGGTAGACAATGACATCACAGGACTCCCCAGCTGCAGACACCAGCTGTAGCCTCAGGTCTAAGCTCAGGACCCCATCTCCACCTTGCCTGGGGCCTCCTGACACTCTGGTTGTTCTCCAGCCCGAGAGTCAACATCTGGTTGAAATCCACTCACTCTGTGCAGTCACTACTAGCTGGCCCTTTTCTAGGTGACCCTGAAGTAGTTTTGAAACGTTTCTGTGGGTGGTGATTGCCATGTTCTTCATGCATGAAGATCAAATAGACATGCATGGCATCAGCAAAGCGCTTTAGGGAACTCCGGGGCTGAACTGGGGCTCCTGAAGCCAGAAAGGAGACCCGACTCTTCTGCTGTTGACTCTGAGCACTGTTTGGGTGTCTCCAGCTCCAGTGTGGAGAGAGGTCATGAATCTGAGCTCTAGGGACAAAGCAGGCTTACAAGCAGCCTACTGTGGTCTTACAGGGACATATGTGGTCTTACAGGGATATCTGTGAAGTCTATACAGAGTGAAGATGGGAACTGGTTCTCACCCCCTGAATTTGAAATCCTGGGAGGCCTCGGAAGATCAAAGAGATGGAAATCAAGTCTGCGTTGCTACAATTGCCCCCTGAAATTACTCATCCAGGTATTGTAGTGTTGGGGAGGGGGGTGTTAGTGCTTCTTGCACTGTTTACAAATCAAATAGGTAGCCGGGCCTTGGTGGCACACGCCTTTAATCCCAGCACTCGGGAGGCAGAGGCAGGCGGATCTCTGTGAGTTTGAGGCCAGCCTGGTCTACAAGAGCTAGTTCCAGGACAGCCTCCAAAGCCACAGAGAAACCCTGTCTCGAAAAAACAAAAAAAAAAACAAAAAACAAAAACAAAAACAAAAAAAACAAAAAAAAAAAAACAAATCAAATAGGTATGGAATTTGGGAAAGCCCTGATGCCAAATGACATTTTCCTGTCACTTAGGAGAGAAGCAGCCCACATTCATAATCTCATTGCTGGGAGGTGGTGGTATTGGCAAATGATAGATAGTGAATCTCTGAGGAGGGAATGCCATTCAGGATTGGTGTTCTTGCAGAGAAATTTCTGCATTGAGCCGAAGGAAGAGTTGACTGTCAGACAAGTGGAAGAGAATCTAGGGAAAGCACATGCAAGCAGCTGCTGCAAAGGCAGTTGTGTGCATATGGGGGATGAGTTGTGTGTATGGCATAAACCATCAATTTATGTTGTTCATGCAGGAATTTAATGCCACCAAAATCACCTCAAATTCATAATGTGAACAAGGACTCAGTGATGTCCTTGAGGGTAGAAACGGCAGTTGAAATACATAGTCATCATCATTGTCATCATTATTTGGTGTGCAATGTTTGAACCCAGCGTTTCTAAGCTAAAGAAGACATCAACCCTATACTAACTCCACCCTATGGTTATACTGTGATTGCTGTGTTACTGTGGTAAATACTATGATCAAAAGCAACTTGGTGAAGGAAAGGGTTTATTTGGCTTACAGGCTGCACTGCATTATGGAGGGAAGCCAAGACAAAAAACACAAGTCACAAACTTGGAGGCAGGGACTGAAGCAGAAACCACAGAAGATCAGTGCCCGCTGGCTTGCACCTTGGCTCATGTTAAACTGCCTTTCTTACTCAGCTTAGGCCAACCTTAACTGGGATGGTACTACCCACAGTGGGCTTGGACTTTCTATATCAATCCACAATCAATAAAATGCCCCCATATACATGCCTATAGATTATCTGAGACAGACATTTCTTCAACTGACATTCACTCTTCTTTGGTATGTCAAGCTGACAACCAAACTAACCAGGACACATCTGTAATGTTATTAGAAACAGACTGTCCTAGACCTGATTTCATCATCTCCCGATCCAGAAAGCCAGCCTTTCTCCTATTAGTCTTAGCTCAGGTATCTCACCCCTTCCTGACCCTTCTTAAACTGTTTGAGATTGGTTCGCTGTGCTTGCTGGTGGTGGTGGTGCATACCTTTAATCCAAGCAATCCTGAAGCAGAGGCAGGTGTGTCTCTGAGTTCAAGGCCAGCCTGCTCTACACTGCAAGTAGGATAGTCAGGGTTACACAGAGGAAACCCTGTTTTGAGAGAGAGAGAGAGAGAGAGAGAGAGAGAGAGAGAGAGAGAGAGAGAGAGAGGGAGGGAGGGAGGGAGGGAGGGAGGGAGGGAGGGAGATGCTTTCCCCATGAGCTTTCTCCTCTATCCCCCCACAGTCGGGTTTTCTGTCTTTGTGTTCTCCAAATTCATCAGAGTATGTGACACCCTAGATGCATGCAGCAAGTGTGTGTTGACTAGCTAGACCTGGTATGGAAAGTCGAGCTGAACTGTGTCAGGTGCCAACAGAGAACATGTGGTGGTTGAATCAGTGACAGTGAGAGAAATTTCTCAGGACTTAAGGAAGAGGGATATAAGGAGGTCTTTCCGGCTTCCACGCTCCGGAGTCTCTAAGTTGTGGGTGCTGAGAGGGAATTGTAGTCACACGACGTGGATCTAGGCAGAACTTCTGGGAGGAGCTGGGCAATGCCAGACTCACACCACTGAAGTACAGATAACTACATACTTGGGTCCTTCTATCTTGCAGAGAAAGTTTCTACCCAATTCTCCAAGAATATATGGCAAGAGAAAAAAGGTAAGTTCTCAACATGTGATTTTACACACCAAGCCTCTTATTTCATGGTGTCTCGTTTGGGCTGTCAACTTCAGCCTTCCTCCACTTCCCATTGCTTCCTCCACTTTTTTGTTTTCTTGTTTCATCGTATGTCCTCATTCATGCTACTGCATTGTGTGTAAGGCTAGGTCTTTCTTCAGCTTTGACTCCTTTGAGTTGAAGATGATAGAGAACCACCAATACAGACTTCATAGACTAAAAGATATGTCAGAAGCTGTGTTTGTGGGGCTGTGATTGAAGCCAGCCGAGCAACCCCGTATTCATGCTTGAGAGGGGGTGTGTGGATGAGGAAAGCCTAGTTAAAACGGGTTAAGAACAGAGACCGGACAGCTCTCAGGAGGGCAGATTCAATCCATACTGAATGTGCCCTAGTTTATCCTTTCCTGATCTTACTTATACAACCTACAGTGAGGACAAAATGGTAGAAGACTTCTGTTATCATGTATAAGGGGCAAAGGTTTATTTCCCTTAATCCTCCAGGTATTTTGTAGCCACACCTGCCATCTGGCCTTCAGGGTTGACAGTAAATGCACCTGGGCCCAGGTCTATTGTTATTTAGATAAGAGACATCTACTGCCATGACCAAGACATCCTATAACCACCAAGCTACAGACTTAAGGACATTTTTAAACTCTCTGACCATTAGTCAAAATGTAATGGACTCCTTTTCATGGGTCTTAACTAAGTTATCACTCCAAACTAGGGTTTATAGTTCACTGAGAATTTGAACTTCAGGCTTACATATTATTTGTCATTTGCATTATTGTCTGGCTGATTTGAACTCTAAACCACTTGGATGTTTCATCCACTCAGTTTTCTAGAAGGAAACTACCTCATAACCTGTTCAATGAATACTTAAAGCTCATTGCCTCTACCTTCCCCTAAATGCTAAGAGTATCTTGTACTGGATCACTCAAATGAGGTAGAAATGTCCAACCCACACAACCATCCTTATTCTGGGGTGCAGTGCTTCATAGCACAAGGGACTCTTCTTGCCTCTTATTTTGAGTCTCTGTTTCTAAGAACAGAATTCCCAGAAAAACAGAAGCCAAGTTCCATTTCCACTTTCATAAGTCTCTCAGGGCCTCTTCATCTGCTCAGAGCCATGGATTCTGGGAACTTCCATGTCACTGTCAGCATCACACGACAACTTCCCAGCTCATGCAGGACCATGATGGTGATGACTGATGTGTGTCAGACAGTCTGGTATGGTCACCAGAACCATCATTTCTGTATGCTGACATCTGCATTGAGATACCTGGATTCTCTTTCCAATCGAAGTAATATTTACTCATCTGTGTAATGCACAATTAACAAGTGCACACTGAACATCCAAGGACTGTAGAGAAGCTAGAAACAGTAGCCCCGAGGGACATCAAGGACTGTGTCAAAGTCATTGTCCCATTAAAGGAAAACAAATAGTGTGAAGTGGATTCCAGGACAGTGGACAGTGGCAGAACCCTCTCTTAGGTGATTGTACCCCAGGTCATCCTTTTTTTGTTGTTTTGGTTTTTGTTTTCGAAACAGGGTTTCTCTGTATTGTTTTGAAGGCTGTCCTGAAACTCGCTCTGTAGACCAGGCTGGCCTCGAACTCACAGAGATCCGCCTGCCTCTGCCTCTGCCTCCTGATAAAGGCATGCGCCACCAACACCCGGCTCCCAGATCATTCTTGCTCTAGCACATGTCCCTGGACTGGAGTTAAGAGCTGAGACTACCTGGGTCACAGAAAGGAAGGGTGACAAGTCATTCCAGTGCATGTGTTAAAGGCAATGTGATTTTCAGTGTTGATCTTAACATTGCACTCTGTTTGGCATCTCTTTGAGTTTTGAAGAGAGAGGAGAGATTCGTCAAGAGGAAGAGCTGCAGCCCTGGGTTCGTAGTTGTGTTCATTTGATTTTCAGGGGGAGCTTCAGAAGGTCATGAATTTCCTCTCTGGGATCACTTGGACTCCAGGACTCTGAGCCTTATAGGTTCCAGAATAGGATTGTCTTGTCTAATGGCAGCTCCTCTGCAGCAGGGGTACTGGTGGTCACAGCTGATACATCGTGGGTGGCCAAATTTAAAGAAAATGGCTGAGAGCCTTAAATGTTCTAGGACTGGTAGTCTTTAGAAAATAGATCGCGCCTCCTTGTATGAGTCCACCAGGGTTCTTTGGGTGAGCAGGTCCAGTAAGGAGAACTTGCTTTGGTACAAAAAAACAAAACAAACAAACAAACAAACAAAAAACACCTCTTTTTCTCCTAGTAGATGCATAGGTCCATAAAAATAGGTTGGTGGGGGCGGGGTGGGGGGCAGGTATTCTAAGAGAAACACTTTAGACAGAATGACCTAAACCAATATTTTCAATCAAAGTATGCAAGAGTAAGAGTCCTCTGTCAGCAAATTCTGGGTTCACAAGGCTGAATTGAAAATGAGACTGAGAAGCACATTTAATTGATCAGGATGCAAAGTCCTTAGTGAGAGACTACACCTAAAATGTCTCCTTTAATTTTGCCTTGCATTAGCCTCTAACTTGTTTGGGTGTGAATGTCAAGCACTTGAGCTGTTCCTACCCACAAGCCTCTAAATAATTAAATTTTATCTAGGCAAGATGGCACATGACTGGAATCCCAGTATATAGAATGTGGAAGCATAAGGATAGGGAGTTCAAGTCAAGCCTTGGCTATATAGTCATTCCAAGGCCAGCCTGGGCTAAAGCAAGACATACCTCAAAAATAAGATTACTGCTGGTGATGATGAAAACCAATTTAAACAACTATCATTTGACTCCTTGAATGAATAACAAATTCAAATTTGATATTTAACATTGTTACTCAAATTTCCTCTTTCAGCAAAGAACACAAAATATATACAGTTCCCCAGCTGACCCTCGTATAAGTACCAACTACTAACTACAACTCCAGAAAAGCCTGGTCCTTATCCTTGCCAGTGTCATAGTTCCCTGTCCCCTGAAGGGGCTCAATGCCAGTGGGTATTACCAGAACTGTCAATAACCCTGGCAGGGGGGGCCAGACGGAGTGTTAGGGCCAGAAGCATCCTACCAAGTGTTTCTCCATGTGTTCTCATGCCCTCATTTACCTAAAGGTGAGGGTGGGAGACAAAGCTCTAGATCTCTGGGGTCCCCGGGACAGAGGCCAGAGTGGCAGTGGGAATGGCTGTCTGTGGATGAAGGGTGAGGAGCAAATACGGGGAGGGGGACAGTTTTGTTCCTGCAGTTTACATTCCATGCTGTTTCTAAATATCCCAGGAATAGGCATCCATGCCCTTGCAGACTCATGCAAAGGCCACGCCTTGAGGATTGCCACAGTGGTGGCTCTGTGAGGTCTCTTCTCCCAGTGATGTAAATCTTCTACTCTACATGCAGAACTCAGATGAATGTGAGGTGTGCCGGAATGGGGGAACACTCTTCTGCTGTGATACTTGCTCCAGAGCCTTCCATGAGGAGTGTCACATCCCAATGGTGGAGGCTGAGATGTGAGTGAGATGTCCCTGCTCTGTCTCTTCCTTTCCTTGTCAGACACGTTACCCTTGGAGATTGTTGGCTGGTTCAAGATGTTGTCAGCAAGAGGTTGATGTTCTGTGTTAGGGGAAGCTTCTCTTCTGATACAAAGTCTGGGCCCTTTCCCTATACTCTACTGCTGTCTTTTCCTCAAAGTTGTTCACCGGAGCCTCTTGTCCAAAGCATTGAGAGTGGCATATGCCAAGTTCTTCTCTTATGTACTTCTTCATGAAAGAAGGAAACATGAGTGCTTTGTGCAGTTCACCAGGTTATAGTGGACCAATTGAGGTCCAAGGTTCCCAGAATTTGTGGAAGACCATTTTCTGTGTACAGACCTGATACCCTGGTCTCTCTGTGCTACGAGAAATCTCTGTTGGGAAATGTGGATCCCACCGCTCACCATAAATCCTTTTTCCAAGGACTGGCTCTTGTCATGACCCTGATGGGAGTACCAGTAGCTTCAGATCCTACATGGGCTCCCTCAGAGCCTGGGGACCTCTTCCCCAGATGAGACTGTCAGCCATTCCTTAAAGCACAGAGGCAGGCACAAAACTGTGGCTGTTTTCAACTCTTGGCCCTGCTCATCCCATGTCCAACCTTTCAGAACACCGTGGAGTTGCATCTTCTGTAGGATACAGTCCTTAGGAAGCCAACAGAGTCTTCAAGAATCTGAGATACTGCAGAGGCAGATGGTGCCCCAGGAACAGTTGGTGAGTTCCTATGAACCCCAATCTTTCTCCTTTCCCCTGGATGAGCATAAACAGTTTTGGAGCCTGAAGAAAGTGCCCAAAGGGAGCCTGCTCCTCCAAGTGACACTCCATCATGCTGCTGTCACAGCATAACCCATTGACACAAAAACTAAAGTCTGTAACCAAGAGACACTCAAGTTGGTGAAACTTCCAGATGGGTTTGAGTGGTTCCTTTCTCCTGGGCATGCGTATGGACTCTGCCTTTCTAAGTCACCTTGACTAAGTCTCCTTCTTCTTGCAGAAGTGTGAGTTTGTCCTGTTGAGCGTCTATTGCTGTTCTGAGAGCTCCTTTTTTTCCAAGATTCCTTATTACTATTATGTGAGTATTGGCTGCCATGATGTCATGTGACTATGAGAGGCACTTGTGGGATTGTGATCAAATCCCCCAGGGCCACAGGCTCTGTTTTTTTCTGCTGGACTTTCTCAGGTCTTGGGGAAGGTAAATGCTGAATCTTACCAGTCACTGTCTCAGAATTGCTATTTCTGTTACTAGTTTAGAGAGACATCTATGATTGTAAAGAAACCTATGTGGTTGGACTTGATCAAGAAAAAGCTGAGAGAGAGAGGCTACTCCCTTGTGGAAGAGTTTGTGCAAGACATGAGACTCATCTTCCACAATCACAGGACCACATTCAAGGTCAGCATCCCTCCCTGCCTGCATCTCATCCTCTTTCCACTGGGTCACTCTTCCCTCAATTTCTGATGCCTGGAAAGTCTAGTTTCGCACATCTTCCTGTAATAATGTTTCATAAGCAAGAAGACTGAGATGCCAGATACAGTGGTGTATGCCTGTGATCACAGCCTTCAAAGGGCAGAGGTAGGAGGATTGTCTTGTGTTCAAAGCCTGCCTTGTTTACAGTATAAGACCCTATCTCAAACAAACAAGCAAACCCAACAATGCAGGAACCTGTAAAGTGAGGTGTTTTGTCTTGTGTTTCAGTTTATGATCTACCAGGTGCCTTGACACAATAGAGTTCCCCACCATGAAACGGCTCATAGCTCATGTGTTCCCCTGTCTACCGGCTCTAGGAGCATGCAGAGTTAAGGCATCCTTCCCTCATATACATGAGAATGTATTTCTATTAATTAAATTTTAGAAATATGTATATGTTTCATCTGGGTGTGGTAGCACATTATTTTACTCCTAGCATATGGGAGGCAGAGTCAGGCAGATCTCTGATTCTGAGGCCGTCCTGGTCTACTGAACAAGTTCTAGGACAGCCAGTGCTATACGGAGAAATCCTATGTAGAATAAAGTGTGTGTGTGTGTGTGTGTGTGTGTGTGTGTGTGTGTGTGTGATATGTATGTATACATGAGTGTGTGTGTGTGTATGAAGTCATAGTGCATGTACCTGCGACTATAGGGACTGTATGGGCCTGTGTGTGTGTGTAAGAGAGATATGTATGTATACATGAGTGTGTATATGTTCATGTGCGAATGCAGATGCCTGTGTGTCATAGTATACACCAGGATCAAGTTAGAGAACATTCTTGGGTAGTGTTCTTCATACTTCATTTTGTTTGACACAAGGCAGCCTGTTGACCACCACTGTGGAGGGCAGGGATTACAGATGTGTCCTGCCACATGCAGCTTTCCATAAATTTGGGGATCTGAACTCCGGTACCCACACTTGTGTGACAAACATTGACCCACCGAGTCATCTCCCCAGTCTGAGAGTTTTCTGTTTCTTACATTCTCCTAGGCACAATTCTCAGAAAGAGCAAAGTGTACATTTCCTTACACATGGTTGGACCATGAAGTTGACAATTCCCTCAGAGGATAGAATGCCGAGAAGGAGGAAATGTTTCTTTCACAGATAACGAGCTCTATCATTCTTTGTTATTTTTTTCTAGGACCCCAAGTTTGGCCAAATGGGACTTAGACTGGAGTCTGAGTTTGAGAAGAATTTCAAGGAAGTGTTTGCTGTTCAGGACACAAATGAAAACAGTTAACTGATTTCACAGATGCTGCTGGTGTCCTGGTACCATGCCCTTTTCTGACTAGGTTTTTGCACCTGAAGGAAGACCTCACTAGACTGACTCCATCATCCCCAGAGGATTACTCTGGGTCACATGGACACAGTTGCAACTGGGAGTCACACCTCCTGGCCTTGTGGTCCATCCCCCTGCCTCCAGCTACAACCAAGGGTCTATGCTGGAGCCTGTCTCCATCTGGCTTAGTCCCCCTTCCCTTGAGACATATATGTTGCTGCCCTTGTCCCTCCTTCTGAGAGCACTTCATAATTAACCATAAGCTCCCAAGACTTCAATTTCTGTGGTGACACACTCCTGTATTTCCAGCCCTTGGAAGGCTGAGGCAGGAGGATACCTGGAAGTGTGATGCCATCCAGGGCTGCATTGTGAGTTTCAGTTACTCTGGGTTATAAAGTAAGATCCTGGTTCCAGCAAACAATTCACCACATAAGACAAAAAGGCCTCAACTCTGGGTCTTTCTCTAGGAGCCTCATTCTAAGATGACAGTTCTAGAAGCAAAGCCTCAGGGTGGGATTCTAGAGTTGGGTCACTGTGAATAGGCCCTCAGGTTGTTAAGCTAGCACAGGGACCAAATGTTAGCCTGAAGAAAGGTACTAATGATTGTATGAGCCTCAAGCATATTCGATAGTGCCATATTCCATAGTGGGTCGAGAAAAGTAATTCTAAGAATGATGGGATTCAGTGGCTGTGGGGAATTGGTACTAATAGATTTATAACAGTTATTGACAGGCTTAGATGTAGAATTCCAAGTTCATGATTCTGCAGCTGTGTTTTCAGACAGCAGCAAAGGCTTGCTCCAGGCTGTTACACTCAGAAAGACAGAACTCCAGGGAAGACTGGATTCTAAGCTAGGAAGTCTCTTGTGCCAAAGTCAGAGTCCTGAAACTCAGGCTGGAGAACTGAAATAGTTATTCGGGAGAACTGTGAACTTGTTTCCCATGAACTTACTTACCTATGAAGGAATCCCTTCACTCTTTCTTGGAAGAAAGATCCACCTTGCTGCACGAATTATAAGAGACACAGATGCTGATATTGGGGTTCAAACTTCAAGCTGAATATCAGAAAAAGCAAAGCAGCTGACCCAGTAGCTTCTTTCCTCTACCTCAGGCTCAATGGGCTGATCCACGAGCTCTTCACCAAGCCTCTGACAGTAACCTCTCCTCAGCTTGGCTGGAGAATGAATGCCTCCTACTGACTAGGTCCTGTGATCTGTTAACCTTTTAGATTGATTCAATGTTGTGTATCCCTGGGTGACTTTGGACTCGGAGAGATCTGTCTACCTCTTAATCCTGAATCCTAGGATTAAAGGTGTGTACCACCACTTCCTACCTTCTGGCTACTGGGATTAAATGTGCGTGCCTATATTCCATGGCTTGTGGCTGACTTTGCTTTCTGAATCATCAGGCAGGCTTTAATAAATCATAAATAATATAATACCACATCACCTCTGTCCCCTGTCTTGCTTGAATGAAGACTGTGTGACCTTCCAGCAAGGCTCAAGTGGACAAGCCCTGGATGGGACTGGAAGGTGTGAGAGAGAGAGGCTACACACCAAAGGAATATCAATCTCAGCAGACAGGAGGGGCAAGGATGCTTTGTTTTGGGGAGAACACTGAGTAAAGAAAGCTTAAATACTAAACTAGCTAACAGAGTTATCAATACTTAAAAACATTCTTCTGTGCCATAGAATCATATCCATCTGGTATTGGCCGAGGGTAATGATGTTCCCTGGTGGCTGCTGCAGGTTCAGCATAGCTTCAGGACGTATTCATGAAATAGAAGGAGAGTTGCTGGATAGATGATAGCAGAGTAAGGGGACAGACAGAATTGAAACGGTGAGATGGCTCACTCTGTAGTACTGGAAATGACTGTCATACTCAGGGCCACTCAGAGGCATGGCCTTGATGAGGGGACAAGGAACACACTGCTGAGGCCATGAGCATCCTGGAGCAGCTCAGTGGCTGCTGTCTGTAGGATGGAATAATGGTAGGACCGTTTCACAGTCCTGACCTCCACAGTAGCGGTGGAAGCCTGAGGTTCCAGAATAACAGAGACCAGGTGGAAGCACACAGCTGCTGGAGCCAGATAAAATGATTTCCTTAGAGAGACAGCTGGGGACCTTGTCTGTAGGAGTCTGCGGATAACAGCTAATGGGATAAATGTTCCTACAGTCAGGCCAGTCGGAAAGCCTGTAGGCTACTGTTCAGATATCATCAAAAGAGTGGAGTTAGATGGGTTCATGGTGGAAGTCAGCTCTCCCAATAAAAATCTAGATCCTTATTATTTCCAACTTGAGCCAGTTGTAAATGGGAATCAGAACCCATCAAAGGACTGAGGCTCGTTTCTCAGTAGAAGAAACTTTGCAAATGTATATACAGTGGTTCACAGTTCTTCCCCCAGAAGGGATCTCAGAACATCTATTCACATTGTCTTCTGCCAGGAAAAGGAATGTATGACTCTTTCAGGGTATGTTGGGCACAGCATCTGAGCTGATGCTGATATTTGGAAAACCAAGGCTTTATCACTGTCTCCTGAGAAAGGACGCTATGAAGAGGTAATGTAATGTCCCTGTCACAATGAGTTCACTGGATCTCCAGAGATACCAAGGAATATCATTTCCCCTGTTCCTAGATGTATAAGCAGGCTAGATCCAGCAGTTAGTTTAGATGGCACGTATAAAATGACAATGACTGTCTCAGAAAGACCAAGCAGAAGGCATGGTGGACACTGAAATTTTCCATGGGACAAATAGTGGAAAGCAGTATCCCAGCACAGTCCAGGGAATGACAGGACTGCAGGGATGCAAGGTTTGTTATCCCCATTGCTCATCAATCTCTTCATCTGTCCACAGTCTGCAAAAGCTACATAAGGTGAAGCCTCAACTGTAGTAGTGTCAGATGTAGTGTTTATTTGCTGTGTGTGTGTATGTGTTGCCTTCATATATGCCTGTGCCTGGTGCCCAAGGAAAACAGATGAGGGTGGTGGATTCTAGTACTGGAGTTAGAGATGGTTTTGAGCTGCCTAGTCGGTGCTGAGACTCAAACTTGGTCCCTTGAGAGCAGTCAGTGCTCTCAACCTTTAAATCATCTCTCCCACCTGGTGTCTTTATTATAGCCCCTTGGAAGGGATGTGCAGCTATTAATATGGAAAATCTAGCAGAAGTCATAGGTTAAAGAGAATTGACCGCTACATGGATTAGAGAACAGTATACATGTGCAGTACACTGTTATATGTATAGTACACTGTTGTATGTATAGTGCACCTTAGCGGAAAGTAACATCTCCTGATTTCTGTTCAGACATAGCCTGTCTCCTAGGACTGCTGGTGCATGCCTTTCTTTCTAGCACCCAGGAGGAAGAGACAGGCAAGTTCAAAGCCAGATTGGTCTTCATAGCAATTCTGGCATATTCAGAGCTACATAATAGGGCAAGCCTGTCTCACACACACACACACACACACACACACACACACACACACACACACACACACACACACAGAGTCTGCCTGTATTCTGCCAGACATTATTGCAATCCTCTATATTGGTAACTATATGTTCTTTCAGTCTGATGAGCAAAACTCTTGTGTATTTTGAGTACCTGGATAAGTCACAGGCAGTTCAGGTGTTAAGAGATAAACCTTGGCCGGGCAGTGGTGGCACATGCCTTTAATCCCAGCACTCGGGAGGCAGAGGCAGGCGGATCTCTGTGAGTTCGAGACCAGGCTGGACCGACAGCCTCCAAAACAATACAGAGAAACCCTGTCTCGTAAAAACCAAAAAAAAAAAAAAAAAAAAAAAAAGAGATAAACCTTACAAAGAGTCAGTGTATGGTATATAGGTGAGCATCCAGGGGTGCAGGCCTTGGGAGCTCTCAGGATCTCCCCTTCTCCCCTGTACAGTTCCCAGCCCTTTTGCTGTGCATCTCCTACGACTAAGAAGCGCAAGCTTTAGAAGACAGCTCCTGCCCAGCAGAGGGAAAGGGCAGCTCCAGCCAGTCAGAAGGTCAAGTGCCGGGAGCTCAGCTCCTTGAGTCTGCTGGAGGAGAAGGGAAAACGACTATGGTTGGCAATCTGGTGATAACCATTCAGGCGCTGTGAGCCATGTGTGTTTGGGTGGGAGTGGGGGTAAAAGACACCCTGTCTTAAGAAAATGTTTTCTACCTAGTAATGGTCAATGGATACAATCAGCAGTAAACAGAGCAACATTATGAATGTCTGGACATTTGCCTTTTATTGTCTTGTTTACAGTTGGATCTTTTCAGTTATTTTTGGAGATGTGAGCAAGAGTTGCTTATACTGACAGGCCAAGACTTAAGCAAAGACTCTGAAGTCTGCCCATGTAGATGGAAACAGAGGTTCTCCAGGGCTGGCTGTGTGTCCTTGGGTAAGTTTCTCGCCCTTGTTTCATCTGTATCATGAAGATGCTAGATGTATGTAGGTCATGAGATGGTTGGCTTTATATTAATCATGCATTTATAAAGTGATTGGCCCTGTATGTAATCTACAAAAATAATCAACACAAATTTGTAAAATGTGCACAAACATCCTTTGATGAGCAAAGATTCATTACCACCCAGAGAGACTTCATTTTTATAGATTAGACAAAGGGGACATCACTGTTGTAATTCATGGTGGTGCAGAAAATGGGCAGGAAGCCTGAGATGCTGAGATGGCAAACAGCCCAGGAACCAGGAATGACTGGGCATTGACACCAGAAACACCTGGGATTTCGTGTTAAAGGGCCTGATGGTCAGCTACATGCTGAAAAAAAAAGACAACAAAACAAAGAAACAACAACAACAACAAGCCCTCTCCATAATTCTTCCCTGCAGTATCTAGGAACTACCCCCTCCCCAACACACAAACACAACACAGTAGAATTAGCTGGGATTACAGAAATGTGTCAGTCAATGATCCCTCTACACATATACCAAAGGGAGGAGAGGTTGTTCACCCAAAGGTACCACTAGAATATGGGTACATAGGGGGCTGGATAGCTGAGGAAAACAAGGCTGAGGGATAGAATCAATCTGAGGAACATCCAGGGTGGACCAATGCTGCCCAGTGGGGGATGGGGCAACTTCAAGCCAGTCTGAAGGATGAAGAGCCAGCAGCTAAGCTCTGAGTCTGCTGGAACAGAAATCACTGTTTCATTGCTTGTGCTGTGGAGGCAGAGGCTAAATTGGTCATTGTTCTAAAATGGAAGATGTCTGCTCCACCCTACTGGACAGTCAACAGCAATGAAGGAGACTAAAGCTGTCAGTCATCCTTCCTTTATTCAGGGGTTCAAGTGTGTACTACAAGGTTGCAGAGCCCAGCTTACACTTACTCTGCTGATTGTGAGCTCCTTGGAGCTACTGGAGGACCTGCTTGTTTTAAGCTGAGAGGTCAAAGACCCTTGGGAATGACCCTTAGCCTGAATTTCCCACTCCTTAGTTTCAGCTGTACTGGGGATAAGCACTTTACATCAGAAGCAGAGGAGAGGGGATGCTGTAATTCAATGGTTCTCAACCTGTGGGTCATGACTCCTTTGTATGTGTGTGTTGGGGGGTGTCAAGTGATCCTTTCACAAGGGGCACATAGCAGATATCCTGCACATCAGATATTTTACATTATAATTTCATATCAGTAGCAAAATTACATCTATGAAGCAATAATGAAATAATTTTATGAAGTGTGTCACCACAACATGAGGAACTGTATTACAGGGTCACAGCATTAGGAAGGTTGAGAACCACTCCTCTAGTTGTTCCCATGGAATACAGCTGTGGGGATGGCCCTGTGAGGCTTCCCAATGCCCTGGCACCCAAAAACTATTAATTCAAACTCTCTAGTCTGCTTGGTAGGCTATGATTTTTATCTAGCTATGTGCTCAGGGATAGACAGCAGGAGACATAGAGTGAAGGCTATGTTGGGTTTGGGAATCATCAAATATTGAGAATGAGGGCAATGATACATGAGCAAAGGCACCTTTATTCCATAGACACAGGGCACCAGAACTTCTAACTTAGGGACATGGGTAGATGGGGCTCATGGGTAAGTCGGGTTCAAACACTGTGACTCTGAACATAGGGAGTAGTGTCCTTTTTAAGGAAAACAGTTCCAAGTACAGGGGTCAAGTGTGAAACAAGAAGGGACTTTCACAATTAGAGGTTAAGCCTTGGGTGATGGTACATTCCAGGAACTTACAACTCAGTGATAACATTTTACAATTAGTAATACAACTTGTCATAACAAGGTATTTGTACAAGCTTAAAGGGGAGTTTTCTGGTTATCTCAACATAACTCTTGACACAGCTAGGGTCTTGTCTTAGTTTTTAATCAACTGAACCAGCAGAGAATATGGGAGAAGGTCCAAGCAATAGAAGAGTCTGGGTAGATAGGCTAATGTTCAGACTTACTCTGGGCCTTTCAGCTGTGGCCTGAATCCCCTGGAAAGTGAAGACTAAGTAGTGTCTGAAACATGGACCAGATCTGATGCCGTCACTCCACATCCTTCAGCAAAGAACTCTCAGTTTTCACAGAACATCTACATCAGTTCTGTCAGGACAGCCTGTACTACCTCCAACTGAAAGTCTACAACAACCCATGACTTTTCCACAGGCGTGTTATTTACGTTGCTGAACCTGGTTCATTCCTGGGAGCATGTAAGCACAGGGCCTGTGATTCTTAGCTGTGCCTCTCCTCTCAAAGGCAGGCTTCCCGTCTGATGCTGCTTGGCAGGGGCACATCTGTCCCCTGAGTGGGTAAAGAAGCTCAGAGGACTTTGTCTGAATCTTCTCATGCTCCCAGATCCAGGCTGGGTACAGAAATGGCCAGGATTCCCATGCTGCTGTTTGGTGAGGAATGAGGGAGCTTGGCTTAGAGACACTGAAAAGACACTCGATGACTAGGCTGTTACTCAGATATCGATTCTGGATTCTATGCAAAAACTCAAACAGCCTGAGGCTTCTGCAGAGGGATTTGGAGAGAGGTCAGAACTTGTGAGGCAGCTGGCCCAGAATCAACTTCCTGCTTCCTATTGCCTGACCTTTAGATCAGCCACAATCTTGTTCAGGGCAGACTGAACTTTGGTAGGAGGCTTTCTGGTGGGCAGAGTTATGGGGAAAAAAGCAAAGCAAGCAAACAAATACACGGACAAACAAAACCCAGAACAACCAGGGTTCCTTGGGAGTGAAGGGGAAATTTCAGAAAAGGGAAAGCCAAGGACCTGGTGATGTCCAGGTAGACAGAGCTCCATCTGAACTGAGAGCTAAGCCTTGTCCTTTGTAAGCACATTGCTTGTAATCAGAGCCATTGTATTATAACTGTATGCTCCCTCTGTGGTAACAAAGTCTCCCAGTTCTGGCTTAAGTAGGAGTTGGTAGGTAACTGCCAACCCAACCAGTCTTGACCCAGAATAGGTCCCCAGACTGCAGAACCCTTTTACCCACACAGTGCCTGCCAGATCTTTCCATGGAGTGTCTGTTCAGACTTCCTGATGTGCAGTCTATTATCTGACATGCACCCTCTTCCAGGACTGCCTTAAACTGGAGTTTCCTCTCCTGAAATCTTCATCCCAGCTTCTCTCTAAGCCCAACTGTGTGTTGAAGAAGTATTGGCTGGTTTGGGCAAGTATGACAGCCAAAATTATGTTTTCAGCTTTAATTAATGTGCCAAAGAGATCCAAGAAACTCAAATGTCTCTAACCCTTGCCCAAGGCCAGACATTTCCTGAAATACAAGAGGCTATTTTTTATGGAACATAACAAGCCACAAGTTTTAATCCCCTAAACCAATTTGTTTGCCCCAACTGCACCAGATGTGCTTGATCTCATGTGGACTGGCGTATGTAGGCATGAAATATGTCAGAATGTATGTTTGCCCCTGATTGGATGTGATGGGAAATATGGTGATTTATGGAGTTGCCTTTTAAAACCTCTGCAAAATAAGATTCACTGCCATTTTCTGGGAACACAAAAATGGACCTGGACAGAACACATCATTCTGGCCCATATTAAATTAAAGCTTGCTTCAAACTGGGTTCAAAATTATGGTAGTGGTCTTATTCTCCCCTGGGTGGATTAACACAAGGCCAGAGTATTCTAGATTCCTGTGTCAACAATCCTGTTGATAGTGTAGACACATACTAGAGTGTGAGATGTTCAGGGAAGATGCTGACTATTGTAAAAAGGTGAGGAGTTAGAAAGGGGTAGCAGGTGAGATGGGGATGAGGACTCTGTTTTATTGAAACTGCTTCCTGCTGGCCTAGAGACATTGCAATCTTTGGGGGACCAGAGAAAGCTGGGGTTCTGGCCAAGTCCAAGAATACCCGGCCATTTCACTTTGCTTTCCAGGCTCTGTGGGCTGTCCCATGCCTCTCGGACCTGGCAAGATGTTGTTTGAGGTGGACCCAAATCATGTCCCTGGAGCTTACAATAATTCTTTGAAATTATGAAAAGATAAGTTTTAGACACATTAGCATTCCTACTGTTTATAATCTGTACAGAAATCCTCATTACAGAAAAGGTAGTATACTACCTAGTGGCAGTGCTCTTCTAGATTAATAGCTTACCAGAATTCCAGCAATTAATGTTAAGCCTACGAACTTTTTGAGTCTCTTCTTAAAATTAATTTTAATTAAATTAGAAACAATCTTATTTTGCCGGGGATTCCCAATCCAGTAGAGTTGAGTGCAGCTGTGTGCTGAACCCTCATTCTTCTGGAGTTGGGGACAAAGCAGTTGATCTCCGTGCTCTCTGAAGGTCAAGGGAACAGGGTCCTATTCGAGGTGAAGGTCCTGTGACATTTTAACATGGGTGTTTTTTAAGCCGCATTTAGTTATAGATATCTTTCCTGAGGACTGTCCCCATCTTTGACTCTCACATTGTAGTAAACCTAGACAGAACATTCAGAAAGGGAACAGCAGACAGACGCAAGCAGGTTTTAGAGCAATGAAAAAGAAAGTGAAGAAATCTCTCTTGGTTTCCTGACAGTCTGGTCCAAGAAATACTGAGGCCAGATTTGACTTAAATGGTGTGGTTACTGGTTACTGGGTCTCCAAAGACGTCCCAATCTGACATAGTTCCGAAGGTTGAGGCAGAGGAAGAAAATCCAAAGCCTGGATGTTCTCTAGTCCCAGGGATTCAGGGAGGATAGGATTGAGTGGGCACAAGCTGTTCAGTAAGTTTTCACTCAAGAACAGGGGCCAAGTGCTCTGAGCTGAAGAGAGACACAGTCACCTGGTACCAGGGCTTTGAGAGAAGCCAGAAGGTGAGGAAATGACTCTAGAAAGAGGCTGCACATTCAGGGGAATGGCCAGAGGCAGGCAGCCCCGCCAGACACCCAATTGCCAGTATTGGATGGAAGGCTTCATAGTAAAGGATAAGCAGGCTTCAGATGTAACTTCCCACTTAAGGTGTGTAAAGGTGGTGTTCTAAGTATAGACTTAAAGGTATGTTTCATTGGGCCCTAGGAAAAATGTTTTAACCCAAAGACAATAGCTTTGCTGTGATACCAAGGTATAAATCTGTTCCAGCTGTTTTACAGGTCCTCCAGGTTCCTGGAGAAAGAGTTCTGCTACTGTATCAAGAAATCTGGTCTGGTGAAAACTAATATCAGTCTCTAGAGCCCCTCTTTGACCCACCCCACCCATCTGCCAGCCTGTATTTTACAGGTCCGCTCTTCCTGTCATACCTGTGCTGAGGCCAGCCCGAGGTGGGGGAGGGGAGGGTAGTGGGGCTCCAGACATGCCTATCCCTGCACCACCTCCGAGGACAGCAACTGGGCAGGTACTGTCAGGTTGTCTTCACCCACGTGTCCACTCACAAAAAGCTCTGTTATCTCTTAACTCCTCCCGACACCTTTACAGGATGGGTGGAGAGACCCCCACCTCCAGGAACAGCAGACATGATGACTCAGGTACTCCTGGATCACAGCATCCCCTGACTTGACACGCCATTCCCCAAGCTCCTGGGACATCAATATGGTACCTACCACCTCCCCAGGCTCAGGCGGGCACCCATGCAGGATAGATGTCTGTGCAGCAACTGGGACCCTCCACCCTCTGGTTTTCCAAACTGTCCCGATGAAGGGCCTATCTGCTCTTCTGCGTTGCTCATTCGTCTTTGTCCGTACAACCCGGGCACATCTCCACTCTCTCATGCTTGTCCTGTTCCTAGGGCTGGTGACAGCAACCATTTTCTTCTCCTAGCAACGTGCCTTCTCCACTTCCTCAAGAAACAGATGCCTGAGGCCTTCAGGATGGCAGTTAGCTGAATGCTTCTCTCCTCCCCCACCGAGCATTAGCCCACTCATTACCGACTCCCCATGCCCACATCATCCTATGCCAGCAGGAAGCAGCCATACTTTAACCAGCACACATACAACCCAAGAAGGATGGAGTGTTCCCTTGAAAGTCCCATCTCAGCCCCCTCATCCCTCTTCAAACTCTGCCCCTCAGAAAGCCTGCCAAGCAATGGCTCCTCCCCCAGAGCCGCTCAAGACATGGAATACAGTGTTTGTAAGCTCCAGTCCATAGACCTGTCATGTCTGCTCCTCCCTCCCCCGCCTCACTTCTGGGGGCTCGAGAGTCACCTGAGAGTGCTTTGCTCATCAGACCTGGACTTTTAATTCGGCTTCATCTGGCTTTTTGTGTCGGGGGAGAAACCTACTTCCAGGGACACAGAAATGTTTATCTAGCTACAATGTCACGTATTGACTGTTGCTGATGACATATCCTGCCAGGTCCCCGAGAGCAGGCCAGTGTCAATGCCTGAATGCTAACACTGACAGCACCTGGAGTGCTCAGCTCCTGATATTCTCACCTGTAAACCACAGTTTTAGACACAGAAGACATTTGCTCCGTATTCTAGCAGTCTGAGCAGAGGCCAGGTGTCTGCAGGGTGAATTGTCACTCCATCCGTTGTGTGACCTTCCTCCCTCTTCCTGGTTTTATAGGACTCACTAATTTAAAAGAGAAATAGCATCTTGTAGAGAGTGTTGGCCCACTAGATTATGTTCTGCACAGTCCTGAGAATCAGCAATGATTGTCATGCTTTCAGTTTTGAATGAGTGAGTTTATTAAGTATGTAGCAAGCCAAAGCAAAAGAGTAAATGTAAAAACAACAAAATATCATTAATAGTGTGCTTGAAATATCCAGGGGGAACTGACGGGGAAGTCATGTAGAGGTGGAGGGAGGGGGTGGCAGAGCTCCCATTGGAATCCAGGGCAGAGCAGAGTTAGTGTCTGGTGAGGCTTCCAGGTTGAGGAGTAAACAGCAAGAGAGAGGTAACATCATCAAATTGGATGCTCACAGCAGCCAGCAGAAGCTGTCTGTGGAAGCTGAGCAGTCAGGGTAAACAGGTGTAATGTCTGTTAGAAATGGTTCAACTTCTAGCTGTTCACAAGACAGTGTTTCCACTCTTGGCCTGTTTTGCTGGTTTCTCTGTCCAGCCACTGAGTTAGAGAGGCCAGGCCATCTTTAGAAAAGATGCTTTGGAGGACATTTGGAGACAAACATACTAGGGTTTAAAATGGGGGAGTAGTATGATCTTGCTTCCAGAGTCATCATGTCCTCAGTGGGCTCCCTCAGCACCTGACAGTTCACTACTGTGATGTACATTGCAAGTGTTAAGTTTTATTTAGGAGTCTAACTGAACAGGAAGGACAATATAGAAAGTCAAAAACAGAAGCGTGGCAGGGTGTATGCATGGAAGGCAGAGTGGACAGTGGACTCTCTGAGCACTGTGCTGTTGACTGCTGGAGGGATGGGTAGTGGAGAGAATAGAAAGGGCTAAGTTAACAAAACAATGTGGTTGTTACTCGATTGAGGTTCCCCTGTGTTGTTGATTGATAAAGTTCTTTCAAAAGTCTTCTCAAACTGGCTTCCTACAGTGACTCCAAGATTGTCAAACTTCTGGCTCTGTAAGGGAAGTAGAAAATCAGTAATCAATGATAGCTATCCCTTGTTAGGTTTGGACAGTCAGTCCTTGCTTAGACTATTCAAAGAGGGGAGGTTTAGTCCAGTTAAGAGAAGGTTGGGGGTGGGAGGGTACAAATTGACTCAGTGGGTAAAGGCACCTGCTCCTAAGCAGACTGAGTTCAATCCCTGGGACCCACATGGTGGAGTGAGAACTGACTCCAGCAGGCTATCCCCTGGCCTCCATGCACACACCTGCACCACGGCATGCACTGATAAGTTGTCTCCCCACAAAGTATGGCAGGCTGAGTATCCCTTGCTCTAGATGCCTGAGATCAACAGTGGTTTGGGTTTTAGATATTGGGATATTTGCTTATACTTAATGAGATACCACAGGAATGGGATCAAAGTCAAAATCGAAAAATTCATTTGGTTTATATAAATATTTCACAGATAACTTTATATAGCATATTTCATATATTTTTCATGAAACAAACCTTTCTTGGTATGAGAGTTTCCACTTCTACCATGTTAGTGCTAGGTGAGGTATAATACCCTGTTTATCATATATATAGGAGAGCTATTGATGTTTTCAGTTAATCTGGTATTCATCCATACTACTGGAGGCACTTATCAGTTGTTGGAGTTCCCTGGTAGAATTATTGGAGTCATTTATGTATACTATCATATCATCAGTAAATAGCTAAAGTTTGACTTCTTCGTTTCCGATTTGTATCCCCTTGATCTCCTTTTGTTGTCTGTCTTATTGGTCTAGCTAGAACTTCAAGTATTTTTATGATTGTCAATTTCTATGGGGGATATAGGTCTACTTAATTTGTTTATCTGGTCTCGATTTAATTTTTGTCTGTGGTACTTATCCATAAAATTGTCTATTTTCTTTAAATTTTCCGGTTTTGGGGAGTAAAGGTTTTTGAAGTATGACCTGATGATTCTTTGGATTTCTTCAGTGTCTGTTGTTATATCTTTTCATTTCTGATTTTGTTAATTTGGAAATTCTCTCACTGTCTTTAGTTTGTTTGGATAAAGGTTTGTCTATTTTGTTGATATTCTTGAAAGCCAACTCTTTTTCTTTCATTGATTCTTTATATTCTTTTCTTTGTTTCTATTTTATAGATTTCAGCTCTCAGTTTTATTATTTCAAGTCAACTAGTTCTCCTGGGTAAGTTTGCTTCTTTTTGTGCTGGATCTTTCACTTTGTCTGCTAATTTGCTAGTGTGGCATTTCTCCAGCTTCTTTATGTAGGCATTTAGTGCTATGAACCTCTCTCTTAACAATGCTTTCATTGTGTCCCACAAGATTGGGTATGTTGTGTGGTCATTTTCATTGAATTTTAGGAAGTCTTTAATTTCTTTTTTTAAATTTTTTTCCTTGACCTAGTGGTGATTCAGTTGAGCATTGTTCAATTTCCATGAGTTTCTAGGCTTTCTCCAATTAGTGTTGTTGAATTCTAATTTTAAGCCACAGTGATCTGATAAAATACAGTGGGTTATTCCATTTGTGTGTGTGTCTATTAAGCTTTACTTTGTTGCTGAGTATATGGCCAATTTTAGAGAAGGTTCCATAGGGAGCTGAGAAGAAGATATATTTTGTGTTTGTGTGAAATGTTATATAGATGTCTACTAGGGTCATTTGAATCATAATATTTGCTAGTTATTTTACTTTTCTGTTACGTTTCTGTCTGGTAGACCTGTCCAGTGGTGAGAGTGGGATGTTGAAGTCACCCACTATTAGTGTGTGGGGCTTGATGTACAATTTAAGCTTTAGTTATGTTCCTTTTACAAATGTGGTTGACCTTGTATTTGGGGCATAGATGTTCAGAATCTGATAGATTTTTTCCTGTGATGAATATGAAATGTCCTTCTTAATTTCTTTTGATTACTTTTAGTTTGAAGGTTTTTTTGTTAGATATTAGGAAACCTACACCAGCTTGTTTCTTAGGACCATTTTATTGGAAAATCATTTTTCAACCCTTTACTCTGAGGTAATGCCTGTCTTTGAAAATGAGGTGTGTTTCTTGCATGCAGTAGCAGGATGGATTCTGTCTTCATATTCATTCTGTTAGCCTGTGTCTTTTTATAGAAGAATTGTGTCCATTGATATTAAGGGATACTAATGACCAGTGATTGTTAGATCTTGTTATTTTTTTGTTGGTGGTGGTTGTGGTATTGTATGTGCATTTCCCTTCTTTGGGATTTGCTGGTGTGGGATTTTCTATTGCCTGTGATTTTTTGGGTACAGCTAACTTCCTTAAATTGGAGTTTTCTTTCTAGTAGTTTCTGTAGGACTGTATTTGTGGATTGGTACTGTTTAAATATGGTTTTGTCATGAACTGTCTTGTTTTTTCCATCTATGGTGTTAAATGCTCTGATGGGTATAGTTGTCTGGGCTGGCATCTGTGGTCTCTTAGTGTCTGCATAATGCCTGTCTGTGACCTTCTGGCTTTCATTGTTTACATTGAGAAGTTAGGTGTAATTCTGATAGGTCTGCCTTTATATGTCACTTGTTCTTTTTCCTTTGCATCTCTTAATATTCTTTCTATATGCTGTATGTTTAGTGTTTTGACTCTTATGTGGCAAAGGGATTTTTTTTGGGGGGGGGCCCAGTCTATTTGGTGTTCTGTAAGCTTTTTATACAGTCAGAGGAATGTCCTTTTTCAGGTTGGGAAATTTCTCTTCTATGATTTTGTTGGATATATTTTCTATGCCTTTGAACCAGACTTACTCTTCTTCTTCTATTTCCATTATTCTTAGGTTTGGGCTTTTCATTGTTTCCCAGATTTCCTGGATAGTTTGTGTTAAGAATTTGTTGGACTTAACATTTTCTTTGACCAAGAATTTCTAGTATGTCGGGTGGTGATGGGCATGCCTTTAATCCCAGAACTCAGAAGGTAGAGGCAGGTGGATCTCTGCATTCATGGTCTACAGAACAAGTTCCAGGACAACCAGGGCTAAAAAGAGGAACTCTTTCTTGAAAAAAAATCTACTAATGTTCAGACCAAAGGTGGGATCCACTGAACTTGAGACTGATCCCAACTGCACTGTTCCTCAGACTCTGGGTTTCCTTCTGAAGGACAAAAGAGATCACTCATGTGATGACTCCCAAGGTTTGTTCCTATCTCTGTCTCAAACATTTTGATGCTCAAAGCTGCCTTGGCCTTTTACGCTGTTTAAAATAACAACTACATGAGCAACAAAAAATAAATTCAAATTTGGTCAAATCCAAATTGGTTAATTTTGAAATGTAGAAGGGC
The DNA here is from genome assembly GCF_017639785.1 of Mesocricetus auratus. NCBI lineage: Eukaryota > Metazoa > Chordata > Mammalia > Rodentia > Cricetidae > Mesocricetus > Mesocricetus auratus. The sequence continues at coordinate 24,471,906 of NW_024429194.1, read as the reverse complement.
ACAGAGATGGAAAACAAACAATTTGTAGACAAAAACTTCAGATATCATGGCAGGAGATCTTGGGATAATTACCTTTCTTCTTTTCCCAGGTAGGTCTGGTAGATGTCCATCCTGAAAGACAGAGAGTTAGTGATGGAGAGGTCTCTGTTTTCAGTTTGTGAGTTAGGTATTTCTAACTTCCTTCTAGATATTTCTGTCTGAATGTATCATTGTTACTTGTAAGGTGTCTTCATGGAAATTACTCTCCATGTGCACCCCCCTCCCCCACAATGAGTCAAGGAAATATCTAGATCCCTGTGGTGATATCTTTATTGCACAAATAAAGCCTGTCTGGGGGTCAGAGAATGGAACTTGCCACAAGCTAAGCTAACCATAGATGTCTGGGGGTCTATACAGACAGACAGGAAGTAATATAGCTGGGCAGAAACAGGATGTGAGCAGGAAGAAACAGGAGATGGTTAGGAGGTAAGGTATGCTGTGGTTTATTCCTTCTCTCTAATCTTTCAGCATTTCCCTCTTTATCTGACTTCAGTTTTTATTACCTAGACCAGTTAATAACTCTATTTACAGACCCAGTTTTTCTGACCCAGTGATTTTCACAGTGAGCTCGATGCCACTCGATGGGCTTCCTGCCACACTAACAGCTGGTTTCTCATGCTCTCTTTCCCCATGCAGAAAGTCCCTCTCTACACTTTGTCAGAAATGTCCTCTGTGACCCCCAGCTCAGTGAAGATTGTCCCATGACATGGTTTTTAATCTGAAACCCAGAAATAGCCATCCCGCCCCTCAGCTACAGCATTGTTTCCTGCAGACACCTCTCCTCACAGAAGTGACTAGAGGTACGGTATGAAGGGGCAGCCTTGCCCTGGCCAGGGGCTCACACGTATATTCCCCATGACTTTGGATGCAGCGCAGTCGATATTGGATGAGCAAACATTTTTGCTAGTTTTGTGAGAATGACACAGGGAAAGGCCATCTGAGATGTGTGACAGAAAGATCAGTGTACCCTAAGTCAAAAGAAATGTTTCAGCTCCCAAGGAAACCAACTTATTTTCCCAGTTCAGGGGGTTAATATAAATGAAGAAAAAAGAACTTATTTCAAAAGTATTTTGCTTTTACTTAACTCCTATTTTTTGGGTAGATGGAGTTGAGGAAAATCTCAGTCTATAACTGAAGCTGTTCTGGAATTCACTACAGAGTCTGGACCAGCCTCGAGCTCTGAGCAATCTCCCTGTCGCAGTCTCACAAGTGCTGGGATTAGAGGTTTGGCCCACCACACTCAGCTACTCAAGAGCAAGTGTGAGGCGACTACAGGAAGAAGTCCTGCTGCAACATTCCATAACTCGGGCATCCACATGGGTGGTTATTTTCAGATATGGAATCATGTAACATTTTCATCACTGGTACTCTAAGTTTAAATTATAGTTAAATTTAATTTAAATTATATCCATGCTACCAAATTTTATGCAGCATGTCAATGGTAAAGGTCACAGTCTTTTCTCCTCTACCCAAAGGTTGTAAGTTAGCATGTTTTAGAGGACTGAGCTGTAATACAAACCAGCCAAGATAATACCTGAGTGGCATGCTGGCAGCCACCCGTGCCATAGAAGAACCATGGAGGTATTGTGGACACAGACCTTCTGCAAACAGCTGGTACCAGTGAGTTATGACAGTTGAAGCTACATGTCACACTGAAAGAGCTTCTAATCTGTTGTCTTACCCCAGAATAATTGAAGCTGCCTCTCATAGAGAAGCTTTTAATCCACCATCTTACCCAGGAACCATGGAAGCTATCTGCCTCCAGAATACCTCTATCAGTTCTTTCAGGGGCCATCCATAGCAACGTATGCTTTGCTTCCACTTTTTGGAATTTCCACGGTTTCCTTTGATTTCAAACTCCCTGAGAGTTAGCCATTCTCCAGTCTCACTCAGTATACTCTTTTCACCAGTGCCTGTAAGACCAAGACAAACTGAAGAACCTGCTCTTGAGCCATCCTCATCTGGGATCTGGGGCTCAGGTTTAGTCTCAGGAGGGTGTGCATTTCCCTCTCAGTCATCAGGGGTCTCACATGCATCCTCACAGGCAAGGGCAGAGAGGGACGCCCTCTGACATTACCCTCAGACTTTCTAAAAGGAATTCATTTATTTTCTGTGTAATGGCACTTTTTCTGCAAGTGTGTGTGTTCACAACATCTGTTCTTACTGCCCACAGAAGCCAGAAAAGGGTATTTGGTCTCCTGGAACTGTAGTTATAGATGGTTGTGGGCCACTGTGTAGGTGCTGCCAATTGAACCTGGATCTTCTGGAAAAGCAGCCAGTGTACTATACAGCAAACCCATCTCTCCAGCCTTTGACGTCACCATTAAGGGAATTCTACTGTCACGCTAAAAGACAAAATGGGGGGGGTGTCTCTAGAACATGATCAGGATTGTCTTCCTTTTACTTCCAGTATAGGGCTGGCTTGCATTTCAGAAAGGTGTGTGAGGGCAGAAAACTCCCTGCTGGGCTCCTGTGAATCCAGCCATGAGGAAGCTGTCACCATAGCTACTTCTATGACATTTCCTCTTCCCACTCATGACAGGTGGTTATTTCTCATACTCTAGACTCATGCTATTTGATGTTAAAAATGATGTTGGAAATGTTATTTACAGGGAGTAGCCTCTTTAGGTGTAGGCAGTAGAACCATAGGGGAAACATTTGTTGATAACAAAAGAACTATATTGGTTCTATGGAGATGATTGCTGCTTTTGCAGAAGACCCAGGTTCAGTTCTCAGAGACCCCATGGAGGCTCACAGTCATCTGTAACTCCAGCTCTGATGTCCTCTTCTGGTCTCCATGGCCGCCAGGCTCACTCAGAGCATAGACACATATGCAGCCAAACACTCACAGTCAGAAAATAAAAATGAATCTTAAAGAACTGTGCTGTGGAAAGGAGGGACACTCATGATAGATGATCAGTGGTCCTGTACTGTAACAATTGTCATTTTTACAATACTTAATGTCTATTATCTTTTTACTAATAGCAACATGGTAAGAGAGGTTTTACTCTCATTTCATAAGAGGACATTCAGCATTAGAGAGACTGCTGTGCATGACAGAGAAACTGACTTGTGGTTGAGCTATGCTTTGAGTGCCTCGCCTCCAGGGTTTGTATACTGAAAACCTTGGCCTTGACATGGTGGCATATGAGGTATCATTACAACATTGAGGGTGCTGCCTTGGGGGATTAAGATAGTTCTCATGGGACCCCAATCACTGTCTAGCTTCCTGTCTTATGATGTGATCTCTCCTCCTCCATGTTGTGCCCCTGCCATGATGCCACCTGTCGTCAGTCTCTCACCAAAGGCCAACATATGAGGCAGCCTGATCTTAGCCTTTTAGCCTCTAAATCTACAAGCTTATGGAGTAGCCTGACTTGAATGTTCAATAGAGCAAAGAACACTGGACCAATACAACAAGAAAGCTGAAGTTTGAGTGTATTCAAATTCCAATTCAAAATCCTGTTTTTTCTTACTCAGCCTAAAGTTTGCCAGAGGTTACAGCTAATGGACACACAAGGCTTAATGCTGACTTTCTCAGGCATATCATTTCCCTTCCAGGGGTGTTGGTGCTTACTCCGGTACGAGATGCTAAGTGGGCATCTTATCAGCCTTTTTCACAACGGGAAGGGGTGGCTGCATATGGATGTACGATACTTAAACACACACAACTGCAGCTTTGTGTACAGCTCAGTGATAGAGTGTTTGCCTCACATGCACAAGGCCATGGGCTTAATCCAAGGGCTTAAAGAAAGAGTAAGAGAAAGAAAAATATGGAAAATACCCTCATTCCTGCTGTCTCTCTGGGGTTTGATGCAGAAAAGTATGAATACAGCAGACCCGAGACTTTCCCGAAAAATATCATCTGGCACAGCCGGCCTTTGGCTGGGGTCTGCCAATGTGCCTTTAGATCGAGTTTTTCTTTTTAATTTTATTTATTTATTTATTATGTATACAGTATTTTACCTGCATGTATGCTTGCATACCAGAAGAAGGTACCAGATCTCTTTTTAGGTGGTTGTGAGCCACCATGTGGTTGCTGGGAACTGAACTCAGGACCTCTGGAAGAGCAGCCAGTGCTCTTAACCTCTGAGCCATCTCTCCAGCCCTAGGGAGAGCTTCTGTCACTCCCAGAAACACAAGAGTAACTTATCCATGCCAAAATTTATTTACAAACAGTTCATGTCACACACAAAAACCACTCTCCTGGTGGGTATCAGGATTTGGTATGTGCTCTGTACCTGCATAACTTATTGCTGATAGAAGCCCAGGTCCTAGGCTGGTGCAACCCCTTGGAAGAAAACCTTTCACTCTTTTGTTGCTGGTGTAATTAGTTGCACTCTGTGTGTCCCCACTAGGAGTGTAAGACCAAGGGTTTCTGGGTCCTCTGAACCTGTCCTCATGCCCCCTTGTCATCGTTAACCTGGACTCACAACCTGTCACTTAAGTAACGGGCATAACATTCCCTGTATCCTGAGTCCTGAAAACTAGATCTGGGATGAGGCACCCCAACACAGGTGCCCGCTCCCCATGTGGTGCCATTGTCCACGTGAAGAGCACAGAAGATCTGGAAACTCACCTTGCTCAAATTTCTCCTTATACAGAGTCCCCTTAGCAGTACCACAGGTCACCGGAAGCTCAGGACAGACAAAATTCACATTGAATTGTCTGCGAATTCTTGGACCTGCAGAGACACATTTCACTTTATTCTAGAACAGTGTACCGCCTTTCCTCCACCCCTTTAGTCTCTTGTTTCTGCAACTAAAAATGCATTGGGTTTTCCCATGGATCAGTTACACTTGAAGGTCTTTCCTTTATGAATGATTGGATGCTTAGAGATAATAACACGCTCTGCTCCCAACTTCTGAACTCCTGCTTAGCAACTGGAGCCTTGTGGGGCAGAATCCCAGCTCTCAAACTTGTTGGCCACAGCAGCCACTGTTTAGTGACTTTCCTAGGAATATTTTGAAGAGATAGTTCTCATTATATAATGGCTTTGGAATTTTGTAGATGGGAAAAATAACTCAAATTTTGTTCTGTTGTTGGATGCATCTATGGTAGACAAGGATGGACGGGGACACCCAATGAGGTGTCATTGTTCACCTTTCACCTGATTTGCTGTCTTTCTCCTATCCTGAGCTTGCCTGAGGGCTCACCCAGTAGCTCTTGAAGATCCTGCAGATGCTACAGCCCTGCATACCACTTGAGGGGTGTTTGAGTCAGAAACAGAAAGCCATGAGGGCGTTCATATTTAAACATCATGGTGCTAACACGGATATCTGATATAAGTCAGATAAAGCATAGATGGCACTGGACATGGTGGGAAGCAGGGGTTGATAGGGGTGACAATGAGTTAGCACAGAATGCCTGACACCAGGTATCTGGAGACCCCAAGGTAAATAGTGATGTTATCTCTTAGATAATGAGTTCCGGCCACTTTTGTGTGGTTCTGTATCAATATGGCCTTGAGGTCTCCTTTACCAGCTTGCCTGCCTGTGTTTGTCTATCTTCAGGCCTGTACACCTTCCTCCACTCATCCTGCCTGGGTGCCAGCTCATTCCTGGGTGTCTGCTCGTGACTGCCTGTCTAGCAGCCTGGGTGCTGGTGCATAGAGTGTGTCTCATTTGCCTGTAGCGTGTCAAAACCTCTCCAGCCTCCCAGCCTTCCAAGACTATCCTCATCTCCTGGCATCAGAGCACAACTCTCAGAATATGTGGATCCAATTCCATTGAACCAGATGCGAAAAGTCTTAAAATGAACTTCCAAAGTAGTGGCTCTGCCTTTCCAGTCAGTTAAGGGATCTATAAAAGACACAGGGGCTGGGATGTGGTATGTGGAGCATCCTACAGTTGCTTCAGAGCAGTCTATCAAAGCAATATTGTCCATGGCTGGCCACTCAGCTTATCTCACCTGAAACCCTTTGTCACATTTTTTATGTGTATTGGCATTTTGCCTACATGTATTTCTGCGTGAGGGTATCAGATATTGGACTTACAGGAAGTAATGGACTGCCATGTAAATGCTGGGAATTGAACCTGGCTCCTCTGGAAGAGCAGTCAGTGCTCTTAATTGCTGAGCCCTCTCTCTATCCCCTCCTATGTCACATCTCTACAGATAGATAAATTGAGTTACAAAAGGACAAATGACAGGAGAAAGACACACAGGACTTTAGGAATTAGAACACAGGTTTTGTATTGCTGTCAAGATCTTTGTGTTTCTGTGGCTTTCCATGTGGGCAAGAAAAGGCATGCTAAACATCATGTGGGTCACACACTTTATTTCCTTCCTCAAGAATGGTTATCACATGAAGACACTTGCAGTCTGGGCCCCTCGCAAATCAACTAATTAACCAGTGGAATGGGAGTTATTAGTAATCTGTTGTGCTGGGAAAACTGACCAATACTGACAATGATCTTAAGATTTGGTACTAATTTCAACATCAGAGAATTTAACAGCTGATATAGGAACAGCTAAATGTTCAACATATTAAGGAATCAACCAGCCCTTGGAATTCTTCCTGTATTTGTTATTAAAATAAATCTGGAAAAGGAGAACTCGGACAGATTTTAGTGCCATAAATAAAGTAATTCAGGCAATGGGTTCTTTACAACCTGGAATTCTCTTGCCCTCTCTGTTACCTAAAGGATGTGCTATTTAATTATTGATGTAAAAGACTATTTCTTCACTATACCTCTACAAGAAAAGGATAGGGAAAAATTTGCTTTCTAAATCCCTTTTAATAATTCTCAGACTGCTAAGGGATATCAATAGAAAGCTCTCCCACAAGGGATGTTAAATATCCCCACCATGTGCCAATATTTTGTACAGCAGCTATTGGAAAAATCCATGCACACTTTCCTTAGTCTATTATATGTATGATATTTTATTAGCTGATTCAAACATAGATACTTTAGAAAAAAATGTGTCAAGTAAAGAAAGTTTTGCCTTGCTGGGGATTACAAATTGCTCATGAAAAAAATACAGAGGAGATTCTATTAATTACTTAGGACATGAGATAAGTCTAAAAGAATTCAACCTCAAAAGGTACAAACAAGGAGAGATCAATTTTGGACTCTTAATGACTTTTAAGAATTTCTGGGAGACATTACCCATCTATGGCCATTGGAGTAACAACTGAAGAACTCAGTAGTTTGTTTCAAACTTTAGAAGATGACAAAGACTTAAATAGTCCCAGAGAAGTATAAGGTGAAGCTGAGCGAGAATTGGCTTTTGTTGGAGAAGAAATTACAGGATGCACATGTGGGTTGTCTGGTTTCAGATCTTGATTTCATTCTGGTTATTTTACACTCTACACATTCCCCTACAGAGATTTTAATGCAGAGGAAAGATATTATCTCATCCTGGATGTTTTACATCACAAGCAAGTAAAAAATTAAAGACATACGTGGAAAAGGTTTCTGAGTTGATTCTAAAAGGAAAATTAAGACTTTGTCAACTAAGTAGGAATGGACCCAATAGAGACTGTAGCACCTTTTACTGATGCTGTAATCTCTTCTTTATGGGCCAAAATGAGCACTGGCAAGGAGCTTGCAGTATTTTTTGGGGAGGGGGGATTAACAATAGATATCCCCAAAGCAAGAGACTTCAATTAATAAAAAGAACCAATTGGGCCCTCCCTTACATTGTATGCGGAACACACTATCTGGCTCCCCTTCATTCTATACTGATGCAAATAAAACAGGAAAGACAGGTTACAAATCAGGAAACTCAAGTCAAGTGGCTCAAAGCCCTTATGATTTTGTCCAAAAGTCAGAATTATATTGTATTCTCATGATGTTAATATAGTTACTGACTCTCAATAAGCAGAAAGAGTTGTTTTACACATTGAAATCATTGAACATATTCCTGATGAATCAGAACTAACTTTGTTGTTTATATGATTATAGGAAATAGTCAGGAATAGGAATCATCTCACATTTATAACAAGTATCAGATCCCAGCCAGGTCTACCTGGCCCTCTAGCACAAAGTAATGATGAAATTGATCAGTTATTAGTAGGAAATGTGCTGGAGGCCTCAAAATTTCATGAAAACACCAAATCAAGTAAGGGGTTGAAAAAGGATTTTTCCATCACTTAGCAACAAGCCAAGGAAATTATAAGAAAATGTCCTACTTGTTCCTTGTATAATCAAACTCCACTACCTGCAAGAAGTAACCATAAGGGTACTCACAGAAATGAGATTTGGCAAATGTGTGTGTTTCATTTTGCAGATTTTGAAAAATGAAAATATGTATACTATTCCATAGATATATACTAAGGATTTCAATGAGCGGCTACTTTGAATTCTGAAAAGGCTGATTCTGTAATTACACACCTATTAAGTCATGACCATCATGGGAATACCTGTAAAAATTAAAACTGACAATGCTCCAGCATATGTCTCTAGTAAAATAAAACAGTTTTGGCATATTACAATATAAAGCATATAACAGGTATACCACACTATCCAACAGGACAAGCATTTACAGAAAGATCTAACCTCACTTTAAAAGAAATGCTAAATAATCAGAAAGAGGTACTAAAGAACCCCAGAGATAGACTGCATTATGCCTTATTTACTTTAAAATTTTAAAATGCTAATGAGAAATAAATGACAGCTACAGAGAGACATTAGATACATTAGATAATAAAAATACTACTAAATTAAATCAGCCTGTATACTTTAGAGATGTGTTAACCTCAGAAGGAAGCCAGGATATGCGTTAAGTTGGTGAAGGGGTTTGCTTTTGTTACCACAAGAGAAGCAAAGCTATGGGATGCCATCAAAATTAATAAACTTGATTCAAACGTGAGAGACCTTTTGATTAGGAGAAGTGATTATTCATCAACTGATGTGGAGACTCAACATGTGGGAAGAAAAAAGTCACCAAATTAGGGTTGGGACAGGGTTCTGTTTTTGCCTTTACAAATGAATAACACTATTCATCTTAAGTACTTCAAGGATCTTTGGACAGATATACAACTAAAGAAGAAGGGAGAACTGTCCTTAAAACGTTACCAAGACAGAAGAAACAATGTGCATGATGGAATGACTACTTCTCCAGGGTAAAATCGCTTTGCCCCTTGAAATATTTGTTGTCCTGACCCAATCAAAAACTAAAGCTGGCTTTGGAGTTGGAGTGTGACTCTCTCCTTCTCTAAACCCAAGCATGTTGTTAAAAGAAAATTCAGAGTCTCTGTCTCATATCAGAAGGGCTATCTGGTATGGGACAGAAGAAAACCAAAATCTAGGGACTAGTGTCACAAATCTCTTTCCCCTCAATTTTTTTTTGACTCTTTAAAACTTTTCTTCACGTATAATACTATCTTAAAATGTAAATATTAATAATGTCTAAATTTTCCACAGTGAACAACAAATTTTCCTAACAGCGAACTCTGAAAAGAAAGTCTCCAAAAAGATGATTGGGTCGCACAACAACGATTCTACCTGAATTGTATTAATGCCATTGAGGGAAAAAACATTACCCAAAGATAGGGTTTTAGACTACAAACTGTTTAAGACAGTTCCAAGGTGGAAAGTTAAGATGACCCATCTCCTTGTACCTCTCCAGCCAGAACTTCAGATAAGCTTTACCCCTTACTCAGAGACTGGCTACAAATGTTACCGCTTGCCCTCCTAAGACTTAGCTAATGTGTTAGTTTTTACTGTGTTCCCTAGAGATACCTTTGCCACCCAGACAGCAGGAAGTAATTCTAAGAACATGATGCCCAGTTTCCCAAAAGGTGGGGTAGATGGTATTTGGTTTTTCTCAGAGTTATGAATAATTGTGATCTGTAGGGGCTGATAATAAGTTGATATAAGGCTGGGGGCAGAACATTAGCGATTACCTCAGGGATATCCTTGTTTGGAATAGAAAAAAGACGACTAGATATGATAGGATTAAAAGATAGATGATCAGTTTTAAGTAGTTTACACTGGTACTGGTTCTTGTATATTGATACAAATTCAAAGTTATTTTCTTTTAGACAGTTATTACTGTCTAAAATATTTTTGCATATTGATACAAATGTAAAATTATTTTGTTATATTGTATATATATTCCTACTTCTGCTTAAGATATTTTTGTATATTGATACAAGCATAAAATTATTTTTGCTAGTCTGCACTTCCACTGACAGAGAGGCTGAGAAACAGGAAAGAACCTAAGAGAGATATGCATGGTACCCCAGAGAAGAGGAATGAGGCAAGATCTTCTGAACAGATTGGGAACATGGCAAGCGGGGGGGGGGGAGTGGGAGCTGGGAAGAAGAGAGGGGGAGAAGAGGAAAAGAGAGTCGGTCATGGGGGAAGTGGAAGATTGAGTGGGGGGGTAAAATAGGGGAAAAGGGAGTCATAGGTTAGAAGACAGATCAGGCACCAGTGTGACCTCTAGTGCTCTGAAGGGATGACACCAACTGTCAAGCTAAGCAATAGTGGAGAGACCACCTCGAATGCCCATTCCTGATAATGAACTTGATGTCTGTAGCCATCCTAGAACCTTCATCCAGTGACTGATGGAAGCAGAGGCAAACACCCACAGTTAGACACTGAACCCTTGGAACCCAGTGACAGAGAGAGAGGAGCGATGAGCAAATTGTCAAAGAATGGGCTGGCAAAACCAGCAGAGACAGCTGATCTGAACAGGGGAGAGCTCTTGGACCCCAGACCAACAGCTGGGAGGCCAGCATGAGACTGATCCAGACTCCCTGAGTGTGAGAGTCAGTGAGGAGGCCTGGGCAACCTATGGGACTCTGGGCAGTGGATCAGTGTTTATCCCTGGCATATAAATGGACTTCGTGTGTCTATGGCACAAGGAGGGATGCTCTCTCAGCCTGGAATCCTGCGGGAGTGCCTGGACCCTGCCCTGAGTGAAATGACAGACTCTAGATATCCCCTGTATGGAGGGAAGTGGGGATGGGGTGGGAGGCTGGGGGGAATTGTGGGGGGTGCAGGAGGAGGGGAGGGAGAGGGAACTGGGATTGACATGTGGAGCGAGCTATTTAAAATTAAATTACTAAAATAAAAAATAGTTTTGCTATACTGTATATATGTTTCTACTTCTGTTTAGGATATTTTTGCATGTTGATGCAAATTAAAGTTTTTTGTCATATTCCACTCTTAGGCATATACCCAAAAGATGCACATTCATACAACAAGGATGTCTGTTCCACTACACTCAAAACAGCATTATTTGTAATAGCCAGAACCTGGAAGCAACCTAAATGCCCCTCAACTGAAGAGTGGATAGAGAAAATGTGGTACATTTACACAATGGAGTACTACTCAGCAGAAAAAAATTTAAAAAATTGGATTTTTGAAATTCACAGGCAAATGGATGGCACTAGAAGAAATCATCCTGAGTGAGGTAACCCAGTCACAAAAAGAAAAACATGGTATGTACTCACTCATATATGGATTTTAGACATGGAGCAGGGGAGTGCCAGACTACAATCCACACCATCAGAGAGGCTGGTTATCAGTGAAGACCCTAAGAGAGACATACATGGTTTCCCTGAGGATGGGAAGGGGACAGGATCTCCTGAGCGGACTGGCAGCGTGGGGAGAGGAGAGGGAGAGAAGAGGAGGAAATGGGAGAGCAGGAAGTTTGAGTCAGGGGAAGAATAGAGGAGAGCAAGATGAGAGATACCATAATATAGGGAGCTGTTATAGGTTTGAGGAGAGATCTGGCACTAGTGAGATTTCCAGAGATCTATAAGAATGACACCAACCAACAATCTAAGCAGTAGAGGAGAGGCTACCTTAAATGTCCTTTCCTTATAATAGATTGATAACTACCTTACATACCATCCTAGAGCCTGAAGGAAATAGAGGCAGGCACCCACAGCTAAACACTGAACTGAACTCCTGGAACTCAGTTGCAGATCTGGAGTAGTGATGGGGAAGGGGTCAAGACCAGGCTGGTGGAGCCTACAGAAGCAGCTGACCTGAACAAGGGGGAGCTCATGGACCCCAGATGGATGGCTGAGAGGCCAGCACGAGACTGATCCAGATCCCTGGAATGTGGATGTTAGTGAGAAGGCCTTAGCAATCTATGGGGCCTCTGGTAGTGGATCCTTATTTATTCTTGGCATACAATGGATTTTGGGAGTCCATTCCATGTGGAGGGATATGCTCTCAGCCTGGACACATAGGGGAGGGCCTGGGCCTTGCCCTGGATGATATGACAGACTTTGGGGACCCCCATGGAGTGGAGGGAGGATGGGATGGAGGGCTGGTGGAGGACAGGGAAGGAGGGGAGGGAAAGGGAGTTGGGATTGACATATGAAACAGGCTTGTTTCTAAGTTAAATAAAAAATAATAAAAGAAAATGAAAGAAAACAGGCTATGAATTTGAGTGGCAGCAGAAGGGACAAAGTATTTGTTAGAGTAGGGAGAGGAAGGGCAGGAAGTAATATAAATACAGTACTCATTCATGAAATTCTCCATCAAAGGTAGCTCCTGTGTGACTAGAATAAAAGGTGGGAAATTAGAGAAAGTACCATAAAAGAATGGAAGGGGGAGTTCAGTTTAATAGGAAATAGCAGGTAAGTGTAGACAAAGAAACACAGTGTGGAACAGGTGAGTCCCAATGAAATACTCACAAAGACATTATATGGAAATGGATGATATAGAACACTAATTAAAATACAAAGATATGCCTTTTCAAAATATCTCTTGTGCAGACAAAGATAAACCACCATCGTTCTGCAAACCAGAAGAACATCATACAGAGAGAAGTGAGTGCCAAGGCCGATGGTCAGAGGTCCAGTAGCAGACCATGCCCAAATCATAACAAAGTGGCACAGCACATCCTTATATTTTTGCAAATGTTTATATTTTCAGGGATTCATGTTTGAATTAAAAGCCGTGCCCTAGGGTGGTTTGATGTCTTTAGAAGGATGCTATGTAGTATAGAGTAGAATTAGATTGCTGTATTCAGCATAGCATATATGAACTAACTGGTCAGATAAAAATGGCCAAATTTAAAAGAAAAATAGTAAATTATAAGGAGTAGATAAGTATATATTTAATCAAGCAAATAAAGAGAAATGTGCAATATGGGGATGTAAATGGACTTGGTTTTCAGAAGCTGGTCCTGTCCAGATTCATGCATTGTAGATTTTAGAATCTCTAGGAAAAGGAATATAGTGAAGTAAATATATTTCTCTTGAGAGAATTTTGACATTCATGGGAACCTAGTTTCTCTGGACTTCATATTGCAAAGTGCCAATCAATGTGGTGGGAAAGTAATTAGCTCACTGAATTTTTACATTTTATTATAATTACATAATTACCCCTTCCTCATCCTTCTGCCAAACTTTCAACATACTGATCCTTGCTTCCATTCAAATTCATGGCCTCATTAAATCATTAATTCTTGTTACATGACTGTGTGTGTGTTTTAAGGTACTTGTAATCATTAAATTTATCACACTGGAAAGGGGAAAATATCTATTACAATTGCATGGTTCATTATACAGGGAATTGTTTTGACAATTCCTAAATAAATGCCAATAAAACAATACAATATGTAAATAGCATGAATTATTCTCTGTGGACTTTCTTTTTTATTATTATTATTTTTTTATTTTCCATTTTAAATTTAGATAAGAAACAAGGTTGCTTCACAAGTCAGTTCGAGATACCTCTCCCTTTCCCTCCCCTCCTCCCGTGTCCTCCCCCCATCCCCCCCCTCTCTGTGGACTTTCTAAGCTAATGATGAATAACAGTTTTATCAATGGAGACTTTCTAAGCTAATGATGAATAACAGTTTTATCAATGGAGACTTTCTAAGCTAATGATGAATAACAGTTTTATCAATGGAGACTTTCTAAGCTAATGATGGGTAACAGTTTTATCAATGGACTGAGGAATCCTATCCTTGTATTCTCTGTAAACTATAAAGCCAAGGAAGAAACTAAATGTACTGTTTAAACTCTTTAGTATTAATAGATACAATGTCATGGAATAAAAATAGTTTCATTTTACTCGTATATTTTTTGCTATATTTAATCTTATCTCTCAGTTGGGTTTGTCCAGATAAACCATTCTGTGGTGACTTTTGATTTTTCAGGCCAGAGTTAAGTACAAAAAAATGGTACCCTAGAGGTGCTGAATCAAGGTTTGTAGAGAATGCTGGGATTACAGTTCAAGACTTTACAGTTCAATTTGGACATTCCATAGTCCAGAAGGTGCAATTCTAACCATTTTAACTGGTAACCCAGTGTCTTGAGCACGTGGCTGCTAAGACTCCCTTTCCTCCATTTGATTCTAACATGCCAAGGATATTGATCACTGTACAAAATAGTAGGGTTCTTTGGAATCCCCTGGTTGTGAGCAGGAAACTAACTCAGCAGGAAATTTCCTTATAAGAAAATTTAGAAATACCCTGAAACCTCTTAAAAACCTGGGCCCCCATCCAGATCACATGGGTCCACCTTTCTAAATTACCAAAACAGTAGGTTAGTAAAACTCCAGTGTGATTCTCTTGGCAGATGCAATTCACCAGAAAGGGGCTGTCTGACATCACCTGGCTTTTTTTTTTCTGAGACAGGGTTTCTCTGTGTAGCTTTGGAGCTTATCCTGTCACTTGCTCTGTAGACCAGGCTAGCCTTGAACTCACAGAGATCCTCTTGCCTCTGCTTCCTGAATGCTGGGATTAAAGGCTTTTTTCTTCCTAAAAGTTGACGTCTTGCACCTCCCACTCATCTTTCTGAACTCCCATTACGTTTGCCTTTCTGTTTCTTTCAGGGAAACCTTGACATCCTTCTGTTGAAGAGCCTGAGGAGACAGTTCAGTTGCTACAGCTCCTGAGACAAAAGCATGAGGACCCGGGTTGGATCTCTACAACCCATGGCTCACACCTGCAATACCAGAGCTAGAGAGAGGGGGCATCAATGAGACTCACTGGTCAGACAGTGCAGCCTAATGGATGAGATCTAGCCTCCCCCCAACACACACACACACACACACACACACACACACACACACACACACACACACACACACAGAGAGAGCTTGAAAATCTTGTGTTGAACATTTGCTATTGATCTGATACTTTTCACATTTCTATGAAAAGTAATATTTTCCTTTTAGTCACAGACATATCTGAGAACTTAGTGAGGTAAGGCTGTTTGCTCACACAGAGTTCGTTCATAGTCTAAAACCTGAAACACGTTACTACTCCTTTTAAAGGATGCACGAGCAACTAGAACGAAGGCATTGCTTCAAAGTTTGCTTCTTGTAACTTTAAGACCAATAAGCATTTTCAGTTGATCTCAGGTCTTGTCCTAATGTATTTTTTCTGAGGAAACACTTTCCTAAAATCTCCTTAATCTAGGAAAGGAATTAACAAGGGGCACCCTGTAGAATCTTAAATCTTCCAAGAAACTAGATAGGGCATTCTTTTTCTTCTCTCTCTCTCTCTCTCTCTCTCTCTCTCTCTCTCTCTCTCTCTCTCTCTCTCTCTCTCTCTCTCTCTCTCTCTCTCTCTCTCTGTGTGTGTCTGTGTGTATGTATGTGTTTCTGTTTGTTTTGATAGAGAGGCATGTGCAGCCAAGTATGACATTCAGCTCCTGAACCACCTGGCTCCATCCCCTGACTGCTGGGATTACAGGCTCATGACATCACACTCAGAAATCTTCCTATCTCACAATCTATGAAAAGAACGACACAGAATCCAGGATGCCAGTCTAATACTCCATTAGACTTTGGAGAAGACATAGACACATGTTGTCCTTGATTTTTTTTATTTTCAATTAGGTAAAAGGATGTTGATGTCTGTTATATTTGTTCTTTAAGGATGGTGTAAATAAAGAAGTGCACATTATTGTAAAGTCTTTCAAATAATTGCTCCACAAACCATGACTCCATGAAGAACTTTGTTAGAAAAGTACTTTGGGTTTTGGGATGCTCTATCATAAGCCTCTATTTCTTACTACATAACACAGCAGGACAAGTTGTCCTTGGACTCTAGCCTAGGTTTCTGCTTAGATGACATTATGATCTCCAAATATAGGAGTGGAAAGTTTTCTGCTCTCTATAGAAATAATTGGATGAGTATAACAGTAATAAACACAATAATTAATTTCAAAAATAAACTCATTAAGACTGGCTGGATGACTCAGTAGTTAAAAGTGCTTTTTGTGCAAGTAAAAAGACCTGATTCCAGAGCCCGAGAACCCAGGTTGTAAAGACAGACACTGCAGAATGGGTCTGTAATCCCAGGGTTCATACTACAGGACAGGAGGCGGAGACAGAATCCCTGGAAGCCTGCAGTCCAGCTAGCCAGGCATAGGCATCAGTGAACAAGAGGCTAGGTCTCAAACAAAGTGGAAGGTAAGAACCAGCACCTGGGATTGCCTTCTGACCTCCATGAACATGCACACCAGTATTTGTACACATTAACACATGCCTGGGTACACTTTACACACACACATACACACACACACACCCCTCCCTGTTTCTTTCTTTCTTTTTTTCTTTTTTGGTTTTTTGAGACAGGGTTTCTCTGTATTGTTTTGGAGGCTGTCCTGGAACTCACTCTGTAGACCAGTCTGGCCTCGAGCTCACAGAAATCCACCTGCCTCTGCCTCCCAAGTGCTGGGATTAAAGGTGTGCACCACCAATGCCTGGCACCCCTCCCTGTTTCTATCATGTTAACAATGGATGACTATATCTACTAATAGAATCCATTGGTTGACAAGCCTAATCCCCAAACTGTATACAACAATTTCCCAAAAGATCAAGTAAAATTGAATGCACAGGACAGGGCCCAGGGATCTTTCACACAGAACAGACATAGAACAAAACTAATCCTAAAGCAGTGGCTTGAGATTCAGATGCCCACAGCCTGTCTTGCTCTGGGCTTCCTTACTTGACTGGCAGATGTCAGAGGTGGATTCTTCTAAGTAGTTGATTCCATCATCAGAATCCTCAATGCTGAGGTCTACACAAAGGAAAGAAAGTTCTTAAGTGCCTTAGTGTACTCAGACTTTCTTTGAACCACCAGCTCCCAAAAAATGACATAGAGTCTTATTATTAATTATGAACATTTGGTCTTAGCATAGCTCTGAAAATTTAAATTAACATGTTTATGTTTATGTTTATCTGCATTCTGTTATGTGACGGTTTACCTCTCCTCAGTACAGTACACCCAACTTCCTCCGCATCTGACTGGTGAATCCCTACCACTCAGATTCTTCCCAGAGTGCCTAGCAGTGCCAGGAAGTCCCACCTATCCTCTCCTAACTAGCTATTGGCCATTCAGCTCTTTATTAAACCAATCAGAAGCTGCCTTCCATAGGTGAAGTAAAACAGTGACACATTTTCTCACAGTGTGATCAAACATTCCACAGCATCTTAGGGGTGATAGCAGTGACACCCTGCAGGGAACACCTGAGTGTGAACACTAGGAACAGTTAACTCAAGGCTGTACATCGTTCCTTGCAAGGCTGTGAGCCAACAACCTACACAACTCCATGGAGGTGGTCCCTCAGCCACTGACGGGCACCTTGTCTGCACCCTCACTCTGGTTCTCACTTCCCCACACCCTCACCTGTCCCTGTCCTTCACTCCTATCTTACCCCTGAGCTCTCTTCTCGTCTCTGCCCATCACTCCTCTTCCTCATCTGTATCTGGTGATGGACCTCTTGCTCCTTGGAATGCTTCCCTGTCAATCTCTTCTCATACATAACTTTGGTTCCCTGATTTTTTTTCACTCTTCTTAACTCTTACTGCCCCCCTCTCCTCTGCCATCCTGCCACATTCAACTGTTTTCTCTTACTTTAAAAAAAAAACAAACCTGGCCTCAACATTTATCAACCTCCATTTCTCATTTCTGTCTCAATTTTCCCAGTTTCTTCTGCTAAGCTGGAGGTTGGCTTTGGTGGGCCTCTTTCCCTTCCTGACTCCCCCTGGCTATCCAGCTGCCCTGAATGTTGGGAAAAGGGGCCAGCCAAAGAAACATACTCTGAGCAGAGCCAAAGAAACACACTTTGTTCCTGGAATCAGAGCCAGTGAAAGAAATACACCTGCCGGGCAGTGGTGGCGAATCCCTTTAATCCCAGCACTCAGGAGGCAGAGGCAGGCAGATCGCTGTGAGTTCGAGGCCGGGCTAGACCGACAGCCTCCAAAACAATACAGAGGAAACCCTGTCTCGTAAAACCAAAAAAAAAAAAAAAAAAAAAAAAAAAGAAATACACCCTGGCCCTAAAATTAGAGCCAAAAGGCTAAAAAGGACCAGAGAAAGAAACATACTTTGGCCCTGAAACCAGAGCCAAATCTGACCCTAACCTTGTGCAGAAAACTAACCAATCCTCAAGCAGAGCTCTAGCCAATCTGAGCTCAACATTGAAATCTCACCAATCCCCACCTTGAAAGCCCTATATAAACCCTGTGTCTGTTCACCTTGTGTCTGTTCATGCTACCGGCTGTTCTCTGCCAAAATGGAAGAGGGCAGCCACTCTCCTGGATTCTTCCTTCCCAATAAATCCCTTCGATGAGCTTTGGGTGAACATCTTCTTTTGCAACAGAACAGAGACAACCCTGTGCATAGCAGAGCAAGCAGGGCTGTAACACTTTTGCTGGGGGAACCTTCTCCTGGCAGAGGGGAGTTGTTACACTCAGCTCTCCACTCCCAGGAGCAGAGCTGAACTGCAGCAACTTCGCCCCGGAAACCTTCTGCCGAAGCAAAACTGCTACACTGGGCAAATATCCCAACTGGAAGACCCTGTCCTGCTGGAGTAGAGCTGATACACTGGGGAAGCCTTTCCCTGAGGCAGGGCTGTAAGCTGCTATGCTTACTGTGGCCTGTGGTAGTCCTTGGCTCCCGAGCTCCAGGATACCTTTCCATCTGAGCTGTGTAACACTCAGTATTCTGTGACTCCCGAGTGCCAGAATACCTGTTCCACCTGATCCTCCCAAAATGGCCTACACCAAAGGAACCTGATGACATGTCTAAGCCCCTTGCCTGGGAACCTGGAATGATGCTTTCAGTCATCCTTACCTATGGTCTCAGATGCCTGATCGTAGCTGGTCCTTGATTCGGTCTCTTCACCGTCCGAGACAAATGATGAATTTTCCTGCATTATGTCTACCAGATGCATAGAACAGGGATTAATTTGTGTTCCCTGGCTGAGAGTCTCTGATCCATGCCCAAATTACAATGAATGAATTATTTCCAGGAACTGAAGAGACTGTTCAGGCTATAAAGTTTTTACTGTGCAAGCATGAGGACGTGAGTTTGATTACTAGGATCTATGTCAAAAAGACAGACAAGGTGGCATTCATTTGCAAGCACTCAGGAGACAGAGACAGGTGGATCTCAGGGCATTTCTGGCCAGATACCCTGTGTAGACTAGTCACCGAGGTCCAAGATAATTGCAAAGCACAAGACAACCAGAAGCTGACCTCTGGCCCCTGCACACATGTACATGCAGTCCAGTACACATGTGTATACACACACACATACAGAATTCTCATTTAACTCTCTAGAAGATCTGTTTGAATGCCATGATTGGCCCCCTCCCTCAATTTCACTCCCACCCTGTTCTTCCCTTCCTTCCACCCACAGAATCCTTGGAGAGATTGTTGGTTTTGATATTTCAAAGACCCAAAGTGACCAGGCAAGGCAGGACACACCTGCACTTGGAAGGCTGAGATAGGAGGAATGTTAAGCTCAAGGGTAGCCTAGGCTACATAACATGACCCTGTTTCCAAAATAATCAATGAAGAAAAAAATTAAAATTTACCTGCAGTATAACACTCATATATGAAAGTAGGGTTTAAATGGTTGCAAAGACAAACTATCATTTGCTTCACAGAAAACAGATGACCAACACACCAGAGGCCTCTGGGTGACACATTCTACTGTCAAGGACATTCTCAAACTCAACCTGCATCTCCAGTTTCAGGATCTAGATTAATTTTTCTACTACATAATCAATATAAAAGAAATTCTGACCATGTTATCTTTTCTCTCTTTCCAACTATGCCAAACACTCTCACATTTATATACATACATATGTGTGTATATACCTAACATGTACATATTATTATGTTTGTGAGACAATTCTGTATTATTATTTTTGTTGTTATAGAAATATGCTCACTAAGCCAGGCATTACGGGTCCATGCCTTCAATCCCAGTGCTTGGTTCTCTGAGTTCAAAGTCATCCTGGCCTACAGAGCAAGTTCCAGGACAGCCAAGGATACACAGAGAAACCCTTTCTCAAAAAACCAAAAGGGGGGGGTATGCTGAATTGCTCTGTTTCAATTCATTTTTAAAAGAAAAACAGAGCTAGAATCATTCTTTCTTATGTGTGCTTTGAATCATTAGTTTTGAGACAGGGTTGAGTGTAGCCCAGACTGCCTCAGTATGTAGCTGAGGATGACCTACAATTCCTTTATCCCACTTCCTCATCCTGAGTGCTGGGACTGAGGCCTGGGTATTTTGCCCTGCCTTTCCTATGTCTTTTGATTAACGCACATTTCTCCTCTTCTCTGCTGAGGAATGTAATTGTTGAGCTCTGAGATAAGTATGTTTTCAAACTTAAGAGATTATATCCAGCTGCTTCCTCAAATCACATGTTTTCTAGAACCAGCAGAAAAGAGGCAGAGCATAGCAAAAGCAAGAACCTAAAGACAGAAGGTGTGGTGGGATGTGCTGTCAGGATAAAGACAAGGGATGGGGACAGGAGCAGGGCCACCAACCTTCGGTGTCACAGTGACAGTGCAGACAAGTGCCCAGGGCTCCAGAAGGCATTGGGACTAAAAGCCAGACAAAATGGTTTGCACATACTTTTACTTTATGTAGGTGATTGATTTCCCTGCGTGGTAGTTTGTGTATGCAGCATCCAAGGAGGTCAAAAAGGGTGTCAGATTCCCTGGGTCTGGGTTAGAGATGGCTGTGGGTGGTAGGAACCAATCCTGGTTCCTCTGCTAGAGCAGCTAGATTTCATAGTCACCGAGTCACCTCTCCAGTCTAATTCTTTTTTTGGAATTTGGTTTTTTTTGGGGGGGGGCAGAAGACAAGAGATTTGAAGGGAAAACATGGGAGGGCAAAGCCAAACAAAAACCTTTCTGGTTTAAGGGAGGGGGACTTGGTCCTACATGGGTGGCTGGGCACAGAGGGCAGGCTCAACACAGGGCAGGCTGGAGATGGTGAAACTTGTAATTAAAGCAAATAAGGGGAGCGAAGCTGTGAAGCACTAAGCTGGTGGGTGTGTGTTACATTACTGAGCAGAAGATGCCAAAACAGCTTAGGTCTCTGGACCTTGGAAAAATGAGCCAAGAGGACAGGCCTGGGCCGGAGATGTGTGCTTAGGAAGCTGCAGATGTTATTCAGCTTTCAATGCCTCTTGTAATCTGAGGGCATTACAATGTCATTATGCTCAGGGGACATCTTATCCTTATCAATGGAAGTGACATGTTAGTTTCTCCCCTTTTCCACAACCCATTTGGCTAATTTTCCACTCTCAGTCACTTTATGCCTGGCCCATTTTACTCTATTTCTTTATATTTGTTTACTTCTCTATATTTCTCTGCTTATACTATTTCTCTGTCAATGTTTTTTTACACTGGTTAATGGATTGATTGATTATGTTTCCTTATAAGGCATGTGTGCACGTACCACAGCAAGTATATGAAGTCACAAAACAAAAGTGGGGGTGGTTTCTCTCCTTTCACCAAGTAGACTTAGAGGTCAAATTCAGGCCATCATCACTGGCTAATACCTCTCCAGGTCCCCCAGTATTTTCAAAATCATTTTATTCAAGAGCCTGGACTCTGGTGAGGCAGAGGCAGTGCTTTGAGCATATGACTAATGAGGTGAAGAATAGAGAGAGAGAGAGAGAGTGAAAGAGATATGCAGCCAAAAATGACCTCGAGCTCCTGAACCTCCTGGCTCCATTCCCTGACTGCTTGGATTAGAGACTTATGACATCACACTCAGAAATCTTCCTGTCTCACCATTTATGAAAGGAATGACTAAGAACCCAGGATGCTAGTCTAATACCTCATTAGACTTTGGAGAAGACTTAGACACATGTTGTCTGCGATTGGGTTTCTTCAATTAAGAAAAAGGATGTTGATGTCTGTTCTACTTGTTCGTTAAGTGTGATGTAAAGAAAGAAGTGCATGTTATTTGTAAGGTCTTTCAAATAATCACTCATTGAACCATAACTCCATGAAGAACTTTGTTAGAAAAGTACTTTGGGATTCAGGATGTTCTATCTCAAGAATTTATTTCTGCCTATATAAGGTAGCTGGATGAGTTGTACTTGGAATCTAGGCTAAGTTTCTGCTCAGAGGACATTATGATCTCCCAATACAGGAGTGGAAACCTTTCTGCACTCCATAGAAATCATTGGATGAGTCTAACAATAATAAACTCAATAACTAGTTTAAAAAAGAAACTCATTAAGACTGGCTGGCTGGCTCACTAGTTAAAGTGCTTTTTGTGCAAGCAAAAGGACCTGATTGCAAAGCCCCAGAACACAGGATATAAAGTCAGACACTGAAGAATGGGTCTGTAACCCTGGGGTTCATACTGCAGGACAGGAGGCTGAGACAGAATCCCTGGAAGCCTGCAGTCCAGCTAGCCTGGCATAGGCATCAGTGAACAAGAGGCTAGGTCTCAAACAAAGTGGAAGGTAAGGACCAGCACCTGGGATTGTCTTCTGACCTCCATGAACATGGACACTGGTACTTGTACACGTTAACACATGCCTGGGTACACTTTACGCACACACACACACACACACACACACACACACACACACACACACACACACCTCCCTGTTTCTATCATGTTAACAATGGATGACTATATCTACTAATAGAATCCATTGATTGACAAGCTTAATCCCCAAACTGTCTGCAACAATTTCCCTGCATTTCCCAAAAGATCAAGTAAAATTGAATGCACAGGACAGGCCCCAGGGATCTTTCACACAGAACAGACACAGAACAAAACTAATCCTAAAACAGTGGCTTGAGATTCAGATGCCCACAGCCTATCTTGCTCTGGGTTTCCTTACCTGACTGGCAGGTGCCAGAGGTGGATTCTTCTAAGTAGTTGATTCCATCATCAGAATCCTCAATGCTGAGGTCTACACAAAGGAAAGTAAGTTCTTAAGTGTCTTAGTGTAGTCAGACTTTCTTTGAACCACCAGCTCCCAAACAATGACATAGATACTTATTAATTATGAAAGCTTGGCCTTAGCTTAGGCTTATCTCCAACTAGCTCTGAAAACTTAAATTAACCTGTTTATGTTAATCTGCATTTTGCCCTGTGGCTCATTATCTGTCCTCAGTACAGTACACCCAACTTCCTCTGCATCTGACTGGTGAATCCCCACCACTCAGATTCTTCCCAGAGTGCCTAGCAGTGCCAGGAAGTCCCACCTATCCTCTCCTAACTAGCTATTGGCCAGTCAGCTCTTTATTAAACCAATCAGAAGCTGCCTTCCATAGGTGAAGTAAAACAGTGACACATTTTCACACAATATGATCAAACATTCCACAGCATCTTAGGGGTGATAGCAGTGACACCTGGCAGGGAACACCTGAGTGTGAACACTAGGAACAGTTAACTCAAGGCTGTACATCGTTCCTTGCAAGGCTGTGAGCCAACAACCTACACAACTCCATGGAGGTGGTCCCTCAGCCACTGACGGGCACCTTGTCTGCACCCTCACTCTGGTTCTCACTTCCCCACACCCTCACCTGTCCCTGTCCTTCACTCCTATCTGACCCCTGAGCTCTCTTCTCGTCTCTGCCCATCACTCCTCTTCCTCATCTGTATCTGGTGATGGATCTCTTGCTCCTTGGAATGTTTCCCTGTCAATCTCTTCTCATACATAACTTTGGTTCCCTGATTTTTTTCACTCTTCTTAACTCTTACTGCCCCCCTCTCCTCTGCCATCCTGCCACATTCAACTGTTTTCTCTTTCTTTAAAAAAAAAAACAAACCTGGCCTCAACATTTATCAACCTCCATTTCTCATTTCTGTCTCAATTTTCCCAGTTTCTTCTGCTAAGCTGGAGGTTGGCTTTGGTGGGCCTCTTTCCCTTCCTGACTCCCCCTGGCTATCCAGTTGCTCTGAAGGACCATGAGGACACATCTAAGCCCCTTGCCTGGGAACCTGGGATGATGCTTTCAGTCATCCTTACCTATGATCTCAGATGCCTGATCGTAGCTGGTCCTTGATTCGGTCTCTTCACCGTCCGGGGCAAATGATGAATTTCCCTGCATTATATCTACCAGACGCACAGAACAGGGTGTAATTTGGGTTCCGTGGCTGAGTACCCCTGCTTCAGGGCCAAATTACAATGAATGAATTATTTTCAGGGACTGAGGAGACGGTTCAGGCTGCAAAGTGTTTGCTGTGCAACCCTGAGGACCTGAGTTGATTCCCAGGATCCATGTCAAAATGTCACATAAGGTGGCATCTATTTGCTGTCCCTACACTCAGGAGCTCAGGAGACAGAGACAGGTGGATCCCAGGGTATCACTGGCCAGATAGCCGGTCTAGACTAGTCATCGAGGTTCAGGCCAAAAAAACAAGCAAGTGAAAGATAACTGCAAAGCAACACAGCCTTTGGTTGACCTCTGTCCTCTGCACACATGTACATGCAGACCAGCACACACAGGTACACACACACACACACACACACACACACACACACACACACACACAGAATTCTCATTTAACTCTCTAGAAGATCATGACTCCATGAAGAATTTTGTTAGAAACAGCACTTTGGGATTCGGGATGTTCTATCTTAAGAATCTATTTCTGCCTACATAATGTAGTTGGATGAGTTGTACTTGGATGCTAGGCTAAGTTTCTTCTCAGAGGACATTATGATCTCCTAATACAGGAATGGAAACCTTTCTGCTCTCCATAGAAATCATTGGATGAATCTAACACTTAATAAACACAATAATTAGTTTAAAAGACAAACTCACTGAGGCTGGATAGATGGCTCAGTAGTTAAAGTGCTTGTTGTACAAGCATAAAGGCCTGATTCCAGAGCCCCAGAACCCAGTATGTAAAGTCAGACACTGCAGAATGGGTCCTAGAGTTCATACTGCAGGACAGAAGGCTGAGGCAGAATCCCTGGAAGCCTGTGGTACAGCTAGTCTGGCATAAGCATAAGTGAACAAGAGGCTAAGTCTCAAACAAAGTGGAAGGTAAGGACCAGCACCTGTGATTATCTTCTGACCTCCATTGATGTGCATACCAGTATTTGTACACATTAACACATGCCTGGGTACACTTTACACACACACACACACACACACACACACACACACACACCTCCCTGTTTCTATCATGTTAACAATGGATGACTATATCTACTAAGAGAATCCATTGATTGACAAGCTTAATCCCCAAACTGTCTGCAACAATTTCCCTGCATTTCCCAAAAGATCAAGTAAAATTGAATGCACAGAACAGGGCCCAGAGATCCTTCACACAGAACAGACACAGAACAAAACTAATCCTAAAACAGTGGCTTGAGATTCAGATGCCCACAGCCTGTCTTGCTCTGGGCTTCCTTACCTGACTGGCAGATGCCAGAGGTGGATTCTTCCGAGCAGTTGATTCCACCATCAGAATCCTCAATGCTGAGGTCTACACAAAGGAAAGAAAGTCCTTAAGTGTCTTAGTGTACTCAGACTTTCTTTGAACCACCAGCTCCCAAAAAATGACACAGACTTCTTATTAATTATAAAAAGTTTGGCCTTACTTTGGCATGTTTCCAACCAGCTCTTAAGACTTAAATTATCCCATTTATATTAATCTATGTTCTACCATAAGGTTCATTACCTCTCCTTAGTACAGTAACCCAACTTCCTCTGCATCTGGCTGGTGAATCTCCACCTCTCAGATTCTTCCCAGAGTGCCTAGCAGTGCCAGGAAGTCCTGCCTATCCTCTCCTGCTTAGCTATTGGCCATTCAACTCTTTATTAAACCAATCAGAAGTTGCCTTCCATAGGTGAAGTAAAACAGTGACACATTTTCACACAGTATGATCAAATATTCCACAGCATCTTGGGGGTGATAGCAGTGACACCCGGCAGGGAACACCTGAGTGTGAACACTAGGAACAGTTAACTCAAGGCTGTACATCGTTCCTTGCAAGGCTGTGAGCCAACAACCTACACAACTGGCCGTCTTCGTCATCTGTACCTGGTGATGGACCTCTTGGCCTTTGGTTTATGTCCCTACTCATCTCTTCTCATACTTAACTTTGGTTCCCTGGTTTTTTTTTCTGTTCTTAACTTTTACTCCACCTCCCCCACATTCATCTGTCTTCTCTTTCTCTACAAAAACAAACCCAGCCTCAACCTTTATTACCCTCCCCTTCTACTTCTCATTTCTGTCTTCAATTTTCCCAACTCCTTCTGCTAAGCTGGAGGTTGGATTTCCTTGAGCCTCTTTCCCTTCCTGACTCCCCCAGCTATCTGGCTGCCTCGAAGGACCCCAAGGAGATGCTTGCTGGAACCTGGAACAATACTTTTTTTTTTTTGGTTTTTAGAGACAGGGTTTCTCTGCATTGTTTTGTAGGTTGTGCTGGAACTCGCTCTGTAGACCAGGCTGGCCTCAAACTCACAGAGATCTGCCTGCCTCTGCCTCCAGAGTACTGGGATTAGAGGTGTGCACCAACGCCCGGCTCAAACAATACTTTTAATTATCCTTACCCATGGCCTCAGATGCCTGATTATGGCTGCTACTTGCTTGGGTCTCCTCACCATTCAAGACAAATGATGAATTTTCCTGCTTTATGTCTCCCAAGTTCATGGAGCCTGGATAAACTTGGGTTCCCTGGGTTCGTAGCTGTGGCCCTAGATAAAATTACATTGAATGAATTATTTTCAGGGACTGAGGAGACAGTTCAGGCTGTAACGGGTTTGTTGTGCAAGCATGAGGACATGAGTTTGATTCCCAAGATCCACATCAAAAAGACATATAAGGTGGCATCTATCTGTAGTCCCAGCACTGCAAATAGAGACAGGTGGTTCCCAGGGCACCACTGGCCAGACAGCCTGTCTAGACTAGTCATTGAGGTATGGGTGAAACAAACAAACAAACAAAAAACTGGAGATAACTGCAAAGCACAAGACAACCAGAGGACCTCTGGCCCCTGCACACATGTACATGCAGTCCAGTACACATGTATATACACACACACATACAGAATTCTCATTTAACTCTCTAGAAGATCAATTTGAATGCCATGATTGACCCCCTGCATCAATTTCACTCCCACCCTGTTCTTCCCTCCCTTCCACCCACTGAATCCTTGGAGAGATTGTTGGTTTTGATATTTCAAAGACCCAAAGTGACCAGGCAAGGCAGGGCACACCTGCAACCCCAGCATTTTAAAGACCCTGTTTCCAAAAAATAAATGAATAAAAATTTTAAATTTAAGTGTGTTATAGCATTCATATATAAAAGTGTGGTTTCAATGGTTTCAAAGAGCAGCTATCACTTGCTTCACAAAAAGCAGATGACCAACACCCCAGAGGCCTCTGGGTGACACATTCTACTGTCAAGGACATTCTCAAACTCAACCTGCATCTCCAGTTTCAGGACCTAGATTAATTTTTCTACTTATGTAACCAATATAAAAGAACCCTAACCATGTTGTCTTTTCTCTATTTTCAAATATGCCAAACACTCCCACAATCATATGTGTACATATGTGTATATATACAACTAACATGTACATGTTAATGTGTTTCTGAGACTCTTCTGTATTATTGTTTTGTTGTTACACAAATATGCTCACTAAGCTAGGCAATACAGTTCCATGCCTTTAATCCCAGTGCTTGGTTCTCTGAGTTCAAAGTCAGCCTGGCTTACAGAGCAAGTTCCAGGACAGCCAAGGATACACAGAGAAACCCTATCTCAAAAAAAAAAAAAAGGAGAAAGAAACATACTGAATTGCTCTGTTTCAATTTAGTTTTTAAGAAAAACAGAGCTAGAAGCATTCTTTCTTATGTGTGCTTTGAATCATTAGTTTTGAGACAGGCTTGAGTGTAGCCCAGGCTTGCCTCAGTATGTAGCTGAGGATGGCCTACAACTCTGATTTTCTATCCCTCTTCCTCCTCCTGAGCGCTGGGACTGAGGTGTGTGTATAACGCCCATGTGTCTGGGTGGGGGTGGGTGAAAGGAAACAAAAAGAAAACGTTTGCTATTCTAGAAAAGCAGAGAATAATTTTTAAAACGTGGCAGGACAGAGAAAGTTGGCTTGAAAGCAATCCAGTAGTTATCCCCCAACCCAACCCTCCCCAACATTAGACTGGGCATCTGTATGCCTTCCTAATACCTAAGGGAACCAAGCTAGCGACCATAGCACCTAGATGAGACAAGAAAATAAGAAAAGGTATATTGGGGTTGTCAGAGGGCAACTTTAACAGTCCCTAACCCTAAGGAGTACAGGCTTGAGAGAGACACCTTCCAGCTGAGAACAGGACAGAAAGCCAAGAACCTGGTTTTGCCTTGGACCTCAATGCTATTGCGGTGTCAGGGAACTGAATACTAAGCAGGTCCCTATGAAGTCCAAGCCACTACCTGTGAGATGAGTCTCCAAGCCTATAGTCCTAGGCTCTTGACCAAGGGCTCACCTCAAAATCTAGGCCTAGTTCCTTTATAAAGGAGCAGGGGGGAAATAACTTAAATATACAACAGAAAACTTTCCAAATTTATGCAAGATGTTCATAGCCAGGAAGAAGTCAGAGGTCTCTGCTCTGACTTAAGACAGTCACAACAAATGAGGCTGAGTTCATAATTTGAAATCACCTGTTTAAGAAAAGGGGCCAGGAAGAGATGCCTTCCTATCTGAACGTTAGAATTTATATTGCAATTATAACTCAAAGTGATGGACAGGAACTCACAGCAAACATCAGTACGCAGCAGAGTAGTTTTCCCTTTACAGAAGGTACCCAACCTCAGTGCTTCTACTCAATAGGACCACAGGGAAGCACAAGAAACTCCAATGGGATTCTGCCTCACACCGGTTAGAATGGCTGTCCTCAAAAAGATGAGCGAGAGTCAGTGTTGGTGTTGGTGTTGTTGAGACTCTCTATTTCCTGAGTGGGATGTAAGTGCCTACAGCCATTAGGAAACAACAGTATGGAGTTTCCTCAAAAACCCTGGAAATGGAAGAATCACCTGATTGATTGGACATTCCCCTCTACTGCGCGTGTCTCAGAGCATTACAGCCAGCTTGTTAAAGAGGTGCTGCGTGTGTTACAGCGTGGCAGTCTCTACCTATGGAGTCAGCCTAGACAGCTGCCAACAGCTGGTGAGAATGCAACGTTCGCACAGGAGAGACTCCAGTCAGCCTCAACATGAGGCACTTCAGGTGGCATGTGAGAGGGTCTGACTCAGAGAGAGTAACGCAGGAGTGAGGATGGGGGCGGAGTCCACAGTGGACACAAAATTCCAGTCAGAAAGAGTAAGTTCTAGAAGTCCATTAGTCAACATGGCAAGACTAACTGAGTGCTGAAGAAATCTTTGAGGTTGTGCATTTTAAGTATTCTTACCACAATGTGAGGAAATACACATATTCCCAGTGAATATTTACAACATCATCCCATCTCTCAGATTAAATGTGTGCCTGTGTGTGGGCCTGCATGTGTGTGTGTGTGTGTGTGTGTGTGTGTGTGTGTGTGTGTGTGTGTGTGGCTAGGATTGACCCAAGGACATCACACATGATAGACAAGCATTTCACCACTGACCTACACTCCCAACTCCAAGGACACATAATACTTTTTTCAAAAAGTCAATTTTGAAGATGGTTAAGATTTTTTTTAACGAAGAAAGCTCTACCACACACATACAGAGCATCTGAAAACCAGAGCCAGGAAGGTGCACAATAGTTACTTTCTTCATCCCAGGGCTGTGGGCTGTGAGGCTCCATGGGTGCATCGCTGTTACTCTGGTGGACTTCTAGTTCACAGGACTCTGAAGATGGAAAGGCCACAGGTGAGGTCCCACAGAGCCTTGCTCTTTCCCAGTTTCTGTCTTTATTCCTCACCAGCTGCTCATCTCTTGTTCCTACTTCCAGCCCCATCTGCACACATGGCCATCCCACCCTGAAAGGCATTTGTGCTTCATGATTCCCTACCCAACTCTCCGATTCTTAGCTTCTCTTTTCCCCAGTAAGCTTTTCCCACTCTTCCCCATTTGGGGTTTCTTTTCCTGCTACCCCCTCCAGGTCTCAAAAATGCACCAATTTCATCTTTGTCTCTTTGTGCCTAAGTAGTTTTTTGTTTGTTTGTTTGTTTGTTTCCTTTGTTGTATCAGACCCCAGCCCATTCCTTCGCCCCCACTCAGATCCCTTCATGCTCATACTCAGTTCGTCTTACCCTCTGGCTCAGAGTCTGGGCCTTGACGCATGGCTGCTTGGTCCCTTTCCAGTCCATCAGTGTTGTCACCAGTGGTGTCTCTTCTCCCTTGGTCAGTCTGTTCTTTTCCATAGAGGTCTTCTGAGAACTCATTTTCAGGTAAACTCAGAACTAAAACAGATTTTGTTTCATAAAGATTTTATTTGCCCATTGCATCAGGATCCAATAAGAAAAGAGAAATCCGCCGGGCGGTGGTGGCGCACGCCTTTAATCCCAGCACTCGGGAGGCAGAGGCAGGCGGATCTCTGTGAGTTTCGAGGCCAGGCTGGACCGACAGCCTCCAAAACAATACAGAGAAACCCTGTCTCGTAAAACCAAAAAATAAATAAATAAATAAATAAATAATTAAAAGAAAGAAAAGAAAAGAAAAGAGAAATCCTTCTAAACCCTGAAGACAGAAAGACAGGGACACAGAGAGACACAGAGGATTGAGAACTTGGGGAGGGACAGAAGGAGCCTAGCAGCTAATGACAGGGAGACTGGGTACTCAGAATCTGGAGCAGGGTTGGCCTGCAGAAGGAACTTGGAGCCACTGAGGGGTGGTGGTGCATCTACTGCACACTGAGCCCCAACATAGGACTGGAAGAATCCTGGACTCTGCTTTTCCACTCTCTATGAGCTTTTGCAAATGGCTCTCTTGTCAGGAACACTATAGGAAGCTGGCCTGAAAAAGAAGTTGTCAAGGAAGACAGCAGGGGCTGGAGGTCAGAGGTAAGGGTCAGAGGCAAGCATGGGCCATGTAGGGAAGGAGTCCCAGGGGAAACAGATTCAGGATTGATGCCCTGTCTTCCATTACAGGGAACCTTACTGACCCATGGGGGATTGTGTCTACCCATCCCACTCTACTCCACTAACCTCAATGGTATGTGAATGAATAATACAATTTGCAGTAAAGTTTCATGTTTTTTCATTTAATATTTTCTGCACAAAGTTAAGTTACAGCGAAAATTAACTGAAAAGTTAATTATAGATGTGATATTTTGTTAATGATCTAACAAACAAAACTTGCCTGAAGATTAGATTGCAAAGATAGTCACACTAGTTAGCCATAGAAGCCAGGTAATGGTGTTACACCTTTAATCCTAGCAGCCACACTAGCTAGGCATAGAAGCCAGGCAGTGGACAGAGGCAGACGAATTCTGATAATTCAAGTTCACCCTGAGTTAGAGGAAATTGATCCAGTTTAGAATAGAAACAGAGCTCACACAAAGGTGACCTCAGCAATCGGGATCCCGGGCCTTTATTCCCAACACGAGAGAGGGATATGAGTATAAAGTGTGGGGGATGGGGGCACAGGAACTGAAGAGTCTGAGGAGCAGTGTAGGGAGACCAATCAGAGGTTCGGTGGATCACCCCTTTGGTCTATGCATTGGTAGAGGTGAGAACTGTCAAGTGACTGACTCTTTTGCTTCTCTGATCCTCAGTTTTAACTCTGTTAATCTGTCTCTGAGTTTTTATTATTTGTGTTACAAGCCTTAATATGGAATGTGGGCCTGGGTTATAACCCATGTCTTTTGGGGTCACAGGCATGATTATAGTCCTAACCCCACGTGTGTTCAACACAACCAGTGTCTCTGCTGGGTCAGACTATTGGATATGTATATTAGTGTCTAATTTCCCCCTGTGTCTTATCTAGTTGGTGGGTTGATATTTCTCTGACATCATTAAGATGCCATTTCCTGCTAGGTTTGCTCCAGACTACACAGGCTCACCAACAATTCACCCATTTCTCCTGCATCCCTCCTCCCCACTGCTTCCTGTCCCTCTGCTCATCACTAACCACAATCCCACCCATTCATTGCTTCTTATTCCCACCCTCTGCCCCTGCAAAGGAACAATTAACAATGCAGAATCTTGTATATTGCTATATTTTCAAATGTTAAAAAATTTTAATGCAATATTTTAAGATGTATAACAACTGTTTTAAAAGTCACTCTGAAAAAAATATATATTTTGCTCTGTGTGTGTGTGTGTGTGTGTGCTCGTTTGAACCTGTAAACACTCTATACATCATCTCTCTCAATTTTAGCTTCCTTACCTATAAACTGGGTACCTAAATGATACCGATCCTTGATACCAGCTTGGATAGACCGTAACCAAGAGTAGATGCTAGCCAACGACAAAGACTAGCAGCACAGCTCTCTCTGCTGTTGTCCTTTATTCTTTCTGCTCTCTTTCATTCCTTCCATCTTCCTTTCTCTGCCTCTCAAAGAATCCATGTGCTCGTCCCACATCTCTGCCATTTTCTTGCTGTGTGTCTTCCTCCACATATCTTTCTTCTGCAAAAATGTTGCTCTCAAACAACATTGCTCATGTTTGAATCCTTCTCTTCTGGCCTCGAGTGTCACACTGTGACATACTAAGAAATGGTAGTTTGGGGGCTTCGTCCCCTGTTCCTGGCCAGAGCTCCTCAAATCCTAGTTGAGTTCCCTAGTGATTAATGTGAAAAGTGTCACTCTCCCCATGCCCATAGCCAACCTTCCTCAGTAACACCCCAGGGTACATTGAAGAGGTAAAGTTTGGTAAGGCCTTGGGTATGAAGGGCTGGTTGCCAGGGCAACAAACATGACATCAGCATTGGAATGCTGACCTCCAAGGTGAGAAGAACTAGAAGCTGACTTGATCAGATGGCTTATGATTCCATCAATCAGAAGCTTCATGGTGGAGCTTCTATTTAAAAATCCTAAGGGACTATGTTTAGAGAGGTTTGGGGTTGAAAACTCTGTAGTTCTGTAAGGGTGATGTGCCCAGGGACAGCAAGACAGTGTTATGTTCCCTCCCCATTATTCCTCAGGGTGTTCCTCTCCCATATGGTTATTGTTTGGATGCATATATGTGTGGAGAACAGAGGACAACCATGGATGACCTCTTTGTTTTTTGTTTTTGTTGTTGTTTGTTTTTTAAGAGATGGGGTTTCTCACTGGCCGAGACTTCATCATTTTGCCTGGCCAGTGATTTCAAGGGATCTGTCTGTCTCTGCCTCCCTGTCACTAGGATAATAGCACCTTCCCTATGTCTGAGCTGTTTTTGTACATGAGTTTAGGGGATCAAACTCAAGCCCATGTGCTTGTATGGGCTTTGCCAACTGAGTCACCTTCCTACCTCCCCTCAACCAAGCTGGCTGTTTTTTGAGTTATAACTTTTCTAATAAATTATAAGCTTTTTCCTTGAGTTTCATGAGCTATGCTAACAAGTTCTGCTGCCTGAGGGAGCATGGCAACCTCTGATTTATGTCCAATTAATAAGAAGCACAGATCACACCATGGAACTTGTAATCAACATTTGAAGTGGGAGACTGTCTATGTCACTGAGCCTTTTATCTGAAGTTAATTACATCATAAGAATCCTTGCTTATGTCTGGTGAGTTGGTTTGTGTGAGAAAACCCTACTCACCATAAATCTATTGTCAGAGACCAGTGCATGTAAGGGCACAAAACAGGAACGTCTCTCTTACAGAGCGTTTCCTCTTTGATGTCACCATGGACCATACTGCTTTGCCTTTCACAGTTCCATGCTGGCCACCTCCTTCAGGGGCTTTTCTAAATTACAATTATTCCCAAGTAGTCAGTCTCTTTCAATGTGGCTTACTGACACTGTGCTCAGGTTCATTCATTATGGGTATCAGGCTGACTGTATGTTGTCATAGTTACTCTGCCAGGGTCCTATATCCCATTAGAGGTTGGTCAGTGTGGATCTCAAGTACCCTCCCCCTCCAAGACTCATGTATTGGGAGTCCACAACTAACAATGGCATTCATGGGCCTTGGTGGCACCTTTAACAGGCAGAGCCCAGTGGAAGGAAGTTAGATCACTGGAGCTGTAACTTGAAGGTCACAGGTGCATCCCCTCTTTCCTTGCTTTCAGGTCACCGTGAAGCAAACAGCCTTGCTTCCCCCAGTCCCTTGCTTTGAGGTTATGACCCACGGCAGGCCTTAAGTAGTAAGGTCAAATCACCTGGGCTGAAGTTCCTAACATCATGAACCAGAATACATTGACTTCCGTTTTACTATGTGAAATTGGCTGGCCTCAAACTCACAATCCTCCTGCCTCAGAGTTTTGAGTGTCCATCTTCTCCTGGATAATTTGTGCCAGTGCACGAAAGCTAACATCAGGCTCACACCAACTCCCTCCCCTGCCTTGTCCATTCTTCCTCAGCTTGTATTTCCCATTTTCTGTGGTGATAAGAAACTTTCTCCAGGTGTCGTTACCTTGGTCAAGACTTAACTGGGAGTTCGGGTCTCCTCTGTCACTTCCTTGGGAACACAGTTTGTTCTGTAAGACTAACGTGGGAGGGAGAGGGAAGAAAAGGAGGAAACCATTAGAGATCTCTAACAGGGACAAGGGGCAGCATTTCCAAATTACACATAAAGGAATTTCAGTTTGACTTCAGTTACTCCAAGTTCAGTGGGTCCCACATGACAAAGTCTACCCATCATGTCCTGGGACAGAGAAGACTCTCACAAGGGAGACTTTATGTTTCCCATACAGAGAGGAGACACTCAAGGTCAGGAATAAAAACTTAGAATACACACTATGAGCTGTGTAGCTCTTCCAGGGTTCAAAGGGCAGAGAAGGTATTTGTCAAAACAGAGAAACATGGAAGCAAAACACGGCTTCCAGGCTGTCACAGTGTAAGGAGAAAGAGGGACTTTCCTGGATAGAAGGCTGGGATCTGGCACACACTAAAGGGAAGCTTCAGGATGGGCAAGCTCTACAGATGGGCGGGATGGGGTTGAAGAACTGGCCTGGCTCACACACTGTTGATGTCTATGAGCATGTGGTGCTGAACTAAGATGGATCCTGCAACCCACAGCTGAGATGTCACTCAAGGTGGGTGGTGGTCAACCCGATGGGCTGTTCTGTATATCATTATAAGGGCTCCACTGAAGAGACACAGCAGTGCCACCCTACTGGGGCTCAGTGCTCCCCGTCCTCTGCAACATAGCCTGATGCTGGTGGGAGTCTCATTGTCTTGTCAGTCTAAATCCCCAAACTGGCAGACCTCTGGAGGGTGTCGACATAGCTATCAGACATAAGTTTTGTGATGATGCGTAACATGTTAGTTTTTCTTTAAATACTATATCCCCAATTGCACTGTGCAATATCTACCACATGACAGATGCTTACTATACGGTTGTTGAGGGGGAAGAAAAAGAGGACTGTGATCTCAAAGGGTGATACTAAACTAATTACCACTTTGAAAGCTTTGGAGAATGTGTTCCAAATCAGGGTACGCTTTCACATTTTCTTCACTGAACAGTACCCCCAGGACCACCAGGTCAAGTCTCTTCTCCAGTTCCTCAAGGGCTCTGTAGACCACTTGTTCTACAGGGACCAGGTTTGTACAGGAATCTTGAAAATCCTTAAAAATATTAATCAGGGGAAATGTAAGCATTTGCTTCCAAGTCACTGCAGAGCCCTAGAAAACAATTATAGTTAGTGTACCTCGTCCCCTACATACATATCTTTTAATGAAAAGTTTTTTATTTGCGTGGCTACTTCGTGACATGAGTGAATATTTTTCTTTGAAAATGCTCACTAGTGACTTTGAGCTCCCTCCCTCAACTATATGACATGTATAGTTGTAAGAAGGCCACTTTTTGTAAGAAAGGAAAACTAGGGTTTGAGTTAACAACAGAGCTGTTGAGATGGCTCAGTGGGTTATGCACTTGCCACCAATCCTGATGATCTGAGTCCAGTCACTGGGATTCAGATGGTGAAAGGGGAGAACCAACTCGTCACAAATTGTCTCCTGACTTCCACATGTGCACAACAGGAGGCTCATCCACATATGCCCTCACACACTATATTCATCAGTAAATAACTAATAAATGCAATGTTTTTAAGTGTGGAGGGGCTGGAGTGATAGTTCCTGGTCAAGAGCACTTGCTGCTCTTTCAGAGAACCCTAGCTGGGTTCCCAGAACCCACTAACAACTCACAAACACCTGTAACTCCACTTCCAAGGGATTTTCTGGCTAATATGGGCACCAGGCACACAAGTGGTATGTACACATACATGCAGGCAAAATAGTTGCACACATAAAAATAAAAAGATGCATTCTTGAAAAACAAACAAAAAATGGCTAAGTAACTTGCCAGGTTGCCAAAGCTGTTCTGCTAAGTGGACAATTCCTGTCCTCCCACTAGTATTGATTTGGCTTGTAGGAAATGAGGTGTCAATTCCTTCTGACTGTAAACTCTACTGGAAGGCAACATATTCATAAGTCAAAAAAAAATACTAAAGAGCCTGGGATGATGATTCAGTGGTTAATAGTACTTGCTGCTCTTGCAGAGGTCCCAAGTTCAATTCCCAGCACCTCATGTTGGTTCACACCCATCTGTAACTCCAGTCCCAGGGATTTGCTGCTCTCTCTTCTGACCTCCAAAGGCACCAGGAACACCAGTAGTGCATATAGATACATTTAGACAAAATATTCATGCACATAAAATAAAAATAAAGATGTTTAAAAATTGTTCTAGCCAGACATTGGTGGTGCACTCCTTTAATCCCAGCACTTGGGAGGCAGAGGCAGGCAGATCTCTATGAGTTCAAGGCCAGCCTGGTCTACAGAATGAGTTCCAGGAAAGGTTGCAAAGCAATACAGAGAAACCCTGTCTCAAGAACAAACAAAACAAAAACAAAAATTGTTCTAATAAGACACTCTGTAGGTATTAATGTTCTCAAATCTAGGGTTTCAAAGTGGATGTTTATTAAAATAAAATGTGCCCACTGAAATTTCACTAAGTTAGTTCAATAAAATAATTCAATAGTAAATCAAAATTACTTTTGATTTTTGTTTTTTTTAATTCATTTTAGATCAAATTGCATGAACTACATGGTGTAAAGTGCATAAGATATTAAACATCTATGGAGAACCCTTGTTCTGACCTGGCTTATCTTCAACAACCCTGACTCCACAAGGGACCATGGAACTCTTTTCCATCACATAGAAGCAGGACCATCTCCTAAGGCCTCTGCTTCTTCTCTCCCTTAAAACCTGGAGAAATATTTATTTACATGATAGGTATCTCTCACAGGAAGCCCAGATTTTAAACCTGAGTCCAGAATTCTAATACATAATTGATAAAATTATTATTATAACCAATATCTCTACAAAATGCTATGAATACTTTGTTAATAATTCTTTGTCAAAAATTAGGTCCAGGGGCTGGAGTGATGTGTAAGTGACTGAGAGCATGTGTTAACTCTTGTAGAGGGCCTAGTTAGATTCCCAGTACCCATATCAGATAGTTCAAACTACCTATTAACTCCTGTTCCAGGTAACCTGGAACTCTTCTGATCCTGGTGGGCACCAGCAACAATGTGAACACACACACACACACACACACACACACACACACACACACACACGAAATGACAACTTTCTTTTAAAATTAAATCCAACCTTACAAACCTGACAGTCATGCAGTTTTATTCCAAGACATCAAAGTGTAACTTAATTGAGCACATGTTTACCAGATTAGGATGTAATAAACTTCACTTACCTGATACATTTTATCGGAGATGAGTTCATTGTCACGGAGGAATGCAAGAAATGGAAATGGCTTTTTTATTGCTTGTGAAATTGCCACTTTATATCGTTTGAAGTGGGGAAATAGAGTTTCAAAGGGAATCCCCTCTGTGTTCTCCTGTTCTGTGGACATCCTGGAGGGGACAGAAAAACCATGGGAAAATAGTCATCAGGACTACAGGACTACATGCTTGTAGAAATCAAAGAAAGAACATAAGTTACGTGGTCTTGAGTTAACCCAATAAATAAAATGAGTTAACGCCAATAAATTGGCAAGTTCTGGGATCAAGTTCATTATATCAGATGAAGAGTGATGGAAGAAGACTCCCAGCATCAACCTCTGACCTGCACACACACATGCACACACAAGCCATCACACATGTGAACGTTTGTGCATACATGCATGTATACTGCAATCCACACACATACAAAAATAAACATAATGTTAATTATGATTTTAAAAATCCACTACTAGGCATTCTCATACAGGTGAAAAGGAATAGTCTCACCAACTTACATAAAAATATTTCTGGTGGCATTATTGATAGCCTAAAAATTAGGAAGAGTAGAAATGGCCTTTAGTTGGAGGGTAGAAAAATAAAACTATACAATCCATACAATGAATTATTGTTTCTCAATAAAAAGGAACAAAATGCTCATACATTCTACAACAAGAATCTCAAAAATATTTTTCTTAATAAAAGAAGCCATACACAGAATTATACATAATGTATAATTCCGTTTCTATGAAATGCCCAGAAATAAAATCTATAGCAAGAGATGTATCAGCGGTTGCATGGACTAAGGGGACCAAGAATGACCTTTACACAGATGTGAGGGGTTCTTCTGGAGATGGGTAAACCTAAGTTCCAAACATGGACTGTGGTACTAATTGCATGGCTCTGTAAAAAGTCATTGGATTGTATATTCAAATGGGTAAATTTCTTTTGCAAATAAATTATACTTAAAAGCTGTCAAAATGAAAGAGGATATCCAAAAAAGAGCAGATTGATGAAGGTGACAGGTTGCATCCCCCCCCGGAGTACAGGGAAAGGTGAATATTGTAAATAATAAATGCACATTGTGTCCTAGTTGGTTTGGGTTTTTAAATTTTGTTTGTTTTGTTTTGTTTTTGTCATCTTGGCACAAGCTAAATTTATTTGATAAGAGGAACCTTAATGGACAAACAGAATGCCCTCATCTGTACGGCCTGTGGGCCAGTCTGTGGGGCATTTTCTTGACTGGTGATTGATGTGGGAGGGACCAGCCCACTGTGAGCACTGCACCTGCTGGTCCTGAGGTATATAAGAAAGCAAACTGATCCAAACAGTGAGCAGTAGTACTTTATAGTTTCTGCTTCAATTCCGGCCTCCAGGTTCCGGCCTTGACTTCTTTCATGATGGACTGTGATGTGAACGTGTAAGCCAAAAAAACCCTTTCCACCCCAAGTTGGTTTTGGTCATGGTGTTTATCACTGCAGTAGAACCCCTAACTAAAACGCTGTGTGACTGGATGTTTCCATGGTCTGAATAGGAATGTCAGGAGGTGACAGGCAGCACTGAGGTTAAAAAAGACATCTTGTTGATATCAATGACTTTAATCCCCATGCACAAATGACCAACCAGCAATTCCCCGCCACACTCACACACATGACAGCTGGAGGATGAGGCTGAACCTTCCCATGGCCACAAAACCCACATCAGAAGGGCCAGAGAAGGGGCATCGCTTTGACTTCATTGCCCCTTCATCAGGCTGGAACAGCCTTACCAAGATACTGACCCTGAACCTAAAGTTTCTCAACGGAGGGAAACAGAACCAAATGAGAGCATACAGCTCCCGTTCTGAGGTGCCTGAGGGAGGCCTCCCTCTGTTTTGCTCAATGAAGAACACTGACTGACTCTGCAGCAGACCACTGGAAAACAAAGAATGGGGCAGGGATGACAAGCTAGGGGTGGAGCTGTGTCTCCGCAGTAGTGGCACCCTGTGGGAGAGCCCAGTCAGCTGCTCTGAACTGCAAACCCAGGCCCATGTCTCCATCTGTGCAGGGGCCACTATGACTAGCCCTGCCAAGTAAGTAGTCCAGTCTGTCCCCAGAGCCAGCCTACTCCCCAGGACAATATGTTGGCCCTACCTCACAGCAGAGTATAGCATCGGCTCCATCCAATCAAGCAGCCCATTAGCAAGCCACCCCATCTGGCTTGGAGCCTAGCCTATGACCTCACCTAGGCCAATAGCCTAACTTCAGATTATGGCTTCTAGGTGTGAGAGACCAAGGATCCCAAACACTGATCCTGTCCAGGCTCAGAGAAAGCTAGCCTTTGTCACAGACACAATGGTAACCAAACTGACACTTTCCTACCTGAAGAGATTAGCTTTTCACACTTGTGGCTCAGGAGCATAAACTGTCAACTTGCCTGGTCTCTGAGCCTAGTTTATAAAATTGATGGATAGGAACCCAACCCAACCCTTCCACAAATGTCAGGCACTTCCTGTCATCCCACTTGGATGAAGCGAACAAGAATGATTCAACAGTGGCAAATGGGTAAGTTGGCTATATCATATGAATTGAAGGTAAAATGTAAA
Organism: Mesocricetus auratus; assembly: GCF_017639785.1. Classification (NCBI taxonomy): domain Eukaryota; kingdom Metazoa; phylum Chordata; class Mammalia; order Rodentia; family Cricetidae; genus Mesocricetus; species Mesocricetus auratus. The sequence continues at coordinate 24,431,323 of NW_024429194.1, read as the reverse complement.
GCATATCACACCAACAGATGCAGAAGAGACATTGGGCAAACTCAACATGCTTTCTTGATAAAAATAAACCTTTCAAAATTCAGCCTAGAAGGACTGTACCCCAGGATAATAAAGATCAAATATGGAGAAGCCATAATATTATTCTCAGAGCAAAAATCTTAGAGCTTTGCCCTTTGAGGTCAGGGAGAAGGAAAGGGTGTTCACTCACAGCATTCTCTCTTTATACTGTACTAGATGAAAGGAAAGAAGGAAGAGAGGGAAGGAGGAAGGGAGGAAATTAGTAAAACTGTTGGAAAATAACATTATTTTTATATATATAGGAAATCCCAAAGAGTATACACACACATTGGTACTAATTAATAAATTCAATAAAGTTACAGGATATAAAAATCAACATATAAAATGATACATCTATAAAAGAAATTAAAAGGGTTACTTTAATTTTAAAAAGAAAAGTGTTTGTGTGAGAGAGACAGAGACAGAGAGACTGACTTGCTGTGAAATAATCCTTTTGTACACTGTGAAGATTTCTCACTCAAATTAGTTTAATAAGAAGCTGATTGGCCTGTAGTCAGGCAGGAATGACAGGTGGACAACCAACTAGAATAATAATGGAAAGAAGAAGGGTGGAGTCAGAAGAGATGCTGGTCAGCCACTGAGGAAGCAAGGCATGTAGAAAATGAGGTCATAAGTCATGAACACATAGCAAAACATAGATATGAAATATGGGTTGATTTAAATGTGTTAGCTAGTAACAAGTCAGAGCTGTTCACTGGGCATTTGTAGTTAATATTAAGTCTCTGAGTGACAGCAGGACAGGAAAAGTCCACCAACAAATGGCACCCAACACGAGGCATAGATCCACACAAAACCTAAAAAGGCGTTAAAAATGTTCTAAACACACACACAAAAAACAGAGCCAGACGCAGCTTTCTGATCTCATACCAGCCACAATGCAGAGACGCGACTCCTGATCACTGTCTGTGAGATGGAGCCAGTCGCCAACAGCCATGAGCTAAGCAGCGGTGGGTTCTCAAAGTTTCTGACATGGTTTGCCGTACAGAGATGCTTCTCCCAGCCACTGCCTTCAGGCTTGAGCTGTGAGCACCAGCCCGCTGCATGCATGGTGGGCTTAGGCAGTTTGCTCATACAGACAGAAAAGGCTACAGATAAACAGTAAAAACAGATTCAGAAAGAAAAAACAAACCTCTAAACCACTGCGGTGTGTTTAAAAATATATGTAGGCTGGGGAGAGAAAAGAAAAAGGGTAGAAAAAGTTCTTAAACGAGGAATAGAGTAATAAAGAATAATCAGTCACATAAAAATGGGAAATACACAGAGAGTCTGGACACTATACATTATTGTGCTTTCTTTGAATTTTTTGACTGCTAACAAACACTGGATTATAAAAACTGATATATTCAACCAACCTATATATTTTAAGAGGTAATGCTTTTATCTCCACAGGAAATGAGAGGTTGTGATTCATTTCAGGTTAAAGAAAATCAGGTTTGATTGAAGAAGACCTCCTGAAAATCCTGGCTACAAACACAAAAAAATAAACTTACAGGAACTACAAGACAGGTGATGTATATTTTACCTGCTCAAATACATAACAAAAATTAATCTTTAACTTCCTTGTGCACAATGCAAAATCTATACTTGTACTAATACAGATATGTATGTCACCTTTAAAAGTTTATGTTATTTCCAGAGCTAGGGGACCAGACACTAATCAAAATGATGGTGATTTAGCATCCAGAAAAGCCTCTAGGCTACTGAATGACATGATCCAGCCTCGAAGAATACTACAGCCAAGACTTAACAAATATCCTAAATTTTGTCAGCACCCCCAATCAATAGGAAGTAGTCTAGAAAACTGCTCCTAAATTCCCAAAATTGAGTTGTGGGTATTTATTATCATTTAAAGGGGGTTGGTTACAAGTTGTTATGTAGTGGTCAGAGAAAAAGCTGAACAAATGAGATTAGATTCAAGGATCTCTTTCTGAAAAGAAAAAGGGGGATATAGAAAAGACAGGATAAAAGCATAAATTATTGAATCTACTTTAAAACCAAAGAACCAACTACTATTTTCAAGTTTTTTTACATTGGTTTGGACTTTTGTGTATTGTTACAGATTTAAAGTTAATTTTTATACTACATGTATGTTTCTAATCTTGTTTGGGTTATTGTGCTTATGCAATTCATTTAAAATATAATGTATAGTTAAAAATACATTGATGATTAATAGTCATCTAATATAGTCAAACTTATATTCATGTCAGATAGATTTGATAGTCATAAACAGGTATATTAAGATAGATGGTCTTCAAGAACTTCAAAGAAATACAGAACATGGCATTTAATACGTTTAATAACCTAAGGTTTTTCATGACAGTGAGACACATCTGCTACTGGCAGCACCAATCCACTGCAGAGATGATGATGGGTGTTGAAAAAGTCCATATGGAGTTTGGTTTCTTTATGGCAAAAGTTAGCCATATGGGCAAAGAAACTGACCCTTGCCTCAATTGCTGACAGTTACTGTCCAAACTGGACCAGCAGAATGTAAGTAAGGTGCTTGCCAAGACAAGGTAGGACAGTCCTTCAAAATTCCCTGCTTCACAGGAAAGTCTATCAGATGTGCTACAGTTGGATGCTCCAACTTTACAGAGGAACTTTGAGTGACACTTCAGATGGCCTGATGTCCCTGTAATTAGGTAACATTTCATCCTATTGGGGGCTTTGATGGAGCTGAAGACTATATAGTTAGAATTATAGGGGTTTTTTAGTGATGAAAAGAAGATAAATTAGATATAAGATCTTATACTCACCCAGGTAAGATAGATATTTGAGTATTTTCGCCAAACACAAATGGATTGGGTATTTTTTACTTCAATTCTTACTTAATAACTGCTTTTGTTATATGTAATTTTACTAAGCTAAAATTAAAACGTTCTTTTTAATTAGACAAAAAGGGGAGAATGCTGGGAAATAACCCTTTTGTACATTGTGAAGAATTGTCACTCTTATCAGCTTAGTAAAAAGAGGATTGGCTGGTGGCCAGTCAGGGATTGCAGGTGGGACAACCAAACTAGGAGAATGATGGGAAGAATGACAGAGTTAGGAGAGAAGCCAACCAGCCACTGAGGAAGCAGGACCTGTAGAAAATGAGGTAACAAGCCATGAGCCACGTGACAAAGCATGCATAAGAAATACGGGGTAACTTAAATGTAAGAGCTAGGCAGTAACAAGTCTGAGCTATCAACCAAGCATTTTCAATTCATAATAAATCTCTGAGTCAAATAAAAACAAACCAAGCAAAAACTCATGCCAGGCCTGATGGAGCAGGCTTATTGGCCCAGCTACTCAGAAAGTTATGGCAGGAGAATTACAGTTTCAAGGTCATCCTAGGCAGCTGATTGAGACTATGTCTCAAAATTAACAAGTAAAAGGGGTGGGGCTTGGATGGAATTCAGTGGTAGAGAACTTGCCTGCTAAGTGGAAAGCTCTAGGCTAAAAACCAGGCACTGAAAGCAAAAATACAAACCCCCAAAGGGCTTTGGCTATGTCAGTGGCTTCTGGCTTTGATTTATCTGTGGCTGCATCTTTCATACACGATCAATACTAAAATTCAAATTTGAGCTTTTGTGGAAGACAAAACTCAGCAAACACACAGTGCAATATATCCACACAGGAAGCAGCATACCCACAGTTCCCGGGGATATTTAGGAAATGTGCGGAAGAAGGGATAACATCTGATTAAGGTTAGTGAAGACTAAACCAGTGGTAGGAGAGAGAATTTACCAGCCAGTGCACAGGAAAAGCAGCCCATTCCCCACTGAAGAGGGAGAAAGCAAATGAACACACATCTCTGTGGCCTCTGCATTCTTTGGCTGAGAGAGGGAAGACTCCTATCTCATTAGCTATTGGCAGGGAAGTGCATTGACCTGCCTCCTCACAGGCCATTTGGCAGCATCTATGAGCAAGTGTCCTCTAGTGCCCTTTGACTCATTTACTCCTTTTTGTTTGTTTATATACAAGGTGAACGAAATTAAGCAAAATGAATTATATGGCCACTGTTCTTACGGCTTGTTGGTGACAGTGAATAGTGGCAGTGACCAAAAAGTCATCAAAAGCAGACTGCCTTAAAACTCACGGTGAGGACTGGCAAGATGTCTCATAATAAAGAGGCCAGCAACCAAGGCAGATGGCTTGGGTTGGACCCCCAGAAACCAAAACGTAGAGGCAAAGAACCAACTCCTCTATGTTGTCTCCTGACTCCACGACATATTCATAGAAGTACACACTTAAGCAAAGCTAATAAGAAGTCTGAATCACGGGGTTCATATAGCAGTCCTCTGAACAGCGGGTAGCTAGTAAAAAGAATAGAGCAAATGCACATACATTATGGTGAGGACTTCACTAAGGTTCCTGCTTTTTAAGTAATCTAAGGCTGAAAACACAGAATAATAATACAAAATGGAACTACACACTACATATTTATGAAAACAAGTTATGCACGGACAAGCATAGGAAAAGACAAAGAGACTAAAGAGATAGGTCAGCGATTAAGAGCACTGGCATTCATTCAAAGGATAGGAGTTCAGTTCCCAGCACCCATGTCTGGCAGCTGTCATACAAGTGTCATAAGTATCTGTAATACCAACTACAGGAGATTGGGCACCCTCTTCTGGCCTCTGAAGGCACCTGCCCTGGTGGCTGTCTCTCTGTGTGTCTCTGTCTCGGTGTGCCTCTCTGAAACTCTCTCTTTTTTTTTTTTTTTTTTTTTTTGGTTTTTTCGAGACAGGGTTTCTCTGTGGCTTTGGAGGCTGTCCTGGAGCTAGCTCTTGTAGACCAGGCTGGCCTCGAACTCACAGAGATCCGCCTGCCTCTGCCTCCCAAGTGCTGGGATTAAAGGCGTGCGCCACCAACGCCCGGCCTCTCTGAAACTCTCTTAATGTCTGTCTCTGTCTCCTCTCTCTCTCTCTCTCTCTCTCTCTCTCTCTCTCTCTCTCTCTCTCTCTCTCTCTCTCTCTCTCTCTCTCTCTCTCTCTCTCTCTCTCTGTCTCTCTGTCTCTCTCTCTCTCTCTTTCTCTCTCTCTCTCTCTGTCTCCTCTCTCTCTCTTTCTCTCTTTCTCTCTCTCTCTCTCTCTCTCTCTCTCTCTCTCTCTCTCTCTCTGTCTTTCTCTCTCTATGTCACACACTAAATTACATATGTTTAGGGAGATAAGGAAGATCCAGTTATGGTGGTGCACACCTTTAATCTACTACTGGGGAGGCAGAAGCAGGTGGATCTCTGTTGTGAGTCCCAGGCTAGCCTGCTCTACATAACGAGTTTCAGGACAGCCTAGACTACATAATAAAAAGAATAAAAGAGCCTGTCTAGTATATGTATATGAAGACTGAACCCAAGACTAGGAGCTGTGGGAGTGTGTATGGGGGACAGTCAAAGAGGTTTTACCCTTTCTGTATTTCCACAAGCTTATAAACTACATTCTAATATGAAACCAGCTTGGTGGTGCAGGCCAGTGATTCAGAAGATCAAAGCAACAGGATCACAAGTTCAAGGTCAGCATGAGACACTTAGCAAACCTTGATTTTAAAATACATAGAGATATATAGTCAAGCATAATCAAGGCCCTGGGTTCAACTACAGTACTGGATAATAATGTCTGACTTCCTTTGCAGTGAAGGACACACTGACTTTATTATTTCTGGGTAGCACATCTGAATCACTACGGCTGGAGCAACAGAGGTCTACCATCTCCTTGTCAGAGCTGACATGGACCTAGAACATGTGAAAATAAAATCCTTCAGCTTGCCCTGACCTTTGCTACCAAGGGCCATTCCTCCCTCAGATCAGGAAATGAGAGTGGGAGCTCAGAGCAGGAGTGAGCCTGGGCACAGCTTCCTAGGTGACAAGTCCTGCCTGACAGGTAGGAGACCATGATCGGCAGGGGCAGCTGTTTACCCTGAGCCTCTGCTGTTTGATCTTCTTCCCTGAGGTGACTTAGTGAAAGCAGAGAGAGCAGAGGGGCTGACAATACTCAGGGTTCATGAGGAAACAACAGAACCAAGTCACAGAGGTCCCCAGGAGTCCCTGACAGCTGTGACCAGAGTCTCCTTCTGACAGCTGACAGTGGTGACAAGCAAGAAAGTTGTGACTGTGTGTATAATGGCAAGCTGGCCTTGCCCGCAGGTATCTTACTGAGATTTAAAAAATGACAGATGTTCTCTGTCTGTCTGTCTGTGTTCTCTGCCTCTCTGTCTCTCTCTGTGTTTCTGTCTCTGTCTCTCTCTGTCACTCTTTGACTCTCTCTCTCTCTCTCTCTCTCTCTCTCTCTCTCTCTCATCTCTCCTCTCTAACTACAGTTCAGAGCTTCCTCATATCCAAGGGTTTGCCTGACTGAAGCTGCAGTCACTGAACTCAAGACATGAAATCACCCATGTTGTCAGAGGGCAAAGTTACAGAGGGAGAGAGACCCACCTGGTGCTGAAGCTGCTATTTTCCCTCTTCCAACTCTTGCCAGGGCCTGGGAGGGAGAGCTCTGATCCTGGGTCTCCTCACAGGATTCCAGACTGAGTGCTCTGGCCCACAGCTGAGAGCAGGAAGTCAGCCTGAGCACCAACTCAGCAGGGAGGGCTCCGCCCTGATGGGGAAAAGAAAAACGAAAGTATTTCTTTAATTTCAAGTGTACTGCTATGAGATACTGTCCTTCCTTTCCTTCTTTCCCGAAATGTGTTGGCAAGGAGGAGAAAAGGAGACCTAGTGGATTGCAAAGGGGCACACCAATGACAAGCATGGCCACTTCCTGGGAGTGCCTTACTTTTGCAAATACACAAAAGAAAACCCCAAAGCAACAGCAACAAAAATCCCTCCCCTTAAACCCAAACTATTCTCAGGTACCTCTGTGTGTAGGGGAGCAGAGTACACCCAGGGTTGCCTCAATCCTTTTTTTTTTTTTTTGTCTTGTCCCTGGCTGAGGTGGTTTGGGTGGAGGAGAGACAGGGAGGAAGGAGCAAAATCTTTGAAGCTATCTCTCAGGCTAGCAGGAGAACCCAGAGCTGGACCCTGACCAAGAGAAGCTTTCCCTCAGACCTGAAGAGAAGTGCAGTTGTGAGGGAGATGCCCCAGCTTGAAAGACACCTGGGGAGAGCAATGTCTCTGAGGAGTTCCCATCCCAGCCTAGAACTCCTCTGAGGGTGGAGGAAGCTGCCACAGTGGCCACCAGGGAGGAAGAACTTGTCCACCTCCTGAGATGTGGGCCTGAGAGAGATGGGCAGACACCTGCAGGGAGTCCTTCTAGGAAGCCCCCAGGGTCATGAGGACACATGAGCTCCCTCTCTCTTCCTCCTTCTGGGAAGACTTTCTCTCAGGAGCTTGGAGGACTGGGGTGAGGCTGCACCCTGTCAGGTCTCCCAGCGGGCTTCTTGCCTGCACAGACCATGGCTCTACTCTCATCGCTTGGCTCAAATGCACAGGGACAGGCTGGCGTGGGGCTGGAGTGGGCATGGCTGGCAGCAGAGCCTGAGGCCAGGCCTGGGGTTAGAGTTCAGGGCGCCTTTCATAGACTCACGTCTTAGCCAATTCTACTTCTACCAGGAATAGAGCATTCTGACATGATTTTATGTTTTAAAGGATGTGTATGTTTCTGTATGGGTATGTGCACATGAGTGCAGTGGCTGATGATACCAGAAGACAGTGCGGGATCCCTGGAGCTGGGTACCCATGGGAGCTTCTAAGCCAAGCTATAGTGACAACAGTAGTATCTTTGAACCTTGCCTGCAAGAATCAAGTATCAGAAGTTTGGTCCTTACCAGTTGAGTTAATTTGTCAGATATAACCTGAATTTACCATGTATCACTCCAATAATACTGTAGAGTAAGAGCCTAGGGACAATTTTTAATTTCCCCAATAAATCAACCAGCCGTCTCAATACAAGACTCTAGGCAATGCAAGACTTTCAACGGCTTCTCTGAGCCAATGTGTGTTGGGATCCAATGCATATATGTCACTGGTTCTCTCCCATTCTTGGAGACCCAGAGGAGTGGCACCAGGAAGAGCCAGAAGCCACCACTGTATCGTCTTGTGACTATGACTGGCACTACTGGATCCTCAAGGAGGTTTTCTGCATCCATCCCTCCTAGTCTGTCAGGTGTAACTCCTGGGAGGTGAGGAGCACAGGAAAGAGCGTATGGCCCCACCTACCTACCCACGGCAGCTCTGGAAGGATGCCACGCAAGGGTCATTGTCAGTATTCTGACATCTGTATTGGTCGACCCTTAGGGTCCCAGGATACATCCTCATCTGCAGCCCCTAAGAGCACCCCCTGTGCACGTTCACTATACTCTTATAAAGGCCCACCTTTCTCCTGGCCCCCCTCTTTCTCTTCTGCCGCTCTTGTCCCCAGGAATGAGTCTCTGACCCCTCTCTGCCCCTCTCTCTGCCCCCTTCTCCTCCATTCTCTGCCCCTTCTCTCACCTCTTCCAATAAACTTCCCATGTGAGTCCTGTTGTATGGCATGACTCCTTCCTCTTTGTTTGCTTTTTATTATTATTAGCATGCACTGTCTTCCAGGACCGCCTTAAACTGGAGAGTCCTCTCTTGAAATCTTCATCTCAGCTTCTCTCTAAGTCCAGTTGTGTGTTGAAGAAGTGCTTGCTGGTTTGGGCAATAGCAAAAAGTATGTTTTCAGTTTTAATGAGAGATCCAAGGAACTCTAATGCCTCTAACCCTTGCCCAAGGACAGATACTTCCTGAAATACAAGAGGCTATTGCTTATGGGACATAACAAGCCACAAGATTTCAGTCCCCTAAGCAAGTTTGTTTGATCCACTGCACCAGATGTGCTTGGTCACCTGTGGGCTGGAGGTATGTAGGCAAAGAATATGTCAGGACCTATGCTTGCCCCTGATTGGGTGTAATGGGAAATATGGTGATTTATGGAGTTGCTTTTTTAAGACTCTGTAAAATGTGACTCATTACCATTTTCTGGGAACCCAGAAATGGACCCAGTCAGAGCCCATGATCCTGGCTCTTATTAAATTAAAGCTTGCTTCAAATGTGGCTCAAAATTATGGTAGTGGTCTTATTCTTGCCCTGATGGATTAACACAAAACCAGAATATTTTATTCTCCTATATCAACAATTCTGCCAGTACTGTAAAGGGAAACTTGGGTGTGAGATGTTCAGGGAAGGGGGAGACCTTTAATGGCATGCTTCCAGAGCTGCCATGGGATAAGTAGGTAGGCCACAGGTAGAAGGAAATGAGGAAAGAGACAGGTTTAGGCTTAGGGCTTTATAGACCAAATTTTTATCATTTTCCCTACCGTTGGTTCTAAACTGTTGGGGAAGTCCTGTGTATATGTCAATAAATTACTGCTGGCCAATAGGAATCTAGATAGGTGGGGCTAGGAGTCCAGGAGGATTCTGGGAAGGAGAAACACAGGAGAGTTCGAGATGTAACGCCATGGGGTAGGAGCCCGGAACTATTCTCCGGTAAGAGACATACTTAGATTAACAATTATGGGGTAATTACTTAAGTCAGAGCTAGCCAGTAAGAAACAAGCAAGGCCAACAGCTTCATAATTAATACAGCGTCTTGTGTGTTTATTTGGGGACTACAAAACGGCAGAGCCCAGGCAGCTGGCGGGTGATAAACCAAAGCGGCTAGCAAAGAAAAAGCTTCTCTTTACATAAACCATCTGACAGATAGGAAAAATGAAGAGACAGAATGGGGATCAAAACACTGTTGGGACTAGGGAAGTTTCCACAGTTAAGAGTGTGTTTTGGCCTTCCAGGCCCCAAACTCCGGCAATCCCAGCTAGGTGAGCTTGGGTCTCCAGGGGGACTCTCCCCATCCTCCGCCTGACCCCCATCCCCTGGATTTTCGATCTTCCAGGGCTGTTCCTGGCATCCAGAAGACCCGCCCACACAGGAAAGACATCAGCCCTTCCAGGCCCCAAACTCTGGCGATCCCAGTCGGCTTCAGGAAGGAAGGAGACCAGAGGAGACAGAAAGACCCCACCAGCACCCACTGGAAGAAGAAATGGGAAGAAGACAGAATAAGAGCTCACTCAGCAGTCAAAAGACCAACATGATTCCACCAGAATCTAGGGAACCAATGCCAACAAGACCTGAAAAGCACTACATAGATGAAGCAGAGGAGACAGACCTTAAAAATCATTTTATGAAGATGATAGAGACCCTCAAAGAAGAAACGAGGAAATCCCTTAAAGAAATAGAGGAAAAAACAAATAAAAAAACATGAAATGGGGGAAAATTCAAGAAATAAACAAATCTCTCAAAGAATCTAAAGAGTACCAAGAAAAAACAACCAAACAAATGAAGGAAACAACTCAAACAGTTGAAGGATTGAAAGCTGAAATAGAAACAATAAAGAAAACACAGAACAAGGGGATGCTGGAAATGGAAAAGCTGGGTAAATGATCAGGAACTACAGATGCAAGTATCACCAAGAGAATACAAGAGATAGAAGAGAGAAACTCAGGTGTTGAAAACTCATTAGAGGATATACAGTCATCAACCAAAGAAAACCTCAAAACCAATAAATCCCTAACACAAATATCCAGGAAATATGGGACACCGTGAAGAAGCCAAACCTGAGAATAATAGGTATAGAAGAAGGCGAAGAGATACAGCTCAAAGGCACAGAAAACATATTCAAGAACATCATAGAAGAAAACTTCCCTAACCTAAAGAAGGATATGCCTATGAAAATACAAGAATCTTTTTTTTTTTTTTTTTGGTTTTACGAGACAAGGTTTCTCTGTTTTGGAGGCTGTCGGTCCAGCCTGGCCTCGAACTCACAGAGATCTGCCTGCCTCTGCCTCCCGAGTGCTGGGATTAAAGGCGTATGCTACCAATGCCCGGCTGAAAATACAAGAATTTTACAGAACACCAAATAGGCTGGACCAGAAAAAGAAGTCACCTTGCCATATAATAATCAAAACATCAAACCTACAGAATAAAGAGAAAATATTAAGAGCAGCTAAAGAAAAAGGCCAAGTAACATATAAAGGCAGACCTATCCGAATTACACCTGACTTCTCAATGGAAACGATGAAAGCCAGAAGATCCTGGACAGATGTCCTACAAATGCTAAGGGAACAAGGATGCCAGCCCAGACTACTATATCCAGCAAAGCTTTCAATTACCATAGATGGAGAAAACAAAATATACCATGACAAAGCCAGATTTAAACAATATGTGTCCATGAATCCAGCACTACAGAAAGTGCTAGAAGGAAAACTTAGATCCAAGGAAGATGACTACACTCAAAAAGACACAGGCAATATATAATCCCACTTTACAAAACACCAAAAGGAAAAGGGAGGAGAAACTATACAAAATAACTTCACTACCAGTAAATCAAGCACAAACAAGAATCATCAATCAATGGTCATTGATATCCCTCAATGTCAATGGCCTCAACTTGCCTATAAAAAGACATAGACTAGCAGAATGTATACAAAGACAGAACCCATCCTTCTGCTGCATACAAGAAACACATCTCAACATCAAAGACAGACGGTATCTCAGGGTAAAGGGTTGGGAAAAGATTCTCCAATCAAACGGACCCAAGAAACAAGCAGGTGTAGCAATCCTAATATCTAACAAACTAGACTTCAAATTAAAATCAATCAAAAGAGATGAAGAAGGACATTTCATATTCATCAAAGGAAAAGTCCATCAAGATGAAATCTCAGTTTTAAACATCTGTGCCCCAAATACAAAGGCACCTACATTTGTGAAAGAAACATTACTAAAGCTCAAATTGCACATAAAATCGCACACACTAATAGTGGGAGACTTCAACACTCCGCTCTCACCGCTAGACAGGACCCCCAGACAGAAACTTAACAAAGAAACAAAGGAACTAATAGAAGTTATGACCCAACTGTGTTTAACAGACATCTATAGAACATTCCACCCAAACACAAAGGGATATACTTTCTTCTCGGTGCCACATGGAACCTTCTCTAAAATTGACCACATAATAGGAAACGTAGCAAATCTCCACAGATACAAAAAAATTGGAATAACCCCCTGTATCCTCTCAGACCACCAGGCATTAAAATTAGAATTCAACAATAACACAATTCGCAGAAACCCCACAAACTCATGGAAATTGGACAATGCCCAATTGCACCATCCCTGGGTAGAGGAAGAAATAAAAAAAAGAAATTGAAGACTTCCTTGAATTCAATGAGAATGAAGACACAACATATGCAAACTTATGGGACACTTTGAAGTTTATAGTACTAAGTGCCCACATGAAAAAACTGGAGAACAGTCATACTAGAGAATTAATAGCACAGCTGAATGTTCTAGAACAAAAAGAAGCAAACTCCCCCAGGAGGAGCAGATGCCAGGAAATAATCAAATTGAGGGCTGAAATCAACCAAGTAGAAACCAGGAAAACACTGAGAAAAATCAATGAAACAAAGAGTTGGTTCTTTGAGAAAATCAACAAAATACACAAACCTCTGTCCAAACTAACCAAAAGACAGAGAGAGAGCATGCTAATTAACAAAATCAGGGATGAAAAAGGGGACATAACAACGGACTCTGAGGAAATCAAGAGAATCATCAGTGCATACTTTGAAAATCTGTACTCCACAAAATTTGAAAATTTAAAGGAAATGGACAATTTCCTGGATAGATATCACTTGCCAAAACTAAATCAAGAGCAGATAAACAATCTAAACAGACCTATAACCCTTAATGAAATAGAAGCAGTCATCAAAAGTCTCCCAAATAAAAAAGCCCAGGCCCAGATGGCTTCAGTGTAGAATTCTACCAGAAATTCAAAGAAGAATTAACTCCAATACTCAAAGTATTCCACACAATAGAAGCAGAAGGCTCACTGCCAAACTCTTTTTACGAGGCTACAATTACCTTGATACCGAAGCCACACAAAGACACAACTAAGAAAGAAAACTCTAGACCAATTTCCCTCATGAACATCGATGCAAAAATGCTCAATAAAATACTAGCAAACTGGATTCAAGAACACATCAGAAAAATCATCCACCATGATCAAGTAGGCTTCATCCCAGGAATGCAGGGATGGTTCAACATTAGAATCTATCAATGTAATCCACCACATAAACAAACTGCGAAAGAAAAACCACATGATCATCTCACTAGATGCTGAAAAAGCCTTTGACAAAATCCAGCACCCTTTCATGATAAAGGTCCTAGAGAGATCAGGGATAACAGGAACATACCTGAGTATAATAAAAGCAATATACAGTAAACCAACAGCTAACATCAAACTAAATGGAGAGAAACTCAAAGCAATTCCTCTAAAATCAGGAACAAGACAAGGCTGTCCACTCTCTCCATATCTCTTAAATATTGTACTTGAAGTCCCAGCTACAGCAATAAGACAACAAAAGGAGATAGAGGGGATACAAATAGGAAAAGAAGAAGTCAAGCTTTCACTATTTGCAGACGATATGATAGTTTACATAAGTGACCCGAAAAACTCTGCAAGGGAACTCCTAGAGCTGACAAACACCTCCAGCAAAGTGGCAGGATATAAGGTAAACTCAAAAAAATCGGTGGCCCTATTATATACAGACGATGAAGTGACTGAGAAAGAAATCAGAGAAACCTCACCCTTTACAATAGCATCAAATATCTGGGGATAATGTTAACCAAGGAAGTGAAAGACCTGTCTATCAAGAACTTTGAGTCTTTAAAGAAAGAAATCAAAGAGGATACCAGAAAATGAAAAGATCTCCCATGCTCTTGGATTGGTAGGATCAACATAATAAAAATGTCAATCTTGCCCAAAGCAGTCTACAAATTCAATGCAATCCCTATCAAAATTCCGGCACAATTCTTCACAGAACATTAATCAACTTTATATGGAAAAACAAAAGGCCCAGGATAGCCAAAACAACCCTATACAATAAAGGAACTTCAGGAGGCATCACCATACCTGATTTCAAGCTCTATTATAGAGCTATAGTCCTGAAAACAGCTTGGTATTGGCACAAAAATAGGCAGGTAGACCAATGGAACCAAATTGAAAACGCTGATTTTAGCCCACACACCTATGAACACTTGATTTTTGACAAAGTAGCTAAAACTATACAATGGAAAAAAGAAAGCATCTTCAACAAATGGTGCTGGCATAACTGGATACTGGTATGCAGAAGACTACAGATAGACCCATGTTTATCGCCTTGTACAAAACTTAAGTCCAAATGGATCAAAGATCTCAACATAAATCCAGCCACACTGAAACTTTTAGAAGAGAAAGTGGGAGATACTCTTCAACGAGTTGGTACAGGAGACCACTTCCTGAACATAACACCAGTGGCACAAACACTGAGATCGACAATTAACAAATGGGACCTCATGAAACTAAAAAGCTTCTGTAAGGCAAAGGACACAGTCAACAAGACAGAAAGGCAGTCCACAGAATGGGAAAAGATATTCACTGACCCCACATCTGACAGAGGGCTAATCTCCAAAATTTACAAAAAACTCAAGAAGCAAGTCTCCAAAACACCAAAGGATCCTATCAAAAGTTGGGGTACAGAACTAAACAGAGAATTCTCAATAGAGGAAGCTAAAATGGCCAAGAGACACTTAAGAAAGTGCTCAACATCCTTAGCCATCAGGGAAATGAAAATCAAAACAACTCTGAGATACCATCTTACTCCTGTCAGAATGGCTAAAATCAAAAACACCGAAGACAATTTATGCTGGAGAGGATGTGGAGAGAGGAGAACACTCCTCCACTGCTAGTGGGAGTGCCAACTCATACAGCCACTTTGGAAAGCAGTATGGAGAATCCTCAGGAAAATGGGAATCAATCTACCACAAGACCCAGCAATTCCACTCTTAGGCATATATCCAAATGAGGCAAATTTCATACAACAAGGGCATTTGCTCCACTATGTTCATAGCAGCATTATTTGTAATAGCCAGAACCTGGAAGCAACCTAGATGCCCCTCAACTGAAGAGTGGATAGAGAAAATGTGGTACATTTACACAATGGAGTACTACTCAGCAGAAAAAAACAATGGAATCTTGAAATTCGCAGGTAAATGGATGGCACTGGAAGAAACCATCCTGAGCAAGGTAACCCAGTCGCAAAAAGACAAACATGGTATGTACTTATTCATATATGGATTTTAAACATGGATCAGGAGAGTGCCAGTCTGCACTTCCACTGACAGAGAGTCTGAGAAACAGGAAAGAACCTAAAAGATATACATGGTACCCAAGAGAAGAGAAATGAGGCAAGATCCTCTGAACAGATGGGGAACATGGCGATGGGTGGGGGGAGGTGGAACTGGGAAATAGAGAGGGGGAGAAGAGGAAGAGAGAGTAGGACATGGAGGAACAGGAAGGTCGACTGGGGGGGGGCTAGGATAGGGGGAAGAGGGAATCATAGGTTAGAAGACAGATCAGGCACCATTGTGACCTCTAGTGATCTAAACGGATGACACCAATTGGCAAGCTAAGCAATAGTGTAGAGACCACCTCGAATGCCTATTCCTGATAGTGAACTTGATGTCTATAACCATCCTGGAGCCTTCATCCAGTGACTGATGGAAGCAGAGGCAAACACCCATAGTTAAATACTGAACAGAACCCAAGGAACCCAGCGGCAGAGAGAGAGGAGCGAAAAGCAAATTGGCAAAGAATGGGCTGGCAAAACCAGCAGAGACAGCTGATCCGAACAGGGGAGAGCTCTTGGACCCCAGACTGACAGCTGGGAGGCCAGCATGGGACTGATCCAGACCCCCTGAATGTGAGAGTCAATGAGGAGGCCTGGGCTACCTATGGGGTCCTGAGCAGTAGATCAGTGTTTGTCCCTCGAATACTAACAGACATCGTGTGTCTATGACACGGAGAGGGTTGCTCTCTCTGCCTGGACTCTTAGGGAAGTGCCTGGACCCTACCCTGAATGAAATGATGGACTCTAGATATCCCCTGTGCTGAAGGAATTGGCAATAGGGTGGGAGGATGGAGGGATGGTAGGGGGTTGCAGGAGGAGGGGAGGGAGAGGGAACTGGGATTGACATGTAAAACAAGCTATTTAAATTTTTTTTTTAAAAAGAGTGTGTTTTGCTCTTACAGAGGACATGGGCCTGGTTCCCAGAGTTTGCTGGAACCTCTATCTCACTCCTGGTTGATCCAGAAAGCCCTACTTCTCTCGGCTCAAACCTTGTCCTCACAGAAAATCTCCAACAAAGAAAAGGGGCCAAAAGCCCATCTCTCCATTCTTGGCAGCTGAGGCAGCTCCTCCCTTGAAGTTGCCAGCCACCCAAGTCTCCACCTAAAGAGGGCCATACTTAAGCCCAAACCCAGCTTATGGAGGATAGGGTATTTAAGCTCCCTGCATTAGTTTGGGCACATGACTTCTGCTTCTTCTCCTGCCTCGATCTCTGGAGGCTGGAGAACTCACCCAGGAGTTGCATTGATCAAAATAAATCCGTTCTTTTACCTTTTCACTTCAGCTTGAGCTGCCTTACTGAATCTGTGGAGAAACCTACTATCAAGGTATAAAAACCCATTACCCAGCGCCCACATCTAGTGACTCTTGACTACCTCTAACCCCAACTCCAGGGATCCCACCCTGTCCTCTTGTATCATCAACCTGCCAGCAAAACACCTGAGAAGCCTCCTTATTTGCCCATATGGTTAATTATAACTAGTTGCTTGGGTATGAATGTATGTAGGTTCTTTTGCTAATTTGTTTTTCACCTGTAATACATAAAATGTTTAATCATGTAAGGGAGATGAAAAACATGTTTTTACTGTATTCATTGTAATCATTCATTTGAATAACAAAATGTAACCACATTGTAATTTATATATTGCCTGAAAGATTTTGCTGGGGTATATAATCTGTAAGGGAAAGAATAAGGGAGAGTTAAAAAGAGTTAAAATGTGCTAGAAGGAAAACATCAAAAATTTGACAAAAGGAAAACATCAGGAATAAGAGAGTTAGAAGGAGCTAGAAGGGAAACACCAAGAATAAAGATACAGTCAGAAGGAAGCCATCAAGGATGAGAGAAGGAAATCACCAGGAAAATAAACAATAGAGACTGAAAAAGAAGAATAAAGAGCGTGAATCAAGAGAGTGTGTGAGTGTCTTTTCCCCTTAACCCTCTCAAATAGAAAAGTCATAGTTTCACTCCCCATCCCCTGGGAAGGTCTAAGACTGGGGCCTCCTGAGGCCCTAACCGGGCCCTCCTTGAGTAGGGAGGTGAGTTCCCAGAGAGCAGGGCTCCATGCCTGGGCAGACCAGGCAGGAGAGGCCCGGAGTGGGCAGATGCCTCTCTCGCTGGAGCTTGGAACAGACTCACGGACAGAAAGTTGTAGTTTGCACAGATGCCACGGATTCTCGTCCAGCCCTGGGCTGTCTGGAGGTTGGTTCTCCCTTCCTCATCTGATTGATGGTCTCTTCTTGATGACGCAATAAACATGACTTTCTCATCCCACATGCCCTCGTTAGCTTTCTATTTCTGTGACGAAACCCCATGACCAAAAGCAATTTGGGAGAGAAAGGTTTAGTTTATCTTACAGCTTATAGTCCACCATGAAGCAGGAACTGGATCAGAGGCCATGGAGGAACTCTGCTTGCTTGATTGCTCTTCATAGCTAGCCCAACCTGCTTTCTTATATATCCAATGACCACTTAGACAGTGCTGACATTGCCCACAGAGGGCTGGGCCCTCCCATGTCTATCATCAATCCAGAAAATGCTCCCATAGACTTTCCTGCAGGCCAACCAGAGGGAGGGATTTTTATTAATTGAGTCCTTCTTCCTAGATGATCTTATCTTGTTTTGTTGATAACAAAAACAAACAGAAACAAAGCCCAACTAACACACACTGCACACATGTGGGGTGCTCTTTCCTTGTGTTTCTAATGCCCCAACATTATTTGCATTTGTAGTTTCTCCAAGTTCATGGTTTAAATATTAGGGTCTTGGTCCTCAGGGTTGCCTAAAAAGGATTTGTCTTCTGCATATCTTGCCCATATTCCTGAATTCACAGTTGTTTGCCTCTGCCTCGCTTGACTGCCTACATGCTCTGATCTTACGTCCAGAGGTGGGTAGAGAAGTATAATGACCATGTTCCTTCTGTGGGGCAAAATTAATTTTCGCCTTTGGGTTCAGGTCCTAAGATCATGACACAACTGGACCTCTCACATGACAACTCCATTTGCCATCACTGGGGTAACAGGTTGGGAGTCCTTCTCTATATAAGATCACTGAAGAAAACCTGTTCAATGTTTTATTTATTTGATTTTCCAAGACAGGGTTTCTCTGTGTATCCCTGGCTGTCCTGGAATTTGCTCTGTAGACCAGGCTGGCCTTGAACTCAGAGATCCACCTGCCTCTGCCTCCTGAGTGCTGGGATTAAAGGTGTGCACTACCATGGGCTGGTTCCCTTTCCTGTTTGGATTAAACCCTTAATTTTCCTTAATTAAATAAATATTTAAACTATTACTTATTTAGAATATTCTAAATCCAAGGCATTGGTTATAATTTTCTAATATATAAATACAGATATTCTCGCACTTCTCAATAACTTTAAAATTATGATATATCATCCCATTTTTCAGAAGATGCAAAGGTCAATTCAGAAGATCTAATCTTTCACCCAACTAAATGTTTGGATTTACTGTTGTTAGTTTTCAGGCATCTATACTTGTCTGCTCTTGGGGTTCTGACAGGATTCGCCCTCAACTATAGCCACAAAGAGCACACCTGTGCATATTCACTTATTCACTATGTTCCCTTTTAAAAGGGCCCCGCCCACCTCCCCCCCCCTCTCTTTCTCTCTCTCTCTTTGTTCCATACACACACACACCATCTCTCCCCCTCTTTCCTCTCTCCTCTCTTCTGCTGCTCCTGTCTCCGGAGGACAGTCTCCCCCCCTCCCCTTTCCCCTTTTTATGATCCCTTTCCCTAAAAATTATTCCTCTGCTTGAACCCTGTCTCGTGGCATCTTTCTCTCATGTACTGCTTTTCTTAAATTGCAACATTTGTTGCAATTAGCAATGTCTGGCAGATTAGCAATGTCTGGGTTGAAATTCTGCCTCTGTGATCCTAGACAGGTTATCTAGCCTCTCTGGGCCCTGCTGTCATCCCCTATGAAAGGATGTGACAGTGGCACATGCTCCAATGGACATCAAGTGACATCATGAAAAGCATCCATACTCGTGTTTGGTACTTCATCTCCATTGTATGCATTTCTTGTTGTTACTGATCCAATTATCAGTGTCATTTGAGTCAGAATCTCAGCTTCTCACATTGTACTAGGGGATTTTCTTCTCTCTGGATATCTATCATGGATACTCACAATGAAATCAATTATTCCTCAGGCTGGAGAATTAATGATAGAAGAGAAATCAAACTGAGAATCTTCAAGCCTCCAGCCTCCAGATTTCACAATGGCATATTCAATAGGATTTATTTCTTTATTCCATGACTTGTCTTTGGAAACACATCTCTGGCACTTTGGAAGGGTTACTGTGTAGCTTTCAGGTGGGATATGTCATTTAAGAAGAAATTTCTTAAAGTTAACACTTTAAAATGCTTTCAAAGATTTACTTGTTTTTGTTCTGTGTGTGTGTATGTGTGTGTGTGTGTGTATCTGTTTGTGTTTTCTGTATTTATGTATTTGTACCATGTGTGTCCCTGGTGCCCTTAGAGGCCAGAAGAAGGTATCAGATGCCCTGAAACTGGAGTTATAAACAGTTGTAAGCCACCATATGGGTTCCAGAAACCATACCCAGGTTTCTACATGAGCAGCAAGTGCTCTTAACCACTGTGACATGACATCTCTCCAGCCACCAACAAGCCACAAACACACACTCAGAAAAAAAATCTTTTCAGAGTGACTTTTGAAATAATTGTTATACATCTTAAAATATTTCATTCATAATTTGTAACATGAAAATATATCAATATACAAGAGTCTGTATTGCTAGTTGTTCCTCTGCAGCTTCAGATGGTGGGAATAAGAAGCAATGAATGGGAGGGATTGTTATTAGTGATGAGCAGAGGGACCAGGATGCAGTGGGGAGGAGGGATGCAGGAGAAACAAGTGAATTCTTCACGAGTCTGTGTGGTTTGAAGCAAACCTACCTGGAAATGACATCCTAATGAAGCTAGCGACAGGGATGGATCAATATACAGAAATATCAACCCACAACCTAGACTGGCCATAGGGTGAACAAATACACACCAATGTACACATGCAATAATCTGACCCAGCAGAAACACTGGGTATGATGAACACAAATGGAGCTTGGACTGCAATCATGCTCATGACCCCAAAAGATATTGAGTCTAACCCAGGTCCACATTTCGTGTTAAAGATTCTATAATTATTTTTCTTTGTAACTTAACTTTGTATAGGCAATATTAAATTAAAAACATGAAATTGTACTGCAAATTGTATTATTTGTTCACATACCATTAAGGTTAGTAGAGCAGAGTGGGTTGGATAGACAGAATCCCCCATGGGTCAGGGAGGTTCCATGTAGCAGAAGACAGGGCATCAATCCTGAATTTGTGGCTCTGGGACTCCTTCCCTACACAGTCCATGCTTGCCTCTGACCCTTACTTCTGACCTCCAGCCCCTGCTATCTTCCTTGACAACTTCCCTTTCTAGACAGCTTCCTTCAGTATTCCTGACAAGAGAGCCATTTGCAAAAGCTCATAGAGAATGGAGATAGCAAAGCCTAGGATTCTTCCAGACCTATTTCGGGCTCAGTGTGCAGTGGATGCACCACCACCCTTCAGTGGCTCCAAGTCCCTCCTGCAGGCCAACCCTGCTCCAGATTCTGAGTACCCAGTCTCCCTGTAATTACCTGCTAGGCTCCTTCAGTTCCCTTCCCCCCCCCCCCCCGTTCTCAATCCTCTGTGTCTCTCTGTCTCCCTGTCTCTCTGTCTGTCTCTCTGTCTTCAGGGCTTAGAGGGATTTATCTTTTCATAGTGGATCCTGATGCAATGGGTAAATAAAATTCTCATAAAACAAAATGTGTTTTGGTTAGGAGTTTACGTGAAAATGGACTCTCAGAAGACCTCTATGAAAAAGTACAGATTAACCAAGTGAAAAGAGACATCAGGAAATCCCAAAGAAGGAAACCGTACACACTCTACCACCAGCAACAACAAAGCAAAAACAGTAATTAGCAGCTACTGATCATTAATGTCTCCTAATATCAATGAATTCAATTCTCCTATAAATAGACACAAGCTAACAGAATGGATACAAAAACAGGATTCCCTCCTTCTGCTGCATACAAGAAACACAGCTCAACTTCCAAGACAGACATTACCTCAGAGTAAAGAGTTGGTAAAAAAAAATTCCAATAAAATGGACCTAAAAAACAAGCTGGTGTAGCTAGCCTAATATCTAGCAAATTAGACTTCATACTAAATTAATCAAAAGAGATGAAGAAGAACATTTCATATTCATCACAGGAAAAATCCATCAAAATAAAGTCTCAATTCTGAAGATTTATGCCCCAAATACAAGGGCACCCACACTAATATGCTTAAATCATACATTAGACCCCACACACTAATAGTAGGAGACTTCAACACCCCACTCTTACTAATGGGCAGGTTTGCTAGACAGAAATTTAACAGAGAAATAAGGGAACTAACAGATTTTGTAACTCCATTGGACTTAACAGACATCTATAGAGCATACCACCCCAAAACAAAGAAATACTTTCTTCTCAGCAACTCATGGAACCTTCTCTAAAATTGGCCATAGACTCAGTCACAAAGCAAATCTTAACAGGTACCAAAAAATTGGAATAACCCTTTGTATCTTATTGGCTCATCACAGAAAAATTTTAAAAATTGACACAAATTATAGAAAGCCTACAAACTCATGGAGACTGAACAATGCTCAAATGAATCACCACTGGGTCAAAGAAAAAATAAAGAAAGAAATTAAAGACTTCCTAGAATTCAATGAAAATGAATGTACAATATACCAAAACTAGTGGGACACTACAAAAGCAGTGCTAAGAGGAAAGTTCATAGCACTAAGTGCCTACTTAGAGAATGTGGAGAAATTTCACACTAGTGAATTGACAAAACACCTGAAAGCTCTAGAACAAAAAGAAGCAAACTCACCCAGGAGGAGTAGATGAGAGGAAATAATCAAACTAGGGGCTGAAGTCATCAAAGTAGAAATAAAGAGAAAAACACAAAAAAATCATTAAAACAAAAAGTATGTTCTTTGAGAAAATCAACAAGATAGACAAACCCTTACCCAAACTAACCTGAAGGCAGGGAGAATATCCAAATTAACAAAATCAGAAATGAAAAAAATGAACATAACAACAGACACTGAAGAAATCCAGAGATTCATTAGGTCATACTTCAAAAACCTGTACTCCACAAAATTGGAAAATCTAAAAGAAATGGAAAATTTTCTGGATAGGCACCATATGCCAAAATTAAATCAAGGCCAGATAAACAATTTAAATAGATCTATAACCCCTAAGGAAATAGAAGTAGTCACTAAAAATTTCCCAAGCAAAAAAGCTCAGGGCCAGAAGGTTTCAGCACAAAAATCCACCAGAATTTCAAAGAAGAGCTAATACCAACACTCCTTATGTTGTTCCACACAATAGAAACAGAAGAAACATTGTCAAACTTTTTTATGAGGCTACAGTTATCCTGATACCCAAATCATACAAAGATTCAACAAAGGAAGAGAATTACAGAACAATCTCTCTCATGAACATTGATGCAAAAATACTCAATAAAATACTGGAAAATTTAATCCAAGGACACATAAAAAAATCATCCCAGTAGGTTTTACCCCAGAGATGTAAGTATGGTTCAACATACCAAAATCCATCAATGTAATCCACCATATAAACAAACTGAAAGAAAAAAAAAACACATGGTCGGGGTGCGGGAGGAGAGGAGAGAGAGGGAACTGGGGTTGACATGTGAAACAAGCTATTTAAAATTAAAATAATAAAATAAAAATGTGAAAAACCCCACATGGTCATCTCATTAGATGCTGGAAAAACCTTTGACAAAGTCCAACAACCCCTCATAATAAAAGTCTTGGCGAGATCAGGGATACAAGGAACATACCTAAACATAATAAAAATAATATGCTGTAAGCCAACAGCCAACATCAAATTAAATGGAGAGAAATTCGAAGTGATTCCACTAAAATCAGGAACAAGACAAGGCTGTCCACTCTCTCCATATCTATTCAATATAGTATTTGAAGTTCTAGCTAAAACAATAAGACAACAAAAGGAGATCAAGAGGATACAAATTGGAAAGGGAGAAGTTAAACTTTCACTATTTGCAGATGATATGATAGTATATATAAGTGACCCTCAAAGAATTCTACCTGAGAACTTCTACAGCTGATAAACACCTTCAGTAATGTGACAGGATACCAGATTAACTAAAAAAAAAAAAGTAGCTCTCCTATATACGGATGATATACAAGCTGGGAAAAAATTCAGAGAAACAACATCCTTTATAATAGCCACAAATTTTGGGGTAACTCTAACCAAACAAGTGAAAGACCAGTATGACAATAACTTTAAGTCTTTGAAGAAAGAAATAGAAGATAACAGAAAATGGAAAGATCTCTCATACTCTTAAATAGGTAGGATTGACATAGTAAAAATGACAATCCTACCAAGAGAAATCTGCAGATTCAATGCAATCTCCATCAAAATCCCAGCATAATTCTTCACAGACCTTGAAAGAACAATGCTCAACTTTACACGGAAAAAGAAAAAACACAGGATAGCTAAAAACAGTCATGTACAATAAAAGAACTTCCAGAGACATCACCATCCCTGACTTCAAGCTCTGCTATAGATCTGTAGTAATAAAAACAACTTGGTATTAACATAAAAACAGACACATGGATCAATGGAATCAAACCAAAGACCCTGATATTAATCCACACACCTATGCCTGAGTTTTGACAAATAAGCCAAAATTGTACAATGGGAAAAAAAGAAAGCATCTTCAACAAATGGTGCTAGCATAACTGGATGTCGACATGAAGAAGAATGCAAATGCATATCTATTGACATGCACAAAACTTGAGTACAAGTGGGTCAAAGACTTCAACATAAATCTAGTTACACTGAACCTGACAGAAGACAAAGTGGGAAGTAACCTTGAACTCATTTGCAAAGGAGGCCACTTCCTGAATGTGACACCAGTAGCACAGACACTATTATCAACAATTAATAAACGGGACCTTCTGAAGCTGAAATTTTTTGTAAGGAAAAAGTCACAGTCAATAAGACAAAACAGCAACCTACAGAATGGGAAAAGATCTTCACCAACCCCACATCTGACAGAGGGCTGACCTCCAAAATATTTAAAGAATTCAAGAAACTAGACATCAAAATACAAAATAATCCAATTTTAAAAATGGGGTACAGATCTAAACAGAGAATTCTCAACAGAAGAATCTCAAATGGCAGAAAGACATTTAAGGAATTGCTCAATATTCTTAGTCATCAGGGAAATGCATATCAAAAGGACTCTGTGATACCATCTAACACCTGACAGGATGACTACGATCAAAAACACCGGTGACAGCTTACGCTGGAGAAGATGTGGAGTGAAGGAAACACTTCTCCACTGCTAGTGGGAGGGCAAACTTGAATGTCCACTTTAAAAATCAGTATGGCAGTATCTCATAAAATTGGGAATAAATCTACCTCAAGACCCAGTGATATGGCTCTTGAACACATAACCAATGGATACTCAATCATATCACAAGGAGACTTTTTCAATTATTTTCATAGCAGCATTATTTGTAACAGCCAAGTTGGAAACAACCTACATTCCCCCTCAACTAAAGAATCGATAAAGGAAATGTGCTACATTTATACAATGGAGTATTACTCAACAATAAAAAACAATGACATCATGAAATTGGCAGGCAAATGATGGAACTAGAAAAAATCATCCTGAGTGAGGTAACCCAGACCAATAAAGACAAACAAGGTATATACTCACTTATAAGTGACTAGTAGATATAAAGCAAAGGATAAACAGGCTACTATCCCTAAGAAATTAGGTAATAAGGAGGACCCTAAGAGGGATGTATGAATTGCCCTGGGAAGGGGAAATAGATGAGATCTCCTGGGTAAACTGGGAGAGGAGTAAAGGGGAGGGGACAGTGAATGCAAACATTAGGGATTGAGATGATTGAGTTGGGGGAGGGATGGAAAGGGAGAACAACATATCAAGACATACCTTGATAGAGGGGGCCATTATAGGGTTAAGGAGACATATGGTGCCATGGAAACTCTCAGGTATCCACAATGATGACCCCAGCTGAGACTCCTAGTAATAGTAGAGACAGTGCCTGAACTGGCCTTCTTGTATAACCAGATTAGTAACTACCCTAATTGTTATCATAGAACCTTCATCCAGTAACTGATGGAAGCAGATACAGAGATCCATAGCCAAGCACTGAACTGAGCTCCAGAAATCTTGTTGAAGAGACAGAGGAGGGATTATATCAGCAAGGAGGGGAGCCCAAGGGACAGCTGACTCAAACTCATGTGAGTTCATGGACTGTAGACAGAGAGCTAAGAAGCCTGTATAGGACTGACCTGGGCCCTTTGCACATGGGTGACAGCTGTGCAACTTGATCTGTTTGTAGGACCCCCAGCAGAGGGAACAAGTATCTGTCCCTGGTGCATAAGCTGGCTTTTTGGAACCTCTTACCTATAGTGGGATGCCTTGCTCAGCCTTGATGCAGAGGGGAGGAGCTAGTTTTACCATGCTTTTTGATTCCCATGGGAGGCTTTACGTTTTCTGAAGAGTGAATGGGAGTTAGAAAGGATACGGGGGAGAGGAAATTGTTGTATTACGTAAAATAAATATTTTTAAAAGAAAACACACACACACACACACACACACACACACACACAGAGTCTGCCTGTATTCTGCCAGACATTATTGCAGTCCTCTATATTGGTAACTATATGTTCTTTGAATCTGATGAGCAAGAATCTTGTGTATTTTGGTACCTGGGTAAGTCACAGGCAGTCCGGGTGTTAAGAGATAAACCTTACAAAGAGTCAGTGTATGGTATATAGGTGAGCATCCAGGGGTGCAGGCCTTGGGAGCTCTCAGGATCTCCCCTTCTCCCCTGTACAGTTCCCAGCCCTTTTGCTGTGCATCTCCTACGACTAAGAAGCGCAAGCTTTAGAAGACAGCTGCTGCCCAGCAGAGGGAAAGGGCAGCTCCAGCCAGTCAGAAGGTCAAGTGCCGGGAGCTCAGCTCCTTGAGTCTGCTGGAGGAGAAGGGAAAACGACTATGGTTGGCAATCTGGTGATAACCATTCAGGTGCTGTAAGCCATGTGTGTTTGGGTGGGAGTGGGGGTAAAAGACACCCTGTCTTGCTGTGGAGTAATCCTTCTGTACACTATGAATATGTATTACTTTCACGGGTTAATAAATAACTGACTGGCCTATAGCTGAGCAGGTAGAGATTGGGCAGGAGAGCCAGATTAGAAGGATGCTGGGAAACTCCACTCTTAGGCATATATCCAAAAGATGCCCATTAATACAACAAGGATATCTGTTCCGCTATGTTCATAGCAGCATTATTTGTAATAGCCAGAACTTGGAAGCAACCTAGATGCCCCACAACTGAAGAGTGGATAGAGACAATGTGGTATGTTTACACAATGGAGTACTATTCAGCAGAAAAAAAGACAACGGAATCCTGAAATTGCAGGCAAATGGATGGCAGTAGAAGAAACCATCCTGAGCGAGGTAACCCAGTCACAAAAAGAGAAACATGGTATGTACTCTCATATATGGATTTTAGACATAGATCTGGGGAGGGCCAGCCTACAATCCCATGGCCAGAGAGTCTGGGAAACAGAAACTTCATTCAGTGGCTGATGAAGGAAGAGGCACACTCCCACGGCTAAACACTGAGCTGAACTCAAGAAATCCAGTGACAGAGAGGGAGGATTGATGACCAAAGGGATTAAGACTGGGCTGGTTTAACACCCAGAAACAGCTGACCTGACAAGGGTTAGCTCTTGAATGTGGGCGTCAGTGAGGAGGCCTAGGTAATCTATTGAGCCTTGGGAAGTAGATCAGTATTTATCCCAGGTATACAAATGGACTTTGGACTCCCATCCAACAATGAGAGATGCACTCTCACTCTGAAGTCTTGGGGGAGGGTTCAGACCCTGTCCTGGATGAAATAACAGACTATGGACACCCCTATGGATGGCCTGACCCTCCCTGGGGAAATGAGGGGATATTGGGGGGTTGGTGGGAGGGCACGGGAGGAGGGGAGGGAAATGGAGAGGCACCTGGAATTGACATGTGAAGCAACCTTGTTTCTAATTTAAATTTAAAAGTAAAAAAAATCTAAAGAAAAAGAAGGATATTGGGAAAAGAAAGGGTAGGTGAGGAGTCTCCAGCCAGACCCAGAGGAAGTAGGACATTTACAAAATGAGGTAGCAAGCTATGAGCCACATGGCAGCTAGTAAAGGAACAGAGGAACATATAGTTACCAATAGAGAGGACTGCAATAATGTCTAGCAGAATACAAGCAGACTGTGTGTGTGTGTTTCCTAAGTTACTAAGCTAGTAACTTAGAAGCCTAAGCTATCAACCCAGCATTTATAATTAATACTGAGTCTCTATGTGTTTATTTGGGAGCTACTAGAGAGACAGAAACTTCTGTCAACGCTATCTTAATGAAATGTGCTAATCAATGTTTTCTATCTAATAATGGATAATGGATACTGTCACCAGTAAACAGAGCAACATTATGAATGTCAGGGCTTTTTGACTTTTTTTTTTTTTTTGGTTTTTCGAGACAGGGTTTCTCTGTATTGTTTTGGAGGCTCCTCTGCAACTTGCTCTGTAGACCAGGCTGGCCTCTGAACTCACAGAGATTCGCCTGCCTCTGCCTCCCGAGTGCTGGGATTAAAGGCATGCACCACCAATGCCCGGCTGCTTTTTTACTTTTATCATCTTGTTTGCAGTTAGATCTTTTTAGTTATTTTTGGTGGCATAAGCAAGAGTTGCTTATTCTAACAGGCAAAGCAAAACCTCCTTAGGGCTGGCTGTGTGTCCTTGGTAACTTGCTTGTCCTTGTCCTTGACACATCTGCCACATAAAGATGCTAGATGTATGCACATCATAGGATTGTTGTGTTCCTGGTAATCACACATTTATACAATGGTTGGCCCTGTATCTAATCTACGAAACTAACAAACACAAATTAGCAAAATCTGCACAAGCATCATTAGATGAGTCGATTCATTACCACCCAGAGAGACTTCATTTTTATAGATTAGACAAAGGGGACATCACTGTTGTAATTCATGGTGGTGCAGAAAATGGGCAGGAAGCCTGAGATGCTGAGATGGCAAACAGCCCAGGAACCAGGAATGACTGGGCATTGACACCAGAAACACCTGGGATTTCGTGTTAAAGGGCCTGATGGTCAGCTACATGCTGAAAAAAAAAGACAACAAAACAAAGAAACAACAACAACAACAAGCCCTCTCCATAATTCTTCCCTGCAGTATCTAGGAACTACCCCCTCCCCAACACACAAACACAACACAGTAGAATTAGCTGGGATTACAGAAATGTGTCAGTCAATGATCCCTCTACACATATACCAAAGGGAGGAGAGGTTGTTCACCCAAAGGTACCACTAGAATATGGGTACATAGGGGGCTGGATAGCTGAGGAAAACAAGGCTGAGGGATAGAATCAATCTGAGGAACATCCAGGGTGGACCAATGCTGCCCAGTGGGGGATGGGGCAACTTCAAGCCAGTCTGAAGGATGAAGAGCCAGCAGCTAAGCTCTGAATCTGCTGGAACAGAAATCACTGTTTCATTGCTTGTGCTGTGGAGGCAGAGGCTAAATTGGTCATTGTTCTAAAATGGAAGATGTCTGCTCCACCCTACTGGACAGTCAACAGCAATGAAGGAGACTAAAGCTGTCAGTCATCCTTCCTTTATTCAGGGGTTCAAGTGTGTACTACAAGGTTGCAGAGCCCAGCTTACACTTACTCTGCTGATTGTGAGCTCCTTGGAGCTACTGGAGGACCTGCTTGTTTTAAGCTGAGAGGTCAAAGACTCTTGGGAAGGACCCTTAGCCTGAATTTCCCACTCCTCAGTATCAGCTGTACTGGGGATACATACGCACTTTACATCAGAAGCAGAGAAGAGGGGATGCTGTAATTCAATGGTTCTCAACCTGTGGGTCATGATTCCTTTGTATGTGTGTGTTGGGGGGTGTCAAGTGATCCTTTCACAAGGGCCAAATAGCAGATACCCTGCACATCAGATATTTTACATTACAATTTCATATCAGTAGCAAAATTACATCTATGAAGCAATAATGAAATAATTTTATGGTGTGTGTCACCACAACATGAGGAACTGTATTACAGGGTCACAGCATTAGGAAGGTTGAGAACCACTCCTCTAGTTGTTCCCATGGAATACAGCTGTGGGGATGACCCTGTGAGGCTTCCCAATACTCTGGCACCCAAAAACTATTAATTCAAGCTCTCTAGTCTGCTTGGTAGACTATGATTTCTTGTCTAGTTACATGCTCAGGGATAGACAGCGGGAGACAGAGGGAAGGCTGTGTTGTGTTTGGGAATCATCAAATATTGAGGATGAGGGCAATGATACATGAGAAATGGCACCTTTATTCCATAGACACAGGGCACCAGAACTTCTAACTACTTGGGGACATGGGTAGATGGGGCTCATGGGTAAGTTGGGTTCAAACACTGTGACTCTGAACATAGGGAGTAGTGTCCTTTTTAACGAAAACAGTTCCAAGTACAGGGGTCAAGTGTGAAACAAGAAGGGACTTTCACAATTAGAGGTTAAGCCTTGGGTGATGGTACATTCCAGATTCCAGGAACTTGTGATAACATTTTACAATTAGTAATACAACTTGTCATAACAAGGTATTTGTACAAGCTTAATGGGGGTTTTTCTTATTATCTCAACATAGCTCTTGATACAGCTGGGGTCTTGTCTTAGGTCTTGTCAACTGAACCAGCAGTTCTGCAGAGAATATGGGAGAAGGGGCAAGCAATAGAAGAGTCTGGGAGGTAGGCTAATGTTCAGATTTACTCTGGGCCTTTCAGCTGTGGCCTGAATCCCTTGGAAAGTGAAGACTAAGTAGTGTCTGAAACATGGACCAGATCTGATGCTGTCACTCCACATCCTTCAGCAAAGAAGAACTCTCAGTTTTCACAGAACATCTACATCAGTTCTGTCAGGACGGCCTGTACTACCTCCAACTGAAAGTCTACAACAACCCATGACTTTTCCACAGGCGTGTTATTTACGTTGCTGAACCTGGTTCATTCCTGGGAGCATGTAAGCACAGGGCCTGTGATTCTTAGCTGTGCCTCTCCTCTCAAAGGCAGGCTTCCTGTCTGATGCTGCTGGGCAGGGGCACATCTGTCCCCTGAGTGGGTAAAGAAGCTCAGAGGACTTTGTCTGGATCTTCTCATGCTCCCAGATCCATGCTGGATACGGGAATGGCCAGGACTCCCATGCTGCTGTTTGGTGAGGAATAAGGAAGCTTGATTTAGTGTTTTTGAAGATGCAATTGACAACTAGGCTGTTACTCAGGTACCAATTCTGGATTCTATGAAAAAGCCCAAACAGCCTGAGGCTTCTGCAGAGGGATTTGGAGAGAGGTCAGAACTTGTGAGGCAGCTGGCCCAGAATCAACCTCTGCTTCCTTCTGCCTGACCTTTAGATCAGCCACAATCTTGTTCAGGGCAGACTGAACTTTGGTAGGAGGCTTTCTGGTGGGCAGAGTTATGGGGAAAAAAAAAGCAAAACAAGGAAACAAATACACGGACAAACAAAACCCAGAACAACCAGGGTTCTTTGGGAGTGAAGGGGAAATTTCAGAAAAGGGAAAGCCAAGGGCCTGGTGATGTCCAGGTAGACAGAGCTCCATCTGAACTGAGAGCTAAGCCTTGTCCTTTGTAAGCACATTGCTTGTAATCAGAGCCATTGTATTATAACCACATGCTCCCTCTGTGGTAATAAAGTCTCCCAGTTCTGGCTTAAGTAGGAGTTGGTAGGTAACTGCCAGCCCAACCAGTCTTGACTCAGAATAGGTCCCCAGACTGCAGAACCCTTTTATCCACACAGTGCCTGCCAGATCTTTCCATGGAGTGTCTGTTCAGACTTCCTGATCTGCAGTCTATTATCTGACATGCATCCTCTTCCAGGACTGCCTTAAACTGGAGTTTCCTCTCCTGAAATCTTCATCCCAGCTTCTCTCTAAGCCCAACTGTGTGTTGAAGAAGTGTTGGCTGATTTGGGCAAGTGTGACAGCTTTCAGTTTTAAATAATGTGCCAAAGAGATCCAAGAAAGTCAAATGCTTCTAACCCTTGCCCAAGGACAGACACTTCCTGAAATATAAGAGGCTATTGTTTATGGAACATAACAACCACAAGTTTTAATCCCCTAAGCAAGTTTGTTTGACCCAACTACACCAGATGTGCTTGATCTCATGTGGCATATAGGTATGCAGACTTGAAATAAATACATTAGGATGTATGCTTTCCCCTGATTGGATGTGATGAGAAAACCTTATGGAGATGCCTCATTGCCATTTTCTGGGAACACAGAAATGGTCCCAAACAGAGCCCATGATCCTGGCCCTTATTACATCAAAGCTTGCTTCAAACTGGGCCCGCAATTATGGCAGGGGTCTTATTTTCACCTGGATGAATTAACACAAGGCCAGAGTATTCTAGATTCCTGTGCCAACAAACCTGCCAATATTGCAAATGGAAACTTGTGTGTGAGGTGTCTAGGGATATGGGAGACCTTCATGGCATCCTTCCAGAGCTGCCTTGGGGTAAGTAGGTGGGGCCATATGCTTTTCTCTGTACACCTCACCTCCCAGGAGTTATACCTGACAGACTAGGAGCTTGGAATTAACAAGCTCCTCCTGAAGTTCTGTGAGTATCAGTCATAGCCACAGGATGAGACAGTGATGGATTCTGGCTCTCCCTGGGGCCACTTCTCTGGATCTCCAAGAATGGGACTGAACCAGTGATATATATGCATTCCATTCCCATGGACACATTTGCCCAGAGAAGCTTTTGAAAGGCTTGTATTGCCTAGAGCCTTATGTTAAAGTGGGCTGATTGATTTTGCTGTGTGTTTATTGGGGAAATTAAAATTTGTCCCTAGGCTGTCTCTTACCCTACATATTATTTGAGTGATAGATGGTATATTCAGGCTATATATGACAAATTAACTCAACTGGTAAGGAGTAAACTTCCAATACTTGATACTTGCAGGCAAGGTTAAAAGATACTATTGTTGATTGTTGTCACTATAACTTGGCCTAGAAGCTCCCATGGGTACCCATGCCCTTCATTCAGAATGACTCCATACTGTTAAGAGAAGCTTTTTCCTTGCTAGCCGCTTTGGTATATCACCCGCCGGTCGCCTGGGCTCTGCCACATTGTTGTCCCCAAATAACACACAAGATGCTGTATTAATTATGAAGCTGTTAGCCTTGCTTGTTTCTTACTGGCTAGCTCTGACTTAAGTAATTACCCCATAATTGTTAATCTAAGTATGTCTCTTACCGGAGAATAGTTCCAGGCTTCCTACCCCCATGGCGTTACATGTTGACTCTCTTGTGTTTCTCCTTCCCAGAATCCTCCTGGACTCCTAGCCCCACCTATCTAGATTCCTATTGGCCAGACAGTACTTTATTGACATATACACAGGACTTCCCCAACACCATACTTAATGAGTTAAGCATCCACTAGGAGGGTTCATGGATGAGGGAGCCATAGGGAATCCAGCGGGGTGGAGGGACACTCCATTCTCTTTGGAGAGAGCTGTGTGGACATGAGGACTCTAAATGTAGAGGATGGTAAAGATCACCCCAAGGGAGACTGGAGTGTATGAAGTAGGGGTGCTGGGTACTTTCTGATAGTCTCACATGAAACACTTCTCCAGGCCCTATTCTTTCTCTTAAAATTTCATTCCATCCGTTCTTGATTCTGTTTAATCTTCTGAAGTGTTTTAAATCACAATTCAGTGAGAACTGTGTTTGAGGAGACCCCAGGTCACCCCACAAGACTTCAGGGTGAGGGACACAATGATTCAACTTCCAGTGAGATAGGGTCTCGCTGGTGTTCACAAGCAAAATGTAGGTCTCCAGGAAGAAAGATGGGCTTTTCTAGGAGGTGTGAATGAGCCAGATTTACAGTACCTCCCTGACAATATGAACCATGTGTCTCTGTATAGGCCAAGAGCTCATTTATTCTCATGGATTGTCAATTATTAAGATAACTGAGACTGTGGGAACACCAGACCTTGAGCAGAGACCCACTTCCCCTTCTGCCTGGGAGTAGGCAGCTGTAAGACAATGTTTAGTAAAAACATGTTTACTAAAAATGATACAATAAGTTCCTGGGAAAGGCCTTCCCACAGAAACCGCCCTGACCTCGACCTTGTCCAAAGACTAACCACACCTTCAAAAATCCACACACATCCACCTCTGGTGTCAGAGCAGAACCAACCAGGGTAGAGGAGAGAGCAGAAGCTTCTCTGGTGGGAGCCTTTCTTAGGAAGTTTTTCTTGAACCTTTTTGGAGCCTGTTTAAAGTTCTCTTTATATCATTGAACGAGTCTCTGTGTTTTCAATACCCGACACCCTCCGCACGTTCTCGGACACAGGCCGCGCAGCAGACGTGACAATTGGAGGTCCCACCGAGATCGTGAAAGCGAGGTAAGTGGACGGGGTTAAGAAACTATGGGGAATAGTTCCGGGAAGCTAGAATCATTGCAGTATCAACTAAAAAAGTTACTTAAAGAACATGGGACTGCAGTCAAGTCTAAAACCCTAGAAGGCTTTCTAAAATCGATTGAACGAGCCAGTCCATGGTTCATTACTGGGGGAAGCTTAAATATTCCAGATTGGGAGGAGGTTCGCCGTGATCTTCATAGACTTTTACGAAAAGAGGGATCTGAGTCCTTGCCCCCTACGACATTCTCCTTATGGAGATTAGTGAGGGGAGCACTTTTGACAGATAAGGTTCGTCACCGCCAGGTAGTTCAGGACACAAAAGAGGCTTTTTTAGAGTTACAAGAGACTGAGACTCAAGCCTCCTTGAGTTCAGGGGCAGAGAGTGATGATGAAGAGGCCGTGAGTGAAACTAGAGGCTCCATTGTTAGTGAGGATGAGGAGGAGTCTCTTAGTAACAACAAAAAAACGGGTAGACATCTCCGGGCGCGACCCAAAAAGAAGGACTCCGGTCAGAATCGGTTATATCCTTCTCTATCAGACCTAGAAAATGGAAGTAGCTCAGACTCAGACTCGTCACAGTCTGAAAAGGAACGGTTACTTGCTGAGATCGCGGCCCTTAAAAAAGAACTAAAAAAGATTCTAATTAAGGAAAGACAGGACAGGGAGAGAAACCCTTCCCCATACTCTGAAAAAAGGGACTCCTCCTATGAGATAACCCAGTCCTTCTCAGACCTGGAGGGAAGACCCAGAGGAGGGGTCCAATGCTGACCAGTGGTGGCCCCAGTAATGGAAGTTCCAGATCCGAACAATTCTGGACAGGTCATTCTGTATCATAACCCTTTAAATTTTAAGGATATAAAACAACTTAAAGAGGCAACTTTAAATTATGGAGCACAGGCTCCCTTTACACTTTCCTTA
This sequence comes from Mesocricetus auratus, assembly GCF_017639785.1. Taxonomy (NCBI): domain Eukaryota; kingdom Metazoa; phylum Chordata; class Mammalia; order Rodentia; family Cricetidae; genus Mesocricetus; species Mesocricetus auratus. The sequence goes on along the minus strand of NW_024429194.1, from coordinate 24,396,545 downwards.
ATGGAATCTTTTGCGTCTCTTAATTTGACACCTGGCGATTGGCAGCAGCTTTGCAGAGCAGCTCTGTCGGGGGGGAGATTATTTGATTTGGAGAGGTGAGTTTCAGGAAAGATGCAGCCAGACAGCCCAAAGGAATGCACAGGCCGGACAGCCCCAGAGAAATGTGGAGATGCTTACCGGGAGTGGTCAATACGCCACCATTCAGCAACAAATGCAATATGACATCGCAGTCTATGCCCAAGTGGCAGCAGTGGCCCAAGGGGCTTGGAAAGCATTGCCTTCCAAGGAAGGAGGGGATCATCTGTCCAAAATCCTTCAAGGACCTTCTGAACCTTTTCAAACTTCGTAGACCGTCTCAGTCAGGTAGCAGAAAGAATATTTGGGGGCATTGGGCCTGCGATGCCGGTCATCAAGCAGATGGCATTTGAAAATGCAAATAAATATTGTAAGGAAGCCCTTCGCCCATATCGCAATAAAAGTCTAAATGACTATATCCGGATCTGTAGGGACATTGATGGGAACTTCATCCAGGGCCAAGTGTTAGCTGCTGCTATTCGGCCCCAAGTGGGGAAAGAAAGACCTACTCTGGGAAGGAGAAAAACATGTTTCAGCTGCGGCAGGGAGGGACACTTCCGTAGAGAGTGCCCTCAAAATAGTACTACGGGTCTCAAGAGACCTGGTTTATGCCCCCCGTTGTCGAAGGGGATATCATTGGGCCAATAACTGCTACTCTAAAACTGACCGGGAGGGAAATTTCCTTTCTGCTAATAATAATCAGGGAAACGGGAGGAGGGCCCCGCCCCAGGGCCCCAAAACCAATGTGTACGGGGCAATGACCCCTGCTCTGGGCAGTGGCAGGACTCATTCTCTCCCCCAGAGCAACCCCTTCATATCTCAGACCTCCTTAGAGCCACCTCGGGGAGTTCAGGATTGGACCTCGCTCCCTCTGCCCGGGCAATCCTAACACCGGAAATGGGGATCCAGGCCCTCCCTACTGGGGTGCATGGGCCATTGCCCCCAGGCATGGTCGGACTACTCTTGGGACGGTCCAGTACTATTCTTCGAGGCCAGGCTGGACTGACAGCCTCAAACAATACAGAGAAACCCTGACTCAAAAAAATTTTTTTGGTAACAGTAAAGAGGTACTGGTATTAAGTAAAGAAAAAAAAAAGACAAAGGTACATGGAATAAAAAATTTTGTTTACATTTAAATTCTACTTTGTGAGTCATCTCTAAAAACTTTTGGCCAAAAGCCTGGCCTCTCCACCTTGCATCTACAGAGTTACAAGGAGTAGGTACAGCTGTACCACATGACTATAGCTCAAATGGAGGAATGATAAAGAACATACAGGACTTTTTAACCCTTTTAGTTCAAGGATTGGCTGGAGTTGTTCTTTTACATAGATTTCAATTAAGGAAGCTTCATTGCAACAGACTAATCATGACCTAGGCAAAAAGGATGACTGAAAGATGCATGTATGTTCTGAATGTATGGTGTGGCCACACCGGTATGTATGAAATGTGATTGTGAATGTGTGAGTGTAAACTGCTAATATGATTAAAAGGATACTTAAATCCCTTCAAAAATAGTTAAGAAGCTACCTAGATTACTTTAAATATAGCCAAAAGGAACATCCAGCCAGTCTGTTAATGTTTTAACAAAAAAAATTTAAGATGCAAATGAGGCCTTGTCAGCTAGTGAGAGTTCTACAGGTTAGATTGGGAAAGACTGCTCACAGACTTCAAATAATTTTCAAAAGTTATTTAGTAAGCCCAATTTACCTAGATAGTTAACCAAGGAGGGTAGACAAATCCTTCTACTGTTATGGTCCAGCTTCAACAGTTCAAAAAAGAAAACTTTTTTAGAAAATAAAAAAGGGGGAATAATGCCCCCAGTCCCCACATGACTCATCAAATAATACACTCCTCATTTAAAAATTTTATAATGTGGATGCCAGTGAGCTTCGGACAGATTCTGGCATGATGGAACTTGAGCAACCATTGCTCAGGTCAAATGGAGACATCCATACACTAGACAGTGGAGAAGACCCTAATTTGGGGTCGAGGGCATGTTTGTGTTTTCTTGCAGGAAAAGAATAAAGCTTCGGCAACTGTCAGACCATTTAGTGAGATGCATGGAGCAGAGAAAAACTGGACCTGAGACCATGGGAGCCTACCTAAGCCAGTTTGAGTGAGATCTCCTAAATCAGTGTTCCTGACCCTTGATGTCATCGAATCTACAGCCCAAGAAAGAAAGAAAACAGTCAGTTTGAGATTTCCAGTTTCTCAACAGACCTGCTGCATCAACCTTCCGGACCCATGAGTTTTCATCGTAAAGCCAACAGAGAAAAAAGGACCCATTTAAAATATTTGGACATTGGTATGGACTATGATGAGTGGCAAAAGCCTCTTTTCAGTATTTGAACAGGACATGGTCACTTGATGGTTCCTGTTTCTGGAATCACGACTAGGCCAGTGTATTTTTCTGGAGAAATGCAACTTGTCCTAATGCGACAACTATTGTTCATATTTTTCGTAATGCTACATGTGTAACATCAATGATTGTACCTAATGTATCTGTGCAAGTGCACTTTCTAAATGCTTTCCTGAGCAGATCTTAAAACAATTGGAAACTTTATCAAATTGTAAATGTAAATCACATGCGGGTTACCCTTGTAACAGAATGTAAATCACATGCGGGTTACCCTTGTAACAGATGAAGGCTGGTAGAATGTTATGGCCCAGATCTGGTGATGGGTACGGTGATGGAGAGGCGCTATGTCAATGGGGGTCCTGGAAATGGTGGCAGTGGCGGTAGGCATTCTGGCTTTATGCCGAGCTCAAACGTGCCTTGTTCCAGAGACAAGAGATCCGTAACCAAGTATTGCTTAGCTTAGCCCATGGCAATCCCGATAGCCATGAAGGTTGGTTACAGATGATTTAAGGTTGGGGTATCTCCGATGACGGGCAACCTGTGGGGAAGACCCCTCCTGTTGGGCGCTGCCCTGGAACCACGCCATGGCGAGATGGCGCTGACATCCGCCTGACAGTTGCAATGACAACCCTGCTGCGCATGAGCAGGAGCTCCCTGCCCACGAGGCCGGGGGTGCCTGTGCCTTACGTCACCTCGGGTGACATAATTGGACCAGTAATTAACTGCCACGTCCGAGGCGAGAGAAACTCTCTATATAAGGAGAGTCCCGTTAGGGCGTGGGGTCTTTGCTTTGTGATAGCTTATGCTCCTCCTCTCAGGAGCAATAAAGCTTACTGCAGAAGGATCCTGATCGTGTGCCGCGTCATTCTTGCGGGCGAGATAGAGCGCGGGACACCCTCCCACCTAAAACAGGGGTTCAAGGTCCCCCAAAGACGGGAAAGGGAGGGTGACCCTACTTGACCTAAGCCAGGAGTGCCTCATTTGAAAATAAAAAGGGGTGAATTGTGGGAACACCAGACCTTGAGCAGAGACCCACTTCCCCTTCTGCCTGGGAGTAGGCAGCTATAAGACAATGTTTAGTAAAAACATGTTTACTAAAAATGATACAATAAGTTCCTGGGAAAGGCCTTCCCACAGAAACCGCCCTGACCTCGACCTTGTCCAAAGACTAACCACACCTTCAAAAACCCACACACATCCACCTCTGGTGTCAGAGCAGAACCAGCCAGGGTAGAGGAGAGAGCAGAAGCTTCTCTGGTGGGAGCCTTTCTTAGGAAGTTTTTCTTGAACCTTTTTGGAGCCTGTTTAAAGTTCTCTTTATATCATTGAACGAGTCTCTGTGTTTTCAATACCCGACACCCTCCGCACGTTCTCGGACACAGGCCGCGCAGCAGACGTGACATTAGACCTCAGAACTTCTACCACAGTCCCAAGTGTTTCCACAGATCTAGAAAAGGATTTTTGGTTCCCTTCAATGGAAGTAGAATCCAGGTCGAAGGAGACTACTACTTGTAACAACCACTAGGAGGTAGTGTAGATCTAGCTGGTGCTTACTCTGGCCAGAAAGAGTAGGAACAATAACATCTCTTCCAGAGGCCCAGGGTTCAATAACCAGGACATACATGGCAGTTCATAACTGACTGTAACACCTCTTTCAGTGGATTTGACACTCTCACAGAGGGATAAATGCTGGCAAAATACCAATGCATATAAAATAAAAGACAAATAATAATAATAACAAAACAAGGAGAAGAGGAGGAGGAAAGTCTACAGGTCTTTCCTCGCTGTGTGGTGTCCACATGGCCATCTCAGTGGTAGGGGACTGTGGAGGAAAGGCATGTGTGACATCAATGGGCACAGACTCTCTGGGTCTCCCAGCTGGACTCTCTGTCCTTGTCCACTTGACGACACAAAAGCTAAACTGAAGGGCTATGGTGATGATGCAGACTAGAGGAAGGGACTCCCCGGACATGAGTCCCTGGACCAGCATCCTGCCTTCTCTGAGCATCATCAGGACCCTGGGCATCTTCAAAGGTGTTTCTCAGGGATAGTCCTCAGATTTCAGGAGATGGCCAGGTGGACCTCCTGTGTGCCCTTGTCCTTGACCTCTTCTTGTCTGCCTAGAAATCTCTTCTGGTTCACACTCCCAATAGAAATACTCATGTTTCCTCTCCTATCTCCCCAGCATCTCACAAAGTTCGAAGACTGTGGCATTCAAAGCTTCACACCTGTTACCTTACTCTGTGAGGTTTAGGCAGAGGTATGTCTGGCTGTTAAGTGTATTAGCCCAGTCTCAGCACAGTCTCTAAGAGTACAAATGTTGCTACCCAAACTCCACCAGGCCTGGGGGTAATTGCACCATAATCATAGAATTGCAAGGGCTTCCTGCCTCTGCACTCACCTGGTTCACAGGTAGAAGGAACATGAAAAAAGAGACAGGTTTAGGCTTAAACAGGGTTAGGGACTCAGAGCCCCAACTCAATCAAGCCTTGGTTCTAAACCATCTGACAGACAGGAGAAATGAAGAGACGGGATGGGGATCCAAATACCATCTGGGGCTAGGGATGGCTCAGCAGTTGAGTGCATTCTGCTCTTACAGAGGACCTGGGTCTGCTTCCCAGCACCCACATCTGGCAACTCACAACTGCCTCCAACTCCAGCTCCAGGGATCCCGCACTGTCTTCTGGTATCATCAGCCACTGCACTCATGTGCACATACCCATACAGAAACATACACATCCTTTAAAACATAAAATCATGTCAGAATGCTCTATTCCTGGTAGAAGTAGAATTGGCTAAGACGTGAGTCCATGAAAGGCGCCCTGAACTCTAACCCCAGGCCTGGCCTCAGGCTCTGCTGCCAGCCATGCCCACTCCAGCCCCACGCCAGCCTGTCCCTGTGCATTTGAGCCAAGCGATGAGAATAGAGCCATGGTCTGTGCAGGCAAGAAGCCCGCTGGGAGACCTGACAGGGTGCAGGCTCACCCAGTCCTCCAAGCTCCTGAGAGAAAGTCTTCCCAGAAGGAGGAGAGAGAGGGAGCTCATGTGTCCTCATGACCCTGGGGGCTTCCTAGAAGGACTCCCTGCAGGTGTCTGCCCATCTCTCTCAGGCCCACATCTCAGGAGGTGGACAAGTTCTTCCTCCCTGGTGGCCACTGTGGCAGCTTCCTCCACCCTCAGAGGAGTTCTAGGCTGGGATGGGAACTCCTCAGAGACAATGCTCTCCCCAGGTGTCTTTCAAGCTGGGGCATCTCCCTCACAACTGCACTTCTCTTCAGGTCTGAGGGAAAGCTTCTCTTGGTCAGGGTCCAGCTCTGGGTTCTCCTGCTAGCCTGAGAGATAGCTTCAAAGCTTTTGCTCCTTCCTCCCCGTCTCTCCTCCACCCAAACCACCTCAGCCAGGGACAAGACAAAAAAAAAAAAAAAAAAAAAAAAAAAAGGATTGAGGCAACCCTGGGTGTACTCTGCTCCCCTACACACAGAGGTACCTGAGAATAGTTTGGGTTTAATGGGAGGGATTTTTGTTGCTGTTGCTTTGGGGTTTTCTTTTGTGTCTTTGCAAAGGTAAGGCACTCCCAGGAAGTGCCCATGCTTGTCATTGGTGTGCCCCTTGCAATCCACTAGGTCCCCTTTTCTCCTCCTTGCCAACACATTTCGGGAAAGAAGGAAAGGAAGGACAGTATCTCATAGCAGTACACTTGAAATTAAAGAAATACTTTCGTTTTCTTTTCCTCATCAGGGCGGAGCCCTCCCTGCTGAGTTGGTGCTCAGGCTGACTTCCTGCTCTCAGCTGTGGGCCAGAGCACTCAGTCTGGAAGCCTGTGAGGAGACCCAGGATCAGAGCTCTCCCTCCCAGGCCCTGGCAAGAGTTGGAAGAGGGAAAATAGCAGCTTCAGCACCAGGTGGGTCTCTCTCCCTCTGTAACTTTGCCCTCTGACAACATGGGTGATTTCATGTCTTGAGTTCAGTCAGGCAAACCCTTGGATATGAGGAAGCTCTGAACTGTAGTTAGAGAGGAGAGATGAGAGAGAGAGAGAGAGAGAGAGAGAGAGAGAGAGAGAGAGAGAGAGAGAGAGAGTCAAAGAGTGACAGAGAGAGACAGAGACAGACACACAGAGAGAGACAGAGAGGCAGAGAACACAGACAGACAGACAGAGAACATCTGTCATTTTTAAATCTCAGTAAGATACCTGCGGGCAAGGCCAGCTTGCCATTATACACACAGTCACAACTTTCTTAATTGTCACCACTGTCAGCTGTCAGAAGGAGACTCTGGTCACAGCTGTCAGGGACTCCTGGGGACCTCTGTGACTTGGTTCTGTTGTTTTCTCATGAACCCTGGGTATTGTCAGCCCCTCTGCTCTCTCTGCTTTCACTAAGTCACCTCAGGGAAGAAGATCAAACAGCAGAGGCTCAGGGTAAACAGCTGCCCCTGCCGATCATGGTCTCCTACCTGTCAGGCAGGACTTGTCACCTAGGAAGCTGTGCCCAGGCTCACTCCTGCTCTGAGCTCCCACTCTCATTTCCTGATCTGAGGGAGGAATGGCCCTTGGTAGCAAAGGTCAGGGCAAGCTGCAGGATTTTATTTTCACTTTAGTGTCCTGTTCTAGGCCCATGTCAGCTCTGACAAGGAGATGGTAGACCTCTGTTGCTCCAGCCGTAGTGATTCAGATGTGCTACCCAGAAATAATAAAGTCAGTGTGTCCTTCACTGCAAAGGAAGTCAGACATTATTATCCAGTACTGTAGTTGAACCCAGGGCCTTGATTATGCTTGATTATATGTCTCTATGTATTTTAAAATCAAGGTTTGCTAAGTATCTCAGGCTGACCTTGAACTTTTGATCCTGTTGCTTTGATCTTCTGAATGACTGGCCTGCACCACCAAGCTGGTTTCATATTAGAATGTAGTTTATAAGCTGTCACACCTTGTGGAAATACATAAAGGGTAAAACCTCTTTGACTCTCCCCCATACACACTCCCACAGCTCCTAGTTTGGGTTCAGCCTTCATATACATATACTAGGCAGGCTCTCTTATTCTTTTTTTTTTTTTAATGTAGTCTAGGCTGTCCTGAAACTCGTTATGTAGAGCAGGCTAGCCTGGGACTCACAACAGAGATCCACCTGCTTCTGCCTCCCCAGTAATGGATTAAAGGTGTGCACCATGATGCCTGGATTTTCCCTCTCTCTCTCTCTCTCTCTCTCTCTCTCTCTCTCTCTCTCTCTCTCTCTCTCTGTGTGTCTGTCTGTCTCTGTCTCTCTGTGTGTCTGTCTCTGTCTCTGTGTGTCTTTCTGTCTCTGTCTCTCTCTGTCTCTGTATCTCTCTCTGTCTCTGTCTCCTCTGTCTCTCTGTCTGTCTGTCTCTGTCTGTCCCTGTCTCTTTCTCTGTCTGTCTCTGTCTCTGTCTCTGTCTGTCTCTGTCTTTGTCTCTCTGTCTGTCTGTCTCTGTCTCTGTCTCTCTCTGTCTGTCTGTCTCTGTCTCTCTGTCTGTCTCTGTCTCTGTCTCTCTGTCTGTCTGTCTCTGTCTCTGTCTCTCTCTTTCTGTCTCTGTCTCTCTCTCTCTGTCTCTGTCTCATTTCTTTTCCTGTCTACAGGCTCTAGGAGCATGCAGAGGAAAGTTAAGGCATCCTTCCCTTATACACATAAGAATGTATTTCTATTCATTAAGTTTTAGAAATATGTATATGTTTGATATGGATATTGTAGCACAGTATTTTAATCCTAGCATATGGGAGGCAGAGTTAGGCAGATCTCTGATTCTGAGGCCATCCTGGTCTACTGAATAAGTTCTAGGACAGCCAGTGCTACACAGAGAAATCCTATGTAGAATAAAGTGTGTGTGTGTGTGTGTGTGTGTGTGTGTGTGTGTGTGTGTGTGTGTGTGCATGCACAGGCACATGAGTGCTAGTGTTTGTGTGTGCCTTGGTGCGTATGTGCATGTGTGTGGGAGAGAGACAGAGACTGACAGTGAGACAAAGACACAGGAAGAGAGACAGAGACAGGGACAGTGACAGACAGAGAGTCATTAAGTCAGGTGCCTTTGGAGGCCAGGAGAGGCTGTCTGATCTCCTGTAGTTGGTGTTATGTATGGTTATGACACTTGTATGACAGCTGCCAGACATGGGTGCTGGGAGCTGAACTCCTGTCCTTTGGATGAGCAGCTAGTGCTCTTAATTTCTGACCTATCCCTCCTGCCTCTTTATCTTTTCCTATGCTTTTCTGTGCATAACTTGTTTTCATAAGTATGTAATGTATATTTTCATTTTATAATACTGTTCTGTGTTTTGAGCCTTAGATTATATAATAAATAGGAACCTTATCGACGTCTTCACCATAATGCATGTACATTTATTTTATTCTTTTTTACCAAGTATCTACTATTCAGGGACTGGTGTATGAACCGGAAAATTCATAATTTATGTTAACTTATTTGTGCATGTGTCACAGAGTCATGGGACAATAAACAAGAATTGGTTCTTTCATTCTACCTTGTGGTTTCTAGAGATTCAACTGACGTCATCTGCCTTGGTTACTAGCTCATTTATTAACTGAGCCATGTTGCCAGTCCTTACCATGAGTTTTAAACCAGTCTTCTTTGATGGACATTTATGTCAGTACCACAGTTGACTTTCACCAACCAGCTGTAAAACCAGTGGCCATATAATTCATTTTGCTTAATGCCACTAGTTAGTGTCTAAAGGAAACAAAGGTTGAGTTACTGAGTCAAAGTGACCACTTCCCTGAATGTATGCCCATGCAACACACCATGCCTGGTACCCCAGGAAGCTATAGAGGGTGTTAGGGTCCCAGGAGTTCCAGACACTTGTGAGTCATCATTTGGGTTCTGGAACTGAACCTGGATCCTCTGGAAAAGCAGCCAGTGCTGTTAACCACTGAGCAATCTCTCTATTACCTAATTTCTAATTAATTTCTAATTTTTAAAGAAATAAACTGTGGTTAGGGGCAAAATGGATCTCCTGAGGGGTCTTTTTTGTCAACATGCTTTTGCAAACTCTTCTGTAGGCCACCTTTGTTAACTTCCTGCCCATCTTCACCCCATTTATACCAGTTCTTGAACTCCAGGAAGTACTTTTGCATAGCTTCCCGATGTCTTCTGGTCTTCCGGGTGGGGTCTTCCAGTCTACCGTCCTTTATTTGCTATATGCTTGCTGTGGTTTACGGTCCATCTGGCTTACTCTTGGACCTGGTCAGCTCACGCCACACTTAACTTCCCACAAGATCTAATCTGGGAGGCTGTTCTTTGTTTCCTATCTGAGGTCTTATTTTGATTCCTATTGGTTTCCAAAGACATCATTGATTGATCACCAAGGGGCCCTATAGTGTTTCTGGGTTCTCTCTTTTCTGAAATTCGCTATGGTAGCCCCTCTGTCATAAAGCAGGAGGTGCTATTACAGTGTGTCCTAAATAGTGAAGGCACTGTATGGTGGATTGAAAGAGTATGGTCCCCCATAGGCTCATAGATTGAATACTTGGTCACCAGGGTGTAGCATTATTTGAAAGGATTAGGAGGAGTGACCATGTTAGAGAAAGTAGTCAGTGGGGATGGGCTTTGAGGTTTCAAGAAGTTCATTCCAAGCCCAGAGTCTCCCTCGGATCCTGCCACCCTCAGATCTAGATGTAGAACTCTCAGCTCCCTCTCTGGTGCTCTCTGACCTGATGACAACTGGTTAAACCTGAAACTGTAAGCAAGCCACAATTAAATGCTATTTTTTGTTGTTGTTTAGAACTGTGGTCATTGTGTCTCTTTAGAACAATGAAACACTGACTGAGACACCCTGTATTTATCTTCCTATACTGTCCCCAAACCACAGCGACACAGAACACTTCAAAATGCCGTTGTGGGTAACATAACCTGCAGGAAACCGCATAACTTACCAAGGAGCAGTCCCATCCTGGGCCTGCCCCTTCCTCATGTTGACTGTGAAGACAGATGTGGCCTCTGATGGTGGTAGCACTGGACACCTGTAGACTGCCATCCTGTGTGGCTTTTGTTTCTGTTTTTCTGTCCCAAATATCTATAAGGTAGTTAGACTCAAGTGTCCGACTCTGAAAATATAAAAATGGCTGGTCTTTTTCTTTTTTAAATATAAAGTTGTTTTCCTAAAATTAGATTTATTTATCTTACTCTTCACATATAGTGTTTTGCCTGTGTTTATGTGTACCACATATGCGTTTGTTGTCCTATACCATGTAGATGTCAGAAGACGGCAGCAGATCCCCTGGAACTGAAGTTACGGGTGGTTATGAACCACTATGTCCATGTCAGGAAGTCAACCTAGGTTCTGTGCAAGAGCAAAAAGTGACTAACCACTGAGCTTTCTCTCTAGCCCCTGACTCAATTCATCTGACTTTTAAGTCTCATGTTTCTCTGTCTCCTCTCTTGTGCTTTTTGTTTGTTTTTGTGTTTGTTTGTTTGGTTGGTTGGTTTTGATAGGATTTCCCTTCTGGCTCGTCTGGAACTTGCTCTGAAGACCAGGCTGGCTTCAAACTCAGAGATCCATCCGCTTGCCCTGCTTCCCGATGCCAGGATTAAGTACTGCCCACCCTCCCTGCTGTTTTCACTTCTACAGTGATTTAAACATGTTCTTCTAATGCCCATGCCACCTGTGTCAGGTTTTTCTCAATAATGAGAGGAAACAGTGGTTACTAATTGAAGTCCCTTTTCATAGTTTATGGCTTGAGTTCTGGAAACAACTTGTGAGATTTTTCTCCCTGAGATTTTTCTCTTACATCTTTATTATAATCTGTCTTTATTTTTAGTGTTTATTTTATTAATCCCATGTAGACTTTCCTGAGTTTATAAGTTGATGTCATTTATGCATTTGGAAAATACCCAGTCATTATTTCATCATATATCACCTTCTTCCCTTTTTGGTTATGAGCCTAACCTTTAATGGCTGAGCCATTTCTCTAGCCCTTTATATATTACTTTCTTATTCCCTCTATTTCTATATTTTTCCTCCTTTCTCCTTTTCTCCCTCCTTCCTCCATTCCATTGTCTTACAGAGTATTAGGTTTCTTTTCTTTTGAAAAAATTAATTATATTTTGTGTGTGAATGTTTTGTCTGCATGTATGTAAGCGCATCACATGTGCGCTTGGTGACCATGGATGGCACAAGAAGGTGTCAGATCCCTTGACACTTGAGTTACAGATGACTGTGAGCCTCCATGTGGGTGCTGGGAATTGAACTCAGATCCTTTGAAAGAGCAGTAAGTACTCTTAACGAATGAGCTATCTATCACAGAGAGCAACTGGTTTCATTCTGACATTTTCATGCAAGTGTATCAGTGTTTACCTCTCCAAGATTGAAGTTACAAGGCAGGTTCCATGTTCAGACTGTCTCTTATGTTCTTTCCTGAATTATTTTCATTCACAATTTTTTATTATACATCAGTTGGATGTTTTCTATTGCTCTGTATTCTGGATTCCCCTTCACCAATAGTGTGTTGTTCTGTTTTTGCAGTCTTCTCTTAAAACCTATCAAGTTCAAGAAATCAGAGAGCTGGAGAGATGGCTCAGCAGTTAAGAGCACAGGCTGCTCTTCCAGATGACATGGGTTTAATTCCCAGCACCAGTACAGTAGTTCATAATTGTCTACAATTTCAGTTCCCAGGATTTGGCACCCTTTTCTGACCTCTAAGGGCACCAGGAAGGCATGTGATGCACAGACATCCATGCAGACAAAACAACCATATGCATAAGATAAATGCATATAAAATAAAAGCAATAATGTAGGAACTTGGGGCTCAACAACAGGCACCTTTGCCTATCGGCTCTTTTTTTTTCTTGATATTATGTGTGAAGCACATGGGTCCTCCAGGTGTTATACTTAGAGAGTCCTCTTCTTCTGCTAGGCAAGGACAATAATAGTGTCTATCACCTTAGCCAACCAGAAGTTGAAATGGGTCAAGATTAACTTGCAAGGTTTCAATATGATCTGCTATAGCTCTGATTTGCTCTGATCTTAGGTGGGGACATTCAGGAACATGGCAGTCAACTCTTTTCTGTACCTCAAAGGTTTTGTGTCCTGTTTACACCCTCTTGCTTTAGGCAGATTGAAAATTAAAGTTCTTGAGAAGAAAAATCATCATAGTCCGTTTACCTCTTAACTCACTAATTTTGCATTCCATGCCCTACAACCCTACAGCATCCTGCTGTCTGTTTTCCAGCTGCAGGCCTCTGTCTGTGGCAAGTCTAGATGCTCAGCCTTTAACTGTGTCTGCAACTGACAAACTGTACAGATGGTGGAGTCAGCCTGACACCTCCTTCACAGCTGTCTGATACTGAGCCGTGTTTCCTGGGATTGATTACGAATCTCTCTATTTTTTTAAGCATAAAGGCCCATAGGTTATTCACCTTTTCTTTTCTTTTTAGAGACTTTTGATATAGGCATCTTGCCTATTATTAAAATTTTTACTTTTCTGTTTTTAGTTGAGAGAAGAAGGGGGGTACTCTGTGTCTGTGTGCATATATGCTTATGAGTATGGGTGCTTGAGAGACCAAAGGAAATCTCCAGATCCCCTGGAGCTGAAGTTATAGGCAGTTGTATGTTGTCCAATGTGGATGTTGAGAACCTTGGCCAGGTCCCCTTCTGTTAAAGTCCTTTTTTCTTTTCTTCTTTTAGTCTTCTCTCATATAATGCATACAGACCACAGCGTACCTTTCCTCTATGCCTCCCAGCCCCTCCTCTCTCCTCTTCCCCAGATTCACTGCTCCTCCATTTCTCTTCAGAAAAGAGCAGCCCTCCCAGTGATATCAACCAAACACAGCATAGCAAAATGCAATAAGATTAGGCACAAATCCTCATATCAGAGCTGGACAAGGCAACCCAGTAAGAGTAAAAAGGTCCCATGAGCAAGCAAAAGTCAGGGGCACCCCCACTCCCACTTTTAGGAGACCCATAGAAGCCCCAAGCTAAACAACTACAGCATATGTGTAGAGGACTTAGCACAGATCCGGACCAGCGATATTGCTATACAATTTCCCCCACTCCCCTTCCCTCCTGCCTTCTCCCCTCCCACCCTCTCCCCTGCCCCCCATTCTCCCAATTTACTCAGAAGATCTTGTTTTTTTCACCTTTCTAGGGGGTCCGTGTATGTCTCCCCTAGGGTCCTCTTTGGTACCTAGGTTCTCTGAAGTTATGGCTGCCTATAGGCTGGTTGTACTTTGCTTTATGTCTAATACCTACTTATGAGTGAGTGTCTTTCTGGGGCTGGGCTACCTCACTCAGGATGGCTTTTTCTAGTTCCATCCATTTGCTTGCAAATTTCAAGATTTCATTGTGTTTTTCCGCTGAGTAGTACTCCATTGTGTAAATGTACCACATTTTCCTTATCCATTCTTCGGTTGAGGGGCATCTGGGTTGATTCCAGGTTCTGGCTATTACGAATAATGCTGCTATGAACAGAGTTGAGCAAACATCCTTGAGACAAGTTCTTTCTTGTGTGTATCTCTGACTATCCAGGAGAACTCACTCTGCAGACCAAGCTGCTCTTGATCTCGGAGATCCACCTGCCTCTGCCTCTGGTGTTCTGGCATGCCACTTTGGTCCCAGCACTCCAGAGGCGGAGGCAAGGCTCGTGCCACCATGCCTGACCACACAGAGAATTTTTATAAACTCTCAGTTCCATCAGGCTTTCATTCCATTGTGCAAAAGCTGCTGTTACTTCCTGGGATCTTCATCACTTCCTTGTTGTGGTTTTTAATAACTTGATGTCCTTGATTTAACTAGGAGTTTCAAATGTTTACTCTCCTCTCCCTCTCCTCTCTCTCTCTCTCTCTCTCTCTCTCTCTCTCTCTCTCTCTCTCTCTCTCTCTCTCTCTCTCTCTCTCTCTCCCCCCACCTTGGTTTTGGATTTTGGGTTTTCAAGACAGAGTTTCTTTGTGTTTCCCTGTCTGTTCTGAAACTTGCTCTGTAGACCAGGCTGGCTTCGAACTCACAGAGATCCTCCTTGCCTCTGCCAAGAGCTGGGATTAAAGGCACGTGCCACACTGCTCAGCTTACTCTCTTCTCTTGACAGGCTTTTTATTCTTTTAAAAACATGTTATTGCTACGGTTTTTATTATAATTGGTGTGTGTGCGCACATGATGCATGAGTGGGCATGATGTACATGTGTATGTGTATGAGTGTGCATGATGCATGTGTGTGTGGTGTGTGTGGAGGTCAGAGGGCAACCTTGTGGGGCCTCTGATCCATAAGGTGCCTTTACTTCCTGGGTCAGCTCTCTGGCATGCTTTGTCTCGATGCTTGTAAAATTATGCTTATTTTCTTTGGAGGTATAAAGTTTTCAGCTAAAATTATAAAATCAAAACAAAATTAAAAAAAACCCTTGTGCCATCCTCTAGAAGTCATCTAGATGAATGAACCTCTTATAACACTCTAGGAACAGAGAACATGTTGTAAATTGCCTGAATTTAAAGATGGTGGTTCCTGCCCAGAGGCCCAGCACTTGAGAGGCCAACAGGAGGTTTTCCATCAGTCTGAGGCCATCCTGGACTACAGAGTAAATCCCAGGCCAGCATGGGCTACATAGTGAGTCAGCCTCTCTGTCTCTGTCTCTCTGTCTCTCTCTCTCTGTCTCTCTCTGTCTCTCTGTCTCTCTCTCTCTCTTTCTCTCTAACACACACACACACTCACACACATTTTTCTTTAAAAATAAAAAACAGTTCTTTTAATTTATTTTCCAGATGTTTCATCTTGTATGTTGATATTTGTATCCTGTAACTTTACTAAATTTGTTAATTAGTACTAATGTGTGTGTATTTAATCTTTGGGATTTTCTGTATATAAAATAATGTTATTTTTCAAACAGTTTTACTTATTCTACCTCTCTCTGAAAGGTTTGTGTACCCTAATAGTAAGTCTCTTCACCAGTGCAATAAACCAGATCAGGCCAAATTAAAAGTCCAGGTTTAATGACCCGGGTAGTCTGGGTGGGGTTTGGGAGGGGCAGGAGGAGAAACCACATGGCAAGTCAAGGTATCAAGTCTTAAATAGCCTATAGGCGTGGCCTGAGCATCACAGTGGGAGGAGCTGACCTTTGGTGGGCTTTCTCAGGGTCAGGGTCTGGAATGGGAGGAGTGAGGCCGGGCAGAGCTTCCACCTGAACATCCCAGACTCCTTGAGTATATGGGCTGATGCAGGTTCAAGTCTGGCTGCTTCCTGCTGGCAGTGGACAACACGGGGAGGAGGGAGTGGTGTCGGTGGGCCCACACTCAGTGGGAGGTAAGTGAAGCATTCAGTTAGCCTGCATTCGGTTCCGTGGGGGAGCTGAGAAGACAGGTTGTTAGGAGAAAAAAAAAATAGATTATTACCACCGGCCCTATGAATGGGGCTAGCCATGGGGAGAGGGAAGACTGCCAGGAAGAACGGAATGGAGATGTGCCGTAGGGCCTAGAAAAGGTGTTCATGTGCGAGGCTCAGAGCAGATGCGCCCTTCATTAGGACATCTTGGAAACCAGGTCCCAGTTGCTGGATAGGTGCACGCTTGAGCCTGGAAAGGTGGTACCAGCACTGATGTCCCAGGAGCCTGGGGAGATGACACGCTAAACCGAGGGATGATGTGATCCGGTAGTACCTGAGTCATCGCATCTGCTGTTCCCCTGGAGGTGGGGAGTGCATCCCTCTTGTAAAACTGTTCACAAGCATCAGGCGATAATAAGTGGGCATGTGGGTGAAATCAGCCTGCCAGTATCTGCCCAGTTGGTATCCTCGGGACTCCTGCAGGGGGGCTGGCATATCTGGAGGGCCCCCTGTGGGTTGAGCTTGGCACATGCAGGTACCTAAAAAACAGCTGAAGTAGATGGTTCCTTTGGTGTCATAGCAAAAGGCTATGGCTTTGGGTTAAAAGGCATGAACATTTTCCCTAGAGCCTGGCTTCAGTCTGATAAAACACACCTTAAGTCTAAATTCACTGAGCAAAACAAGCTGAGTGAGCGGAGGAGGAGGGGGCATGCCTGCAGGGTGCTTTATGCTCTCAAATGCTAACCTGTCTCTAAAAGCTGGGACCAGTAAAATCCACCGAAATGTAAGGACTCCTGAAAACCGTTTGTAGTCAGTGCTCTACCAGTTCATCAAAACGGTATCTATCAATGCTAAAACACTGAACGTCTGCGGTTACTTCTGAAACCTGCTTATCCTGTACCATGAAGCCTGTGAACATGGAAGACCTGTCTGCACCTTTTTTCCTGGTTTTTATTGTTTAGTTTTGGTGTTTTGTTGTTGTTTGGTTTTTCAAAACAGGGTTTCTCTGTATAGCTTTGGAGACTGTCCTGGATCTCACTCTGTAGACCAGGCTAGCCTGGAATTCACAAAGATCCAACTACCTCTGCCTCCTTAGTGCTGGAATTAAAGGCATGTGCCACCAATGCCCGGCACCTGTCTGTACTTTTAACAGGAAATTTAACTAATGTACTAATGAGCTACCAAGCTGGTTATAGCCTTGGTGGGAGTGATGGAGAGAGAGCTGTTAAACTGGTAAGGTTAACAGTACCCTAGCTGTCAAACACCATCAGCTCTGAGAAGGGTAGATTTAAGCAGAAGGGAGACAGTTTTCCAGATACCTGGATCACTGTCCCAGGTCTCTCCATGTTTTCTAGGGACAGATGTCTCAATAGCAGTACTTGTCTTCAGTCCAGAAGAACTGACAGACTTCCTGTGGGGTAGGAATTTGGGGAAAATGGCCGACTTTGACTTGGCGAAGCTGGGCAGTTTCCCGAGTCCTGTCCTTTCAGTCTGGACAGAGTCTTGGCAGCTGTCTACAAGTGCGTCTTGCTGCATGGCTTCCTTTGGCACATTTAAAGCAAGCTTCCAGGTGGCAGCTCTTCTTTGACCATCCTTCTTTGAAAAAGACAGGGGTGCTGCCTGGGACTGGCATGTCTCCCTGTCATGAGAAGCTTTTTGTTAAATGCCACATTCTCAGATCTCAGAAGGATCATATGATCATGCCCTGTTAGGTATATCTGAATTAAACAAATGTTGTTTAGGCTTCACTTTGAGAGCATATATGTTAACCTGAACATACAGTTTACCCAGTTACAGTTTACCAATGTTAGAGAAAACAAGATTAGGAGGAATATATCAATCTCTAGTTTTCAGCTGCAGTCCTGAGCTATAATCATATGGCAAAACCGAGTTTTAACATTGTAAACAATTTAGTGTCTTTTTAACACCAATATCAAGGGGTTTGCTCTTAGGCAACAAAATATGCCGTCAGTAATACATCCTCGTATGTGAGTGGAGCTTTATTACCTCAGGAAACCAGCCAGCATTGTTTTCAATTGTATCTTTCATAAACATTGTTTTATAGTCTTTCCTTCATATATAAAACTGTATATTTTCCACAAGCATGTAGTCCCAGAGTCCTGATGACCATTTTCCCATGGTTTTCCCTTCCCGTCCAGGATGTCCACAGAACAGGACACACAGAACATTGCCTTTGAACATATATTCCTGCACTTCAAAAGACATAAAGTGGCAATTTCAACTGCAATAAAAAAGCCATTTCCTTTTCTTGAGTTCCTCCGTGACAACGAACTCATCACCAATAAAATGTATGATGTAAGTGAAGTTTGTTACATCATAGCCTGATAAACAAGTTCCAAACTGAGTTACACTTTGATGTCTTGGAACCAAACTGGAAGACTGTCAGGTTTTTAAGGTTGGGCTTAATTTTTAAAGAATGATTTCCTTTCTTACTTTATGTGTGTGTGTGGGGGGGTGTTCATGTATGTGTGTGTGTTCACATAGTTGCTGGTGCCCACAGAGTCCAGAAAAGAGCTCCAAATTCCCTGGAACAGGAGTTCCAGATAGTTGTGAGCCATCTGATGTGGGAGCTGGGAATGGAACCTGGTTCCTCTCCAAGAGCTACACAAGCTCTTAACCACTTAGCCATCACTCCAGCCCGGGACTTCGTTCTTGACAAAGAATTATTGACAAAGTTTTCACAGCACTTTGTAGAGATACTAGTTACAATAATAAATGCATCAGTTACAAATCAGATTCTGGACTCAGGCTTAAAATCTGGGTTTCCTGTGAGAGATACTCATCATGTAAATATTTCCAGAAGAGTTCTCTCCAGGAGTTAATGGAAAGGAGAAGCAGAGATCCCAGGAGATGGTCCTGCTTCTTTCTGAGGGAAAGGAGTTCCATGGTCCCTTCTGGAATCAGGTTGAGTATTGTTGAAGATCAGAACAAGGATTCTTCATAGATGTGCAATGTCTTATTCATTTTACACAATATAATCCATGCAATTCAAACTAAACAAAAGAAATGAACAAAATAGAAATCAAACGTGATTTTAATATACTGTTGAATTATTTTATTGAACTGAATTAGTAAAATTTTCAGTGGGTATATTTTATTTAAATAAAAATCTATCTAAAAACTATTTTTATTATATGCATACAAGTCTTTTGTCTGCATGTATACAAAGGCACTACCTGTATCCTTGGTACCTTTGGAGGTCAGAAGAGAGAGCACCAGATCCCTGTGACTGGAGTTACAGATAATTGTGAGCCACCATGAGGGTGCTGGGAATTGAACCCAGGACCTCTGCTAGAACAGCAAATACACTCAACCACTGAGCCATTATTGCAATCCCTCCAGTATTTTTTTTCTTTTTTGCCTTATGACTATGTTGTTCTTGAGTAGAATTCACAGTCAGAGGGAATGGACACCTCATTTCCTACAGGCTAAGTCACTACTAGAAGGAGAGCAGGAGTTGTCCCTTTAACAGAACAACATTGTCCACCTGCCAAGTTAGTTAACCTTTTGTTTGTTTGTTTTTGAAGAATGCACCTATTTTTATTTTATGTATACAATTATTTTGCCTGCATGCATGTGTACATACCACTTGTGTGCCTGGTGCCCATATTGGCCAGAAAAGAGCACCAAATTCCTTGGAACTGGAGTTACAGGTGTTTGTGAGTTGTAATGTGGGTGCTGGGAACTGAAAGAGCAGCACATGCTCTCAACTATGAACCAAATCTCCAGCCCCGCCACACTTAAAAATATTGCATTTATTATTCATTTCCTTTTGAGTATATGCATGTGTTTCTACTGTGTGGGCATATGTGTATGAGCCTGCTGCTGTGCACATGTGAAAGTCAGGGGACAATTTGTTGCTAGGTGGTTCTCCCCTTTCACCCTGTGAATCCTAGTGACTGAATTCAGATCATCAGGATTGGTGGCAAGTGCGTAACCCACTGAGCCATCCCGCCAACCCCATTGTTAATCCTTAACCCTAGTTTTCCTTTCTTACAAAAAGTGTCCTTCTTACATGTCAAATAGATGAGGAAGAGAGCTCAAAGTCACTAGTGAGTATTTTCAAAGAAAAATATTCACTCATGTCCCAAATTAGCCATGCAAATATAAAAATTTTCATTAGAAGACATGTATGTAGGGGATAAGGTACACTTTAAAAAACCTAGATCTGAGGGCTTTCCTGTGACTTGTAAGCATACACTTAAATTTTCTCCAATTTTTTAAAGGATTTTCAAGATTCATGTGCAAACCTGGTCCCTTTGCAAAGAGTGGTCTACAGAGCTCTGGAAGAACTGGAGAAGAGACTCGACATGGTGGTTCTGGGTTTACTGTTCAGTGATGAAAACATGAAAGCATACCCTGATTTGGAACTCATTTTCCAAAGCTTTCAAAATGGTAATTAGTTTAGTATCACCCTTAGATCACAGACCTTCCCCCCCACTTCTCATCAACCATATATTAAGCATCTAGTATGTGTTACATATTGCACAGTGCCATTGGGGATATGGTAGTTTAAAAAGCTAACATATTATGCATTATCACAAAACTTATGTCTAGTAGCTATAGTTGACACCCTCCAGAGGTCTGCCAGTTTGGGGATTTAGACTGACAAGACAATGAGAGTCCCACCAGCATCAGGCTATGTTGTAGAGGACGGGGAGCACTGAGCCCCAGTAGGGTGGCACTGCTGTGTCTCTTCAGTGGAGCCCTTATAATGATATACAGAACAGCCCATTGGGTTGACCACCACCCACCTTGAGTGACAGCTCAGCTGTGGGTTGCAGGATCCACCTTAGTTCAGCACCACATGCTCATAGACATCAACAGTGTGTGAGCCAGGCCAGTTCTTCAACCCCATCCCGCCCATCTGTAGAGCTTGCCCATCCTGAAGCTTCCCTTTAGTGTGTGCCAGATCCCAGCCTTCTATCCAGGAAAGTCCCTCTTTCTCCTTACACTGTGACAGCCTGGAAGCCGTGTTTTGCTTCCATGTTTCTCTGTTTTGACAAATACCTTCTCTGCCTTTTGAACCCTGGAAGAGGAACACAGCTCATAGTGTGTATTCTAAGTTTTTATTCCTGACCTTGAGTGTCTCCTCTTTGTATGGGAAGCACAAAGTCTCCCTTGTGAGAGTCTTCTCTGTCCCAGGACATGATGGGTAGACTTTGTCATGTGGGACCCACTGAACTTGGAGTAACTGAAGTCAAACTGAATTTCCTTTATGTGTAATTTGGAAATGCTGCCCCTTGTCCCTGTTAGAGATCTCTAATGGTTTCCTCCTTTTCTTCCCTTTCCCTCCCATGTCAGTCTTACAGAACAAACTGTGTTCCCAAGGAAGTGACAGAGGAGACCCGAACTCCCAGTTAAGTCTTGACCAAGGTAACGACACCTGGAGAAAGTTTCTTATCACCACAGAGAATGGGAAATAAAGGTGATCATTAGCAGAGTGTGACTAGAGGAAGAAATGGACAAGGCAGGGAAGGGAGTTGGTGTGAGTCTATTGTTAGCTTTTCTGCGCTGGGACAAATTACCCAGGAGAAGCTAGACACTCAAAACTCTGAGGCAAGAGAATTGTGTGTTTGAGGCCAGCCAATTTTACATAGTAAAACTCTCTCAAAAGCAAAAGGGATACCTGAGAATCCAGGTATCTGACTTCAGCCCAGATGGATTAACTTAAGTAAGGCCTATGTTTGGGCATGAAATCAAATAAATGGATGGGGGAAGCAAGCCTATTCACTTCGTGGTACCTGGAAGCAAGGAAAGAAAGGATGGATGCGCCTGTGTCCTTCGAGGGTACACATTCAGTGATCTAACCTGCTTCCACTAGGCTCTGCCTGTTAAAGGTACCGCCATTATGCATTAGAGCCATTCTGAGGGGCAGACCTCTAATACATGAATCTTCAAAGGAGGGGGCACTTGAAATCCAAACTGACCAACCTCTAATGGGATATAGAACCCTGGCAGAGTAACCATGACAACATACAGTCAGCCTGATACCCATAATGAATGAACCTGAGCACAGTGTCAGTAAGCCACATTGAAAGAGACTGACTACTCGGGAATAATTGTAATTTAGAAAAGCCCCTGAAGGAGGTGACCAGTATGGAACTGTGAAAGGCAAAGCAGTATGGTCCATGGTGACATCAAAGAGGAAACGCTCTGTAAGAGAGACGTTCCTGTTTTGTGCCCTTACATGCACTGGTCTCTGTCACCAGATGTATGGTGAGTGGGGTTTTCCCACACCAACCAACTCGCCAGACAACAGCAGGGGGTCTTACGATGTAATTACATTCAGATAAAGGGTTCAGTGCCTTGAGACACTTCCGATGCTGGTGTACAAGTTCCAGGCTGTGACACTTGCTTCTGGTCAACTGGCCATAAATCAGAATTTCCCATGTCCCCACAGGCTGCAGAACATTGAGAGACAGAGAAAGGAAGAGGGAAGGAATGAAAGAGAGCAGAAAGAATAAAGGACAACAGCAGAGAGAGCTGTGCTGCTAGTCTTTGTCGTTGGCTAGCATCTACTCTTGGTTACGGTCTATCCAAGCTGGTATCAAGGATTGGTATCATTTAGGTACCCAGTTTATAGATGAGGAAGCTAAAATTGAGAGAGATGATGTGTGGGGTGTTCATAGGATCAAATGAAACAGCAAGAATTCAGACACTCCAGAGGCAGAGACTGTGTTCTTGGCCATATACTGCTAATCTGATGGAAAGCGTGAACAGAAGTGGGGAAAACAAAGGGAGAAAATACAGAAAGGAATAGCCAGGATGGGAAGAAATTAAGGCTATCACTGACTCACATTATAAGGCCTGCAGGGATGAGCCTTCACATATGTATGGGGAGACTGTTTCGTGAAAGGATGTATAGTCCAAAGACTGCTAGAAACTCAGGTAAGGCCACATGGCAGGGGAGCTCTGGGAACATATGCAAGCATCCTTTAGTTAAGAATATGAAGACAGGTCACCATCTGGTGCTAGGGTGGCCCAGGCAGGACTTCTCTCAGCCAGAGCTGACCCTTGCACTCTACACCCATGACCCGAGTTTGACCTCAAGAACCGGGGAGCTGATGTGGCCACATGGGCTCTGGATTGATGCTTCGAGGTACCCTTCAGCTCTTGCATCATAAAGTCAAAAGAGAACATCCTGTTTCAAATCCCGAAATAAACATCTAATTTCTGTTCCTTAGGACCTGGTGACAGCTGTTCTCAAGGAAGCCTGACCTGGTCACCCTCAGATCCGTCCTCATCTGATGGTCTGTTCTTGTTGACTGTAAACATTGCTGTCTCATCCCATGAGTCCCCGTTAACTTTCTGTTGCTGTGATGAAACACCATAACCAAAAGCCATTTGGAGGAAAACGTTTAGTTTATGTTGCAGCTTGTAGTCCACCATGAAGGGATTTCAGGTCAGGAACTTGAGGCAGGAACTGAAGCAGACACCATGGAGGAATGCTGCTTACTGGCTTGCTCCCCGTGGCTTGCTTAGCCTGCTTTCTTATATATCTGAGGACAACCTAAAAGGGTAACACTGCCTGCAGTGGGCTGGGTCCTCCCATGTCAATCATTAATCAAGAAAACACCCCCATATATTTGACCACAGGCCAATTAGAGGGAGCAATTTTTCTCAATTGACTCCCTCTTCCTAGACAATCCTATCTTGTTTTGTTGACAAAACGAAACTAACCCACCCAGCACACATGTGAGGGTGCTCATTCTTTGCCACAACACTATCTGCATCTGTAGTTTCTCCAAGTTCATTGTTCAAAACCCAGGGTCTTGATCCTCAGGGTTGCCTATAATGGTTGCCTCTTCTGGGTGTCTTGTCCTCATTCCTGGAGTCACAGTTCTCTGCCTATGCCTTGCTTGACTGACTGGATAAAGTCTGCATGCTCTAATCTTGAGTTCAGAGGTGGGCAGCAAGTTATGATGGCCATGTTCCTTCTGTGAGGTAATGTGTTTTTGCCTTTGGGTTCAGCTCCTAAGATCACGGCACAACTAGAAGTCTCACATGGTACCTCTGTTTGCCCTCACTGAGATAACAGGTTGAGAGTCCCCCTCTAGACAAGACATACCACTGGGGGAAAAACCCTTTGATGTTTTATTTTTGTATTTATTTATTTGTTTGCTTGTTTTGTTTTATTGAGACAAGGTTTCTCTGTGTAACCCTTCTCTGTCCTGGAATTGGCTCTGTAGACCATACTGGCCTTGAACTCAGAGAACCACCTGTCTCTGCCTCCCGAGTGCTGGGATTATAGGCATGCACTACCATGGCCTGGCTCCCTTTGATACTTTAATTAAACCCTTGGCCTTCCTTAATTTGATAAATGTTAAAATTATCTCTTATTTAGAATATTCTAAAATTCTAGGCATCAGTTATAATAATTTCCTTTGCTGATATATTGATACAGGTATTCTTGTGTCTATTTTCTCAATAACTTTAAAATGATGTGTCATCCCATTTTTCACAAGATATAAAGTACATTTCAGGGGATCTAATCTTTCATCCAACTAAGTGTTTGGATTCAATTGTGCTTTAAGATCCTGGCAGACTAGGAAGGTCTGGGATGAAGTTCTACCTCTGTGATCCTAGACAGGTTATCTAGCCTCTCTGGGCCCTGCTGTCATCCCCTATGAAAGGATGTGACAGTGGTACATGCTCCAATGGACATCAAGTGACATCATGAAAAGCATCCATACTCGTGTTTGGTACTTCATCTCCATTGTATGCATTTCTTGTTGTTACTGATCCAATTATCAGTGTCATTTGAGTCAGAATCTCAGCTTCTCACATTGTACTAGGGGATTTTCTTCTCTCTGGATATCTATCATGGATACTCACAATGAAATCAATTATTCCTCAGGCTGGAGAATGAATGGCACAAAAGATACCACCCTCGCCCAGGAAAATCAAATTGAGAATCATCAATACTCCAGCCTCCAGATTCACAATGGTATATATGCAATAGGATTTATTTCTTTATTCCATGACTTGTCTTTGGAAACACATCTCTGGCACTTTGGTAGGGTTACTGTGTGGCTTTCATGTGGGATAAGTCATTTAAGAAGAAATTTCTTAAAGTTAACACTTTACTTTAAAATGCTTTCAAAGATTTACTTGTTTTTGTTTTGTGTGTGTGTGTGTGTGTGTGTGTGTGTGTTTTCTGTATTTATGTATTTGTACCATGTGTGTCCCTGGTGCCCTCAGAGGCCAGAAGAAGGTATCAGATGCCCTGAAACTGGAGTTATAAACAGTTGTAAGCCTCCATATGGGTTCCAGAAACCATACCCAGGTTTGTACATGAACAGCAAGTGCTCTTAACCACTGTGACATGACATCTCTCCAGCCACCAATAAGCCACAAACACACACTCAGAAAAAAAATCTTTTCAAAGTGACTTTTGAAATAATTGTTATACATCTTAAAATATTTCATTCAAATTTTTTAACATTTGAAATGTTTAACATTTGAACTTTGAAAATATAGCAATATGTAAGATTGTTCCTCTGAAGGTGCAGAGGGTGGGAATAAGAAGCAATGAATGGGTGGGATTGTGGCTAGTGATGAGCAGAGGGACCAGGATGCAGTGGGGAGGAGGGATGCAGGAGAAATGGGTGAATTCTACACGAGTCTGTGTGGTTTGGAGCAAACCTACCTGGAAATGACATCCTAATGAAGCTAGCGACAGGGATGGATCAATATACAGAAATATCAACCCACCGCCCTGATGGGCCACAGGCTGAACAATGGGAAACCAATGCACATGACCCAGCAGAGACACTGGCTGTGATGCAAATGTGGCTAGGACTGTAATCACACCCATGATCTCAAAAGACACAGGTGCACATTCCATGATAAGGGTTATATAATTAACTTTTCAATTATGTTTCTCTGCAAAGGAAATATTATATGATACTGTACTGCAAATTGTGTTATTTGTTCACATACCATTGAGGTTAGTAGAGTAAAGTGGTCTGGGTAGACAGAATGCCCTATAGGTTCCTTGTTGTGGAAGAGGGGGCATCTTGTGAATTTGTTGGCTCTGGGACTCCTTCCCTACACAGTCCATGCTTGCCTCTGACCCTTACTTCTGACCTCTAGCCCCTGCTGTCTTCCTTGACAACTTCTTTTTCAAGCAAGCTTCCTACAGTATTCCTGACAAGAGAGCCATTTGCAAAAGCTCATAAAGAATGGAGAAAGCAAAGCCCAGGATTCCTCCAGACCTATTTCAGGGCTCAGTGTGCAGTAGATGCACCACCACCCCTCAGTGGCTCCAAGTCCCTCGTGCAGGCCAACCCTGCTCCAGATTCTGAGTACCCAGTCTCCCTGTAATTACCTGCTAGGCTCCTTCAGTCCCTCCCCCAGTTCTCAATCCTCTGTGTCTCTGTGTCTGTCTCTGTCTTCAGGGCTTAGAGGGATTTATCTTTTCCTGGTGGATCTTTATGCAATGAGCGAATAAAATCCTTATGAAACAAAATCTGTTTTAGTTATAAGTTTATGTGAAAATGGACTCTCAGAAGACCTCTATGGAAAAGTACAGATTGACCAAGGGAGAAGAGACACCACTGGTGACAACACTGATGGACTGGAAAGGGACCAAGCAGCCATGTGTCAAGGCCCAGACTCTGAGCCAGAGGGTAAGACGGACTGAATATGAGCATGAAGGGATCTGAGTGGGAGCGAAGGAATGGGCTGGGGTCTGATACAAGAAAGGAAAAAAACAAACAAAAAACTACTTAGGCACATGTATTTTTGTGGTAAAAATACTTAAAATGCACGACCTCAAAGATTTCTTCAGCACAAATGCCTTTCAGGGTGGGGTGGCCATGTGTGCAGATGGGGCTGGAAGTAGGAACAAGAGATGAGCAGCTGGTGAGGAATAAAGACGGAAACTGGGAAAGAGCAAGGCTCTGTGGGACCTCACCTGTGGCCTTTCCATCTTCAGAGTCCTGTGAACTAGAAGTCCACCAGAGTAACAGTGAGTATATACACATAATTGATGTAGGTAGAGACTGCCACGCTGTAACAAGCGCAGCACCTCTTTAACAGGCTGGCTTTAATGCTCTGAGACACGCGCAGTAGAGGGGAATGTCCAATCAATCACGTGATGCTTCCATTTCCAGGGTTTTTGAGGAAACTCTATACTGTTGTTTCCTAATGGCTGTAGGCACTTACATCCCACTCAGGAAATACAGGGCCTTCATTTCTCCACAGCAACACCAACACCAACACCCTTTTCTGACCTCATCAGGCACTGAATGTACAAGCTGCTACGAGGAAAATATTCATCTACAAAGCAAAAATAAAATAAGTGCAAACCAGTTCAAATGTCCAAGAGTCCAATGCCTTCTGCAGCTCCAGGCACTGGGCTGCACTGTCCCTGTGAAAATGAAGGTTGGCTGCCATGCTCCTGTCCCTGTCCCTTGCCTTTATCCTGACACCACATCCCACAACACCTTCTCTCTTTAGGTTCTTCATTTGCTATGCCCTGTCTCTTCGACTTACGTTATTTCTCAAAACCATGTGATTTGGGGAAACAGTTTGTTCTAATCTCTTAAATTTGAAAAATGAGTCAGGGTTTCTCTGTGTAGCACTGGCTGTTCTGGAACTCACTTTGTAGATCAGGCCGACATTAAACTCAGAGATCAACCTGCCTCTGCTTCCCAAGCACTGGGATTAAAGGCATTCATCACCGCTATGTGGATTAGTTAGCATATTTCTATAACAACAAAAATAATACAGAAGAGTCTCATAAGCATATTAATACATACATATTAGTTATATATACCTACATACGTACATATATAAATCTGGGAGTGTTCAACATATTTGAGAATCGAGAAAAGATAGCATGGTCATAATTTCTTTTATATTGGTTACATAAGTAGAGAAATTAATCTAGGTCCTGAAACTAGAGATGCTGGTTGCCTTTGAGAATGTCCATGAGGACAGTATAATGTGTCACCCAGAGGCCTTGGGGTGTCGGTCATCTGCTTTTTTGATGCAAGTGATAGTTTCCTTTGCAACCATGTAAACCCCACTTTTATATATGCATATTATGCCACACTTAAATTTTAATTTTTCTTCATTTATTTTTTGGAAACAGGGTCTTGCTATGTAACCCAGGCTGCCCTTGAACTTAACATTCCTCCTATCTCAGCCTTCCAAATTGTGAGATTGCAGGTGTGTCCTGCCTTGCCTGGTCACTTTTGGTCTTTGAAATATCAAAACCAACAATCTCTCCAAGGATTCAGTGGGTGGAAGGGAGGGAAGAACAGGGTGGGAGTGAAATTGAGGGAGGGGGTCAATCATGGCATTCAAACAGATCTTCTAGAGAGTTAAATGAGAATTCTGTGTGTGTGTGTGTGTGTGTGTGTACACTTGTGTATACACATGTGTACTGGACTGCATGTACATGTGTGCAGGGGCCAGAGGTCAGCCTCTGGTTGTCTTGTGCTTTATCTTCCATTTGTGCTTTTTGGCCTGAACCTCAATGACTAGTCTATACAGTCTGTCTGGCCAGTGGTGCCCTGGGATCCACCTGTCTCTATCTCCTGAGTATAGGGACTTCAAATGGGTGCCACCTTATGTGTCACTTTGATGTGGATCCTGGGAATCGAACTCAGGACCTCATGCTTGCACAGCAAACCTGTTACAGCCTGAACTGTCTCCTCAGTCCCTGAAAATAATTCATTCAATGTAATTTTATTCAGGACCACAGCTACGAAGCCAGGGAACCCAAGTTTATCCCTGTTCCATGAAACTGGGAGACATAAAGCAGGAAAATTCATCATTTGTCTTGGACAGTGAAGAGACCAAACCAAGGACCAGTCACAATCAGGCATCTGAGGTCATAGGTAAGGATGACTGAAAGCATCATTCCACGTTCCCACGCAAGGGGCTGAGACATATCCTCAGGGACCTTAGGGCAGCCAGATAACCGGGGGAGTTAGGGAGGGAAAGAGGCCCAACCAAAGCTTAGCAGAAGGAACTGGGAAAATTGAAGACAGAAATGAAGTTAATAAATGTTGATGCCAGTTATATATTTCTAAAGAAAGAGAAGGCAGGTGGAGGTGGCAGAAGGGCAGTAGTGGTTAATAAGAGAGAAAAACATCAGGGAACCAAAGTTATGTATGAGAAGAGACTGACAGGGAAACATTCCAAGGAGCAAGAGGTCCATCACCAGGTACAGATGAGGAAGACGAGTGATGGGCAGAGACGAGAAGAGAGCTCAGGGGTCAGATAGGAGTGAAGGACAGGGACAGGTGAGGGTGTGGGGAAGTGAGAACCAGAGTGAGGGTGCAGACAAGGTGCCCGTCAGTGGCTGAGGGACCACCTCCATGGAGTTGTGTAGGTTGTTGGCTCACAGCCTTGCAAGGAACGATGTACAGCCTTGAGTTAACTGTTCCTAGTGTTCACACTCAGGTGTTCCCTGCCAGGTGTCACTGCTATCACCCCTAAGATGCTGTGGAATGTTTGATCATACTGTGTGAAAATGTGTCACTTTTTTACTTCACCTATGGAAGGCAGCTTCTGATTGGTTTAATAAAGAGCTGAATGGCCAAAAGCTAGGCAGGAGAGGATGGGTAGGACTTCCAGGCAAAGCTAGGAACTCTGGGAAGGATCTTAGAGGTGGAGATTCATCAGCCAGATGCAGAATAGTTTGGATGTATTGTACTGAGGAGAGGTAATGAGCCACATGACAGAATGTAGACTAACATAAATGGGTTAATTTAAGTTTTCAGTGCTATGCTAAGGCCAAGTATTCATAATTAATAAGAAGTCTCTGTGTCATTATTTGGGAGCTGGTGGTTCAAAGAAAGTCTGACTACACTAAGACACTTAAGGACTTTCTTTCCTTTGTGTAGACCTCAGCATTGAGGATTCTGATGATGGAATCAACTGCTCGGAAGAATCCACCTCTGGCATCTGCCAGTCAGGTAAGGAAGCCCAGAGCAAGACAGGCTGTGGGCATCTGAATCTCAAGCCACTGCTTTAGGATGGGTTTTGTTCTGTGTCTATTCTGTGTGAAGGATCCCTGGGCCCTGTCCTGTGCATTCAATTTTACTTGATCTTTTGGGAAATGCAGGGAAATTGTTGCAGACAGTTTGGGGATTAAGCTTGTCAATTAATGGATTCTATTAGTAGATATAATCCTCCATTGTTAACATGATAGAAACATGGAGAGGTGTGTGTGTGTGTGTGTGTGTGTGTTTGTGTGAAGTGTACCCAGGCATGTGTTAACGTGTACAAATACTGGTGTGCATGTTCATGGAGGTCAGAAGACAATCCCAGGTGCTGGTTCTTACCTTCCACTTTGTTTGAGACTTAGCCTCTTGTTCACTGATGCCTATGCCAGGCTAGCTGGACCACAGTCTTCCAGGGATTCTGCCTCAGCCTCCTGTCCTGCAGTATGAACCCCAGGATTACAGACCCATTCTGCCTTGTCTGACTTCACATCTTGGGTTCTGGGGATCTGGAATCAGGCCCTTATGCTTGTATAACAAGCACTTTAACTACTGAGCCAGTCTCAGTGAGTTTGTTTTTTAAACTAATTATCGTGCTTACTAAGTGTTAGACTCATCCAATTGTTTCTATGGAAAGTAGAAAGCTTTCTACTCCTGTACTGGGAGATCATAATGTTCTCTGAGCAGTAACTTAGTAACTTAGCCTAAAGTCCAAGGACATCTTGTCCAGCTGCCTTATATAGGCAGAAATAGATTCTTGAGATAGAACATCCTGAAACCAAAGTGCTGTTTCTAACACAGTTCTTCATGGTGTCATCACTCAAGGAATGATTATTTGAAATACTTTACAAATAACATGCACTTCTTTCTTTACACCACCCTTAAAGAGCAAATAGAACAGACATCGACATACTTTTTCCTAGTTGAAGAAACCCAATCAAAGACAACATGTGTCTTTGTCTTCTCCAAAGTCTAGTGAATTATTAGACTGGCACCCTGGGTTCTGAGTCATTCCTTTCATAAATTTTGAGATAGGAAGATTTCTGAGTGTGATGCCATGAGCCTGTAATCCCAGAAGTCAGGAGGTGGAGCCAGGAGGTTCAGGAGCTCAAGGTCATTCTTGGTTGCACATAATTCTGTCTCTCTCTGTGTGTCTCTCTCTGTCAAAACAAACAGAAACACATATGCATGGGCACACAGAGAGAGAGAATTAAAAAGTTGGATTATCTCAGCCCTATATGGTTTGTTAGAAGACTTAATATTCTATAGTGTGCCCCTTGGTAATTCCTTTCCTATATGCAGACGATTTTAGGAAAGTGCTTCCTCAGAGAAAACACACTAGGACAAGACCTGAGATAAAATGAAAATGCTTCTTTGTCTTAAGTTTACAAAGGAGCAAACTTTGAAGCAATCACTTCATTCTAGTTGCTCATATGTCTTTTAAAAGGACTAGAAATGTGTTTCAGGTTTTAGGCTATGAACACACCCTGTAAGTGTGACCAAACAACACCTGCCTAAGTTCTTAAATGTGTCCGTGGTTCAAAAGGAAAATATTATGTTTATAGAAATGTGGGAGGTATCAGATCAATGAGAAATGTTCAACATAAGATTTTCAAGGTCTTGTGTGTGTGTGTGTGTGTGTGTGTGTGTGTGTGTGTGTGTGTGTGCACAAACATCATGTCAATGTGTCCATGTGTACTTGTAGAGGTAGGAGGTCAATATCAGGTGTTTCTCTTAAAGAGACATCCACTTTGCCTTCTGAGAAAGGGTCTCTATGGGGGACTGACACTGTTTTGGTAATTTAGAAAGGTAGACCCATGTGGTCTGGATGGGGGCCCGGATTTTTAAGAGGTTTCGGGGCATTTGTAAAATTAGGCAATTTCCTGCTGAATTAGTTTCCTGCTCACAACCAGGGGATTCCAAAGAACTCTACTATTTTGTACAGTGATCAATATCCTTGACATGTTAGAATCAAAGGAAGGAAAGGGAGCCTTAGCAGCCACGTGCTCAAGACACTGGATTACCAGTTAAAATGGTTAGAATTGCACCTTCTGGACTACGGAATGTCCAAATTGAACTGTAATGTCTTGAACTGTAATCCCAGCATTCTCCACAAACCTTGATTCAGCAACTCTAGGGTACCATTTTTTGCACTTAACTCTGGCATGAAAAATCAAAAGTCACCACAGAATGGTTTATCTAGATAAACCCAATTAAAAGATAAAATTAAATATAGCAAAAATATATTAGTAAAAGGACACTGTTTACTCCATAACATTGTATCTAGCAATACTAAATTGTTAAAATAGTGCATTTAGTTTCTGCCTTGGCCTTATAGTTCACAGAGAATACAAGGATAGGATTCCTCTGTCCGTTGATAATACTGTTATTCATCATTAACTTAGAAAGTTTACAAAGAACAATTTGTGCTATTTACATATTAAGCAGATAAAATTGAGTTAAGGCTTGGAGAGATTGCTCAGCAGTTAAAAGCACTTGCTGATTTTGCAGAGAATTCAGGTTTGGTTTCCCTGTGCTCACCTCAGATTACTCACCTCTGTGACTCTCTCTCCAGGGCTCACATCCCCTTTTGATCTCCAAGGACACCAAGCATGCATGTGATACACATACATGTAAACAATCATGTCTAAAATAAAAAAGTTATTATAAATCGTTTTTAAAGCAACTACAGATATCCCTGTCTGAATTATGGTTAAGATGTTGGCATGTGCTTTTTATTGGAATTTAATGAAGAAAGTAGTGTGTGGTCATCACAGAGCCTTAGCAGGGAGGCATGGTAGCTAGGTTATTGCTCATTTATACATGAAAAAACTAGAACTCCAGTGCTCAAAAGCCATGTACCTATGCCTGTAAAGAACTGAAAAAAACAGTCCAGGGTGGTCCCAGTCTTAAGACACAGTGGCTCTGGAGTCTGGTTCAGAAGAAGAGCATTCTTTCACACTGTCCTAGGACCATGGGGGTCATTTGATGTAGAGTCATAGAACTTCACTTTAAATACAAATAATGGTTTTTCTCCCTTTTATCCTACAGAGCCTGTGGATTCCAGAAAATCTCCCACACTCAGAAAAACATGTATGAAAAGAGGTAAGAGAAAATGTGGACTCTTCAAGATAGCTGAACTGTGTGTTCAACAAGAGATTCACTCTTCTAGGTCCTAGTCTTCAAAATACAATACAAATTTGCCTTTAATTTTAGGAAATTCTTCCTTTACTTCTTTATTGGTCAGGCTAACTACTGTAATGGTTGAATCCAAAGAAGTTAATGATTTCAAATAGTAAAGGTCTTTTGATATTTGATAGAAGTTCAATTTTTTACCCTCAATGAACATTCTACAGATTTTCAGATGGAAGAGTTGCCTGACCCTGTTCTCAGTGGTCATCAGGGAGACAGAGAATCCACCATCTTTATTTCATACACCGTAATTGCCTCAAGAGTAAAGCAATGCTGTCAAAACATACTGACCAAAATACAAAAGCCACAGCAGACCCCTAAAGGAGCAAGGAAAAGAATGGTGTGAGAATTTCCTCAACTTCAGGCTTAGGTGAGGAGATGAAATAGTAACCCAGACGTCACATGGGTTCCACGGGTAGGGACCTGCTTGCCCTGGCATTTCAGAGCTTTGCAAATTTATCCTAGTTTCCACCTTCTAGATTTTTCTTCTTTCTTTGTTCCCCAGTCAACATTGTGTCCTACCCACATTTCTGCAGTATCTAAGCATAACACACTCACTCTGTCTGTCTCTGTCTCTGTCTCTGTCTCTCTCTGTCTCTGTGTGTGTGTGTGTAGAGCTGAGAGATGAACCTTAGGTTGATTCTTCAGGTGTCAGTGAACCACTGGTCATTAATGAGACAGAGTTTCTCACTGGCCTGGAACTCACCAAGCAGGCTGGACTGGGGAACTGTCCATCTTAAACTTCCCAGCACTGGGGTTACAAGTGCCACCATAACCAGCTTTCTTTTTTTTTCTTTTTTCTTTTCTTTCTTTTTTTTTTTTTTTTTGAGACAGTTTCTCTGTGTAACAGCCCTGGATGTCCTAGAACTCACTTTGTAGACCAGGTTTGCCTCAAATTCACAGAGATCCTCTTGCCTCTGCCTGGGATTAAAGACGTGGGCTACCACTGCCTGGATCATCTGGGGGGGGGGTATTTGTTTGTTTTGTTTTGGTTTGGTTTTTGGTTTTTCGAGACAGGGTTTCTCTGTGGCTTTGGAGGCTGTCCTGGAACTAGCTCTTGTAGACCAGGCTGGCCTCGAACTCACAGAGATCTGCCTGCCTCTGCCTCCTGAGTGCAGGGATTAACCTGTTGTTGTTTTTTTTAAACATGGATCCTGAATGAAAGTCACTGTGTCATCTGAGTCATCACCTCAGCTCTGTGTTCACAACTCTTCTGAATTCAGAAAGTAAGCCACCCAGTGGTGGCGCATACCTTTAATCCCAGCACTGGAGGCAGAGGCAGGCAGATCTCTGTGAGTTCGAAGCCAGCCTGGTGTACAGAATGAGTTCCAGGACAGCCAGGGCTACACAGAGAAACCCTATCTTGAAAACAAACTAAACAAGGAAGGAAGGAAGGAAGGAAGGAAGGAAGGAAGGAAGGAAGGAAGGAAGGAAGGAAGGAAGGAAGGAAGGAAGGGATTCTTTCAGAAACCTGGAGCTCAGTACTGAGCAGTGAGCTGGGGAAAAGCATAAGCTCTCTGCTGTGGTTTATTCTGACCACACAGCACAGCATACCACAGGCCACCTGGGAGACCATTCTCTCATCTGGACATTTTTTAAATAAAAAGAAATCTGCACTGTCTAAAGAGACCGGGGGCAAGTCCCACTTAGTACCTGTGGCTCCTCCCAGTATTCTCACCCTGCCCCCTACACTAAACCTCTCCCTCCCCCCGAGGGGCTGGGCCTTGGTTCCCTGCCTCCCCTCCTCCCCCCCAGCCGCTGATCCTATATAAGCTCAGCCATTCTGAGCAGCCGGTCTCTTGCTCTCTCTTGGCCATTGCTTGTCTCCACTCCTGCATTTCCCTGCCTCCAACTCCTCTCCCAACCCCACCCCATGACCTGGTTCAATCTGGACCCTTCCAGATGCTTCTGGCTGTTCTCTTCCTGTAGGCGGAGTTTCTCTGTATCTCAGCAAATAACCATTCAGAAGCTTATTATTATTTATAAAAGTTGGGCCGGTAGCTCAGCTGGTTACCAGCTATTTTTCACATTTAAATTAACCCATATTTCTTATTTACCCTTTGCCACGTGGCTGTACCTTCTTCACACACAGCATGTTCCTCCGGCTTCCCTCTGTATCTCCTTCAGCTTTTGAGACTCTGCCCTTCTTCCTCCCAACATCCTGGGTCTGGCTGTCCCAATATACCTCCTGCCTAGCTACCAGCCAGCAAACTCTTTTATTAAACCAGTCAGAAGGCGCCTTGGCAAAGACACATCTTCACAGTGGACAAAAGATTATTCCATAGCTTCTTCCTCATATTTACAATAAACCTCCTCAACCATACCTAACAGCTTCATTTTTTTTCATTCAAAATCATCATGAATTTGAGGCTTAATGAGATCATTGTAATTGACCAGCAGCATTGTTTTTATTACATACAACCGGACCCCTCCGCTCCTAAACGTTGAACTGTGGGGTGATTTGCAGTAAGGACTAAATGACTGTGGGTCTTTGTCCTTTTTAGAAAGAAGGTGTAGCCGGGTCCTAACAGCTCTCGGGGGAAGGGGTGAGAAGGCATGGGCAACAACAGCACCTACATGGGGAGTCAGGTAAAAGGCAAATAGCAATGAGGAGAGCCAGCCGGGCGGTGGTGCGCACACCTTTAATCCAGCACTTGGGAGGCAGAGGCAGGCGGATCTCTGTCGAGGCCAGCCTAGTCTACAAGAACTAGATCCAGGACCCAGGCCTTATCTTCCTACTGACAGGAAAGATAGTTCTACGTTGTTGATTTTCTTTTCCTTTTCCTTTCCAGATACTTCTAATACTGAGAGCTCAGGCGCCAGAAAAAGACTAAGAAAGATAAGAGGTGAGAACAATTTAAAATTCTAGATGAAGCAAATACTTCTCTCTGTAATGAAAGCTTTAGTAAAAAAAGTCAAAAAGTCTTAGCCTGGATTCACATGGTGCTTTTTGATACAGGTGAGTTTGAGCTATTGGCTGTGGCACACTGGTCTCAAAATATTCAATAGTACAAGCTTCTTTTTCACCCAAGAAAAGAGAATGGTTGATTCTGGGTGGAGAATTCACTTAGTTTCACATGATCTAGGGCCCTGGGATCTTAAAGATTTTTGTCTCCCACAATGCCCAAGACTCCATAATAAGCAGAAGTGGAAGCAGATGGTACACAAATAAATCTCAGAAAGGGTGAGGTATTAGAAATGATCACAGAACAGAGTGACCCCCATTGCAAAGTTGGCCTCTGCCCCAGCACTGGGGACAGTTCTGGAGCAAATTTAACCAACAGCTCAGATGAAGGTAAGGTTGACCTGCTGACAGGATTGTCCCTTTGCCTCCCAAGCAGACTGCAGGGCTGTCCTACCCTTCCCACATAGGCTGCAGGATTGTCCCAATCCTACCCATCCCTCTCCCTCACAGGCCAGCAGGACTGTTCCTCCCTGCCCATCCTACAGGTTGGCAGGATTGGGGCCTTCCTACACACTCATACAGGTTGCTGTTTGCATGTGTGTGTTCCTGTGCATGTGTGTAGAGGCCAGGAGTTGATTTTAAATATCATCTTTGATCTCTCTACCTCATTTTTTGAGACAAGGGCATTTCATTGAACCTGTAACTCACTATTACAGCGAGGGCTGTTGGTGAGAGGGCTTCAGGGACCCTCCTGTCTGCATCTCCTCGGCTCTGGGATCATAGATGCTCACTGCTGCACCCAGTTTTTACACAAGTACTGGGGATGTGAACTCAGGTCCTTATGCTTAGTGGCAAACACTCTTTTCCAGTCAAGAATCTCTTGCTGGATTGGTTCCTAAGACTGGAACTGTTCAGGACTTTTCCTTCTTCCTGAGTGCTGGGGAGAAATCTCAGGAATGCCTGTAAAGTGGATCAGGTGTAGAAGATTAGGAT
The DNA here is from genome assembly GCF_017639785.1 of Mesocricetus auratus. NCBI lineage: Eukaryota > Metazoa > Chordata > Mammalia > Rodentia > Cricetidae > Mesocricetus > Mesocricetus auratus. The sequence goes on along the minus strand of NW_024429194.1, from coordinate 24,359,771 downwards.
GCCACTTAAAGCCGCTGTGACTAGATGCATTTTATCCTAAGTGTCATTACTGCTGTGTATTCTCCAGCAATCCTGGGAGCTCCTTTTTAATTTTAGAAAGTGTAGGAAGCAGGAAATGACTTTAACAGACTGAATCCTATCAACTAAATGTACATACTTATATACTGCTGATGTTAGAGAAATAAATAGTGAAATAATGATTTTTTTTCTACACCCACTGTCATGCCTACTGTGGTGGTTTGAATAGGAATGGCTCCCTTAGACTCTTATATTTGAATGCTTGGTTGTTCTCTAATTGACAAGGATTAGGGGGTGTGACCTTATTGGAATGGGTGTGGCCATAATGGAGGAAGTATGTCAGTGGGGAGTGGGCTTTGGTGTTTCAAATGCTCAAGTCAGGCCCAGTCGTTCTCTTCCTGCTGATCGCTAATCTGGATATAGAACTTTTCAGATACTTCTCCAGCACAATGTCTGCCTGTGTGATGCCATGGTTTCTGCCATGATAACAATAGACTTCTGAATGCATAAGCCAGTCCCAATTAAATGTTTTTCACTATAAAAGTTGTCATGGTCATTCATGGTTTCTCTTCACAGCAATAGAACATGGACTAAGATACCAACTAACACAATGATCCTGTGTTCCTAGGGTCATTTGTAATTGTAAAAGACTTAAAATATAACTAGCCAAACATTGTAATTACAGACACAAATAAAAGTTTCAGACCAACCATTGCCAAATTTAGCATAGTTTTTTGATAGATGCCCTTAGTCACCTAGTTAGATTATATTATGTTATCTCAATGTATTTTTTGCAAGATCATAACAGCCTTAAGATTCAGGAAGGTTAATTCTTGCTATTCCTGTTTTGAGTAGAGGAAAGTAGTGTATAAATGTGTAAGGGTTTTTAAAAAAAAAGGAAGAGTGAGATCTAGCAACCCATGTGTTTCACATGCAAAGGCTATTGTGTGTAACAGGAGGGAGAAAGCTGTGTTTCCATGGACTGAATCCAAAGAGGTAATCGGGAACCCAGAACATTCAGTAGACTGTATCAGAACCTTAGATAACCAAGAAAGTATATTTAATAAAATTTTAATGTAAGGGGATAGAGAGATGGCTCAGTGGATTAAAGTGCTGTGAGAACTAGTGTTCAGATTGTTATCAACAATATAAAAGCCAGGTAGGTATAGCAGCCCACCTGTAACCCCACTGTATGGAAGGCAGAGATGGGCTCCATTGGACAAGATGGCTAGCTAAACTAACTAAATCAGGCAAATTCCTGGGTTCATTGAGAGATCCTGCCTCAATAAATAATGTGGAGAGTTGTGGGACACACTAGAGTCAACTTCTGGCCTCCTTGTGCATGTACACATACATTACATCACACACACACACACACACACACACACACACACACACACACATGGCTGGGGACAAGGTTCAATTGATAAAATTCCTGCAATGTCCTGAATTTGATCTCCAAAGCCTTGTTTGTTAAAACAAAATAAAACCAAAAAACCCTGTGCTATATGTTTATGATCCCAACTCAGAGTAGATGGAGATGGTGGGAGGATCCTTGGGTCTCACTGACCAGTCAGTTTTTCCTACATGACAAGTCCAAGGCAAGGATGTCACCCAAGGCTGTCCCCTGGCCTCAACATGCAATCGAATGTATATCCCCCAGCATACATGCACTCACACAGATCCTTGATATACATTATGTAATTCATATTATATAATACTTTTCATGTGTTGGAGTGGTAGTGGACTTGTTGGAGGAAGTATGTCACTGGGAGGTGGGTCTCAGTGTTTTAAATGCTCAAGCCAGGTCTAGCTCTCTCTCTCTCCATGCACATACATATAAGCACATACATGTGTGGAGAGGGAGAGGGAGAGAGAGAGAGAAAGAGAGAGAGAGAGAGAGAGAGAGACTGAGACTGTGGTTGTCATTAGGGTGGTCAGTTGTAGTGTTCACTGTGGTGGTCAGACACAGTGGTCATTTTGGTGGTCATTGATGTGGTCAATGTAGTTGTCTCTGATTGTCAGTCACAGTGGTCACTTTGGTGGTTATTGATGTGGTCAGTATAGTGGTCATTGACTGTTGGTCATAGTGGTCACTTTGGGAATCATTGATGTGGTCAGTGTATTGTTCACTGTAATGGTCAGTAATAGTGATCTCTGTGTTGGTCAGTTTACAATATTCACTGTGATGGCTCAATACACTGGTTACTGTCAAAGTCATTGATGTGGTCAGTCATAGTTTTCACTGTAATGATCACCTACAGTGGTCACTGTGATGTCCAGTTGTATCATTCACTGTGAGGTTCAACCATAGTAGTCATTCTGTGGATGGATTGATGGATGGATGGATGCATGGATGCATGGATGGATGTTGAAGACAGAAGAAATAAGACCAACAAAAAGAAGGAACAGAGGCAACTATTTTGTATAATGATTGACAGAGAAAGAATAGGAGTGAACTGAGCATCACTAACAAAAAACAACACAGGAGAGGGGAGACATGAGAAAGTTGGGTTGTTACAGAAGAGGCAGAAGAGCAGGCAGGAAGTGTAGCACAATGAGGTATGGCCTAAAAGAAAAGACTGGACCTCTGTTGGATGCAGGTATAGTCACTGAGAGCCTGTATTTTTCTCAGCTCATTTGAGAGCCAAACATGCTGCAGGATCATGTTTGGGGCATTCCTTGGTCTCACCTCCACTCTTAATCTATCATTTCATCATATATGATGAATCCAAACCTCTTAAACGGCTGCAGGGAGAGAGTCAGAAGGGAAGCAGCCTATTAGGTATGATGGAGAAGTTAACTATAATGCCTTGATCTTTGTTTTCCTGTGATATGACAGTGAGAGGGGGCTTTTCCTTCATTTTCTTACTTTTTCCCCAAAACATGTATACACAAAAATATTCACAAAGATACCTGCATGGACTCTGTCTTTAACAAATTTGAGGGAGCCAAAAAAGACCGAGCTGGGTTCCTTGCTAGAGTCGGGGACTACTTGGCAGGTGATGTAAGGAGAAAGAATAGGAAAGGTGTGCCTCTCAGTTGTACTGGAAACGGGGAGATAGATAGTCTGAGACTGGCAGGTGTGCAGCACAGAATTAGCACAGGGACTGACAAAGGTGGCAGAGATGATGGTGTGTTCAGTGTCAGAAGCGCTGGCATTTGGTTACTACGATAGTGATCTGTGAGGCAAAATAACAGATATGATGGAAACAGAGATAAAGACAAAGATTGACATAAATACAGCCCCTAAATTGAGATCAGAAAGGGGGATGGATGGATGGATGGGTGGATGGACAGATAGATATAGATAAATAGATTTATTTTTCTATGACACCTCTCATCCATGATGTTTATGGCCAAGATAGCTCACCTTTTTCATATCTTAAGCTAATTACAAAATATGAACAATTATCTCAACAGTTCAGTGAGAATTCTTGTATTGTGTGTTTGTTCCCCTTCAGACAAGCCTGCCTGTGTAGCCCAGGTTGACCTCAAACTCGTGATCCTCCTTTTACTTGTATCTTTACTTACTAGATCACACTTCCAAGAGGTAGATTTCATCAGAGGTTTAATCCATTATCATCATGGAGGGACATGGTGATATGCAGGCAGATATGGTGCTGGAGAAGGAGCTGAGATTTCTATATCTTGACTCATAGGCAACAGGAAGTGGTCTGAACTAGGTATAGCTTGAACACAGGAAACCTCAAAGCCTGCCCTCACAGTAACATGCTTCCTCCAACATGGCCACACCTACTTCAACAAGGTCATAAGTAATAGTGACACTCCCTCTGAGTTTGTGGGGGCCAATTACATTCAAACTACCATACTCACTCTCTCTTGGGAGACTGAGGCAGGAGGATGTGCCCTATTAAAATCACTGAGATAGATCAGTAAGTAAGCAGAAACCACATTTGTTCCTTTCCAAACCTGGTTCTCTCAAAGTTCTGTTCTTGCACAGATGAAGCCATGGGTAAGCTCCAGAAAAGCCTGAGCTGATGGATCTTAAAACTAGAAAGTACATATTGGGCTTTGGTGGCACATGCCTTTAATCCCAGCACTTGGGAGGCAGAGGCAGGCAGATCTCTGTGAGTTCGAAGCCAGCCTGGTCTACAAGAGCTAGTTCCAGGACAGCCTCCAAAGCCACAGAGAAACCCTGTCTCGAAAAACCAAAAAAAAAAAAAAACTAGAAAGTACATAGTGGAGATTGGGGTGAGGTCAGTGCCATTTCTCCAGCAAAGACTCCCCTTCTCAAGACATAACTTCTACTCATCCTGCCTCCTAAAGTTTCCACCACTCTCAGCAATGCCATCAACTAGACATCAAGGTCCCAGCACACAAGTCTTTGGAGACATTTAAAATCCAAACTATAGCAGTCTCATAGGGCTGCCCGGCACTCAGCCAGCACTTGTGTTAATTTTCATCGTTATTATTATTTTCACAGTGCCCCTTGCGAGACAAACAAAACTGCCTGAGGTTATTTTCTGTATAAAATGAGAGTAAATTAACTGAATCAATGTCAAGGCCAGGAAAATGACATTTAGGGTAAACCCGGGTAATCTTAGTTTGGGTTACCATTGCTGTGATGAAGCACTATGACCACCAGCAACTCAGAAAGGAAAAGGTTTATTATGCTCACACTTCCATATAATGGTTCATCATCAACTCGGAAAGGAAAAGGTTTATTATGCTCACACTTCCATATAATGGTTCATCATCAAAAGCAGTGAAGGCAGGAAGCTGGAGGCAGGGGCTGATGCAGGGGCCATGGAGAGGTGCTGCTTACATAGTTTGATCTGTCTGCTTTCTCATAGAACCCAGGACCACCTGCCCGGGGATGGCACCACCCACAATGGGCTGGGCCCTCCCACATCAATCACTAACGAAGAAAATGCCCTACAGTCTTGTCTACCACCTGATTTTTTTTTTTTGGTTTTTCGAGACAGGGTTTGTCTGTATTGTTTTGGAGACTGTTGTCCTGGAACTCACTCTGTAGACCAGGCTTGGTCTCGAACTCACAGAGATCCGCCTGCCTCTGCCTCCCGAGTGCTGGGATTAAAGCCGTGCGCCACCATTACCCAGCATCGCTGCCACCTGATCTTATGAGGACATTTTCTCAATTGAGGCTCGCTCCTCTTTGCTGACTCTAGCTTGAGTCAAGGTGACATAATGCCAGAACAGCGGGTTAATTAACAAAGACACGGTAATTACAAAGCTATGGGCTATATATCTTTTACTATGTACTAGACTTTTTACAAGTTACAGGAACATGAGAAGTCTGAAAAGCAATCTGTGTACATTGTAACCTTTTAGAAGTATCTGGTTTTGTTTTTGTTTCTCAGAGAAAAAGGAAGACAGTCATGGAAAATACTTAATTCGGAACATCAAAATCCCAGTGGACACAAGCTTCATAAAAGGTTAAAAACTAAATGTGATACATTTTCAATACTAAATTTTAATTCTTAGCCGGGTGTTGGTGGCGCACTTGGAGGCAGAAGCAGGTGGATCTCTGTAAGTTCAAGTCCAGCCTGGTCTACAGAGTGAGTCCCAGGACAAACTCCAAAGCAATACAGAGAAACCCTGTCTCAAAAAATCCAAAAAAAAATTATTCTTTTTATTACGTACTTCCAATAACAAATTCATTTCTCTGACTGCTTGTTGTGATAACTGTTGAGAAATACACCCAATTTTGTCAGTTTTCAAAGTATGTTGGAGAAAGTGACAAAAGATGACAGCCCCACAAACAAGTGACTTGATGTGTCTATGGTCATACAAGGTCACTACAGCCTCTGCTAAACTTTCAATAGCAGAAATAACCGTAACACAAAACAGAATGAACACCTGTGAGTGACAAATGATACAGCTGCCCCTCCTCTGAATCAACCCCATGAGGTCACTGTGCAGACCTGAGTCTGTCACTTCTTCCCTTATGCCTCAGTTGGACTGTCTGTAAAGTTAAGTAACTCTTTGGGTGACTTTACAGTTTATAACTTCCTATGCAACATGGTTAGCACCATGGATAGCTGCCTCTCCAACCTGTGGAGCATCTTCCATGGCTCCTGGGTGTAACTGACTAGGATAGGGAGAGCAGCTAGTCCTGTTGTAGTCCATCTGAAGACCTGTACAACTGTCTGAGTAAGCTCCTCAGACCCTCAATTTCTTCCACCGTTGCGTGTGTTCTCTAAATTGCAAGTCACCTGTGAAATTTGCAGGTGATTCTACTGTTAGCCTGAGCTTCCCTTTCAGGGACAGAAAACTGCCGTAAAGGAGTGAATTGAGCACAGAGGAGAGAGAAGTCTGCTCCTGAAACCACAGTCTCCCCTTAGTCAGTCTCTGACCCAAATATGACAAATTATTGAATCAGTGTTCTAAAATAAGTGTTCATTCTCCCTTACTCCCTTCCTTCTTTTCTCCCTCCATTCCTGCCTCACCCTCAACCTCCTTTCCTTTCTCCCTCTTCCTCCATGCAACCTGCTATCTCATTATATGTGTTTATATGTGCATATGCATGTACGTGTCTGGCTATAAATTGCCTACTTAGTATAGCAGAAACAGTGTCCAAGGTTGGTAGTGACTGAATTGCTTTGAAATTAAGACATCAAATGGTCCTTCTAGAAGATCAAGAGCCTACTGCTATCACCTTGGGCAGCCTTTCTCCCAAATACACCCATCAAGTTCCCATCTCCAGAGTTCCTTCCAGGTTACTCGAATGGTGTTTCTTCATAAATTCCCTTGCTGACTCTCAGTCCAACCACCAGCCAGCGCTGACCCCCTGTAGCCATAACCTTCATCTTCACATGACTTATAAGTGAGTCTGATAGTCTCTCAGTCCCTGACTTATCCAGAGACCTGTCTCCCGTCTTGGTCATGCCAAGCCTTTGGTTTGACTTGAAAGAAATGTCTGACAACTGTGTTCAGAGAAATGTACCCTCTCTCCTAGGCTATATACTGAGCCCCAAGCCACAGGGCTATAAAGTGAGACCTATCTCAACAAATAAAGAAACAGCAACAACAAAAAATGATAGAAAAGGAATGTAGACTCTCAGGAGACCTGGAGTAGGGAAGGCTGATGCCAGCAGGACCACACTCCATGTCCCCTTCTATGCTCTGTGATGCTCTGAGCAGCATGCTTAGACAAGAGCCCTGATCCAGGATTTGGATCATTGTTCATAGACATCCAGACACCTGCTGATACTCAGAGAAAACCTAACATTTATACCCTGACAACCTCTCTCTCTTAGAATGATTAGTACTATTAACAATTATTCTAAATATATGTAGTAATTGTAACTGAATTAGTATTTTAAATGGTTGCTTACAGTTTTAGTACCATTAGGTGACTATTATGACTAGAAGAGCCAAGAATAGTTAAGTCCCACTTCCACCCAGACATTTTACTTACCAAGCGCAGTGTAGAAGGAGCAGGAGCAGGAGCCAGACCACCAGAGCTTTAGCACATGAGATCTGGGAGAGAGTAAAATGTTTTTTGTTTCTTTGCCTTTAAGTTATTTGTCTTCTATTGGTTTTGATTGAAAGGAAGACTAGCTAGCCCACAAGTCCAAGAAGGTCAAAACAGAGAGAAACTGAGAGCAGAACCCACACAGCTCAGCGGTGGCTATTGTGGAACACAGTGAGGCTATAGCCAAGGCCAGGCTCCAGCTTGGTCACTTTGTATGAATGAAAAGAGAAGACAGAACATCTACCATGGTGTGGAGGGAAGAAAGAAGGGAATAGGCAGTTTTCCCTGGGCATATCTAGGACTTCAGCATCCTGAATGATGGAGTCTCAAATTGAGCACTTTCCCAGTATGGATAGCCTATCATCCCCATGCACCACACAGCTATCACCAAACTTGGTCCAATCACATTCTTGGACACTGATCAATTAAGAGCAATTTGTTCTAGGGGACAAGCAAGAGGTGGTGAGAAAGGTTTACCTATGTCTTTGACATGTCCGTTTCCTCCTATTTTCCTGCTTCTTGAAACCTGGTTAAAAACCAAGGTGATTCTTCTTTTATGCAAGTCTAGGAAGCTCTCATTCCTTATATCACTATGGTACCTTACTTCGCTCACTAAGGGTAATGTGAGGCATAGCACTCCAGTTCTTGGGATGTCACTCATTAATACATGCCTCATGGGCTGAGCGAGAGGCTCACCTCTACAAATCTCAGGACTGAGGTGGTAGTGGCAGAGGCAGGAGGATTGCAAGTTTGAGACCAACCTTGGTTACATAGCGAAACCATGTATCAATCAATCAATCATCAATCAATCAAACAGTGTCACATGCCTTTAATCCCAGCACTCGGGAGGCGGAGGCAGGAGACCAACCTGGTCTACAAAGCAGGTTCCAGGACAGGCTCCAAAGCTACACAGGGAAACTCTGTCTTGAAAAAACAAACAAAAAAATCAATCAATAAATGTTTCATGGAGCCATTCATATCTCAACAGGGTTTTTGTTTGTTTGTTTTAAGGCTCTGAGTAACTATTAGGACCAAGACCCAGAAAATGAACTATTACTGATCCCAAGACTTCCTTACATTTCACTAAGCAAGATTCCTTCCCAGCCCAATCTAGACACGAACTGATCAAAGGAAGGGGCACTTCTAACTATGCATATGGAGGTTTTATTACAGGGTCTGCACTACCTAGGGCATTGCCTTGGGATGCCAGTTATGGCCACAGATTAAGAAGGAACAAATAGACTTCTCTATTCCCCAACTTTAACATTCAAACAGACTTGGCCATTATAGTCTTAATCATAAAATGACTTCTTCTTTTGGTGTGTGTCATAGCTAGTTGACACATAATCTCTGCAAATTATCACCATTATAATTAAACCTAGATCAAAAGTCAGAAAACTACAGCCCAGAGGGAAAACCTAGCTTGCTGGTTATCTGTAAATAAAGTTTTATTAGAACACTCCCTTTATTTACATGCAATCTATGGATGCTTCCTAATATGTCTGAAAAGCTGAGGAATCACAAAGGAAACCATGGGCCACAAGACCTTGGAAGTTCCTGGCTAGGCCTTTATAGGAAATGCTCCTGACTTCTGATCTGGATTTTGGTATTTATTTTTCAGAAAGGACTAAGCAAATTTCAGGAAAGTTTGTTTGTTTGTGCATTTGTTTTTATTTAAATTAGAAACAAGCTTGCTTCACATGTCAATCCCAGCTCCCTCTCTCTCCACTCCTCCCCCGCCCCACACCAGCCCCCCGACCCCCACCTCATCCTCCCTCTGCTCCCCAGGTAGAGTGAAGCCCTCCATGGGGGATCTCCAAAGTCTGTCATATCATCCAGGGCAGTGCCTAGGCCCTCCCCCTTGTGTCCAGGCTGAGAGAGCACCCCTCCATGTGAAATGGGCTTCCAAAGTCTTTCCTATGCCAGGAATAAATATAGATCTACTACTCAAGGCCCCATAGATTGCTGAGGCCTCCTCACTGACGTCCACATTAAGGGGGTCTGGATCAGTACCATGCTGGTCTCTCAGCCATGAGTCTGGGGTCCATGAGCTCCCCTTTGTTCAGGTCAGCTGTTTCTGTGGGTTTCACCAGTCCAGCCTTGGCCCCTTTGCTCATCACTCCTTCCTCTCTGCAACTGGGTTCCAGGAGTTTAGTTCAGTGTTTAGCTGTGAAAGTCTGAGTCTACTTCCATCAGCCACTGGATAAAGACTCTAGGATGGCATATAAGGTGGTCATCAATCTCATTATCGGGGAAGGGCATTTATGGTAGCCTCTCCACTATTGCTTAGATTGCCAGTTGGTGTCATCATTGTAGATCTCTGGAAATCTCACTAGTGCTGGATCTCTCCTCAAACCTGTAATGGCTACCTCTACTATGGTATTTCTCATCATGCTCTCCTCTATTCTTCCCCCGACTCAACCTTTGTGCTCCCCCATGTCCTCATCTTCCCTCCTCTTCTCTCCTTCTCCTCTCCCAGCTCCCTCTACCCTCCAATCCACTCAGGAGATCCTGTCCCGTTCCCCTTCTCTGGGGGTACCATGCATACCTCTCTTAGGGTGCTCCCTGTTTCCCAGACTCTCTGGTGGAGGGATTGTAGGCTGGCAATCCCCTACTCCATGTCTAAAATCCATATATGAATGAGTAATTCCATGTTTGTCTTTTTGTGGCTGGGTTACCTCACTCAGGATGGTTTCTTCTAGTACCTGCAAATTTTAAGATTCCTTTAGGTTTTTTTTCCACTGAGTAGTACTCCATTGTATAAATGTACCACACATTCTCTATCCACTCTTCAGTTGAGGGGCATCTAGGTTGTTTCCAGGTTCTGGCTATTACAAATAATGCTCCTATGAACATAGTTAAACAGATGTCCTTATTGTATGAATGTGCATCTTTTGTGTATATGCCTAAGAGTGGAATTGCTGGATCTCGTGGTAGACTGATTCCCATTTTCCTGAGGAATCTCCATACTGATTTCCAAAGTGGCTGTAAAAGTTGGCACTCCCATCAGCAGTGGAGGAGAATTCCCCTTTCTCCACATCCTCTCCAGCATAAACTGTCACTGGTGTTTTTGATTTTAGCCATTCTGACAGGAATAAGATGGTATCTCAGCGTTGTTTTGATTTGCATTTCCCTGATGGATAGGGATGTTGAGCACTTTCTTAAGTGTCTCTCAGCAATTTTAGATTCCTCTAGTGAGAATTCCCTATTTAGTTATATACCCCACTTTTTAATTGGATTATTTGGTGTTTTGGAGACTAGCTTCTTGGGTTCTTTGTAAGTTTTGGAGATCAGCCCTCTGTCAGATGTGGGGTTGGTGAATATCTTTTCCCATTCTGTGGAATGTCGTTTCGTCTTGATGACTGTGTCCTTTGCCTTACAGAAGCTTCTCAGTTTCAGGAGGTCCAATTTGTTAATGTCGATCTCAGTGTCTGTGCTACTGGTGTTATGTTCAGGAAGTGGTCTCCTGTACCAATTTGTTCAAGGGTACTTCCTATTTTCTCTTCTAAGAGGTTCAGTATGGCTAGATTTATGTTGAGGTCTTTGATCCATTTGGACTTAAGTTTTGTGCACAGTGATAGATATGGATCTATCTGCAGTCTTCTACATGTCAGTATCCAGTTATACCAGCAGCATTTGTTGAAAATGCTTTCTTTTTTCCATTGTATAATTTTAGCTTCCTTGTCAAAGATCAGGTGTTTGTAGGTGTGTGGGTCCATATTAGGGTTTTCAACTGGATTCCATTGGTCTAACTGTCTATTTTTGTGCCAATACCAAGCTGCTTTCATGACCACAGCTCTTTAATAGAGCTTGAAGTCAGGGATGGTAATGCTTCCGGAAGTTCCTTTATTGTACAGAGTTGTTTTGGCTATCCTGGTTCTTTTGTTTTTTCAATATAAAGTTGAGAATTGTCCTTTCAAGGTCTGTGAAGAATTGTGCTGGGATTTTGATAGGGATTGCATTGAATCTGTAGATTGCTTTTTGGTAAGGTTGCCATTTTTACCATGTTGACCCTACCTATCCAAGAGCATGGGAGATCTTTCCATCTTCTGGTATCTTCTTTAATTTCTTTTTTTAATGACTCAAAATTCTTGTCATACAGGTCTTTCACCTGTTTGGTTAGAGGTACCTCAAGATATTTTATGGTGTTTGTGGCTATTGTAAAGGGTGACATTTCTCTGATTTCTTTCTCAGCACATTTATTGTCTATATATAGTAGGGCTACTAATTTTTTTGAGTTAATCTTGTATCCTGCCACTTTGCTAAAGGTGTTTATCAGCTGTAGGAGTTCCCTGGTAGAACTCTTTGAGTCACTTACATAGACTATCATATCATCTGTAAATAATGAAAGCTTTACTTCTTCCTTTCCAATTTGTATTCCCTTGATCTCCTTTTGTTGTCTTATTGCTCTAGCAAGAACTTCAAGTACAATATTGAAGAGATATAGAGAGAGTGGACAGCCTTGTCTTGTTCCTGATTTTAGAGGAATTGCCTTGAGCTTCTCTCCATTTAGTTTGATGTTGGCTATCGGTTTGCTGTATATTGCCTTTATTATGTTGAGGTATTTTCCTGTTATCCCTGGTCTCTCCAAGACCTTTATCATGAAAGGGTGTTGAATTTTGTCAAAGGCTTTTTCAGCATCTAGTGAGATAATCATGTTTTTCTTTTTCAGATTGTTTATATGGTGGATTACGTTGATGGATTTTCATTTGTTGAACCATCCCTGCATCCCTGGGATGAAGCCTACTTGATCATAGTGTATGATTTTTCTGATGTGTTCTTCGATTTGATTTGCCAGTATTTTATTGAGTATTTTTGCATCAATGTTCATGAAGGAGATCGGTCTGTAGTTCTCTATCTTAGTTGTGTCTTTGTGTGGTTTGGATACCAAGGTAATTGTAGCCTCGTAAAAAGAGTTTGGCCATGATCCTTCTGCTTCTATTTTGTGGAACAATTTGAAAAGTATTGGTATTAGCTTTTCTTTGAATTTCTGGTAAAATTCTGTGCTGAAACCATCTGGTCCTGGACTTTTTTTGGTTGGAAGACTTTTGATGGCTGCTTCTGTTTCTTTAGGGGTTATAGGTCTATTTAAATTGTTTATCTGTTCTTGATTTAATTTTGGTAAGTGATATCTATCCAGAAAATCATCCATTTCCTTTAAATTTTCCAATTTTGTGGAATACAGGTTTTCAAAGTATGACTTTATGATTCTCTGAATTTCTCCAGTGTCTGTTGTTATGCCCCCCCTTTTCATTTCTGATTTTGTTAATTTGCATGTTCTCTCTCTGCCTTTTGGTTAGGTTGGATAAAGGTTTTACTATCTTGTTGATTTTCTCAATGAACCAACTTTTTGTTTCACTGATTATTTGTATTGTTTTCTTTGTTTCTACTTTATTGATTTCAGCTCTCAATTTGATTGTTTTCAAGTGTCTACTCCCCCTGGGTGACTTTTCTTCTTTTTGTTCTAGAGCTTTAAGGTGTTCTGTTAATTCTCTAGTATGGGTATTCTCCAGTTTCTTCATGTGGGCACTTAGTGCTATGAACTTTCCTCTTAGAACTGCTTTCAGAGTGTCTCATAGGTTTGGGTATGTTGTGCCTTCATTTTCATTGATTTCTAGGAAGTCTTTGATTTCTTTCTTTATTTCTTCCTTTACCAGGAATGATGCAATTGAGCATTGTCCAATTTCCCTGAATTTGTGGGGTTTCTGCAATTTGTGTTGTTGTTGAATTCTAATTTTAAGCCATGGTGGTCCGATAAGATACAGGGGTTTATTCCAATATTTTTGTATCTGTTGAGGTTTACTTTAGTGTCAAGTGTGTAGCTGATGTTAGAGAAGGTTCCACATGGCGCTGAGAAGAAGGTATATTCTTTTGTATTTGGATGGAATGTTCTATAGATGTCTCTTAAACCCAATTGGGTCATAACTTCTGTTAGTTCCTTTGTTTCTTTGTTAAGTTTCTGTCTGGTAGTCCTGTCCAGTGGTGATAGTGGAGTGTTGAAGTCTCCCACTATATGTGTGTGGGATTTAATGTGTGATTTGAGTTTTAGTAATGTTGCTTTTACAAATGTGGGTATCTTTTTATTTGGGGTATAGATATTCAGAATTGAGACTTCATCCTGATGGATTTTTCCTGTGATAAATATGAAATGACCTTATTCATCTCTTTTGGTCAATTTTAGTTTGAAGTCTAATTTGTTAGATAGTAGGATAGCTATACCCGCTTGCTTCTTAGGTCCAACTGATTGGAAAATCTTTTCCCAACCCTTAACTCCAAGGTAACATCTGTCTTTGAAAGTGGGGTGTGTTTCTAGTATGCAGCAGAAGGATGGATTCTGTCTTCATATCCATTCTGTTAGCCTGTTTCTTTTTATAGGTGAGTTAAGATCATTGATATTGAGGGATATTAATGACCATTGATTGTTGATTCTTGTTTGTTTGGGAGTCATGTTTTGGTGGTGGTATTGTGTGTGAGTTTTTCCCCTATTTCTGGCTTTTGGTAAAGTGAGATTATCTACTGCCTATGTTTTTGTGAGTGTAGTTAACTTTCTTGGGTTGGAGTTTTCCTTCCAGAACATTCTATAGGGCTGAATTTGTGGATACGTATTGTGTAAATCTGGTTTTATCATGGAATATCTTGTTTGAGTTTTGATTTGGTTTGGTTTGGTTTTTGGTTTTTCCAGACAGGGTTTCTCTGTGGCTTTGGAGGCTGTCCTGGAACTAGCTCTTGTAGACTAGGCTGGTTTCGAACTCACAGAGATCTGCCTGCCTCTGCCTCCTGAGTACTAGGATTAAAGGAGTGTGCCACCACCGCCCGACTCTTGTTTTAGTTTTAAATGATGTTTTTGTCAAATGTTGCTTGCAATGTGATATAAATAAATGTCTTGTGTGATGTTTATTCAGGTTACACAATGAGACGTATCAACTCTTCTTCACAAAGAGGCAGAAAAAGAGGTAAACAAAAATATGATTTATCAACTCTTAATAAATAAGAATCGTAAAAATGTTTTTGACTCAGGGTTTCACTATACAATCCTGGCTGGCATGGAATTCACTATGTAAACCAATCTTACCTTGAACTCATAGAGATCTACCTGCCACTGCTTTTAATGTTGGGATTAAAGGCATGGCCCTAGTTTTTTTTCTCATTTTAATGTATTATACTGGGTTACATGGGCCATGTCTATGCAAGTAAGTTCTTTGATCATATTCCACTGGGACCAATGGTCCTCCACTCCCCATTGCCTTTGGTCCCCTGTGTCTCCTAGACAAATTTGCTCCTACTTTCCTGTTGTCTGTACATATAATTCTGTGTCTCTGAATGAATTTGTAAGAGTGACAGATGAGAGCAAACATGTCTTTGTCTTTCTGAGGATCACTTAGTTTCCTTAATATAATCATCTCCAGTTGTATCCATTTTCCTGCAAATGGCATAATTTTGACTTTATTTTTATGGCTGAAAGAAATTCCACTGTGTACATAAACAGTTTCTTTACCTATTCCTTTGCTGGTGAGCACCTAAAGTAGCCCACAGCTTGTCAGCAGTGCTGCAGCAGATGCTGATGGCGTTCTTATTCTGTACTCTGTGTGGTGGGTGAGTGACAACTAGCTTTCTTGATTAGCTGTTGAAATCACTAACGAATCTTAAGATCATCATCAGTATTGGTCAATTTCAACAGCAGGACAGATTACTGATAACTCCCATTCCATTGATTCGTTAGTTGATTTAGGAGGGATCCAGACATGCATGTGTCTCTACGTGCTGACCGTTCTTGAGGGAGGAAATAAAGTATGTGACTCATGTGATATTTAGCATACTTTTTCTTGCCCACATAGAAAGCCACAGAAACACACGGATCTTGATGGCAATACAAGCCTGTGTTCTAATTCCTAAAGTCCTGTGTGCCTCTACGCTGTCATTTATCCATTTCTAACTCTATTTAACTGTAAAAATGTAACATAAGAGGAGGTAGAGAGGGGGCTCAGCAATTAAGAGCATTGACTGCTCTTCCAGAGGACCCAGGTTCAATTCCCAGTACTCACATAGCAGCTCATAACTGCCTGTAACTCCACGATCAGGATACCTTCACGCAGAAATACAAAAATGCCAATGAACATTAAAAACAAAAAGATGTGATATAGGGCTTCGGGTGAATTAAGCTGAGTAACAAGCCATGGACAATGTTGCTTTGATAGACTGCTCTGAAGCAACTGTAGGATGCTCCCCCACCCCAAACCAAGCCCTATGTCCTTGATATATCCCTTAACTGACTGGAAAGGCAGAGCCACTACTTTGGAAGTTCATTTTAAGGCCTTCAGCTTCTGGTTCAATGGAATTGGATCCACACATTCTGAGAATCGTGCTCTGATGCCAGGAGATGAGGATAGTCTTGGAAGGCTGGGAGGCTGGAGAGGTTTTGACAAGCTACAGGCAAATGAGACACACTTTATGCACCAGCACCCAGGCTGCTAGGCAGGCAGTCACGAGCAGGCACCCAGGCATGAGAAGGCACACAGGCAGGCAGGCTGAGTGAAAGAAGGTATATAGGCCAAAAGATAGACACACACAGACAGGCAAGCTGGTAAAGGAGACCTCAAGGCCATATTGATACAGAACCACACAAAAGTGGCACTCTGCCAGAACTCATTATCTAAGAGATGACATCACTATTTACCTTGGGGTCTCCAGATACCTGGTGTCAGGCATTCTGTGCTAACTCATTGTCACCCCTATCAACCCCTGCTTCCCACCATGTCCAGTGTCATCTATGCTTTATCTGACTTATATCAGATATCCGTGTTAGCACCATGATGTTTAAATATGAACACCCTCATGGCTTTCTGTTTCTGACTCAAACATCCCTCAAGTGGTATGCAGGGCTGTAGCATCTGCAGGATCTTCAAGAGCTACTGGGTGAGCCCTCAGGCAAGCTCAGGATAGGAGAAAGACAGCAAATCAGGTGAAAGGTGAACAATGACACCTCATTGGGTGTCCCTTTCCATCCTTGTCTACCACAGATGCATCCAACAACAGAAGAAAATTTGAGTTATTTTTCCCATCTACAAAATTCCAAAGCCATTATATAATGAGAACTATCTCTTCAAAATATTCCTAGGAAAGTCACTAAACAGTGGCTGCTGTGGCCAACAAGTTTGAGAGCTGGGATTCTGCCCCACAAGGCTCCAGTTGCTAAGCAGGAGTTCAGAAGTTGGGAGCAGAGCGTGTTATTATCTCTAAGCATCCAATCATTCATAAAGGAAAGACCTTCAAGTGTAACTGATCCATGGGAAAACCCAATGCATTTTTAGTTGGAGAAACAAGATACTAAAGGGGTGGAGGAAAGGCGGTACACTGTTCTAGAATAAAGTGAAATGTGTCTCTGCAGGTCCAAGAATTCGCAGACAATTCAATGTGAATTTTGTCTGTCCTGAGCTTCCGGTGACCTGTGGTACTGCTAAGGGGACTCTGTATAAGGAGAAATTTGAGCAAGGTGAGTTTCCAGATCTTCTGTGCTCTTCACGTGGACAATGGCACCACATGGGGAGCGGGCACCTGTGTTGGGGTGTCTCATCCCAGATCTAGTTTGCAGGACTCAGGATACAGGGAATGTTATGCCCGTTACTTAAGTGACAGGTTGTGAGGCCAGGTTAACGATGACAAGGGGGTGTGAGGACAGGTTCAGGGACCCAGAGACCCTTGATCTTACACTCCTAGTGGGGACACACAAAGTGCAATTAATTACCCCAGCAACAAAAGAGTGAAAGGTTTTCTTCCAAGGGGCTGCACCAGCCCAGGAACTGGGCTTCTATCAGCAATAAGTTATGCAGGTACAGAGCACACACCAAATCATGATACCCATGAGGAAAGCAGTTTTCGTGTGTGACATGAACTGTTTGTAAATAATTTCGGCATGGAGAAGTTACTCTTGGGTTTCTGGGAGTGACAGAAGCTCTCCTCAAAGGCATATTCACAAACTCCAGTCAAAGGCCGACTATGCCAGATGGTATTTCTCAGAAGAGTCTCGGGCCTTCTGGGATTGTTCTTTTCTGCACCAAATCCCAGAAAGACAGCAGGAATGAGGGCATTTTCCATATTTTTCTTTCTCTTACTCTGCCTTGTAGCACTGGGATTAAAACCAGGGCCTCGTGCATGTGAGGCAAACACTCTATCTCTGAGCTGTACACAAAGCTGCGGTTGTGCGTGTTCAAATATCGTACATCCATAAATGAATTCCTTTTAGCGAAAGTGTGAAGTGTAATGGTAGAGTCGTCCTTCTCTGCCCTTGCCTATCAGGATGAAGGTGTGACTCCTGATGACTGAGAGGGAAATGCACCCTCCTGAGACTAAACCTGAGCCCCAGATCCTGGATGATGATGGACAAAGAACAGGTGTTTTCCTAGCTGACTCCTCGGTTTGTCTTAGTCTTACATGGTGTGGGAGGACCTTCTGTGTGCTGCATACACACGTTGCTTTTATTGGTTGATGAATAAAGTCATTTCAGTCAATGGACAGGCAGAATTTAGCTAGGTGGGAATTCCAAACAAAGAGGCAGGGAAAGAAAGACAAAGGACAGTCGCCATGTAGCCACCAGGGAGGCAGATTGCCAGGAATCACCTAGGTAAGCCACAGCCACATGGAGATACAGAAATTAATAGTAATGAGTTAATAATTAAGAGAGAGCTAGCCTATAAGAAGCCTAAGCCAATGGTCAAGCAATTAAAAATATACATTAAGTCTCTGAGTGGTTATTTCTTAAGCGGCTGTGGGACCCAGTGGGCTGAGGAAAACTGGTCCAGTGGGATCAAGACTGATGGAGAAAGTCTCCTTCTACATTTACAGGCATCCATGCTAAGAGTATACGGAGTGAGACTGGACGTTGGTTTACTCCCATGAAATTTGAAATCAAAGGAAACCGCGGAGATTCCAAGAACTGGAGGCAAAGCATACGTTGCTATGGATGGCCCCTGAAAGAACTGATAGAGGTATTCTGGAGGCAGATAGCTTCCATGGTTCCTGGGTAAGATGGTGGATTAAAAGCTTCTATGTGACAGGAAGCTTCAAATATTCTGGGGTAAGGCAACAGATTAGAAGCTCTTTCAGTGTGACATGTAGCTTCAACTTTAATAACTCACTGGTACCAGCTGTTTGCAGAATGTCTGTGTCCACAATACCACCACGATTCTTCTTAGCCAGATTCCATGACAACAGTGGTTGCCAGCATGCCACTCAGGTGTTACCTTGGCTGGTTTGTATTACAGCTCAGTCCTCTAAAATGAACTAACTTGCTACCTTCAGATGGAGGAGAAAAGACTGTGACCTTTACCAATAACTTGTTGCTTAAAATATGGTAGCATGGACATAATATAAATTAAATTTAACTATAATTTATATAATTTAAACTTTGAGTGCCAGTGATGAAAATGTTACACAATTCCATATCTGAAAATAACCACCCATGTGGATGCCCGAGTTACGGAATGTTGCAGCAGGACTTCTTCCTGTAGTCGCCTCACACTTGCTCTTGAGTAGCTGAGTGTGGTGGGCCAAACCTCTAATCCCAGCACTTGTGAGACTGCGACAGGGAGATTGCTCAGAGCTCGAGGCTGGTCCAGACTCTGTAGTGAATTCCAGAACAGCTTAAGTTATAGACTGAGATCTTCCTCAACTCCATCTACCCAAAAAATAGGAGTAAGTAAAAGAAAAATACTTTTGAAATAAGTTCTTTTTTCTTCATTTATATTAAGCCCCTGAACTGGGAAAATAAGTTGGTTTCCTTGGGAGCTGAACCATTTCTTTTGACTTAGGGTACACTGATCTTTCTGTCACACATCTCAGATGGCCTTTCCCTGTGTCATTCTCACAAAAAAAAAGCAAAAATATTTGCTCATCCAGTATCGACTGCGCTGCATCCAAAGTCATGGGGAATACACGCGTGAGCCCTGGCCAGGGCAAGGCTGCCCCTTCATACCGTACCTGTAGTCACTTCTGTGAGGAGAGGTGTCTGCAGGAAACAATGCTGTAGCTGAGGGGCGGGATGGCTATTTCTGGGTTTCAGATTAAAAACCATGTCATGGGACAATCTTCACTGAGCTGGGTCATAGTATATAGAAAGGGACTTTCTGCCTGGAGGAGAGAGCATGAGAAACCAGAGCTCAGTGTGTCAGGAAGCTGTGAGCCATTGAGTGGCATCCCTTGTCTGAGCTCACTGTGAAAATCACTGGGCCAGAAAACAGGGTCTACATGTTCCTTTGACTCACTGGGGGGCACATGGGGGGTAATTTCCATGAAGCCACCTTGTATGTGACAGTGGTACATCCAGACAGAAATATCTAGGAGGCAGTTAGAAATACCTAACTCACAAACTGAAAACAGACAACTCCCCATGATCAACTCTCTATCTTTCAGGATGGATATCTGCCAGACCCACCAAGGAAAAGGGGGAAGGTAACTATCCCAAGACCCCCCCCCCCCGCCATCATGACTGGGCCTATTCTCTACAAATTGTTTGTTTTCCATCTCTGTAGCCTTATAAGTTTTTAAATTGACTAATTTGGATTTAACCAAATTTGAATTTGCTCTACAGCGCTAGGATAGTTGTGGGTTTACACAGTATAAGGGCTAGGGCTGCTTTGGGCATCAAAATATTTGAGACGGAGATGGGAACAAAACAAACCTTGGGAGCCATCACATGAGTGATCTCTTCTATCTTTCAGAAGGGAAACCCACCAAACCGACAGCGAACAAGGAAAAAGGTAACTACTCTGTGACCTTCTGCCCTGATGCCTGAGGCTGTCATCTGCAAATTGCTAGTTGTCCATCTCTGTCATGTTATAGTTGTGAAATTCACTGATTATGATAAAATGGATTTTATAATGTGATATTGTTGTGACTTATATTTTAAAACACAATATAAAAGGTCAGTGTTCCATTTAACATTAAAACGTTTGAGATTGAGGTGGGAACAATCTTAAAAATAGTAAAGCAATGGACTGGGGATATGGCTTAGGAATTAAAGGTGCATGCTGCCAAACCTGATGACCCGAGTTCAATTCTCAGCAACCATATGAAGTCATGAGAAAATAGGTTCCCAAACTTGTCCTTTGCTCTCTGGGAGTCACATGAGTGTCTATATACATATACAAATAAAGTGTAATTTTTAAAAAACTAGGGGCTGGAAAGATGGCTCACTAGTTGCTTTTCCAGAAGAACCAGGTTGATGCCCAGCATCCACATAGTAGCTCACATCTATTTAACTCTAACTCCAGTCCCACGACATCCAATGCCTTCTTCTGACCTGTTAAGCCACCAGATTTAGAGACAATGACACTTCTTTTGTTCCTCTGCTGGAGACAAGACATTCATCTCTCATCTCTGGAGTATGGACACCTCATTGGATGACTGAGGCAGA
The DNA here is from genome assembly GCF_017639785.1 of Mesocricetus auratus. Taxonomy (NCBI): domain Eukaryota; kingdom Metazoa; phylum Chordata; class Mammalia; order Rodentia; family Cricetidae; genus Mesocricetus; species Mesocricetus auratus. The sequence goes on along the minus strand of NW_024429194.1, from coordinate 24,338,883 downwards.
TGCTGAGGCTCCTGGTCCATGGACCACTGCTTCGGATGCAGAGTTCTCACCTGATGACTATACATTAGAACCCCCCCCCAAGAATGTTTAAGCATCCATTTCTTGATTCCAGCACTCCAGCCCAGACTCGGTGAATTGAAATAGATGTGATAAGATCTGAGATACTTGTTTTGTTTTTCTCCCTCAGTGTTAAGGATCAAACCTAGGGCCTCACTCATGCCAGGTTGAACATTGTATCATTGAACTACACTCTCAAGTCTGGAATTTCTTTTAATTCCATGAGTGATTTTAGTCTATAACATACTGATGATTACTAAATAAGAGAGCAAACTTCCTGTTCAAAAAAGAGGGAGGGGTTAAGAGTACTTGATGCCCTTTCAAGGACCTAGATTCAACCTAGCATCCACATGGTGGCTTGCAACCATCTGTAATTCTAATTCCAGGGAATCTGTAAGCTGCCCTGTGGGAATTGAACCCAGGTCCTCTGTAAGAGCAGTCAGTGCTCTTAACCGCTGAGCCATCTCTCCAGCCCCCAGGGAATCTGACTCCTTCCTTTGTCCTCTGTGCCCCAGGCTCACAAGTGGTGCTTCTAGACAATGGAACACTATGTAGATTTGCCAGTGTACTGCTCTTTCTCAGGACTCACTTGGGGTGTTTTTAATAAATAACTCAGAAATCTTGACCCAGCAGCCTGACAAAAGTGTTCATCAAACATAGTCTCACCTGCTATTATAAAAAGCAAGGACTCTTGCAAGGTTCCCTGCCTCTGGTCCCTGTTGGAGGTAGATGCCTCCAAACATGTCCATCATAGGCCATTTAAGGTTCCTATAGAGAGATCCAATGAAATAGACTCATGTTTGCAGCCTAGAATTTGAACATTGTGTGTAGTTCTTTTGTCATGTCTGGGTGAAGAAAGAAACCACAAATGACAATTTTATTCACTTCAGCTCTGACTTGTTAGATGGTTTCCTTTGCTGGTGATGTCATGAGTAAAGAATTCTGCACCCTGATGGCATCGGGCCCTACACAAGCACAAGCATGAGGTTAGACTTGAAACTTAGGGTGAGCGTGACTGGTGTAGGGATGGGGTATCTGAGATGAGAGGGGCAGGGATGAGTCCCGGTTCTCATCCGGCTGCACATGATGGGAGGTCAGAGGATCATTGTAAAAGAGGAGCAGATACAATGTTACAGAACCGTAAAGATCTCCCTAGAGAAGCAGAGAGTGAATGCTGGAGGCTCCAAACAAAACCAGAATACAGACCTGAACGACTAGAGGAGTGGTCATGGGAGGAACTGCAAATATTGAGGCAAATGAAATGAATTGAGAGCACAGGATAGAACCCAAGGAACCCCCGCATTCTAATAGTAGAACCAGATCTTCAACCCTAGGTGGTCCTCTATTCCTAGAACATTAGAAAAATCACTTTGGAAACAGAGTCAGGAGAATCAGAACCCAAGCTAGTCCTGGCTATGTGAACCCCATATCAAAAAAAGAAAAAAAAAAGAGCTGGGAGGTGGTGTCGCGTACCTTTAATCCCAGCACTTGGGAGGCAGAGCCAGGCGGATCTCTGTGAGTTCGAGGCCAGCCTGGTCTACAAGGCAAATTCCAGGGCAGGCTCCAAAACAATACAGAGAAACTCTGTCTCAAAAAATAATAATTATTATGAAATTAACTAGGCAATTAATTAAGCCAGATTAAGGCATTATATTTTAGAGTTAGGCTTTCCTGAATAATAAACTTATCAGGTTATCTTCAATTGATCTTTTTTTGTTACTGTTGCTATTGTGATGGTGTTTGTGTTATTTCCGTGTCAGAATTGCTATTTTCACTTTGCAAATTTTTCTAGTATGACATATCCTAGCAATTCCATGAACTTTATTTCATATCAGAATGCCTTTTCTTAAAATCGGTTCAATAATTGTCTTCAATATTTTAGGAGAGGGGCTGGAGAGATTTATAAATAGTTAAGAGCACTGGCTGCTCTCCCAGAGGATCCAGGTTTGGTTCCCAGCACCCACATGGCATCTTATAACAATCTGCAAATCAAGGCCAGGGGATATTTCTGGTCTCTGCAGGGACCTGCACATAGATTGTGCATGTATATACACTCAGGAACACACACATAAAATAAATAAATATTTGAAATATACTTTGGAGTAAGGAGATTTCTGGGGCCGTCTTGGCTTAGGCAAAGGCCATATGTTCTAGCATTCTGGGGTCACACTGCTCTTGGTGATTTCTGGAACATTTCTTCTTGTAGCTGGAAAATTCAAAACAGTGTACAGTGTGCGGCCAACGACGGAGGTTGTACCAATGTGCTATTTGTAGCAAATTCTATCATAAGAGATGTCACATCCCACCTGTGGAAGTCAAGAGGTTAGTAAGACAGCCCTGCCCCCACCCATCCCTTACTCCTCAGGACACTCCCTCCTACACACACACACACACACACACACACACACACACACACACACACACACTGCTGGGTTGTTGTTTCCAGTTGGATGTGTCTTGAGATCTTAGTCTCAAGATCCAAAAGTATCCAGAGGTGTTTCCTAGCGCTATACAGAGGATTAATGGAAATAGTTAATAGAAAGATTAACGTAAAGTGATACCTGAAAGAAGTGTCACTCCATCTCACCCATGTGCTCCGTGGGATGATGGCACTGTGTAGTGTTTGTCGGTTAACCATGCATTCCTCTTCCCCAATATGGGATTGCGAAATTGATAATGCTTGGCTGTTTCAAGCCTTCAGAAACCTAACCCAGTTTTCTATCAAACGGGGTTGCTGAGCGTAGCATGAGAACTGGAAATTCTGTGTCGGCACCCCCTAACCCTCCCCCACCAGAGCACTCCTTTGCTTTATCTGTGTCTCTGGCAGAGATTGTATGTGGTACTCTAAGAGGTCGTCAAGGGATTGGATGCCTTCTGGGAATGGTGTGTGCAGTACTGTGACCTAGGGACTGCTCTCTACTGGAAATCCTCTAAGAGAACACTGCCCTCTGCTGACAGGAGGAGTCATAAGAACACCCACTGCTCCCCGGGCACCATCAGAGGATTATTGGAAACCTCTTCTTCTGACCAGTTAGACAAGGCACAAAGTGAATCAGCCCTTTCACCCTGCCCACATAGCTCCTAACACCCCTCCTTGCTTTCCCGTGGTTCCTCTGGGGCAGACAGGATTTTCCCTGCCTCCCTCTTCTGTCCTCCCTGTCTCTTTACCTCTTTTCTCTTTCCTCTTGCCCTTCCCTTTCTAATAGAACTCACTTAAGCCCTGTCTGCCTGGCATGCTTGTCCCTCCGCCGCAGTCACCCTCACCTGCCATGGGATCCGCCAAGATCCTCTGTGCGCTTTATCCTAACACCCTCCCTGAACATCTCAAAAAAAAACCAAACAAACAAAAAAACACTGAATGGACAAAGAGAAGATGGCATTATTAAGATGGATCATTGAAATGAATAAAATTTAGGGTGTCTTAGTCAAGGTAGGGGACCTAGAGGCAGGAACTGATGCAGAGGCCATGGAGGAGTGCTGCTTGCTGGCTGTTTCCCAAGGTTTGTTCAACCTGTTTTCTTATAGCATCTAGGGGTGGCACAGTCCACAGTGAGCTGGATCTCCCACGCCAATGATCAACCAACAAAATGCACCATAGGCTTTCCCCCAGGCCAATCTGTTTGGGGCATTTTCCCCAATTGAGGTTTCTTCTTCCATAGACTCAAGTTGACATAAAATATGTGAGGTAAAATGAAAAATATTTGGCACCATCAATACATTTCCTTTCCAATAAGTTTCCATAACACAGATTCTAGCTGCAGACCTGGCAATGTCAGATGAAAAGATGCCTGTAGCCTCTGCTATGCTCACTCAGCAGGGCTGAGAAGCAAGAGTTGCTTTCTGGTTTCCTAATTGTAACTCCCGTCTGATCAAGGTTCAAGACCCCTGTGCTTAAGGCACTAAATTCACTGTTATGACCAAACATGGCTTGTTGTCAAGCTCCCAATACTCAGATGGAAACTTCAAGTTTTGAGGTCAATAGAAACTCATCACTTCCTTGGGTACCACCTCATTCAGCACACTCACTGTTGATAGGAGTGGTTGTGTTTGCATAGTGAACTGACATGGAGATCCAGCTGTGTCCTCGAAGACTGAAGTTGAATGCTAGGTGGAAGCCATTTGCCATTCTTGAGCAGAGGTCTTTTTCAGCCACAGGGATGGGGGCTGGTTCACAGACTGTCTTTGCTCACTTTATGCCTGACCTCTCAGTGGCCTGTGGAATTGTGTCTTCTGCATGACAAAGGATCAGCTAAGGTGCCAAGAAAATCGAGCACATCATAAGGAATCTGAGGTCCTGAGGAGGGAGATGTTGCCTGAGGAGCAGCTGGTGAGTCAAGGTGAAGTTGGAGGCCCCTCTCTTTGGTTGGCAGAGGAACATGGTCTCACAGACAGTGTCGAACAGAAACACAGGTAAATCATGATGTGTTTTGATCTCATGACCCAATGCTAAAATTCATACTCCAGAGAGTAGCATCATTTCATATTTGTCTCAAAGAGGCCAAAGGTCTGGGAGTCATTCATTGCCTCTTGGGATTTAAGAGGCCTTTTCTCCCTGAGTTACCTTCCACTTAGAATTGCCTTTCATCTTTTGCAGAAATGTGAGCTGCTTCTCTTGACTATCTACTGCCATTCAAAGAGTAGATTTTTTATCCCCAAACCAAAGCAAGTGAGTAGCAACAACAAAACTGAAATCTTGTGATCGTATTCCCATACAAGTTGTCTTTCTCTTCGCCTTGTTGATGGGTATCTTTGTGCAGGGAACCATGTATAGCAAATGACCATAGACTGGGGCAGTGTACACAGTATAAACTTGTTTCTTATGGTTCTGGAGACTGGAGGTCCGAGGCCAAGGAGCAGATAAAGACTGGGTTCTGATGAGGGTCTTCTACTTCATTATTTGAGACAGGGTCTCACTGTGTTTCTCTCTCTGGCCCGGAACTCACTCTGTAGACCAAGCTGCCCTCAAACTCACAGAGATTCACTTGCCTCTGCCTCCCTCATGCTGGGGTTAAAGGTGTGCGCCATGACAACTGATTACAAGTCTTCTGGGAGGTAAGCAGCTCACTGCTGACTGCTCTCTCATATGCTGAAGAGATGGAGAGAGCTTCCCGGAATCTTAATAGGGGCGCTAATTCCATCCACCTCCCCCCCCAGAGGTGGGGGCTGTACCTTTATAACCTAATTGCGAAACCTTCACTTCTGAGTTGCAGTGTACCAGGGGTTAGGATGAGTCAGAGGAAGGAGATACAACCATGGGAGTGTGTGGAAGGCCGACTCGGGACTATGCTGACAGCCCCTCCCCAATTCCATGCTTTTCACAACAGAGGAAAGAGGACTTTCCAGACCTCCAGGAGCACATGTGGCTAAACAAAATCAAGTACAGGCTCAACAAGAAGGCATACCATTCAGTACAACATTTTGTGAAGGACATGCGCCTCATCTTTCGGAACCACAGCATATTTTATAATGTAAGAGCCTCTCTTTCCTTTTCCTTTGAGTTGAGTCACTTTTCCTCATGTCAGCTAGATGCTGTAATTGTCCTATTCATGGGGCAAGCCCACAGAAGTCAGATCTGGGGGGGATTCATGATGCAGGTGGGGAAAGCAGCAGGGACTCTCTTAGGACCTCCAGAAGCTCACTTCTGGGTAGCCGATTTTCCCCCATGGAGAGCAACATGCTACAGAGCAGCTCACCGCTGCAGAGAACAGAAGTGTATTTTAAAGGCAGCCAGCATTTCTCATCTATAAAGAGAGAAAACCAGACGTCTCACATTGCGGAACCCCCAGTTTTCTTAGTATCTAAATGTCCAAGTGCTGGGGCAAAAAGTTCTGGCAACAGGGCTGGAGCGATGGCGGGGCAGTTAGGAGCACTTACTGCTCTTGGAAGGAGTGGAGTGTGGCTCCCAGCACACACACCAGGAAAGTCACCTGCAGCTCCAACTGCAGGGAATTCAACACCCTCTTCTCAACGCCTCAGGAACCTGCACTCGCATGCACACACCCACACATAAGTACACATGCTTGAAAATATTAAAAATGCCAAAGCCAGAAGCAGGTGGATCTCTGTGAATTTAAGGCCAGCCTGGTCTACAAAGCAAGTTCTAGGCCAGTTGGAGCTACACGATGAGACCCTGTCTCAAACAAACAAACAGAAACAACAATACTAGTAAATATATTTTAATTAATTAATTTTCTATTTTAGAATTTTGTTTGTCATATATTTTCTTCATATTCTTCCCCCTTCTCCCAGGTCCTCCTCACCTCCCTGTCCACTCAATTTAAGATTCTCTCCCTCTCAAGAAAAAAAAGGAAACACCAATACCTTCACCCCCAAAAAATGAAAATCAAAAGAAACTAAAAATCCACATAAACAAACCAAGACAAAAGAGAGTAAAACAACACAAAAAATATGCACACACACACACACACAGAACAAAACAATTAAAAAAGCCCCCATGGGAAGGGCCTAGGTCCTGCCCTGGATGAAATGACAAACTCTGGAGATCCCCCCCCCAGGGCCTCACCCTCTCTGGGGAATGATATGGGGATTGGGTGGGGGGCTGGAGGGGGCTGGTGGAGGGACAAGGGAGGAGGGGCGGGAGAGGGAGCTGGGATTGACATGTGAAACATTCATGTTTCTAATTTAAATAAAAACATATGTTGGGGGAAAAAAAGAAATTGGAGCCAAACAAGGATAGTGGGATGCTGACATTTTGATGAAGACAGGGAAATGCCTTCATAAAGATGGGGCAGATAGTGAAAGCAATTTCCCCTCAGTGAAGAAGTGCAAGCTTCCCTTCTCCAGAGAGCAATGTTCGAATTGATCTTATTTAATGCTAGCATAAAGAGGTGAATGCGTAGAAAGCACAGTGTGTCGAGTGAATGAAGATGAATTACTGGATGCTTTTTCACTGTGTGACTAAGGACAGCTCATACTTGCATTAGTAATAGTATTGGGGCCAAGTTATTTTCCTAGGATGCTTAATGTGTCTCTAAAATTATTGATTACTATTATAGGCATGATTTTGTTTTATGGCAAAAATTTTTAGAAATAAATGTAGCACTGACAGACGAAAAGAAAAAAAAAGGCCCCACGGAGTCTGTTTATGTTGACCAGCTACTCCTGGGCTTGGGGTCTATCTTGAAAGGTTGATATAGCCAGTAACACTCCTGATTGGAAAAAAAAAAAAAAAACGATATTCACTTTCCCAGCAAGTACCAATTGTGAATAACTTTTGGATTAGGGTGTAACTCTATGCTTACCCCCCTCTCAGGGCTGGGATTTTGTCTGGTTTGAACCTCTGCAGGTTTTCAGCATCCTATGAATTCCTGGTATGAGCTCTCTTGTGCTAAGATGCTGCTCCCTTGGCACCACCTCAGGGTCGTAGGGTCTTTGTGCCACCTCTTCGTTGAGGAGAGAGGTTTGATTCCATTAAGAGCTGATTTCCTACTTCTTTTTCAGAACCACAAGTTCAGCTATCTTGGAGTCACAGTAGGAGAGCTATTTGAGAAGACTTTCAAAAGAATTTTTTCAATCAAAGATGCAAGCAAATAACTCCAACCCTGTAACCACATTGTTTTGTTAACTTAGCCCTTTCTATTCTCTCCACTACCCATCCCTCCAAGCACAGTGCTCAGAGAGTCCACTGTCCACTCTGCCTTCTATGCCAACACTCTGACACGCATCTGCTTCTGCCTCAGTATTGCCCTTCCTGTTCAATTATCTTCCTAAATAAAACTTAACACTTGCAATTACATCACAGTAGTGAACTGTCAGGTGCTGAGGGAGCCCACTGAGGACATGACTCTGGAGGCAAGATCATACTGCTCCCCCATTTTAACCCAAATATGTTTGTCTCCAAATGTCCTCCAAAGTATCTTTTCTAAGGATGACCTGGCCCCTCTTACCCAGTGGCTGGACAGAGAAACCAGCAAAACAGGTCCAAAGTGGAAACAGTGTCCTTGGGAACAGGTAGAAGGTGAACCACTTCTAACAGATATTACACTTGTTTATCCTGTTTACTCTTCAACCTGGAAGCCTCACCAGATGCTAACTCTGCTCTGCCCTGGATTGCAATGGGAGCTCTGCCACCCCCTCCCCCCACCTCTACATGACGTCCCTGGTCAGCTCCCCCTGGATATTTCAAGCACACAATTAATGATGTTTTGTTGTTTTTACATTTACTCTTTTGCTTTGGCTTGCTACATACTTAATAAACTCACTCATTCAAAACTGAAAGTATGGCAATCATTGCTGATTCTCAGGACTGTGCAGAACATAATCTAGTGGGCCAACACTCTCTACAAGATGCTATTTCTCTTTGAAAGTAGTAACCACACCAACGGATGCAGTGACGATTCACCCTGCAGACACCTGGCCTCTGCTCAGACTGCTAGAATACGGAACAAATGTCTTCTATGTCTGAAACTGCGGTTTACAGGTGAGCATGTCAGGAGCTGAGCACTCCAGGTGCTGTCAGTGTTAGCATTCAGGCATTGACACTGGCCTGCTGTCGGGGACCTGGCAGGATATGTCATCAGCAACAGTCAATACGTGACATTGTAGCTAGATAAACATTTCTGTGTCCCTGGAAGTAGGTTTCTCCCCCGACACAAAAAGCCAGATGAAGCCGAATTTAAAGTCCAGGTCTGATGAGCAAAGCACTCTCAGGTGACTCTCGAGTCCCCAGAAGTGAGGCGGGGGAGGGAGGAGCAGACATGACAGGTCTATGGACTGGAGCTTAAAAACACTGTATTCCATGTCTTGAGCGGCTCTGGGGGAGGAGCCATTGCTTGGCAGGCTTTCTGAGGGGCAGAGTTTAAAGAGGGATGAGGGGGCTGAGATGGGACTTTCAAGGGAACACTCCATCCTTCTTGGGTTATATGTGTGCTGGTTAAAGTATGGCTGCTTCCTGCTGGCATAGGATGATGTGGGCATGGGAAGTCGGTAATGAGTGGGCTAATGCTCGGTGGGGGAGGAGAGAAGCATTCAGCTAACTGCCATCCTGAAGGCCTCAGGCATCTGTTTCTTGAGGAAGTGGAGAAGGCAAGTTGCTAGGAGAAGAAAATGGTTGCTGTCACCAGCCCTAGGAAGGGGACAAGCCATGAGAGAGTGGAGATGTGCCCGGGTTGTACTGACAAAGATGAATGAGCAACGCAGAAGAGCAGATAGGCCCTTCATCGGGACAGTTTGGAAAACCAGAGGGTGGAGGGTCCCAGTTGCTGCACAGACATCTATCCTGCATGGGTGCCCGCCTGAGCCTGGGGAGGTGGTAGGTACCGTATTGATGTCCCAGGAGCTTGGGGAATGGCGTGTCAAGTCAGGGGATGCTGTGATCCAGGAGTACCTGAGTCATCATGTCTGCTGTTCCTGGAGGTGGGGGTCTCTCCACCCATCCTGTAAAGGTGTCGGGAGGAGTTAAGAGATAACAGAGCTTTTTGTGAGTGGACACGTGGGGCCTCCAGACACGCCTGTCCCTGCACCAGCTGCCCCCCCTCCCCCGCCCGCAGGGTAGCCTCGGCACAGGTATGGCAGGAAGAGCGGACCTGTAAAATACAGGCTGGAAGGTGGGTGGGGTCAAAAAAGAAGCTCTAGAGACTGATATTAGTTTCCACCAGGCCAGATTTCTTGATACAGTAGCAGAACTCTTTCCCCAGGAACCTGGAGGACCTGTAAAACAGCTGGAACAGATTTATACCTTGGTATCACAGCAAAGCTATGCCTTTGGGTTAAAACATTTTTCCTAGGGCCGGATTTTAGCCTGATAAAACATACCTTTAAGTCTATTGCTGGTGGCAGTGTCAAGGGGGTAGCAGGTGACATTGAGGTTCAGGGTACCGGCTCACTAGGAGGCAACCCCCTTGTGGATAATTCTTCGGTAGGCAAGGCCCCCAAGACCACAGACCCTGAAACATTTTACTTCTGCTATGCCTTTGCATGCTTGCTGTTGCTGTCTCTTTCTGATATCTGGCATGGCTGAATTGGGTGTGGGGGAATTCCCCACTGGCTATAAGGTAATGTGTTTATTTCATGGAATAACCCCGTTCTGCTGTGCATTTTTACCTGTGAATTATTTTGAGGCTATTTTCCTCCTAAGCTCTACCACCCAATTGATAATAATAATGTTGGCTTACACAGAGCCTTGATGAATAAAAGTATATACAAGGATATGTGTGTATCTCACCTAAGTGGTGAGAAACTTTGAGATTTGTTAACAACAACAAAAGGCTTGGTAGTCAAACAACATGTACAGACATGAAACTTCAGTTTGCTACAATGTGCCATGTATGTTATTTGGATTCAACTCTTGTATTGCAGGTTATTAAAATCCCTGAAGATATTGATCTGCTTATAGCAGCATTTATAATAACTGGTTTGAACAGCAAAACTGTGTGTCCAATCAAGATGGTTGCTTGTGTGTTTCCAACTTTGTTAGACTTTTAATCACTTTGAAAGGCGAGTCTTAGCAAAATTAAGACTTAGTTTAAAAACTGCTTTGTGGCGGCTAGTTTTATGTCCACTTGACATGAGCCAGAGTTATTTGGAAAGACAGAGCATCAGCAGAGAGAGTGCCAGCACCAGCCTGGCCTGCCGGGCATGTTTTTGATTGATGAGCAATGTGGGAAGTCCTAGCTTGTTGTGGGTGGTACCACCCCTGGGCTGATGGCCCCAGGTGCTGGAAGAGAGCAGGCTGAGCAATCGAGTCATGGAGGCAAGCCGGTAAGCAGCATCCCTCTCTGACTCTACATCAATTCCAGCTCCCAGACTCCTGCCCTGACTTTTCTGAATGACAGACTCCAAGCTATAAACTGAAATAAAACTTTTCCTCCCAAGTCGATTTTGCTCAAGGTGTTTATCACAGCACTGGAAGCCCTAACCAAGGCATGTTTTGTTTTCGTGAGTTTTTGTTTGTTTGTTTGTCTAAACTCTCTCTAAATGTTATACATGATTTAGAATCATGAAACTGGTAAGGCTGTCTGTCCTTCTGGGAAGATAAGAGGTGCAGAAAGAAAGCCATTTTTAACCCTTACACTCCGAGGTCGGCCAGTGTCTCATGGACAGGGACCCTTACTAAGTCACCTGGCCTCTTGATCAGACAGGCCATGGAGTCTCTGGCACTTGGATTCTGATCCATGTACATTTCACAGGGAGGAGAAACAATGGAGCGAGACGTGCTTCCTATGCTTCCAGAGGAAGGTACATACATGGTCAGCAGGGCTCTGACCCATTCCTGCAGAGACAGGGCTGACAGAGGAAAGCTAAGGGAGTCAATGGGTCATTCCTAAATCCCCAAGAGGAACACATACAGAGTCTCAATAGACTTGACAAACAAAAAGATTTATCTTTGGCCACCTACATGGTCTTAGACACCCAAAAGGAAAGTATAATCAAAAGAACTGCCATTCAGGCCATTCAGACAGCCAAGCTTAACCAGTTTTAAAAGGAGACTGTTAAATCCCATAAAGTTACTAACTGGGTTCACTTGTTCAAGACTAAACCTTATTTTTCAGGAAGCATCTAAAGTTTAAAAAAAAACAAGGGAGACTAGAAATATAAACCAACTGGGGACATATATTTTGCCTTCAAAAGGGACCCTCAAATGTCAATCTCAAGAAAAAGCCAGATGTGATGGCACATACCTTTAATCCCAGAACTGGGAGCCAGGGAATAGAGGCAGGCAGATCTCTGTGAGCTCAAGGCCAGCCTGGTCTGGTCTATAGAGTGAGTTCCAGGACAGCCAGGGCTATTTAGAAAGACCTTGTTTCAAAACAAAACAAAACTTGGGTCCATCAGGCAAAGTTTTTCTTGAACATTCCCTGACTCTATTGATGGTTAAGCAGGTTTATTTCTTTCATAATCCATCAAATTATTCCTGAAACGTCATATCCTACACTATTGCTCTCTGTTCTTTTGCTTGGAAGCCTCACCTGAAGGAATCCTGCCCTGCCCTAGACTCTAAGAGGAACTCCAAATGACTGTCTCAATGGGGTTTCTGCAGTCTATGTCTGCTGACTGAGCATCCAGTTAGATGATGCTTTGCTGTCTATCTAGCCAATCTGTCTGTCTATCACTTGCTATTTATTCTTTTACTTTGGTTTGATATATACTTAATAAACTCACTCATTCAAATCCAGGGAAAGCAAAGCTGTCTTATTAAGTTCTCTTAGTGTATTAGTCAAAGTCTCTAGAGGAATAGAATAAATACACATATATATAGATATAGATATACATATATTATATGTATATACATATATATACATACATACATGAGGCAGACACAGGGGTCACACAAAGCATGATTTTTGTTACTGGGCAGCACAACAGAGGACCAGTCAGGGACAACAGTACAGATTTGGAAGCTGACTACATCCCCAAATGCTCACATTGACAAGTGTTTAAGTGCAAAAACCACAAACATCTGTGAGAGGTTACAGTTATATTTTCCCACCAATCAGGATTCAAAGATTAGGGACTTTCCTAGGAGCATTGCTCATTGGTACTTTTCTTGCTCTCATTGGCTCGTTCACCCAAGTGCCAGCTTGCCTACCAGTCATGCCTCAACGTGCCAACCAGGATGTCAGTTACCCAGGGAGGTCTTGGGAACTTAAACTTTGTTTCTGAATAAAATACCCTTCTGCTTTGCTATTTGATTATGCTTCTTTAATTCTTTGAACCACATGCCTGGAAACACCTGAGCCAGACAGAGTCTCCTAGCGATATCACTTTGTAGCCTACACTGGCTTTCTGCCTGATCCTCTCAGATGTTCACAAGTATAGTCAGCTAATGAACACTTCAGACATTCTAAGAGCTATTATACAAAGAAAGTTGGATAAAGGCCAAGTGTATACTCTATTATGCTTCAGATAGGTGTGGCTATGTGAAAGAGGGAAGTCAAAATAAAGCTTGTAACTATTCCATCTTCTTTTTACTCTACCACCTATACATCAACAAAGTCAGAGAGCATTGCCTGACCTCTCTGTTGTGGAGTACCCACCACAGAAGACCACTTGGACACATATTTAAACAAATATAAATCTTTATTAGCCAACCAGAGACTACACTAGGTGTTCCAGATCTCAGTGTAGCCTCAAGGTGAGCTTTTAAGCACAAAAAAAAAACATGTTCTGGGTTGACATACTTCAGTTAACAAGAACAGTTAGCAGAACTACAGAAGCCAAAAAAAGCAAGGTTAGAACATTTAGAGACTTTACCAGAACTATGGACTTTGATGGGTTAGTTCTCTGTTTTCATTTTGGCAGGTGGCATTGCCCACATGCTGAGTTTACAGCTTGAATGGTACTTCCATCATGGAGTCAGTTGTGCTAGTTCTCGGAGGCTTACTAAGGTCTGGAACCCCGTTACACCCTCCATAACTTCACAGGTGTCAGAAAAAGTAAGGTGCAGAGAATGGACGGTTAAGCTCTTCGATGTCCCCCAAGAATGGTGAGTCAGGAAACAGGAAGTGTGAGTGCCTGACAGAAGCTCTGGGTTCTGGAGCCGAGGGTACATGGTCTTCACCAACCTCATCCATCTGCCTCCTGTGTCTTGGTGTCAAAGTGAAGAGTTCCAGGAGTTCATGCTCATCATCCTCATCGCTGCATTCTGAGCCCTCACTGCTGACCACTGCACAGCAACACAAAACCCCTTAGGGCTCTCAGTGAATGACCCCACTGCACAGCAATATAAAACCCCTTAGAACCCTCAGTGAATGACACCACTGCACAGCAATACAAACCCCTTAGAGCCCTCAGTGAATGACCCCAAAGCTGACTCAACTGGAACCCCAGAACACAGGCACAGGAAGGATCCAGAAGCTTGGGTAGTGTTTAGGTAGCAATGCCTCTGTCTTAGCTGGTCCCTCCACAGTGTTCTACTCACTGTTGACTTTGAGGGACACTCCTCTGGCTTTGCTTGTCTCAAAGCCCTGCTTGCCACATCTCAATCTGTTTATGGTCCTTTCCCCCTTTCTGATGGCTTCTACCTCTGCCTTCTCTCACTCCATGAATCTCCAGTGCTTTCTGCTTCTGCCTATTTTGTCTCCCCCACTACCCACACACACCTGGCTTCCTTGTCTAACACATTTCCTTGTGGCTGTTCCCTCCCAGATCTCTTAAAACTGTACCATTGCCTATCTGCTTTCCCAGGATAAGAGTACCAGAGCCCACAACTCCCTGAATCTATCTGGGGCTCCCAGAGCCACTGAGCATGGCTCTGATCACACACTCAACCAGTTACCTCCACTATGACTTAGATGGGTCACCCATCCCCACAGGCATCTTAAGTTATCCTTACCAATGACTTCATCCTCTTGGTTCTGTATTGTCCCTGGCTTCTGTGGGTTTTCTTGTTTCAAAAAACAAGGCCATGTCCAGTTTTCATGTGTGTGTAGCTTTGTCCCTGAAAAAGAAGAGAATGCTATTGAAGCATTCTCATCCACTCCTTTGAAAAGGCTTCATGCAACCCTGTTCTCCCTCCCCTGACACTTGACTAAGGAGCAGAAGAACAGCACTAAACTTTTACTGCTTTGCCAGGCATAGTGACTCACACCTGTTATCGCAGAACTTGGGAGGTTGAGACAGGAGGGTCAATCATGCGGTCAAGACTAACATGGCTACGTGTAACAAGACCTGGTCTCAAAGAGAAAGAGGAGGAAGGAAGAGAAGGGAGGGAGAGAGGGAGGGAGGGAGGGAGGGAAGGAGGGAGGCAGGGAGGCAGGGAGGCAGGGAGGCAGGGACGGAGAGAGGAGAGAAGGGAGGGAGAGAGGGAGGGAGGGAGGGAAGGAGGGAGGCAGGGAGGCAGGGACGGAGAGAGGAGAGAAGGGAGGGAGAGAGGGAGGGAGAGGGAGGGAGGGAGGGAGGGAGGGAGGGAAAGAAGAGAGAAGGGAGGGAGGGAGGGAGGGAAAGAAGAGAGAAGGGAGGGAGGGGGAGGGAGGGAGGACGGAAAGAAGGAAGGAAGGAAGGAAGGAGGGAGGGAGGGAGGGAGGTAGGAAGGAAGGAAGGAAGGAGGAAGGAAACAAACTTCCCACTTTGTGTTCTATCTCACCCTACAGTACACCTTCCTTTCTTCAGTCCTCAAGTTCTTTCTCACTGCTCTGACACCATCTTTATCTGTTCTCTCTCTCCCTCTCCCTGTTACCATCATTTGCCAACTAATAACTATCTCAGCTAAAGTTTGTATTCCTGACATAATTAGCTTAATTTTAGCTCTGTTAAGACCTGAAGTTCTCCTGCCTGGTGTGGTGGTACATGCTTTTAACCTCAGCTCTCAGGAGGCAGATGCAGGTAGATAGAGATAGAGTTTTAAACCAGCCTGGTCTACAGAGTGAGTTCCAGGACAGCCAGGGCTACACAGAGAAACCCTGTCTTGAAAAGAACAAAGCTGGTGGTGGTGGCACACGCCTTTAATCCCACACTTTAAAGGCAGAGACAGGTGGATCTCTGTGAGTTCAAGCCTAACCTGGTCTATAGATCAAGTTCCAGGACAGCCAGGGTTGTTACAGAGAAACCCTAACTCAAAAAACCAAAACAAACAAACAAAAAAGATTTAAAGTTGTCAACTTACAACTGTCCCATTCTCCAATTCTGTATCCAAAGATTCAACCAACCATGGATCAGAAACACTCGGTAAAATACTTTGCATCTGTACTGAGTATGAGCACATTCACTTCTTGTCACTATCCCCTAAACAAAGGAACAAGGCAAGTATTCATAGTATATTTCTATTACACATCGTGGACAATCTAGAAGTGACTGAAAGTAAATAAGAGGATGTGTGTAGGTTACATTAAAGATTTGAGCATCTGTAGGTTTGAAAACCCAGGAAGAGAATCTGTTTCCCCATGGATACTGAGAGAGGGCCATCTGCATAAATGTAATTCTTACAACTGTTTTTGCAGTTTTCAACTTTTGTTAGTTTTGTATTACATCTGTGTGTGTGTGTGTGTGTGTGTATGTGTGTGTGTATGCACACATGAGTGCATGTGGAAGTCAGAGAGCAACCTTCAGGAGTCAGTTCTCAATTTTTACCATGTGAGTTCCAAGGATTGAACTTGGGTTGTCAGGCTTGGTGGCAAATGCCTTTTCCTCCTGCACCATCTTGCCGGACCTGAAGCCTTCCAGCAATATCACGGTACCAAAATGCATGTCCAATGTTGAAGGTACAGAAATAGCGCTATCACGTGACAGATCTTTCGATACATTCAGGTCAGGTCATGTTCACACAGTGGGAAAACTGATGGGGCCTGGATGCTGATGGAAAAAGACTCAAGAGGACTCCTGGGCTTCCTGCTTGAAGACCTGGACATCTATCCACCTTAGGAAAGAGGGATCTTTGGCAGAGAAGGAGGGGAAGATGGAGGCAGGAGGGTTTGTGAAGAAGCGATGCTCAGTTTGATGCACTACATTTGAGATCCCTGGCTGAGAAGGCGGGTCTGTGCTCACCCCGGGAGGCTATAGGAACATCCACCTCAGGTCAGAAGGGAGGCTGGCTACCCATCCTCACACCACAGGGGCATCCCAGCAGCTGGTTGCAGAGGTTGCCTTGGCAACTGAATAAGCTGTCTAAGCTGGAAGGTTGTGATGACATTCGCTCAAGCTGGACTGAAGCGGGGCATCCAGAGAAGCCGCAGAAGTTAATGGTTGTTATGGCAATGAGGGTCACCCCAGCAGCCACAGAGGCTGGAGGAGATGCAGCTGCCAGGATCACAACCCAGCCAGGTGCAGCAGGGTGGCCGTGATGATGTCTGGCCCTGAATCCTGCTCACAGGCCGGGCTATCATGGCTGTCTAGACTCACTGAAGGGTAGTGCTGGCTGCTGTCAGTCAAAGGTCTGGGTGTTATGGCTCCAGCTTCCCCACCCTAAGTAGTTTCAGCATCACACATAAAAACATCCTATATTTAAGAAACAGAGGTGATCAGGAAGCACACACACACACACTTTGGGGAAAGGCTAGGCCTCTTCCTGTTCTATCTCACCCACAGGGTCCCACCCTCCCTTCCTCCTCCTAGAGGTCTTCTGCAATGATCTTTCTACTTGCCAGTCTGAGGACCACACACATTTTCATGCTTCAGTAGTGACTAACTACCCAGGATAGACTACCCAGGCTTACCAATGTCTGCCAAGCTGGGAAAGCAAGAGCAAAGTTACCTCTGTAACTCACTACTTGATGATTTGTCTGTGTTTTCTATCCTCATCCTCTGTTGCTCTCATCCTCTACTTGGGTCTCCTTTGTCCCTTCCCTCCAGGCAGGATGACAGTAGCAAGCAGACAACAGCAAGTAAGAGGCTACAAGGGGCCAGATTTAAGGAGAAGACCCTGTCTGTAAAGTGATGCAAGAAAGAAGCTCTATAGTGTTAGATGATGGGCTTCTAGCTTCTCCCGGGCCTCAGAGAACTTGCCTCCCTCATATCTTAGGAAGCAGCTAGCTCCTCAGGTGTGTGACAGAGGCAAGGGGCGAGTGAGGGGAAAGCAAGTATCTCCTCCTTCCACATAACAACCTAACATGCAAGTCGTCTACAGTGTGAGATGTCGGCTGGTATGGACCCACTGGAGAAGAAAACCAATTCCTGCAAGTTGTCATCTGACCTCCACACGCGTGCTATACTACACATGTACCCACACACACATTATCCACACAGACAATAATAAAAATATCAAAGTAACTTTTAAACGTGTGAGTCAACCCAATCCTTTGCCTTTGCATTCATGTAGATGTAAGAAGGGGGTGGGGGTCTTGTCTGACCTTCCCTCCTTTTAGAGTTGGAGAGCATTAAGTTTACTCGGAACTGAAGAAACAGAAAATAAGAGGGGTCCCAGGCACCTTGGCTGGGGAAGTGTGACAATCCTGACCTTGGGTGTTTGAAGCTGCAGTGAGCTGCAGCTCAGGAGAAAATACTGCCCTCTGAGGACCCCAGCTCTTCTCCTCTCTTGCCACTCTTTCTCTCTTCCCAGCTTCCATCGGGATCCCATCTACAGGTGCTGCAGCTTCTCCCACAGAGAGGTGTTGATGTATTTTGGCTCCATCGACTTCTAGGGCCAACCCCATTTCTGTCTTTCCTTCCCCTCCAGAGGGACTTCCCAGGCCATTGATCACTGTCTCTGTTTCTCATTTCACTACTGTCCCCAAGCCTCTATTTCTATGATTGTCCTCACTCTATTACTTATGTCATTGTCTCCTTGCTGTGGACATTGTTCCGTTCTGCTGTGGGGAATAGCAAAGACACCACTGCTGCTCTTGGATATGTGGGAGACACCCACCACCCATCACCCATGCAGATACCAGACTGTCCCAGTCTCACCTGATTGGGCACATTCATAGTTGGTTCGATGAGACTCATACGGATGAAAAATCGAGTGGTCTGTGTTTGGGTACTTAGACCTCAAATCGCATGTAGACTCTGGAGATCTTCTTCTCTTTTCAGATTGGATGGACCCTGGACAGCAATGTGCTTTTATAAACACGACATTCTGACATCATGAATAAGAACCTGAAATTTGGGACTAGAAAGATGACCTGGGGTTAAGAGTGCTGACTGCTCTTTCAGAGGACCTGGGTTCAGTTCTGAGCACCCACACAGTAACTAACTCCAGTTACATAGGTTTCTGGCAAGCAAAATACATATACATGTAAACATGAATAAATAATAAACCTTCAGCTTTTTAGTTAAGTGCACTAATCAATTAAACAGACAGGTACAGAAACCCTCCTAGACAATCCAGAGGATAAAGACCCTGGAATTTAAGCCCTGAACTTGGAGAAATGACATATGCAAACACTGAGCACTCTGGACAGTCAGTAATACAAGCACATGGCCCAAATCACGTGACAGAATGGGATGCGACCACACAGGCACAGAACAGACCATCAGATGAGGTGGGATCTGAAGGTGTCCTGGTCAGACTTCCCAGAGAACAGCTGTCACCAGAGCCTATGGAGCAAAAATTAGATGTTTATTTCAGGAGTTGAAGTAGGGGCTCTCTTCTGTCTTCATGACACAAGGACTGAAGGGCCTCTTGAAGCATCAATCCAGAGCCCGTCCGGCCATGAGAAGTTCCCCCTGATTCTTGAGGTCACACTCGGGTCACGAGAGTAGGGTGCAAGGCTCACAGCTGGCTGAGTAGAGTCCTCCCTGGGCCACTCTAGCCCTGGTGGCGACTTGACTTCATATCGATGGCCATAGGATGCCCCAAGGCACACTCCAGCTGGCCTTTTCATGAGTGTTCAGAGACATTCTCGGCCACTTCAGCTCTTGCTACTCTTTGTCTCCAGAATCTTTCTCTCTGTATGTGTTCCCTGCTTTTGTTGCCTGTTTCTGCCTTTTCCAGTATTTGCCTGGGTAGCCACACAGGCTCTGGGTTCTAAATGCCTTGTCCACGAAAACTACATGTGTGATCTCTCCAGAGTTCAGTGTCCTTACCTACAAACTGTGCACCCAATCTTGGGTGGCAACTTGAATGGTGAAGCCACAGCAGTCAAAAACAGACACTCAACGCAAGTGAGCTGTCAGCAGTTGGCACCTTCTTTTTATGTCTTTTGTCCTTTCTATTCTGTCTCTCATTCCCATGTTCTTCTTCTTGTTTCTAACTCTCCAAGTAACCATGCACTGTTCTTGTATTTCTACTACGTCTTCTCGATGTCTCTACGTCTGTATTTCCCTATTCTTGAACAACAGCCTCAGATTCATATTTATTGATCACATTTGCTGTCACCAAATGTTTCTTCTTGATTGCTGCTGGTTGCAGAACCTCAATTCTGAGCCCCTAACCACTCTCCACCAAAGAACTCCTAGAATTCACGCTCAGACACCTAATCAGATGCCTAGTGACATCAGATACACTCGCTGTTCCTGAGAAGTGTCTCAGCCCCATCCTCATGATGTCAGAGACAAGCCATTTGTAACGTGACACAAAGTTGCACTGGGAAGAAGTGTCTCAGCCCCATCCTCATGATGTCAGAGTCATGTCATTTGTAACTTGACACAAAGTTGCACTGGGGCTGGAGCAGAGGCTCAGAGATTAAAATGGCCCAGGTTCAGTTCCCAGCACTCACATAGTGGCTCACAGCTGTCTGTAACTCCAGTTGCAGGGGATCTGACACCTTCTTCTGACCTCTGTAGGTACCAGGTGTGCACACCATGCACAGTCATGCAAGCAAAACCACTCATATACATGAAATAAAATAACTAAGTCTTTTGGGGGGGTTGCAGTTTCAAGACAGAGCTTCTTTGTATAGCCCTGGCTATCCTCTGTAGACCAGGCTGGCCTTGAACTCACAGATCTGCCTGCCTCTGCCTCCTGAGTGCTGGGATTAACTCTGTGCCACTACTGCCCAGCGCCTTTTTTTTAAAACAGCATTTATCTACCTTTTCTATTCTACAAGCTTCATAAGAATCCTATGAGAAAGTCCAACAGAGTGTCAAAACATAATTTCATCTGACACAAGTAGATGTATTAATGAAATACTTTCCTAAGGGCCTGTGGATTTCATTTTCTCCAGGAACACCTATGCTGACAGCCTGTGGCCAGTCCAGAGAAGATTTAGGTTTCAGTTCTCATAACTTGAGCTCCCCACTAAATCTGCATATGAATATTTCCTGGCTTCTGTTTCATCATATGTATGTATGCATGTGTGTGTGTACACACACATGCATACATACACACACACACCAACTTTTCTCTTGGCAGAATGAAGATTGATTAAAAGTTCTTTCTCAGAAAGCTGGGGAGTTCTGGCCAATATTATAAATCAATCCATTTTCTTCCACTAATTCCTGTCTCTCAGTTTTCCTAAAAGTCGTTAATTGACAAACAGTATTGTTCTAGTTCTTTCATTATCTTAATCTTGCTTTATTGTAAGTCACTATTCACTATCCATCAGTGGATCTTAACAATTTCTTTCTTTTTTTCTTTTGTGTGTATATGGAGGGGGATGACATGGGGGGCGCTAGGTGGGGGGCAGCTGTTAAAAGCACAGCAAATGCCAGGCCATCCGTCTGCATCCCAGCCCTGTTGCAATTCAGCCACAATGCCTTATCATCCATCCACACACTCCCACAATTGCCTGGGAAGAGAAGGTTTCCAGTTAGGAGCAGAAGCGTTTTGTTACCCTCTACATGACAGGACAATTACCAAATATGAAAGGGTCTTCCCACACAAGAGCATGCCAGGTTCACTAGCCAGCTGGAGAAGCCTGGCTTTCAGGATGCCAAACACGGGTTAATGTGGGGCAGGCTTTCCAGGGAGTGATGAGTACATGTCACTTACTGCATAGATTTTGTCAATAATGAAGGAGCGGTCCTTGAGGCTTTCTAGGAAAGGAAACAGCTTGGGGATTGCATGGGCTATCTCTATTTTATTTTCCTTGAAGTAATCAAAAAATATCTCATTAAGACCTTTCTTTTTCTGGATCACCACAAGCATGCTAAGGCAGGGAGGAGAGAACACGGTGAGAAAATAAACATAAGGATTCACAGCACATTTCCCAGCCTCCCTCACAAAAGAAATCCAGGCCCAAATGACTTCTGATGTACGGTTTCAAAAGTAAACTACCAAACTCATGTAAATTCTGCCAGGGAACAAAGAAAAAAAACACTTGCCAACTTGGCAACAAAAGGACAGAAAAGTTTGACACAAAAATTTTAAATGATGTACAAAAATGAAAGGTTACAAGTCAATATCTTTTGTGGAAACAGACTAAGAAATGCCAACAAAACAGTGGAGCCAACCCAGACATGTTCACAAGGAGGACTTTTCCCAGGAGTGCAAGAATTATTTACCATCTAACAGTCAAGGACTGTGAGACTGCTGAGTAGTTAAAAGCACTATCTACTTTCCAAAGGCTCCAGGTTCAATTCCCAGCACCCACATGGCAACTCACAACTGTCTCTACTCTAGCTCCAGGGGATTCAGCACCCTCACACAGACATATATACAGGCAAAACACCAATGCACATAAAATAAAAATTAAAAAATCATTTATAAAGGAAGGGAGGAAGGAAGAAAGAGTGTGTGTGTGTGTGTGTGTGTGTGTGTGTGTGTGTATCAAGGACTGTATCATCACACTGACAGAAATAATGGTGAAAAACATGTTAACTCCAAAAGGTCCAAAAAAGACAGTTGATAAAATGTGTTCACAATTTTAACTCTTAGAAAACTAAGATTAGAAAGTAAATTGATTAATTTAATGAAGCATGTAGGCATGTCTACAAAAAAAAAACCCTGTGGCAAGCACGACACTTGAAGACAAGCTATTAAATATTTTCCCACTCAAGCTGAGTACAAGATAAAGGTATCCACTGTTACCATTTCCATTTGACATGCATTGGAAAGCCAAGCCAATACAATGGGTGAGAAAAATAAATTTAAAAAATAAACGTTAAAAAGAAATAACTTGCCGGGTAGTGTTGAGGCACACCTATAATCACAGCATTCAGGAGGAAGAGGCAGGTAGCTCTCTGTGAGTCTGGAGTCTGTTCCAGGACACCCAGGGCTGCATAGAGAAACCCTGTCTCAAAAGTAAAAGAAGGAGGAAGATGAGAAGAGGAGAGAGAGAGAGAGAGAGAGAGAGAAGAAGAAGAAGAAGAAGAAGAAGAAGAAGAAGAAGAAGAAGAAGAAGAAGAAGAAGAAGAAGAAGAAGGAGAAGAAAAAGGAGAAGGAGAAGGAGAAGGAGGAGAAGGAGAAGAAGAAGAAGGAGGAGGAGGAGGAAGAGGAGGAGGAGGAAGGAAGGAAGGAAGCGAGAAATTTTCAAAAGAAATCTATATCTGCCATTGTTTGCTGGTGTTTATATACTTAGATAAGCTAAAAATAATTTGTAAGCAAACTATTAGACATAATTAGTAAGTTCAGCACAGTATCTGGATTCAATGTCAATATGCTAAAATCTATTGCATCTCTAAATACTAGCAAATAACAAATTGAAATAAAAATAGAAAAACAATTTCCAGCAGTAACAAAAAGTCATCACCTCGCATACAAATTGACTTTGGGTGCCCATCCCACAATGAGGGATGCTCTCAGTCTGGACTCTAGGGGGAGGGCCTAAGCCCTGCCCTGGATGAAATGACAGACTCTGGAGATCCACTATGGAGGGCCTCATCTCCCTGGGGATCCGAGTGGGGATTGGGAGGGGGATTCGGGGCCTAGCGGGGGAGGGGAGGGAGAAGGAGCTGGGATTAACATGTGAAGCAAGCTTGTTTCTAATTTAAATTTAAAAAATGAAAAAAGCCATCACCAATAAAGAAAAATCTATCAAAAGGTAAATGGTAACACTAAATGAAAATCCAAGCCAGGCAGGGTAGTACACATAGGTAATCCTTGCCCTGGGAGTCTGAGGCAAAGGAACCAGGAGCTCCTCTGCCAGCATGGGCTGCACGACATTACCCTCCTTTGTTTTGCTTTGTTTTCTTCTTAAGACTATTTAAAATTTATGAATGGATAGTGAAAACATAGTAGATGTACACAATTGAATTTTACTGAGCTGTAAGGAAAGATGGAACTATGGGATTTGCAGGGAAGTGGGTGGAAAAGGAAAATATATTAAGTGAGGTAACTCAGGCTTGGAAAGATAAACACTGCATGTACTCATTCAGATTGGATCCTTGTTTCTAATGTTTATACGTGTGCTTTTATGTGGGTGCTGTGGGATAACCCTTTTCTATGCTGTGAATATGCGTTGCTCTCATTGGCTGATAATAAAGCTGATTTAGCCTATAGCAAGGCAGAATAAGGCTAGGCAGGAAAGCCAAACTGAAAATACAGGGAGAAAGAGGAGCGGAGTCAGAGAGAGAGAGATTGGAGTCAGCTGCCAGAGGAACAAGCTGTGTTAGAGAACAGGTAAAGTCACAAAGTCACGTGACAAAGTGTAGATTAATAGAAACGGGTTAATTTAAGTTGTAAGAGCTAATTAGTAATAAGCCTGAGCTATAGGCCAAACATTCTGTAACTAATATAAGCTTTTACGTGTTTATTTGGGTCAGGACAAAAGAAACACTCCACCTCCATTTACATATGGCACTCCAATGTGCTGCATGAGTTATAGCGGCATTTCTTCCAAATCTTAGCTAAGGACATATTAAGTACAAAACTTTGGATTCTTCAAAAAAGGGCAGCTATTGGAGTAGTGTCTATAAATTTATCAATTATTTATGGTCTGGACATTTAGAATATATTTCTTATTTAATTGTTCTTGCATACAGTTTCATATTTGTTTAGGTTATTACCTTTTCCTCCTTCTGGACAATACTTAATAGCAACTATTATTGTATATGTTTTTATTATGTAAGGATTAGAAACTTTCCTTCTTAATTAGAAAAAAATGGGGAATATTAAAGGAATGCTAGCCTATCAAAAGGAGCATTTGGGTCCTGGGGTAGAGAGTGCGCATGACCCAAAGACAGGCAGAGTAGGGGCTGGGATGTGTGACATTTGGAATGAGGAAGCAGGAGCAGCTGTGGCAGGTAGCAGCTGGGAGCCCAGTTTGGATTCTTCGTTCTGTTTTGTGATAACTGTCCATGGATTTTGTTTGATAATAAATGGCAAAGTAACCCTCTGACGCCCTTCTTCATGTGGGAGTGACTGTGTATCCATGAAAGTGTGGAAACCAGGAGAGAGGAAAAAAGATTATGGTGTGCTGGGTGTCTCTGTGTATAGTGGAACATTGCGAATTAAATATGGAAGGGGAAAAGCATAAGTGGAGAGGTGGGGCAGGGAATTGGAGAGAGGCGAAGGGTAGAAAGAGTCAACTAAAACCACGTAGAGAAGAACAATAAGGGAACTCAATACTTGTTAAACTAATAAAAAATTCAACTAACATGAAAGTTTGAGCAGAGCACCCTGTCTGGGTGGATGAGGTACTCCCAGAAGCCATTGGTCTCGAGGCCAATGAGGTACCTTCCTATGACTTGTTAATCAGGGAGGCCTCTGATTAACAACGAAGGCAATTGCCAATCCTGTCATTTGGTAAGATCCTCCTCCTGAAAACACCAAGAGCTTGGGTCACAGGTCATGGAGAATCCACATTGGACCTGGGCAGAAGCTTCCTCCCTATTGTCTAACTTTCACAGCTTGTGAAGGAGCTATGCAGGTTGTCGAGGGAGAACTGTCATCAGCAGTTGGCACTGAACCCTGTGTGCAACAGTAATGACCAGCCAGGTTAGAGGAGCCCACCAGTTTGATAGTAGAAAGTCTGTTAAGAGACTTTCTATTGCTGTGATAGATGTCATGACCAAAAGCAAGTTAGGGCAGGAAAAGGTTTCTTTAGTTTCTCTGTCAGGTCACACTACATCACTGAGAAAAGTCAGAGCAAGAATTCCATCAGGACAGGAGGAACTCCAGCAAGACGGAAGCTTGAAACAAGAACCATGGAGGAATGCTGCTGATTGGCTTGCTCCCTCTGCCCACTGCTCAGTCAGCCTTCTAGTGCAACCCAGACTCACATGATTAGGGGTAGCACTGCGCACAGTGGGCTGGGCTCTTCTTCAGTATTTAGCAACCAAGAAAATGACCCCAAGACATGACCACACTCCAGTCAAATGGAGGCAGTCCCCCAGGTGAGGCAGGTAACTCTGAACTGAATTAAATTGACAGTGGAAGGTAACTAGCAGAAAGGGTAACTAAGCACTTTTAGATTGGACTTGATGCCTGTTCCACAGGAGGGAATGTACATCTAGTACTGTAGAATCAGCCAGAAGCCAATACTGGATATGGTAGTTTGAATGTAACTGGCCAAAGTCAATACTGGATATGGCAGTTTGAATGTAACTGGCTCATAGGGAGCGGCACTATTAGGAAGTGTAGCCTTGTTGGAGGAAGTGTGTCACTGTGGCGGTGGGCTATGCTCAGTGTAACACAGTTGCTTCCTGGCTGCCTGTGGATCAAGATGCAGAACTCTCAGTTCCTTCTCCAGCCCCATGCCTGCCTGCACGCTGCCATGTCCCGCCGTGATGACAATGGACTGACCGTCTGAACTGTACGCCACCCCAGTTAAATGTTTTCCTTTATAAGAGTTGTCATGGTCATGGTGTCTCTTCACAGTAATAGAAACCCTAAGACAGGGGGCGGGCCAGTGAGATGGACATGACAACCTGAGTTTGATCCCTGGAGCCTACATGGTGGAAGAAGAGAACTGATTCCTGTAAATTATCATCTGACCCACATTCACAACTCAGCATATGTGTACCTACCACCACCATTAATTAAGAAAATAAAAAAAAAAGCTTTTGCTTTGTTTTAAAACAGGGTTTCAGCCGGGCGGTGGTGGCGCACGCCTTTAATCCCAGCACTCGGGAGGCAGAGGCAGGCGGATCTCTGTGAGTTCGAGGCCGGGCTGGACCGATAGCCTCCGAAACAATACAGAGAAACCCTGTCTCATAAAACCAAAAATAAATAAATAAATAAATAAAACAGGGTTTCTCTGTGTATCCCTAGCTGTCCTGGAACTAGCTCTGTAGAGCAAGCTAGTCTAAAACTGAGAGATCCATCTGCCTCTGTCTCCTGAGTGCTGGGATTAAAACCATTCACCACCACCGCCTGGCTTGCTGCAAAATATTTCACTGCCTCAGCTATTCCTACAAGGTAATGGGTCACAAGACTAAACAGGCTAACTGCTGAGTTCCGCTTCTGTATAAACAATCGCTTGGCGGCTGAGGCCCCTGCTGCATGTCCTTTAGAAAATCAAGCCTTGCGTGCACCCAGACAGGATATGAGTTTATGGCTCCCAAAATTAGAACTTTATAGGTTTTGCCTTTATGATTCTTGGACTAATAATAACCAGGGACTTACTCTGGATCAGTACTGGCCACATTCTTAATTAAAGAAAAAAAAAGTAAGTCAGACTGGTGACTCTGAATGAACCAGGCCCACAACAGGTTCGCTGTCTGGGGTGAGTAAATGTGTGTGCTGTATCTCCCCAGGAAAGGTTCTGTCACACAGGAATTGCAATTAAGAGCTGCCGAGAGAGGTTGAGTCAATCCTCTCCAGGGACGAGTCACCTGATCCCAAGTGGTCAGTCTTAAACACATACACATAGGCACAACACTAAGCGGACTCAGCAGGCTGTGTGTGCATGCATACATGCTCACATAAATACATACATAAGAAGGTCTTTAGTAGACAGAGCAGGGTAAACATGGTTCTTGCAGACCTTGCCCTTCTCCTTACCCCCTTCTTACTAAACCATAGATTATACTCCTATAGCTAGCCACCAAGCTCTCTTCCCTCATTTGACCCCTTCCTCCTCCTGGGACTGACCACCAAGGTCCAGCTATCAAAAAAACCCTTTTGACTTCCCTAATTAACACACCCAATCAAAAAAAAAAGCAAAACAAAACAAAAAAAACACAACTCATCCTAACATAGGGTCTTCCCTTTTCCCTTTATAAACTGCCATTTGCCGGGATCTTGACTATCTCTCTATCAGAGGCAGTTCTCTGTCCTTTGGAGTAAACATCCCTTCCCCATCTCCCTTGCCCCTCCCCCCCTTTGCCTCTTATTCCTTGCTCTTTGTCCCTCTGGGGCAAATAAATCTCCTTTGTGCTGAGAACATGGTCTTGGTGTGTCCTGTGTCAATTCCGGTCGTTTGTAAGATAGATACATAGATAGATGATAGATACATAGATAGATAGATAGATAGATAGATAGATAGATAGATAGATAGATAGATAGACAGATAGATGAATGGATGGATGATATAGACATATGCAGAGATATGTCTGCAATAATAATAATGAAAGAAGAGGTCAATACTTTGCAAGGGGGTAAGAGAAACAGGAGAGAGGGAACAATGGAAATAATATAAATACAGTGCTTATGTATGAAATTCAATAACATTAAAAATTTACGTTTAGTCTTGTCTTAACATCCCTGCTGTGAATTAAATGTACCTATGTCTGCAAATGTATCTCTGAGTTTTCTCTTCCATCTCTTCAATCCATCTGTTAGTCCCTATGCCAGAATCCCACTGCCTAGATAACTGTAAGCTTGAAGTAAGTTTCAAAGATGGGGAGTATGAGTCATCCATCTTTATTCCTCTCCAAGATCGTTCTGGCTCTTCGGGGACCCCTCCGGTACTATATGACTCAGAGGGTCGTCGTTTCCATTGTTGTGGGGAAAGAAAAACCGATTAGAAGTTGGAGTGCATGGTGGGCAGGGCTGCTGGGATTTCTCTAGGTTGTGTTCAGTCTGTAATCGTTTGGGGTAGTGTCTGTCGACAAAGAGCCAAGCTGGAGAAGAGCCAAGCGGGGCCCAGCCAAGGTCTCGCAGACCATGGACAAAAATCAGAAAAGCCTGTCTTTCTATCCTGCGGGGTTACAGGGTCTACAAAGAAGCAGTGCCTCCAAAATAATTCTGACTGTTGGCAAAAGCAAGATTTCCGTGGCCCCTGCCCTCTTCCCTCGATTAGGCCACAACTCTGTGCCAGAGTGTGGTAGGAAGCCAGGGGCTGAACACACTTGGGACTTAAAGGTTTAGCAGAAAATGAAGCAAGGAACTAAACTTGGGCAAAGAGGAAGTGCCCTTAGCTCTTCCCCTAGAAGGAAGAACTTGCTGGAGAGTCTTCCTGAACCCCAAACTATAGCCACTGGTGCTAGTGGCACCTTCAGAGTCCCCCACCCCCACCCGCTGCCGCGGGAGGAGGAGCAGGGCGGGGCACTAACTGGAAATCAGCAGCCAGCCCTCTGGGAGTAGACTCCTAGCCTCCGGTACCCCTCCCTCCCTGATGGAGCTGCTTGCCTGTTACTAAAGACCTGGTTGGTAAACGGTTCCTGCCCTGACCCCCTTGCAGGGTACAGGACTTGACGGCCCCAAGTGTACCATTTCAGAACTCTTTTAAGCTGAGCAACGAGAGAATTCCCTTACAGCAGTGTTTCCCGGGACATTTCATCAGGGAAGAGAGACAAACTCATCCCAGAGAGGAAGCTCCAAGTCGGCTCCCCCTCGAGGAACTCTGTCTCAAGCCATCATCCCTCCTATCCTCCCGTTTGTTCGCTTTCCCCCAAAGCACCTCGCAGGCTCTTCCTACAGCCCCTCCCATCTCCTCCAATAGGTGCCGAGGCCTATTGTCCACCCGTCTGCTGTCTATTTCACAGACTCGGTTAAGGAGACCTCAGGGAGTCGAGGCCTCCCTTCATCCACCCCTTCCGTGCTCTCCCTCCACCCTTAGCCGCCCCAGCTCTTCCCCGTTTATCCACCTTAGGTCTGGGGATCCTCGGGAAATGTTGCAGCTTTCCTCTGGGCGGGAGTCAATTCCGGTCAATGGCAAGCACAGAGGACAGGACGTAGGGCGAAAGCTAGGACCTCGGGCTGGGGTGGGTTTTAGCAAGTAAGCCAGGGAAAACCTTAGTGAAATTTGCATCTAACCCGCGGCTTCTTTCCCGAAGAACTTGGGTGCCCCCTTCCCTCTCAAGGGTTTCTGCAAGTCTATCCTGCCCTCTGGTGGCAGTCCTTTGTTACTGCACAGCCCCCTTTGGAACCGTAAGCATTTTTAGCCTCTGACTTTCGGAACTTTGGTGATATTTGCTTTACATATGAGATATCTTGGAGACGTGACATGTAGTAGTTACTTTTTTGCTGCTGTGATAAAATACCATGAGCGAGGCAACTTATAGAAGAGCTATTTTGGGGTTTTATACAGTTCTATCATGGCAGAGAAACAGCAATCAGAGTCGGTCAGGATACAAAAACAACAGAGCTCATATCGCTAACTGCAAGCAGGAAACAGCAAGAGGGGACTGGAAATGGTGTGGCTTTGAAGCTTCAAAACCTACCTTCAGGGATGTAGTTCTAATCCTCCCCAAATGGAACCTCCAAACTGGAGAGCGCACACAAACGTCTGAACCCATGCAGTGAGAGGGTTTTTTTTTTTTTCAGATCACCACACCCAGAAATGTCAGACTTCCTGGAGATGCATCGAATCTCCTAGTAAATGATCACACAATTGGTCACCTGCCTATCCAGAGAATAATAAAATAAAGTTATAATGCAGCAAGACAAAAGATAAAAAGTCTTTTGTAAGCCTAACCTGCCCTCTCTTGACCCCTTCCTTCCGTGTTGCAGAAACAAAAAAAAAAGTGGCACAAAAGAGAAGACACCAGGCAAGAAGGAAAGACAGTCAGTCGGCATCCCCTGTGGTCCATGAGGTTATTAAAAGGGGTCCTTTCATCACTGAGTGAATCTGGGGAAAGTAGGATGTTGCCAGGATTTTAACCAGGTCTGGCTGATGTTGTGATGATCGGGTCTGCAGGTGGTACCCCTGCATGGAAGTGTTGTGGTTTGTTAATACCTACAACTCCGCTGTGGTGGGGTTTTATACGATCAGACAGAATGCTAAACCCTGAAGCAACCCAAACTGTGTGCTGGAGTTTTCAAATAACCAGAGGTATGCCTCAACCCATGCGGAGCAGGAAGTTCTTCTGTGAGCACCTGAGCTCCTTGGCTCCTCTGTAAAAATAATTCTGATCTCTGACCTGAAAATGCCCTTTCATTGTCTCATCCCCTTTCCCCTATTACTTCCTCACTTTAAAATGACTTATTTATAGGGCTTGGTAAAATTGCTCAGTGGCTAAGAGCAAGTGTTGTTCTTGTGGGAGACTCGGGTTTGGTTCCCAGCACCCACATGATGGCTCACAAGCATTCTATAACTCCAGTCCTGGGGGGGAATCTGATGCCCTCTTCTGGCTTCCGTGGGCACTGCACACTCATGGTGCATATAGATATAAGCAGGCAAAACACACATACACATAAAATAAAGTAAATAAATCTTATTGAAGTTATTTTTGTGTATGTGTTAGATGAGTACAGGTGTGCATGAGCCATGACACCCTGGTGTATGAAGACCATAGGACAACTTTCAGGGGTCATTTCTTACCTTCCATGTTATTAAAACAGGCTCTCTCATTTCTGCCCCACCAAGTGCTTGAGGCTAGCTGGCGCTTGAGCTTCTGCAAGCTAGTCAGCCCTCAAACTTCTGGTTGATTCCCCTGTCTCTGTTTCACATCTCTCATAGGAATGCTGGGATTACAAATGCGGGCCACTGAATAAGCTTTGTGTGTGGGTTCTGGAAATCAAATTCTGGTCAGGAGGCAAATGCTTGTATCTACTGTGCCATGTCCCTGGCTGCTTCCCAAAATTTTGCAGTCAGATTCATATACTGTTATCTGTTTCTTGAGGAGATCAAAACCAAGACACCAGGGAATGGGAGAGGTGGCTTAGCAGGAAAGAGCATTTGTGGCTCTTGCAAAGGACCTGGGTTCAGTTCCCAGTACCCACAGGGTGGCGCAGTAACTCCAGTTCCAAAGAATCCAACCCTCCTTTTAGCCTCCAAGAGCAGGAAACACACAAATGTGCACACAGGACATGGGACACATACATACAGGCAAACACTAATGCATTTAAAAGAAAAATGAATAAATCTCGTAAGAAATTCCAAGACACCAGGAAAAGACAGGATGATTGCAAAGGTTTGAATCAGAGTCAGTTGAGCTAAGTCAGGGAGATGTTCCTGCCTGCCCAGTCACTAAGCCAATCACAGGGTTCTGGTTTTACTCATAAGTGAGTTTCCTGACTGATACCTGGGGATGGGAGGCAGCAGGCGTTTTACCACATCTTGAAACAGAAGACAGATTTTCATCACATATCTCTTGTGACTTCCTGCCTCTGAAATGCTCCATTTCCTCCCATGACGCCCCGGGAACCAGCAAGTCGTACTTGGGGGAGAACTCACACAATGCAATGGTCATAAAGTTGGGGTTGGTGGCTGACCTAATTTCCAACAGCTCAGCCACTTTATTTGTTTTAATTAAAGTGTAGCTCACTGGGCTGGTGAGATGGCTCAGTGGGTAAAGGTGCTTGCTACACAAGCATGGAGGACTGAGTTCGATTCCCAGGACTCACATAAAGGTGGAAGGAGACAACCATCTCCACAAGGTTGTCCTCCAACAACCATACAAGAGTCCCCACATCAAAACCAGACTTGCATAGTAATAAATAATAAATATTTTTGTTTGTTTGTTTTTCGAGACAGGGTTTCTCTGTGGCTTTGGAGGCTGTCCTGGAACTAGCTCTTGTAGACCAGGCTGGCCTCGAACTCACAGAGATCCGCCTGCCTCTGCCTCCCAAGTGCTGGGATTAAAGGTATGCGCCACCAACGCCCGGCAAGTCCCCACTTCTTGAGGTTAAGTTTTCCAATAATCTGACATATTGAGAAACACTAGCCTGTCTTTAGAATAGCCTCATTTCTGCCAGGTCAAATACAGTAGTGGAGATGGTGATGATGAAAATAGCAATATCTGTGTTCAGAGGTAAAAATCTGAGAAACATGTGCCAAACTACTAATAATAGTTAAGTGGTGGGGGGTAGTTATGCTGCACTTCCATCTCCCAAGAATTTATTTCTGTAATATATCATAGTTTTTTAGCATCTAAGATATGAAATAATGGTCTTTTTAAGGAAGGTTTTTGAAAGTTGGGGACGGTGCAACAGATGTTGTGTGACTGCCATGCAGACAGATGTCTTGCATTTATAAGGTTGTTTAAAAATTCAGACTCATCGCCTTGTTCACTGACCCAGAGCTCAGCAGACTGAATGTTTGACATGGGAAAATTCTCCAGGACAAAGGACTTCATTCATGCAGAACTGACAGCCATGAGCTGTCTCATAACCAGCAAAGGCTTGCCTTCCTGACTGTTCTGGGGGTATGAGCATCAAGGAGCACCAGTAAGGGATCAGGACAAGATCCTCTTCCCTTCTAGGTTATGCCTGTGCCTGTGCCTGTGGCCTTGGCTTTGTCGGGTAATGGCAGAGGTGGCTGAGATGGAGGGCACTAGAGAAATTTCTAGAAGGAAGCCTGTGTAAGTCAGAGACCTCAAGCCTGGGACAAAGTAAACAGAGGAATGCAAAGGGACAAGTGATCTTGGAGAGTGACCAGGAACTCGGTCTTGGAGATTAGCATAGAACCAACCCACCTTCTAGACAGGTGTGGTAGTGAGTGCACTCAGAGAGTAGAAGAAAGAATTTGTGGCTAGCCTGGTCTACATAGCAAGATCCTGCCTCAAAAATAAAAGGAAGAGAAGGAAGGTCCTTTGCAAGAACAGTATGTTCTCTTAGCTTCTGGACCTGATGTTAGTACCTGAAATCAAACTCAGATCCTCTGTTAGACCAGTGTGGATTTTGTCTGTTTGGCTGGTTGATTGTTTTGTTTGTTTCTTGTTTTGTTAGAAACAGGGTTCATTATGTAGCTCTGGCTGTTCTGGAACTCACTATGTATACCAAACTGGCCTCGAACTCACAGAGATCCACCTGCCTCTGCTTCCTGAATGCTGGGATTAAAGATGTGCATCATCATCTTCCACTGTTGTATGCACTTTTAACTTCTGAGCCATCACTGGAGCCCTGTGTTGGTTTTAAATGTCAGTTCACCCCAGTGTAGAGTCATCTAAGAAGAGAGCCTAAGTAAGGAATTACCAAGATCACATTGGCCTATGGGCATGTCTGTTGGGGATCGTCTTGATTGTTAACAGATGTAGAAAGCCCCAGCTCATTGTGGGCGGTACTATTCCCTAAGCAGGAGGTCCTAAACTATGTACTATAGAAGACAGCTAGATAAACAGCAAGAAGGCAAGCAGGGAGGCATGCATCCATTTTCCTTTTGTTCTTGACTGTGGATATCATGGTTTAAGTTCCTGCCCTGATGCCTCCACAATAATAGATAGTAACCTAGAACTGTGAGTCAAATAAATTCTTTCTTCCCTAACTTGCTTTTATGTTTGATAGCTTGTTTATTTGAGTCAGGGTTTCACTACCTATCCCTAGTGGGCCTAGAACTCTCTATGTAGACCAGGCTGGCCTCAAACTCACAGTTCCTCCTGCCTCTGCTTCCTAAGGATCAGGATTAAAACCTTGTGCCACATACAAATGGACTTTGGGTGCCCATCCCACAATGAGAGATGCACTCTCACTCTGGACTCTTGAGGGAGGGTCTAAGCCCTGCCCTGGATGAAATGACAGAGTATGGACACCCCCATGGAGGGCCTCACCCTCCCTGGGGAAAGGAGGAGGTATTGGGGACATGGGAGGGTGTGGGAGGAGGGGAGAGAAAGGGAGAGGGACCTGGAATTGATATGTGAAGCAACCTTGTTTCTAATTTTAAATTTAAATTTAAAAATAAAAATAAAAAAAACTTTGTACCATTCTGCCCAGCCTAGTTTTTTGACTTTTTGTTGTTGCTGGTGTTGTTTGTTAAGTTGTTTTAGGTCGGAATATTTTGTCACAGCAACAGAAGTGAAACTATAACAGGTTACACCCTATAGGTAGAAGTCATGGGACTTTTTAGGGTGTATGTCCTTTCATGGCTGGCTTGCTGCAAAAGGCTCAACAGGTGAGTACCTATAGAAGTGGCTCTGAGGCTCGGATTACGTTAGATGAAAGGCATGTGTGAACCTTCCTTACTGCTGCGGTGTAACTCCCTTCCTCAGATAGCGCATTGGCTGGAGGAAAATGACTCATAAAAGAGACTGAAGGTCAATGTGTCACCTAGACAGACTTTGGTGCAGCCCATCACCTATTCTTCCCGGCCTTATCTGCTTAGCAAGACAACCTTTGTTCACTGTGCAATTCCCCCCCCCCCCCCCCCCGTGATTCTCCCACAGCCTATTGCCACCTCCTCCAAAGCCTTAAATCCCTATTTCCTTCTGCAGAGCAGAATACTATGTGAATGTCAACCCTCTCTCCCTTTAGTCTTCTGTTTTATATGACTGGTATGCACATGAATGAAATTGAAGTCTTTTTTTCTCTTGTTCAGTTTGTCTATTGTCGACTTATTCCAGAGTCCCAAACTATCAGATGTTCAAAGAGTAGGAAAGCTTAAAATCCCCCCCTACATGATACAATCTCCTTTTTATGACTGAATAGTATTCCACGGATATGCCACATTTTACTTAGCCATTCAGCTTGCTGATGGACACAGATTGCACCCAAGCTTTACCTATTGTGAGGAATATTGCTGGAAGCATGAGAATGTAAACATCTCTTCGAACCTCTGCAGGCAATTTTGAGTGTATATGCCCTGAAGCCATACTGAGCTTTCCTGGAACAGGCCAGATCACCTCTGAAACCTGTAATGTGTCACAGTGATCCCAAGCTTGCAAACGGTTGTCTGCTTGTCCTAGTACATTCCCAGCTCATCTGATTCACAGCCTGCAGGGCAGCAGGCATTGCTGCATGTATAGACAGGAAAGCAAGGACCGCTATCATTGTGTCCAGATAGCTTCTACCCCTTAAGATCTCTCTGTCTCGCTGTCTCTGCCTCTGTCTGTTTCTGTTTATCTCTCTCTCTCTCTCTCTCTCTCTCTCTCTCTCTCTCTCTCTCTCTCTCTCTCTCACACACACACACACACACACGCACGCACGCACGCACGCATGCACGCACTCACACGCGCACTGGAGGGAGTATTTAAGTGACCCACATCATCCATTTCTTACTGCAGTCTCAGGTAAGCCTTCTACTTGATGGTGTGTGTTTCAGGGTTTGCTTTTGTGTTGGAGCCTCTCTTTGTGAAAGGAGACAAGATGTTTTTCTGTCCGTGCATTCAAAACACAAGCGTATCCACCAGCTTCCTCCTTCCAGGCAGTTGGGTGGGCCCAGCACTGGTTTCTAAGAATAACCTTTAATCTCATTAAATTCCATCAGAAAAATTATTTATGCTTTTTGCCAGGAATGCTGATCTCCATCCCCACCCCTGGAGAGTTTAATAATTGTATTAGACACAAAATGTTTTTTCTCAGATCAGTTTGGGCACGATTTTTCTTTTAGAGATTATTGACATATATCAGAGTTACCCACAGTACTTACTGAAAGGAACCAGTGTGTCACAGAGGGTCGGTAGATAAATCCCCTGGGAAATTGGGGACCCCGTAGGGCCCCTGAGGACAAAGAACTTGAAAGAAATACAAATTAGGAAAGAAGGAACCTTGACCCCCAATTCATGTGCAGCTGACCTTTAGTGGGTATTTCAAAAGAGCAACAGTTTTGAATGTTCTCAACACCAACGTTAGAGAGCTGAGGTAATGAATGTGCTGATTACTCACATGTAAAAATGCACGTTGAATGTGAGTGTTGAAATATTCCAACAGTTCCTGCACTGTTTCCATTAATAATCATAATTTGCAAGGCTGAAAAGAGTTTGCCAAGACAGGCCCCTTTCCACCCCAATGGCTCGGCAAAGTAAATGTCCATGCCCGAGGCTAGCCTCCCATACGGTAGCTCTGCCCTCCCCTACTCGCTCCTAGACTGCTCCAACTCTAAAAACCATTCCTCCCCATCTTAATACCAGATGATCCTTGAACCATCTCCCCTTCTTCGTTTGCATATTAAAAGGCTTATCAGCGACTGTCCAGGCTTGTCCCACCTTGAGGGAGGAAGTAGGAGTTTTGTGGCCTTCTGGTCTCTCTACCACATCCTCCCCTAGGACTCTGTTTCCTCAAAGTCAGGTGTAGGGATTTGGAATGGTAAGGACTCTTTGATGGGAATGGGAATGAAACTACCGGGCCCAGAAGTTGTATACACACACACACACACACACACACACACACACACACACACACACACACACACACAAATAATTAACAATAATAATGATGATGATGATAATAATAAAGTCAGAACCTCACTATGAAACCCTGAGTGACCTAGAACTCATATCTAGATCAGGTTTGCCTCAAATTCACAGAGATCTGCCTGTTTCTGTCTCCTAAGTGCTGAGATTAAAGGTGTAACCCCTGGTTACAATGGACATATTCATTTAAAGTGTGAAAACCTAGGAGGAAGATGGTGGCGTGAACATCACAAATAAAATTCAGGAACTGGGAATGTGGTTTAGTTGGTAAGCCCTGGTTCAACCCTCAGCACCACCTGAACTGCATTTGGTCACACACACACACACACACACACACACACACACACACACACACACACACACACACACACACACACACACGTCATTCTCACTCTTGAGAAATGGAGACAGGAAGATCAGAGATTCAGAGTCATCTTTGGCTATAGAGTGGGTCTGAGACCAGCCAGGTTACATGAAGAGGTCAGAGTTTCCAGGACACTTCCTAAGCTGTCTAAGAGAAAGAGAAGATGTAGGAGGCATCTTGTCAGCCAGGGAGGGGAGTCTGTTTGCCT
Organism: Mesocricetus auratus; assembly: GCF_017639785.1. Taxonomy (NCBI): domain Eukaryota; kingdom Metazoa; phylum Chordata; class Mammalia; order Rodentia; family Cricetidae; genus Mesocricetus; species Mesocricetus auratus. The sequence goes on along the minus strand of NW_024429194.1, from coordinate 24,301,654 downwards.
CCCTGCAGAGCTAGCCTCTTCTGAAAGGTAACCGAAAGCCATCGTGGAAGCTGCGGTGTCCCTGTAGAGAAAGGCTTGGAAGGAAGCCAGCTGTGGAACAGGCAAGGCAGTAATCAGTGGGAGGGGCTAAAGACGATGCAGGCCAGGAAAGGAAGTCCTGAAGAGTCCAAAGGGACCGGCTATCAAGTGGATCTGTGTGGGCAGGAAGTCATGAAGGGTGAGATATGATTAGCAACTGCCCAGGTGATCACCATCTCTGGAGATGAGTAGCAGGCTCTGACTCGCAGGTGGCCATTTGAATCTCACCCTTGCCTTCCCTGGGTTGTTACTGGGACACCGTTTCCACATTTGGGTTTGGAGCACTCTCTGTAGTGCCTCAGGGAGTCCCAAAGCAGCTGAAAGGACACCAGGACCTAAATCCAGGACAGTGAAGATCTGAGGTCCCTTCCTCAGCAGAGTGCCTCCCTGTGTCCCAAGTAGCCTGCCACTCCTCTAGACCTTCAGGTTGGCACTGGAGTCTATAGTTCTTCCTATAGAAATGTCCAGATAAAAGAGCAGGCACATAGCTTAGTCCTCTAGAGAGGGGAAGCCACTGAAGGCAGGAGCACAAGGAGTAGGGGTAGCGGCTACCACCCCTACATCAGGTGGTCCTGGAGCTGGAGACAGGCAAGGAAATGGAGCCCACCAGGGTCCAGCCCTGCAAACGGTCAGTGCGGCTCCAGATGAAGTTAGGCTTCTGCAGTAATAACACAGCTGCTGTTGACTGTGGCTTGCCCTGGCCAGGCCTGCTGCCAGCATTTTTGAGCATCTCATTTTATGCTCACAAAAGAGGCCAAGCGCATCCCCCTAATTACTATTAGCTGTGGCCTTTTTGTACTATGGCTCTACCAATTGTTCCATGGCCGCCTGCGACCTCTCCAGCCTCAGGCTGTGGCCCACTAAGCACTCGAGGCCTAGTTTCAGGACTAATCCGTGGCCCCTTACCCAGATACCACCATTCTGAGCTTCTCTGAAGTATGTGGGTCTTTCTTCTGAGGTTATAAGATGGCCACACGACCCACAAAAGATCCTTTCCTGGACCAACTCCCTCCTCCAGCCACCAGCTTCCTTCTGGGTGTCCCGTGCCCATCACAGGCTGCAGGGCCCCTCCATCAGCAATGTCCTCTTCAGACTCAACCAAAAGGAAGTGCCCTATCCTGTTCCTACCCTGTGCCCTGTGTCTTCCCATCTCTGCCACTGCTCCACATGCCAGTGAGGAGTACAGAGGGCTCCTGCCCAGACCCTCTGCCCCCCACCATTTCCTGCTGTGTTTTTCCGCAGCGCCCTCTGCTGTCCCTTGCCTGGGGAGGGCAGGTCAGACCCTAGCATCCTGCCACCCCAGCTCTGAGCCATCTGAGCTGCTCCTGAGTCTCAAGGGCCACATTGCCTCCTTCTCAAGGAGGAGACAGAAACAGCTTCTAGAACGCACGCATCAGCTTCCTGGGACTGCAGAATCACCCAGAAAATGAGAAGCGGGACATTGAGTGTTCTGCTAAGTGAAGCTGGGTACTCAAGCAGTGTTTTGGCTACAGGAGGCTAGGGAAATAGGGATCCAACAGTGAAGGCAGTTTCGCTAATGCCTCTTTTAAAAGATCTAAGAAACTGGTTCCAAAGTGGAACTTGTGGTCAGGAGGTAAGAACCCCAACAGGACAGAGAGAGATGGCCCCTACACTGGCTATCCTCCTTCGGCCAGTGCCAAGCCTACCCCTCTTGCCACAGTAAATGTGCAGTCGCATCCTTTGCAGGGCTATTTGTGGGTATTGGCAGCCTTTTCCATCCTGGCCAAGCAGGCACAGCCTGGTGCCACCCCACCATGCCTCCAGGTCTCCCATCAAAATTGGATCCCAGAGATAACTGTCCCAATGCCATGTCAGTCTTACTATCCTCCAGTATGCTGCCCAGTGACCAGAGGCAGGAGGCCGTCCCCTAACAGACACAGGCCATGCTTCTGGACCCCATCCCTGTTTCCATTCTAGCCCTACCTCAGCCAACATGTTCAGTTCTAGATACCTAATGCCCCTCTGGCCTGAGAAAGAAGAGGGCTCTCTCTCTCTCTCTCTCTCTCTCTCTCTCTCTCTCTCTCTCTCTCTCTCTCTCTCTCTCTGTCTCTCTCTGTCTCTGTCTCTCTCTCTCACTCACACACACACACACACACACACACACACACGGGTGACTTCAGTAAAGGAGGAACAGGCCTCCAGATAGATTACAGAAACAGAGCTTGCATGTGTATGGCCCCTGCAGTTCTGGGGGGTTGGGGGTGAGGGTAGGGAGGGCACAAGAATTAAGAGTGGGAGATGGACAGCCAATTGACTATCATTGCCCCTGCAATTCCAGCCCCAAAGAAATGCTCTTTGCTTGTTCCGTGTACACCGGCCAGGGCATTTTACAGCCCGCTGCTGAGGGAGGCAGAGGACTGGAGCCCCTGGCCATCTCCTCTCCGCATCCCTGTGAAACTAGCTGATGGTGACAGACCTTGAAGAGCACAAATCCAAACTTGAGTTCTGAGGCTGAGGTCCTGGGTGGGGGAGGCGGAGCAGGCCGGGTTACAGACCACGTGGGCGGTTTAGATCTTTGTCACACTGGCTGGCAGTTTCTGTCCTCTTACGCCCAAGCTTCCTTCTTCATTCCCTGCCTGGCACAGGCCTGTGGGGACTGTGCAGCCAGCTGTAACCTATGACAGCACCGGACAGGGTGTGAGCAGTGTTGGGTCGTGGCTGAGGTGGTGGCACAGGCAGAGCCGCCACCTCACCTCACTCTAAGTTTCAGTCTCCTCGTTTGTAAGTGGTGACATGACTGACTAACCCCCGTGGGTGCTGCAGGATCGTATGAAGAGTCCAGGGCGCACTAAGGCACGCACGGACCAGGGCCTCAGGAAGTACTCCAGGGCACGACCTGACTGGGCATGGCAGCTGAAGAACACAGGAATCCTCACACACTGCTCTAGCCACTCCGCCTCCCCAGCAGGTCTGCAAGTCTGAGCCTGAGAACTACAGCTCTGAGGCACTCACATACCCTTCCCACCCAAAGCTGCCTTTCTCCGCCCTCTCCCCCTCCCCCTTCCCCTCCCCTCCGGTCATTGGCCTCCGTGTCTGAAATTAGAGACTGGTGCTCTGGGTTAACACCAGGCCTGACATCAGACCACAGGCCCTACACAGACACAGGCACGCTATGGCCCTTGGGGGTGCAGAAGGGTCTAGCCTTGGCCTACTGAGGGGCAGGGTGGGAAGAGACAGGTATGGGGCAGGTCTGACCTTCCCCAGGATGCAGATAAAGAAGGGACAGTCTGGCAGCACCCATCCCCAGCCTCGCTCGCCCTCTGAGCGAGTGCTTGCCTTCCCCGGGCCCCTCATCACCACTTTCCAGAGCTCTACTTCTGCATCTGAGAAATGAGCACATATCTCTGAGGGTTGTGGTTAAGACCAGATGCAACAAACTAGGCAAAGCCCTTTCAAGGGAGCTAGACACAGACACAGCTACCGGAGCAGCATTGACTCAGTGCTACAGGCCAGACTTATCTACAGAAATGCCTTCACCCCTGCTCGTGGAGGCTGCACATCTGAGAACAAGCACTCAGACGTGCCAGGGTGTTTCTCCCCAGGCCTCTGGTAGGCTTGCAGATGGCTGCCTTCTCCCTGCATCTTCATGTGGTCTTCCCTCGGTGTGCATCTGTACCCTAAACTCCTCTTCTTGTGCAGATAGCAGGCCTGAGTGGGTTCTCTGAGTCCCCTTCAAGATAGGCCATGTACAGCCATGCTGTAGACACTGGCAGCAGGGCATTCAACACATGAGGGCTTTTTGTTTTAAGATTTATCTTTTATTTTCATCTGTGAGTGTGTGTGTGTGTGTGTATGAGAGAGAGAGAGAGAGAGAGAGAGAGAGAGAGAGAGAGAGAGAGAGAGAGAGAGAGAGAGAGAGAGAGAGAGAGAGAGAGAGATTGTGTCCCTGTATATGTTTATATGCATCACATGCATATAGGAGAGAGGGCATCAGATCTCCTATAACCAGAGTTACAGAGTCAGTTGTAAACTGCCTGATATAGGTTTTGGGAACCAAACCTGGATCCTCCCAGATTAGTAAGTGCTCTTAATTGATTAAGTTATCTCTCTAGGGCTGGGCGGTGGTGGCACACACCTTTAATCCCAGCACTCGGGAGGCAGAGGCAGGTGGATCTCTGTGAGTTAGAGGCCAGCCTGGTCTACAGAGCGAGGTCCAGGACAGCCTCCAAAGCAATACAGAGAAACCCTGTCTTGAAAAACCAAAAAAAAAAAGTTATCTCTCTAGACCTTGACTGGGATTTTTAAAAATCTTCCTATTTATTCTTTGACAATTTCATACACACCTATAATGTATTTTGATCATCTTCACCCTCCCATCTCTCTTATCAGCTCCTACTCCCCTTTGAATCACTCCTTTCCTTCTGCTTCCCTGTTTGCTTGTCCAACCTCTCCTGCCTCCACAATCCCACCCTGGTGTGTGTTATCATTCGCCTAAATCATCCCCAGGGCCCTCTAAGTGGTCTCCCTCCGGTGCACTCAGCCCGCTTACCTCGGAACAGCAGTAGAGGAGCAGGAATATCCTCTGGTGTTTCCTGGTCTTTATGATGGCCCGGTGAGTCACGCATTGTGAGCATCCAACCATGGAACATGTCTAGCCATTTGGGATCATAGTGAATATTTTCCTCCTGCAGGACTTTGTACTTACCACACCTTCTGCCCAAGAAATAGTACTGGAATGACTCTCACCCTCCAGACCTTGCCTGGCAGTGATCAGAGGCTTTCTTGCCTACCTGTGGTAATAAAAATGGCTCCCTGTCCTGCCCCTGCCTCTCCCCTGACCACTCTCTTGCCCACTGTCCTTTCTCCGTAACATGTGTCACCGTTAGACTCCAGAAGTATGCAGGGTGTGTGAGAAGGACCAGGTCTGTTTTGTTCTCTGCTACGCATTCAACATTCATTCCATTCACATGTGCTATGTGAGCCATTGAATGAAGGAACAGAGGAGCCAGGAGAACCCAGTGGGCTGCTGGATGGGCAGTGGGACCAACTTACTGAACCCTCTGCAAAGGTGACACGGCTCATCCTTCGACCTTGCCTTCTAAAGCCACCCTGAAGAGTTGGGAGATAACGTAAGCCGAAACTCGAAGCTGACACAGAGGTAGGAACAAGGTTGGCGGTGCCAGGAGGCAGCATGCACTGAGAAGCTTCATTTGCAGCGAGGTTGGTGGTCTCGGAGACGGCAGCCATTCCTGAGACAGACAATGGTCACGTGCTTCCCTAACTTGAGTACGTTCCTGAGTTCAGCCCCCAACACCATGACCACACTTACAGCAGGCTGGTAGTACATGTCTATGATTCCAGCACTCGGGAGATAGTGGCAGAAGAATTAAAAAATCAAGGTCATCCTTGGCTGTGAGACCATGTGTGCTGCTATTGCTGTTGTAAAGCCACTCCTGTGCCCCAGCCGACCTCCTCAGTCGCTTCAGGCTAAGGGATAAATGTCATCTATTTACCCTGATTGCTTTTACCCTGAGGTTGGCTTGAGTTCCTTTGCCCCCACAAAAGTGGTCTCTCTTCACCCTCACATCAGAGTCCAGGATGCATGCATACCTGGAATTCCAGGCAGGGCCTGATGTTGTAGTCAAGGTTTCCCTGGCTCCTTTACCCTACAAGATACTGTCTATGGTTCTCCACATCCTTGATAGTGTAGGGATTGCTGCCAAATCTGGGCTACCTTCCCACTCGGTCCTCTCCTTGGGGACACGGCTTCCTCTAGGTAGGGTCCCTGCCCTCCAGGTCACTTCCCTCCTAACCTTCCAAGACTACACGGAGCGAGCCCTTCATCATCGGACCTGAAGGAACTGACTGCATACGTTGTGTGACCAAAGAAATCTTGCCATTCGAATCCAATTTTTGTGAACAAATGTGATTATTGTGGTTATTTACAGAAATTCAGGTTACTGGGGCAGCTGAATGAACAAAAAGCCCTGCCCCAACATACGTGACAACTCAAGACAGCTGCCTCATGGGTCCCAACGCCAGCTGACCCTATGCACTCCAGCACCTCCTTAGGTCACATGCAGTGAGGTAGGATTACATGCAACTGAGAAGCAGGCTGGAGGAGTAAGTGGTTAGAATCCATGTGAAGGTCTAAACACACACATGCACACACACTTCCTTAAGGGGATGCTGGTATACCTGGTCTTGTGAGTGTTTCTTTCCAGGAATCATCAAGACCACAGCACATCTAATGCCCAGAGGACAGAGTTCTACAATAGCAGGTGAGAATGCAAATATATCTGAGATCAGGTAGGACAGGCAACCATAAAGCCCCTAAATGCTAGGGAGCAGTGGGGGCTGGTCTAGGTTCCTAGGGATGCTCTACTGGTTCTCTGTGCTAGGTGATTCAAGACAACAGAAACCCACTACTGCTCTGGAGGAGATGTGAGGTGAAGGTGTGTGTCAGGCCTTCCTCTGAGGATGCTGGGAAGTCCTGGGTGACTCTCTTGGTTTCCAGGAATTTTTCTTTTCAATCTGTGATACCCCTTGGCCTGTGGAGACATTGTTCTTGTCTCTCCCTTCACAACCACACTGCTTTCTCCTTCCTTGTGTGTGTGTGTCTGTGTTCGCCACAGGGCCCACACTATCCCAGACTGGCCTCATCCTTTTGTCTGCTTGCTTGCTTGTTTTGAGACAGGGTTTCCTCTGTGTAGCCCTGGCTGTCCTACAACTCACTTTGTAAATCAGGCCGATCTCGAACTCATAGAGTCTTCCTGCTTCTTCTTCCTGGTGCTGGGATTAAAGGCGTATGCCCGGCTCTGACCCCATCTTAATAACCCTATCTTCATGGGCCATACGCTCAGGCCCAGAAATTAGTCCTTTAATGTAAGAATTTGGAGAGGAAAGAACTCAAGCTTCACAGAACTGATGAGATCTAGAAATAAGGAGGAAGACTGGCCATAGGGACAGCCCCCAAATGTCATTATGACTCTACAGGTCTTTCTTACTTTCTGATGTTTCAAGAGAAGTCAGATATTCTGACTTTCTGTGAAACTGATTCAACAAGTTAAAAAAAAAACTTTCCAGTGTCCCCACCCATCCACCCACTGAAATGTGTCTAATATAAGTGACCAACTTGCTACCCATTGAAGATTCTCCCCTAAGAGTCCATTTGCGGCTTGACCCAATTTCAAAGCCAGGTTGGGCAACATACAGTGTTGTAGTAGATGGGAGGAGACAGTTGGGACAGGAAGCCCAAGGCATTTCTATGAACTGCTGCTGGGTATGCAAGAGGCTGGGCACCAGGACAAGGCAGGGGCAGGAGTGTAAGAAGAGGCAGACGAGTTACTCACATGGCCCTGCTCCCCTCACACCATCTTAGGAGGACTTCCTGAGTCCCGATGCCCACGCTCAGCTGTGCTTCATTTTCCAGAATCTTCAGCACTGCTGCACACGAGGAGTCTAGTGACCAGTGGTGGCATTTATTAGTATTAGTTACCATTCTTACCGATGTGACAAAATGCATGACACGACAAAAAGCAACTTAAAGAAGCAAAGATGGAGGCTGGAGACATGGCTTAGCGATTAAGAACATTTATACTTTTACAGAGGACCCAGGCTTGATTCCCAGGACCCACATGGTGGCTAATGCCCTCCTTTGGCCTCTGTCGGTATGTGTATGTGCACATGTAGTTGCACATACATACTTGCAAGCAAATATACACATAGTGCAAATATAAATAAAGTTGTAGAAAATTTTGAACTACAATTTAAGAAGAGTAGGGAAAGTGTGGGGAGCAGGAGGCCCCTGGTCTGGTTACATTTGTGTTCAGGAAGCAGAGAGCAGTGGATACTGGCACTCAGATGGCTTTCACCTTTCCCATTTGTTTTTCAGTAGAAGGACTGCAGCCGCCACATCCAAGGCTGGGTCCTCATTCTTCATCGGACCTCTCTAGGAGTGCATGTCTCACAGGCGTGCCTCCTCTTTGGTTCCTGTCAAGTTGACGGTGAGGGTGAACCACGGCATGGCATTTGTAAATCGTATTGGTGCTTGTGGAAAACAGCAACCTGAGACTGGAGGACAAGGGACACTCCGATGATACTCATCTCCATCTGCTTCTGCCACTGTCGCAGAACAATTGAGCCGGGGTTAACTTGTACTCATGATCGCCAGGCTGGACATCTCAAGAGAGCGCCCCTGGCAGCACAGTCTTGGCTTCTGGAGGGCTCAGTGCTTCTTCAACTCGTGGTAGAATGTAAAAGGGACGAGGCCACACAGCAAGGACACTGCTGTCTTATGCCAAGTCACTCTCATGGTGACCAAACAACTTGAGAAAACTTCTTCCAAGGCCCTAATCCCTCTTGGTGACCCAATCATCTCTTAAAGGTTCCAGGTGTGGAACCAAGCCTGAACGTAAGTTTTCCCTGGTGTTGAACCAGGTACAACCTATGGCAGCAATCTGGGAGACTGCACCAGGCCATGGCTGTCTAATGTAGGGACAGATGTTCCATGTGCCACTACTCATCCTCATGACGGCCAGCCCCAGCAGGCAGGGTCATCCCTTTCTCCCCCGCTCACATGTACATGCACTACTGTCCCCCACCCACTTAGACTAGCTTATGCATCCTCTATGGTGTCTGAGAGCTTCTAAGTAACCTCTCAGGTGGCGGAAACCTCGTGACAATTTTGGTGCTGGGGTCAAGAAGAGGGGGTTTCAAGCAGAGTTGGGAAGGGTCTGGCCCAGGGTAAAGTGGGTGACGGCAGGCTTTGTGGTCAGCCCTTCCCACTGTCCCAGGAAGTTGCCCACAGACCTGGGCAGCCAAGCTTGCCCACCACGGCATCTGATCATCAGGTACTACAGACCCGAAGGGGAAGAGGAAGTAGAAAACTGGCCTCAGGAAGGAGAGGGGGAGGGGAGAGGCTCTTCTTCCTTCTTGCCAGACATCCCCGCCCTCCCAAATGGGAGCCCACATCCCTGCTAGACGCTGTGTGCCCTGCCAGCCAGTCCTGGGTTGTCTGCTCTGCCTGGGCAAAGCACACCGTGCCTGCATGAACTTGCTATTTCTGAAACCAGAGAAGGAAAAAGGAGTGAGGGGGGAGTCCCACCCAGCCGGGGCCAGCTGGTTGGGCTAATTATAAATTTTTCCCAGTCCAAACAAAGCCCATTAAGCTCCTCTATCCCAGAAAAAAATGCCTGTGTGTGGATCAGTGGGTACCTTCGTTCATGGTGTCCTCCACCCCAGTACCCTCAAAGTGCCCCCTCTCTGTCTAATTTCAGTCTCCCTTTCTCCTTCCTCTCTCCTCTAGCTGCCACCTCACAAAGACCCTGGGTTTGGAAGCCACAGTGAAGCGCCACCGTGTTCCCAGCTCTGGCACAGTGCTAGGACCAAAATAAGCCTGGATGGAATGAATGAATGAGCACTTTGATACTCAGTGCCATGAACTACTACTGGAGGGTAAGGCTAAAGTTAGTAAATACTGTAAGGTGAAAAGATCCCAGGCTTTAAATCACCCTGGAGCTCCATCGGGAAAGCAGCTCACTGGCCTGACCCCCAGCCTGCAGAGCGGCCCTGTCCCCTCAACCCCTCTGCCTCAGAGGTAGCTTTGCAAGTGCTTGCTCAAATAGTCTTGACCTTCATGCCTTGTGCCCCTAAGGAACCCACACCTAGAACTCTTTTTCTAATTGGATTTTTTCTTTTATTTATTTTCCTTTTACTGAAAATAGATTGTTTTCTTCCATAATAGATCCCGATTATGATTTCTCTTCCCTCTACTTCTCCCTGTTCCTCCCCACCTCCCTCAGCCCTAAGTCCTGATCTGCTCCCTTTATGTCTCTCATTAGAAGAGAACAGGTTTTGGTTTTTGTTTTTGTTTTGGTTCTTTTTTTTTTGGTTTTTTTTTTTGTTTTTTTGTTTTGTTTTGTTTTTTTGGCTTTTTGAGACAGGGTTTCTCTGTGGCTTTGGAGGCTGTCCTGGAACTCGCTTGGTAGTCAGGGCTGGTCTCGAACTCACAGAGATCCGCCTGCCTCTGCCTCCCGAGTGCTGGGATTAAAGGCGTGCGCCACCAACGCCCGACTGAGAACAGGTTTCTAAGAGATAACATTAAAATATAAAGATAAAACAAAAATCACATCCAAGTTGGGCAGGACCAGCCAACACAAGAAAAAGAGGCAAAGAGAAGTCACAAGAGTCAGAGACCCACACGTTCCCACACTCAGATAGCCCATAACTGGGAGCCATAATAGATAGCAGAGGACCTGGTGCAGACATGTCCTTGCTGCTTCAGCCTCTGTGAGTTCACAGGAGCCTTGCTTTAGAGGACTGCTGGTTGGTGGCCATGTCCGAAGAGCAGCAGGTGGCACTCGAATTCAGGTGTTGGGCCCACCAGAATGCAAGATACTGATGGGTGAATCTCAGGAAAGAGCCTAGGTCTCCATATTGTCTCTTGCTACTCCTGTGCCTTTTCATGTTTGCTACCATTTTTTCTCTGGAATGGTGTGAATGGGTGTGGGGGAATCCCCACTGTAGTGAGACTTAATGTAGTGTGATTATCTCATGGGAATACCGTTCTACTGGGCATTTCTATCAATGGATTATTATGAAGATGATTTCCTCTTAAGCTGTAGTGTTTAAGGTGTTGCTACCACCATCCCTGGTAAAGTGGGGGCTACTGAGGATAGAAAACAAGAACTAGGAAGTGTCACTCAGCTAGGATTTAGGAGTCTCTCTTGAAGATCTGTGTAGACCGTGGTTTAGATTAATGAGTAGGAAAACAAACGAGTCCCAGGAGTTAGTTCAAGTTCTTTCTGATATTGGGAAATGTGTTCACGGGTTTTGGTGAGCATCATAGCTAAAACAAAGCTTTAAACAGTTGACTTCATGTACCTAGAAAACAGAATTTGATGGTTAGTTAAGATAATTGGACAAGACTCTAAAATATGAAAAGTGAAACTGGTAACCTATTTTTGTGGCAATTACAAAAAGTACTGCCTACATAATGAGTTACTTCAGGAAATCTCCTGATCCATGAGGAGGGTTGTTTCTCACCTGTAATATGTAAAATGTTTATCATGTAAGGGATACTAAAAACATGTTTTTAAAGTGTATTCATGGTAATCATTCACTTAAAAAACAAAATGTAACCACATTGTAACTTTTATATTGTTTGAAAGATGTTGCTGGGATATATAATCTGTAAGGGGAAAAATAGAAGAGAGAAGGAAAACATCAGGAAAGATGTAGAAGAAAGACATCAGGAAGTAGTGGGAAGGAAAGAAAGCACAAAGGGAAAAAATAAAAAATAAAAAAGGTAAAGCCAAGAGGTGGTGGCGCATGCCTTTAATCCCAGCACTCAGGAGGCAGAGGCAGGCAGATCTCTGTGAGTTTGAGACCAGCCTGGTCTACAAGAGCTAGTTCCAGGATAGCCTCCAAAGCCACAGAGAAATCCTGTCTCGAAAAACCAAAAAAGAAAAAAAGTCTGATTATGCCAGTTGTTGGTGGCACACGCCTTTAATCCCAACACTCAGGAGGCAGAGGCGGGTGAATCTCTGTGAATTCGAGGCCAGCCTGGTCTATAAGAGCTAGTTCCAGGACAGCCTCCAAAACAATACAGAGAAACCCTGTCTGGAAACCCCCCCCCCCAAAAAAAAGTCTGATTGTTTTTCTTGCTGACTCTTTCCGGTCTCTCTGACCCGCAGAGGGCCTTGTTCCCCTGGTATCCTCCATTCCCTCTGGCTCTTACACTCTTTCTGCCTCTTCTACAAGGTTCCCTGACCTCTGAGAGGAGGGATTTGATGGAGTTCCAAGGTCTCTCACTCTCTGCAAGTTGTCTGGCTGCAGGTCTCAGTATCATTCCCATGTGCTGCAGGAGGAAGCTCCTCTGATGATGGCTGAGCAGCACACTGGTCTGTGAGTATGAGAGGATGTCATTAGGAGTCACTTTATCGCTATGTTTCTTGTTGTTTTTATTCTTGTTCTTATTTCAGACCAGCAGTATTTGGTCTTTGGTTTTACCCTAGGTTACTGGGCTATCTAATCTCTGGTTCTTGGTCACCAAAGCAGTGTCAGATATGATTTCAATCTCCTGGAGTGAACCTTAAGTCAACTCAGATATTGGCTGGTTGCTCCTACAAGCTTTGTGCCACAATTGCCCTAGCATATCTTGTAGCGAGCTGTTCGGTTATGGAGCTACAACACTTCACAAATATCTAAATGAAGGGCTAAGGATGTAAGTGAAGACAAAGACAGCAGCTCATTCTTACAAGGAGAATGGCGTTTATTTTAACAAGAGCAGAGCATTATATACCAATAGCAGGCATGGTGGAAAACCACCAAGTTCAGAAGCCTACGTTCCCAGGACCCTCTGGCAAAGGATGGGCCAATAGCAGGAATTAGCATTTAGACAATAAGGATGGACAGAAAACAGGAACTTGCATTCAGGCTTAACTGGGAGGAGGGGACAAGAGGTGTTTTGCTAGAAGCTCTAGTCACAAGCTGATCAGCAGACCCCCATGGGGGAAGGGTGCAACAAATCTCCTTTTTTTTTTTTTTTTTTTTTTTTTTTTTTGGTTTTTCGAGACAGGGTTTCTCTGTGGCTTTGGAGGCTGTCCTGGAACTCGCTTGGTAGTCCAGGCTGGTCTCGAACTCACAGAGATCCGCCTGCCTCTGCCTCCCGAGTGCTGGGATTAAAGGCGTGTGCCACCACGCCTGGTCTCAGGCACCCTGAGGCACCCTGGTCTCAGAATAGCCAATTAAGTAGTGTAATTTATGAAATTGTCATTTGTTAATTAAGATTTAAAATGCCCAATTGTAATTAAAATACTTTTTGGAACTCAAGATAGAGGCATCCTCCCCGGGGGTTTATTCAGCATGCCTGTGTGGCAACTGGTTAAGAGATAGGGAAGCCAGAAACTGCATCCACCATGATGTCAAAGTATCTCCCGTGTTCCCGTGTTGTGTGAGGACGAGTAGGTTCTCTCCTGAGGGTTCCACTAGAATAGGCCTGACACCTGGAACACAGACCACCAATGATATTTCATTCCAACTGCTTTTCAAGTAGCATTCCTGAAGGAAATAATTAAGCATTTCTCCCAAGGGAGTGTTATTAAATATAACAAATGTTTAAGCAGGCAAATCCATCCTGAGAAGGATGGCGTGACCCAGCTCAAAAAAGGATCAATTAAGGGGGTCCCGCCAATGCCTAGGGTTGGGGGTGACCTTAAGGCCAATAACAGAGGCATTATGAAAAAAATCAGCAATGGATGAATTGCTTAAAACTATGCAGTCAAGTAGCTAGCTGTACCTGACTCCTAAGACCCACCGGCATCAGGACAGGCAGGTTCCTCATTAAAGCCTAATGGGTCTATTGGTGGCTGATGAGTATCAGCAAGAACAGAGCACACACAAAGCTCTGGAACCCAAACTGGGGACTCACCATCCTGTGGGAATACACAAACACAAACAGACCCTGGGCCCACACCAAAACCGGATCTGGTCCTTTCCAAAGGCCTGAGATTAGGTCTTTCCATTTAACTAGAGGCTTTTGCTGTACAGTGGACCGCCAACGATAGCGTTGAGATGAAAGTGCTTATGCAGGGATTGTGCTTTAGTGAGCCCTTGTAAAACTACACCAATTTCAGCATACCTGTCAGCCATGCGATTTCCTTCACTGGGGGGGCCCTGGCAAAGGGGTGTGGGCCCTAAGATGTTCCACAAATATAGGTTTGCTCCATTGTCACAGAGACCTTGTACCTGTAATAAACTCTCTTGTATCCTAGAGATGGGAGCGATATAGGCAGCAGTCCCCAAGGATTGGATAATATGATCAACATATTGGCTATCGGTATAGATGTTTAATGCTTCCATGGAGAAGAGTTGTAGAGCGAAGGCCAGGGCTGGTTACAATAGCAGTGAACACAGTTGAGCCAGTGCCTTTGTGGTAGGATGAAGCATTTTTTGGGTATACATCCAAGAGCGGTATAGCTGCAATCTTGAGGCAGATCAGTTCCCATCTTCCTGAGAAAATGCCACACTGATGTCCACAGTGGCTTGCAAGTTTGCACTCTCACCAACAATTAATGCTCCATATCCTCACCAGCATGCACCATCACTTATTTTGTTGACCTTAGCCAGTCTGATACACATCGGGAGGCAGAGGCAGGCAGATCTCTATGAGGCTAGCCGGGTCTACAAAGAAAGTTCCAGGACAACCAGGGCTATACAGAAACACACTGTCTCAAAAAACCAAAGAGAAAGAGAGAGAATGAAACCAGAGACAGGGAGGGGGACCTCCAGGGCAGAGAATAGAAAATTGAGTCTTTAGGAGATGGTTGAACTGCTTCACCCTTGAAGAACATAAAGCATGAAGAGCCATCAAAGCTTACAATGAAAAGAACCTCTCTGGGTTTAGGCAAGAGAGGGAGTACCCCAAGTTAGACACAAAGAACCAACCAGTGTCAAGCGAGGTGGCACAGGCCTATCAGCCGACAACTTGGGAAGCAGAGGCAGGAAGATCAGAGGCCTAAGGTCGTTCTCAGATACATAGCAAGTGGGAGCCAGCCTGGATGAGACCCTATCTTCACAATGATAAAATAAAACACTGGTGGTGTCTCTCTTCTTCATTTCCCTCTCCAGCTCAGCCGATGCCCCTGCCTTCTTATTTACCAATTTCCAAACAGAAGAAAAACGTGGAAACTAAGGCACTTCAGATGCTCACGAGCTCCCCCCACCCCAATCTTTGCTCAGAAACCATTTGTGTTGGAAGCCTTCTCTCCCTACTTGTGTTTGGGGAGTTTGAGAGTAAGCTGTAGACACAGGGGCATGTCAGCCCCAAATATTTGTGCACTCCTACATAACCACAAAGCCACAGATTCAGTCATGGATATTTTAATTAAAAAAACTTATAAATAGTATATCTTCTAAATAAAGAAGCTTTGCATGACTAGAAAAATAAAGGAGGTTCAGGGATTAGAGCTAACCCAGGCCAACCCAAACCCAGATCTTCTCTGAAAAATTTCTAAATTGGGTTCTCGTCAGGAGAAAACAAGTGAGCCTTCAGCTCTGCTTAGCATCTCCCCAGGAAGCTTCTAGAATGATACATATTAAACAGCAAGGCTCTCAGGCCCATATTTATGCTTCCCACAATGGTGCCTTGTGTTACCAGAGCTTTTTCATATGTGGGGATATTCTCACATAGTAGGTGCTTACCAAATCCAAATATAAACTTAGCCTTTATGGCAGCAGAAAGTCCCAAAGCCCACGCTATCTGGGCCTGCTCGAGGCTAGCTCACCCTGAATAAACTCAAACTCAGCCTGAAAAAGATGGCTTTGCTTACCACCCACAAGTCATGTCCTCTAGTCCCATCAAGACCCTAACTCTACAAATAGGGGGTGGTGGCACACACCTTTAAGCCTCTCGCTCACAGAGGCAGAGGCAGGGGAATCTCTTGTGAGTTTGAGGCCAGCCTGGTCTACAGAGCAAGTTCTAGGGCTACACAGAGAAACCCTTCCTCACAATAAAACAAATCTAGCTGCTCTGAGAAGACTTCCCTTGCCAATCCTCCCATCTTCCCTTCCTATATTCATCCCTCTTTTTTTTCTCTCTTGGTTTTTCGAGACAGGGTTTCTCTGTGTAGCTTTGAAGTCTGTCCTGGAACTAGCTCCTATAGGCCAGACTGGCCTGGAACTCACAGAGATCTTCCTGCCTCTGCCTTCCTAGTGCTGGGATTAAAGGGGTGCGTCACCACCACCTGACTTATTCATCCCTAATTTATTTGTGCCTAGTACATTAGTCCTTTCTCTTTTATAAAAGCAAAATGTCAGAGGCTGGATGTCGTATAAACAAAAGAAGTTTGTGCAGCGTTAGAGCCCAAGAGCTTGCCTCTGATGAGTGTCTCCTGGCTACATCATGGTAGATGGCATCCAGGTGGGAGTACTTGCTGGACCAGAGAGCCATGGCAAGGCAGCAAACAAGAGTCCCTGAGGGGTTAGACTTGCTCCTTCTGTGACAAGGAGCAAGGAGGACTCACAGGAATTTACCCAACAACATCCATCCACACAAGAGTGACCCAAACACCTTCTCCCAGGCTTCCAACCACCTCCAGCATCATTGCCAAACCCAGGACAACATGGCTAGCCCACACCCACACCACAGCAGCAACATCATAGCTCAGCCCCAGCTTGGTCCACCATTTTTTCTGTGGGCTCCTCTTATCTCCCCAACCACAGCATGAGCTCTCCTCCTCTTTTCATCCTGTGTACAGGCAGAAGGTGCTGATTGGCTCCAGGCCTCTAAAGGTCAGAATAATCCCAGAAGCCTGATCTCTCGAAGTGCTGGGTACTGTGCTAAGCACCTTTCAAACATAATCTAAACATCTTCACGAAACCTCACAGCACGTACAAGTATGATTCTTAGTGTACAGGTGGGGGTGTTGGGACTCCTAGAGATGACCAAACGTCACAGGGACGTTCAGCGGCTCTCAGTTGGGTTCCCTTTAGAGTGATGGAGATGGGCTGCAGGACAAAAAGGGCCTGTGCAGGTTACTAGGCGAATTAGGGCTTGTGGAAGTCAGGGAGAATACGGTGTAGAACTGAGTGCACAGAGCCAGCTGCAGCGGCACTGATCTCCCCCCCCCCCACCAGCCAGTCTCTCCGAGCAGAGCCTCTCCCAGCCTTCTCCTAGGATTTCACATAACAGGTGCCCATAAGCACTCGGAGACCCAGGCAGGTAGAAAGAAGTATAATGTATATCTCCTTCATCTTCCCCACTGTGCAGATGTCCAGATGGCAGAGCCCGGGAATGCCGCAGCCCAACCGTTGGCATCGCGTTGACCTTTCTAGGGCCCACTGAGAACAACTGTGAGGAAGGAGCCTCACTCTCGACTGCTCAGGTTGTGTCCTGGGACCCCTGCATTGTCTCCAGGGGGATCTTTTTTCCATAACAGATGACCAGGGGGAGATACTTTACATTCTTCCATAAAACGTAAGACAGCTGTGTGGGTTCCAGAGGGAGGCCAAAAATGGCATGCGTGGGGTTGCTGGGGCTTCAGGAAGGAGATGAGACGAAGGGCTGACTTCAGTGATGATCTCGTGATTCAGAAAATCTCAGATGGACAGAGAAAAGTTTTTGCTTTCTTGCAAAAGTGTGTGGACGAAATGAGTAGGAAAATATACTTGTTTTGAGACAAGATCTCATGTAGCCCAGGCTGGACTGTAACTTGCTATGTAGCCAGGGTTGATCTTGAACTCCTGATCTTCCTGCTTCCACCTGAGGAGTGCTAGGGTTCAGGCATGTATTCTGTGCATGCAGGGCTGGGGCTCAAACTCAGGGTCTTATACATGCTGGGCATGCACTTTATCAACAAAGCAACAGTCCCATCCCCGTGGCATTGAAAAATATCAATGAAAACTTGAGCCTCTGTTTCCTTTACTTGGGGACATTTTTAGGATGTGTTTAAAAAGTTGAATTAAGAAAACAAACATTGCCAGGCGTTGGTGGCACACGCCTTTAATCCCAGCACTTGGGAGGCAGAGGCAGGCAGATTTCTGTGAGTTCGAGGCCAGCCTGGTCTACAGAGTGAGTTCCAGGACAGCCTCCAAAGCCACAGAGAAACCCAGTCTCAAAGAAAAAGAAAGAAAGAAAAAATTATCAGGGCATAGTGGCACAATTCTTTAGTCCCAGTATTTGGGAGGCAGGGACAGGTGGTACATAGTGAGTTCAAAGGCAACCAGAGCTACATAGTGAGACCCTGCCTCGAAAACAAGCAAACAAAAGAAACAAACAAAAAATTCGAAAAAGTCTTGGAGAATAAAGATACTGTTCCACGTAATCATCAAAAGCAGTGAGGGCAGGAACTCAGGCAGGACAGGAACCTGGAGTCAAGAGCTGATGCAGAGGCCATGGAGAAGTGGCTTGCTCCCCATGGCTTGCTCAACCTGCTTTCTTATAGAACTCAGTGTCACCAGCCCTGGGTCCTCCCCTATCAGTCACTAATTAAGAAGATACCCTACAACTTGATCTTTTTTTTTTTTTTTTTTTTTTTTTTGGTTTTTCGAGACAGGGTTTCTCTGTGGCTTTGGAGGCTGTCCTGGAACTCGCTCTGTAGACCAGGCTGGCCTGGAACTCACAGAGATCCACCTGCCTCTGCCTCCCGAGTGCTGGGATTAAAGGCGTGCGCCACCAACGCCCGGCTACAACTTGATCTTACGGAGGCATTTTTTCTCAATTGAGGTTCCCTCTTCAGGGAACTCTAGCTTGTGTCAAGCTGACATACAACTAGCTGGCATAGGCCTCTGAAGGGAACTTACCCTCTGCCACTGCAAGAACCCTGAGGACAGGCCCCCAGGCTTGGGTGGAGATCCAACACTAGGACTTAGAATTCAGGACTTAGTTTGTGTGCAGACACAGTTCTCTGGGAATGGCCTTCAGAGCCCACAGCAGCCGCAGGGGGGGTTGTAAACTGAGCTCTCACACCTCAACAGGCCAAGGGTGGGGTGCCTGGGCTGGCTGTGCTAAAAGCAGAACAGCCAGGCATGGTCCCAGCAGAGAACAAGTGGCCCTTCTTCCAGTCAGAACCCTTTCCCAGCAGCAGCTCCCAGCAGTAGGGGCCAGAGTGAGGAAAACCAGATGAGGAGTGAGTTTGACTGAAGTCCCCATCCACCTACTGACTTGCCAAGCCTTTGGACCATGTCCCATCTTTCTGGGGTGCTTCTCACCAGGTCCTAACCCTGACAGTCCCTAGGCTGACCCCACTCCTGAGTCTCTCTCTTGTTACAGAACAAGTCCCCAAATGCCAGCTCGGCTCTGTGGTCCAGTGTGATGGACTAGAGTCCGTTAGCTTTCCAACTTAAAAAGACCTTAAGCCACCGTCCCCTTCCCTGTCCTTCACTGAGATGTCACTGCATGCTCCCTTGTCCTAGTCCCTGCCAATTCCAGCTCTATTCACATCCCCAAGCCTTTCCGTGCTGAGGGTACCCCTCCCGCACCAGCAGCCTGGTCCTGTCTCCTAAACTCTGGCCTACATTGCCTTCTCTCCTCTGCATCTCCTGACCAATGCTTAGTTCCTCAACTTGGGCATCCTGGCTTCAGAAAAACTATCTCTGAATCTCTAGTGAGGACTGAACTCCAGCACCCTGGGCTGATCTTGATCCTGGTGTTTCCTTCCTTCCTCCCTTCCTCCCTCCCTCCCTCCCTCCCTCCCTCCCTCCCTCCCTCCCTCCCTCCCTCCCTCTCTCCCTCCCTCCCTTCCTTTCTTCCATCAATGAATACTTAGTTTCTACTAGGTACCAAGAGCACAGTAGTGAAAGAGACAAAACAATATCCCTGACCCCAGGGAGTCTCCAGAGCATGTAGGAGGGAGAGTGGTAATGGAAAGTCAGCCTCAAGTTCATGAAAGACAAAGGAGAGAGCCAGCAAAACAGATGCAGAGCGGGGCATCTCAGGGGTTCCTGACCAGGCCAGGCTTCCCACTGTAGGTCCCCCATCACCAGAGGTGGAACACATATGATCACTTGTCCCCCCCACCAAGAGCTCAGCGATTCCTTAGGTGTCGGCACCATCTCTTCAGAGAGCGCCCCACTAGTCACCCAGAAGTGGGGGTTCAACAGGTCAAATCAAGGCTTCAGCGGATTTCCTGGACTGCCCAACTGGCACCCACCAGCTTAGGCCTTCTTAAAGATAGGTCTGAGGGACAAGCCAATGGTGTGCATACAGCTTTGAAGCCTGAAGAAGACTCTTTTTTGTTTGTTTGTTTTTGTTTTTGTTTTTTGAGACAGGGTTTCTCTGTATTGTTTTGGAGGCTGTCCTGGAACTCACTCTGTAGACCAGCCTGGCCTCGAACTCACAAAGAGCCGCCTGCCTCTGCCTCCAGAGTGCTGGGATTAAAGGTGTGCCCACCAATGCCCGGCTTTTTTTTTTTGTTTTAATTAAACTCTTCTTTTTTTTTTTTTTGGTGTGTGTGTGTGTGTGTACTAAGATTGAATCTAAAGCTTCATGAATGCCAGACAACCACTCAACTCCTGAGCTATATCTCCAACCCCTTCCTTACCAATTTGGAAGGGGATGTCATTCTTTATGCTACTACTGCTGGAATCAGAAGGAAAGCAGCACAGAGTGGCAGGTTATAGCATCATCCACAAGGCTTTTCCCCCTTTAACATTAAGCAATGAAGAATCTTACATCCCATTGTCTGGATTCTGTGAAATATAGCATTTTCTCTTTTGTTGTAGGACAAGAAATAAAACAAGCAAAGACACACTTAGCATCAAACATGCACAGTGCCTTATCAAGATCTATATCTTGAATTCCTAATCTTTGAATCTAGAAATTAAAGATTTAAAAGCACAATCCTCGGCCAGGTAGTAGGGGACGAGGGGAACACACACCTTTAATCCTAGCACTCAGGAGGCAGAGACAGGTGGATCTCTGTGAGTCTGAGGCCAGCCTGGTCTACATAGTAAGTTCCAGGACATCCGGGGCTATGACGAGAGACCCTGTCTCAAACAAACAAAACACTAAAAAAAAACATTGATTGTCGACAGACTTAGACTACCTAAAAGCCTAGCTTCCTCCTAAAGCTTATGATCTCCCCACCGAACACTATTACAAGTCCTTTTTTTCTGGAAAGGGAAATATCAATGAATTACTTTTGGTTAGAATTTTCAACTATGTGTGCTGCAGGATTTCTTTCTTTTTTTTTTTTTTTTTTTGGTTTTTCGAGACAGGGTTTCTCTGTGGCTTTGGAGGCTGTCCTGGAACTCACTCTGTAGACCAGGCTGGCCTGGAACTCACAGAGATCCGCCTGCCTCTGCCTCCCGAGTGCTGGGATTAAAGCCGTGCGCCACCAGTGCCTGGCATGTTGCAGGCTTTCTTGGATTGCCAGCCCCCAAATCATGACACAGAGACTTACTAATTATGAACGCTCAGCCTTAGCTTAGGCTTGTTTTTAAGTAGCTCTTATAATTTAACTTAACCTATTTCCACTAGTCTATGTGCTGCCACATGGTTTGTGGCTTTTACCTCTCCTCCTGCAGGGCTTGTTTCCTCAGCGTTCCTCCTTGCTTCTTCCCCTCCTTCCCCAGAAGTCCTGCCTACCTTCTTCCTGCCTAGCTATTGGGCATTCAGCTCTTTATTAAACCAATCACAGCGACACATCTGCACACAGTGTAAGGGAGTCTTCCACAACATATGTGTTGCCTTTATGATAGGATAAATCAAATGCGAAATCTCTTGGTTTTGCATACAGTTCCACATATGATTCTGTGGATTAGTGTGGCTAATTCTGCTGAGCAGAAATGCAAAGCTAAATGGAAGTCTTTTTGTTTTTTTGTTTTTTGTTTTTTTGTTTTTTGTTTTTTGTTTTTTTTTTTTGGTTTTTACGAGACAGGGTTTCTCTGTATTGTTTTGGAGGCTTTCGGTCCAGCCCGGCTTCGAACTCACAGAGATCCGCCTGCCTCTGCCTCCCGAGTGCTGGGATTAAAGGCGTGCGCCCCCACCGCCCGGCCAGAACTGATATTTTTATCATAAAACAGTTTGGCAAAAGTTGGGCATAATGGTGAATAATGGGAGGTGGAGGCAGGAGGATCAGGAATTCAAAGTCCACCTCAGCTACAGAGCAAGTTCAAGGCCAGCTTGAGCTACATGAGATCTCGTTTCAAAGAGCAAAACAAAGGATATCTCTGCAATTACTCACAGGTTTATAAATATCTATGATGTAATTTTCCTTTAATTCAATCAAGATTCCTGTAGAGAAGAATTTTGTCGAAGCAATTGGTAGTGGAACTTAATTTGAAATGCTGAGTTCAAAGCTGAGTTTTTTTAGTGAAATATTAATTGGAAACAATCCATGCTATTAGGGTTAATTTGCTTGGTAATTTTAACCAGGGCACACAGTGCTTATTAGTGAATTCATTGGGATTTTATGGTGTTTTTAAGTGTCTCATGTATTCATAATCTACCTTTGTACTCTGGGGTGATTTGTGGTGTAATCATCATAGAAGAAGCCTGGACCAATGCACACCAGTGACCAACTAGATATAAAAACAGACTGTAACTTTAATGAAGATGTTACATTGTTAGTACTTTATACCTCACAAAAGTAATTTTTACCTCTTTTAATCTGTAGCTCGTTTATTGAATAGTCGCTCTATCTCTAGGGTGACTTCAGAAATGGCTGGGGATTTATTGTAATGATCCCAGTGATGGTGTAATGATTCCAGCATAGTAGGTGTAGGATGGGTATGTCTGGAAGCTCTGGGCTTTGCAGAACTTGTGCTAACACTGACCAAACATGTGACTACCCGACCTGAATGAAATCAAGCTTCATTTTCAAAGATTTGTTCTGGGCCACCTCCAGCATACATTATGTACCTTGTATACTGTAACGTACTGTCCCCTCAGACACTGTGACAATACAAGTAACATCTTCTGAATCGAGCCTAAAATAGCTGGAGACATTGCTGTTCCTTCTTATGCCCCACTGGCAAGGAGAAACTAATGCCATGCCCATCAGCCTCATCCTCACTGCAGTCCAGGCATGAGTCACTGCATGCTGTCTGCCCAGACCATGCCTAGACTAGAGAGAGCCTGCCTGCACCTCCAGGTAGGCCTGATTTATCTTTTCTGGAAGCATCAGGGCCAAATCATAGTGGCTGGCAGCTTCCCTGGGCTCCCTTCCACTGTGGCTTAATCATGAGATGGCTGGACTCCAAGCCACAGCAGTGCCTGAGCATCACGGCATGACATCTCCATCCCATTCCCTGCAGGGCCCTGGTCCCTGGGCGACCCTAAGCTAGAAGGTAAGCCACACACATGATGGCAGAGGCCACCGGTCACCAGGTGTGCCTGCACTGGTGCTTACACCACCTGGAAGACTCATCTCAACGTCTATAGTTTTTTACCCCCTCGGTGGGGAAATAAAATGAGTAGAAGATGCAGGCTAATGGAGTTTTACCTCCCTTTCCTTTCTGACTCACCCAGTGAGCACTGTCTGGAATAGTTTGGCACTGGTGAACTTTCTGTCTACACGCTGCAGGATTCATCTTGCTGTACCTCCGTCATACACCATGCACATTCATTTGCCTGGGTGCATTCCCTGGGAACACACCCTCACCAAATGGCCAAACTACGTGTACCACCACCAGGGTTATCTAGTGGAACAGAACTAAGAGAAGTATTATATACTATAAAAGAGTATGTGTGACACTCTCTCTCTCTCTCTCTCTCTCTCTCTCTCTCTCTCTCTCTCTCTCTCTGTGTGTGTGTGTGTGTGTGTGTGTGTGTGTGTGTGCCTGCAGTGTACATGAACAGAGGCCAGAGGTTAATGGTGGGTGTCTTCCTCTACCCCTCTCTATCCTATTTTTTGAGACAGGGTATCTCACCAGATCTGGAGCTCACTGATTGTGTTAAATTGGGCAGTCATCAAGACCCTAGCACCCTCCTGTTTCTGCACTAGAATTACAGGCATGCACCACCGTGCCCAATTTAAAAGAAGGTTTATGAGATCGTCTTACAAAAAAAAGGACTAGGAAGACAACAATTACTGCATACTAGAGAGACAGAGAACCCAGCTGCTCCTCAGTCTATGAGTCTAGATGCTTCAGCAGCCGGGATCCTGCCTGACACTCCCTAAAGAGTAGCTGGCATTGAATCCACATAGAAAGGCTGAAGAAGCCTGTATCTGATGCCAGCTGAGGAGAGCAGTAGCAGGGATCAGCGCATGCGCTCAAGAAGCTGTAAGACAGGCGGATGCGATGCTTTTTCCTCAGATCGAGCCACCCACTGGAAGGTGCTTCCTATCTTGAGAGCTGATCTCCCTTCAGTCAATCCTCCTTGGAGGTACCCCTTCAGACTCACCCAGAGACGTGATTCTAAATTCCTTCAATCTGGGCGGTGGTGGCACATGCCTTTAATCCCAGCACTTGGGAGGCAGAGGCAGGCAGATCTCAGGGAGTTCAAGGCCAGCCTGGTCTACAAAGCAAGTTCCAGAACAGCAAGGACTGTTATTCAGAGAAGCCCCATCTCAAAAAACAAACAGACAGACAGACGACAGACAGACAAATAAGTTCCTTCAAGCTGACAATCAAGACCACCATTGTTATCACCTACATGGGTGTGTTAGCTTTCCACTGCTGTGACAAAATACTTGAGAAAAATCAATGTAAAAAGAGAAAGATTTATTGGGGCTCTGACATCAATGACTTAATTTTCTCCCACTAAGCCCCATTTCTAAAGGTGACACCACCTTCTAATAACATCACAGGCTGATGACCAAGCCTTTCAAATATGAACCTCTGAGGGACACTTAAGATCAATGCCATAACAATGGGCAAACTGTCCAAATGAGCCAATATCTGAGAGGACCAGATATATTCTTCTATCTAACAGCAATCAAAGCTCATCCCTGAGACCCGGAGTGGAGAAGATCCAGTTATGTGTGGAGCTATGATCTTTGTCACAATAGATGGTGTCGGGGAGATTCTGAGCGCTGTGTCCCACTAGTATGGACCACTAGGGAGATGGCACAGTTGAGTCCCTGCTGTGAGATGCTTCACCACTGCCAAGAGGGTACCCATGGATCTCCCTGACTGCCACCTGTATCTTCTGATGGACATCCCATTGGGGCTGGTGTCATCTAAGCAGAAGCTCTTGGTCTTACCCTTACTTATGGATAGGAAGCATCACCTGACTTCTTACAGTCAACATCACATGAGGCAGGTGAGCTCTATCCTGATGATACCAGGATAGCTAAACAGTCATATCCATCTTTTGAAGTTCAGATCTTTGCATCCACGGCAATTGGGGAAAACTTACTAGAGGAATTAGCTAGTGTGTGACCATGCCCAGCAGGTACTGGTGTCTTTGTAAAGAAAGAAAATAGAGAACTTCCTCAAAACCTTAACTGCCTAGAAACAGAAAAGCAGCATCCCAAGAGAAGAGAAGGCCATTTGAAAAGTTAACTAAGGGCCTGATATATTTTGCATTCATCAGACCCCTGGCAGATACTTAGATCCCAGCACTCAGGAGGCAGATGTAGGGGAATCTCTGTGAGTTCAAAGCTAGCTTGGTCTTTTGAGTTCCAGAGCAGCTGGCTCTTTTGAAACCCCTTGTTGTTGTCTCAACAACAACATGGGGTTGGAAAAATGTCTCAGTGGTTCAGAGCACTGGCTACTCTTCCAGAAGACATGGCAGCTCACAACTATTGGCAACACCAGTTCCAAGGAATCTGACATCCTCACATAGACATACATACATACAAACGCCAATGCACATTAAATAAATAAGTAAATACCATCAATAACTGGGAATCATCATTTTCTCCCCAGTGCCCAGACCTTGTCTTGTTATCCTAATCAGGCCCATCGAAATAAGAGACTGTCACTCACTGGTGAAATTTTTCAATTCATAACATCAGCAAAGATGATTCAGTCTAGTAATAAAACTGAACTTCTGAGAGCAGATAGCTCAGGTGAGGGCCTGTCAGCCAGTGAAGAAACCCTTGAGCCAAATATTTAGAAATTCTGTGGGATACCTCCTGTAGTACAGACTTGTTTCCAGCCACCGCGTCTCCATCTGTGAAGGGGGTGTTCTAAGTCATCAACTCTTCAATGGCCTTGGTTAGCACCCCAATTCTAGAGTCATGGGCCATGGCTTAAGGTATAAAAAGGTGCCAGGCGTAGGTGGCGCACGCC
This sequence comes from Mesocricetus auratus, assembly GCF_017639785.1. Taxonomy (NCBI): domain Eukaryota; kingdom Metazoa; phylum Chordata; class Mammalia; order Rodentia; family Cricetidae; genus Mesocricetus; species Mesocricetus auratus. The sequence continues at coordinate 24,275,932 of NW_024429194.1, read as the reverse complement.
TTTAATCCCAGCACTCGGGAGGCAGAGGCAGGAGGATCTCTGTGAGTTCGAGGCCAGCCTGATCTACAAGAGCTAGTTCCAGGACAGCCTCCAAAGCCACAGAGAACCCCTGTCTCAAAAAAAAAAAAACCAACAACAACAACAAAAAAAAGGCCGGGCGTTGGTGGCGCATGCCTTTAATCCCAGCACTTGGGAGGCAGAGGCAGGCGGATCTCTGTGAGTTCGAGGCCAGCCTGGTCTACAAGAGCTAGTTCCAGGACAGCCTCCAAAGCCACAGAGAAACCCTGTCTCGAAAAACCAAAAAAAAAAAAAAAAGATATAAAAAGGTGCCTCTTTTTATCTCTGTTTTGTTAAAATAAGTGACCCAGGTTCCCGAGGGCTTCCACCCTTGCCAGACACTGCTCCTTTTCAGCCAGAAATCACTCTGCTCAGCAGTTGTCTGCATCGCCCTAGTTATTAACTTTTGAAAAAATATTTTCAATATCACCCCTGGCAACATGACACACAATCGGCATGACCCATTCCCTTGCCCGCCTCTGTCCAGGCTTCCTGCTTTGTCATTCTTTTATGGTCCAGAAAACACTTTCCATAGTGAGTTCAGAGTCTCAGTCACCATTGAAAGGCTTGCAGTGCCGTGCTAGGCATGAGAACACACCGCATAGGCTGTCCAAGGGTGCTGGGAATTCCCAAGGGTTCCCTGGTAATCAACTAGTTCCCGGGACCTAGTTCTAAATATTCCCATTTGACCAAGAGGAGACAGATTCCCAATACAACTGCAGGTGGTGTCCCTTCACATGTTGCCTTCAAACATCCTGGCTGCTCACACTGTCCCATGGGGACCTCTTACTCCCGATGCCCTACCCCACCCCCCCAAAAAAAGAAAAAGGAGAGGAGATGGAATCAGGTTAAAGTCATACATGTCTTTTTACTTATATTAGTTGGCCCTTTATGGCCTCCCCACCTCTGGTTTTTAGAGCCTGCTCAAGGCTCACCCTTGTCCTTCATGACAGTCACTAAGCCACTTGAGTGACTCCTACTCCTCTCCTTTGTAGCTCTGCTCCAGCTTTCCAGCCTGCCTTCTGCCAGAGCCTAACTAGGCCAGACTTCAGAGGCCTGGATATTACTTCCTCCTTCTAATAGAAGAATGGCTACATGTTTTAATACCATTTCAGGTCAGAGGTCTCTCAGACACCAACAGAATAGAAAGATTCCATTTTCTCTCTTTTTCTATGGTGTTTGTGTACATACAGATTTGTTTGTGTGACCATGTATGAGATGAGCAGTCACATATGTTCACAGTTGTGTTAAGTCCAGACGTTAACATACTCTTCCTCTAACTGTTTTGTTTTGGCAATGTGTGGCGGTTTGAATAAAACAGCCTCCCCTCCCCACCCCAGGCTCATAGGGAGTGGCACTATCAGGAGGTATGGCTTTGTTAGAGGAAGTGTGTGTGTGTGTGCGTGTGTGTGTGTGTGCGCGCGCGCGCGCGCGCGTGTGTGTGTGTGTGTGTGTGTGTGTGTGTGTGTTGAGGAGGGCTTTCAGAAGCTCAGGTCAGGCCCAGTGACACTCTCTTCCTGCTGTCTGGACTACCCAAGTGCTTAGATGCTGATCTCTCAGCTCCTTCTCCAGCACCAAGTCTGCCTTTGTGGCACCACGTCTCACCATGGCAATAATGGACCAAACCTCTGAACTGTAAGCCAGCCACCGATTAAATGCTTTCCTTTATAAGAGTTGCCATGGTCACTGGGCGGTGGTAGTGCATGCTCTTAATCGCAGCACTTGAGAGGCAGAGGCGGGCAGCCCTCTGTGTATTTGAGGCCAGCCTGGTCTATAGAAGGAGTTCCAGGACAGGCTCCAGAGCTCCACAGAGAAAATCCTGTCTCTAAAAAACAAACAAACAAATAAAAACAAAAGAGTTGCTGTGGTCATGGCAGCTCTTCACAGCAATAGAACACTGACTGAGACACACGGTCTCATGTTGCTACGACTAGACTCAAACTCAATATATAGCCAAGGGTAACCTTGAGTCCCTGATCCTCCTGCCTCCACCTCCTGAGTGCTTGGATTATACGAGTGTGCCTATACACAAAGTTTTATGTAGTATTAGGTCTCAAACCCAGTGTTCCCTATGTGTTAAGCAAGCACTCTACCAACTGAGCTAGAGGCCCAGAACTCTTCCACTTCGCTTTTTTTTGTTTCAGGGTCTCCCTCTGAACCCTCATCAGTGACGAGACTGGCTTGGCCAGCAAACCTCAGGGATCCTCCTGTTTCTGCCTCCCCGGCACTGTGATTACAGGTGTGTACCAATGTGCTCAGTTTTTTATGTGGATGCTGAGGATCCGAAGCCCCTTCCTCATACTTGTACAGCCATCTCCGAAGCAACAGCACCCTCCTTCTCTAGTCTGCTTCATCCTGGGAATGGTGAAGGGACTGTAGTCCACAGGGTTAAACCACAGGATGACTATAAAAGAGCTTCAGGGCACAGATGGTTGTCACTCTAGCAAGACAATCAGAATGACATACTGGTTGCCGTTAAAAGCAGTCCTCAATGGTGCTACGATGGACAAAATTAGCTGATAATTAAGGAGGTGATTTTATTCAGGCTAGGATGATCAGACACTATTCTTTATTGAGGAGTACCTCAAAGAGAGGCCGGGGATTGTAGAGGCAAGTCAAAGAAAGGCATCCTCTCCCAGGGTATAGGAGTCACAATGAAGGACAGATATGGGTTTTCTGACTAGAATTGTGAGTCCTATATGGCCCTTTGTAGTCAGATAGTTCATCACTTCTGAAATATACAGGGGCAGAGACATTTCTTTCTTTTTCTTTTTTCTTTTCTTTTTTTTTTCTCCTCTATATTGTTTTGGAGGCTGTCCTGGAACTTACTCTGTAGACCAGGCTGGCCTTGAACACACAGAGATCTGACTGCCTCTGCCTCCCAAGTGCTGGGATTAAAGGCGTGCACCACCCAACGCCAGGCCACAAAGGCATTTCTTAACCCTGACTGCTGAAATTGCACATGACTCCTATAAGTACAACCCTGACACGCTCAACCTCTGTCCAAGGCTAGTGTCTTCCATGAGTGAACATTTCCAGTGCACATAAACCTCCTGAGTGTGTTCAAGGACTGAGGAGGCCTAAGAAACAGTCTCTTTGTGAGTCTGTGTGTTTGATCTCAGTTCTGAGGACTGAATTCAGGATTCCATACATACTCAGTAAGCACTCTAGTCTCTAAACTATATCCCTGGTCCCTGGAACTCAACAATTCTCCTGACTCATCCTCCCAAGTGCTGACATTGCAAGAATGTTCCATCATGCCCAGCGATCTCTCTTGGTGTGTCTCCTTTAAGACCAATTGAACCATCTACTGAGAAGTGAGCTGTTTTATGGTTTTAAAGACGGATGCCTGTCTAGGAGTGAGGACTCTTACTGTAATCCCAGTACTTGGAACACTGAGGCAGGAGGATCATCATGAGTTTAACACCAGCCTGGGCTAGACATAGTCTCAAAATAAATGCATAATAAAATAAATAAAAGAGGGATGCCTGAGATAGAGAAATAATAATACAAAGGTTGATTACCAAGCTGGTAGGATGGCTCTGTGGAAAAAAGGACTTATTATGCAAGCCTGACTATCTCGGTTCAATTCCCGGGACCTACAGTAGTAAAAGAGAACTGACACCCAAAAGTTGTCCTCTAACCTTCCCACATGCACTGAGGTATATAAGTGCAGACAGACAGACACACAATTATAATAATAAATAAGTTTAAAAGAGATACTTTACTTTAAAAAAATCCAGTACTTGGACCCTGAGGATTAGTAGTGATTAGAGAATTAGTATTTTGACTCAATGGAGTCCAATATCAGCAGAAGAAAAAAATATCCCAATTGCATGCCCCGAGTTCCCTGAGGTTTAGATATGATGTCCTTGGCAATGTCCCTAGTCATGCTTCTTCTCATATGAGGGCATACATGACCTGAGATTTTGGCTGGACTCCTTAGTGGTACAGTCAATGACTTGTCCAGGGAGTATTAACTCTTGCCTGCCATTCATAGTCTGCTGAGGTGTTTCATCAGTTAAGGCTAACGCTAGGTCAGAGTTTCCGTTTGTACAACCTCCACAGGTTCTGGGAGGTAGGCCAGCTGCAAGGCAACCTAAACTCCTGCTAGGGGTCTCTTTTTAATTCTTGATGATGCAAGTCTAGACCAGTGGGAGGGGAAGTAAGACACTGAGCTGTGGGATGGTGGTTAAATATGAAGAAACCTGGAGAAATGGGAAATTTGGTGCAGGTGAACAATTTGGGCAAGGAAACAGGATACAGTTCAATTCCAAGACAGAGAAAAACAGGTTTTTCCTTGAGGAGTGGGGGAAGGAATCCATTAAATCTCATCAGATAAGACAGTCCATTATCAACTACCTGCAGTGTGTGAACAGAAACAGGAAACTCCAAGACGCATGAGCAGCACTGTTGTTCCAAGACTGGGAAGAAGGTAACATACAGTGAAACAGGTTCTTTTGTTGTTGTTGTTGTTGTTTTCAAGACAGGGTTTCTCTGTGTAACTCTGGAGCTTCTCCTGGAACTCAGTCTATAGACCAGGCTGGCCTTGAACTCAACAGAGATCCACCTGTCTCTGCCTCCTAAGCACTGGGATTAAAGTAATGTGACACGACCACCCAGCAGATTCTCTTTTTCTTTTGAAAAGTCATCTGAAAGATTCTTCTTGATCACAAACTAAGGCCATGCTTCTTAGTTTTGGTCACTGTTTCCCAGAAACAGGAAGCACAGAAATTTATCATATAGTCTTAACTTTGATTTGCTGGGCAACCTCAATAAACAATCTCAAATTGAACTTTTTATTTGGTTTTTAAGTCTCATATAGCTGGGTCTCTAGCTCTTTACAATTGAGGATGAAATTGAATTCCTAATCTTCCTGTCTCGGCACATGCTCCCACCCTCTTCCACCCAACAACCCCCCCCCCACACACACACAATCAAGGCATCATAGTCCTAGCACTCAGGAGGCAGAAGCAGGAGGATCTTCATGAGTTCAAGGTCAGTCAGGCTACACAGTGAGATGCTCACTGTCTCATAAACAAATAGGGAAAAAATGTTTTAGACAAAATGCCAGTAAGCATAGGAAAAATTTCCAAAGAAGAACAAATGTTAGTTCTCATTTATTAAAATGAAGGAACACAATCTTCACAGAGGAAAATGTTCAGATATAACATACAGTAAGTACTGTCATCAGACCAAATATACTATGAAAATATACTAAGCATATGTAAAGAACATCAAGAAAAGAGATTCTGCCAGGCCGTGGTGGTGCATACCTTTAGTCCCAACACTCAGGAGGCAGAGGCAAGAGGATCTCTGTGAGTTTGAGACCAGCTAGTTCCAGGAAAGCCTCCAAAAATCACAGAGAAACCCTGTCTGGAAAAACAAGAGAGAGAGAGAGAGAGAGAGAGAGAGAGAGAGAGAGAGAGAGAGAGAGAGAGAGAAGAGATTCTATAGATCTGGAAGAATAAGCCCTAACCATATAACTCCATAGGTGAGAGATATGCATTCCCAACTGAAAATGAATGGCCCAATATTAATAAATACTAGATTAAAATCAACTGTATTAAATTACTATTTTAAGAAATTGTGGAAACTGCAATCATAGTACCATGTTGTGGTTGTTTACCACCAGGAAAAGCAGAATCAATAAACCTATCATAAGCTCAATGTGATGTCTCATGCTTATAATCTCAGCAATCAGGAGGCCGAGGCAGGAGGATTGCCGTGAGTTTGAGGGCACTCTTGGACTACACATTGATTTCTAGGCAGCCTGGATTAGAGAGAAAAAAAACCCATCTCAAAACAAATATAAAAACAAACAAACAAATAAATGGACAATGAAGGTGTTTAACAACGCCCCAGGAACTTCTCAGACAGCAAATAATTCCTCAAATGCCATTTTTTCTCATAGCCCCTTACTACACAGTCTGCATACGTAGCCGGGAAAGGCTAGGCACCTAGAATCCACAGCTCTTCCTATGTACCCTATCCACAAACACAATTATTTCTAGCACTTCTTTCCTTTGGAAAGTTTCTTTAGATTTATTTATTTTATGTGTATGAGCATTTTTGCTTACATTTATATCTATGTACCACGTGTGCATGCCGGGTGCCCTTGGAGGTCAGAAGAGGGCATCGTTTCCCCTGGACCTGGAGTTAGGATGGTTGTGGAGCACCTTGTGGGCCCTCTGTTGCCATTGGAGTCCTCTGCTAGAGCAAGTGTTCCTAACTGCTGAGACATCTCTCCACCTTGTGTGACACTTCTCTTTAGACAATGAAATGACAATTTTTGTGCAGACTTTCCACCAGAAAAATCTCAAAAAGAAGTTTTAGACGTAAAAGATATCATTTAAGATCACTATAGAGCAGCCGGGCATTGGTGGCGCACACCTTTAATCTCAGCACTCGGGAGGCAGAGGCAGGCGGATCTCTGTAAGTTTGAGACCAGCCTGGACTACCAAGCGAGTTCCAGGACAGCCTCCAAAGCCACAGAGAAACCCTGTCTCGAAAAACAAAACAAACAAACAAACAAACAAAAAGATCACTATGGAGTAAGGGGGTGATAGCAAATGCCTTTAATCCAAGCACTGTGAGTCCAGGCCAGCCTGGTCTACAGAGCAAGTTCCAGGAAAGGCTCCAAAGCTACACAGAGAAACCCTGTCATGAAACCCCCCCAAAAAAATTAAATAAAAAAAATAGGAATTTTGTCCTTTAGGCAGACTGCGTAGGAAAAAAGAATAGCCTTTCACAAACTCTGTTCATTTCCTTTTGCTGCTGTAGCAAATCATGAGGTTCCTACAGGTTTCAAATAACAGACACCTCTCTACATGAGAGTGAATGGAGACCAGATGACCAAGGTCAGCTCCCCTGAGCTAACATGTAACAAGCAGCAGGACATACACCTGCAGGTGAGAAGAGAACCCCACCTCCAGGTCCTTAACATCTACAAAGTTTCTTTTTACTGTGTGAGGTATCTTCAGATTCAGAATTGAGGGCTTGGACATCTTTGGAGGACCACATTCAGACAGAACCAATAACTTCTCAATTTAACAGAGACATCCAAATTCCAGCAAACACCAGCAAATTTGAGACTAAAGCTCATTTCACATTTTTTATTTTAGTGTGTGAATGTTTTTCCTGCATGTATATATGTGAGGCATGTGCATGCCTGGTGCCCCTGGAGGTCAGAAGAGGGCAATTGGATCCCCTGGAACTGGAGTTATGATGGTCATGAGCCACCATATGGGAGCTGGAAATTAAACTCAGGTCCTCTGTGAATGGGGAAAAAAAAGAAAAGAAAAGAAATAAAAAGGGAGGGCATGACTGCTCCTAGGTATAGTAGAGGAGATGGTTTATTGTAGATATGAGGGAGAGCACAGCCAGAGGCAGAGACATCTGAGACAGTCCAGAGTGAACATGACCCTGAGCTGGGCATGTGAGGAGAGCAGGGGAGGGAGAGGGGAGAACCAGGAGGGTACAGGGCAGAGAAAAGGACCCGGTGACAAAGCAGCTGAATTGCATAGGGAAAGGCAGCCTAGTCCCCGGGCTGGAGAGTTCTGGGTAAGGGTTTGCCAGGCACGCCTATATATTCGCAGGTAGGGACTGAAGATCACTAGCACAACCGAACTGGAGGTCAGGTCCCATTTGGTATTTAAATAGGCAACTCAACCATTTGTCTAACCTAACACTCTGCAAGAGCAGCAAGTGCTCTTAACTGCTGAGTCATCTCTCTAGGTCCTAAAGCTCTTTTTAAAAGTCTCACAAATACAGTGAGAGTGCTCAGCAGGTAAAGGCACCTGCCACCAAGCCTGAGGATCTGAGGTCCGCTAGGACTGTCATGGTGGAAAGAGAGAACTGACCAATGCAAACTGTCCTCTGACCTTCACATGTGCAGCACAGAAAGCATATGCCCGTGCGTGTGCACTGCACGCATGTGCAGCACGCAGCACACACACACACAATGAAAACTTCTGCAACTTTCTACATCCATTTACATTGTGTCCTGCATTTTTCTCATTCTGAAACCACTAGTCATTCATATCAGGACAAAAGTCCCACTCTTTTTCCCCTTAACAAGACACATCTGGATGTCTCAGGTCCCAGGACGACCTCCTTTTGTTTGTTTGTTTGTTTGCTTGCTTGTTTTGTTTTTTCAGACAGGGTTTGTTTCTCTGTGTAGCTTTAGAGCTCGTCCCGGAACTAGCGCTTGTAGATCAGGCTGGTCTCAAACTACAAGCGATCCGCCTGCCTCTGCCTTCCAAGTGCTGGGATTAAAGGCCAGTGCCACCACCACCCAGCCACACAGCCACCCTCTTGTTGAGCCTTCATCCTTTTCCTTCTATGTTGCAACCCCTCCTTCCTTAGAGAATCTGTGCGTCCGCCATGCTGAAGCCTCCCTTGTCTTCCCCACTGGTTTTAGCAAGATGGTCCTCTCCAGCTGTACTCCAGCTCTTTCTCTCATGAACAAGCTCTTTGTCGTTCTCCCTGTCACTGTCACATCTTAGCTCTTCTTCACTTGTGACTCTGCACCCAGCAGGTTCTCCTCAGACCTCTTAGTTCTCCCTCTAGTAGCTTTAGACTTCGGAGAAGACTTTGCCTGAGTCACTCCTGTGTGACACAATGCTTTTCCTGGTTTTCCTCCCAGCTTCGGATTGCTTCCAGATAATGACCATCTAAGTAAATAGCCCTATTATCCAAGCAGTTTTCCAGAGCAAAACCAGGTTTTCTTCCTGGAGTCTTCATTCTTTCTTATCTTCATCAAAGCACTTCTTACTACCCTTTAAAAATATCCAGCCTAGCTCAGAACCCCTGCCCCCAACCTTGCCTGAAAAAGAGTAGCTTCCTACTGGTCTCACCCTCCTGGCTCTCCTGTCATTCTGTAAAATCTGATTAGAGAGGTGTTTGGAATTCCAAAGTACACCTTTGAATGTGGTTTAAGGGTATATCTTAGTGGGACACTGCTTGCTCAGCATGAACAATGCCTTGGATTTCACCCCAAAAACTGGGGACAAAACAATAACAAAAACAAAAATTCAAGCCAGGCGGTGGTGGTGTACACCTTTAATCCCAGAACTCCGGAGGCAGAAGCAGGTGGAACTCCGTGAGTTCGAGACCAGACTGATCTACAAGAACTAGTTCAAGGACAGCCTCCAAAGCCACAGAGAAACCCTGTCTCAAAAAACAAAAACAAAACAAAACAAAAAACACCAAAAACAAAATCCTACTGACCACCCTCCTAGTACATCCACACTGAAGTCCAGGTTCCTTAGCATGGAGGATATAGGTTTTCATGATTACAATTGCTTATCATTCTAGTTTTATCAATTCCTATCTTCCCCATCCCTAACTCCAAGCTCTATGTACACAACTACTTGTACAACATCAGCTGGCCCTCAAACTTACCATGCTTTTAGAGCTACTTGCATGTCTTCCTGTGAACATAACCCCATTATTCAACTATTATTCAAATAATTGCCTATCTGCCCCAAGTGTCTTTGCTGCAGGCTGAGTGGACTACGTATCAGCCAATGCTTCCTTTCCATCGTTGGAGGTTATCATTTACTCTCAAGAAGCGTATGCCAAATAAACACATACTAATGAGATCTGGAGCAGGTTCGGTGAGTCTGAGGGTATGAACAGGTGGGTGGATAAGAAGGGAAGCAAACAGGAGTGCTGTAGAGTTCAAACTTCAAGAGCAGAGTCATTCTGGAAAGTGCAGTGTCGGGGCAGGCCTAGCTAATGGCTGCTGAAGTGGAGTGGAATTGAAGGTCACTGGGACAGCATGTGAGAGGACTGTATCCAATAGGATGCGCTGCGGTGGCGTAGCCAGGTGAACGAAGGCACTGGGTGGGGTGGGAGGGAAGCTATGAGTCAGGCTCCAAGGTCCTTTCCTAGATGGTCTAATTACGGCAGGGGAGTGCCTCTGCCCTGTTGCCCAGCCCGGAAAGGAAGAAGAAGATGACGGAAGATCACAGGACCAGCACTGACTCTAGGGAGACAATGACAACAACCCAGCCTGGTGACCCTGTGCTCTGTGGACACAGCACAGGGAAACAAAGGGCCCCTGAGAAAGTTTCAAGATAAAGATGGAGAATTTTCCAGAAAGCAGTAGCATGTACAGAGAAATAGTTTAGCAGAAAGGGCTTTCCAGAGACCCCCCCCAACAGAATATGGAAAATATCTCTGCAGTATAAATTCAAGTGGCCAAATTCAAACTAGAATTTGTTAATAATCCCTGTTCTGGAAATTTCTACCATCGTGCTGGTAAAATTCTCAGATGTTGTAAGTTAACAAACAGGTTAATAAGGAATGCTAGTGCCATCAAGCAAAAGGGTCCAACTCTGTACATGGAATTACCCACCCTACCCATTCTTTTATTCTGTGGGAAATTGAGTCTTGGCATGTTTTTATGGCTACAACAGAGATGAAAAAAACTCTCATCTTAAACAAAGACAGTGGTGGTGCATGCCTTTAGTCTCAGCACTCATGAGGCAGAGGCAGGCAGATCTCTGTGAGTTTGAAGCCAGCCTGATCTGGTCTACCCAGCAAGTTCCAGGACAGCCAGGGCTACATAGGGAAACCCTGCCTCAAAAAACAAAACAATCAAAAACAAATGAAACAACAACAACAAAACCCCCAAATCTAAGTGAGTTGAGTAGGATGGTACACTTTGTGATATCAGCACTCAGGAGTTAGAGGCAGATAATCAACCTAGTCTACACAGTAAATTTCAGACCAGCTAGGGCTATGAAGTAAGACCTGTGCCAATGAACAAACACCACTAACAAAAGCCTTATAAACAAACACCAGCGACAACACACCCAGAACTATGTGGGAAGCAGAGTCTTTAGTGAACTGAGTTGCAGACTTAGGTAACTTTTGCTGTCCCTTGAATTTCACTTGCAAAAAGCCAGAGGCTGCACCCACCTCCCACCCCTTCAGTTAGAGAGAGGAGGTGTGGGACAACTCTTGTCAACTGCTCTCCAAAACGTGGAGCCCTCTGTCACGTCTGCTGCGCGGCCTGTGTCCGAGAACGTGCGGAGGGTGTCGGGTATTGATAACACAGAGACTCGTTCAATGATATAAAGAGAACTTTAAACAGGCTCCAAAAAGGTTCAAGAAAAACTTCCTAAGAAAGGCTCCCACCAGAGAAGCCTCTGCTCTCTCCTCTCCCCTGGCTGGTTCTGCTCTGACTCCAGAGGTGGATGTGTGTGGGTTTTTGAAGGTGCAGTTAGTCTTTGGACAAGGTCGAGGTCAGGGCGGTTTCCGTGGGAAGGCCTTTCCCAGGAACTTATTGTATCGTTTTTAGTAAACATGTTTTTACCAAACATTGTCTTACAGCTGCCTACTCCCAGGCAGAAGGGGAAGTGGGTCTCTGCTCAAGGTCTGGTGTTCCCACAATTCACCCCTTTTTATTTTCAAATGAGGCACTCCTGGCTTAGGTCAAGTAGGGTCACCCTCCCTTTCCCGTCTTTGGGGGACCTTGAACCCCTGTTTTAGGTGGGAGGGGTCTTCCCCACAGGTTGCCCGTCATCGGAGATACCCCAACCTTAAATCATCTGTAACCAACCTTCATGGCTATCGGGATTGCCATGGGCTAAGCTAAGCAATACTTGGTTACGGATCTCTTGTCTCTGGAACAAGGCACGTTTGAGCTTGGCATAAAGCCAGAATGCCTACCGCCACTGCCACCATTTCCAGGACCCCCATTGACATAGCGCCTCTCCATCACCATACCCATCACCAGATCTGGGCCATAACATTCTACGAGCCTTCATCTGTTACAAGGGTAACCCGCATGTGATTTACATTTACAATTTGATAAAGTTTCCAATCGTTTCAAGATCTGCTCAGGAAAGCATTTAGAAAGTGCACTTGCACAGATACATTAGGTACAATCATTGATGTTACACATGTAGCATTACGAAAAATATGAACAATAGTTGTCGCATTAGGACAAGTTGCATTTCTCCAGAAAAATACACTGGCCTAGTCGTGATTCCAGAAATAGGAACCATCAAGTCTGATATTTCAAGTGACCATGTCCTGTTCAAATACTGAAAAGAGGCTTTTGCCACTCATCATAGTCCATACCAATGTCCAAATGCTTTAAATGGGTCCTTTTTTCTCTGTTGGCTTTACGATGAAAACTCATGGGTCCAGAAGGTTGATGCAGCAGGTCTGTTGAGAAATTGGAAATCTCGAACCGACTGTTTTCTCTCTTTCTTGGGCTCTAGATTCGATGACATCAAGAATCAGGAACACTGATTTAGGAGATCTCACTCAAACTGGCTTAGGTAGGCTCCCATGGTCTCAGGTCCAGTTTTTCTCTGCTCCATGCATCTCACTAAATGGTCTGACAGTTGCTGAAGCTCTATTCCTTTCCTGCAAGAAAACACAAACATGCCCTCGACCCCAAATTAGGGTCTTCTCCACTGTCTAGTGTATGGATGTCTCCATTTGATCTGAGCAATGGTTGCTCAAGTTCCATCATGCCAGAATCTGTCTGAAGCAATCTGTCTGAAGCACTGGCATTCACATTATAAAATTTTTAAATGAGGAGTGTATTATTTGATGAGTCATGTGGGGACTGGGGACATTATTCCCCCTTTTTTATTTTCTAAAAAATTTTCTTTTTGAACTGTTGAAGCTGGACCATAACAGTAGAAGGATTTGTCTACCCTCCTTGGTTAACTATCTAGGTAAATTGGGCTTACTAAATAACTTTTGAAAATTATTTGAAGTCTGTGAGCAGTCTTTCCCAATCTAACCTGTAGAACTCTCACTAGCTGGCAAGGCCTCATTTGTATCTTAAATTTTTCTGTTAAAACATTAACAGACTGGCTGGATGTTCCTTTTGGCTATATTTAACGCAATCTAGGTAGCTTCTTAACTATTTTTGAAGGGATTTAAGTATCCTTTTAATCATATAAGCAGTTCACACTCACACATTCGCAATCACATTTCATACATACCGGTGTGGCCACACCATACATTCAGAACATACATGCATCTTTCAGTCATCCTTTTTCCCTAGGTCATGATTAGTCTGTTGCAATGAAGCTTCCTTAATTGAAATCTATGTAAAAGAACAACTCCAGCCAATCCTTGAACTAAAAAGGTTAAAAAGTCCTATATGTTTTTATCATTCCTCCATTTGAGCTACAGTCATGGGGTACAGCCGTACCTACTCCTTGTAACTCTGTAGATGCAAGGTAGAGAGGCCAGGCTTTTGGCCAAAAGTTTTTAGAGATGACTCACAAAATAGAACTTAAATGTAAACAAAATTTTCCATTCCATATACCTTTGTCTTTTTCTTTTTCTTTACTTAATACCAGTACCTCTTTTACTGTTACCAAAAAAAAAAATTTTTTTTTTTGAGTCAGGGTTTCTCTGTATTGTTTGGAGGCTGTCCTGGAACTTGCATAAAGGTGTGTTGGGATTAAAGGCGTATGCCGCTGGGAATCTCTTGGATTCCCCTACTTCCTGACCCTGGTATCAGGCTTAGGAGGGGGAAACTCAGAATGTCTAGTTTCTGACTTTTTAATCTCATTGGCAGCAGCCGCTTCCAATGTATTATTGGTGTTATAAAAATTGATGAACAGGGAGCTGGAATGACTAACTGGCATCAACATGGGGGGGAATCCTCACCAACGCCCATATTTCACTTACCTGAGTGTTCAGCAATGGTTGGATCTTTATCATGGTGAGCATTCCTAGTATCCGGAGTAGTATTGGGGTCGACATGCCTGATGCACCGTTCGGGGACCCAAATGGGCTTCTCACTTCCTGGAGGGAAAACACAAACAGCCCCTCGGACCCTAGCTAGTAGGGGAGTGGGTGGCTGCCATTTTCCTGTAATCAAATCCTTCCATCTGACCCATCCCAAGGACTGGGAGGGTTTGTTCCAATGTCTCTCCATAGCAGACAAATTATTACGGTCTACGGTCAAAAAATTTAAAATGTAAAGTATGGTGGATAACTGAATATTGGGGGAGGTAACATACTCCCCTTTTTTATTTTCTTAAAATACTGTTTGAGAGTGGCATGGGTGCGCTCCACAATAGCCTGGCCCGTGGGGTTGTGAGGAATACCAAATGAATGGACAATGTGATGTTCCCTGCAAAAGGCAGCAAAGCGATTGCTGGCATAGGCAGGGCCATTGTCCGTTTTTAGGGCATCGGGTACGCCCATGTAGGCAAAGGCCTGTAGGCAATGAGAAATAACATCTTTAATCTTCTCTCCTGAGTGGAGAGAGGCAAAAATCAGTTTAGAATACGTATCCACAGAGACATGCATATATTTTAATTTCCCTGCCTGCGGCAGGTGAGTGACATCCATTTGCCAGAGATGGTTGGCCCTGAGGCCCCGGGGATTTACCCCTCATTGGGAGAATTATGATAAGGGGCACAATCAGGGCACTGAGAGGTAATCTGTGTAGCTATGGATAAGGGGCACCCAGTGTGAAATTTAATGGAGCGGGCATTTAGATGATACCTCTCATGGAGCTGGTGGGCCAGCTGCTCCTGAGTAAATAAGACCCTAGGGCGGGTCAAGGAGTCAGCAATTTCATTGCCCTGGGCAAGGGGTCCTGGAAGGTTAGTATGTGCACGAATAAATCCCACATAAGCAGGGTGGATGCGCTGCCAAATAAGATGTTGGAGCTGAACTAATAAGGAACGAACCTGGGAGGTTGGAAGAACATATGGAGAAGTTTCTAAAGGTCTAACAATGTTGGCAACATAAACACTATCAGTATATAAATTAAAGGGCTCTCCCTCAAACATTTGGAAAGCCATCAAGCAAGCAAACAACTCGGCGGCTTGTGCTGACATCTGTCCTGTGGGTACCCTCTTCTGCACCTGAGAAGAAACCACCACCGCGAAACCCTTGGAGGAGCCGTCTGTAAAGACTGAGCGAGCTCCAACTAAAGGGTTCTCCTTTAAAATCTTGGGAAAGATCACAGGGTGTTGTTTGAAAAAAGACATCAAGGGGCTGTTGGGATATTGGTTATCAAACTGTGCGCCTGTAGATGTAATAAACAGGGTCCACCCATCATGGAAGATCTGTAGATGTTCCACCTCCTCCTTACCATAAGGAAGGATAATTTTATCAGGACTCTTTCCAAAGGTTTGAATGCTAAACTTGTGTGCCTTCCACAACAATTGTAAAATGAGATCATAGTAAGGGGTCACTACCTTCTTAGGGAGGCTGACAAATGTACCCAATAAATAGGACCAGTCTGCCAAAACACGGCAGTGGGCGAAAAGCTAGATGAAAGTACAACCAGAACAAGGGGCTGCCCATAATCTATACGCCAAAGGTGGGCTTGCTCTATACTTCTTAACAGCAATTGTAGGGCTTCCCTGGCCTCTGGGGTAATCTGTCTAGGGAAGTTGGAGCAGGATCTCCAGGAAGAATATCATAAAGCGCTTTAAGGGCCCCTGTTTTAATAGAAAGAGAAGGGCGAAACCATTGCACCTCTCCCAAGAATCTCTGCCAATCATGAAGTGTTTTTAAATTTGAACAATCAATTTGGAGTCTTTGTGGCCGGAGGCCAGTTTGTTGAATTTGATGACCCAAATAAGTATAAGGGGGTCTCTTTTGGATCTTTTCAGGAGCCAAAATAAATCCGCGGGCCTCCAGAAGTTCCTGTAGCTCTGCAAAGGCTATGTAACATTGTCTTTCTTCGGCCGCGGCCAAAAGAATATCATCCATGTAGTGGATAATGTAAAGATCAGGAAACTTACGTCTGAGGGGATCTAAACAGGCAGCTACATAAATCTGGCATATAGTTGGACTATTAGCCATCCCTTGGGGAGCACCACCCATTGGAAGCGAAGGGCAGGCTCCCTAAAGTTAATCGCAGGAAGGCTAAACGCAAACCGAGGACTATCTTGAGAATGCAAGGGAATAGAAAAGAAGCAATCCTTCAAATCAATAACAATCAAATGCCAGTCTTTAGGAATGGCCACAGGCACGGGCAGGCCAGGCTGCAGAGCCCCCATAGGCTGCATGGTCGCATTCACGGCCCTCAAGTCTTGTAGTAACCTCCATTTCCCTGAAGATTTTTTTATTACAAATATAGGGGTATTCCAAGGGGACGTGGAAGGAACCAAATGACCTGCCTCCAATTGTTCTTGAACTAGCTGGTGAGCCGCCCTTAGTTTCTCCGCTGGTAAGGGCCACTGTTCCACCCATACCGGATCATCTGATAGCCATGTGATGGGTATGGGGGCTGGCGGCGCAACAGTGACCCTCATCAAAAATGGCCAAAACCCTTCCTATCCCCTGGGGCCCTGGTCTCCAAAGGGAGGGATGCCACAGGGCAAACCTCTCCCTGTTCTAGTTTGCCTAGTTCCCTCCCCGGGCTCCAGCCCCTCCCTTGCATCATCTGGGGGCCCCTGCTTTTGGACTTGGGTGCCTGGGTGGTGAGGACCACTCCCATTTCTTGCAT
Organism: Mesocricetus auratus; assembly: GCF_017639785.1. Classification (NCBI taxonomy): domain Eukaryota; kingdom Metazoa; phylum Chordata; class Mammalia; order Rodentia; family Cricetidae; genus Mesocricetus; species Mesocricetus auratus. The sequence continues at coordinate 24,259,416 of NW_024429194.1, read as the reverse complement.
GAGGTCCCGTCCCCAAAGGTTAATAGGGAGGCCAGGCAAAACATATGGCTGGAAAAGCCCTGTGTGGCCCTCAGAGTCTTGCCACTTTAGGATTCTGAGGCTTTTTTGGGGTACAGCCTGTCCTATTCCCTGGAGGGTCACTGTCCCTTCCTCTTTCGGCCAGGCGGGGGCCAGAATTTATCTGAGAGGACAGAGAAATCTGCCCCAGAATCTAAGACGCCCCTAAAGGACTTGCCTTCTATCTTTAATGTAAGCTGGGGCGGTTCTCCATAGTGGCTACCCAAAATGCTGCCGGGCCGGTACTTCCAAAACCTTGGTTGCCCCTTTTCTCTTTAATTTTTCTAGCCTCACAAGGAGCTGTAGGGAGAAGGAGTATCTGAGCAATCCGTTCTCCTGCAGGGATGGCAACAACCCCACTGCCCACTGATGTCATTATTTTAATCTCCCCCTCACTATCCTGGTCTATAACACCGGGGTGTACCTGGATGCCTCGAAGAATAGTACTGGACCGTCCCAAAAGTAGTCCGACCGTGCCTGGGGGCAATGGCCCATGCACCCCAGTAGGGAGGGCCTGGATCCCCATTTCCGGTGTTAGGATTGCCCGGGCAGAGGGAGCGAGGTCCAATCCTGCACTCCCGAGGTGGCTCTAAGGAGGTCTGAGATATGAAGGGGTTGCTCTGGGGAGAAAATGAGTCCTGCCACTGCCCAGAGCAGGGGTCATTGCCCCGTACACATTGGTTTTGGGGCCCTGGGGCGGGGCCCTCCTCCCGTTTCCCTGATTATTATTAGCAGAAAGGAAATTTCCCTCCCTGTCAGTTTTAGAGTAGCAGTTATTGGCCCAATGATATCCCCTTCGACAACGGGGCATAAACCAGGTCTCTTGAGACCCGTAGTACTATTTTGAGGGCACTCTCTACGGAAGTGTCCCTCCCTACCGCAGCTAAAACATGTTTTTCTCCTTCCCAGAGTAGGTCTTTCTTTCCCCACTTGGGGCCGAATAGCAGCAGCTAACACTTGGCCCTGGATGAAGTTCCCATCAATGTCCCTACAGATCCGGATATAGTCATTTAGACTTTTATTGCGATAGGGGCGAAGGGCTTCCTTACAATATTTATTTGCATTTTCAAATGCCATCTGCTTTATGACTGGCATCGCAGGCCCAATGCCCCCAAATATTCTTTCTGCTACCTGACTGAGACGGTCTACGAAGTCTTGAAAAGGTTCGGAAGGTCCTTGAAGGACTTTGGACAGATGATCCCCTCCTTCCTTGGAAGGCAATGCTTTCCAAGCCCCTTGGGCTGCTGCTGCCACTTGGGCATAGACTGCGATGTCATATTGCATTTGTTGCTGAATGGTGGCATATTGACCACTTCCTGTAAGCATCTCCACATTTCTCTGGGGCTGTCCGGCCTGTGCATTTCTTTGGGCTGTCTGGCTGCATCTTTCCTGAAACTCACCTCTCCAAATCAAATAATCTCCCCCCGACAGAGCTGCTCTGCAAAGCTGCTGCCAATCGCCAGGTGTCAAATTAAGAGACGCAAAAGATTCCATTAAGGAAAGTGTAAAGGGAGCCTGTGCGCCATAATTTAAAGTTGCCTCTTTAAGTTGTTTTATATCCTTAAAATTTAAAGGGTTATGACGCCTAATGACCTGTCCAGAATTGTTCAGATCTAGAACTTCCATTACTGGGGCCACCACCGGGCAGCATTGGACCCCTCCTCTGGGTCTTCCCTCCAGGTCTGAGAAGGACTGGGTTATCTCATAGGAGGAGTCCCTTTTTTCAGAGTATGGGGAAGGGTTTCTCTCCCTGTCCTGTCTTTCCTTAATTAGAATCTTTTTAGTTCTTTTTTAAGGGCCGTGATCTCAGCAAGTAATCGTTCCTTTTCAGACTGTGACGAGTCTGAGTCTGAGCTACTTCCATTTTCTAGGTCTGATAGAGAAGGATATAACCGATTCTGACCGGAGTCCTTTTTGGGTCGTGCCCGGAGATGTCTACCCGTTTTTTTGTTGTTACTAAGAGACTCCTCCTCATCCTCACTAACAATGGAGCCTCTAGTTTCAATCACGGTCTCTTCATCATCACTCTCTGCCCCTGAACTCAAGGAGGCTTGAGTCTCAGTCTCTTGTAACTCTAAAAAGCCTCTTTTGTGTCCTGAACTACCTGGCGGTGACGAACCTTATCTGTCAAAAGTGCTCCCTCACTAATCTCCATAAGGAGAATGTCGTAGGGGGCAAGGACTCAGATCCCTCTTTTCGTAAAAGTCTATGAAGATCACGGCGAACCTCCTCCCAATCTGGAATGTTTAAGCTTCCCCCAGTAATGAACCATGGACTGGCTCGTTCGATCGATTTTAGAAAGCCTTCTAGGGTTTTAGACTTGACTGCAGTCCCATGTTCTTTAAGTAACTTTTTTAGTTGATACTGCAATGATTCTAGCTTCCCGGAACTATTCCCCATAGTTTCTTAACCCCGTCCACTTACCTCGCTTTCACGATCTCGGTGGGACCTCCAATTGTCACGTCTGCTGCGCGGCCTGTGTCCGAGAACGTGCGGAGGGTGTCGGGTATTGATAACACAGAGACTCGTTCAATGATATAAAGAGAACTTTAAACAGGCTCCAAAAAGGTTCAAGAAAAACTTCCTAAGAAAGGCTCCCACCAGAGAAGCCTCTGCTCTCTCCTCTCCCCTGGCTGGTTCTGCTCTGACTCCAGAGGTGGATGTGTGTGGGTTTTTGAAGGTGCAGTTAGTCTTTGGACAAGGTCGAGGTCAGGGCGGTTTCCGTGGGAAGGCCTTTCCCAGGAACTTATTGTATCGTTTTTAGTAAACATGTTTTTACCAAACATTGTCTTACAGCTGCCTACTCCCAGGCAGAAGGGGAAGTGGGTCTCTGCTCAAGGTCTGGTGTTCCCACAGCCCTCCTAAAGACTTTGGCTAGTTTTCTCTAGAAGTTTTCAGGATGTTTGAAATGAACTATGCTTACTTGAATAGATATTAAGTGTTAACATGCTGATTTTTTGTTTGTTTGTTTGTTTGTTTGTGTAGCTTTGGAAGCTGTCCTGGCACTCATTCTGTAGACCAGGCTGACATCGAACTCACAGAGATTCGCCTGCCTCTGACACCGAGTGCTGGGATTAAAGGCGTGCGCCACCAACGCCCGGCATTTGTTTGTTTTTTGAGATATGGCCACCTGTTAACATGTTGAATTTTTGTTTGTTTTTTGAGACATGGTCACCCTGAAACAAGAATAACCTTGATTTCTTCATTCTCCCCTCCCCCCTCAAGTGGTAGGATTACAGGTGTGCACTACTATACCTCTCTCTCTCTCTCTCTCTCTCTCTCTCTCTCTCTCTCACACACACACACACACACACACACACACACACACACACGGGTTGAGACAAGATCTTTCTATGTGGTCCGTGAACCCTGGAACTCACTATGTAGATCAGGCTAGCCTCACATTTGCAGCCTCTGCTACCCTAGTACTGGGATTATAGTAAAATAGGTCCTGCTTACAACTGACACCACAATGGAAGTGCTATTCAGGTCTTAAAACCCAGGACATAGGGAGCAGCATCTGCCAAAATGAGAACAAAGACCTAATCCATCAAAGTCTATAGTTCTGGGAAAGTTCATAAATACACTAACCTTGCTTTTTGGCTTCTGTGGTTCTGCTTCTGGCTAACTGCTCTTGTTAACTGAGGTGTGTCAACCCAGGATATTATTTTTGTGCTTAAAAGCCCATCCTGAGAAAGGCTCGGGACTGCACCTGAGTCCTGAATACCCAGTGTAGTCACTGGCTCCTAATGAAGACTTTCTACTGGCTTGAACCCATGTATGAGTGGTTTTCTCTAGTGGATGCGTCACAACAATAGACATGTGTCACCCTCTTCGTCTCCCTCCTTTCGGTCTGGGCTCTCTTTGGACCTACCACATGCTAGACACCTCCAGCCCTCCTAGAAGGCTTCAACAGCCTTTAACTACTTACTGTCCTTGTGGAATTCCTCAGGCCCTTTTAACCGTGTCTACATACCAGTCACAGTGATCAAAAAATTCTTCAACATGTCAAAACCTACCCCTTTCCTGCTCCAAATCCTACAAACAGCTTCCCTTTCTCAGGTAGAGAATTCCTCGCCTTCCTTTCTTCAGGGAGCAACATACACCATCTTCTCTCCTCATCCAGCGCTTTAAACTATTCATTAGTACATATGATTGCTTTGTTTATTTGCACTTTCTCACAGGAGCAAAGGACTGCTGAAGGTTCAAACCCCCCTCCATAATAGTTCCTAGCACACTATAGCGCTCAAATATCCTGTTAGATTACAACTCTAAGGCAAAGAAGCACACACATGTGGCATTGTGTACCAGACCCTGTCATCAGACCTTAGTAAGGTATTATTTAGTTACTTTGAGTAGTTACTACTGTGTCACTGCATTTCTACTTTATTTATTTTATTATTATTATTATTTGGTTTTTAGAGACAGGGTTTCTCTGTAGCTTTGGAGCCTTTCCTGGAACTCACTCTGTAGACCAGACTGGCCTGGAACTCACAGAGATCCACCTGCCTCTGCCACCCGAGTGCTGGGATTAAAGGTGTGTGCCACTCAAAGCTCAGCCCTATTTTTATTTTTTGAGACAGGTTTTCACACAGGCTGGCCCGGACCTTTGTAGCACAGGACGACCTTGAACTCCTAATTCTCCTGAGTTCGTTTCCAAGTGTTGGGATTACCAGCATGCACCACTACACTCTCTGGAAATAGGATTTGTACCTTGGTTGAATCCTATTTCTTTGGAACATCACATTTTTATTTGTTTCTGTCAGGCGATGTTAAAATGAAGTTGTAGGTATGAAAGAATCCTTTTGAACATTTTAGAGCCCTCCACAGGAATGAACTTTTAAGACTTGAGGACGTGAGCGTGTGTTCCTACAGGAAAAGGGCTCAGACGCCCAGGAGGGACTGAGTACTAACCAGCAAGTGCGGGGACGTATTGAAGACGACTCCAGGTTGGCTTTCTGCTATTTTTTGTGTCCCCAGCTCTTCTCTCGCCGGCGTTTCAGGCGTCCTGAGTCCGCCCGACCGCCCGGGGGCGCCCGAGGCTGCAGAGGGCGCTGCGGCGCCGCCCGACGTCGCACCTTCGGCGGCTGCGCAGTGCGCACGTCAAAGCCGGGCTCGAGCCGGAGCTGGGCGCGGGGCGCCAGGAGCCGCGCGGCCTGAGAGAGTCCGGGACTTCAGTAGCCGCGCGAAGGCGGAGGCGACCTCAGAGGCGAAGGCGGTGCCGGGCCTCAGAGCCACAGCTGCATCCAGACCGAGCGCAAGAGCGCGGCGGCCACCGCGGGAACCCCCTGGGCCACCGTCCGCCCGCACAGCCGCCGCCGCCGCCGCGGGAGCCCGTCGCCGGCAGCAGCTGCGGGCTGAGGACAACGGAGGGCCGGAGCGCCCGAGCCGCGCCGCGGGGACCGAGCGAGCAGCCCGAGGCGGCGGCGGCCGAGGACGGGGACGGCGACGACACGGAGAAGGAGCTCCTTGGCCCGGCCCAGCCCCGTGAGTGACCCCCCGGCCCGGCCCTGCTCGCGACGCGGACGCCCGCAGGCTTCCGCCCGGCCCGCCTCCATTTTCCCGGGTGGCGGCGGCGGCGGCGGGAGCGGCCCGGGTCAGCCGGAGCTCCGGGCACCGCCCCTGTCCTCGCCGGTACTAGGCTCCCGAGCCCTGCCGGCCGGGGCTGCGGCTGACCTGGGGAGAGCTGGTCTGGCCAGCTGTCAATCCCGCCGCGCCGGGGACATCGAGCCCCTAGTCCCCGAGCTCCGCGCAGCCTCTCTGTTAGCGGGGCGCAGGCACTGTCTTTATAGAGAACCATTCAGGGAAATGCCCAACTGATTTCTGGCTAGGAATTGTGCGATCGGCGCGTTCCCGGGTTCGGTTGGAGCAATCCATAGCGCCGACTGCGTGCCGGTGGCGGTGCCGTAGCGACTCCGAGGTGAACCCGGCCAGGGAGGTGGCCTCCCTTGGGGCGCTTTAACGTTGTGATGTGAGAGATAAGACGAGTACACAAATAGCCACGATACCAGGCAGGAGGGGGATAGATAAGTCCTGTTTAGGAACTACCCATTGCTGGAAAGGTGCTCCGGGAAGACCAGACCTGTCGATCGTTTGTTTCCGCCTTCCCACGAATCCGGGAGGTTTCCTGGGCGAGGCGGTGCTAAACCGGGTCTGGAAGGCTCGATTGGATTTGGGAGAAGGAGGTTGCAGAGAAGGGCGTGGAGGGGCAACCAAGCTATAGAGGACAAAGGTACAAAGAGCATGGGAATGTTGCTAATTCCATCATCGAGTGCCGCGATCTGTGGGGTAGTCTAAAGAGGCAGTTAGGGGTCAGATCTTTGAATGGTGTTGGAGGAGCTGTTTGAGCGTCCTTCCACGGAAAACTTAGAACTCATTTTTCAGTGACTCATGAAGCCGGAAATGTGTGCTAGGGCATATTAAAGGCGTTCTCGTGAAAGACAGGAGAACACAGAAGGCCACAGGAGTTGACATTGTTCCTTAAGTATAATGCAGTTTGATGATCGATTTTGACAGCTTCCGGGATATTTAAGTAAATCTTTGGCCCAGCCAAGGAAAATACCTTTTGTTAGGAGTTATGGAAAGAGGTGCCTAAATTTACCTCCTCTGCACGCTCAAGGCGTTTGTGTTAGTGAGTTCTTTAAAATTACATCAAAACTTCTGAACCCGTGTGTTGGGATTGAAATTTAAACTGCCAGTTTATAAAAATTAAAAAACAATGTTAACAATAGCCTAAAAAGACAGTTGGACATACACCCATTGTTAAAAGGGTTACATTTTTATTTTAGGTTAAGGAAGTATGGGAGAGCCCGAAGTGAAAGTTTTTAAGTTGTATTTCATAAATTAACAAAAAAAAACCTAGCAAGTAATTAGTAACTGCTAGAAACTTAGAGTATATGGCTTGTGGAGTTGACCTAGAACTTAATATTGGTTTTGTAAAGTCTTACATGAGCAAGGAAATACTTGCTTTTTTCAGTTTTACATTTTTCTTTATCAAAGGAAGTCATAGCTGGTAATAGTGGTGTACATTTTAGTCCAGTGCTTGGGAGGCAGAGGCTAGGCCGTCTCTGTGAGCTTGAGGCAAAAGGAACTCCAGGCCAGCCAGATAGATACACAGTGAGACCCTGCCTATTTTAAAGACATGCTCTTTGAAATGTGGAAGTAGGAGCACATCTCTTCTTCTCTACTTCCCTCATCTGCCCACCCCACCCGTCTTTAGAAACAGGGTCTTGCCGTGAAGCTCAGAGCCTTCGCAACTTGCCATCTCCTGTTTTGGACTTTCAAGTTCTAGACTTATAAAAACGAGTGGGCTTTTTTGTTGTTACCTTCTTAATCCTACCACTTAGAATTTGTTGCTGTTAGCAATTTTGAATATTTCCTTTTTTGGTCTTTTTCTGTGTATATTTTCTTTACATAAAGAGACATACACTGCATTTGTTTATTTACTTATTGGCATTTTGAGGCACCAGGCTGTCCTGGAACTTGCTGTGGAGCCAGGCTAGCTTCAAAACTCCAGATAGTTCTTCCTACTCAGCCTCCTATATGCTGGAATTGCAGGCTTGAACCAGCAGTACCAGTCTGGAAGCTTTCCTAAGTGTTTTGTTTGCCTTTTGCCTGACAAGGTTGCATTTTTACTTACAGTTTCTTGTTTGAAGTGTATTTACTAGCTTCTCTAAAGGTTTGGACCCCATTGCTACTTATTTGGTAGGGTGCATGTATGTGATCATGAAGAGTATAGAGGAGCACATAGCAGAGGCACTTTTAGAAGGCCACCGAGGGCAGGGAGAGAGGGCTCAGTGGTTAAGAGTGTGTACTGTTCTTGCAGATGGCCTGAGCTCTGTCCCTGTTGTGTTTCTAGAATCCAGTCCAGTTCACAACTGCCTGTGTAGCTCCAGCAGCTCCACTCTTGTTCACATGCCCACATATGTACACATTTTTAAAAAATTTCTTAAAAGAAGGGTTTGTGAAAAGATTATATTCATGGCTAATACACGGTCTCCCATACATTATAATGCTGTGACCCTTCCTACCCTCTACCTGCTACTAAAAGGTAGTCTGTACTAGGACTGACCACAGAGGAACTGCTTTTTTTATTATGACAGAAAGATTCAGGCTGAATATATTTCCTATTGGCATACAAAATTTCATTGGGGGTTGCTTCTTTTAAATTTTAAGGTAGCTCAGTTTAGTTTATTGGCATTTTAGACTGTAGGTCTCTGTATTAAATCAGCTATTTCCTTTGTGTTTTACATTCTAAAACGTATTTATACAGACCCTGTTCCTTTTTTTTTTTAACAACATAGAAAATGAGATAATGAAGTAGACTTGGGGTTTTTTTCTTTCTTTTTTTTTTTTTTTTAAGTTTTTCAGAGACAGGGTTCTCTGTGTAGATCAGGCTGACCTTGAACTCAGCTACCAGCCTTTGCTGGGATTAAAGGCATGTACCACCACCACCGAGCTTTGTTTAGGGTCTCATTTAGAACCTCAGACTGACCTGAATTTAGCTTTGTTACCTAGGCTGGCCTAGGATCTGTGGTAATCTTTCTGCCTTAGCCAGATACTGGATTGCAGATGTGTGCCACCACACTCTGCAGACTTTAGTTTTCATATGATTAATGGGAAATAGTTTGAAAAAGTCCAGTTACTTATCGGGTTTGATTTTATTATTTGTCTTATGTGAATCTGTATATTGCAAATGTATATATTATATAGCATCTTTGTTATTTTGTAATACTCAACTTTCCTTTTGGTCAATTTGTGTCAAGTATAGATTTTTGTAGTAATTACTTTCCTGAGAAGTTGATCATTGACTGTTGATACTTGTCCTTTTGGCTGTATAAATATTTAAGTATAGATGCAGACACCCAAAATCACACTCCCCTCCTAACAAGCATAAAAGATACAAGATAAAATCCATTAGTAGAAAGCCGGGCGGTGGTAGCGCATGCCTTTAATCCCAGCACTCGGGAGGCAGAGGCAGGTGGATCTCTGTGAGTTCGAGGCCAGCCTGGTCTACAAGAGCTAGTTCCAGGACAGCCTCCAAAGCCACAGAGAAACCCTGTCTCAAAAAACAAAAACAAAAATTCAATAGTAGACCAGAATTTCAGGTAGTGCATTTTGGTTACTATTGTTGATGTTGTAAATCTTAACCTCTTTTTAAAAAATCAATTTGTCTCTTTTTCATGGGTCATTTTAATAAGGTGTTTGTTTTTATGGACACTCTTGTGTATTATATAAATAGGAATGTCATAGATATTATGTATAGTAGCAAAATTTTATTTTATAGATAAAATTTCATCATATAGTAAAGATTGGAAGAATGGAATCTTCATGGATTCCTGGACTAGACTACTTCTGACTTTGGATGTTTCATTTCAAAGGTGTGAAGAAACTGTATTAGTGTGTGTGCAGGGCACACCAAGTAGTTGAATTTTCACAAGGGCATATAGCCATTCTCTTGACGTCTGTCAGAGAAGACTGATATCTGAACCTTTAGTGAAAGAATGTGTGGGCCAGGCAATGGTGGCACACACCTGTTATCCCAGCACTCGGAGGCAGAGGCAGATGGATCTCTGAGACCAGGCCAGCCTGGTCTACAGAGTGAGTTCCAGGACAGCCAGAGCTGTTAGGCATAGAAACCCTGTGATAAACTTCGTGTGGTTTTATTTTGTGCTTTTTGTTGTTTTATTTGGTATGTAGCCCATACCAGTCTCAAATGGCCCTGTGTGTCGTCCTCCTTTGAGTGAGTGCTTGGGGTAATAGACGTGGAGGTGTGGCATCATGCCTGGTAGAGTAGTCTTGACTATGGAACTGGTTCTTGGTGTTTTTTGTTTGTTTGTTTATTTTTTTGTTTTTTGTCATCTTTTTGGTTTTTTGAGGATGGGTTTCTGTCTTTCGAACTCTAGACCAGGCTGGCCTCAAATTCAACAGAGATCCACCTGCTTCTGCCCTCTAGTGCTGAGATTAAAGTTAGTGCTGTGATTAAAGGCAGCAGATACCACAAACTGGTTTAATCCCTGTATCAATCCTGTATTCGGTGGAAGGAACAAATGGAGGCAGTGTTTTTACTGCCATTACTTGTAGAGTAGTCTGGGGATAAAATAGTAAATGTTTGGCTTCTGCTTCTCAGACCATCCCAGGATGAGAAGCGTTATTGAGGTTCTTGGTAACAGAGCTTAGATTGAAGGTGCTCGTTGCCATCAGCATCCTGTGTGCATGGACGCGTGTGTTGGTGTGTATAGTCCTGCCACTTTTGTCTTACAGAATTGTTGCTGTCATCTTAACTTTCCCCAGGAAGGAAGGGGCGGAGGAAGATAGACTTGTGATCTATAGCAGCAGTGAATTTAAACGGGCAGAGGAAGGAGGATGCACAGAATCGCAAGAGATCAGTCAGGTGTGAGAAAGTCCCAAAAGAGAGTGGTACAGCCTGCCTAGGCCACTTATGTTGACCGTGTCCATCACATACCGATTCCTTGATTATTCTAACTTGACCTTTTTACTCTTGGTACTCAGACTCAGTGGATTGTTAAAAGTAAGCCATAGGTTTATGTGTGCTTGTTTATATGTGTATGTTTTGTGGGGAGTGGGCACAGGGCCTCATTGTGGCCGAGGTTGGCCTCCAGTTCACTGTTGCAGACCAGTCTAGCTTCCAGTGCATGGTCTTCCTCCCTCAGTTTCCAAGTACTGGTTTACAGGCATGTGCCACCACACTCAACTCTGTGTTGTGCGTGAGCGATTTTCAGTGCGTATTTCAAAGAAAGAAACCTAGTTAACCAATGTTTAGTGGCAGCCTGATTTTACTGAGAAGTTATTCTTTGGTGCATGGGTATATTGTTGACTAAGGAAGTACAGTAATGTTAAAATATGACAAGTCATTGATTAGTTTTAGTAAAATGTTTACCTGAGAAACAACATACATAGATTTTGTGGCTTGGTGTTAAGTTGCTACTGTATTTGTTTAATAATCGATAGTTTGTCCTCTAACAGGGTGCTGTTAATTGTTGGTTGTAGTTCTTCCTCCACAGATTACAAACCTGCTGTATTAAGCACAGGGGAAAACAGCCTGAACAGGTTGAGGTTTACAAGTCTATTTGGCCCACTCTTAGGTTCATGGGATTTGAAGGGCAGGGCAAATCTCTGGGTTAAAAGCACCGTGCTTGGGTTGGGGTCCTTACTTCAGTAACCCAAGCAAGTTCCTGAACTCCCTTTTAGCTTAGATTCCTTGGATGAGAATGATAGGACTACATCTGAGAGACTTGCAGGGGCTGTGGGCCTGGCACATACTAACTGTCCAGACATCATAAGTTTTGTGATGCTAATAATAGACTGTTCTGGGTGGAAGAAACTTTAGAACTTCAGAAACAATGTAGTCAGAATGATTCTTTCTGCTGATGGAAACACTGAAGTCCACTGCACCTGGAGGCAGTGTTTGGTTAACTTTGCAGGTAGGGCTTTCTGCCAAGTGCAGCCATGTGCCCAGGGTCCTATAGCTTCTGAGCTGTGGGGCTGGAGCTGGAGCTGGGTCCCTTTGTTCTTCATGTGCACTGCTTGAGTGAAATTGAAGATTAAAGGTGAAATAGAGAATCAAGGGAGATGAACACAAATTACTAGATTTCCCGTGGCTACTGCTACCTGTTGACATGTGGGACAAACCTAAGGTGGTTAGTAGTGAACGACTTAATCTAAGGGCAGCTGAGTTGAGGTTGGAAACCAGGTCCACCACTTCAGAATAGGAACTCTCTGGGCTGAGCATTACTTCATCATCTGAAACTGTTTTTCTCAGTTGTTGGCTTGTTGTTGAGCACTTTTGAGTTAGTATATTAAAATGAAGGTTTATAAATAAAGGCACTTGAGGATTTTTAATAGATTTCTAAACAATAGCCACATGTTATAATTTCAAAAGATGGTTTGTTTTAAATGCTTTAGTTGTATAGTCATAATTGCTTTAGGTTAAAGTTTAGTTAGGCTGGTGGGTAGCATTTATTTGTTTTTTTTGTTGTTGTTTTGTTTTTTTTTTTATGTCACTCCTGTAAGGATGAGAGGCATGTGGGCAGTAGGCAGGGCTGAGTTCTGGCAGGATGACTAATAGTGTTGTCACTCTGGGCTTCAGTCATCCTTGATTCTATCAAGAGGCCTAGGGTGGGAACCCCTCAAGTCTATATTCCTCTTACTTTCTGTGATCCTGTTGTTGGGGTGTGACTTACCTTTTCTCCCTCTGGGGATTTGTGGTCTTGAAGGCTGTTTCTTTATGAGAACGTGTAGGCATGTGACTCACTGCACTTGCTCATTTTTCTCCCAGTTTATCAGGTGCCTGGAATTATTTCACACTATTCAAGAACTCTGCATAGGGTAAAGGTGAACAACAAAAAGTCTTTTCTAATTCTCTACCTTTGTAGTTACAAAATGTTGAGAACTGATGTTAAATGGTAGTAAAGTACAACTTTATTAAGTCAGATAATGATTAACAAGTTCTCAAAGCCTCCCATGAGTGGCATTGTCACAGCTGTGAAGTCTTGTAAGCTGTTTGAGCCAAAGGCAGTGAGTGAGTGGAAGGACCAGAGCTGGAGAGTCAGGTTGGAGACAGCAGTTCCTGGCAGGTGCCTGCTTAAAGCTTTTACAGGCATTGACTGAGCTACTACTCCTTGCCTATCTGGGACTATAATGGTGGCCCAAGACAAGGTGACACACGTGAGTTATAACTCCTCAGGTGACTTTTGTTTGTTTCACATGCTACAAACATACTGCTAAATACTGTTTAAATGCCTGGTTTCAAGAAATTGTTGATCTATCTAAATAACTCCTTTCTGCTCATTGGTAGACTATCAGTCTGTTTATCTTCTGGGTACTCCTGGCAGGCAGGAGCTTGGCTTACCAGTACAGTCTATGCACACCTTCTGGTTCTCACCCCTTTACAGGAGGGCTTTATCCTTTGTTCAGTCTTTACAAGTTATATTACACTTAGAGATTGTGAGTTGTTTGGAATTGAAAGTTCTGGTGGTGGGTCTCACTTTTGAAAACTTTTTTTCTTGTTTTGTTTTTTTGAGACAGGGTTTCTCTGTATAACAACCGTAGTTGCCCTGGAACTCACTAGGTAGACAGACCACCCCACCTCAAATACAGAGATCCTCCTGCCTCTGCCTTCCAAGTGCTGGGACTAAAGGTATGCACCACCACACCCAGCTTGAAAAACTTTCTTTTCTTTTCTTTTCTTTCTTTTTTTTTTTTTTTTTTTGGTATTTACAAGACATTGTTTTGGAGGCTGTCAGTCCAGCCCGGCTTCGAACTCACAGAGATCCGCCTGCCTCTGCCTCCCGAGTGCTGGGATTAAAGGCGGGCGCCACCACCGCCTGGCTTTGAAAAACTTTTTTAAGGGCTCTTCTTGCTTTACTTTGTATTTTTAGGGAATAAAATATTCTGTAAATAATAAATGATCCAGGCAGCATATGATAGTGTGATAAGGTTTGTAGTTGGCTGAGATGGGCGCTTAATTGAAGTACATTTTCCTGTTCACTTAGCCCTGCTGGATTTGCACTTGAAAGTGATTTACATAATAGAAGAAATTGTAATATAAAGTTGAAGGATCCCCTTTCCTGGTAAGTTTATCAAGTGTGTTTTGTGGAATATAATTAGTCTTTTGATAAATCAGTATCTCTGTTATTATGGGTCTTTTGTGGGGCTGGGTCTCATGTCCAGGATGGCCTTGAATTTTCTGTATAACTGAGGATGACCTTACATTCCTGATTTTTCTGCTGCTGCTTCCCAGGTGTTGGTTACAGGCATGGGTCACAGTTTAGATTGTTTTGTTTTCAGGGTTGATCCCAGGGCTTTGTACATTCTAGGTGGATGCTCTACCACGAGGCTTTATCCTTAGCCTCCAATTTTTTTTCAAATTTCATACTTTTTATATAATTTATTTATTTGGTGTTCATTGGTGTGAAGGTGTCAGATCCCCTGTAACTGGAGTCACAGATAGTTGTGAGCTGCCATGTGGGTGCTGGAATTTGAACTTGGGTCCTCTGGAAGAGCAGCCAGTGCTCCCAACCCCTGAACCATTTTTATTTTTAAAGGTGACTGTTTTTTCTGTAGAACTTGTCAGAGAAAAATAATACATATTATGGTCCTTTCCAAAGGCACCGTAATCTCCTCAATTTGCTGAGGTTATTTGGTCAAAATGTCCCTTTCCCTGGGGAGACACATAAGAGGCTCCACTGGGATACTTTGAGGGATGCTCTCTTTGCACAGTTACTGGTATGGTCTTCATAGCATTCTTTTATGATAAAGATAGCTTTTGTAATAGCAAGTCTTGCTTTGTAGCTCTGAGTAGCCTAGAGCTTGACAGGTAGACTAGGCTAGCCTAGAACTTTTGGCAGTTTTTGTTCCTTGCTTTCTGAGTGATAGGTTTACAGGTGTACGTGCTGCCATGCCCATTTGGGAGACAGTAACTTTTTTGCCAGAATTAATTTTTTTGTTTTGAAATGAGGTTGTTTTTTTTTCTGCATGTATGTGTATTTACCATACACATAGTAGTATCAGATCCCCTAGTACCAAAGATACAGATGGTTGTGAGCCACCATGTGGGTGCTGGAAATCAAAGTCTGGTCCTCTAGAAGAACACTGTGTCTTATCTGCAGCCCATGAAGCAGTTTTTAAACCTTGTTATGTATGAGTGAGGCTTTCCAATATTCTAGATTTGTTCATGCTTGTTGTGAGCTGTTATATATATCATGGGTTCAGAGAGGAGGCTCACAGCACGTAGATTGGGGTTTGCTAAAAAAATTATAATCTGAGGGCCAAAAGGAAATAAACTAGCTCATGCAGCATTCCTCTCATGACTCTTTATTCAAAAAATATTCTTCCTAAAAGTTCTCTCAAAAGGCTCTCTTTAAGATTTCTCCTTAAAAGTTTTATCCTCAAAAATTCTTTCCCTAAAAGTTCTCTTAAGATCTAAAAGTTCCTTCTAAAAATTCTCTAAAAAGTTCCTTCTAAAAGTTCTCCTAAAGATCATCTTCATCCCACATGGCTTCTAGTTTTTTGTTTGTTTGTTTGTTTTTTGTTTTTGTTTTACGAGACAAGGTTTCTCTATTGTTTTGGAGGCTGTCGGTCCAGCCTGGCCTCGAACTCACAGAGATCCGCCTGCCTCTGCCTCCCGAGTGCTGGGATTAAAGGCGTGCGCCACCACCGCCCGGCGGCTTCTAGTTTTTATATCCACATTTGGCAACTCTCTGGTAGTAGGGCATGCATATCAGAGCCAGGAAGGCCCATAGGGTCTTGAGAAAGGCAGTGCCCCCCCCCCGTGGGTGACTTGCGGTTAAATCATTAAAGAGGGCTTCTCAGCCCTATGTTAAAGGGGAGAAAACTAAGGCTATGTACTGTGAGATCCAGAGACTCCAAGTTTTACTGCTGGTGCCCCTGTGAGAAGGAATTCCTTTCTCTAGGGCCTATTTGAGAATAAAAAGCACCCAGTATATATTCTATACAGCCAAATTCATAGTAACAAATATTCTGAAGTTGATACCTAGATAGTAATTGCTGCTTCTGTAATAAATGACAAATGCCTCCAACATCTCACTCCCTTTCAGTTTATTTTAAATAACGGTGTATAAATCTCCTTGGACAACGTAAACTGTTGATAAATAAAGTCTGAAGATGTCTTAAAGTAGAATAATTGATTAATACACTGCTGGGGTTATTTGGGATGAATCCCACTGTGGAAAAGGGGAGTGCTATGGCTTCACAACGGTTCTACGGAGATGACAGTAACAATTCAAAAGGCAGGTATTCACAGGGCTTTGCAAGTGGGGTTTTCTCCAACCAAATGCATAATGATCTCGCTGGGTCAGCCTCATGATTTTGTCAACTGAGATCTTATTGTATTATCCCTGTGGCCGATAGCATTGTTAGAAACAATTCACCTTGCAATTTGAGATACATTTTTAGGTTACATGGATTATAAACGCAGAGGATATGAGTGCTGCTGTACTATGGAGACAGTTCTGTGGTGAAACAGCTCCAAAGCTCAGTGTTTAAAGGCTGTAAGAAAGAGCTTAAACCCCAGTTCTGTGCTGCTGGGGAGCATATTGTAGGCCCATTCTTCTCTACTTTGCTGTTTGTTTAATAGTAAGAGTAGACTACTGTCTGTCTATAAAGAAGCTGTGAAGGTTCGATAAGAAAAAGTTCTGCACAGTATCTGGTGTGTTCCAAGTTCCTAGTACATCGTAGCTGTTAAGGTAACTGAGGCTCTCAGAGCTCTTTTTTTTTTTTTTGGTTTTACGAGACAGGGTTTCTCTGTATTGTTTCGGAGGCTATCGGTCCAGCCCGGCCTCGAACTCACAGAGATCCGCCTGCCTCTGCCTCCCGAGTGCTGGGATTAAAGGTGTGCGCCACCACCGCCTAGCTGCTCTCAGAGCTTTTATATATTCTGCCATATATACTTTAAGAAATATTTTATGACTCTGGAAATTCTTTAAGTAGCCTACAGTGAACCTGGACTGGACTCTGATCTGTAGTTGATTGTGTCATTTGTTATGATGTGAGCAGAAAGGACACTTAAAAGTTTTACCTCCTAATTATGAGCTTTAAGGTACAGTGTTACACAACTAAAAGGTTTCTTTTACACAATTCCTTAAGCATGTAATTAAATACAGATATATTCTTACTAGCCCAGCATCATGGTACATGCCTGTAATCCTAGCTCCCAGGATGTTGAGGCAGGAGGCAGGCTCACACATTTGAGTTTAGCCTGGTCTACATTAGTGACCCTGTCTAAACAGTGTGCACACTTGCAACAATGATTACTTTCTTGTAATTGTTCTTTTAATGATTTATTTTTATTTTATGTGCATTTGTGTTTTGCCTGCGTGTATGCCTGTGTGAGGGTGTGTGGCCGTCTCTCTCTCCGACTTAATTGACAGGATTTTATGGAAGTGCTATGGCTCCAGCCACGTGGCAGGTAGTTGAATAGTGTTTGTGTGTGTGCATGTGTCTACAGGTGCTGAGGAGGCCAGAACCCCCTGGAACTGGAGTTACAGACAGTTGTGAGTTTTTGTGTTGGTGCTCAGAATTGAACCCAGGCCCTCTGGAAGAACAGCCAGTACTCTTAACCATCAAGCTATCCCCAGCCCTGTTTCTTGTAGTTCTAATTCACTAAAACAAAAATAATACAGGTTATTTTAGTTCTCCTATTAACATTTCTACTGTCACTGGGAACTTAACCAAGAAAAGATACAGAGGAGGTCAGTAATGGTAGAAACCAAATCAATTATTGTCTTAAACGAAACTGGCTACTTCATGTATTTATGTGACCCACAACACATTTGAGTGTTCTAGACCCAGAGTAAATTCTTTCTTGCTTGACTTTTTTAAAAGACTTTAAGAAAATTATGTTTCATAACTCCCTACCCCTCCCACTCAAAAAAGGTCAGGTGTGGTGGCATATGTCTTTCATCTCAGCATTTGAATCAGGCTTTGAGTTTGGGACCAGCCTTGTTTACATAGAGTGCCAGGACAGCCAGACCTGCATAGTGAGACCCTTGTCTTAGGGGGAGAAATTATGTTTCAACTGTAGTGTATTTGAATGTGTGTGTATGCACTGAAGTTCAGGTGCCTCCAGGGAACAGAGATAAACTCAGGAGCTAGTTACAGGAGGTTGTGAGCCATCTAATATGGTGCTGGGAACTGAATTCAGGTCCTCTTCAGGAGCAACAGGCACTCTTAACTGCTAAGCCATCTCTCCAGACCCCCGATGAACTCTTTTTTGGGAGTTTCTCAGGATGTACCTGAGGACGACTTCTCTGTTGTGTATAGTGAGCAGTCACTAGTCTGGAATATGACAGGTGCTAAAATAAGAAGTGTAGGAAGTGTCCTACACATGCCAGTTCATGTGAAAATAGCACACGAATCCTGTGCTGGTGCAAGCAGGTAGAACAAGATGAAAAATAAATAACTACCAACCTATACATGTATGCCACCAGTTGCTAGGACATTGTCAAGACATATAAATAAGTACTCAGCCCATTTGTAAGAACTTAGTGTTTTCATGTGTTTAATAAATGAAACAATAATCTCGGTTATAAATCTAGAAAGGTTCCTTCATTCAGAACTGGTGCAGAGCTTAACCTAGTACATGACATAGTTCTTTGTCTTGACAAGACTGGGTTATAGGCCTATCTTGGAACATAGCCAGGCCAAGCCTTCTACTTGGGGTATGTTACCGAGTTACCATCAGTGCTAATTAAGGAGCTGAGAAGAAATGGAGTCTTACAGGTAAGCTAGAGAAGTTCAAGTGTCATTCCTCTTTAGAGAGAAAAGGTAAAATCTACAAACCACAGAGCTGAACCTGTACGGTTGCTGTTCACCACAGTGAGTTGTTGATTTCTAGAAGCTCCAGGTCATTTATTAGCTATATCCTTTCTTTGAGGATTCTAAGTAAGGAAAAACATTCAGACAGCTTTAAGTTGGCATTTTTGATGTTTTTACAAAGTAATTCTATTTTGCTAGTTAGGTTTTTGTTTTGGGGTTAGGTTGTTTTTTGTCAATTTGACAAAAGCTAGAGTTATCTGGGAAGAAATCTCAACTGAAAAAATACCCTCATAAAACAGATTGGCCTTGAGTCAAATCTGTGAGGCATTTTCTTGATCTCAGAACTTGGGAAAACGGAGGCAGGAGAATCACAGGATTGAGGCCAACTTGGGTTACAGTGAGATTTTATCTGTAAAAGAAAACTCCTCCAATATTGCTGTTTTCTCCCTTAGCATGTTATTATTCTTCTGGCTGGGACAGCAGGACAGCAGCAGGCACCATCCTTGTACCTTGTCTTCTCACTTTGTTTTCTGAGAGCTTGTGCTCAGGAAGAATGGTCTCTTGGAGAATGTTAGACCGAGAAAGCCTGAGGTTAAATATCGACCAGTGTCAGACCCAGGCTCTGTGACATATCCCAAACCTCTTATTCTGAATTTCTCTTTTTGTGACTGGAGTAATAGTCTTCCGGGATTGTTGTGTCATAGTACAGGTGAAGCGAATAGAACAGAACCAATAAATACCCGTTGTTACCCTCTTTAACAATTCTCTGCTTAACTAAACTTGCTGGTATTTTATAGCTTCTAGAACCATTTTGGAAAGTACTGGGATTATCAATATGTCTCACTACACCTAGCTAATTATAATCTTAAACTTAGTAAAATGAATACAGTGAGTTAAAGAGCTAAAGAGTTCAGCCCAGTAGCCATATTTTATACAAAGATACTTGATTTCTTACTAGCAGTCTTATAAATGTCAGGACAGAAATACTCTGGCTATGAAAAAATGAAATGTCTAAATATGAAATATTTGGGATCGTTTAAAAAAAACTAATGTTTTAAGAAACCATACAGTCCCAAGAAAAAGTGGGAAGACTAAGCAAGAAAAATTGTATTTATGTAGTGTACACGCACTGACATTATGTGTGTAGGCGTTTGGACACACACATGCCCTGGTGTGCCTGTGGACATCATAGAACAGCTTAGGAGTTGGCTGTCTCCTTCCCCTGTGGGCACTGGGAATCAGACGTGACAGCGGGGCCTCCTCATGCTGCGCTGTCTCAGTGAAGCCCACTCATAGACCTCACCATATTTAGGAACCTACTTACTGAGGGCAGTGAGTCACACATTCGGAAGAAGCGGGGAACCAGGTCTTCATGTGTAGTCCTGGCTGTCCTGAAACTCACAACGTAGTCCAGGCTGACCTCGATCTCAGAGATCTGCCTGCCTCTGCCTCCCAAGTGCTGGGATTAAAGGGCTGGCCCTGACTGAGAAAGTAAGAAACTTAGACTATTGGGATTTTTTTTTTCTTATCCACATATAGTGCTGGGAATTCAACTCTGGCTCTTGTATGAGCCAGGGAAGCACTCTGCCACCCAACTACATGGATAAGATACATTTTCTATGGGAGTTTTCCTGGTAGAAGAATAAGGCAAAAAGAAAATGTATGTACTTACCAGACGTTTGGATGACAAAACAGACTTCTTTCCATTTCTGTCAAGTGATGTAAAGGTGGGGATACGGTGGGGGAGGGAGTGTGGGAAGAAGTGTGTGAAAAAGTTGAGTGATAATAAAGGGTTGATATTTACTTCTGTCTGGTAAAAGTGATAAGTTAATAGCTGCCACTTGTTTAATGTGTTCCTTTGCACTCTCTATTCATGTTAAGTTGGGGCTCAGAAAGTTTGCCCTAGAGTTTGCTGAGCACCTCTAACAGCAAGGCCTGATGAGGACTCAAACGGGGTCTGATGAGAGTGTCCTTTATTATTAGCTTTATGTTCTTGAATGAGCAAACTGAGCAGGAAATTGGTGGGTTATTGGCCAGACAGTGCTGTTAAATACGTTTCAGATAAGTTCTAAAACACTGGGGAAATGGTAGTATCTAAGTAAATAAATGCAGGTAGACAAGGTGGGAGGCATTAAGTTTAGATTTTGAGAAGTGGTAATGTTCAAGGCTAGTTGGCTTGAAAACACAAGATAATGTATACAGTTGTCAATAAAGCTACTTTCTGGGAAATACTGTAGCTATATATATATAAAATATGTATATATATATAAACTAATATATATGTTGTAAAGATGTTCATTTCATGTAAAACAGTTACAAAATATAAATGATTACCAATTGGTTGTGGGTTGTAGTTTAACTCTGAATATGCTGAAAATTACAGAATTATATGCTTTAAATGAGTAGGTTATAAATTATATCTCAGTAAAACTATTATTTCAAAATACATAGATATTTTAGCTGCTAAGTAGATGATTTGATTCTTTAAATCTTTCCATTGTTAAAGATAGTTGAAAAAAATTCCAACTTGTGCCTCCTTTGTTTTGTTTTTTGTTTTTGTTTTTTTGGTGTCACCCTTGTTTTGTTGATGTATTGTATTTGGTGCAATGTCATAAACGTGTAAGGTGAAATTTGTGTTACTGCCTTAGTGATAAAAGAGAGAGCTGAAGTCCTCTCTCTCTCTCTCTCTCTCTCTCTCTCTCTCTCTCTCTCTCTCTCTCTCTCTCTCTCTCTCTCTCTCGCTCTCTCTCGCTCTCTCGCTCTCTCGCTCGCTCTCTCGCTCTCTCTCTCGCTCTCGTTTTTCTGTATTGTTTTGGAGCCTGTCCTGGAACTCACTCCGTAGACCAGGCTGGCCTTGAACTCACAGAGATCTGCCTGCCTCTGCCTCCCGAGTGCTGGGATTAAAGGCGTGTGCAAACGCCCGGCTGAAGTCATCTCTTGAATAACTTGGTATCATCAAATGTTGTACACACAAATACCATATCTCATTGTTGGCTTTCATGTAATCTTCCTTATTGTGAAAAGCACATGGGTTGGCCTTTGCCAGTGGAAATGTATTTACAATTTTTTTTCAGACAAACACAGGTTCATAAACCACAGTAAAAAAGCTCAGTCTGAAGTTGAAGAGATCAATCATGTAAAGACACTGGGCTTTGAGAAAAATGTAGTCATGTCAGTGCAGATCTGAGCACTCACAAGGAGAGTGCTTGCTTAGCATGGGTGAAACCCTGAATTCACTTGCCAGCACCATCAAAAAAAGAGTGTAAGTAGCATGGAGAAAATGGGAATGATAGAATATTCCTGAAGGGGAAAATGGTATCACCCCACCATCTGGAATGGATGGTTGCTAATAGAAGATTGAAGCATTGGGACATGTTCTTCAAGAGGAAAATGGCATCCAGTCTACCATCAGTATAGATGAATGGGAAATTAAAGAGTTGGGACATGGGCATACTCTCCTGGAAATGTAAGGAATTGTCAATAATTGCTGCGAGAGACTTGTTTTCATCACTAAGAAATATTTAGGCACAGTTGACCCTGTGGAGGGCTCTTTGCTCTTGCTAGATCAGAATGTGAACAGGAACAAAATGGAGAAGTTGGCTAGATCAAGATAGTTAAATGTTAGTAGGGGGAAAACAAATGCCCTGATTTCTTAGGGGAAGTATTGCCTTTGTGTTTGTCCTCACACAGTTGCTCAGTTAATCTCCCTTGGTTCGCCAGATTGCCTTGGTGTAGAAGACGGTATTATTCCATCATTAAATAATGCAAGAGTACTGCTGTCGCTGGGCGGTGGTGGCACACTCGCCTTTAATCCCAGCACTCGGGAGGCAGAGGCAGGTGGATCTCTGTGAGTTTGAGGCCGGGCTGGACCGACAGCCCCCAAAACAATACAGAGAAACCCTGTCTCATTAAAAAAAAAAAAAAGAGTACTGCTGTCTCCACCTAGTTTGACTCTAAGACATTAATTAATTTTGGAGTCAGTCTACTCACGGGTCCTTTGAAATTCTCTTCTCAGAATTAAAGCTGTAATGTTCCAGTATGTCTAACTATAAAATGTTCTGCCTAGCCCTTTCAGTCTTGAAAGGAGAAATTCTAAGCAAACTGCCTGTATTCTCTCTTCTTTTGGTACTCCATCCTTCTTAGGAATTGTTACAAAGACAATTTGGGGGTCGTGGTGTTTTTGTTGTTTATTCATTTTGCTTGTAATTTTGTGTGTGCATATGTAGGGTGGTGTGTGTGTGTGTGTGTGTGTGTGTGTGTGTGTGTGTGTGTGTGTGTGTGTGTTTGTACACATGCATTCAGAGGGTTGGGGAACCATATGTCAGTTTCAGGAGTTTTCCTCAATTGATCTGCATTTTATTTTGGGAATGAGGTGGAGTGCATTTTTTTTTTAAAGATGGGCCTCACTATATAGTCTTGCCTGGCCTTGCTGTTTCGGTCGGACTGGCTTCATTGCTCTTTGATTTGAGAAACAGACTGCAGTGAACTCCAGGTATTTGCCTGTCTCTCCCTGTCCCCCTGCTCCCAAGCTTTTGGTTACAGACTTTTACCACCAAGCTCAGCTTTTTAATACGGGTGCTGGGCCTGTGAACACCAGTTCTCATGTTTTCACTTTACTGAAAGAGCCATCTCCCCGGTTTATGGTTTGCTTTACTTGAGCCTGTCTAGTTTTTAGAGATAGTTTTCCTGTGGAGACTGAGTTAATCTCTAACTCATGATACTTCTTCCTCAGCTTCTCAAGTGACAAGTGTAGTGCCAGTTGTCAATGGCTGATACTGTTACCTTGTAACTCTTGCAAATAATCGCTGTGCCTTTATTAACTTACTTACATATTTATATAATTTTTATTTGATTAGTCTATATCTTGTCTGAATCTGCAAGCAAATATATTCAAAGGGTATATATATATATATATATATATTTTTTTTTTTTTTTTGGTTTTTCGAGACAGGGTTTCTCTGTGGCTTTGGAGGCTGTCCTGGAACTCGCTTGGTAGTTCAGGCTGGTCTCGAACTCACAGAGATTCGCCTGCCTCTGCTTCCTGAGTGCTGGGATTAAAGGCGTGCGCCACCAACGCCCGGCCAAAGGGTATATTTTTACAAGGTCATTTTAAGAATTAAGTTTAGGATGATCATGGGAGGAAAAATGCATTTCCTTATATCATTTTGGACAATATTCTTTTATTTTGTAGAAATAAGCAGACAGTAGTGTTTTGTTTATTTTTATTGGTTCAGCACTGGAGTTTGAACCCAGGACTTTGAACATGCCAGACAAACACTACCACTGAGTGCCACGCCCAGCCTTTCTTTGTGTTTTAGTTCTTTAATGGCACATCTTTATATCCAAAGTGGGTATCCAGACTATATGGGAGAGCCAGATGATCCCACTGTCACCATTAGGCCAGTTTGTGTGTCTGTGAGTTTGGAGGAGAAATGCTAAGCCTGTGTTTAGAGCTGCCCTTCTCAGGAAAGATGTCCATAGCAGTGAGACCCATGCTTGTGTGTCATGCCCCACCCCATAAATTGGATCCTTCTTGTTTCTTAGAACAAAGCAGGCATTTTAGTAAGATTTTATCTTGGGAAATAACTCAAATACTTAGGACATGGGAAAAAAACCCAGATGTGCCTGGGTCTCACAAACAGCTGGAACCAGGTCATAAACATTGAGGTAGTCTGTTTTTACTGCATGTTTCTACTTATTCCATCTTATACAGAGTTCTCACCTGGCCACCTGCATTTAATAAATGCTTTCTGGGTAGGGACTGATCTCCTGGATTGAACATACAGTTTGCCTCTTTCAGTTACTATGCAGGTCAGCAGGGACTTGATTCATACAGACTATCACACATGCCACTGGAGCTGTGTGGATGGTACATGACAGGGTAGGGATTGGTAGAAGGACATAAGTGGGTAATATAGAGCCAGGTATAGGGGTGCACGGCTTTAATCTCAGCACCCAGGACGCAAAGGTAGGTGGATCTCTTAAGTTTGTGGCCAGCCTGGTCTACAGAATGAGTTCCAAAACAACCCAGTTCTCTACACAGAGAAACCCTGTCTTGA
Organism: Mesocricetus auratus; assembly: GCF_017639785.1. Lineage (NCBI taxonomy): Eukaryota > Metazoa > Chordata > Mammalia > Rodentia > Cricetidae > Mesocricetus > Mesocricetus auratus. The sequence goes on along the minus strand of NW_024429194.1, from coordinate 24,235,003 downwards.
AAAAAAAAAAAACAAACAATATGATAGTGGCCTGTGACCTTTCTAGCAGAGGATTGTTGGTGTCTAGGATATCAGTGTAATAGATTTCTTGGTTATTTATCTGCCCCAGACTACTTATTTGTTCCTATTAGCTTCTTGCTCTTTATCTCAGATTTTAGCCTTCAAAGCAGGCTTTGTTTTGTAAGTAGCTGTGTCTTCAAGATACCTGGGGAGTATGCAAAGTGTAGACCATATGTAATCACAGGCATTCAGTCCATGTCTCTACTACCACCACTAAAAAGCCACAGTACTTAAAGTTTTATTCAGCCTTCCAGGTAGTATAGAAGGAAAAACTGGAAGGTGAACTGTCTTTGGTCAAAGGCAGTATTTGTTGATTGGACAGCATTTTTGTTCACCTCATCTTTTGTATATTGTTACCCATTTTCATTGTGTTCTTTGCCTGTTGCTTGCCTCCCCCATCTTCATTTATATTCTTGGTACTTCCTTAATGTCCTCGATGAAATGGGAATAGACTATGAAAATAATATGCAAGTACAGCTTAGCTGTTACTAATTTATAAATGGAAATTTTTATACTGCTTAAAAGGATATATTTTGTATACCTCGTAAAAACACTGTTCTATGAAAGTAGACATTTAGAACTCAGTTTCTGAAGTGCCTTCCATGTAACAGCAGCTTGAACAATGTGTTGCATAAGCTTGGAAATACTTGTGCTTTTTCTTAACCAGGAAGGATATTGATGGGAACTAAACAGACATTACACAAATGAGTGGACAGCATACACAGTGGAGGAGCCGGAGCTGCCCTTTTATACTACTGAGGAGGCTGGACCACTGTCAGAGCTAAAATTTGACTCTTAAGAAAACAAAGTTCCTTATTTTGATTTTTGCTGTAAACCATATATATTGATTGCCTTAATGTCCTTTGTCTCTTTTGGCGTAGGATCTTCTTAGCATTGTTTCCTAATCTGGCCTCAAGGAGATAACTAACACATTGGATTGTGCAGTATCAAGCAAATTTGTAATGATGCTAAGATTAAAAGCTTAATTTTGCACCCATATGCGAAACATAGATTCTATTAAGTGTCCCTCACAGCTATGCATGCTATGGTTTGGATTTGATTTAGCCCTCAAGTGTCCACATGTTGAAGACCTGATCCTCAATGGATAATAGTCAGGCCACCAAGAAGTGGGCTAGCTCTCCTAGTTCATGGAACTGAAGTTCTTGTAGAGGGCCATACCCTTTTCTTTTTTGCTTGCTGTTTAAAATGTCACCAGTACATGCTGCCATTGATAGCTAGTACAGTAAGGGACTGGAGAGATGACTCAGTGGTTTAGGGCACTGACTGCCCTTCCAGAGGACTGGGGTTCAAATCCTAGCACACACATATAACTCAACACTAACTCCAAGATCTGACACTCTCACACAGACATACCTGCCCGCAAAACACCAATGCATATAAATAAATAAGAAAAAAAAAATATTTAAAAAGAAAGAAAGAGACGGGCGTTGTGGTGCACGCCTTTAATCCCAGCGCTTGGGAGGCAGAGGCAGAAGGATCTCTGTGAGTTCGAGGCCAGCCTGGTCTACAGAGCGAGTTCCAGGACAGGCTCCAAAACAATACAGAGAAACCCTGTCTGGAAAAAACAAAAAAGAAAGGAAAAAGAAGGAAGGGAGGGAAAGAGGGAAGGAGAGAAAGAAAGAAAAGAAACGAAAAGGTCCTCGTTAGAATTGCACTGATGCAGGGTGCTATGTCCTTGAACCTTTAAAATTATGAGCTTAAATCAGCGTATTTCTTAAGTTAGAGACTCGGGCATTTTGTTTCAGTGATGAAAAGCTGACCAGACACCTACGATATCATTTAGGAAAATGGAAAAGAATTAGGAGTATTTTTCCTTCTCTTTACTGACTGCTATCTATAGAAAACAAGGAATGTAGAAAAAACAGGAAAGATTGACTTTTGGGTCAGGAGTAATACACAAGTAAACACATGTTTTGTGTACTATTTGGAGAAATCCCACATTTGGCTTTGAATTGGGTAGCTAGAATAAGGAGTCAGTTAAGCGAGACTGCATGCTAAGACACACAGCAAAGTGAAAATGGCCTTTCCAGGAATTAAGAACGTCAGTATAGTGTCTGCAAATGAACTACTCAGGCTTAAGTGTAAGATGTTTTAGTTTTAAACCTAAAAGACAATATTGGCCCGGAGTGCAGTATTATTGCGTCAGTATTTTTCTGACCGACTGACACAGGTCCACCTCAGCCTCTGGGGTTCTGGGGTTGTAGGCTTGTACAACTACACCATGTTTAAGTCATTGGTTCTATGATGCTCTGGAACGGTCATTATTAACGTCTCATTAAAGTTAGGTACCAGAAAGGTTTGAGGTTATAATCTTAGGTAACTGCTCTGGCTTTAACAATTGGCTAGTCCTAATGGACAGTATTTGTAGTTGCCTCTGAAAAGTAAAGAGCTTACCCAGGGCTTGATTTTAAATTAGGTGCCTACATTGTCTTGGAGGGCCAGGTCTTGACATATGCCTATAATCCCAGTACTTGGGAGGCAGAGGAAAGAGGATAATGAGTTTGAGGCTAGATATATAAGAGTATGTTCTATTCACAACATAGAAGTCCATTATATAAAGCTGATAGGAATGAAGTGTTTAGGCTGGAATAGATTGGCCTCTTACTCCATAGCTCAGCTAGCCCAGGTTTGAAAGCTGCTGTCAGCACCATAGCTAGTGCCATTCATTTCAGTCTGAAGACGTTTCTGAACTTGTTCCATTCATCTTCCATTCTTTTGAAACAAGTTCACCCTACTTGCTTCATGACTAGAATACCTGTGGAAATCCAGTTTTAATCAGTGTAACTTCCTGTTCAGACCACTATGGTTCTGACAGTTTAGTTAACAATAATCTTAATATTTGGAAGAGTTAAAAAATAAATCAAGATGCTGGGCATTATGGTGATTGCTTTTTATCACAGCATTTAGTTAGGAGGCAGAGGCAAGCAGATCTCTAAGTTCCAGGTCTAATTTCTGAGACTCTGTCTCAAAAATAAAATAAATAAGTTTAAAAAAAACCAAGATGAGCCGGGCGTTGGTGGCGCACGCCTTTAATCCCAGCACTCCGGGAGGCAGAGGCAGGCGGATCTCTGTGAGTTCGAGGCCAGCCTGGTCTACAAAGTGAGTTCCAGGACAGCCTCCAAAGCTACAGAGAAATCCTGTCTCGAAAAAACAAAAAACAAACAAACAAACAAAAAAACAACAACAACAACAAAAAAAACAAGCTGAGAGATGCAGTTATCTGAGTATGGGAATGATAATCTGTTTGAATTGTTCCTTTGTGTGCAACAGCACTCTGAGATATTTAGTCACTGTATAGTCTTGGTTTGTAGCATTCCACTTTTGAAATACTGAAGGGAAAATAAAATTCCCTGTTGAAAACTTATAGAGGGAAGAAAGTTTTCAATTTAAGAAGCTCTTCCTGGTTGGAGTGTCTCTCAGCGTAACATGTATTCTCCCTTGGCTGTCAGAAGCTACTGTTCATTACATTTGAGATACAGATTTCAAATGAAAAGGCAGATTTTCCAGTTTGACTGTATTGTGCTGTCAACACATCAGGAGTGGAATGTTCTTTGAGCAATAAAAGAAAGCATGTGGCCATTCTGAAAACAGCACTGGACTTTTCAACTTTTGCCTCTACTCAAAGCTTTAATACCCACAGAGCTTGACAAAATTACAAAATAATTTTGTTTTCATATCGTATAGCTCTCTAGCTGACTTCTGGCTCTTATCCAAAAGTGTCAGTGTCTAAGAGCCAGATGGGGGAGCATCTTCGCCTTCATGCCTGCCCTTAGCTTGCAGTATGCCTTGCCTGTTCTCTGAACTTGGTCAATTCCAAGGGTATTCATTTAGGGTATAGTAATGACGTGTTCGTTAATGTTCTATAGATTTGAAGTCTGCTCTGTGTTGTACCTCTCTTCTTATTATACTTCATACCATGACCTCATCTTCCTAGGTCCTTGAGTTGAGTTGTTGGTATGTGGTAGAAAATTTTATATCCTCCAAAAGCACAAGCAACCGCCAGCTTTTGTGTGATCCTGCCAGGTAGTGACAGCTTCGAGGTCTAGTTGCTTCTTTTCTGATGTTAAGCACTATTTAGCCTCATTGTTTCATTGAGAACTCTTCTCTAAACCTAGGATCAAGCCTTCATATGCCAGTTAACGTGTTGACATGGAGGGCAGAAAGGATGTGGTGTCTGGGCCAGAGAAAGGTTGTCTTAGACAGAATGTTCTACTTCAGTGGTTCTCAATCTGTGGGTTGAGACACCTTTGGGGTCTCATATCAGATATTTGCATTATGATTCATAACAATAGCAAAGTTGCAGATGTAAAGTAGCAATGAAAATAATGTTATGGTTGGGGTCACCACAACATGAGGAACTGTATTAAAGGGTCACAGCATTGGGAAGGTTAAGAACCACTGCTCTGTATGATCTTAAGGTCTAAAGTACCATGCAATTGTGCATTCTTTCTCCAAATATTTTTGCTGAAAAAGGTTTATTTACACTAAACACCACTATTTTACAGCTTTCAGGTAGTTCAAAAGAAAACAAATCCACAAATCTCCAGCTATGGTGGTGCAGCCTGGTCGGGTTTTGCAACATGTTTGTGCTTTTGTGGGCATTTGACCAGAATAAAAATAGTAGTGCCAGACCTTGAAGGAGAATGATTTCCCAGGTTTATATATGATTCTGTAGACTGTGAGTTTAAGGGTTTTTCAAAATACAGTTTTTCATGAAAATGACTAAAGACAAATTTAGAAATTGTGTTTACAAGTATGACTTTTTAAAGTCACACGTTTCTAATACACTATTAATTCTTGAATGTAAAAAAAAAGTCTTTCAGAAGGTAGTTTTGTCTGACCACACTTGAAATTTGTTTCAGGTTTTTCTCATCTGTTTGCAGTTCAAGTTTGAATGTTGTATCTTTCTTCAGGAATTCGCGCTCTAAAGGGCAGGGTTGGCTATTTGCTTTTCTTATTTACAAAAATGTGGGCGAGACCATGATGTTTGCCCACATGATCATATGGACTGTGTTTGCACAGCCTTGTGGCAGAGCAAGTACAACGTTTACCCAGGGGGGAGGAGTAGATTGCAGTTCCTTTCTTAAAGATTGATAATTTCTCATTCTTTTGTTTGTTTGTTTTTTAAGACAAGGTTTCTCTGTGTAGCTTAGGATCTTGTCCTGGAACTGGCTCTGTAGACCGAGCAGGCCTGGAACTCGCAGAGATCCACCTGTCTCTGCCTTCCAAGTGCTAGGATTAAAGGTGTGCGCCACCACAGCCCGGCTCCTTTCTTGTTCTTTGAAAAGAATTCTTCACTAGTTCATTATGTGTGTGTACATCTCGCTGCATGTGCAGAGACCAGAGGAATGCTTGCAATAGTGAGTTCTTTCCTTCTACTATGCAGATTCCATGGATTAAGTTCAGGCTTGTCAGTCTTGCTGACAGATTCAAGATTCAAGGAATCTTGAGTGGGTCTCTGTGTGCTGGTGTCTGTGTGTCTGCGTGTATAGAGGACAGAGGACAGCTTTGGAAGTCAATTCTGTCTTTCCACCAACTTAGTTTTTCACGTCTGGCAGCAGATGCCTTGACCTGCCAAGCTATCTCGCCCCCAATTTAAAATGTATTGTATACAGGATCTAAATCAGAAGAAATGTAGTAGAAATAGATGTTAATTCCTCAGGCTTATTCCAAAATGCAGTAGTAAGCAAGGGAAAGTGTAACTTGCTATAAGAATACACATGAAAGATTGCAACTGATGGAATTACTTGGAAAGTTTGTCAGCTGCATCCTTTCACTAGTCAGACTATCATTGGGGTGTGGTTCAAGACTAATTGTAAGAATTATGTTGATAAAGGCTTGGCTGGGCAGATCCCATGTCCCATGTAGAGTTGAGAATTCAGTTTGGACAAACATTTGAGGACCTGTAGTACCTGGAGAATAATCAAAGAAACCCCCTGATTGCACCTGCTCCCCCAGTGCTCATCGTTGTTATCTGGAACCAGACTTCAGCTAGATGAACCATACAAGAATTCTGTTCCTAAATTGGCTAAATCTTGGGCAGACAACTCACAAGCTAGCATGGAAATGATAGTATGTATATTAATATGTCTGATTTGACTGTTCAAAATGCTGTCGTCATGACACCTCTCATCTTGTTTTCTATAATCCTGCATTCCTACATCCTAGGATTCCTAGGATACTCATATTCCATTGCTGTCTACTACCCACTGAAATGGCTGCCCTGGAACTCACTCTGTAGACCTGGCTGGCCTTTAACTCAGAGATCCACCTGCCTCTGCCTCCCAAGTTCTGGTGTTAAAGGTGTGCACCACCAGGCCCAGCAGCTGTCCAAACTTTTGACAACTTATATGATTTACTTCTTGTCCTAGACTAGAATGAAGTGTAGAAATGGGAGGGCTGTTTGTTGGTTTAATCATTAGTTATTTTAATCATTTACAAAAGCTATATATATGTTCAAAATTTAAATAGCCTCAAATCAGAGGCTTCTAATTGTGAAAAATGCTTCAAATGTAAATGATTTTGCTTAACACCATACTTAATATATATTTAAATATAGTTAGTGCATGTGGAAATATATACTATACATCCTCCTGAAGTAACTTAGATGGCTAACTGAATAAAACCCTAGAATTCATGTGACATAGTAGGTTCCTTAGTTGATTATTCCCCCTTACAATTAAGCAATGCTTTAATGAAAGAAATCAAACTAGACAAAATGATACTTAAATGGGAATCCATTAGAATAACATATTTGCTTAAAAGATAGCATTAATTACAAATGTTTTATATCTGTAAGACAAAAATCTTTCATATTTGGAGTGCTGTTGTAAGTCTACTAGGAAATCTAAACTTCGTTTTTAAAGATTTATAGGTAAGGTTATAAACAATGAAAACAGTCTATAAACAGTGAAAACGGAATCTGGAGAAATGGTTCAGCAGATAAGAGTTCTTGCTGCTTTTGTAGAGAACCTGAATTTGGTTTCCAGTACCAACATTGAGGGGCTTTTACTTGTAATTCCATGTCCAGGGATCTGATGGCTCTTTGGCCTTCCTGGGCACTGCTCAAATGTACCCACATTTACACAGTGGAGGAAAATGAAAACTTTGTACATTAGGTGACATTAAGTTGATATACAAGTGATGGGCAAAGAGAGCATATTTGTAAAAAATAAAAGGAGTGTACAATATTTCACAGATCAAAAGAAAAAGACAATGGTAAGGGATGTCAAAGAAAAAAATAGTAAGAATTGATTAGAGGGGTGGAAACAAGGGGGGGAGATCAAGGTTTCTGTTGGCTTTGTTGAGACAGGGTCTTATGCTGTAGGTCTGTAGGCCTAGGAATTTACGCTGTAGCCCAGACTGGCTTGACCTTGTGATCTCCTGCCTCAACCTACCAATTTGCTGGGATTATAGTCATAATCTTCCTATTTTGATAGTCTCAAACTGCTGCTTATCTGGATCGTATTCCCACTCCCATGGCCTTAGTTGGTATACAGAACTTTTCTCTGGTCAGAACAGCCCTTAGTTTAGTCATGTCTTATGAACAGATTTCTAGGAGGACAGTAGGAAGCTGACAGCAACTCAGTGATTCAGATGGGACTGGCTGTGAAGAGGATAGGTATCAGATTCTTGTCCCCACTCACTCAGGGACTCCAGGGAGACTGCACCGTACCTAAGAGACAGTACAGTTGGCTGGGTCTTAATGACCCTGGGAAGTATTGTTAGATCCATTGTGTTGATGTAACACATTAAAGATTATAATAGTTTACTATTTATGAATTATCTTTAAAGAACTTTGTCAGTCAGTTACCCTGAAATAATGGGCTGTACAGAATAGATAGAATAGATGTGCTATTGCTTCCCTTTTATTTGCTAGTTTTTTGTTTTTGTTTTTGCTTTCTCTTTTTTTATTTTATTTTATTTTTGAGACAGGGTTTCTCTCTGGCCGTCCTAGAACTCACTCAGAGGCCTGCTTCCCTTTTCCTCCCAAGTGCTATATTAAAGGTGTGTACCCCACGGCTTGGCTTGATCACAAAGCTTTTTAGTGCTTAAAAAATTATTATTGTTTCTCTGTGTGTACAGTTTGTATGTGCTCATGTGTGACACTCATGGGGGCTTCTCCTGTCCCCAGACCCCACTCCACGCTACTGTTTACAGGGTCCAGATTTTGTATATGCTCCAGGCATCTCATTGCGCTTCCGCTGCGGTTCTTCTACTCCTGCTGGCTCTTTTTGGAAATAGCAAAGTGTGTGTGTGCGTGCGTGCGTGCGTGCGTGCGTGCGTGCGTGCATGTGCATGCATTGTTTGTTTGGGATTTGAACCTAGGGCTTCATACAAACCAAATAAGCACTCTGTCAGTCCCAGGACCATGTTTGTTTTTTGAGACAAGGTCTTGCTTGCTAGCCCAGGCTGGCTTCAAACTCATGGTCCTGCTGCCTCCTTCTGACTGTTTGAATTATAAGTGTGTACAGCCATATACCCTACTCTAGGCCTTTGTCATTGGATGTCATTTGTACAGACATGTAGATAAAATAAAAGAAGGCCATGGTGTTTGGGCTAAGCATTTATCTGTAAAATGTGGAAAGTATTGTCTGAGTCTGGTCTAGAAATGTCAAATTGAGTATAACTAAAGCCTACAGTAAGGGAAATGAGCCGAGAGAGGAACAGATCACAGGAGCCCAGTTTTACTGAATGAAATGCTAAGTTATTCGGTGGAGATGGAGGTTGAACAGAGAAGCAACAATGCCTTTAAACTGTTTAGGAGAGGCGCTACATTGTTTTAAATGTTCCTGCTGCTGTTGCCATTCCTACCACAATTGGATTCTTACCTAGGTTGCAAAATTTCATCAAGTGTTTGATTAGCTACCACACCTGAACCTGAAAGTCTGTTATTTGCAAAAACCACCCAGTGTCTCCTGAACTTTGGTTTAGTTTTGGCATAGTTGGTTTAGTGTTATGTTTCTGGTGGCTTTGGTAATTAACCAAGGCTTCATCTGGCGTCCTAATGGTCCTCCTGGTTTAATTTTAATGAAGCTGAGTTATCAGATTTTATTTGAAAAGTGCAGTCCTCCCATCCAAAAGCTGAATGGAGTTTTTTTTTTAGTTAACAGGCTCAAAAGGAAAGGATATACACTCACTTTATTATACTATATATTATATGCTTAATATAGATAATTGACTCTTTGTTTTTATTCTGAAATTAGTAGTAATGAATCAGAGTTTAGAGGTAAGGGTGAGTAGCTGGCCTCTTCTATTAAAAATTTTCTGTGGGCCGGGCAGTGGTGGCGCACGCCTTTAATCCCAGCACTCGGGAGGCAGAGGCAGGCGGATCTCTGTGAGTTCGAGGCCAGGCTGGTCTACAAAGTGAGTTCCAGGACAGCCTCCAAAGCTACAGAGAAACCCTGTCTCGAAAAACCCCCAAAATTTTTTTTCTGTGTTTCAAACAACAGCTATTCTATAATGTGATGTACAAATTTAAATTTTTTGTTATTTTTTAAATTACATATCTGCTTTTGTTTTATGTTTGTGTACACAGTGCACATGAGTGCACATGCTGACAGAGGCCAAGGGTATCAGATGCCTCCTGGAGATGGAGTTATGGGTGCTTGTCAGCCACCTGATGGGGTGCTGGGAATTGAACTCCAGTCCTGGACATGCTCTTAACCACTGGCTCACCTCTCCAGCCCCATTATGTGCAAATGGAAATGCTTGTATTTGAAGTATTTTTATTTGCACATCACATTAGTAGCTGTTGTTTTTCACATTTCATACATAAGGTAAGGGGGCTTAGAAGTTTAAGTCAGATCTGGTAAAATCAAGATTGGAATCTAGTTTTTCAGACTGTCTTTGAAATCCATATACCTTCAATAATTACCCTATACTATTAAATAGCATAGTACAATATCTGCTTATTTGATCATTGTGTGGATTAAGTAGCATTAACCATGGCAGGGTAGCATTAGGTCATAGTTTGTATGTATTGTGTTCATACTTTCCATGACTGTATATTTAGTCAGGGACTTTTTGTTCATTTTTACTGTTTGCATTTGACCACCCAATTGATGAGTCAGATCTAACACACATGTTAATATAGAGTTTTATGAAGTCAGATGTCTAGGAATGTATTGTCATTCAGCAGTTTGCATTGTTGTCTCTAAAACACACCCACATTCATACACACCGGAATTTTATCTGGAAAGCAAATACTAGTTTCTTTAAATTTGTAGCATATATTATTGAGTGAATGACTGTGTCCTCATACTGACTTATGGATCATTTGATTTATTTCAGTATTTGTTAGCATGTGGGTAAATCGGGTGGCACATAAGCCAGAGCAATCCAGTTGCCAACAGTTCTAACTTTAATGGTGTGGATATTTTGCTGTTAAAGTTTTTAAACAAGTGGCTGTTTCTAGCATCTATTTTGGGAAAGAGAGTGGATACTAGTGTAAACAAGTACAAATATTAAAAGCAAGAAATTAAAAGAATATATTGACCCACTAATAGCTTCTCACTGCTCCTTAATGTTTGAATTTTGCAGAAAACACTAGAACCTATTCTTTAAAAGCTTGGTGTTTATTTCTCAGTGATGGACTTAGATACAGGAACAGGTGAAAAATATTCATTATTTAGACTCATACCCCACTCAAGAAAATGGAAATCCACGGGGTTAGACTTAAGTGAACAGCAACTGAAAAACAGTGCTCCCTTTTGGATGATGGTGATGCTCTTTTCTCACTCATTGTGACAGCCAACACTCTTTCGCCATCCTTGTCTTACTCTGCTGTGTACTGCTGTGACAAAATACTTAGCACTGGGTAACAGTTCCAAAGGGTAAAGCCGTAGCAGGTTCTGGTTTAAACAAGTGGTGAGGTCTATATCCTCACGTGGCAAAAGGAAGTGAATGCACTCTTTCAGGCTCTTAAAGAAAGGCAGTGTTAATCAGTCCATGAGGTTCCAACCTCATAACATGAAAACCTCCCATTTAAGTCTCAGCTTCTCAATGTGTGCACTGAAGGTATGCAGCATATGGATTCTCATATCATGCCATACAAATACTGTTGATTCCATTGCAACCTCTGGCCTATATGGAGAATGTCAAAGGGTCCTAAAAAACAGAGATTTACAAAATAGAATTGACTCAACTGCGAAGTGATTGTATGGGAGAGTTAAGCAAGTGTCATCTGCTATCATGGCCAAGTGTTGTGATAGAACTGGGGGGCAGGGCAGCGTGCAAGGAACAGGAAGCAGAACTTGGATGAGATTTGAATGCCAGGATGACATGTCGGTATCAGTTGTTGAAGCTATAGATGACGCTTGCCAATAGAGGGCAAGGGAGACAACCGGAACCTTGGAAGACATTAATATCAGAGCAAAGATGAGTCACCGAATGAATTTCAGAAAAGTAATAAACGCAGAGGAAAGCAACTGGTGGGGAAGACAAGGCAAAGCAAGAAGTAGCAGACACAGTAACAAGTTGCGCTGCAGTGCTCTTAAGTGTTCGTGGTAGCATGAAATGCTGTGTTCAATTATGCCACCCTTGTCAAATTACCCGGGGCCTCCAGATCCTTAGGGTTCAAGCACAGCTTACTGATTACCACCACAAATAGGCACCTATACTTTTACTATAGTTTTAATTTGAAAAACTTAATCATGATCTATAAAGGAAAGGTTTTTGTCCATCTTGAATATATTTCCTGATGTGATTGGATCCTTTGTGGAACTGTTGCCCTAAGTACATGTCAGTGCCTCCTTTCTTGGAGCACATTGAATTTATTTTTATGTTCCTGATGGGTGGATCAATTAAGAAGGGTAATTATTTCAGAACCTTTCCTGAACAGAGGAATCTTATATACATGGTCTCCCTGGCAGCTTTGTTTTGTCTTGTGACAACACCCATAAGACCCTTTAAACCTTCTTTAACCTGGTTACCTCTTCCGTGGTCTAACCAGAGCTGAAAACATCTGCATAGCTCTCTATAGCTCTTCCTGCAGAATATCAGATACAGAATACAGGATCAAAAAGATACTCTTCAGAGACAGTTTTGTGTAACCCACTGTGTATGCAGAGGTAGCCTGTCTGCTCCTACCCCCTCAAAGTGTTTTAGGGAATGGTAATAGAAAAAAAAAATGATTCGAATTTACATGTGAGAAGATAATCAGAGACAGTCTAGCACTCATCCAAGTTTGTTTTTTAAAAAGGTGCTAAGAGTAGATTTGAGCTGTGAAGGGCATGTGTTAAACTATTTCTCTGGTTAATGAAGTTGTCCTTTAATCTGATTTGAGTTGTTTTGGGTGGGGAGTTGGTTTTGTTTTGATTTGTTTTCCCCTGAGACAGAGTTTCAGGCTCTATAGGCTCTATAGACCAGAATGGCCTCAAACTTAGAGATCACTTGCCTCTGCCTCCCGAGTGATGGGACTAAATGTATTACTCCACCACTGCCCGACTCAGAATAGATGTGTCAGATGACAGAAACTGAGATAGGGAGTAGATTGGTCAGAAGAGACTACATCAAAACCTACTGAGAAATAATGTATTTGAAATTTAATTGTAGGTTTAACATTAGCAGTAAATGTACATGTTCTTTCCCCTGTTTGTTCTTTGTAAACAGATTTGCATTTCTTTGTATTAGGGGGAAAAAGTCAAAATTTCAAATGAATCACCAAAGGTTAAAGGAAGTATTAAGTTGCTGTGCAGTGGAGGTATTAATGTAATATACATGTTTGTAGACAGAAGTTTCTGTCCCATCCAGTCCCGAAGCAGTTCAGTCCCAAATAAACACACAGAGGCTTATATTAATTATACACTGTTTGGCTGATTGCTCAGGCTTCTTATTGGCTAGCTCTCTCTTAATTACTAACCTGTGTCTATTAATCTGTGCATGGTCTTGGCTTACTGGAGAATGCCTGGACATCCTATCCTTCCAGTAGCTACATGGTGTCTCTCTGGCGACTCACTCTCTGCTTTCCTCTTCCCAGAATTCTAGTCTGGTCGCCCCACCTATACTTCCTGCCTGGTTACATCCTACTTGTCCATTGGCTGAAACAGCTTTATTCATCAACCAATAAGAGAAGCATATTTATAACATACAGAAGGACCTCCCCCATCACATGTTTACAAAGAAAAATACAAAACTGGGCTGCAGTAGTCCATACCTCCCCTTCCTGATTTGGTGCAGGGGTGGGAGATGAGAGGGTACCTGGTGCAGCTAAAAATAAGAAATTGTATTTCAGTTTAAAAGCCACTAAAAGATATGTAATATTTTTTCTGAAAAGTATTATCTTAGGTTATTTAATGTCCATTAATGCCTTTGGTTCAACTTTGAAATTTTTAGTTTATTTTTCCCGTTGCTGGGGATCCTACCCAGAGTTATGCAAATAGCAGGCCCATTCTCTGTCACTGAGGTATACCCACTCCCAGCTCTTCATTTCAGTCCTTTTAATGAAAGAAAAAAAAGTCAAAAAAGCAAAAACTTGTTACCATGTTATGTTATGTTGCCCTGTTATGTTTGTGACAACAGCTCACTCTGTAGCCCTGGCTACCTGGAGCTTCTATGCCAGTCAGACTGGCTTCTTCTGCCTGCCTCCAGGTGCTGAAATTATAAGTGCGTCTGGCTGTCCTCCTGAGTTAGTTTGTGGTAGCTTTTTACATAGCTGTAGCCCTTCTTCAAATAAAGTAACATTATAATTTGTGTAGTCAAAATGTTGGTTTCTACTATCACAAAAAGTTAAGAGCATTGTTAGGTGATCAGGGACAGTCACATCTGCACTAGGGGAGTAGAAAGTCCATGATGGAAAAGCCTTAAGGATCTTTCGGGAGATTGATCCAAGGTGTTATCAAGGTTCCTTCCAGCTCTGAAATACTCAGATTTGTCAAGGAAGTACACGCATGTAAGACAAGTCTACCGGGGTGTTTTGGGGGAGCAGCATCACGTCTGGGATGGGAGCATACCGCTGTTGCTGCTGCTATTTAGTTGAGCTCCATCTGGCTTTTTGCCTCACTTTCCTCAGCGGTATCATAGGAGGCATAGTATTGTAACTAAGGACAAGGTCAGTAGGAACTGGAGCTTGTTTTCCCTTGAGCCAGAGTGTCAGCCTTCCTAACCTCATCTGTAAGGAAGCAATAGCAATTGCCAGGGTTTAATGAGTAAAGGACTTAGCATTGGCCTGACAGTAGCAGTTGCCCTGTGCAATGTATGTCCTGCTGCTATGCGTGTCAGAAGCACCCACAGGCACCCGTTTGGTGGGGGGTTAGAGGAACAGAAGATTGGGGGAAATGCTGCTTTAAAAATGAAGTGTTTCAAAAGGCCTCTTCTGCAGCATTACTTTTACACATCTTAATGAGCTTGCCAGGTTACCAAAACTTTTGGACTTTGTGTAAAATGGTTTTAAGTTCTAAAAACATTTATTTTGTATGTAAGGGGCTTTGCTTGCTTATATGTCTATACACCATGTGTTTGAAGAGGCCAGAACGGGGCATCAGATAGTTGTGAGTGCTGGGAACCAAAGCGCGGTCCTCTTAAGTGCTGAACTGTCTGACTCTGGCCCCCAGGATGGTGTTCTTCACAGATTGAAATATAAAAGTGTGCCTTTTGTTGGCCTACTTCCCTCACACGATCCTTGTGCTGTGTTGCAGGTCTAGCAGACAGAGTGCAGTGGAAGCCTCTGGTGCTGCCGTCATGCCGTTCCCGTTCGGCAAGTCTCACAAATCTCCAGCAGATATTGTGAAGAACTTGAAGGAGAGCATGGCTGTTTTGGAAAAGCAGGACATTTCTGACAAAAAAGCAGAAAAGGTATGCATCTGGCTTTAGCTCCTTTATTTAGGACCAAATACAAAATAGACTTGTGTTAACTTTAAAAACAATAAATTTCTATTTGGATTTAGTTGGTTTTATTTTTTAAATAGGGTTTCACTCTGTAGCTTATGCTAGTCTGGAATGTGGGACAGTCTTCTGAGTGCTGGGATGTGATTGCCGGTATCAGCCACAGCACCCAGTGTTCATTTGCTCCACTCTGATTCTTGAGAGCAGTGTTTCCACTAGCCTTGGACTGGGCATGAAACCCACAGCTACGAATGTGTGTTAGGCAAGTGCTCGACCACTGAGTCACACTTTCTGCTCCTGGTTTTCCTTTTTTTTTGTTTTTTGTTTTGTTTTGCTTTTCTCTCAACCCATAACATCTCCATCTACTTAATCACTACAGTCAAAAGCCTGGCTTTAATCCCAGTCAGGCCTTACCCATTCTTCTCAGAAGAATCCTGTGCATTCTGCTCCCTGAAGAGTTTGGAATAGAGTCTGTGAGTTCCACTTTTTCTTGAAGACAATCCTTGTAATCTATCTCACGAACCCTCGCAGTTATTCCAGCCTCCACGAGGTCAGATAATCAAATAGACTGCAATGTCTTTGTCTTGTTGTTTTTCCCTCATCCATTTCCACCAAAGCCCCATTCATCTTTGAGAACCCTCACATGTATTTCTTTTCTTAGAATAGAGTCTCAGAGTCTTCATTCTTCATCACACTCCTGCCCACCAAAACAAATCTCCACCATTTGGGCACTTGTCTTAAAATGTCAGAACTGCCACCATCTTCAGCTTGTGAATTTGTGTTTTGTCCCCCTTGCTAATCTGAGAGCTCTGAGCATTTGTGCCATATAGGGTGCCTTAGGGTAAATTCCCATCATTTATGAAGGAGTGGTAGGATGGAATCTTCTACCTTATCTTTATTTAAGAGATTTTTTTTCCTGTCTAGGGATGAAAGGTAGGTTACTAAGCCACTACTTTTTTTTTTAAGCAGTAAGACTATAGAAATTTACCTTTGTTTTTAGATAGAATGATGTAATCAGTTTGACTTGAGATCCTTACTCTCAAATATTATACCACAGTCTATCATAGATGTTTTTAAGTGAATCTGTAGAACCTGTGATGGATGCTTCCTATTCTGAATGGCCCCAGAGAGGCTGAGATGGCTCGGTGTTTAAGAGTACTTGCTGCATCTGCATCTGACCACTCACAATTGCCTGTACCTCCATTTCCAGAGGTATGGATGCTTGGAGTTCCTCCTCTTGACCCTGTGGGCACCTACACTCAAAAACATGTACATACCTGCACACATAAACACAGAAGTAAAAATAACATAAATCCTAAATAGCCCCACAGTCTTTGTCTATGAACCATCGTTTTCTGCTGTTTTCCTGTGTGGCTTTACCAGTGTCTTTTGATGTATGGGTGACTGACCTTAGCCATATCCCATCTCCTCCTTTCATTTTCTCATCCTATTTAATATTTCCAGTGCCCTTTGGACCAGGAAACCAAACAGATTTAAAGTTTTGTGTGTGTGTGTGTGTCTGTGTGTGTGTGTCTGTGTGTGTGTGTCTGTGTGTGTGTGTGTGTCTAAAAGAACTGCTGATAAAGGTGAGTGCTAGCATGAACACAGAATGTAGAACTGCTCCATTGTACTAAAGTGGTTCATAAGATGTAAAAATAGAAGTCTAGTTCCAGTCAATGGAAATAGGTATCCTCAGGAAATTAGAGGAACAGTTAGCAGAGCCACAGCAACACTAGCAACTCAGAAAACAAGAGGGTAAGCCTGCATACCCTCTCACTATTGGATACCTACATCTGTATAAAACAGCCAGCAGCCCTGATAGTCCATAGGGTCTAACTTGAAGTAGAAGTAGCTACATCTAACAAGAAGCAGGGCTGAAGCCTGTGAGCTGACCAATGTGAATGTGGCAATGTGAAGGAGAATAGACCCCATAGAAGAGTGATTCATACCTGTGGGAATTGCCTCAGTGGCTGTTCCTTCATCCTTAAATTGTTCATCATTACAAGTATGTGTGTATTTCATAAAATGATTCTTCTTTTGTTGTGCCTAAAGATACAGCCCACTCCTTAAATTCATTCTGTTCATCAAATTAAGTGTGTGTGTGTGTGTGTGTGTGTGTGTGTGTGTGTGTGTGTGTGTGTGTGTTATTCTGGGGATTGAGTCATGGCTTTGCAAATGCTGGGCAAGTAACTCTGCCACTGAGCTACACCGCTGCCTCTCAACAACCTTACTCCATTGTCGTCACTAGGAATGTCATATGTACAAGATGGACAAGGTCTCTGCTTTTGAGATCCTCCTTTCTAGTGAGAAGGATGGATGATGGACACATACTGAAACCAGAATTTAATGTAGTAGTAAGAAGTATGTTTCACAAAAGCAATAAAATGAACTAATGACCATAGTGCTTAAGCTTTTTTGTTCTCAAGACATCTTTACACTCTCAAATTATTAAGACCTTAAAAAAAACTTTATGTAACTGGAATATTGGTATTACTCCATTAGAAGTTCAAATCAAGAAAGGTTTTTTGTTTGTTTGTTTGTTTTGAGATGGGGTTTCTCTGTGTAGCCTGGGCTGTCGTGGAACTCACGCTGTAGACTAGGCTGGCCTCACAGAGATCTGCCTGTCTCTGCCTTCTGGGTGCTGGGATTAAAGGCGTGCACCAGTACACCGGAAAGTGATATACACATTCCACTTTAACAAATAACATTTTTGTGGAAAATAACCATATCATCAGAAATGAAAAATTCAGGGAGAAGAGTAGCATTGTTTTGAATCAGTTTTTTAAAGCTCTCTTACTGTGTTGATAGAAGACCATTGGATCCTCACACTTGTGCTGGCATCACTCTTCCACATTGTGTTGTTTAAGTAGATAAAGAAGATCTAATCCCTTATAGGCTTATAGATATCAAACCTCTTATGAAAAAGAGAGGGATGGGCTAGAGAGAAGGCTCAGCACTTGCTGCTCTTGCAGGGAACCTGAGATCCATTCCCATCACTCATGGCTTCTCAGAACCAACAGTAATTCTAGTTCAGGGGACCTTACACCCTCTTTAGATCTTTGTTGTGGGTTCCTGCCCACTCATCACATAAACACATTTTTTAAAGAAAAAATTTAAGAAAGCTGTTTAATAGCACTTCAGATAAATTTGAATGTTTGATACCACATGAGAATTTAATAATTGGAGGTTAGACACTCTTCCATTTAACACTCAGTCACGTTTATAAGGAACCAAACACATTTCCCATCTTTCATACCAACTTGTGTACTTAAAGGACAAAATTTAATAACATGACTTTCTACTTCTTCTTCATAGGTATTCCTTCTTTCCCTCCCTGCACCCTCCTGCTTAGCCTAGACTTGTAAACTTGTGATCCTCCACCTTCAAACTGAGATTACAAGTGTATGTGCCACCGTGCACAGGTCTCCTGGGCATTCTTGGGTGAAACCAGCAGTCTCTTTTGACTGAATATGTAGTCATGCAGGTTTAAGTAATTGCTACTGTACTTGTTGGCACTGCCTTGCTGTGTGCTGGAGTGTCAGCCCTTTAATGGGAATAGCAGTATGGTGGGGGCAAGGCAAATGTCTTATCATTGATGTGAAAACCCAGACTTTTTGGAATGGTCTCATGGCGTCCAAGAGTCCATACTTTGCAATGTACTATGATAGTTAGTAGAAGTTATGGCAGGAAGAAAACTGGCTACAGAGGTGGGGGGGGGAATAATTCTAATTTAGATGAGGTTTCAGAGAAAAATCTTAACTAGGACAGTGGTTTGATGGAACGCTAGAAGAGAGTGATGGAACCCACATCCTCTACTTGACTGAATCAATGGCTTCTTTGACTCACAGCTCTTTTGCTCTCCTAGAGGACACTTGGAACGCCAGGGTCATTTTTGGTATAGCACTAGGGGAAGGCTGCTACTGGCAGCCGGGATTGCTAAAATTAGAAAAGCAACAAAGAATTACCCAGTGTCATTAGTGTGGAGGTTTGAGAACTCCCACTCTAAGCCAGCATTGCACAAGAATAGACCTGCTATGTGTCTAAAGCAAACATGGGAATTTCTGAAGAATAACTCCATGTGAATTACTTATTCTGAAACATTAAGAATAGAGGAGAAAACACCTGAGATTTCTGACTGATTCGTCAATATCTAAAAGGAAATGGTTCCTAAGGATCATGGAAAGATAGAGAACTGAGACAAGAAAGCAGAGGAAAGATGAAGTTTCTGAGTATTAAAACCGTGAGACACACTGTTCATACAACGCTGAGGCATCCAACTAGGGAACTGGATGTAACCTGCTAACATTATACTAGAGATTGTAGGCAACACACAAAATATGGTGTACAAATGTAAAATACTGCTGTTATAAATAAAGATGAGGGATTAACCATAATAAGCTATTAATAAATATTGACAAAATGCAAGAAGAACTAGGCCAGAAGTGCGAGTATGGTACAGGCACCTTTAATCCCAGCACTTGGGGGGAGGATCTCTGTGTTTGAGGCCAGCCTGATTTACCTAGTGAGTTCCAGAATTACATAGAGAGACTCTGTCTCAAACAAATAAACAAATTGCAAGAGATGACAGGAAAAGTGAGGACTGCTAAGTGAGTAGACTATCTAGACTGCTTTAAATATCAGCTGTAGAAAGTAGTGTGTGTGTGCCGGTATCGGTCTCATCTGTGTGTCCGTCACTGTAACAGAGAGTACAGACTGTCCAGGGACACTCTCATGAGGAGTGTGCTGAACCTTCTCAGAAGACTGTCCAGAGTGCTAGACCCCGTTACAGGTGAGATGTGCTGCAGACACCATTTTTCCCTATGTCTTTTTAAGTCTAAAACTTCTATCCAGATCATAACGGAGTGTCTGGGGGACTTGTCCCCTCTGAAAAAAAGCATACTCCCAGCCCACTTCTGGTTGGTCTTCACAATCCTCATGCACGACTCCATTCTTGTAGGCACAGGTCAAAAAGCACCCATGATTCTTCCAAAATCGGTTGTTTGGAGAAAATAATTTTTAAAGAGTTTTTTGTTTGTTTGTTTTAATTTTTAGTGATTTGTTGATTTTTATTTTATGTCCATTGGTGATTTGGCCTGCATGTCTGTCTGTAAGGGTGTTATATCCCCTGGAATTATAGTTACAGACAGGTATGAGCTGCCATGTGGGTGCTGGGCTTTGAACCTGGATCCTCTGGAAGAGCAGCCAGTGCTCTTAAGCACTGAGTCATTTCTCCAGCCCCAAAGAAGAAAATAATTTTTAAACTCAGAATCTAATCCTATCTCTGGTCTGAGCCACTTTTCACGATTCTTAGGATTTCTATAGTGTTTATAACCACTGTGATGTCTTCAAAGAAAGTCAAATGATACTTTTTTAAAATTAAGTCCTTACATGGGCAAAACTTGTCTAGGTCCGTTTTTGTAAATCTTTTGAAGAAAGGGTAGTATTTACATTTTTAAGGATTGGTAGTCCTAGTCTGTTTCCCAGCACTCTGGAGGCAGGCAGATCTTTGTGAGTTTGAAGCCAGCCTAGAATTCTAGAACCTGTTTCGAGTAAACAAACAAAGCCAAGTACATGAGATAGAATTTGTATGTATCCTGCAAACCTCAAATATTTAGTACCTTCACATTTACAGAAAAATAATGCTGACCCTGACCTGAGCTTAGTGCCCCAACGTAAATACACATTGCTTATTTTCCCTCTTGATCCCCTCACGGTCCTGCCTTAAGCCTTTTCATTGGACTCTTCCCTTCCTTAAGGATCTTTTTTTCAAGTCTTTGCTCACATGCCACCTTTTCACCCAGTTTGCCATTTAAAATGAAACCCTGCCCTCTTACCTTGCTCTCTTTATCTTGTGTAATGTGTGTGACTATGTTTCTTTCTCAGTGGAATGTAAACTTCCAAAGACATACCTCAGTAAATACTCTTAGCTATTAAAGATGAACTAGAAAGTAGAGTTAATGCAAACTGCTACCACCAGCTCTCTTCTAACTCTATTTAATGACTGCTGAATATGACAAAAACATCCACATTTAGTATGTTACTAACAAAAAGGAGCTGTAACTAAGTGCCTGTTTGGATCAATTGAAGATAACCAAGAGCCATATTTCCTTAAAAGAAACATGCTGCCACCTAGAGCTCTGTCCTGTGCTAGAATCATTGCTGAGTTATATATCTGCCTTGATTGCTTAACTTCTGCTGTGATAAAACACCACAATCAAGTCAACGGACAAAAGACAATGTTTAATTGGGCAACAGCTAAAAGCTCACATCCTGATTCCCAAGCACAAGCAGAGAGAACACTGGGAATGACTTGAGTCTTTTGAAGCTTTAAAGCCTACTCCAACAATGGCACACATTCTAATCCTTCCCAAACAGTTCCACTAACCAGAGACCAGGCAAATATATGAGTCTACGGGGGCTGTTGTCATTCAAACCACCACAGTGTCCATTTCCGCCCTGTATTCTCTGATGATCAGGAAATGTTTTTTATGATTAAGAATATGCCTAATAACACTGAATCAGAGAGTTTAATCTCAGGGTTCCTGTCATCTACTGCAAGATACAGCCCTCAACCCTGAATTTATATTATGATTAATGTATCTGAGGGGCATCAAAACTGTAATAGTAGTTTGATTGACAAGGAGAATAGAAAACTATGGAGGAATGAAATCAGGCACCAAAGAAAAGTTGGTTATACCAGAGAGCCTTAGAGTGTTTAATATGGGACATACTTACTGTGGCAAATGTTGAATACAGAGCAAATGGAGCTGCTGAGGAGTGTTAAGTTGGTACAGCCACTGTGTAGAGACAGGCAAGTTCTTAAAGGCTGGGTTTAAATCAACTGTATGATCTAACCATGCCACTCCTAAGTGTATACCCAAGAAAACATGGAATATTTATCCATACAAAGACTTCTGAATGTCTGTAGATGTTTTATGTGTAATAGCCCAAGTATAACCGGATGCATTAATAGAAGATCAGTTCTTCTGCCACATTGTGGGATTCCGGGCTTCAATTCAGGTTTTCAGACCTGTGCACAAGCTTCTCTACCCAATTAGTCATCTTGCTACCTTAGTTTACTTTTAAATCCTGTCTTACATATTTGTCTTATCTTCATATCTTTCTATATAAGAAGTTTGATTTCCCCCACCCCTCGGTTTTTAGACAGGGTCTTATTATTTGGCTCTAGCTGCCCTGGAACTCGCTGTGTAGACAAGACTATTTTCAAACATAAAAGTTCTGCCTGCCTCTACCTCCCTCCTAAGGGCTGTGAATAAGGCATTACCCTACTCTATTTAAAAAAAATATTTATTTTGAAATTACTAATTGATAAAGGCGAGGTGCCCCTCTTCCTGCTTCCGCCCAGTAGACAGAGTGGCCTTATTCTGTCTTCCCTCTACTTGTTGCTGGTGTGGCACTGGCTCTGTGCACATTGACCTCAGCGTGGCCTGTGCTGCAGCAGCGCAGAGATGCCTGTTAGGAGGATGTGTGTCAGGTTTAAGGCAGAGAGACTTTCTGGTTTGGGGAGGTCCTAAGATAGCTAATTGCACCAGAGTTTAGTTTCCTGCGGACTTACTTTCCACTTCATGTATCCGTAAGATTCTCAGGCATCACTTTGTTACCAGGCCAGCCGTGAATTCCTCTGCTTTTGCCTTGGCTTCCCAACTTCATTTTAAGCAGAAAGTCTCATAGCTTGGGTGCTACCATCCATGAGAGGTTGTACTGGACACTACCCTCAGGTTGCAGAACATCATCCGTACCTTCCTGCCCTGGGTAGGAAGGAAGTCTGATTCTAATATTGTTGCCCATGATACTGGCATTAGTGGTGATACAAGCATTAGATAGGAATTTTGAGGTACTAGTTCTGTGTATATTGATCCAATAACTTAAATATTTTAAAAATAATTCCTAAAGCAAAATAAAGTTATCATTTGGTTGTATGTGGATGCTAGGGAACCTTCCTACTTCAGGAGTCACTTGCCCACCTCTCAAGGGACTTAAGTTCTGTACTTCTACCATAGAGCCTGAATTCTAAGAAACTCCCATGCCCAGACTGTTCAACTTGGGCATCTCCAGCCCCTGCTGTATACAACTATTTCATTGGTCATTTCTCAAAAGTCCTAAAGAAACAACCAAGACCTTAAAATTCTTTCCCTCTCACCCCACAGAGTAAGCAGTGAGAGACATGTGACTTCATTTTCCAGTCAAATGAGTAGCTTGTCACAAGGGATATTCTTGACTAAGTATTTATAAATGGTTGGCTACTGTAATAAAGCAGTCTGCCTGTGAAACCCAATCTGAGGCTCGGAACACCATGTCCACCTGATGAACACTTGAAGAATGTCCCGACAGCTAACAATCACGAGGTCATTCCATGTGTGCATTGCTGTCAGACACTGAAGCGTGCAGGTAGTCAGGAGTGTGCATGTAAGTGTGCTAAGGAAATGAAGCACACAAGAAAGTGCAGTCCTGCAAGACTGGCAACCGAAGGAGGCACAGCTGCTGTTAGGTGTCAGGGGAGCATGGGGCCCTGGGAGGGAGGGCAGGGTTGGAGCACACCCAGAAAGGAAGGCACTGAACCCCCAGGCTTTTACCTGGAGAAGAGATGAAGGTGTCCAACGTGAGCATGAAAGTAGATGACAGGGCAGAAGAATTGAAGACCTAGGGGCTAGAGAGAACACTGGCTGCTCTTCCAGAGGCCCGGGGTTCAATTCTGAGCACCCACATGGCAGCTCATAACTGTAACTCCAGTTCTGGGGCTTCTGACACAAATATACAATGAACATAAAATATATATTTAAAAAAATGAATTGAAAACTTTATTGAGATCTGAAGTCAGTTGAGAGATGCTGACCCTCTTAAGACACACAAAGGATATCCTTGAGGCCTCTTGTTTAAAAGCTGTTTCTGCAGCCCACAAGATAGAGCCAGAGACTTGGTACTGAAATTAGATGCCCCTACCTGAGAAGAAAAGCCAAACTAAGAGGGTTAGTGACCTTGTCAGACTTCCCCACTTCCACAACACCACCACTGTGGAAAGTCAGAAATCCAGAGAGAAACATAGTGCAGTACTGCCATGGATGTAGTCTTCAGATAGCCTCCTGGACCAGCAATCCAGTTCAGGCCCACGAGATGCATTTAGTTGCATCTCACTAGCTGCTTCAATGCGGAACAGCTTCTCTCAGTCTTTCTTTAACCTTTGTGACCTAAATATTTGAATGTTCATAGAATGGTCCCTGATTTTAGCCTTGCTGGTATTCCTCTTGATCTAGTGTAGGTTGAACAGTTTGTCACGGGCTCCACGGAACTAATGTGCCCTGTGAGAGTCATCCTATCAGGAGATACTCGAGTTAGTATGTCTTATTACTGGTAATGTTCATAACATGCACTTGGTTAAAGTGGTATTACACTATAAAACTACTATTTGGTTTTTGTAATCAGTAAGTATTTTGGGAGCTGGGGTTATAAGTTCAGGGGTAGAGTACTTAACTAACATGTTCAAAGCCCTGGATTCAGTCCTTTGTACTAGAGGTGGTGCTTATATTTTAGGCCAAATATGGTGGTCTGTGCCTATAATCTCAGGAGGGTGAGACAGAAGATGCCTGTCAGTTTTCAGTTAATTCAAACGGTATAGTGAGTTCCATCCATGTCAGGCAGCCTTAGAGTGAGGCCATGTCTCAAAACAAGAAAGAGTATTGGGACAAAGCATGTACTCCAGGACTGAGTAACAAGAACATTCAAACAAGTGAGAGAGAGAGAGAGAGAGAGGGAGGGAGGGAGGGAGGGAGGGAGGGAGGGAGGGAGGGAGGGAGGGAGGGAGGGAGGGAGGGAGGGAGGGAGGGAGGGAGGGAGAGGTAAAGAAGAGGTAGAAGGTACTCTCAATTTGGTTTGTGCCCCTTTAAACCAGTGGTTCAAACCCTTCCTAGTGTGTGACACTTTAATACAGTTCTTCATGTTGTGGTGGCCTCAACCATAAAATTATTTCATTACTACTTCATAACTGTAATTTTGCTACTGTTATAAATTGTGTCTGATATACAGGATATCTAATACTCAGCCTTGTGAAAGGGTTGTTCAATCCTCAAGGAGTGGCAACACAAAGGTTAGACTGTTTAGACTATACAATTATAGGAACTAGGTTGTAAATTGAGCAAAAGGCACACTTATCTTTGAACTTACTAATTTCCCATACAGAGTGATACTCAGTGTGGGTGTGCTGTGACTCTAGATTTCCAACACAGCCAACATGGAAACCAACTGTTCTTTCTGTAGTTAGTTGAGTACCAGATGCAGGAATTGGCTTTCTTTGGGGTTAGCTTGGAGAGGTGTCCACACTGACTATATACCCACCAGGATCTAAGTTTAGAGTACTTGGGACCTTTTATTGTTTTGTTGTTTTTTGAGCAGGGTTTCTCTGTGTAGCCTTGCCTGTCCTGAAACTCACTCTGTAGACCAGGCTGGCCTGAAATTCACAAAGATCCACCTGTTTCTGCCCACTGAGTGCTGGGATTAAAGGTGTGTACCACCACCGCCAGGCTGAGTATTTTGGTCCTTAAGTAAAATGGCAGCCTTATTGAGATAATTGGCTGGGTCAGTTCCTTGCTCACACTGTAACTTGGTCAGGCAGATACTGCTATAATTAATTTGTTGACTCCCTTCCATTGATGACAGTTCTTCCCCCACCCCCAATCTCAGGTGATTTGTTTCTTTGTTCATCATTAAAGTCAAGACTGTTCTTATCCAATACCAGACATCACCTGATTCATAATTTCAGTAGACAACTTTCTTTCTTCCTTAAAGATTAGTTTAGTTGTTATCTTGCTTTGCCTATTTGGTGAAGCAGTAGTGCTGAGGAAGATAGACGGAGGAGTCTGAATCTAGAAGTAAACCAAATGAGCTGCCCCTCTCTCCCCCAGGTAGACTTTTTCACAATCTCTGGCTGCTTCTGGACTCTTAATTCCTCTTCCTTCTGCCTTCAGTGAGTTGCTCTGTCCTTGGCCTGCATCTACTGTATGTATGGAGCACCTACAAGTTCTTAATGTAGCAAAAGGGAACAGTAACTGGGAAATGACAAGGAACAGAAGACTCATGCAACTTTGAGAAACAATGTGTGGGAAATTACTTGGTAGTAAATTAGTATGTGACAGAATTTACCTAGGAAGACTTTTGAGAAAGTGATCCAATACAATACTGAGCTAAGCACCCAGGGAGAAAGGCAGTTGACCTGGAGGTGGGTGCAAAGGACATGTGAGCGTAGCTGAAACCACATGTACAAGAACTCTGAGGAAAGACATGTACGTCCAGACATGGTGGGGAGAAATTAGAGAACAGGTCTAAGTTAGATGACAGTAGGGCCAGGCTGTGTAGGGGTCATGTTAAGAAGAGTTTGCACTAGTCTAAGAGTAATCATTGGAGCATTTTAAACAGTATATCTTTGTCAAATGTAGGAGTCTAACAGGAAGTCTGCAAGGAAGTCAGTGGGTAGGCTATGTAGTAGTTTTGGCAGGAATCATAAAACCTTGATGCTGACAGGAGACAACAGATGGCTGGATCTGGGAGAGTTGGAGATTTAGCCATTGGGCTGGTTCAGAAGAAGGAAGTGTTGATAATGACCCTGAGTTTCTGACATGTACAGAAGCACCTGTATTGTGCCTGATTAAAGGACAAGGGAAGAATACTAGACAGTGGGCAGCAACATAAGTTCTGTTTTAGATACGTTGGGTTTGAGGGAGGCACTGTACCATAAGACATCTAAATAGAGACATGTTGTGTAGACTGCTAAATGGCAAAGCCTGGGAGAACTGGAGAAGATAGGAATCTGTGAGGCATCTGCCTCTAGGAGTTAATTAAAGCAGTGGGTGTGCATGAGATCACTTAGAAACTAGAGAATGACGGAAGGAGGGAGGGAGGGAGGGATTCATACCTGGCCTGGTGGAATGCTTGATATTTAAAGATTTAGTTAAGCAGGACAAACTGAAAAGGAGACCAAGAAGCAACTAGAGAAGTGGGAAGGTAAAAATTAGGATAGGGAAGGGTGCAGTAAACAGCAAGTACAAATGCTTCAGGCGCCCAGGCGTAATGAAGACGGACAATTGCTCTTAGTGGCATGTAAGTCACTGTTGGGTTAGCCAAAAGCAACAAAGGATTAGGTGTGGGATTGGGATGAGCAGTGAATAAGGCAAGAGATGTGGATTGAGACACACATGAACAAATGTTTGAGAGACTTAATTATGTGTGAGATGTAGCTGAGAGGAGTTTGTGGTGTCCAGGAAGAGCTTACTTGGTTCTGTTAAGGGGAAGCTGGTCATGTGTAAACACTGGGAATTGGCTATCCGAGAACAAGAGATAGAACAAGTAAGCATTGAGAGGTAGTGGGTGTAGGTCCATTGTCATGGGCTCCCCATCACAGAGTGTGCATCTTCTGAAAAGGAAGGGTTTTTGACTCAGACGCTTTCTGCTTTGTTCCTGCCCCTCTTGTGTAAAGACAGCTTAATTGCAGTTCATGCTTTTAAGGTTACAATTCCTCTTCCTTTTAGTTTAATCATGGATATATGTGACCATAACTACAGTTAGTTCTAGAGTATTTCATCACCTCAAAATGAAACACTTGCCCTTCAGCTATTACTCCTTTCTTAGACACCTGATACTATGAGAAGAAATAAAGTGATCTGACCTGAATTCAAACTTTAAAATCATAATAATTTCAAAATAATAATATGGAGGGCATCATATTCTCTATAACTGGAGTTACCAGACTGTTGTAAGAACATGTGTGGGTCCTCTGGAAGAGTAGACAGTGCTCTTAACTACTGAGCCATCTCTCCAAACACCTTATCCCTATTTTGTATTTGTTTGTTTGGTTGGTTTTGGTTTTTTGAGACAGGGTTTCTCTGTGGCTTTGGAGGCTGTCCTGGAACTCGCTCTGTAGACCAGGCTGGTCTCGAACTCACAGAGATCCGCCTGCCTCTGCCTCCCGAGTGCTGGGATTAAAGGCGTGCACCACCACCGCCCGGCTATCCCTATTTCTTATACTTGGAGATTTATTTGCCTTTTATCAGTATTTATTTTGGCAGTTTTCATCAAATTTATATTTTTTGTTTGTTTAGGGTTTTTTGAGACGGTCCCTCTATGTAGTCCTTACTATCCTGAAACTATGTAGAGACACCTTGTCTCCAAACTCACAGACATCTGCCTGGCTCTACCTCCCCAGTGCTAGGATTAAAGGTGTACACCTGGCAAATTCGGAATTGTTTTCATTCATTGCATTTTCCAATATTTTGTCTGCCCTTTGCCGCTGCTTTGGGGACTATAGTTATATATTATTACTCTAAGTTACCCTTAGGCTCTCAAATGTGTCCCCCTCTACTTTACCCTTCATGGTTTTCGGATAGATATTAGTACTCAGCTTTGCAACATTTTTCTTTGCTGTTAATATCCACCCTAGTTTTACCCTCAAATATTATAGCTTCCCTTTCTTTTTTTTTCCCCTGCCCCCCCCATAGCTTCTATTTCTAAGTCTTCTGTTATTCAGTTGCTCTATTTAATATCCTTGGTTTTTCTTGAATGTGAGGCATGTAGTTAAAGTGATTTTTTTTATATTCTATTATCAGTATCATTTCTTTTTGTTGCTTGTATTTCTAATATTTCTCTCTGAGCTTGATGGTAAGCTTTTTTGAGTGAGATGAAAGCAGAACATAGGCTAGGCTGCTTTTGTGTAAATACTGAGGTAAACCATTTTGAGTGTTTGTTCTGCTCGATGCCCTGTGACTTAGAGAGGAAAGACTTTATTTCATCTTGCAGCTTACAGTCCATCATGAAGGGAAATCACAGCAGAATCTCAAGCAGAGGCCATGGAGCGATGCTGCTGGCTGGCTTGCTCTCATTGTTTGCTGTTTTTTTTTTTTTAAGATTTATTTATTATGTATACAGTGTTTTGCCTGCATGTGTGCATGCACACCAGAAGAGGGCACCAGATCTCATTACAGATGGTTGTGAGCCACCATGTGGATGCTGAGAATTGAACTCAGGACCTCTGGAGAAGCAGTCAATGTTTTTAACCTGAGCCATCTCTGCAGCCCTCAGTTTGCTTTCTTATACCACGCAAAGGTATATATACCCAGAGTGTCTCTACCCACAGTGGGCTGGGCCCGCCTACATCCATCATTAATCAAGAAAATGTCCTCAAGGGCCGTGTAATAGAGACATTTTCTCAATTAACATTCCTTCTACCCAGATGATTCTTGCTTGTATAAGATTGACAAAAACAAGCCGGGCGTTGGTGGCACACGCCTTTAATCCCAGCACTCGGGAGGCAGAGGCAGGCGGATCTCTGTGAGTTCAAGGCCAGCCTGGTCTACCGAGTGAGTTCTAGGACAGCCTCCAAAACAATACAGAGAAACCCTGTCTCGAAAAACCAAAAAAAAAAAAAAAAAAAAAAAAAAGATTGACAAAAACAAAAAAAGAAAAACAACCCGTTCAGGCTTACAGTTTCAAAAGTCCATTGCTTTTAGTCTTGAAGCAAGCCAGAAACATGACCCTGATGGAAAACTGTCTACCTTGTGGTAGCCAGGAATCATAAACAGTAATAGAAGAGGGGTCTAGGAAAAAGGCACATTCCCAGTAACCTTTTACCCCAACTAGACCATAATATCTCAATAATCAGTTTATTAATGCATCGGTTGGTTGATCTACTTAAGGGATTAGAGCCCTTCTGATCCAGTCATTTCCCCAGAGCCTACCAACTGCAACCAAGCTTTCCATCCAGGAGTCTTTTGAGGGATGCTTCAGATCCAAACTATAATATATACAGACCCTGTACTTTTCCCTTTCCTTCATGTCTGCCTTGTACTGCTCATGCTCCCTGACACTTGGTGGTTAGTCACACACACCACCTCACCATCTCACATGCCTCTTCCATGGTGCTTTTCTGAGCTAGAGGAGGAGCCCAGCCTTGTCATCCTGTCTCGACTGTACTTTAGCTGGGTTTCCGTTTGTACTCAGTACAAGCCGCCTTTCCCTGAGGAGTCTTGCTGCTCTCTCTTGTGGACACATGCACAGTATCCAGCTCCTGCGCACAGAGGTGGCGCTTGCACACGCAGGTCTGAGAGTAAATAATACAGAAAATAGATTGTAGCTGACACAGATGTGATATATATGTGTTTGTTAAAATTAATTGTTTTTTTCTTCTACACCTTCTTCCCAAAATCAGGCTACAGAAGAAGTTTCCAAAAATTTGGTTGCCATGAAAGAAATTCTGTACGGCACAAATGAAAAAGAACCTCAGACAGAAGCGGTGGCCCAGCTGGCTCAAGAGCTGTACAACAGTGGACTCCTTAGCACTCTGGTAGCTGACTTACAGCTCATTGACTTTGAGGTAAGAAATGTGTTTCTCAATCTTCAGGAACATGTGTTATGGTCCTCTCTCATACATTCTGTCCTTTGGGACATTTTAAGATCCCTGTTGATCCAGGGACACCTGACCTTTGTACACACATTTCAACTGTGTATGAAGTTTCTTGGGTGTTTGTGATGCCTTTTCATTTAGGTTGTATATCAGCTCTTCTTTGGGTTAAGGAATAAGCATTATAAAGAAAGTTGTAGAATGTTAGAAACTCCTAAAAATGTCCATTAGTGCAGTGATAATGTATTTTGTGTTTTCTGCTTGCTCAGCACTGCTTTTAAATTTTTATTTAATGTAATGTTGAAATAGATTTTATTCACGGTTCTGCATTTCTGACTTGTGTAAGATTTGTTTCTGGTAATTGGGTCTGTACCCGTTGGCCCCTCTGCTGGAACAGAACAACCACCAGGCCATTTAATCTTGGTCTAGCTGCAGGCGGCACAGCTTGCTTTCTCTAGGGACCTGCTTACCCCTGTCCCCCATTTTGTTGCCTCAGCTTATGCAATTGGATCATGACATGTTAGGTGTATAGTGAGTTCATGAAGATAATGACTCTTGATTCCAGCCTGAAAAGCATATATACAGTGAACTCTACATGATCACAAGTAACCACTCTGGCTGTCATGAGCGCTAGATGTCTGTGCAGGTTTGGGTGGGAAGGAGGATGATATATAATATAGTTTGACAAAGGCAAGGGTGGCTACTTCAATAATCCTTAGAATAAAGAAAAATAAACATTTTTGTCTTGCTGTAGAGAAGATAGAACTAAGATATGTTTGATTTTATGTATTTTTAATAGTTTATCAAATTCTAACGGTTTATTTTCTCTGGTAACGTGAGGGGTGCATTTAGGATATTTGACCCTTCTCCTTTGTCTCTACCCATTTTGTTCCCTAAACTGAATACTGAATTTAATATTCATTTGAGACTTTAGAGGCATCAGGATTTTTTTGGTTTATTTGGTTTGTTTTTTCTTTTTAAAGTGTGTGCCATGGGACTGATTTGGAGAAATTACCATTATTGCACCTGAGCCAACACAGGTCTCAGGATGATCTGTCCATGGGCTTCAGTGCTCTCTGGGCTTTCTCAGCCTTGTGACAGTGGCTGTTCTAAAACATCTCTTGGGGACCAGTTCTCCTTTATTAATTTCTTAGGTAGCTTTCTGATTGTTAAGTTTCAATAGATGGTCTGTCTGTTTTGTGCAGTGGTGTTTGTAAAGTTCTCATCCCTGAACTACAGTATCGTGACACTTAGTGCTTTTGTTATTAATATATTTTAAGTTTTTCCTATGTGACATAATAGAGTTTATTTGCTTGCTATTAAAGCTCGGCTTTTTCCAGAATTCTGTGACATCATTACACTGAGAGTAAAATCTCCTCCCTTTCCACTTCTGTAAAAGAAAGTGTACACGCTGTATTATTCACAGCAGAAATATCCACTTATGTAGGTTCCTATCCCTGTAGGTGGTATGTGTGCTGTCAGCATCTGCTTTCCATACCAAGTGAATGTGCTTCTGAGCGTTAGTGGTGGTGAAACACTTGTGAATTGTGATGAGATTACCACTTCGTTGATAAATTTATGTTTTAAAAGTGTACACTATTAAAACCAAAAACTTGGGATTATAACTAGATAAAATAAGAATTTTCATGTCTACAAATGTTGTAAAGTCAGATACTCAGTCATAACTAATACACAATGGCTCTTTGATTTTATATTGAAGGGTGGATGGACATTTTAATATTTAGACAGGTAAATATTTTAATGATTGTATTCCTAATAGGGCAAAAAAGACGTGGCTCAAATTTTCAACAATATTCTCAGAAGACAAATTGGTACAAGAACTCCTACTGTTGAATACATCTGCACCCAACAGAATATTTTGTTCATGTTATTGAAAGGGTATGTACAATGTGATAAAGTTTATATTCTTAGTTGAAAATAAAAAGGAAAAAGTGTTTGGGTGGGGAAAGATAACCAGGCTGGTGAACATGGGAAGATTTTCTCTATACTTTTATCTTATTTTTCTGTAACCCTTGATCATATTGCCCTTTTAAAGTTTTGACCTATAAGCTAAACTAGCACAAACATGCCCTGTAGATGTATACTTAAAATGGGGTGAATTGTGAACCCTTAGGAAGGAGATAGAGCCTTATTTTTGCCTGTAAGATTGAAAGTCCATTGAAATCCAAGCCAAGTTGTGAGTCCAAGGGTGCCTCCTCTGCACCTGACCTGCACGCCTCACAGCAGTGGGAGCCTCCTAGTGGGGCATGTGTGCTCCTCACCTTCATGCAGCAGAGCATGCACTATGGGGTCAGTACTGTATATTTCCTGGAGTTACTCCTGGAGTAGCAGGCATTCATGATGTGTGTGGTTGTCCATTTCAGAAACAAAAATTTAAAATCTAAGATCTAAGTTTAACAAAAATGAAAAGATCTTCTTTCTCAGCACTGAGCCTTCCTGGCTAGCAAGGTAAATCAGCAGTGCTTGCCAGCGCTGGCAGTGTTCTGCTAAACTAGCGGGCAAGCATGTTACTGGCATGACTGCTGATGTGAATCAGCTTGCTACCCTCCCCATAGCTTTCCAGCTTACCTCATGTGGATTTGTATCTCTGTGGTTTAACACTTCCCCCAAGTTCAGACTTGCTTAGACAAAGCATGAGTCAGTGACATGTCACATGCCAACATCCTGCTTCCTCCTTTCTGATTCTACCCATCCATGTTGCTTCTTCATGTGTTGCTATACAGAACTTTTGTTGTATCAGTCCAGTGTCCCTGTGGAAATGTGCTGTGTGAGTAGCCTGAAATTTAGGTGTTCTTAGAACTGTGTTATTGAAGCCAGAGGTTTATTAAAATGTGTAAATTGGCAAACATTAAAAGTGTAAGCTGTCACTCTCGGTTAAAATAAGATTTTTTTTTGTAGGATAGTTTAATATTTAAAGCTCTCATCTGAGTGGTCAGAGCAGAATTCTCAGCCAGAGGCAAGAAGGAAAGCCTGAGGCTGGAACTTGGCTTCTCATCCCTTCCACTGTAGTCTATAGGGAACTGAGCATCCCCATAAAGAAAGGACAGCAAAACCTCCCTGCCCAACACCCCTCATCAGAGTCATTAACCTGATGCCATTCCTGCTTGCTGTGGTCCTTATTCTTTCTTACACACAGTTTGACTGCATTGTTCACCCATGTCCATTGTGAATATGCAGTGTGTGTACCATGCAGGCTATAACAACCACAGCACCTTCTACCCACCTGGTACAATCCAGTGCCAGCTTTTAACAAAATGATTTTAACAAAATGAGTGTTTAAATTTTTTAACAGTGTCTACAAACTGAATTTTATAGATAAAACTCTTAGCTTTCTACTAATCTATAATAGTCTCCTCATTTTCTAAAAATGTATGTAATTTATTAAGCAATTGGGTCATTTCTTCTATAGAAAACTACTTTAGTAGAGTGTGATGGCACATGTATATACCATCACTTAGGAGGCAGGAGGCTCCTCCAAGGTCACAGTCATTTTGTTGTGCTGCATAGAAAGTTTAATAGGCTAGCCTGAGCTCCATAGTAAGACTGGGTGTCTCTGAAAATAATTATTTTAGTCATGTATTTTAAATTAAGTTTGCTACCAAACTTTCACCTAATGATTTTTATATATACCAGGGATATTATCCTAGTTTAAAAGTATTAGGGCAGGTGTGGTACCTTAATCATAACACTTGGGAGGCAGAGGCAGAGGCAGGTAGATCTCCATGAGTTTGATGCCATTCAGTGCTACATAACAAGTCCCTGCCTCCAATCAGTCAGTCAATAAGTAAGTAAATAAATAAATGAGAGTTCACTGTGGATTTTGGTATTGCTTCTTCTAATTAAATGTTTTTCTTCCACAAAGCAGGACCTCTCCACAATGATGAACTTTGCTATCTCCAGATAGAATCTGTATGGGGAAAGCCGGTGCCATTATTTTAATTCATTGGTGCGCTAGCCACTAACTTGGATAAGCATTGAATATATTGTTTAAGCATTGTTATTATTAAGTCAGATATTGGGTGTTTATCAGTTACTTTTCCTGTTGCTGTAGTAAAATAATCCTGATGAAAGCAACTTAAGGAAGGAA
Source organism: Mesocricetus auratus (assembly GCF_017639785.1). Classification (NCBI taxonomy): domain Eukaryota; kingdom Metazoa; phylum Chordata; class Mammalia; order Rodentia; family Cricetidae; genus Mesocricetus; species Mesocricetus auratus. The sequence continues at coordinate 24,200,591 of NW_024429194.1, read as the reverse complement.
GGAAGGGTTTGACTTTGTAATCACAGTTGGGTATAGTGGGAAGCCACAGTGAAAGGAGTCTGAAGCAGCTGTCACATTGCACCATAGTCAGGAAGCAGAAAGTGATGGATGCTGCTGTGTGGCCCACTTTCCCCTTTTTATTTGTTCCAAGACTGAAGGCCTCACTCATGGAGTGGCAGTCTTCCCCTCTTGCATAGTCAAGATACTCCCTCACAAGCATGCCCAGAGGCTGACCTTGTCTAGATTGTTCCTCACGGTGTACTGAGAGGCTGGCCTCCTAGCTGATTCTTATCCTTTTGAGTTTTCTGTCAGTATATTAACCATCACGGACATGTTTTTAATCCATTGTAAACCTTACTACTTTTGTAATTTAAGCTGTCCCATCTTAGGCCTCTGTGTGCTCCTTTGGTTGACTCCTTTGTTCTTTTGGCAGAACCTGTGATGGCTTCTTTGCTTTCTGCTACCTCACTCATTTTATATGATTCCTGTCTGACCTGTAGCATTCTTTAAGAAGCACTGTAAGCCACCTTTGAAGATAACCTGTAGTTGACTGGTTATGCTGATAATTCTAGTGTACATATTGGGAAGTACTGGCATTGACCTGTATTCGGAAACGGTAGAATTTTACTGGCTATTTAAAATCTAATATGATCTCCATTAACCTAGTGTTAGTAGGTTGTACAGCATAACTGTTTGCCTTGTACTCGATGGTTTATGGTTTAGTCATTGAGACAAGCTTGACAAACTCCCATCAAAACTTGCCAAACTTGTACCAGACTGCCTTAACACTTGTCCTGCTAGTCTCCTGGTCATTAGAGATAAGCAAGATTAATAGTGTGATCAACTATCTTGTAAACAGACATTTAAATCAAATAACAGGCAGTCAACATGCTGAGTGCCATGCCCTTACTGAGGCAGAGTGCGATTCTGCTCTGGTTGAGGGTCTGATGAGCATATGTACAGTGGAAGGACAGAGGTAGTGCTGCTAGGCAACAAGTTAAGACTGCAGGGTTTCAGAGGGTAAGTTTGCAATGGTCTGTAAAAGGAAAGGAGCTGCCGGGCGGTGGTGGCGCACGCCTTTAATCCCAGCACTCAGGAGGCAGAGGCAGGCGGATCTCTGTGACTTAGACACCTGCCTGGTCTACAAGAACAAGTTCCAGGCAGCTTCCAAAGCCACAGAGAAACCCTGTCTCAAAAAAACAAAAAACAAAAACCCAAACAAAACAAAACAAAAAACACACACACACAAACAAAAGGATCTTATGATAAGTGTTTCGGGGAACTGAGGTCTTACTTAGACAGAAGAAAGTGTCCTGATGGCATATCATTGGTGTAAAGGTCCAGGGCAGGAATGAATACCTTGTAACCAGCAGCATTTTATGCCAGGAGATGGTTTGTCCCAGAGCAGTAGATCTAATAAGGGAAAAGCTAGACATAAGTCTGTTTTGGCTGTAGTTTTGAACTTCTAAACTAGAAATGCCGGTTATAACACATTTGCAGTTATTAATGAGTTAACAGCAGTGGGAACAGATAGAAGGAAGTAAAACTAAGCGATATGAAATATGAAAAGGCCCAGATGCTTCCAAACATAGGAAGTTCTTGAAAGTTGACGATTTGGAGCTAGGATAGGAAGAAGGGGAGTTTTTGAGCTGTATCGTCTAATAGTTTCTAACCATTTGTATGTAGTGACTTAATTTTAAATTAAGGATATTCCATCCCTCATTTGCACTAGCCACATTTCAGATGCTCAGTAGCCACCAATGGCTTAGTAGCCAACATAATGGACAGCATGTGCACAAAACATTCCACCACCATGGAAAGTCTGTTAGACCAGATATCTGCTGCTAAGATGTCTGCCTGTACAGGCAGGGGAGTTGGGTCTTGCTTTTGAGTGTAGAGATAAGCTATTATGTTAGATATGTTTGGCTTATGTAGACCTTTGCTTGAAGCGGTCAGAGATATTGAAAACTACCCAACCACAGTTGAGAGGGTGGATGGGGGGGGAAGGAAACTCAGTCATGGTGGGGGGGCCCATGAGATTGTTGTCTCTCCTTAGCAGGGGAAGACCTCAGCGGGAAGAAAGGGGAACCACCCGGGGGGTTAAAGGGAGAACTGGGAGGGGTTTTTTCTTCCCTATTTTTTAAGAGAGGGAAAGTGCTGGGTAGGGTGTAGCCCAGTGATAGAATATTTACCCAGCATTTGGGTTTGATCACCAGAACCAAAAAGAGAAAGACAAAAGATAGAGGAGCAAAGATCAGCACCATCAGAACATTACACAAGTGGATCTTAGTCCTGTTTTAGCTAAGAGGAAGTCTCTGCTGGCCAAATAATTATTTCACTAGAGTATTGGGAAATGTTGTTTGACTACCAAGAAACAGCCAAAAAAAAACCCTGTGGGAGCTTGTCAGTGGGCAAGAAATAGAGCCAGTGTGGAAGATGGGAGCAACCTGTCTGAGCAGGTGTCAGCCTGTGAAAGGCCTGTGCTCTGAGAAGGGGGTGGCCCCTACTCACTGTGAGGTTTTCTTTCTGACCACAAGGGAAGAGATGCTGAGATGGAGCTGAGAAAGAGGAAAAGGCTGTGTTTGAAGAGTTGGTGAGAAGGTTCCAGGGTCCTGGGGTCCCCTGTGTACTCTGAGGGTCTCCAGGTTCTCTGTGGTGGAGATGCTCTATAAATCCTTAGAAAGAGGCTTACAGCTTTATGGGATTTACATGTTTCCAAGAGTCTGGAAGTACTGGTGTGAGTGTTGAAACAGTGGAGTAGAAGTGCTATATATTTGATGGACCTGTGTTTATACTATGTTTATACTGAAGTCCTGAATCTGGAAAGGGTATTCTCTATTACTCTTCTGTTCAATTTTTTGGTTCTTTTGGTTGTGAACACGGTAAAAAAAAGCTAAGCTCATGGATAGTTGGCCCTGGCACTTCCTTCTAGATCTTTTCAAACACAGAACTTCTATTCTTTGTGGTCCCTGCCATAGCTGGTTTTCTTAATTGAAGGCAGCTGTCCACCTCTGCGTACAGCTGTAGGTTCCACATGACGTGACCTTGATGTGTACTCTTGAGAGAAATACCTTTTGTAAGTTGCTGTGGTCACTTAGGAGTGTGTGAAACTTCTGTTGAGAAAGTTTGAAATGCTCATTTTTGCTGTTTTGAAAGAACAATCATATATGGCTTTTATTTGTTTTGTTTTTACAGGTATGAATCTCCAGAAATAGCTCTTAATTGTGGAATAATGTTAAGAGAGTGCATCAGACATGAACCACTTGCAAAAATCATTTTATGGTCGGAACAGTTTTATGATTTCTTCAGATATGTTGAAATGTCAACATTTGATATAGCTTCAGATGCATTTGCTACATTCAAGGTAACATTTAAAGATTTGAATTCTAAACACACTTGCAAGTCAGATCAGGTTTGCAGTTTCCCAGTCTTTGTCTCCCTCTGCTACTCTATACATGACTGCCCTCTAGTGGGAGTAGAGAAGATGCATTTTTATATTCATTGTATGTTTTAGGTATTTGTAGCAAAACCACAAAACAAAAAAACAAAACAGCCTAAGTTAAATTCTCAAATCTTATCAGAAAAGCAAAAGTGCCCTAAGATCAAAATGTACTTTTCTGTTAAATTATCCTCTAGTGTGGCATAGATAACATACAGAATACCTACCCAACAACCAGGCTTTCTCTTGTGATGGGGCATTCTTTGCTTAGCACTAAGCACAGTGATGTAATTGGCCTCTGCTCAGAGGCCATGCTTTTGGAATATATGCTATTAAATACAAGAACCACATTCAGTATGGAGAAACTGTTGTTAACATGCCCACCTCTGCACAGCAGAGCATAACTAAGGCACCGCAGAGGAGCAGGATCATCCCTCCTGCCCCCCCCATCCCCTCTGCCTCACTTACTTCCTTGTGGAGTTGTATATCCTGAATGCACGTGTGACCACCAGTTTCTTTAGTTGCAAGCTCTGTTTATGGTATATAAATGAAGCAGCAATCTTGTATTTTCTTTTTTCCCCTTTCTGTGTCATGAGAGGCTCCCAATAGTGAACAGAGTATGGCCCATACATAGGCAAGACTATATATGTGCAAGAGAGAGAGACCTACCATCTAATCTCAGACTGGCTAAGTACCAGACAGGTCCAAGCTACTTTATTTCCTAATGGAAATTCTTGTCAGAGCAAGAGGACCACCCTCAGGGACAGCAAAGGTGCCCATGAGAAGTGAGCAGGGTTCCTCCTTTCCTTTCCTGTTGCCTGGCATCCCACTGCAGAGGTAACTTTCTGCATGTTGTCTTTTGAGAAAACATACTCTACAGTTTCCAGACACGTGCAGTTTGTGGAGCAGGTGCTGTGTCTTCACAGTAAAACCACCCTTTCTAAAGGGGTGGAGGATCCAGAGCTTGAACGAGTACTGAGCTAGCAAACAGATGGTTAAATACCTGCTAGTGACTGAGGTTTGTTTGGAGGGATAAAAGAGACAGATATTTGTCATTTTGCAGAATAAAAAGAGCATAGATTCCCTCAGAAAACCCAGCAGAGCCTGGAGCTTGAGATTATGCCTGTGACAGGTCTAGAGAGTGTTTCTGGAGAGACGGTTTGTAAGCATGCGTGACTCACTAAGAGAGAGTTTGGTCTGCTAATCCTAAGTGCCCCCAGGTCAGGAGTGCTAAGGATGTGTCTGCTACTTAAAAGTTAGGTAAGATACAAGTCCACAAGTACATATCACTGCCATAGTGTGTACAGCAAGCAAGTTGCTGTTAAGTGAGAGTTTGAGGGCATGCATGCTGGGTAGTTACCAGCCCTGAATGTGTCCTCAAGGAGTCAAGGGAGGTGCACTCACAACTAATTGAGCAAATGTCTATCCACATTATTGATAGTGCCACCACTGAGGATGAGTTCTGTTGCAGATGTCTATAGGTTCTCCCATCCAGCTCAGCCGAACTTTTTTATTAATGACTAAAAGGTGACTAGTTATATTCGTCAAGTATGTAAATGCTGGCCAAGAATTGGATACTAAGATTGCTGAAGACCTTGAGAAGCCATTATAGAACAGAATGAGGCTAAATGCAGATAACTTGAGTATCTAAATTATAAATACAGAATGGGGAAGTAAAGTGTAATAGTGAATGACAGTTGTTGTTCTCCTCCAGCCTAGGGTCCAAAGAGTACAGACACAGTATTACCAGAGACAAAGTTTACACAAGTCAAAGATTTAGAACTGTGAATAAAAATATGCTGTTTCAATATTATATTAAATGAAACATTTAAAAGCAGTGCCAAGCAAGCACAAAATACATTCTCATTCCTTGCCCAGAGAGGTAAAGCATAATAGTAACAGTCACTACTCAGTGAAATAGTTACCCAGTACGGTTATTGCTAGACTATAATTACCATTATTTGGGATTATTATCATCTTTGTGAGAAAACTGAACCTGAATATGGTCATAGTCCGGCATTAAGTGTGGAGGCTAGAATTTGAACCCAATTGGGTAGACTGCAGAACCCGCTTTAAAAAAAATTCTGAATATGTCCAATAAAATAGGGCAATGTGATGGCATCCCCAGAGCTCAATGTGACCACAGGTGAATGACATCAAGAGCAGTCCATTGTCTTATTTTCAGGTGACAGCATATAAATGTGTTTTTCCACGTTGTTTCCAGGTGTGTTTAGACAAGTAGATGACTGTTAGGCTAAAGGAATGGGGACCCAGCATGAGACTGCTTGTATTTGAAGCGGGGTCTTCTAGAAAGTGCCCAGTCCAGCAGTTTCTGAAAGTAACATGGGGACAGGGTTAATTCTAGCTCAGAGAACTATGACCCGTGCCCTCCAAGGGATGAACTGTACAGGTAGAATTGAGCTCCCTGTTCTTGGACATGGTCAAGCAGTAAGTGTGACTTGGGGCTCTGTGGAAATAAGCCCCCATTCTGGAGGTAGCAATATTCTTCAGGAGCCCCCGGATCATCTTTGACCTGCTGCCTGGAATTGAGGGACACTTTGTGGTTTAGCCCACCTTAAAAGTTGGCTGCTTTCTCTGCTAGATTTCAGACACAATGTAAACAGTCCATACAGCCCTTCCCCAGTTGTACCAGGGAATTCTGGTATGTGTGTCAGATCCTTTTTTCTCCCTTCTGTCTACCTCAGATCAGACCAAGTTTCCTAAGTCACTGCCCTACTCTGACTACTTGTCCTTTACCCGTCACTTTGGCTACCACCTACTCTTACCCCAGTTTAAGGTTCCTTCCTTGTTCCAGGAGACGCAAGTACTGCCAAAGACCCCGTCTCTTCCTTTCCCAGTGTACTATTCGCTGCCTCTTGGCAAGTACTCAATTCCAACAAATCTGCTGCCATCCCAGGCCCTGGGTGTCTTCACAGAGAGCTTTCATGCTGTTATACTGCCAGATTGGCCACAGTCTGAGTTCCCAGATGATGGTATAGTGGTCCTTTTGTGGACCTCTTGCTCCTCTTTACATCATTGACCTTTGCATCTTAGAGCAAATACTTTGTACTGTCCTGTTCTGAGACTCCAGAATCAGTTAGAGAGTCAGCATCTCTTAGATGTGACCAGAGAACAGTGGGCTTTGACTACACTTACTCAGATTGCCCACAAGAGTGATTCAGCCACACACAAAAAAGTGAGAAGTGGCACACACTGTGTACACATTAACCATCCATCCATCCATCCATCCATCCATCCATCCATCCATCCATCCATCCATCCAGTTTCTGAGTGCCTGACTTGTTTTAGGCATTGTTCTGAGGTCTGAGGATTCATCAGTGGCTCATATATTTAAGCCCTGTCCCTGTGGTACCTACCCACAAGGATACCAGCCTTTAACCAAGCATGGTAGCAGGCTAAAGGGTGGGAAATGCTCGTTGACAAGCAGGCTTAGATGCCTTCTCCATTGACTCCTCCCTTTGAAGCCATTGTGTTCTTTTCTGCGTTGCAACCATTGGTACTTGCTAAAATAGTGAACACGTTACCTCTTTCCTTTCTACCTGTGACAGTATAATCTGCCAAATGGAGGTCCCCTGTGTAAAATCAGGCTGACCAGCAGATGTGTACTGAGGGTTTCTGTAAAGTGACTTCCTCATCTCCAAAGATGCTGAAACTCAATTGTTTAATTTTACCCTCTTAATTTTCACAGGAGACTTGGGAAAAAGTAGCAGTTTCCCAAACATCCCTATTTACATAAGGAAGTTATCCCAAACCCTGTCTAGCAGTTTGAACAGCTGTAGGTCTTTGGGGTGGGTTAGAATCCTTCTTAAAAAGCATACTGCGAGCCGCGTCGCACACCTTTAATCCCAGCACTCAGGAGGCAGAGGCAGGCAGATCTCTGTGAGTTTGAGGCCAGCCTGGTCTACAGAGTAAGTTCCAGGACAGCCAGAACTGTTTCACAGAGAAACCCTGTCTTGAAAGAACAGAAGAAGGGGGCAGGAGAGGAAAGGGAAATCTGTGAAGAACTTTTAATGTCACACTTTCCCAAACATGTCTTCTGATTTTCCTGGTTCATTCATTGATTTATTTAATACTAAGCCCTTGCTATAACTGGGTGTGCTTAGGCGCCAGAAACTCAACGCTTGTAAAAGTCAGTGTGATCCTTGTGTTTATGGAAGAGACAGTCTAATGAAAGGGAGGCTTTACTGAATAATCCCACAAGCAAATGTAGAGTCACAACTGTGACCAGTCAGAAGAGGTTTTCTGAGCAAGTAATGCCAAGTTCAAGTTTGGGGTCAGGAGCAGATGGCTGGACACACAGGAAGCCTCTGTGAAGAGAGGTTATCAGGAGTTAGGGTGAGCGGCAGATCACCTCTACAGATTAGGAGCCCCAGTGCATCTCCACAAAGGAACTCAAGCTGGAGTGCTGTCCATATGCAAGACCCAGGGCCAGTGTCACCCTCCAGCCAGCTCTAGAAAACCATAATGAAGTATGAATAGTTCTGACTCAGGGAGACCAAGGTTGTTTCATGGCTAGCTTTATGGTCCTGAGTAAGATTCATAATGGGATACTAAGTACTGTCTGCTAATATTTAACAGGCAGTTTGACATAGAATATTTTAGAATTTTCTTCCTAAGAAAACGTTAATGGAGAACCACTGTAAAAATACATCTTTTTCTTTTCCCAGGATTTACTCACAAGACATAAATTGCTCAGTGCAGAATTTTTGGAACAGCATTATGATAGAGTAAGTATGTGAAATATTTTAAGGAAAATTTATAACTCTTTTTAAACAGAAATGAAATTAACTTAAATGGAGGTTTAAGGTAAGTTATATATATATATATCAGAATATTTGACCCTATGGTATTTGCAAATGGCGCTATAATTACTTATTTACTGAGACAACATGGAGTACTAGTCTGAAGCAAATTTTGATCTTGATTCATACACTGCCTTTTGCATGTTTTCTTATTTTAGAAGAGGGAAATGGTCGTTCTTGTTCCTGAATGACAATCTAAGATGCAAAGAGAATTTAGTCTGACTTTTTTTTTTTACGTCCTTTTTCGTGGGTTGCTACATACAAACAGAAAGAGACAGCAGCAGATGGGATCTGAGCAGCGCTGGCCTAGAGTGGGCAGGACTGCAGCTTTGCTCCTGCCACACTGCTTACCCCTTGGGCCCATGGCCAAGGCACTTACTGGTTGGGCTCTCAGCATCCTCCCATACTTTGCTTCCCACCCTGTCAGTGTCAGTCAGACCCAGCCCCGTGACCTCCAGAGAGCTGTCGGTGATCCCAGCTGCTGGGATGAGCACTGCCCCTCAGCCGCACAGCTACTCTGGGGTTGCAGTGCATGTGTGTGACGCCAACTCCTCTGCCTCCTCTGGAAGGCTTCTCACTGCCGCAGTAGTTCCTTACACACTGGCCAAGACCCGATAAGCATATTTAGAGAACTTAGAATAAATGTCCACTTAAACTTCCTGTCTATTCCACGAAACTCGCCTTGTGTTTTTTTTTAACTCTTCTACAAGTAATTTAAATCTTTGTCTTACATATTGTTGATTGTTTGTCATTTGCTTTCCTGTTCTGCACTGTAAGGTTTTTAGAGACAGAATGTGTGGTTCCTCATGGGTCCCTTCTGCTTGCTTGTCTTCCCCTCTCCCAGCAGCATCACAGCATAGCTCAGTAAATGACTTAAACATTGACAGCACTTTATTCCTGCCATGCGTATTTGGGCATGGGTATTTCCTTTTGTGTGTGTTTGGTTTGAGGGCCTCACAGGCTTTATCACAGTGTGTCTCAATCTGTAGGCTGCCACATATCCTGCATGTCATATATTTACATTATGATTCATAACAGCGGGAAAATTACAGTTATGAAATAGCAACAAAATAATTGTATGGTTGGAGGTCACCACATGAGGAACTGTATTAAAGGGCTACAGCATCAGGAAGCCTGAGAACACTGCTGTTACGTCCAACTGCATGGATCTGATTTCAATTGCTGATAGACCAAAGGCAACTGCTTTCTTCACTCTTTGTGACTGCTTTAACCTCGGTGTAGCATCTGTTTACCAATATGGTCTACCGAGCGAGTTCCAGGACAGGCTCCAAAACAATACAGAGAAACCCTGTCTCAAAAAAAAAGAGTGTGGCCTTCTGGTGCTAAAGCTCATAGAGATAGGGCTAAAACATAGCAAGCAGTTAGTAATTGTTACCTATTTTATTGCCACAAGACCTCGAACTTTCTAATGTGTGGGTATCTTAATTTAAAGCCTCCCACACAGGCTACTTTATTTAAAGAAATTTACTCTAGGCAATGAAGTCTGTTTTAATGCATAAGTAAAATAGTTTCCTACATACTCTTTGTGGATGTGATATCACCTAACAAGATTTTAGAAAGATGTGGATGGGGCAGCTAACAGAAATGTGTAAAGTGTGGTCAGATCTGAGGGAAAAGGAATGCGAAGTCCTAACGAAAAGTACACGATTTTTCTTTAAATGACTAAAACATGGGGAACAATTAATTAAAAGATCAAAAGATGTGTACTAGTTGCTCAGAATTATCTATTGACATTCTTGAAGGGGAGTCAGATTGCCTGGCATGGGTTGACTTTCATGACTCCTACCCTGGTGACATGTTCTTGTTAGAGGTACCACTTTGAAGACCTGGTGGGCTCTTAGCAACTCTGATTTGCAGCTTTGTACTATCCAAGTTTCTCAAGTGATGACTTCCTTATATTTCTTCCAGAAATAGCTTTTCCCATTCCCATTTCTAAGCAATGTTTCTCCCTCCCTTGACATTTGAACCTGGTTCTCACCTTTCAAGACCTCTCTCTACATAACACAGTACTGAGTTTCTCCACTCAACTTTATTTTCTCTCCTTGCTTTATACCTTAAAAGAGTAGGTTCATTTTTCTCTTTGTTGTTTAGACAAATTGAGTTCCTGTATATAAAATAAATAGGAATTTTCTAGTCTAACACCAAGAAATTAGTATGAAAACTGTGAGAAGGTGTTAATGCTTTAGGCAGATGATTTGTGGTACAGAGGGGGACTTGGATCTGGCTGTAGCCTGAAGGGGACCAGTTCCAGGAGCTTCCTGCATAGAGGTGGCTGGTGACATCACCAGAGGGTCACAGAGGAAGGAAGGTTTGACACCATTGTCAGCGAGAGAACACAGGCCTTTGTTGTTGTTCAGAGTCGGCCATTGAACTTTATAATGTTATCTAGCCTCCTTTTCCTTAACCCTGATATATGTTTTCTGCTCTCAGTTTTTCAGTGAATATGAGAAGTTACTTCATTCAGAAAATTACGTGACAAAGCGACAGTCACTGAAGGTATGGCAAATTATCCTTCTCATGTCATTCATTTCTCTTCATCGTATATATGCACCTTGAATTTGGAGAATCAGGCGGGCACATGCTGATGTTGGTTGTAGACTTTAGGAGAAAATACATTTGTGATTTGGACGTAGATAGTTTTGCAGAATTGGGGGTTTGTTAGTGACCTGTATGGAGTAAATGCCCACGAGTTTGGGGTTTATTAGTGGTCTGTATGGTGTAAATTCCCATGTGTAAGGTAGAGACATCAAAAGAGAAGATAACAGGAGACGGAAGAATACTTTCATTTCCTAACTGCAATGTTTTAGATTCTGAAATGTTTTTATAAAGATTAAAGTTTTTATTGGGCTGACCAATGGTGGCATGAGTCTTGCACTTCAGACTCAGAGACAAGTAGATCTCTCTGAGTTCAGGACAGCCAAGGCTATGGAACCCTACCTTGAAAAACCCCAAAGAAAAGAAAAGAAATTTTTGTTGGTTTTGGTTTCAATTTTGGTTTTGAGACAGGGTCCTGCTATCTATCTAAAACTGACCTTGCATCATCCTGTCTGAACTTCCCAGTGAAGTGACAAGCATGAACCATCATGCCTTGCAAAAAGATACCTTTAAATGGATTCATGCCAACTAGATAAAGCATTGTGGGTGTATACCGTGTATATAGATTGGCAGGGTTGGGGGCCAACATGTGAGCAGTGAAACTGAAATGCCATAGCTTTGCCTGCTTATATCAACACATGATATGGACAACCTCATTTGAACCTTAAACATGCTAAATGTAAGAATGAAAGTCTAGAACAAATGTTGGGGATATAGCTCAGTGGGCCAAGTACTTGCTATGCAAACATGAGGATTGGAGTCAGATCCCCAGCACCCACATGAATGCTGGGCAGCTGTGGCAGTCAACCTGTCCTTGGGTGGTGGAGACAGGATCCTAGGATCAAGCTAACTACACTAAACCAGCAAACTCTAGGTTCAAGAAAGACATTCTGCCTCAATATGTCAAGTGGGAAAGTGGCTAAGGAAGAGACAGGTATTTGATCTTCAGCCTAAAAACATGAGCACACACACGCACAGCCCCCCCCCCCCATCCATATGCCTATACACATGAGCATGCGTGTAAACCACACACATGCAGCTGGCAAACTGCAGCCTGGAATCCAGCTGATTGGTTTTGTAAATAAAGGAATATAAGACATTTATGTATCATCTTTGGCTGTTTGAAACTGTAACAGCAGATTTGAGTGGTTGTCACAGAGACCATATGGCCTACAAAGTTTAAAATGTGTGTTATCTGACCTTTTACAGAACAACTGCTGGCCCCTGTATGTCCCTGTGGTGGTTATTAAATATGTAACAACACATTCAGTTCTGTCAGGAAATACTTCTACAGGAACTGGAGGTGGAGTCGCAAGGATTTAGAATAGCATTTAAATGTTTTACTGGATGTATTTTAAATTCCACTTTGCTCAGAATTCCTCAAAAGTACCTGACTTTGTATTGATGAGACACCATTCCTTCCCTTCTGGCCACAACTTTATATCCCTGGGTAAAACAGTGTCCAGATGATTTGAGTTCACAGTCATCTCTTGAGTAACTCAGCTAAGCCAGCCTTTCTTCAGAGTGCCTTTAGTTCTCTAATAGAGATGAGCACTGAGAGCCGCACCCTTAGCACACACTTGGGAGTCTTCCTAGAACACAGGCAGGCTACTTCTTTTCTTGAAAATTAGTAATCATATGCTTCAGAGTGATATGAGGCCTGAAGTTAGTTTTTATGAAAATTACTATATTGCTGGTGCACGCCTTTAATCGCAGAACTCAGGAGGCAGAGGCAGGAAAATCTGAGTCCGAGGCCAGCCTGGGCTACAGAGTGAGTTCCAGGACTGTTACACAGAGAAACCCTGTCTTAGGGAGAAAAGAAAAGAATGATTACATGGCACTTATTTTATATGGGGAATGGGTGTATATTGAGGTTAGAGAACAGGTTAGGGGAGTCAGGTGTCTCCTTCCACCACATGGGTCCTGGGGACTGAATTCAGGCTGTCAGACTTGATGTGCGCCTTTACCCAGTGAGCCATCTTGCTGGCCTAAAGCATAAGTTGTATAAATTCGTCATGAATCCCAGGTAGAATAGATTGGGGGCAGGGATATGAGTGTGGGTGCTGGAGGAGGCCAGGAGAGCATGTGAAATCCTTCAGAGCTTCGGTTGCAGTCATGAGCAGCCCTCCTGGGTGAAAGGAACCTCTGCAAGAAGAGCAAGGGTTCTTACTTAACCACTGAGCCAGGTCTGCAGCCCCACAGGTTTTGAGTCTTGGTTTTTGGTGTTTGTCTTTTGTATGATGAGAAGCTATTTACCTAGAAATGTCAAATACTAGAGCTCAACTGGGGCCCAGCATTTATCAGGCACAGTTCTGTGCTTATGTTCCCATATGCTCACTTGAGTTCCTCACTGTATTCTCCAGAGGTCAGTACCATGTCGACCTCATTGTATACATACATGGTGAAACTAACTCACAAAGAAGGCAAGTAGCACTCACAGTTACTTATCTGAACCCAGGCAGGCTGTCACAGAACATGCCCTTACTGTCTGCCTTGTTGTCCACAAGGGTGAGGGTGGTGCTGATGCCTGTTCCTAACATGCACGTAGCTGACACACTGGACCTCAGCTAGAGCTCAGGATGAAAGCAACTTGGAGGAAAACCTGAACTGAGCAGTAGCCATTTGCACATTGTGCGTTTATATGGTATATCGGGGAAGCATGGAAACGGCAGAAATGGTTTCAGCTCGCTGTTGTGGCTCCTTAACAGTCAGGATTGTCTTGAGGAACCTCCGCTGAACATACCGCTTTGTGTGGCAGGTGTGAGAATGTGAAAACCTGGGCGTGTGTTAGGAGACAACACGCTTCATCTTGGAAAGCCCTGCCAAATAGAATTTAAAACTGGGGGGGGGGTACTTAGTTAAGATTAATGAACAAAAATTCCTAGTACCCTTTTTTCTGACCACTTTCTTGGGTAGTGTGTTGTTCATTTTCATTTTTGTTACTGTTTTTTCAAATCAGTCTCTGGTCTCAAAATGACTATAAGATGGGTTGTTGTTTGTTTGTTAATGGCTTGAAGTCTTAATAATAATGTCATGGTCTAAATGTGTTCTCAGCTTCTCGGTGAACTCCTGTTAGATAGACACAACTTCACGATTATGACGAAGTACATCAGTAAACCTGAGAACCTCAAGTTAATGATGAACCTCCTCCGAGACAAGAGCCGAAACATCCAGTTTGAGGCCTTCCACGTGTTCAAGGTGGGCTGCACTGACAAACAGTGCTTTCCTCAAACTTCATTACGGTTACTAACACTGCCTGGTTTCGGTAACCCATGTGGTACTCGGTTCAGTCAGCATGTTTGAACGAAAGTAGGGACCTGGAAATGGGTGGACCATTTGGACTTGAGAATAAGAAAGCACAGTCAGAGAGGAGCCTCGTTATCTTCAGTGTGTACACAAGGTTCTTCAGAGACAGCAGCTCCCTTGCTGTCCTCCCCCGCCCACCCCATCTAGGCTGGCCTCTGATTGGCAGTCTATCGGCCGCGGATTAAGTGAGGAAGTGAGGGCCGGGGCAGAGTCAAAAGTATTTTGTAGTGCTTAGTGTGGTTTTGGGGGCTGTGGGGGGCAGCCAGTATTTAGTCCTAACTACTCTGTTTCAGAGCTGGCAGAATGAGCTTGGCCGTCTTTGTGCTAAAGCATGTAACCATTGTTATTTCTCCATAGCATGTAAAAAATAAGCTCCTCTAAAGCAAAAACCAGTCACCTGCCCAGGTGAGGGTCCTATCTGCCCAGGAGCTTGCTGGGTGGACGTTGACTGCTTCTCTGACCTACATGGTTTTCTCTTATGCAGGTGTTTGTGGCCAACCCCAACAAGACACAGCCCATCCTAGACATCCTCCTCAAGAACCAGACCAAGCTCATTGAGTTCCTCAGCAAGTTTCAGAACGACAGGACGGAGGACGAGCAATTCAATGATGAGAAGACCTATTTAGTCAAACAGATCAGGGATTTGAAGAGACCAGCTCAGCAAGAAGCCTAATTTCCAATAAACACCTACGATATCCCATCCAACTTCAGCACTTGCTGTTAGCTACTCAGCGTCAGGCACTCTTACCGATTCATGAGGAACATTACTGCTAATCTGCTGTTAAGTGAACGGTTTTCATTTTACCTTTTTGTTTTTCAGTCCAGGTTGGAGAATGTAGCTGCTGCTTGCACATTAGAGCGCACGTGGTCTTTCCCTTGATCTCTGTGTCATTTCAGAACCCACAGACTCCATTTGCTACAGGAGTTCTGAACATGGCTGGGTTCATGAAGGCAAATGTACGATGAGAGTGGTCTATCTAGGGAGAAGACGTTGATGACATCAGCTGATACCTGTACATCGGCACTGCTCTTTGCAGATCTCTGCAGTATGGCATGGGTACACTTGCATCCCAGAGCCAGATCATCCACCGTCACCAAAGGAACGTGGCGTGTACAGGGAGTTTTTGGAGATCAGAGGGGAACTGTATCCAGAGTGAGCTTTGGGGAGGATAAAGTTGACGTGCAAATAAATTGATACTGAAACTTAGCAACTTCTCAAGTGTGGCGCTTCGTAAGGTCATAAGGAAAGTGTATATATGCTTTTCACAGCTTTCTAGAACTTTCTGACATTTGATTTTCTTGAGACTTGTGAACCTGGATGTGTTGAAGGGTATTTGTTAATTTTACTTTTGAAGGTATTTTAAAACAGTAGAGCTAGCAGACACCTTACGTTTCATTTCAACACTGCTTACAGGTTTCTTTTGTATATAATTCTTAGAATGCTCATTTCTTTTAAATCGTTTAATTTGTACAGCAGAGGAATGTTATTGTAGTAGTATGTAACTATTACCTGAGTTTTGCAAAAAAAAAAATGCTCATATGTAATTGAAATACTTGAGATCACATGAAAATGCTGATTTTAACATTTAAGGATCACAGCACTAAAAGAAAAAGAAGCAATCCCTTGTGTTCAGTTATCCAATGGGGCGCCATTGGTAGGTGAAACTACAGACCTGGAACTCAGTTCGCCACATGGACTTGCAGAATATTGGCCTTATTCGTTTAAAATGAGTCCTAAAATTGCCATATCTATGAATGACACAGATTATGCTAATAATGCTGATTCTTGATTCTTTGTGGGTCAGGGCCTCTGTAGAGTACCTTTGTTTCTTAGAGTAAGTGATACCCAGCACAGTAGTTGGGAAACTGAGTAATTAAAACTTTGGCTTCTCTTATGAAAAGAAGAGCCCTAGTCCTAGATGTCCCCTGGGGAGATTAATTGTTTTTAATGTCGTTTTCCTTAATGCTGCAAATTATCAGTATTTATAAAGCAACTGATTTTGCACCACTTTTTGTGACTGTGACCACAGCAGAACAATATCTCCTAGACTGTATCTACATAAAGTTACTAGAATGGTGTCTGTTCTTTGTCTCAATGACACACAGATCACAAACTAACAACTTAAAATCAGAGTTTGCCCCATCCAATTCAGCATGGCTGTAGATGACTTAAAAATTGACATAATTATTCTTTGCTAGCCTCTCTTACTAACTGAATGACTCATTGGCCAGTAAAAGGAGCCTCCCTTGTTGTTTGAGCAGGTTTTAAGGTTTCCTTCAAGAAACACAAGCCAGAAAAACCACTCCAGAGGATACAGGTGTCTTCTATTTCATTTAAATGGCAGTCTACAGTAGAGTCTCCAAGGCCCTTTCCACTGGGGGTTGTTTGAGAGTGAGGGGGAGCAGAGGGAGAATTCATGTTCCCTGGAAACAGGGAAAACATTCAGTCTCCTGAACCAGGAGACCCTCAGCAGGAGGTGACTTGGCTGAACTGACCCATCCTTGCCACCCAATGCTGTGAGTCAGGGTTTAGTGGGACAGCAGTCACTACAGCAGGTGGAAAGGGGTCTCCTTGCCAAGCTAACTCTTAGAGCCTCAGACAGCAAACAGCTCCCACCTGGGCAAACATGAAGTAGTGCTAGAGTCCTGGGGTGAAGACAAGTGCGCTGGGTCAGAGAAATTTGTGTCACCAGTGCGTCGGGAGCTGGAGGCAGAGACTTCCGGACTGTTTTTAAACAAAACAATGTGAAAACATTCAAAATTGAAAAGTTGCATTTGATGTGTGATCATTTACTAGGTTCCTATTACCAAAACGATTATCCTGGGTGTGGTTTCTTTGATGTTATAAAGGTTTAATTTTACTTAAGGCAGTTACTTAATGTGATTTTTTTTTAACCCTTAAAAAAAAGTGGGAGATGTATACAATTGTTAATGACATGGAAGTGTTTCCTTTCTCCTGAGGAAAAGTGAATTTCTTATCAGATATCTGGCTGGCCCTGTAATTTAAATTAAAATAAAATTTTGGAGAAACTGCCTCGTGATGTCCTGTAGGCAATCACATGATGTCACTGTGGAGAGTCCCATCAAGAGACACATGCACACATTTTATTGAAGACTGGACAGGAAACAGTAAAGTCACACTCTTTTTCCCACTCAGGAGTTAATGTACCAGCCATACAGCTTCCCCGTGTCTTGTCCCTCTGTGCAGTTGATGATCGAGTCATGCCACCCTTCCTCGTCTCCACATCAGGCATTCCACCACTTCATGGTGTCTCCCCACCCCTAACATTTGGGGTATAGACCTGTCTTTGGGTTTTGTTCCTTTATCAACACTTAGACACAGCACTAGCTACTTAGCAGGAAGTTTCACACACCACTGGAGTATGCCGAGAGTGGAGGTGAGACCTGTGAAGCCTAGTGCTCTGTGGCACCAAGTCTGTCTCCAGCGATGACTCCTCACCGTGTACAGCTCTGCCGACACAGCCTTATCAGTGTCTCCATTCTCAGGCAGCGGAGACCTGCTCTGGTCTGCAGGGCAACTACACTTCCCATAGGTCAGTTGCAGCTCCGATTCCATTTCCCCATCCCTGGGTCTCCAGGTCTCCATCAGATCTTTGCAGTCTTCCAGTTGCAGGTTGATGAGGCACCCCGTGCTGCTTGCATCCTAGCCTGCAAGGATTAGATCTCATTATCATGGAAGCCCCAAGGACTTCAGTGTCCCCAGTCACCCCAAGTCCTAGGGATCCCACAGATGCCAGTGAGATCCTATAGAGAAAGAGGACAACGTGATACTGCCTTTGCGTTGCTCCTGCCTCTGCAAACCTCTCCTAGCTGCTGCCCTTTCCTGAACATTGGGAATAAGGTAAGATTCTCCCATGAGTCATTACTCCCAAAGCCCAGCTGCCTCCTGTAAATTCAACTCCCAGAAAGACCTTGGGAGTGGTCTGAACACTGTTCTGCTCTCTGCCATGTGTGACCATCAGTTTTCTCTTGGTAAGATTTTTTTTTCTTCCCCACATACCTCCTTGCAATCAGCACTCAGAGGCAGAGACTGTCTTGCTAATGCCCTGTCCTCCACGGGTACACTTCCTGCATTCACATTGCCTGGAGGAGCCACAGTTGACCTCAGAAACCTAAATGTCTGATTGTCTTCTGTGCCTGTCCTGGAGAGGTCACACACACACACACACACACACACACACACACACACACACACACACACACACACACACGAGAGGTTCCTGGACAGATTATATCCTCTACAGTTAATTTTCTTTCTGCAATGGAAGCAACTTTTTGTCAGTGTCTACAGACGCCACATGTACTTCTACATTTCCACACACATGGCGGGTTTTGTCATTTTACCTGATCAGAATGAAAACTTAGCAACAATAACTTGTTACCACCTGCGTCTCTGTGGTCCTGGGAACCGACACATGGGGTGGGAATGGGAATGCATATGCTTTGTAGGGACTGGGGCTTCCTTTGAGATGCAAAGGTGAAAAGAGGCCTCAGAGTGGTTGGAAACTCCCAGCTGCCGCTCGCCAGCAGTTCCTTCGCTTGGTTTAGTCAGTGGACAGGGCTGGATACCAAAGGACCATCAGTGTCTTGTATTGTGATGACCATAGAACCCTCCTCTGGACCCAAGTATAGGAGTGACTACACCCAGCAGCTGTCCTAGGTGATGACGACAACTGTGGCTGGTGGAAAAAGCCAGTGCTTTTCAACCTCAGAAGTGTTCACCTGTCTCTGGAGTGTGAATCAGGGTTGAGCCCCAACATCCACCATGGTAGCCAGCTTTGATCCACCCAGACCCAGGTGTTCCCAGGAGCTGGTCCCTAATAGATGACAGTGACCAGGCTGGCCAGCTCCCCTCCGGGTAGCAATTTGACCTCTAGGCATCTGCGCTGAGCTGCTTCCACACTTTAAGTCCACTGGAGGGCAGTGTAGCTCCTTAGTTTAGTGCAGCAGCTTTATCTGGGCATTGACTACGAAAAGACCCAGCAGCCTGGAGCTTCCTGGTTAAACAGCATTTTTAATCGAGAGAACAGTCAGGGGATTAAAGAAACAGGTGTGGGGTGAAGGAAGCCGAGTGAATGTGTTGTTGACATGGGCTTCACAGTGGTAGTTCAGCCGCCTACACCAAATATGCAGACCTGTGGACTGCAGAACACGTGGGCATGCTCCGTAGAGCAAGGTGACAATATCTGAGACTGGGCATACTCTCTGAATGTCCCATGGCACCTGCACTGAGAAATCACTGGGCTGCTACAGTGATTCTGGGGTGGGTCCCCACAGACCAGGTTGCTCCTATGCCCTACTCCCCGCCCCTAGAAAGATAAAGCTGTAGGGACTGAAGAATAGCAGGGGAACATTCCAGGCCTTGATACCCTAGGAGGCTTCTAAATCAACTACAACATGGTTTCTCTTATGTGCATCTACATAATCGCCCTCGGAATCCCTGGAATCGTAGAAGTGGGTTATCTGGGTGGCAGTTTGCTCCTCATGAGCCAATGGACACAAAAGGGTATATCCACAGAGCCCCTCCAACTCACACCCTCTGTTCCCCATGGAGGATGTGAGACTGACCCAGACTTGTTGTTGTGAAGAACCAGGTTTTAAGAGCCATCTCACTGAAAGGATATGTCAGTTAAGATCTGGCTGTGGTTTTGAAAACAGATGAAACAAAATGTCAAATTCACCTGGGAGCAAAAGTGAAGGACCATGGCAGAACAGGGTTTCCTGCGTTAACCAGCATGCCTTGAGAAGAGGAAGAGCCAACTCTTGGGCTTTCTAGAGGGGCTGAGGAGAGTGCCCAGCACACAGTAGGTCATCAGTACATCTTGGCTTAGAAAACCCAGCAGGGTCCCATGTTCCCCAGTGCCCTTCAGGATACTCCCGAACTTGGAATCATCCTCTGTTTACAGGGATAAAAATTAATCCTTCTGGGTCTAGTAACACTGGCCTTTAATCACAGCACTCTGGAGGCAGAGGCAGGTAGATCTCTGTGAGTTCAAGGCCAGCCTGGTGTGCAGAGTTTCTGGAAAGCCAGGGCTATATCATAAGACCCTGTCTCAAACAATGAAGCAAGAAAGCCAGCCCCTTTACTGGCATTTGTGATGCTGGAATTGCCGGGTGCTTTGTTATCACTGTGACATGCACTGAGGACTGAACACTGCCACCTGCCACTCTGCATCAACACACCAAGACTGTGTACAATGGCTCATCCATCTCACTGGGAGCCCAGCAGTCGGACGGGCAGGCTGGTAAATGTGGACAGCACCGTACCGGAATGACTACACCCAAGAAGCTCTGGATTCTGCCTCTTCCAAGCACTGTTCAGAAGGTTTAAGGCTCTGGTCTTGAGCTAACAAGAGGAACCCAAGCAACATCTGTCTGTTCTCTCACTGAAAGTGGAGGCAAAGCGAGCCAATGAATTCCCAGGATGGCAGAGGCTTTCACCTGAATGCCTGCCTCACCTGATGAATGCTTTATCTGGGCAGAGAGACTGGGGAATACAGAAATTCAGCAGGGCTCAGGGTATCAGAGTGGATTTATACGACAGGGTAGAGCCTGGAAGAGCCCTGAATATAAGAATAGACAGCCCAGAAACAGCTTCCTCCACATTTTGCCAAGAAGGCCGTGATCAGGTGTAGATAGGACTTCAGCCTGAACATTGCCGGCTGTTTGTTTTGTTTATACGGGATCTTGCTATGTCATCCATGCTGGCCTCAACGTTTCTACTCCTCCAGCCTCCACCTCCCCAATGCTGGAATTACATGTATGTCGCCATGTCCAGTTTAGAATCCAGAGCATCCCTGAGGCGAGTAGATCAGATATGTGGTCCTGCCGGAATCAGATCCAAAGGTGAACCAAGAAGGTAAAATAGAAAACGGTCAACTCCAGGCTCATCTATAACACAGGGCTGGAGCTCTGCAGACTGCTTATCAGGCACTAGACAATTGCAGCTACCACCCAGTCAAGATGCTCTCACTCTAGTCCCCAGGCCAGTTACAGTCACGCATATATAGCAACACCGTTATTCAGCGCATCCAAGACACTCAATGTACACCCAAATAAGACCAGGGCAGAGGTCCCCAGAGGAGGCCGGTAACTGATAAAGCTGCAAAGAGGAGAGCTTTCAAACGAGAGCTAGCAGCACCTGCCTGTGATCTCAACACTGGAGGCTGAGGCAGGAGGATGGAGACTTCAGGTCTGGACTAAATAGTGAGAGCTGTCTGAAAAAAAAATAAAAAACAACAAAACTGTCACGTCTGCTGCGCGGCCTGTGTCCGAGAACGTGCGGAGGGTGTCGGGGATTGACAACACAGAGACTTGTTAAACGATGTAAAGAAAACTTTAAACAGGCTCCAAAAAGGTTCAAGAAAACCTCCTAAGAAAAGCTCCCACCAGAGAAGCTTCTGCTCTCTCCTCTACCCTGGCTGGTTCTACTCTGACCCCAGAGGTGGATGTGTGTGGGTTTTTAAGGTGCGATTAGTCTTTGGACAAGGTCGAGGTCAGGGCGGTTTCCGTGGGAAGGCCTTTTTCAGGAACTTATTGTATCGTTTTTAGTAAACATGTTTTTACTAAACATTGTCTTACAGCTGCCTACTCCCAGGCAGAAGGGGAAGTGGGTCTCTGCTCAAGGTCTGGTGTTCCCACACAAAACAATATTGTAACAATGATACAATTGTTTCTCTATTCTAGAGCAGGTAATAATGTACCTAGTTGATGGTAATAATGTACCTAGGTGATAAAGCACAAAACGAAACAAGAAAACAGCCAACCAAGAGTTCTACACCCAGGAACTAGCGTGATGGTTCAGCCGGTAAAGACACCAGAGTCTGATTGTTGGTACACACGGTGGAGGGAGCAGCTAATTGAGAGTGTGCACAGGCTAATAAATGCAATCGAAGATGATTTAAACGTAATGTCTAGCAAAGCTGGCCTTCGGAAGTACACGTGAAATGAGGGCATTTTCAACTAAATAGAGACTATTGCTTCCAGACCTGTCTCAGAAGAAATAAATGCTAGAGAGAAATTTTTAGGCTGAAGAAAGAGAAGCAGCTGTTAATTAAATGTACTGAAAGAAGAGCCCAGACACAGTGACTACATAGGGTTAGGGTTTTCTGGGTTTTGTTGGTTTTGTTTTTGGAGACAGGGTTTCTCTGTGTAATGGTCCTGGCTGTCCTGGAACTCGTTCTGTAGACCAGACTGGCCTCGAACTCACAGAGATCCACCTGCCTCTGCCTCCCAAGTGCTGGGATCAAAAGGTGTGCACCAGCACCACCACCATCCCCAGTCAAATATGTAGGTTTTAAAACAGATATATATGCTTTTCCTCTAACTTCCAAAAGATAAGGTTATATGAAACAAGTACAGTACTGGAGTGTTTGTTAACATACAGGGTTAGTGTCTGTGACATCATAGTACACAGGAAAGAGGGCCAGAGTAGAATAATCACTTTAAAAAACTGTTTAAAAATCAACAAGTATTAAAATGACACTGAAAACAGAAGACACTTCTAATGAGAAGGGGGTTGGGAGCAAATGTCTGTTACAGAATATTATCTTAAAATGTGTTGTTTGCTTATGCTGTGGAATATTTGTTTAATGATGCAAAGATGTGTTGTGTTCTTGTATGATGCATTTGTTTAACTCTGTGAAGCTGTGATTCTTTGTCTGTCTAAAACACCTGATTGGTCTAGTAAAGAGCTGAATGGTCAATAGCAAGTCAGGAAAGGATAGGTGGGGCTGGCAGGCAGAGAGAATAAATGGGAGGTAAATCTGGAAAGAAAATAATCAAGGAGCGAGAGAAGGAGGAGAGAAGAAGGGTCCAGCCACACAGCCAGACACAGAATAAGAAGGAAAGAAACGATATACAGAGAGAGGTAAAAGCCCAGAGGCAAAAGATAGATGGAATAATTTTAGAAAAGCTGGCAAGATACAAGCCAAGCTAAGGCTGGGCATTTATAAGTAATAAGTCTCTGTGCGTGATTTTATTTGGGAGCTAAGTGACAGGCACCCCAAAAAAGTAAAGACCAAAGAGTAAAAACAACCAACTACAAATGTCAGTAACAGTATTAAAGTCTACTCAGCTGAAAGAAAGGCATGACCAGAAAGCCAGATGTGGGGATGATTCTCTGTCCATAGATCTGACATAGTTTCAGATCACCTGACCTATAGAATGAAACCTTATCTCAAAAAAATTTAAGAAAAAGACAAAGCAGGTTGAAGATGAAAGGTCAGAGAAAGGGAACCGTGGAAAGAGTAAAACATGACCCGTTGTGGCCTGCAATAGTAAGTAACTAATGCACCTGGGGAGAGGGTTCTCTGTTGGGGAGTTGCCTCCATCAGATTGGCTTGTGACTATGTTGGGGGGGGGATCATCCTAATCCGTAGTTGATTGGGAGGGCCAGGCTCCAAGAGATCTTCTGAAGGAAATAAAAGCACCAGTCCCCAAAAGCCATGAATCAAGTGTCTGCAGCACCACAGGGTTGAAGCAGTCCAAGCATCCGACAGCTGATGGTCACATGACTGAAGTGTGCCCTTTCCCTACAGAGAACACTGTGTGATGCCTGCTGTCACACGGAGGGACCTGAAAAACATTGCACTAAGGGAGAATCTTGGTGTCAGAGACTGTGTATCTCAGTCACCCATTTATATGACATATCCTGGGCTTGGAGGGCAGAAGTAGCTGCAAATAGTGTGAGAAGATATTTTGGAGCAAGTAAGATGTTCTGACTGTGAATTTTTACAGTACTTTCTCAATTCAAATTCACTAAAAAGCATCAAGTTGAACCTTTTTAAAAGATTTGACAAAATCATTTGATTTTATCCATCTGTCTTAGTCTGGTAGCATTTTAGCATAAAAAGGAAGTTTGTGGGTTTTTTTTCTATTTACTAAATATAATTCATTGAGAAATTAACAACGATAAAGTATTTCCTTAGCATAGTTCTGGTAAATTATCATTGAGGTGGAAATAAGAATTCTGGGGCTCGGAGGGTGGTTCAGTGGGTAAAGAGCTTGCCTTGTAACCAGGAGAACCTGAGTTCAATCCCCAGGGCCCACATAATGAAAAGCTGGGCATGGCAGTACACACGTGTAATCTCAATGCTAGGAAGGCAGAAACGGGCAGACCCTGGGGTTCATGCCCAGCCTAGCCTTCTAGGAGATTCCCGTGCCAGTGAGACTCTGTCTCAAAAAAAGGTAAAATGGGAGGAGAGGGGCCAGAAAGATGGCTCAGCAGTTACCAGTACTCGAGGGACCTGGATTCAATTCCCCACACCCACATTGTGTGACACACAACCACCTGTAACTCTAGCTGGAAGGATACCAACACCCTCTTCAAGCCTCTGCAGGCACCACACACACACACACACACACACACACACACACACACACACACTCTCTCTCTCTCTCTCATACACTCACACACTCTCACACTTACACACTCACACACTCTCACACACACTCACACACTCTCACCCACTCTCACACTCACACACTCTCTCACACTCACACACACTCTCACACTTACACACACTCACACTCACACACACTCTCACATACATGAGGCCCACGGTTATCCTCCACCTCCACAAGCATGCATGCACACGTACCCACACACCCTCCCACCAGTGAATATACACCCTCACAAGCATGTACATATCCCCACTAGAAATAATGCTTACTCCTAACATACCAGTTTTTTTTAATGAAGACATTTCTGGATAAACCTCAGCTGAGTGAATTGAGAGCCTGTAGCTGGCTCACCGTAGCTGCCACGGGAACTCAGGAGCCAGAGAAGATCCAGATGGGAACAGGAAGGAACGAAGAGAGCCAGAAGGCAAACGGGTGGTAAATATCAAAGGCAATTTTATCTTTCTTTAATTCTCTTGAAGGCAATCGGCTGTTCAAAGCAATAATAATATATTGTGAGATTCATAACATCTTAGGAAGCGATTTATAACAAATAAGGTCATACCATGGTAAAATCCTTGTGTTATCAGAAGGTATTTAACTTCACTGATTCCCTGAATCGGCCACTCAAAAAATCAAAAGAGCAAAAACAAAAAAACATCAGAGAAAATACAAAATCAAAGGCAGCAGTATACCTCATAAAGATGGATGGTGACATATAAATCAGCCAGCAAGATGATAGCCGAATACTCCACCACAGCTATGTTTACTCAAATAAAAGCAGGTTAAGACTCCTTGTCAAGGGCAGCAAAGCCAGACCCAATTCTATTCTGTGTGCAACGGTTGCCCTTTGAACATAAAGATACAACAGCAAGGGCAAAGATGGAGATTTAAGAGCATTTGCTGCTCTTGCAAAGGACTCTGGTCCAGTTCCCGAGACCCCAAACAGGCAGCTATAGCTCTAGTTCGAAAGGGTCTGATGCTTTTTTGGCACTTGTGGTGCACATACATATATGCAGGCGTTCTCATATACACGTAGAAGAAATACATAGATGGATATGTGTATGTTAATGAAGGGCTTAAATAAAAGCATACAAACACTAAATATTTCTGGTATGCCCAGAAGAGCACCAATAAAACTGACTTGGAATAAGAACCGTCACCAGAGTTGAATTTCATTCCTTTCTTGATCATTATTCAAAGAGAAAACCTAAACATTCACTTACTTCTTCCTTAGTGTTTAATGGCAAATGGTGATGGGAAACAAATCGCACTATAAGCCCCCAAAGTCCCTCCTGTATCCCCCCTGCACTATAAGCTCCCCCCCAAAGTCCCTCCTGCATCCCCTCTACACATTCAGGACCTTGCCCCAAGGCCAAGGCAGAGCTGAGCTTCAGGGTGCTACGTGATCCATGGTGGGAAGATGAGGCCTCCGAGGTGCTACGTGATCCATGGTGGGAAGATGAGGCCTCCGAGGTGCTACGTGATCCATGGTGGGAAGATGAGGCCTCAGAGGCTCCTGCAAAGACCGGGCCTTAGTCACATTCTGTGTATCCCTGTCCCTCCTCCACTGGAGTCAGCCCAGTCCCGTCAACTGGTGTGGTCCGTGTGGAATGTTCTTCACATCTCAGTCTGCTGTGCTCCTTGGGTCCTGCCAACCTAAGGGACTCCGAAGTAAACGCAAAGCCATGTAGTTTCTTCAGATGGCCATAATGCTGTGTCAACTCTAATGCTAAAGGCATGATCCCACACTGTGACAGCAGCAATGCCAAGGGACCTTGTGCTGGGCTCTTCTCCTCAGGGGCCTTTGGGCATGGGGGAGTTGCTGGGGATCATAGTTTCATTGAGACTACTTTATACAGGTCGAAACTTGATTGGTCACTGGAAATCCTGCCTTCCTGGGGAAAAGACATCAAACTTTTGGAAATTTGTGGGAAATGACTGTAAAGTCCTCGAGTCAACACTAATGGGGTGGGAGATGTGGCTCAGTGGGTAGAGCACTTGCCTAGCTTTTGTGAAAACTAAAACCTGGGTGTGGTGGTACATGCTGTAATCCAGTACTTCAGATGGAGGAGGCAGGAGGATCAGAAGTTCAAGGACATCCTCAGCTGCATAGTGGTTATTCCACTTGGCTTTTGTTGTGTGATACAACACTGACCAAAACAACTTGGAGAAGAATGACTATTTCAGCTTACACTCCTTCGTCAATGGAAACCAGAGCTGGGGCACACTGCAGAAACTGAGACCCTGGAGAAATCCTGTTCACTGGCTGGCTTCCCGTGGCTTGTTCAGCTACCTTTCTTCAACAGCCCAGACCCAAGTGCCCAATGATGTCACTCCTCCATCAATTATCAACTAAGAAGCCCTGCAGACATGCTCAAGGCCAGTCTGATGGAGGCTTGCCTCAACTGAGATGCTCTCTTCCCAGGGTGTCATAAAATGTGGTGACCAAAGCAACTTCTAGAAGAAAGGATTTATTTTACAGTTCCAGAGGGCTAAGAGTCACCATTGCAGCAGGGAAGCATGCTGGCAGCAGACAGGCATAGCAGCTGAACCAGCAAGCTGAGAGCTCACACCTCAAACCAAGAACATGGGCCAAAGAGAATGAAATGGAAATGGTACATGACCGTGAAACCTCAAAGCCCACTGGCAGCGATGAGCTTCCTCCAGCAAGGCTATACTCCTAAATCTACCAAGTACTCAAATAGCTGAGCCCGTGGGTGACATTGTTATTTAAACCACAATGTCAGGTACCTCTCTGCATTTGTGTCAAGGTGACAGAAACAAACAACAACCCTGCCTCAAGACATAAACAATAACAGAAACTTTATTGGAAACCAGATTCCAGATTAAATTATTGAAGGGCAAGAGACTGCCTCCCCCCAAATTGAGCTTACAAAAGCAACCTTTATAAAATGCATCTGGAACAGCCTTTGTGATGTGTGGGACGGGGAAGAGGACCCTTAGGATTGAGGGCTGGGGTAGGGGAGGTGACCTCTAGGGATGCAACCAAAGCAAGGCAAGAGAGAGTGAGCAGGATTAGAAATCAGAAGGAAATATCAAGCATGGGGGAGGCCCCTGCGGGAGGCCTTCCAGAAAAGAGACAGTGTGGATGGTAGGAGCTTAGAACCAGCTCTAACTGGCCAGATCAAAACTGGATGCCTCCTGAGAGGCACTTGAAGGAGCATGCAAGTCAACAACATCCTCTAAAGCAGTTTAAAAGGCTCCAAACGTACATGGAATTAGCTGAAATAACTGACGCCCTCTATGTAAAGTCTGTGAGGGAGGCTTTGGTGGGGGTGGGTTCCAGCAGGAACATCAAGTCCTTTCTGGATTAAAATAAAAAAAAAACCGTTGAATGCTCCCCAGATCCCCAATGAAGACAGAATTTACCCTTTACTGCTGAAGGACACTGGTTCCGAAGCAGATGGTAAGATTAACCATGCTGGACACTAGGAGAACACAAGCCAACATTCTGTCAGGAAAACTCAGATGATGCATGGGCTGTTACCGAAGCAAGCCTGCTTCCTGGGAGAGAAGAAAACTCAAGATGATGGACAGAGAACCCTGTGGGCTGCAAGAAACCTTGGTCATTTAAGGAGAGTTACACCATAGACTAGATAAACAAAATAATTCAAAATTTAAAAGAAGAGCTGGTATGAGTGCTAAAGAGAAAGTATGTTTTAAGTTTAAATGACTGCACTTAAGAGATCTAGAAGACAAAAATGCCTCTTACCTTGTAAGCCCCACTTGCCCAAGGACAGATAACTTCTAGAACTCTGGGAGCTGTTGTACATGTAAGATAACAGCCCTGTGTTTTCATTTCTGTAAGCAAGTTTGGTTGCCCCAACTGCACAGGATGTGCTTGGTTACATGTAGGCAGGAGCTACATAGGCAGGAAGCATGTCAGGATGTATGCTTGTCCTCGATTGGATGAAGACAGAAAGTGCACAGTCTTGTGGGTTTTGCCTTTATAAGCACCTGACTAATGTATTTGGCAGCCATTCTCTGGGAATTCTGGGTACAGACCTGGCACGTGTCCATTGTCCTGGCCAATATTTAATAAAGCTTGCTTCGAATTTGGCTCAAAAGTTGTGGTAGTGGTCTCATTCTCACCCAGTGGGATCAACACTGTAGAGATAGCTCAGTTAGTGAAACACCAGCTGTGCAAGCATGAATTCAATCTGCAGAACCCACCTATAAAGCCAAGTGTAGAGGTCTATGTCATGTGATCTCAGTGCTAGGAAAGCAGAAACAGGATCCCTGCCCAACCTAGTGACAAGTCCCAGGTCAAGTGAAAAACTCACAAAACAATACCAAAGATTGACCTCTGACCTTCACATACACACAGGAAGAAGGGAAGGGGGAGGAGGAAAGAAGGAGGAAATTAAGAGTACCACCATCCCTGATGCTCCAAATAGTCTCTGGGCAGAGGCCAGTTGGGTTGCCAGGTTGAATACTGGTGCCCTGTGGGAACACCAGACCTTGAGCAGAGACCCACTTCCCCTTCTGCCTGGGAGTAGGCAGCTGTAAGACAATGTTTAGTAAAAACATGTTTACTAAAAATGATACAATAAGTTCCTGGGAAAGGCCTTCCCACGGAAACCGCCCTGACCTCGACCTTGTCCAGAGACTAACCGCACCTTCAAAAACCCACACACATCCACCTCTGGGTCAGAGCAGAACCAGCCAGGGTAGAGGAGAGAGCAGAAGCTTCTCTGGTGGGAGCTTTTCTTAGGAAGTTTTTCTTGAACCTTTTTGGAGCCTGTTTAAAGTTTTTTTTATATCATTGAACGAGTCTCTGTGTTTTCAATACCCGACACCCTCCGCACGTTCTCGGACACAGGCCGCGCAGCAGACGTGACAATTGGAGGTCCCACCGAGATCGTGAAAGCAAGGTAAGTGGACGGGGTTAAGAAACTATGGGGAATAGTTCCGGGAAGCTAGAATCATTGCAGTATCAACTAAAAAAGTTACTTAAAGAACATGGGACTGCAGTCAAGTCTAAAACCCTAGAAGGCTTTCTAAAATCGATCGAACGAGCCAGTCCATGGTTCATTACTGGGGAAGCTTAAATATTCCAGATTGGGAGGAGGTTCGCCGTGATCTTCATAGACTTTTACGAAAAGAGGGATCTGAGTCCTTGCCCCTACGACATTCTCCTTATGGAGATTAGTGAGGGGAGCACTTTTGACAGATAAGGTTCGTCACCGCCAGGTAGTTCAGGACACAAAAGAGGCTTTTTAGAGTTACAAGAGACTGAGACTCAAGCCTCCTTGAGTTCAGGGGCAGAGAGTGATGATGAAGAGACCGTGACTGAAACTAGAGGCTCCATTGTTAGTGAGGATGAGGAGGAGTCTCTTAGTAACAACAAAAAAACGGGTAGACATCTCCGGGCGCGACCCAAAAAGAAGGACTCCGGTCAGAATCGGTTATATCCTTCTCTATCAGACCTAGAAAATGGAAGTAGCTCAGACTCAGACTCGTCACAGTCTGAAAAGGAACGGTTACTTGCTGAGATCGCGGCCCTTAAAAAGAACTAAAAAGATTCTAATTAAGGAAAGACAGGACAGGGAGAGAAACCCTTCCCCATACTCTGAAAAAAGGGACTCCTCCTATGAGATAACCCAGTCCTTCTTGGACCGGGAGGGAAGACCCAGAGGAGGGGTCCAATGCTGCCCGGTGGTGGCCCCGGTAATGGAAGTTCCAGACCCGAACAATTCTCGACAGGTCATTCAGCGCCATGACCCTTTAAGTTTCAAAGATATAAAACAACTGAAAGAGGCAACTTTAAATTATGGAGCACAGGCTCCCTTTACACTTTCCTTAATGGAATCTTTTGCATCTCTTAATTTGACACCTGGCGATTGGCAGCAGCTTTGCAGAGCAGCTCTGTTGGGGGGAGATTATTTGATTTGGAGAGGTGAGTTTCAGGAAAGATGCAGCCAGACAGCCCAAAGAAATGCACAGGCCGGACAGCCCCAGAGAAATGTGGAGATGCTTACAGGAAGTGGTCAATATGCCACCATTCAGCAACAAATGCAATATGACATCGCAGTCTATGCCCAAGTGGCAGCAGCAGCCCAAGGGGCTTGGAAAGCATTGCCTTCCAAGGAAGGAGGGGATCATCTGTCCAAAGTCCTTCAAGGACCTTCCGAACCTTTTCAAGACTTCGTAGACCATCTCAGTCAGGTAGCAGAAAGAATATTTGGGGGCATTGGGCCTGCGATGCCAGTCATAAAGCAGATGGCATTTGAAAACGCAAATAAATATTGTAAGGAAGCCCTTCGCCCCTATCACAATAAAAGTCTAAATGACTATATCCGGATCTGTAGGGACATTGATGGGAACTTCATCCAGGGCCAAGTGTTAGCTGCTGCCATTCGGCCCCAAGTGGGGAAAGAAAGACCTACTCTGGGAAGGAGAAAAACATGTTTCAGCTGCGGCAGGGAGGGACACTTCCGTAGAGAGTGCCCTCAAAATAGTACTACGGGTCTCAAGAGACCTGGTTTATGCCCCCGTTGTCGAAGGGGATATCATTGGGCCAATAACTGCTACTCTAAAACTGACAGGGAGGGAAATTTCCTTTCTGCTAATAATAATCAGGGAAACGGGAGGAGGGCCCCGCCCCAGGGCCCCAAAACCAATGTGTACGGGGCAATGACCCCTGCTCTGGGCAGTGGCAGGACTCATTTTCTCCCCCAGAGCAACCCCTTCATATCTCAAACCTCCTTAGAGCCACCTCAGGGAGTGCAGGATTGGACCTCGCTCCCTCTGCCCGGGCAATCCTAACACCGGAAATGGGGATCCAGGCCCTCCCTACTGGGGTGCATGGGCCATTGCCCCCAGGCACGGTCGGACTACTTTTGGGACGGTCCAGTACTATTCTTCGAGGCATCCAGGTACACCCCGGTGTTATAGACCAGGATAGTGAGGGGAGATTAAAATAATGACATCAGTGGGCAGTGGGGTTGTTGCCATCCCTGCAGGAGAACGGATTGCTCAGATACTCCTTCTCCCTACAGCTCCTTGTGAGGCTAGAAAAATTAAAGAGAAAAGGGGCAACCAAGGTTTTGGAAGTACCGGCCCGGCAGCATTTTGGGTAGCCACTATGGAGAACCGCCCCCAGCTTACATTAAAGATAGAAGGCAAGTCCTTTAGGGGTGTCTTAGATTCTGGGGCAGATTTCTCTGTCCTCTCAGATAAATTCTGGCCCCCCACCTGGCCGAAAGAGGAAGGAACAGTGACCCTCCAGGGAATAGGACAGGCTGTGCCCCAAAAAAGCCTCAGAATCCTAAAGTGGCAAGACTCTGAGGGCCACACAGGGCTTTTCCAGCCATATGTTTTGCCTGGCCTCCCTATTAACCTCTGGGGACGGGACCTCATGCAAGAAATGGGAGTGGTCCTCACCACTCAGGCACCCAAGTCCAAAAGCAGGGGCCCCCAGATGATGCAAGGGAGGGGCTGGAGCCCGGGGAGGGAACTAGGTAAACTAGAACAGGGAGAGGTTTGCCCTGTGGCATCCCTCCCTTTGGAGACCAGGGCCCCAGGGGATAGGAAGGGTTTTGGCCATTTTTGATGAGGGTCACTGTTGCGCCGCCAGCCCCCATACCCATCACATGGCTATCAGATGATCCGGTATGGGTGGAACAGTGGCCCTTACCAGCGGAGAAACTAAGGGCGGCTCACCAACTAGTTCAAGAACAATTGGAGGCAGGTCATTTGGTTCCTTCCACGTCCCCTTGGAATACCCCTATATTTGTAATAAAAAATCTTCAGGGAAATGGAGGTTACTACAAGACTTGAGGGCCGTGAATGCGACCATGCAGCCTATGGGGGCTCTGCAGCCTGGCTTGCCCGTGCCTGTGGCCATTCCTAAAGACTGGCATTTGATTGTCATTGACTTGAAGGATTGCTTCTTTTCTATTCCCTTGCATTCTCAAGATAGTCCTCGGTTTGCGTTTAGCCTTCCTGCGATTAACTTTAGGGAGCCTGCCCTTCGCTTCCAATGGGTGGTGCTCCCCCAAGGGATGGCTAATAGTCCAACTATATGCCAGATTTATGTAGCTGCCTGTTTAGATCCCCTCAGATGTAAGTTCCCTGATCTTTACATTATCCACTACATGGATGATATTCTTTTGGCCTCGGCCGAAGAAAGACAATGTTACATAGCCTTTGCAGAGCTACAGGAACTTCTGGAGGCCCGAGGATTTATTTTGGCTCCTGAAAAGATCCAAAAGAGACCCCCTTATACTTATTTGGGTCATCAAATTCAACAAACTGGCCTCCGGCCACAAAGACTCCAAATTGATTGTTCAAATTTAAAAACACTTCATGATTGGCAGAGATTTTTGGGAGAGGTACAGTGGTTTCGCCCTTCTCTTTCTATTAAAACAGGGGCTCTTAAAGCGCTTTATGATATTCTTCCTGGAGATCCTGCTCCAACTTCCCCTAGACAGATTACCCCAGAGGCCAGGGAAGCCCTACAATTGTTGTTAAGAAGTATAGAGCAAGCCCACCTTTGGCGTAGATTATGGGCAGCCCCTTGTTCTGGTTGTACTTTCATCTAGCTTTTCGCCCACTGCCGTGTTTTGGCAGACTGGTCCTATTTATTGGGTACATTTGTCAGCCTCCCCTAAGAAGGTAGTGACCCCTTACTATGATCTCATTTTACAATTGCTGTGGAAGGCACACAAGTTTAGCATTCAAACCTTTGGAAAGAGTCCTGATAAAATTATCCTTCCTTATGGTAAGGAGGAGGTGGAACATCTACAGATCTTCCATGATGGGTGGACCCTGTTTATTACATCTACAGGCGCACAGTTTGATAACCAATATCCCAACAGCCCCTTGATGTCTTTTTTCAAACAACACCCTGTGATCTTTCCCAAGATTTTAAAGGAGAACCCTCTAGTTAGAGCTCGCTCAGTCTTTACAGACGGCTCCTCCAAGGGTTTCGCAGTGGTGGTTTCTTCTCAGGTGCAGAAGAGGGTACCCATAGGGCAGATGTCAGCACAAGCCGCCGAGTTGTTTGCTTGCTTGATGGCTTTCCAAATGTTTGAGGGAGAGCCCTTTAATTTGTATACTGATAGTGTTTATGTTGCCAACATTGTTAGACCTTTAGAAACTTCTCCATATGTTCTTCCAACCTCCCAGGTTCGTTCCTTATTAGTTCAGCTCCAACATCTTATTTGGCAGTGCATCCACCCTGCTTATGTGGGATTTATTTGTGCACATACTAACCTTCCAGGACCCCTTGCCCAGGGCAATGAAATTGCTGACTCCTTGACCCGCCCTAGGGTCTTATTTACTCAGGAGCAGCTTGCCCACCAGCTCCATGAGCGGTATCATCTAAATGCCCGCTCCATTAAATTTCACACTGGGTGCCCCTTATCCATAGCTACACAGATTACCTCTCAGTGCCCTGATTGTGCCCCTTATCATAATTCTCCCAATGAGGGGTAAATCCCGGGGCCTCAGGGCCAACCATCTCTGGCAAATGGATGTCACTCACCTGCCACAGGCAGGGAAATTAAAATATATGCATGTCTCTGTGGATACGTATTCTAAACTGATTTTTGCCTCTCTCCACTCAGGAGAGAAGATTAAAGATGTTATTTCTCATTGCCTGCAGGCCTTTGCCTACATGGGCGTACCCGATGCCCTAAAAACGGACAATGGCCCTGCCTATGCCAGCAATCGCTTTGCTGCCTTTTGCAGGGAACATCACATTGTCCATTCATTTGGTATTCCTCACAACCCCACGGGACAGGCTATTGTGGAACGCACCCATGCCACTCTCAAACAGTATTTTAAGAAAATAAAAAGGGGGAGTATGTTACCTCCCCCAATATTCAGTTATCCACCATACTTTACATTTTAAATTTTTTGACCGTAGACCGTAATAATTTGTCTGCTATGGAGAGACATTGGAACAAACCCTCCCAGTCCTTGGGATGGGTCAGATGGAAGGATTTGATTACAGGAAAATGGCAGCCACCCACTCCCCTACTAGCTAGGGTCCGAGGGGCTGTTTGTGTTTTCCCTCCAGGAAGTGAGAAGCCCATTTGGGTCCCCGAACGGTGCATCAGGCATGTCGACCCCAATACTACTCCGGATACTAGGAATGCTCACCATGATAAAGATCCAACCATTGCTGAACACTCAGGAAAAGAATAAAGCTTCGGCAGCTGTCAGACCATTTAGTGAGATACATGGAGCAGAGAAAAACTGGACCTGAGACCATGGGAGCCTACCTAAGCCAGTTTGAGTGAGATCTCCTAAATCAGTGTTCCTGACCCTTGATGTCATCGAATCTACAGCCCAAGAAAGAAAGAAAACAGTCAGTTCGAGATTTCCAGTTTCTCAACAGACCTGCTGCATCAACCTTCCGGACCCATGAGTTTTCATCGTAAAGCCAACAGAGAAAAAAGGACCCATTTAAAATATTTGGACATTGGTATGGACTACGAGTGGCAAAAGCCTCTTTTCAGTATTTGAACAGGACATGGTCACTTGAAATATCAGACTTGATGGTTCCTGTTTCTGGAATCACGACTAGGCCAGTGTATTTTTCTGGAGATATGCAACTTGTCCTAATGGGACAACTATTGTTCATATTTTTCCTAATGCTACATGTGTAACATCAATGATTGTGCCCAATGTATCTGTGCAAGTGCACTTTCTAAATGCTTTCCTGAGCAGATCTTGAAACGATTGGAAACTTTATCAAATTGTAAATGTAAATCACATGCGGGTTACCCTTGTAACAGACGAAGGCTGGTAGAATGTTAAGGCCCAGATCTGGTGATGGGTATGGTGATGGAGAGGCGCTATGTCAATGGGGGTCCTGGAAATGGTGGCAGTGGCAGTAGCATTCTGGCTTTATGCCGAGCTCAAACGTGCCTTGTTCCAGAGGCAAGAGATCCGTAACCAAGTATTGCTTAGCTTAGCCCATGGCAATCCCGATAGCCATGAAGGTTGGTTACAGATGATTTAAGGTTGGGGTATCTCCGATGACGGGCAACCTGTGGGGAAGACCCTTCCCACCTAAAACAGGGGTTCAAGGTCCCCCAAAGACGGGAAAGGGAGGGTGACCCTACTTGACCTAAGCCAGGAGTGCCTCATTTGAAAATAAAAAGGGGTGAATGTGCCCGATTTAAAAAGGACATAATAGTCGGGCAGTGGTGGTATAGGCCTTTAATCCCAGCACTTGTGAGGCAGAGGCTAGAGGATCTCTGTGAGTTCGAGACCAGTCTTGTCTACAAGAGCTAGTTCCAAGACAGCCTCCAAAGACACAGAGAAACCCTGTCTCGAAAATAACCAAAAAAAGGGGGGGGGGGAGAAAAGACAAAAGAGGTAAAGAGACACAGAGTGAAGACAGAAAAGAAGAGGGAGACAGGAAAAGTCCTGTCTGCCCCAGGGAAAGAGTGTGTAAGTGGGCAGGGTCGAGTGTCTTTCTTTTAAAGGGGTCCTTTGTGCCTGCTATGCAATCAAGGAACCCTGGACTGACAAGGGTACTGCCTGAGTACACTCAGCCAGGTGACTGGCAGGCCAGCATAATGCCTGTTACACTTGGGTCCTCTGGCCATGTCTGTGAGAGTTTGTCTCGCTTACCTTAGCTGATGTGGGAAGTCCCATCTTAATTGTGGGCGGGGTTCCAGAACCCTGACTAGGGAAGGCAAGGGAATGCGCATGCAAGGATCGATCGGGTGGGGTTCTTCTACCGCTCCTTAGGTGAAACAGAGAGGAGTGAGCCGGTCTCTGTAGGCAGTCTCATCCAGGAACCGGAAGCCACAGTTACTAGTCTTTTTCCATACTGATGCACAAACACCCGTACTCAGACCCCTGAGGAAAGCGCTGACATTCCTCTTGAGCCTGGCCCATATGGGTAATAGCTTTGTCAATTTTCCACCCTGGGCCAATTGGTCTCGGGGTCCTTGATGGGTCCTGCCCAGTCCAAAATACTCATTCACCCAGGACTTCACTGGCTCAGGATATCCTCCGTTCCCCATCTACAAGCACCTCCAAATGCTCCCCACTTTGCTGCATCTCCCCAGCGAGGCCCACCCAGCCACAGTGCCAGTGTTGCTACCCCAGGCCTCCACTGCTGTCACTCCTTTTTGTCCTCCAAGTACTGACCACTCTGAGAATCGGTAGTTTATGTGCTTATCCTTCTGTCTTTCGCTAGAACGTAAACGCAAGGGTGTCATGGTGTCACACCTAGCCCGTTATGCACCACGAGGAAGGAGAAAGACGACATTTATGGGTTCCAAAAATTTTATTAATTCACCACATAAGTGGGTCACTGATCAGTCAGCGCTGCAGGACAGGGAGTCAGGAGCCTTGTTTCTCCTGACAGCCCCCAGCAGGGGCAGAAATGGGGTTTATAAGCATAAAATTCACAGACATTTGTTGCCAAGTTACAGTTACAATCTTCACCAATCAGGTCAGAGATTATGGCTTCCTTGAGTGCTCCATCATTGTCAACTGATATACAATGCTAGCCTTTCAGTCCAACCAATCAGATTCTTTTGTCTTTCTGTGGTTTCTAGAGAACAAAAGATGCATAATGACTATTTCTATGGCTTAGGGAGGAGGTTGATCAGCCATTGCAAAGTTCTCAGCTCCCCTAGGGCTTGGGAACCTGAATTTTATTTCACCCTGTAGGTAAACTGGAGTCTGAAGTCAAAATATCAGCACTCAGGCCAGGCTACTTTTGCCTGCTCCCTTCAAGGGGACCCTCATCTGCCACTGTTCACATCTGAGTGCCACAGCCCTGTTCAACCAGATTGATGTACCAGGCCTGTGGATGGATGGATGGATGGATGGATGGATGGATGGATGGATGGATGGATGGACGGACAGACGGACAGACGGATGGATTGGATTGGATGAAGAAATTCCCACATATTTAAGAGTAGATTTGGTCTCTAAGTGGCCCTTTTAACCTTCCTCTTTCAAGTTGTGTTTCCATTTTTCTGAATCCAAAGCCTTGAAAATCATCTGCTTTCCCTTGAAGATGACTCAAGCATCTAAGCAAGGAGGAGGGAAAGGAGGTGGAATTGAAGCTTAGCAGAAGCCAGGCCCCAGAAGTGCCACAAGGGGCAATACCCAATAATCACAGGCGAATCTTGTGGGTACCCAAGTGATGCCCAGAGGCTCCAAGAGGCTGTCAGGTCTCTTGCTGCCTGCCCTGCCTCCAAGTCCCTTGTCAGCAAATGTGTCCACACTGTCCAGGTGCCCTGATACATTACAAAAGACCGTAATAATGATGCCATATTGTAATGAATAAAACCACAAAGATTTACCAAGGGTTATAAAGCTTAATCGACTGTATTAATTATTTTTGTGTCAGTGACCAAAATCCCCGACAGAGACAAGGGAGGATGGAAAGACCCATTCTGACTAGTGGTTTCACAGGGTTCAATCCGTGGTGGGCCCAGGTACGTAAGCAAAACATCACATCGACGAGAGTCCTGATCCACACTGTTTGCTTGTTGGTGGGAGGAAGCAGAGAGACGGATACAGGAAGAGTCTAGGGCAGCTACAGCCCCTAAGAAGGAGCCACAGTGACCTACGTCCTCCAGGCCTGCCTCCCACCTCTCATCAGCTCCGGATAATGGAATGACATCTGATTGTGAATCCGCTGATAGATTAGACTGTTGATTAAATCAGAGCCCTTGTGATCATCCTCATATACACATACATACATGCACGAGAAAGTAGCCATGACAGAGACAAACCATATTTCTAGATGGGAAAATTGCAGAATGTCAATTGTCCCCTGAACTAAGCCAAATCTAAAGCCAGCCTGGGCTACATAGTGAGTTCCCCTTTCTAGTGAGCATCTGCCATGAGGAGGTTCACGGAGAACACTGGGGAGGTGGCAGTGACCATGCAGGATGAAGGCCCTGTTTTAGGGGCTTACATTCCAAAGACACAGGTCCAGGAGGGAGGCAGGTAACCAAGTCAATAAATTAGCACATTAGAGTACCAAGGGTGCTAAGAGGAAAAAAATCATCACAGAGGTGGCAAAATGGAAGAGAGGAATTGTTCAAAAGCCAGAGAGGTAGAGACCTGCGTGATGTGACAGGCCCAGACAGATACAGGTCTGGAAGAGTGCCCTTGGCTAAGCCTAAGCAGGAGAAGTGAGAGGTGGGGGGGGGGGAGCTGGGGGTCATCAGGGCCTGGCAGAGTGGCGTCTGGGGTCCTCTGGACGGCCTTAGGAAATGAAAAGATAGATTGAGGGTTAGGCAGAGGCAAGGCCTGGCCTGGCCTAGCTTATATTTTATGATGCATCAATCAGTCAACTAATTTATGTGTGGGTGGTGAAGGGACACTAGCCCACTCGAGCACGTGCCTCTGGCTGGCCTTGCCCTTCTCCCATTCCCGCTGCCTTGCTAAAAACCATTAGACTGCATTCTGAAAGCTAGACACCGAGGCCTGGTCCCTTATTTAGACACTTCTGCCTCCAAGGGGGACATCCAAGGTCCAGCTATCGAAGTAGTGAAGTCCAGCCGTCATAAGCCCCCTTGGCTCACCTAATTAACATACCCAATTAAAATTAAACCCCTCACTCTAACACAGGGGTTCCCCCTTTACCTTTATAAACCTCCATTTGCCCATGTGCCCTGTCTGTCAGCTCTCTATCCAGAGACAGCCCTTTGCCCCTTGGAACACATCCCTGCTTCTTTTCTCTGTCCCCTTCCCCTTCACCCTGAGTCAGAAGGCAGCCACTTTAACTTTTCTTCCCATTTAACAAAGGATCTGGCTGGGCAGTGGTGGCACACACCTTTAATCCCAGCACTCGGGAGGCAGAGGCAGGTGGTTCTCTGTGAGTTCGAGGCCAGGCTGGACCGACAGCCTCCAAAATAATACAGAGAAACCCTGTCTCGTAAAACCAAAACAAACAAACAAACAAAGGATCTGTCTGTGAAAACAAGTGTTTGGGTGTGGTTTGTGCCTAATCCAGGGCCTCGGAGGGAGCCCCTGCTGTGAGGGAGTCCCCTTCAGGTGGGCACCTATGTTTGTGCATGTATGCGGAGGACAAAAGACAACCTTGGCTGCTTTTGTTTGAGGCTGGGTTTTTCATTAGCCTGGACTCTGCCAGCTAGGCTAGTCTAGGGGCCAGGGAACCTCCCAGGATGTGTTTGTTCCTACCTCCCACCCTGTCATTGTTGGAAGTACAAGCCTCTGTCACTATGTCCATCTCTTTATGTGTGTTCTGGGGGATCCAAACTCAGGTGCTCATGCCAGGGGAATGCTTTTCTGACTGAGCTCATGCCCCACAGCTGAATTACATTTTAAAGTGAGGCCCAGCTTCAAGGAGAACAGGCTTTGGGTGGGGGTTGTTTTACAAAGACAGAAATGGTCCAAGAGAGAAGATGTAGTAAGACCAAGATGTGAGAAGTGGACAGCTCTGCATAGATGTTGTAGCCATTTTGACGGATCTGATGGGATGGACGAGGATACATTAAGGTACTCGGGAGCCAAAGAATACTGAGTGTTACAGCTCAGATGGAAAGGTATTCTGGCACTCAGGAGCCAAGGAATACCACAGGTCACACACAGTAAGCATAGCAGCTTCAGGAAAAGGTTTCCTTAGTGTATCCTCTCTGCTCCAGCAAGAGAGGGTTTCCCTGGTGAAGTTGTTACAGTTCAGCTCCATTCCCCCAGAGTGTAACAACTTCAGTTTATCAGGGGAAGGTTTACCCCAGCAAAAAGTGTTACATTCCTGCTTTGCTCTGCTATGCTCTTACCCAGGGTCATCTCTGCTCCTGTGAAAGAAGGTCTCACCCAAACCTCATTCAAGAGATTTATTGGGAGGGAAGAATCCAGGAGAATGGCTGTCCTCTGCCACGGTGGCAGAGGACAGCAGCACAGCATTAACAGCTACAAGGTGAACAGACACAGGGTTTATATAGGGATTCTTGGCGGGGGTGGGGTTTTCCAGGGTGGGGATTGGTCAGATTTCAATCCCTGACCTTAGGATGGCTAGATCTCCTGCTCAGGGATTGGTTAGTTTTTTGCACAGAGTTAGGGTTAGATTTGGCTCTGGTTTCAGAGCCAAAGTGTGTTTCTTTCTCTAGTCCTTTTTAGCCTTTTGACTCTAGTTTTAGGGCCAGGGTGTATTTCTTTCACTGGCTTTGTTTCCAGGGACAAAATGTGTTTCTTTGGCACTGGTTTCAGGGTCAGGGTACATTTCTTTGGTTATGGTTGCAGGGCCAAAGTGTGTTTCTTTGACTCTTCTCAGGGTGTGTTTCTTTGGCTGGACCTTTTCCCTACAGATGTAAGAGGCATAGTTCAGGAAACAGCAGAGTGTGAGACAGAGGCAGAAAGAATGATGTCAAGATTTTTCAGGTCTCAACTGCTAGGGAAGGTGGAGACAGGAGCAGGTGTGGAGGGCGAAATATTTTAGCGGAGGTGAGTGTGGCAAGGCAACACCTCTGAAGAACAGGCCATCAACACCAGTCAGATATTTTGCAAGAAGCATCCAAGCGCTGCGCTGGCATCTGCTTTCTGTTTAGCCATCATCTTAGATTTTTTTCCATCTCTCTCTCACCCTGAACTCACATGCTCAGCCTCAAGGCCAGCCAGATTTCAAGATACCAGCCCTGGCAGGAAAGGGTTTTCTGTCAGCTTGCTTCAAACCATCCGGTGGCTCTCCTGGCATATGTTCTCCCTCCTGGAGCCTGGGGAAAACCCACGCTACCTCTCGCATGTACTCTCTGGCCTCATTGTGTGTGTACACATTTGGCATCTGGATGGACACTGGACACCCCAGGTCCTATGTAATAAAGCCTTCATTTCCAACTTGTACCACTCCTTAGCATGAAAAAGATGCCTTTTCATCTAGACGATCCTAATCTGCGTGGGGGCGCATGCCTTTAATCCCAGCACTCAGGAGGCAGAGGCAGGTGGATCTCTGTGAGTTCGAGGCTGGGCTGGTCTACAGAGTGAGTTCCAGGACAGGCTCCAAAGCAATACAGAGAAACCCTGTCTCCAAAACAAAACAAAGCAAAACAAAAAACCCAGGCATCTAAGGCAGCTGGCCCATGAACAGCAATTCAAAATTTAGGAAGACAGCAGGCTAGGAAGAAAGGACTATGGCATGTTCGAAGATATTGCCACAGCTGCTCTGCTTGTCAGACAAAGAATTTGGGAGAACAGAGGCACTCTTCAAGTCAATAAAATACAGCATATCAAAAGAGGGAAGCTTGAACACTCATTAAGATAGGATCCACGTTTGATGACGCAGAAAGTGTTCAGAACATTTTGTTATGGGACAAAAGCAAATTGAGAAACAGCCAGGCCCTGGATTCCCAGTACTCAGTAGGATGAGGCAGGAAGATTGTGGGTTTGAGGTAGCCTGGGTTACATAGCCAGATTCTGTCTCACAAAACAAAACAAACAAAAAACCAGGAAGGCATGGAGAAGGAAGAAATGAAGGGAGGGAGGAAAAAAATTGTAGTTTTTTTTCTACAGTTTATTTTATCTTAGTGAGCATAGGCATGTAAAGAAAACCCACAACTGCGAAGGGAGGGTGCTGACAGAAGTTATCCTTGGGAGTGACACAATGTGTCAGTGTTTAGTTCTCTCTCAACATCCTTCACTGATGTCCTCATGCCCAGGACCTCTGAATGTCCTACACAAGGATTATGACAGACGTCCTGACTTAAAATGCGGTCGTAGAAGAAGTCTGAACCCAACCTGAGGCTCTCAAGCAGGTAAGAAGGCGGTCACAGACACACACAGGAAGATGATGAAGATGGCGGCGGCAACAGTGGAGAGAAAGGCCTGGGAGAGAGGCAAGAGGAAGAGCTACCCTGCTTACACCGCTCTCCAGAATAGGGACAAACTCTTGTGTGCAGACGTGTGGACTTTCCCTTCTCTCAGCCTTTAGCAATTTAAGGTGACTTTCCACACAGTCTGAAAAGTCTGTTCTGTGCACTCATTTCATTGATCCACAGAAAAAGAAATAATTTCCATTTTAAGTATTATTTTTGTTTTAAAATTGAGTCCTATGATTTCAATTAAGGAGACAAACAAAACAAAATAAAAAACAAAACACCACTTGCCTCAAAAAGTATTTTAAATTTTCATACATGTGGGTGATAATTTTTGTCTTCTGAGCAATATCTAAGAATTGCAGGCATTATTTATTTTAATGTTTTCAATGGAAAAAAATCCACAGCACTACAGAGTGGGGGTGGTGGGCACCGGACGGAAATAACTGTGG
Organism: Mesocricetus auratus; assembly: GCF_017639785.1. Classification (NCBI taxonomy): domain Eukaryota; kingdom Metazoa; phylum Chordata; class Mammalia; order Rodentia; family Cricetidae; genus Mesocricetus; species Mesocricetus auratus. Next base: position 24,157,744 of record NW_024429194.1, on the reverse strand, counting down.
CAGCAGCGTGGGCAGCGGTGTAAGTGGGTTTGCCGAGGAGTGAAGGCTAATGAGGATGCCCATAGCAACATTGTTTCCAATAGTGAAAACTGGAAGCTGCCCACACATCAACAGAGCAAGCTATTTGGATTTCTAAGCCTCCAGGTACTATGCTGTTTTGTTTTCAATGCTCGTTTCCTTCCTTCCTTGTAAATAGTCTAGTAAGTTTGTTTGTTTGTTTGTTTGATGTGAGGAGGTCACAGAGTGACAACTTGTGGCAGTCTGTTCTCTCCTTCCAGCATCGTGGGTTCTGGGATTGAACTTGGGTCAGCAGGCTTGGCAGCAGGCACCCTTACCACTGACCCATCTCCAAGTGGTCTTTATTATTTTGTTTAATGCTAATACTACTACTTCATGAAATAAGTAATGTTTTCTTCAGACTGTAAACAGAGACCAGTGAACATGGTTTTCATATATATATAAGTTCACCCCACCCCCAGCAACTTTTTAAGTTAGGAAAAAAAGAATAGAACAAAAAAGGAAAAAATTAGATTTTTAGAAAGAACTGAAGTAATTGTGGAAAAAATCAATAAATCACAAAACTGGTTTTAAGTAACTAAATACATATAATCTGTAAATATCTGGCATTTCAATTTTTTTAAATTATAAAAATAGCAAAGTACAGTCGGGCATGGTGGTACATGCTTTTAATCCCAGCACTCAGGAGGCAGAGGCAGGAGGATCTGTGTGAGTTCAAGGCCAGTTTGGTCTACAAAGTAAGTCAGGACAGCCAAGGCAGTTACACAGAGAAACCCTGTCTTAAAAAAAAAAAAAAGAGAGTAATATAATATCATTGTAGGGAAAAGGGACCAGTCAAAGAAACACACCCTGAGCAGAGCCAAAGAAACACACTTTGGCCCTGAAACCATAACCAAAGAAATGTACCCTGGCCCTGAAACCAGTGTCAAAGGAACACACTTTGTCCCTGGAATCTGAGTCAGTTAAAGAAATGCACCCTGGCCCTAAAATTGGAGCCAAAAGGCTAAAAAGGACCAAAGAAAGAAACACACTTTGGCCTTGAAACCAGAGCCAAATCTGACCTTAATCCTGTGCAGGAAAGTAACCAATCCTCCAGCAGAGCTCTAGCAAATCTGAGCTCAGCACTGAAATCGGACCAATCCCTACCCTGGAAAAACTTCCCCGCCCCCAAGAATCCCTATATAAACCCTGTGTATGTTCAGCTTGGCTGGTCCAGCTGCCTACCAATAAACCCCTTTGGATGAGCTTTGGGTGAAGATCTTTTGCAGCAGCCACGGAGCAGAGGCGACCCTGGGCAGAGCAGAGCAGAGCAAGCAGAGGCGACCGTGGGCAGGGCAGAGCAGAGCAGAGAGAGCAGGGCTGTAACACTTGCCCACTTCCCTTGGCAGAGCGGAGTTGTTACACTCTGCTCCCTGCTCTCCAGGAGCAGAGCTGAACTGTAGCAACTTCGCCCCAGAAACCTCCTGCCGAGCAAAACTGCTACACTAGGCCAACATCCCCAGCTGGAAGACCCTGTCCTGCTAGGGCGGAGCTGATACACAGGAGAAGCCTTTCTCTGAGGCAAGGCTGTAAGCTGCTAAGCTTACTGTGGCCTGTGGTGGTCCTTGGCTCCCGAGCTCCAGGATACCTTTCCATCTGAGCTGTATAACACTCAGTATCCTTGGCTCCCGAGTGCCAGAATACCAGACCCACTCCTCTTCCATCCTGTCCCGACCCATCCTGAAATGCTTATGGATAGGGGTGTTTGTTTGTAACACTGAGGCTCACACCTAAGGCTTACACATGTTAGGGTCTCGCTAAATTGCCAGGCTGGCTTTGAACTCACTCTGTAAGGCAGGCCTTGCACTTCCCATCCTTCTGCCTCAGTCTCCCAACTATATAGGATTACAGCAATGTTGGCATAGGGACTAGGAGTCTAGGAGGATTCTGGGAATTGTAGTGAGGAGAGCTCTTGTCATGTGATCTCCAGGGAGCAACTGGCACTCAGGAGTGTGTCCTCAAAAAGATAAGTTCTTATAAAATATATATTAGTAATTATGGGTTAATAATAAAATCAGAGCTAGCCGATAAGAAAGCAAAGTACTGTTTTACTTCCCAAACTGAAGGGCATGTTTTGACCTGCCTTATTTCTGGCCTTTTGATTTAATCCTGTCTCCTTAATCCCTGCTCCTGGGAGACCCCACTACGTGGATGCAGTCTCTGCAGTGATGGAACTACAGGTACCTCACCATGCCTACAAGTGCATATTTTAAATTATGTCACTCTCAAATATGGTAATAAGATAAGACAACAGCACCAAGAAGAAAGATTCCTGAAGGTGAACGTGGGAATATTTATTGAAAAGCTGTTATGGTCTCCCCAGTTTCCCAGGAGTCAGTGAGTAGCCTCTGGTCACACTTGGATAACTTTATCTCCAACCCCTTGCCTCCTGGCTGGATCCATCTTAACATGGGCGGCTATACAGCATGGAGCTAGCCCTCAGGCCTCTCCACTCTGGCTTCTGCCTTGTCCCTCACTGTGGCCATAGAAGCTTCTCTGCCTTCAGGGGTGTGTGTGGTAAGAGTGAACCCACTGGGCTACAGTAGGTTATTCTCCCCCTGTTAAATTTCATGAGCAAGTGACATCCACAGTTTTCCACCGTGTTAGGTAACCAGTTCCCAGGCTCCAGAGTATGCAGCAGAAGAGGTGCCTGCCAAGCAGGGAGGGGGGCGGGGCCGAGACACAGCCGAGATGCTGAGACATCTTACAGAGGAAAGGATCAAGATATTGACCCAGCTACCTTGGCCTTGGAGCTATTGACATTTTAGACTAGATGACTCTTTTCTCTGGGGACTGTCCTGAACATTATGGGCTGCTCAGCAATGTCCTTGGCCTCTATCCATGAATGGTAAGTAATTCATACTACACCCCAGCTGGGACAACCGAAAATGGCTAAACATTGCTAAGTGTCCTCTTTTGGGGGAGATCAGAATAGCCCCAAGATGGGAATTACACACACACACACACACACACACACACACACACACACACACACACACACACACACACACACGCACGCAGTTACACAGACCAAATTCTATTAAAAACAAACAGTGTACAAACACATGCTGATGGGGAGAGAGTTAACATTATTGGAGAGTGCTGAGGATATGTCTCAGTTGGTAGAGTGTTTGACTAGCATGCAGGAGTCCAGAGTTTGATCTTCAGCACGACATAAAACCCGGAGTTGTAGCCGATATCTGACATCCTGATGTTCAAGTGATAGAAAGGCAAAGTTCAGGTTTTGGGCTGAAGAGAACTCAACAGATAAGAGCACTGGCTCTGTTGATCACAGAGATCCACCTGTCTCAAAAAAAAGAAAGAAATTTTTAAAAAGGAAGGAAGGAAGGAAGGAAAGAAAGCAGTGGCTGACTGTTCTTTCAGAGTTTGAGGATTCAATTTCCAGCACCCACATAGAGGCTCCCAATGGTCTGTAACTCCAGTTCCAGGGCATACAGCGCCCCCTTCTGGCATCTCCAGGCACTGCAGCGACATGATGCACAGACTTAAGCAGGCAAACAAACATACACATAAAATAGTAAAAAATTTTTTTTAAATGTCTGTGCTCATGGTCATTCTATCCACTATTTAGCAAGTTTGAAGACAGCCTGGGCATATGCAACCTGTCTCAAAATATTTTAATTTTAATTGGAAAATAATGAGGTATTTTAAACAGGGCCATTGTGATTTTTATCATAATACTTCTCCCCACTGAGACTTTCAAACATGAATCTTGTGACTGTTTTTTGTAGGAGACCTGATGATGCCCCTCCCTGTTATGAGGACTGTGCCTCTATTCATAGCTAGACTGGTGTTTTCTTTTGTATTTGTCAGATTCTAGTGTCAGAATGTATCTTTGCCTAAAACTAATCGACACATCAGTAGAATTTGCTGTTCCTTCCATCTGAGAGAGATATCCAGCTAGATGGCTTGCCTGTTCAGAGCCATTTTAGGAGAGATAATTGCCTGAGAACATTTTTCAACTTTCAACAGTTTCCTCGATGATAAGCCATTATGAATTTCTACTTCTCTAGTCCATTTTGGCCATTTATACTGTTCTGAGAAAAAAAATCACTCACTTTACAATGTTTATGTTTATCAGCGAGGATTGTATGTAAAAGGGCCTTATAACTTGTGTCATCCACCATTCCTATAGTGTAAAATCATTCTCTTTGTGTTGACATTTCCTCTCATTATTAATTATATTTTCTAGAGACTACCACTTTGGCTGATTCTTTCAAAAGTACCCTGCCTCCAATATACTTATGAGGTCTTCCAGTTTTTCGTTGGATTAGTCTGTTTTTTATTATTATAACAGGATAGCTCAGGCAGGCTAACAATGATGAAAGTAGGCGTACTGAACTCATGGTCTTGGAGGACCAAGGGCGTGGTGCTGACAGTGCTCACGGCGAAGGCTTCCCGGACACGTAGGCGGCTTGCAAGCCCAAAGCCAGAGAGACTGAGTAGTAGATCTAGGTTCCAGCTTCCCTGGCAACCTTCTCACAGGAAAGGATGAGAGTCCCATAAGAAATGCCCAAGTTCCTCTAAGAGCAATGACTCCAATTAGGACTGAAATACCTCCACCAGGTCCTACCTCCTAAAAGTCCTACCCCCAAACATATCCACACCCAGAACCAGGCCCTCAGCACATGAGCCTTTAAACTACATCTACCCTGTGTTAACCATGTTCCTGTAGAATGCAAGGCTATCATCCTTGATATCTCCAGATATGTAAGTATTTCAAGCGTCCATCACGAGTTGTGGTAAAATTGGAAAGTCCCAGTGTGTGTTTGATCTTCTTGGCATTTCCTTCCCACGCTGTTGCTTTGTTGGTCAGCATCTCTAGCCACCAATACTGCTGCACTGGTCAGGGCTCGCCAGAGGAACAGAACTGGTATAAATGTGTATTGTGCACAGATACATGTGTGTACATGCAGACATGCGCACTTGTGTGTGCATGTATAAAAGGAAACAATTAGAATGACTTATAGGCTGTGGTTCAGCTAATCCGGCAACGGCTGTCTACCAGTCTGAGAAGCCAGCAGGTGTCCCGTCTGGTCTTCAGCATACACAAGAATCCCACAGAAGCAGGCTCTAATGCCAGTGGAGGAATGGGCTTTTGGGCGAGGAGTGAGGACAAGCCTGCAGTGAGAGAAAGGATCCTTCTTCTGTGTCCTTTCTATAAAGGAGACTGTGTGGTCCAGGATAAAGGAAGATTTTCCTGCCTCAAAAGGTTGGGGTTAAAAGTGGGTCTTCTGTCTTCCAATGATTTAATTAAGAAATAAAATCCCTCGCGGGTGTGCCCAGATGCTTGGGTTTTAGTTATTTCAGGTGTGATCAATCTGACAACCAAGGCTAGCTAGCCCACTTTTTTTTCTTTTACAGTTGCTGGCAATTGTAGTGCATGGCTTTTCAAGACAGAATTTCCATTCCCTCCTTGTTCTCTGTCCCCCGAAAATCCTTTAGGGTTTTGATCACATCTGCTTTACTTTGAGAGAGTTTTATCATCTTCCCTTCCAAGATTGTGGTATCTCTCTACCCACTTGTATTATAAACCCATGGTGGAATGTTGTGCCTTTTAAAAACTTAGGTTATTTCTGTACGTTCAAGGCCAGCCTGGTCTACAGAGAGAGTTCCAGATCAGCCAGAGCTACACAGAGAGACCCTGTCTCAAAAAAAGAAAAAAAAGAAAGAAAAAAAGCCAGTGGTGGTGACACATGACTTTAATCTCAGCACCCTGGAGGCAGAGGCAGGCAGAACTCTGTGAGTTTGAGGCCAGTCTAGTCTACAGAGTGAGCTCCAGCACAGTCTCCAAAGCTACGGAGAAACCCTGTCTTGAAAAACCAAACCAAAACAAAAACCAAAAAAAAAAAGAAAGAAAGAAAGAAAAGAAAAAGGAAAAAGAAAGGAAAACAATCCAACCAACCTAATAAACAATTTATTTATTACCGGACTAAAGAGACGGCTCTGTGGGTAGAGGACTAGCTACGCAAGCTTGAGGAGTTGAGTTTAAATCCCCAGAGCACACGGAAAACGCTGAGTGTGTTTGTAAACCCAGTATTTGGGTGGTGGAGGGGACAGAGCCTGGTGACTCCTGGGACCTCACTAGCCAGCCAGTTTCAGGTTCCGTGAGAGACCCCATCTTAAAGGAATAGGGAAGAGCGATAGAGCTAGACACCCAAGGTCAACCTTTGACCTCTGCATGCATTCATGTTGTATACTCACATGCATCACACTCAAGCACTCGTGTGCACGTAGCCCCCACCCACTCACTTATTAATAAAGTAAAATAAAAACAATCCCAAGCATAATCACCCCTGTGAAGGGGACTGTTTGCTGTGATCTTTCTAGCTGAGGAGCGCTGATGGCATGTGCCAGAGCAGCTGGGGTGAGGTCCCCATCACTGCTGCAGACCAGCTTTCTGGTGAGATTACGAAACTTCGTGAGGAGGCCCCTGTGTGAGGAAGTGGTGGAGGTGGAGATCTGATCTTCCGTCTCCAGGCAGCCACCGTATCCCCTTCTCTAAAGCCTTCTCACCAGCTAGTGCAAGGTCACACTGGTTCTGTGGATTAGCCCCAAAGCCGGTGTGTGCCATGATGGTAGTGGAAAGTGTGAGTGGTCCACCCTGCCACCCAGGCCTAGGCACTTGCCAGGAACACAGTCATCTGTCACAAAGTGAGACTTAGTTCCCGGGAAAGTGCCCCACAGTGAGTGGTCCAAATGTTCATCCATGACTGGGGCCAGCTGTGAGAGCTGTCTGTGATAGCATTTTTGTGGTAGCTTCCACCTAGAAACCATCGAACCAGCCCCGAGTTCTGGAATCGAGAAACAAATTGTGGAACGCCCTGAATACCACATAATGCTGATGGCCTGGCTGCTGGTTCCCACCACAGGAAAGACCCCCACAGTCATAGTGCTCAGGGTCCAAACATGGGAACAAAAGTCACATACCTTGGGATTCATGTGTATGAAGTGTTTTTTTTTTCTTTCAACAATCAAGGCTCATATGTGCAGGAAATGAGCATAGTGGTTGTTCTTGGGTCACAAGCTGTGACAGAAAGAAAGATGATGTGGTCTGTGCCTGTATCTGTTAATGCTCTCCTGTCTCTTGCTCAGGTACTTCATTAAACCAGCCCCAAGCAATTCAGAGAGCCACACACAGCAAAAGAAAGACATTGGAAAATGCGTCGTTAGTGAATTTCATCTTGAAGTTGACTCCAGAGGACGAACTTACTCAAATTACAGTGGTGTCCTGTGACGGAGACCAAGGGAGAGATGAGTGTTATCTTGTTTACCAATGGTTCTCCACGAAATAGAGGCACTAGAAGTGGGTGGCTGCAACATTGCAGTCTCTTTTGGGGACAACCCTGAGAGACACCAGAGAAGGGAAATCTTCACACTGAGCAGAACTTCACGTAGTATAGGTGGTCATACATTTTGTTTGGGAAGAGAGATGGCCAGATGTGCGATTGTTCACTGATTCATAGACTGTAGTCAATGAATTGGTCACATGGCCAGGCACCAGGAAAGAGCATGATTGGAAAATTGGTGAGAAAGACATCTGGGGAAGAAGTATGTGGATAGACCTCTCCAAAGATGTGAAGATGCGCCGGCCGGTGGTGGCACATGCCTTTAATCCCAGCACTCGGGAGGCAGAGGCAGGTGGTTCTCTGTGAGTTCGAGGCTGGGCTGGACCGACAGCCTCCAAAACAATACAAAACCTGTTTCATAAAAACAAAAAAAAATAAAATAAAAAATAAAAAAGATGTGAAGATGCTTGTGTCCCATGCAAATGCTCATCAAACGGTGACTTCAGCCTAGGAGGAGTCCAGTAATCTGGTAGATGGGATGACCCATTCTGTGGACAGTCATCCCTGTCATTGACCAACAGACCATGAACAAAGTGACCATGGTAGCTGAGATGTGGGTTATGCTTGGACTTGGCCGTATAGACTTCCACTCACCAAAGCAATCTGGCTGCAGCTGTGGCTGAGTGCCAGATCTGCCAGCAGCAGTGACCAACCCTGAGCCCCATTCCCCGGGGTGGGGGTGACCAGCCAGTACCCTCGTGGCAGGTTGATTACATTGGGCCACGTCCTTCGTGGAAAGGGAAATGTTTAGTCTTTACTGGAGCAGATACTTAGTCTGGTTATGGGTTTGCCTTTCCTGCGCTGAACGCTCTCTCTCAATTCCTCCAGTGCTAGTAGCTTTAGCATCATTTACATGTGCCACCGCCTTGAGCTGTCTGTCTCCTGGACTGCCCGGTTCATATGAGATCTAAACCAAGATATACTGGTCTAGCACCTGGGCATCAAAGAATTAAGGCAACTGTCCAAGCCCTGACACGTAGGCGAGGTCAGCGGACCCTACTGGACTGTCCTTAATAATGAGCTGGCAGAATGTCCAGTCCTCCATTATCAGCACCACAGCAGAACGGACACCAAGTACCGCATGCCGGGGGCTATCACAGCCTGGAGGAGGGACAGTCAGAAAAGATCCAGGGCTTTTTTTTTTTTTTTTTTTTTTTTTGTCAAGAGATGGCCTCGCAACATAAGCCTTGGCTTCTCCCCAGTACCCGTGATACTTTGCAGGAGCAGAGTCGTGAATGGAACCCCAAACCTTTGATCTAGCCCCTGTAATTCTCATTATTTTCCAGTCACGTTTCAGCTCCTGCAAGGTGTCACTGGTCTTGTGATAACCCCTTAAGGTTTTGCAGGACGAAGGATAAAGAGGCATGGTGGAGAATGAGGGTGCGTGTCAGTATCTCCAAAGAGGAGGCTATGTCGAGGAGCAGGGAGACGCAGTTTGTTAGAAGCACGTTGCCAGGCAACGACGTGTTGAACGACATGTGAGGTCATGGGCAGGGAGAACGCAGGGGACCAAGCTCCCGCGCGACGACTGAATGAATGACTGCGAGCGAGAGGTGGAAAGAACCCCAACCTTCTTCAGCTACCGCGCTGAGCGGTGCAGCTCGGCGCAGGCGCCAGGTCCTTCCGCGAAGGGCGGGGCGGGGAAAAGAGAGGCGTGTTCGGGGCGGGGTTAGAGGCTAGGACTCCGGAGCTATCTAAACTTCCGGTGCCTGCAGCGCAGTAAGAGACAGCGGCTCTGATCGAGATTGCTCAGGCAGAGGCTACAGGGAGCAGGCGCGGGTCAGCGCAGCCATGGTGAAGATCAGTTTCCAGCCCGCGGTGGCGGGCATCAAGGCCGATAAGGCCGATAAGGCAGCGGCGTCTGGCCCGGCCTCGGCATCTGCCCCGGCCGCGGAGATTCTGCTGACACCGGCGAGGGTGAGAGGCACAGGGTCTCGGTTGGAGGTGGGGTGGGGTGGGGTGTCGAGGGATCTAGGCACTCCCCAGTGGCAGCGAGAACCAGAAGGACCCCAGAGCCACGAGCGGAGTCGGGGAGGGAGGTCTGAAAAGGCTGGGCTATCCCCAGCTAGGAACGGGTCTTGGGTCCTCCCCCAAAACGGCATCGAAAGCAAAGCTGTCCGAAAGTGGGGGCGCACACAGAGTCTCTTCCAAATGTGAGACCCCCTAGGTACCCAGTTCCAGGATAAAGGAAGGTGGCAAGCCCATGAAAGTTTGGGGAATGTTGATGAGGAGGGTATGCGTCTGGTTCTAATCAAGGGGGAGGGGCCGGGAAGCCAGTCCCCGGGTGGGGGATGGGAGGAGGGTTGAACGTAGTTTCCCCATGTTAGGGTGGTGGGGCCTGATTAGTTGGGGAATTGGCTGGGGAAACTCTGCTTAGTAACAAAAGAGGAGGTGACATTGGTTTGGTCCCCAAATGATGGGCTGTGGTGGATGAAGGATGGTGTTTAACTGGCAGACCTTAAAGTGATGGGCCTTCTCCCATTTCACAACTGCGGGTCCGGCTTCCTTATCCGGCCTCCAGCTGCTGGGCTCCCCACTGCCCCGGTGCCCTCGGCATCCCTAGTCACTCAGATGGTTTTGTGCGGAGTGGCCTCGGTGTGCCCCGCCTTCCCCCGGTGGAGGGGACCCAAGTCATTTCCGCCACTGTGCTGTGTGGAGTGTGTCGTTGGTAGGACTCGTGGCAATCACTGACAGGAGGACAGGGAACGAAAAGCTGACCCAACTGAGCTTCATTCTGCTTCAATAAGGGTGTTTTCTTGTCCACTGTCACACGCCCCCAAGCGGTCCTGGGCAACACCAGGCAGAACTAAGAAAGCCCTTCCACTTCCTCCTCCGCAAACCAAGTTTGGAAGCTGTTTCAGTCTCGCCCTAGCAGGCCAGTGGAGAATGATCTAGAAGAGAGGGTCATGCAGAAGTGGGCCAGTCTGAGCAGACTATGACTCCGAAGAATGCCAGGGACGTGGGCAGTACCCAAGCCCTTGTGTTTTAGCCTCTACAGCATCCAACAGTTCATACAGCAGCAAGAATTCAGAGGCCACCCAGGGCGGGGTGGAAGGGTCTCTGGGCACCCCCACATGAGCAGCTTCTTCGCCTGAAGACTGGATGGAGGCTCTAGATACTTGAACTTGCAATGTAAGAGTCGGCCCCTATGCTCTTGAGCCTCCTTTATTACCTCAGGGAGGGGCCTTCCTCCTTTCCTCCTGGGTAAGGGGCCCCAGGAACTGATAAGTGGCAGATAGTCTGTTCTCAGGTACCCAGTCAAGACCTGGAACCCAACTGCCTAAAGCCACAGACCTAAGGAGGAGGGAGGAGTAAGTTGAACAACTAGAAAATGTGATTATAACCCTTGAGAAGGAAGTCCCAGCGGATTCTGCACAGGGCGCATGCTAGGGCAGCCTGCTGATGGTGTTAAATAGGATGGCTGAACCCGGTGTGAGGAAATTACAAGTTTTCTCATTAACCTCAGAAGACTTGGTTATGTAAGTCTGTGTAATAAGATGACAGTATACTGGTTAACACAAAACACACCCTAATAATGAAGAAGCCATACAGAAAATATGAGCCCCAAAGGACCAGGTAGTTGATTTTTATGTAGTGTAAGGGGTCAGAAGCTAAGCAAGGGGAAGAAAGGTGTCCCAGAAACAAAAGAGGTCTTATTCAAGCAAAACCTCCCTGACAACAGCCCTCTAAAGACTACCAGTGTTGTCTCTGTGGGCCAAGTGCCCACCCTTTACTGCCCTCTTCATATGAAATGATCTTTCCTTCATTGTGTGTGTGGGGAGCTTGCCAACATCCCTGAAATAGCTCATCATACAATTTTTTTAACAGCTTTTCAGTACTATTTCACATCTGCAGCCTCTCTCAATAGCCATCTGAATAGACAGCATGTTTGTTTTGCTCTCTCCCCTCAGCACAATGTGAGAGACAACCAGTGTCCAGCTTCCTGCTTTTATTAGACTCCCAAAGCTCAGCAGCCCACCCTGCCCTTGCCCAGCGGGAAATGGAAACATCAACCTTGCCCTGCCCTGTGTGCTGTTAGTAATGGCCTAGAGCCTGCCGAGCAGCCTCCTCTGACACTGTTGGGCTGCTGGGAGCTTAGGGCAGTCGGGAGGAAGGATTAAAATACCTGCACTTTCAGACAGAACTATTTATTGGTTAACTCACACTATGGGACTTGCCCAAGCTCTGGGCTGGTGTGATGGGGCCGTTGATGTTGAGTGTTGGCTTTGTCTATCTCTGCTGTGCCTAGGACCTTGAAAGACAGCTCACTCCTGCAGGCTTCTTCTTGCTCTACAATGCCAGCAGATATCTCTCCCCTTGCCCAGTTACTGACATGGCAGTTAAGAACAGGCGGAGGCTGCTGCACAACCGTAGTTCAAGACAGAGCATGAGCCATTGTCGGGCTCTGAGATGTGCCCATGAGGCTAGAGGGATAGGCTGGCGGACGAAGAGGCCCGAGAGCTGTTTTATCAAGGCAGGGCTTTTGGATTTTGTCCCATACTGATGATAAGACATGGGACAGCGCCGGGCGGTGGTGGAGCACGCCTTTAATCCCAGCACTCGGGAGGCAGAGGCAGGCGGATCTCTGTGAGTTCGAGGCTGGGCTGGACTGACAGCCTCCAAAACAATACAGAGAAACCCTGTCTCGAAAAACCAAAAAAAAAAAAAAAAAAAAAAAAAAAAAGACATGGGACAGCTTAGAAGAAGGACTCTTTTAACTGTCAATGACCCTGGAGTCCCACCTTTCTGCTCTAACTGACTTAAAACCTGTGATCCCCAGAAAGACCACTCAGACAGATGAGGGAGCCATGGCCTTCGGGCTGCTTTCAACCGGTGTCCAGGTCTGTTGTGTGTGGAGGTAGGGGGTGGTGAGGGAAGGCGGCAGCAGGGCAACCGCCCCTCAGGGCCTGCCCCAACAAGATTTGTCCCCAGACCTGAGACTAGAAGGAAGTTCCTAGGCTGGCTGGGGAAGGGGTGGGGTTGGGGAACCCGCTGGGCCTACAGCTGCCCAGCATCTCTACTTGTCAGCTGGACTTCAATAATGAGGAACCTGCAGCGGTGGTACAGACCCGGGTGGGAAGCTAGTCAATGGAACATGCGTTCGAGACCCACTGCTCCAACAACAGCATGCAACCAGGTGGTCATCCCCGCCCCCTGTGGAGGCCCATTCTCATCCCTCTCCCTCCAACTGACGGGGCACACATGTGTGCACATGGACAGGCCCCGGGGCTGGGAGCTGCAAAGAAGAAAACACATCCAATTCAGCCATCTTCTCAGCTCTGTAGTTTTCTCACTGGCATTTGTCTTTGATTAATGGCCCTTGTAACCCCCTTTCCACAGCCCACATACCTTGTGGGTCAGATTTCACTGTGTGTGCGCGTGTGCGTGTGCGTGTGCGTGTGCGTGTGCGTGTGTGTGTGTGTGTGTGTGTGTATGTTCGTGTTCATGTGTCCGTGTCCCTGGGTCCCTGTCCTTAGGCTCTTGGCAGGAGGAGGACTAAGGAGATGGAGACCTGGTCTCCCTGGCTGGGAGAGCTGGGCCTTAATGACCTTCAGGGAGGCAGCCCAGCCCGGTGTCCTTCCCCATGTTAGCGCAGTGGGAACTTCCAGAAGAGTTGCCCTGCTGGGTTTTTCTGAACCCCCTTTTCCCCCTGCTGGTTCCCTCTCCTTTCTGTTTTCCCCTGGCTCTGCTGTTCACGGCTGTCAGCAGACTGCTTGTGAGGGGGAGTTTCTGTTCCTAAGGAAAAAAAATGTTTATGATTAAAAGCTCGACACAGCTGGGCTTTCCCCTCTGTCCCGGGAGTCTGCAGTTCTTTCTTTGTGAGGGAGGGCTCTTCCAGCCTTGTCTCTTTCTGCTTCAGATCCTTTCTGAGCCTTTGTTTTCCGGAGAAGCCTGGGCTGTCGGGATGGAGGGAAAGAGAGAATTCTAGTTCTGGCCAAGCACAGTGATCCTCATAGCTGCAACCGCCCCCGGAAGCCTCAGGCTGGAGTGGACAGGGGTGGAAGATCACTAATGGGAAACCTCTGAGCCTTGGCTATGTGTGACAGATGCTCAGGTGATATCCTTGCTTCTTGAACATGCATGCACTATTGCTCGGGGACAATAGGCATTTGCCTGCCTCCCACCCCCCCCACAAGGCCGTAGTCTGTCTGTAGGTCTGTCTCACACACACCCTATGGCATCCCCTTGCCTCTGTGAACTGCAGCCTAGGAAAGAAAACATGCCAGGGGGAGAATTGGGATGGGGACCACTTCAAAGTCCTCAGACTTTCATCTGTGCTTGCAAAGTCTGTGTCTCTGCCCTTCCCTGCCTCCCGCCAAGTAGCCCACAATTGTAGCATAGTCCACTTAGATTTTGGCACTTGTTACTGAGGGACAGTAGAGAGAGAGCTAACATTCTTTGAACTCTATCTTGGTCTAATTGTGTTTCAGTTGGTGGTTCCCTATCCATTCTGCCCCTGGCCTTGCCAATTATCTCACAAGTACTGTTGAGAGGCCCAAGAAAGTCTGAAGGCTGAGGCCCAGGCCCCTCTCAGGTCCCTAGACGTCTGGCTTACATCCCTTACATGAGTGTGCAGAGAGACATTTTGCTCAGAGGGCTTGTTGCCTTGGAAACGGCATTCGTCATCTTCCCACTTTCCAAAGAGAAGCCCCCAATGCCTGGCTGTTGGTAACTATTCCATGGGGGAAGGGGGAGCAGGACAAGAGGGTAAAGCAGCTAGAGTGGAAGTTATCCCCTCAGGAAGGCTGACTGGCCCCCAATCACCTTCACTGCTACCCATGGTCCTCAGACCCCAAAGGTCTCAGCTTGTGTGAAATCACAGACAGCAGTGACTTTCTAGTGGAGACAGCAAGGCTTCCAGGGTTGAAATTTATTTAAATCTTGGCTTTGACTGTGTCCAGCAGGCAAAAGCAGTGCTGGGGCTTTTTTTTTTTTTTTTTTTTTTTTTGGTTTTTCGAGACAGGGTTTTCCTGTGTCTTTGGAGGCTGTCCTGGAACTAGCTCTTGTAGACCAGGCTGGCCTCGAACTCACAGAGATCCGCCTGCCTCTGCCTCCTGAGTGCTGGGATTAAAGGCGTGCACCACCACAGTGCTGGGGCTTTTTGTCCTCATTCATGGACACCTTAGATTTCCTTGTCAACCCTCACTTCCAGCCATACTTCTCTGTCCTGTGTCTCTGAGGGTTTGGCTCAACAGACCCAAGTGTTGGATGGGCAGCAAGATGATGGAACCTCCAGCTTTGTGTCGGAAGAAGTGGACAAGAGCCACTGTTAGCATAGGAAAGATTTATGCTTTCCTTTTTCCCCTCTGAAGTGTTTGGTAATTTTAGACCATGAACTGAACTGACAGAAAACAGATTCACAGAAAAAAACAAACCAAATTTCGTATATGCATCAATACAAGAGCCATATGTAAAATCAAAGGCTTAAAGAAAAGACCAGGTAGCTGAAACTCATGTAGCATAATGAGCTACAGGAAGAAACAGAGACTTGAGGCAGTTGTTAATGTGGCCATCCAAGTCATGGGGCAAGGTGAGCATTGCAGAGAAGGTTTCCCGGGTAATGGTTACCTGTGGGGACGCCACGCAGGGCAAGCTGTGTGTCTGAGGTCAGTCCCTGCTGCTCTGTTACCCGAAGGTTTAGGCATGGGATCTGAGGGACAAGGACCTCTGGGCACTCCCCTGGTGCAGATAGGTGGAGGACAATTCCTTTCACAGAAGGAGCAGCTTTCAGAGCCAGCTGCATCTGCCCACATCTGCAGAGGGCTGCACTTTGTCTAATAACCAACTGGGAATCCATCAAAGAAATATCTTTAGAGTGGAATGTTTTGATCTCCTTCGTTGTTCTGACTACTAAATGTGGAATTACCGCCCCAGCTGGGTAAGGTGAGGGATCCCCAGTCTTTCCAGTCAAGGGTCCTGGTCAGAGAATGACCACTCTTCCTTCACCTGGGGACATTGCAACCTCAACTTCTGCCTGCTGTATCCTCAGTGACCTTTCCCTGCCTCCCTTCAAGAAGCCTCTGTGCCCCCCCCCCCCCCAGTCCGTGCAGGACTAGCCAAGCTTCCCAGGCTAGCAGAAGTTGGCCCCGTGTCCGGGGCTGGACAGCCTCAGTGCATCTGTGATTTTTATGGGCATAGCAGGCCCTCACTTGAGGTTTGCTTGTGCCCCCTCCCCCAATCCTATTTTATTTCCTCGATAGTCTTTCCAAGCTAGCTTTTCTGGTTTTCCAGAAACACGAGAGCAAAAGAATAGCCACTGTGCAGCCTCAACAGCTGGCCGCAGTGGCGACCCTAAAAGGGGAAGGCCCGGCCACAGGTCTATTTTTATCCCATACTTTGTCCTCTATGGAGAGCTTTCAGGTTCATTGTCTCTTTTAATCCCTGGAGGCTGGTCACCTCAGATAACCTCAGGATGGATGTCCTATCGGTGATCCCTGGCCCATCCCTACTCCCACCCTGTGGCTCCACCAGCCCTCTAGATACAGTGTGATCTTGGAGTGTATTGTGCCAAAAGGCAATCCGTCCTGCCTTTAAGCTAGCCACCATTTTTGTTTGTATGTTTTTCAAGACAGGGTTTCTCTGTGTAACAGCTCTGACTGTCCTGGAACTCACTTGTAAACCAGGCTGGCCTCAGATCAGAGAGATCCGCCTGCCTCAACCTCTCAAGTTCTGGGATTTAAGGCACGTGCCACCATGCTAGGCCACTAGACGACTTTCTTATGACCACAGGAGCAGGCTAGTGTAGCACCTTTGGCTATCTTGTTTATAAGAGCCCTGGGTGGCTTGTTCATGGGAGATGCTGAGGGAGCTTGGATGTTGATGTCACCCCATAGGACCTATTGCAGAGTGTGATTGCAAAGCCATTGCGGCCTCTTGCCCCTCTGGTCAGCAGCTGTCCCAAACCAGTTTTCTTAAGGATGCAGGGTGGCCAAGGTTTGATCTTGTGGGAGGGTCCCATTGTCGATGTGGGACCCCAAGACATTTTCTGCCCTTTTCCTGGGTTGGAGAGTGCCAAACAGTGCGGACTCAGACCCTCTGGTGGGCACACGTTCACCATCCCAGGACCCTTTTGCTGTGTTGAGATAAAGGCTTGTCCTAAGTAACTAGACAGAGCCATGTCCTCACCCACCCAACCCAACTTCTAGAAAAGAAGATAGCGAAATAACACAATCCCACAATGTCTGGAGGGGTCAGTGGAGGAGGGGCCAATCAGAACTGTTTATTTAAGGCCAATGGAGAAACTCCATTCCCCAGTCAGCTTCATCTTCCAAGACTGGCAAGGGAGTTCTGTGGATATTGATCTTTGACATCTCTTGACCATGTCTGAACAATGTAAAAAAAAAAAAAACCCGGTAAGTGGTGGGCACTAGAAGCAGAAACACTGGTGATGCCTGTTGCATCACCAAGAATAGATGAGGGCCAGCCTGGGCTATTGTGTGGGAGGAAGGTCATGCAGAGAGATAGTCAAGAGATAGCCCACAAGCCAGTCCCAAGCAAAGCAGGTCCTGTTGAGTGTGTACTCACAGACCATCCACCGGCACAGATATGTGTGGCCAGAGGTGGGTCTGAGAGCCCTGAAAGCTGAGCCCAAGCCTGGATCCTGAAGGAGCTTCTTTCGTGGGACTTTTGGCCTCCCAGACATTGTGTTCCTTTCCTAGTGAGAGCTTCCAGGTACTTCAGGTTCCATTTTGTAGACTCCACGTATGACAGCCTGCCTGACAAAGAGGGACAGTTTAGTACAGGGGACTTCGGGCCCAGGGCTACTTGGTTAGAGATAAGCACCTGTGCCCACATCCTCTGGACCTCCCTCAGTCAGTGACTATCTTGGTAGATTTCAGAAGCTTCCACACCCATCTGTGATTGGCTAATTTCACTTGTCAGCCTGATTAGATTACGACACACTTAGGGCATTAATAAAGCATGCCTTTGCGTGTGTTCGTGGAGGTTCTCCCAGAGACGTTTAGTGGAGCGGGAAGACCCACCCACCGTGAATGTGGGTAGCATTATCCCACGGGCTGAAGTCTCAGGCTGAATAAAAGGGGAACGTGGAGGAAGCTAGCTGAGTGCCAACATCATCTGTCTGCCACTTGATTTCCCAGATGCGAGCATGTATTGTGCAAGTTCACACCATGATGGACCGTGAACTGAAACAAACCTTCCTCTGGTTGTTTCTTATCAGGGTTCACAGCAATGAGAAGACTACCTAATCCATGCCCCCATCAACCACTGTCCTCATCCAAGTCCATCCTGTGCCTCTAACTTATGGGCCGCGTCTCGTCACTCTCTAGCTCTGCCTTCTTAGCTCCCCATTACCCAGGACAGCGGCACCTAGCCTACCAGATACATCCTTATTCCCATTAACTTGGTGTAATCCAATCACTCAGGCCGTCTGATTTGCCTTAGTCTATGTTTGAATGACTAATACAATGGTTCTCAACCTTCCAATAATGCCGAAACCTTTTAATAACAGTTCCTCGTGTTGGGGTGACCCCCAACCATAAAATTATTTTCATTGCCCCTTCATAACTATAATTTTGCTGTTAGGAATCATAATGTAGATATTTTGGGGAGAAAGAGGCTTGCCAGAGGGGTTGTGACCCCCAGGTTGAGAACCACTGGACTAGAGGGTGGTTAAGGCTGTCTAGTAACAGGATCGAGATTCAGGCAATTCAAAGTGTGTGTGTTTAATCCAGGCTTCCAGGCAAGTCTCGATTTCTTTCTTTCTGGGAGGGGATCCGCAGACCTTGTCAAGGCTCCTTGCCTTTCAGACAGTCTGTGTTGTCCTTCTGTCCCCACCCCGCCCCAGGGCTCCTAGCCCAGCTAGAGGGGTGATCTCACTTAGGAGATGAGGGATTCAGAAGAGTGGGACTCTCTGGGCACCTCACTGACCTTAGCGCTTCTGTTCACAGGATGAACGCCCCCCTCGCCACCGCTCCAGGAAAGGGGGCTCTGTGGGCGGCGTGTGCTACCTGTCTATGGGCATGGTTGTGCTGCTTATGGGCCTCGTCTTTGCCTCGGTCTACATCTACAGATACTTCTTCCTTGCTCAGGTGAGGAGCAGGCTGGGGGAAGCCGGTTGAGGGTGTGGCAACAGCGGAGAGCCAGGGCATGGGGACCACATGAAGAGAGACAGTAGGAAGCCCCTGGCCCAGGCATGCCTAGAGGACAGTCATCATCCCTTCCCAGGATCCCCTTGCCTGGGCTCACCTCCTATTCTGGAGAGTCAAGCAAGGATCCAGGTGGGCACATTCAGACACCCTCACTCCTGTCCCCACCAGTGGCCAGTGTCACTCTGAAGTGTTGTTTCTAGGAGAGAAGCTGGGAGATCTAGGGGCCATACTCCATGGATGGCCGAACTGTTCCTTGTATGGGCTTTTGGGTTTGAACCTCTGGCAGCTTATGCATGCTTTACTTGCTTCAAGAAATGTTAGGTCGCCGGGCGGTGGTGGCGCACGCCTTTAATCCCAGCACTCGGGAGGCAGAGGCAGGCGGATCTCTGTGAGTTCGAGGCTGGGCTGGATCGATAGCCTCCAAAACAATACAGAGAAACCCTGTCTGGTAAAAACCAAAAAAAAAAAAAAAAAAAAAAAAAAAAAAAAGAAATGTTAGGTCTACAGAGAAGCACTCTTGTCTTCCCCGGTACATACCCACTGGAGAGCTAAGCCCAAAGCTGGATTACCCAGACCGGGGGAAGGATCATCATACCTGAGTACTGAAATCAGATAAATTATAAGTAGCTTGAGAGATAAAGCATGGATATATCAATGGTTATGCTCAGGGCGACTTACAGGCTAGGGTTTCCAGTCACTGTGAACCCAGCTGACCCCCATATCCCTTAAGCGTTTAAGGTTGTTGTCACCTAGTTTTTATACACTAGACATTACCCGAGAGTTTGTGCTCTGTGGGACTGTCCCCTGGAGACCCTAACTCCCACATTTCTCTCACCTCTGGAACTTTCCCTGACAGCAAGCTGACTGACTGACTACACCTTCTCGGCTAGCCTTTGCCAGGCATCTCTTCCCTCTGGTGCAGGACTCTCTCTCCCGGCCTTTCCCTGCGGTGCTCCTGCCCTGTCTCCTCTCTTCCCAGACCCCACTTGTGTTTTTGTGGTGTTGCTCGCCCACTCCCCTTCCCAGGCAGTGTGGATGGTGGCCTGACAGCCATACCGGATCTGCCCCGGCGTCTGATCTCCCTTGGGCTTCCCCAAGCCCTCAGGGCTCCCACGTGGCCAGGGTGTTTCATCATCCCAGCAGTTTCTCCTCAGACTCAGAACGGGGAGGAATTCTGACCGTTACATGTCACGGAGTTCTGGAGAAGACAGTGGTGGCCCACCACTCGGTTGTCACTGGTGGCACCACCCTACTTCCCTTGGATGATGGGCGATGAAGCCATCTGCCTGACGGGGTCGGGCCGGGAGTGGGGTGAGATTTACCCACGGGAAGAGTGCAGGGATGGTGGACATTGGCTTAGAGCTTGTCGCTTCCCACCTTATCTTGTAGCCAGGGGTCTGCAGGTGGGCAAGCCTGGTGGTGTCCCACAGGCCCAGCCTGTTCATCCCTTGGCTTGTCCCTCCTGCCTACTCAAGCTCTCTATGGGATTTGCTGTTCTGTTCATCCATGGGGCTGGTGGGTTCCTCTTTTTATTTGCTTGGCCATTTCACAGACTCTAAGACTCTGAAACCAGGTAGACCTTTGGGACCATATGCTTTACAGACACGGAAACTGAGGCTCAGAGTTGTCTTCCACCTAGGAACCTGTTTATCCGGCCCTGCATTTGTGACGCTGAAGTGACTTCTCCAAGACCCAGCTTATCTCCTCACTAGCAGATGTGGGCTCTGACCTACCTCCCCATTCTTCTTTTTCCCTGTCTCTGAGAAAGACTTGGGTCCTGCCCTTCCTGCTTCCCAGGTCTGAAGTAGGCACTGTGGCCATGTTACCACCCTGTGTGACCGTCTGTCTCTCCCCTTACCGTGTGCAGCTGGCCCGAGATAACCTCTTCCACTGTGGCGTGCTCTACGAAGACTCCCTGTCCTCCCAGATCCGGACTCGGATGGAGCTGGAGGAAGATGTGAAGATCTACCTTGAG
Organism: Mesocricetus auratus; assembly: GCF_017639785.1. NCBI lineage: Eukaryota > Metazoa > Chordata > Mammalia > Rodentia > Cricetidae > Mesocricetus > Mesocricetus auratus. The sequence continues at coordinate 24,137,231 of NW_024429194.1, read as the reverse complement.
GAGAACTATGAACGTATCAATGTCCCCGTGCCCCAGTTTGGTGGTGGGGACCCTGCAGATATCATCCATGACTTCCAGCGGGTGAGGCTGATTTATGGGTGGCTAGTAGGTGGCTGGGATCTGGGGTAGGGCAGTAGAGAGTGTTCTGTGCACCCAGAGCAAGGAGTAAGAGCACCAGAGAATCCTTGGGTTGTGTATAAACTGTACAGCAGGTGTCTTTGGTCACCTCAACTGGCCTTTCGATACTGCCTTTTTTATGCAGGTAGTACTGTTGGTTATTGCCAATGGTAGATTGGGATGGGCATAAACTGCTTTGTCCTGGGCTGTCTGACAGTTACAGGGCTTGCCTGTCCCTGTGAGGCCAAGGTCCCTGGGTCTGCTTGCACATCCACCATCAGAGTGGACAGCTGAGTGGGTGTCTGTTTGTGTAAAGAAAATCACCCAGATCAAAGTCTGGCTCTGTGCCAGCACTCTGGAAGGTTCCCTCTTGCTTTTTTTCCAGTTAGTTCCTTCCTCCTTGAGGTCACCACTCTCGCCTCTGGCTGCTTTTGAGGTCAGGGAGACATAGGCCCAGCCTTCTTCCCTAGGCCTTCCAAGTATCTGTGTTCTGCAGCAGTGGCCTCTGGAGCCTGGGGTGTAGCATTCCTCCCTGAGGCAAGGGATCTTGCTGGGGATCAGAGGTGGCCAGACATTACCCTGTGTCCCATAAGGGTCCTTTCTTCCCCAGGACGGCTACACCTCATCATTTTAACATGTTATCATCATGTGCCGCTACCCGCACCTAGCTCTGAAAACCCCAGAAAGATCATTTGTAGCAGTGGTGGCATTGAACAAACCAGTGTGCTCTCATCTGTTAAGTGGCCTGTCCGCCAGCCTGGAGAAGAGCAGGAGGAAAGGGGTGTTCCTAGGTTAATGTCCAGGAACTGGGGCGGGGGGGGGGGCACCACTTTTGAGATCCTAGGCCCCATTGATTCACAGTAGGATTCAGGCCTCTGTTAGCTGAACACCTTCAGCGGGCTGGCCTGGTCCAGGCCTGTGCCTTACAGAGACTGACAGAGACCTCCTCCCTCTCAGGGTCTCACTGCCTACCACGACATCTCCCTGGACAAGTGCTACGTCATCGAACTCAACACCACCATTGTGCTACCCCCTCGGAACTTCTGGGAGCTCCTCATGAATGTGAAGGTGGGCAGCATCTTGTTCATACCTGTCCCCTCCCTGAGGAGGCCAAGCCCAAAGGGGGAGTCCCGGACATTGCCCCCGCACTCCCAAAGAGCCACCCCCCCACCATTCTCTAGCCACATCCTCAGAGTCATTTCTCCTTTTCCTCTCCCCAACTCACGGAATGCCAAGTGCAGCTTCCTCGGCATTCAGACTCACGCTTTAGTAGTAAGGGGAGTGGAGGCAGGCCCTGTCTCCGGGAACAGAACTCTCCACAGTTTAGGACAGGTACCAGCCTGGGGTAACAAAGGGCTTCTGGGAGTGAGAAAGTAGTGCTTTGGGACAGTCACTTTAGATGTAGAGCAGAGGAGCCCAGGAGAAAGTGGGAGGGACCTGGATACTGACCCTGTGCTCTGACACCGCCCCTACCGCTTCTTTGCAGAGAGGGACCTACCTGCCACAGACATACATCATCCAGGAGGAGATGGTGGTGACAGAGCTTGTCAGTGACAAGGAGGCTCTGGGTTCCTTCATCTACCACCTGTGCAACGGGAAGGACACCTACCGGCTGCGGCGCCGGGCTACCCGGAGGCGTGAGTGACAGATGTGTCCCAGGCTCCAAACCCCAACCATCCTCTGGCAGGATCTGGCCCAGCCGTCCCAGCAGCAGCTATAACCTCACTGCAGCGAATGTCAGTCGAGCACTTAGAACATGCTGGGCAGTGCCTTACTTCCCCTCACCATTGTCACCATCTAACCATGCACTTTAAAGGAAACTGAGGCACAGAGGCTAACGTAGCAGAGTCACGACAGGCAGATTGAACTGAGTTAGGTGCACCCTCTACCTCACAGTGATATTTGGCGACACCACTTTCTGGGCTTCCCACTGCCTGCCTTGCCAGGTCCCGGGTTCCTCTCAGGCTCAGAGGCTGCCACCATGCCGGGCCTGGACACGGGCCTAACTGGGACTTTTCTTTTTCTCCCCAGGGATCAACAAGCGTGGGACCAAGAACTGCAACGCCATCCGCCACTTTGAGAACACCTTCGTGGTGGAGACGGTCATCTGTGGGGTGGTGTGAGGCCTCTCCTCCAGGCCCACCCCTGCCCTCCTCTTTCTCCCTCTGGCCACTCTCTGGCCCTCCTCCCCCCTTCGCTTAGCTTGTTCCTCGGGCACTTTTCCATAGATGTGACATGTCCCACCATCCTTTCCAGCCCCACCCTCCTCCCTGTACCAGGGCTGTGATCTCTCAAGGGGACCTCTGAATCTGCTGGTCTTTCGAGTGTGAGGAGAGCGGGGACAGTTGCCCAGGCTGGTTTCTGTAGCCCATTGTTTGAAGTCAGCTCCCCAGTGGCTGGGCCAAGGGGAAGGACTAAGGGGTGGGGCTGGACACGTGGAAGTCTGGGCAAGGGCAAGAGCATGGTTACAAGGCTTGACACGGGATTCAGAAATAGCCCCCCACTTTTGGGGAAATCCCATAAAACTTTTTTTTTCTTGCACAGTACACTTTTTCCATCCTCCTGGTCCTTAGGCCTAAGTGTGGACTGTGGATGGGGATATGTGTCCTGGGTTGGACCCATCAGAGCACAAGAGAAGGTGGCTTCCCTGGGGTCTCCCCAGGACTCCTGTCAGTGCCTTCAGCCCACCAGCAGGAGCCTGGAGTTTGAGGGTGGGATGAGTCTGCCAAGCACAGTTCTCTGAGTGGAACCAAAGAAATGGGGAGTTGGGCCACGCTGGCCTGGCGCCTAGGAACACAGGAACAAGTGGGTACAGAAGTGATTGGCTGTGAGCTGCAGGCCCGCCCTGGGCGGTGGACGGAGCCCATGCCTTCCTCCATGCCAGGGCTACTATAACGATGGAAGCGGGAGGGAGAACCACCTGGTACCTTCGTCCCTGCTTCCTCCTCCGTTCTGGATCTATCCCCACCGACCAGGGGCGCGTGATGTTTCTCCTTCTTCTTTTGCATGTTTTTACTGATGTCCGTGCTGGCTGTCCTCAGCCCCGAGCCTGGGAGAGGCTCTGGTGCCTCAGGTCAGACTTGGGTTCTCCATGGCGGTGAAGCTCTCAAATGCTTTGTATATTTTCTCTATTAGATCTCTTTTCAGAAGTGTCTGTAGAAAATTAAAAAGAAAAAAATCTTATACTTCTGACTTTGCTCCTCGTTTCATGGCTAAATAGGGGTATCTTATGGGTTGGGGATGCTCTGAGGACAAAGCAGCAGGGGTAGTGGACAGGAAGAAGCCAGCAGACCTTGGCATTTCCTGGGCGAGCAAGAGAGTGTGGAGTGTCCCCTCCATTATCTTAGATCCTCTGGACTATGGTCTGAGCCAAGTAATGCTGACATTTGTAGCTGAAGTACCCAGAGAGCTTCAGGAAACAGCTCAAGGTCAAGCTGCTTTTAAGTGCACCCTGCTGCATGGTTTGTGACAGATGATGTCATTATTGCATGTCCTTAGGCTCAAGGACAGTGTCATATTTGCCACAATGTCTAGGAAATTAGTAATTGTTCCTAGTGGATCAGAAATAGTCACAGGGTCATGTTCTCCAGGGAAAGAGGCAGAGAGAGCTGGCTGGGGCCTTAGTTAAATGGACACAGGCAGTAGAATTGAATGGTGCCCTGGGATTGAGGGTGGGCGGGCTGTTCACAGGGTCAACACCTTTCAAGGGACACAAGAGACTCAAATTCATGTAGACACACCTTATCTAGACACAGGGACTCTTGCACGATTTCTTTTGCTTACATTCTAAATGCAATCTACCAAAGTGCCTGCCAGATTTGTTCTTGCTTGACCTGTTTCATTCTTGGGAGAAAGTAAACATAAGGGAAAGCCAGATAAATCCCACAAAGGTCAAAGATCTACCCTTCAAATCCATAGCAGGACAAATGACAATAATTACAGAGTTTGGAGTGGCAAAGTAAGGTCAGTGGGACACAGTGGGGGACCCAGAATTGCCCTAAATTACAGAGAAATATAATACATGGGTTCCCGTGGCATTTCAAGTTAGTGGGGACATGTGAGTTTTTGGGTCGTTTTGTTTTTTTGTTTGTTAGGTGTTTTTTCCAGACAGGGTTTCTCTGTGTAGCTTTGGAGCCTATACTGGCACTCTCTCTGTAGACCAGGCTGGCCTTGAACTCACAGAGATCCACCTACCTCTGCCTCCTGAGTGCTAGGATTAAAGGCATGTGCTACCAATGCCCGGCCATGTGGGTTATTTTTAATGAAACGACTGATTAGCCATTTTGACCAAATAAACCTGGATCCTGCCTCTCTGAACAAAATTGATTCTGAATGAATCAAATATTATACATAAAATAAAACCAGTGTTTGAAAGAAAGCAATGAAAAAGTAATATGAGCATCATACCGGCTAAGTAAGAATTAATGAAGAGTTTAAATTTATGTATGGCAAAGTCTTACCACAGCTTATAAACAACAATCTCGGGGAGGTAGTTATCAAACTGGAATGTAAAAGGTCTAATTTCTTTAACATTCAGAGCTTTTTAGTTTGGTTTGGTTTTTGTTTTTTTCAAGACAGGGTGTCCTGGCTGTCTGGAACTCACTCTGTTGACCAGGCTGGTCTCCAAATCACAGAAATCCTCCTGCCTCTGCCTCCCAAGCACTGGGACTAAAGACATGCACCACAGCCACCATTACCCCACTTCAAAGCTTTTTTTTTAATAGGTTGCGATGTTTAATTGCAGCTGTGAAGAACACAGATTAAAACTAGTGAGAACATCTTTACACATCAAGTCAGGGTTAGAGTTTTCATTTGGGCTTGTGGTTTGCATTTGTTACATACAAAATACTTGACATCATTAGTGTGCCATTATCAATAAAATGAAACTTTCTAAGTGATACGTATCTAGAAGCCCACCAGACTTAAGACTGTCACATGACCACTCTGCAAGTTGTCCTTTGAACAGGGATGTCCCCCTCCCTTTCTCATCATTCTAAATGTTAAAGACGAACCCCATCCCTACATGATTAACATGATAATGATTGAGCAGAATATGGTGGCTCAGACCTTAAATCTCAGCTCTTGGGAGGTGGAGGCAGGTGGATCTCTGTGAGTTCAAGACCAGTCTGATCTACATGGTGAGTTACAGGACAGCGAGGGCTATGTAGAGAGACCCTGTCTATAAATAAGGAATGATACTAATGGTTAAATATTTTTTCTATATCTGTCCAGAATTCAGAGTGTTTAGTTACCACATAACATCAGAATGTATAAGGCTCCTTTGTTTTTGTTTTTTGGGTTTTTGTTTTTTTGGGGGGGAACCAAAGGCGTGTGCCACCACCGTCCAGCTGTTTTTTCTTTTTCTTTTTTTCTTTGTATGTGTGTGCGTGTGTGTGTGTGTGTGTGTGTGTGTGTGTGTGTGTGTGTGTGTGTGTATGAATGAGTGGCAGTGCCTGCAGAGGCCAGAAGGCATTAGATCCCCTAGAGCTGGAGTTACAGATGATTGTGACCTGTCTAACATGAGTGCTCAGAACTGAATTCACGCCCCGTGCAAGAGTCATACACACTCTTAACTATTGAGCTATCCCCTGACCTCATTCTTACTCATTTTTATGTACCAATTAATAAAACATATAAAGTGCTTTGAGGCTTAACTTGCAGAAGATCAACTATGTTTGTATAAATAAATGCAGGACCTAGCCTCTGGAGGTCAATGTTAATAGCCATGTTCTGACCAAAGGAAAGAAAGAGGAAATACATATAAACGAGGAAGACAGTGGCAGACCCCGCTGAACCTTAGCTGGCATTCACCAATTGCAATTCTGCACAGTGCACCCCCTTTTCCTCTCTATGGAAATTCCTGTATCCCGGCTCTCCCAGACGGTGCTCTGGGGATCATACTTTCCATTTTCTCTGGACCAGTTTTGGAATACGTTTAATTTTCTTCCCGTTGGTGTTGGTCTCTTGGATTTTGGCTTTTGAGAACAAGCCGAAGGATGTGAGTCTGGTGATGTCCATGGCTTTGATAGGTCAGCTGACTGACTGAAGAACCAAGTCCTTGTGCAGTAACTGCTTGCTCATGCTTTGTGTTATCAGGGGAAGCTTGACTGGGGCTGCACATCCACAATGGGCTCGATCTCCAAGGCCACTGATCATCTGGGGTCTTCTCTGGTACCCTGATAGTTCATCAGTTGAGCTGTGAGGAAAAGGAAGCAGAAGCCACCAGTCCTTGAGGCCCGGGATCAGGGTTTCCAGACTATTACTGGATAGAATTTTGTTGATAAAGGCAAGTTATAAAACACACTCAGTTTCAAAGGGAGTGGAAGTGGGCCACCTCTAGAGACTGGGAAGTTATCCAGGCCCAAAGCCAGACAGGCAGAGAATTATGGCAGTCAATATTAGGAGACTCCCCTATCAACTCTACCTCGGTCCTCCATGATAATTAAGATTCAGACTAATACAAATGCACATGTGTTGACTAGTTTTATGTCAATTTGACACAAACTAAAGTTATCTAAGAGTAGGAAACCTTAATAAAGAAAATACCTCCATAAGATCAGGCTGTAAGAAGGCCTGTAAGGCATTTTCTTAATTAGTGATTGATGGGGGAGGACCCAGCCCATTGTAGGTGAGGCTATCCCTGGGCTGGTAGTCCTGGGTTCTGCAAGAAAGCAGGTTGAGCAAGCCATCGGGAGCAAGCCAGTAAGCAGCTCCCCTCCATGGGCTCTGAATCAGCTCCTGTCTCCAGGTTTCTGCCCTATTGAGTTCCTGTCCTGACTGCCTTAGATGATGAACAGCAATGTGGAAGTGTAAGCCAAATAAGCCCTTTCCTCCCCAACTTGTTTTTGGTCATGGTGTTTCATCACAGCAATAGAAACCCTAACAAACAAACTTAACAGCAAACTTAATCCAAAGTCAATATTGAGAACACATCAATTTCCCATATATTAACTACCTAAGTTTATAGAAATTAACCAGTCTAGATAACCTGTATCCTTTTTTTGGGCTTCTTCATCTATGTAAGAGCTCCTACTAGAGTTTTGCTTTAATTTAAATTATGCAAGTGGCTACAAAATACCTTATGTTTTATTCCTTGTCTCACTTTTCCCCTCAATACTACATATCTCAGATTCAACCACGTTGATGCCTGTAATCTTCAATTCATATTTACGGCTATACAATGTGTTACATTCAATCCATTATATTAATATAAAACAACAATCTAACGATGACTTTTTGGATTCTGAGTTTTTGCAATGAGAATGCCTTCATAAACATTTTTTATAGATTTCATTTTTATTAGAGAGAGAGAGAGAGTGTGTGTGTGTGTTTGTACATATAGAAGATATAAGATTCCTTCGAGCTGGAGCTCCAAGTGGCTGTGAGCTACCCAACATGAACCCTAGGAACTGAAATAGGGTCCTTTAGAAGAGCGGTGTTTTAAGCAATGAGCCACCTTGCTAGCTTTCTGAGGAACAATTTTTATGCAGCCTCTGGTGTGTGTGGACAAGGTCTTCTCTTTTACATGTAATAAGAAGTAGAGTCAATGACTCACATGGTGAGAAAATACTCATCTCACACAAATGCAACCCAGATTGTTGTGCACAGGAGTTGGCCTTGTGCACTGCCGGCTGCCCGCTGAGACACCCTTGCCAACACTCAACACTGAGAATCCTTGGGACATTTTGCCAATGGTTTGGGAGCAAAAAAGAGTTTTCATTATGAATTTCATCTCTCTGATGACCAGGAAACTGGAGAAGGTTTGGTGTAACTATTGGATCTCAGATTGCTACCATTTGTGTTCTTTGTCCTATTTTAAGGGCTGTTATACTTTTTCATTAGTTTGTGTTTATATTTGATCATCAATGGGTGGTTAATCTCGTACTCCAGTTTGTGGTTTGTCTCTCCTTCCTTTCGGTCTCATCCATGAACAGAAACAATTCACCTCACTGTAGTCAGAGTTTTCCATATTCTACTTAAACTTGTTACATCTTATTTCAGAAATCCTATGCAAACATTCTTCTTTTGATCCTTTGAGTTTTGTATTATATGGGTTTTTTTCTGTGTATATGCGCATGCATGTGTTTGTGTACTTTGCACGTATATGTGGAAGCCAGTGATCTATGTCAAGTGTCTTCCTCAATCATTTTCCATGTTGTTGTGGTGATATTGGTGATGACGGTGGTGATGGTAATGGTGATGATGATGATGATGGTGGTGGTGATGATGAGGTAGGGCTGGTCTCCAATTTTCAATGTAGCTGAAGATGACCTTGGGCTTTGGATCCTCCTGCCTTCATCTGTTGAGCACTAGAATTAGACAGGGGCCACCATGCCTTGTTTACAAGGTGCTGGAGATAGAACCCAGGACTTTGTGCAGGCTGGATAAGCATGCTGCCAAATGAACTGCATCCTCAGTCCTCCATGTGCTTTTTGAGACAGGATCTCTCATTAACCCCAAAGCTTGCCAATTCAGATAGACTAGCTGGCCAATAAACCCCAGAGACCCTCCTGTCTCTGCCTCCTAGCACTGGAAGCACCACTATGCCCAGCTGTTTATGTGGATGCTGGGATTGAACTCAGGTCCTCATGATCATTTAGCAATCCATCTGCTGACTGTGCCATCCCCTCAACACCACATTTTATGTATTTTAACCCTCTGGATGGGCTGGAGAGATAGCTCAGCTGTTAAGATGCTGCTCTTCTACAGGATCTGAATTCGGATCCCAATCCCACATCGGGTGGCTCACATCTGCTTAGATCTGCAGCCCCAGGGGGGTCTTAAGCTTGTGTCTGGCCTCTGAAGGCTTACATGTACACATATACAGAAACCTACATGTAAATAAAAATAAATCTTTAAAAGGTTAAAAAATACATTCCCTGGAATTTATTCTTGGTATGGTACATAGGGATGATAAGCATGTATTCTGGGTTTTTCTTTGTTTTGTTTCCTTCCTTTCTCCATGGAGCTACAGAGTGTGTCTTCATGGATCAATGCAATGTCTTATGCATTTCCATATGCGTGAGATCCATTTCAGGGCTTTCTACTCTGGGCCTATCATTTGAGCTATGAGCCATACTAAAAACAAGGCTGGCTGGCTGCTGGGTGAGCTTCCTGTATTGATTTCTCTAGCACCACAGTGCCTTTTTGTGACCCTTTGTTCTTCATATACATTTAAAAGCAAAAATCCAGTTTCATGAACTCTCCGTTCCCCTAATGGGCTTATATTAAATCTGTAGCTCTACTGAGGGAGAATTGAAATTATGATTGCATTATCAATAGGATATTTACATTTTTTTTTAAAGTTTTGACTTTCTATATTTTCCAAAACATCTGTTCACTTCCCTGAGTGAAATTCTGGCAAAGCTATTGTGAATTAGCTTGATTCCTTATATATATATATATATACATATATATATGTACATATATATGTATATATAATTGTTACAGTTTATAAAAATATAATCTGAGTTATAATAATGATCCAGCAAACTTATGTGTTTCTTTCCTTTTTTTTCTGTTTTTGGTTTTTTGAGACAAGATTTCTCTGTGTAGTCCTGGCTGTCCTGGAACTCACTCAGTAGACCAGGCTGGCCTCAAAGTCAGAGATTCAGCTGCCTCTGCCTCGCCTCCCCAGTGTTAGGGTTAAAGGCATGTGCCACCATCTCCCAGCTGTGTTTCTTATTCTAAGAAATACACGTCATTCTCTTGATTATGGATACATTTTATTTCTTTCAAATAATTCAAGTTTTCATTTCCCTTTTGCCTGATTTATTTTATTATGGAGTTGGAGATAACACTCTTGTGCTCTATCAGCAATCACTCTCACGCTAAGCCACACCCTCAGCCCCAAGATTTACTTCTTCTAGGCCTACTGCACTGACAAGAAGTTCGGGTACCATGGTAACAGTCACAAGAGTATGGCTTTTGACTTTAAAAGGAATTTACCTTGAATATAGTCTTCAGATGTCAGTAGAGTGTTCTGTTTTCAAAGTGTTGTTTTTTTAAATCAGAGATTAGCAATAAGTTATTTCATTGTTTTTTTTTTCTGTATCAATCCATTGACTTTGTTGACTCTCATGTAAGTCGCTGATTTAGCCATTGAGCATTCTGGATGCTTCTGCACTATTGCATTTCATTTCCAGTGCTTTCGTTAGGAGTTATAGATATGCATTGATTAGCACCACTGGCATATGATTTTTTCTCTTCTCATAGAGTCCTTGTTGGGGTTTTCATGTCAGAGTTTGGCTGCTTTCATAGACTGAGTTGGGGGAATTGGTTTTGGGACTTATTTATTTTTGCCAAACAAACAAACAAGCCTCAATAACAAGCTGTCTCCTCACATTTGTACAAATCCTCCCTGATCACCACTAGCGCTGAAGTGGTTTGTCAGTGTAAAATTCTAAAATGTGATACATTTGTTTGACCCAGAAATTTCACAGCTGTGCAATTTCCTTGTATCCTATAGATATAACCAACAAGCATATGAAAATATACCTACAAGAAGAATTGTTATTGTTGTAATGACAAGAGGTTGAAAGCAGCCTCTATTAGGGATGGGGCTTCACAAAAGGTGCAATATTTTGTTCCTGTTACCAACAATGAGGTAGGTTTATCTGTGCTGATTTTTCTAAAATTCATAATTAGGATGAAAGGGTGGCAGGTGTGTGAGCGTAGGTACGTGTTTCCCACATTTGTGAGTTTTAAAAAGCTAACCATACAGATAGGCATCTGCTATTGCATCTGCTGTTTCTGAATGGTTGCTCTAAGCCTCAAGACACCACTGACCTCTGGAGAACAGGGCTGACCGTGAGATGTAGGACTCCCTATCTTCCCATGCCGTGTTATAATTTCACGCTTGTCTCTGTCTGCGCATCTGTGCCTGGACTGGAGGGAGCCTGCTGGCAGAGAGGCCCTCCCTTTCAGCTAACTGCAAGCCTCACTATATTTCCCCCCTGGCCCTTGAATTCTGTTACTGTCCCAGAAAGGAAGCCTTGCATTCACTCTAGGTTTGGCCAAAAGAATAGAGCTGTTGGAAATGTTAAGTTGACATAAATAGGAGGCTGCTGTAACCTCATGTAAGTGTTACCTTGGAAACCAGAGCCTGGGTGGTCTCCATGGAAACCATTCTCAGCCTTCTGCTTGAAGGAGTTACCACCCACCGATGCTGGAGTCTTACATACCAGAGACCTCAGATCCTGGATAAAGACTTAGGAAATGATGGCAGAATAGTCCCTGGCCACCCAAACATTGCCTGCTGTAGGGTGCCAAGGGGCCATATATGCCCTCACAAACACAGGAGACCACCCAAGCCAGTGTTTGTGCTGACCCCTGGGCAAGAAGAGGATCCATGCCTGGAAGTCCGGGGGCCAGAGTCTAGTGTAGACCCCGGGTGTAGCAGAACACCTGTGCTGGGCTAACACTCTCTCTGGACTCAATTTGCCCTTCTATAAAATGGAGACTTGGGCTAAATTATTCTGAAGGTCATTTCTGCTCTAGGAGCATGATTTGCATGTGTCCTGGCCACCCCAGGAGGGAGAGATCAAACAACAAACAGAACAGGTTTCCTGGGGTTCCCCTGAGCTCTGAAGGTTTGGGGAGGATTGCCCAGGGGAGGAGGTTTAGGAAAACACCCAAGAAAAGAGGAGTGAGACCCCACAGGAGCTCCTCACTCCAGACAACAAGGGGCAGGGCAGCACGGACCCACATTCCTGAGGATGAGCTTGGGGACTGGAAAAGGGAGATTGCTTGAGTCCAGGGATGAGAGTCAGGGGGTAGGCATAGGCTATTATACCCTGGGAGGTCTGCCCTGCCTCTGCCGCCCACCTGCCTCTGGTCCTTGGTGTCTCTCTAGCATTCTTCTTAGCAGCGTTTCCTGTATCTCCTTTATTTGTGATGTAGTGAGAGCTGTGTAAAATCAGGCTGGGTCTGCCCTAAGCTATTCCATACAATCGTGATGGGATCTCTGTCAACTTGATACTAACTGGAACGAGGGAATCTTAACTAAGAGAATGCCTTCATAGGGCCAGCCTGTAGGCAAGTCTATGGGCATTTTTCTTAAGATTGATGTGGGAGGGCCTGGCTCAGTGTGGTAGGGCACCCCTGGTAAGCAAACGGGCCAAGCCGTGGGGAGCAAGTCAGTAAGTAACTGTTTCTTCTCCACAGCCTCTGCTTCAGGCCCTGACTCCAGATTCCTGCCTTGAGGTGGTTTGAATAAGAACGGCCCCCATACGCTAATTGATTTGAATACTTGGTCACTAGGGTGTGGCACTACTGAAAGGGTTAGGAGGTGTGGCCTTGTTGGAGGACCTGCGTCACTGGCGGTGGGCTTTGAGGTCTTTAGAGATCCATTCCAAGCCGAGAGTCTCTCTCTTCCTGCTGCCGGTGGATCCAGGTGTAGAGCTCTCAGCCCCTTCTCCAGCACCAAGTCTGCCTGCACGCCGCCATGCCATGATGATGGACTGAATCTCTGAACTCTAAGCCAGCCCCAGTTAAATGTTTTTCTTTACGAGAGTTGCCTTGGTCATGGTGTCTCTTCACAGCAATAGAACCCTAATTGAGACATGCCTTCCTTGAGTCCTGCCCTTTCCTTCCCAAGTCGTTTTTTGGTTGCAGGATTTATCACAGCAATAGGAACCCTAACAAGACAGGAGTTTTTCAGACTGCCGTGCCCATTTTACAAGTAGCAGTGTCTGCTTCCTTCTGGATGTGGAGGATGGCTGCAGCTAGTGACCGCACCACCTGCCTGGCACAAATGATTTATTCCTGGGACTGGATAGAGCCTCCCTATAAATATTTTGGGGGTGAACTGGGATATTAGGGGCACATGGGAATATTAAAACCATATTTTAAAAAACCAAGTCCAGCCGGGCGGTGGTGGCACACGCCTTTAATCCCAGCACTCGGAAGGCAGAGGCAGGAGGATCTCTGTGAGTTTGAGGCTGGGCTGGACCGACAACCTCCAAAACAATACAGAGAAACCCTGTCTTGTAAAAACCAAAAAAAAAAAAAAAAAAAAGCCAAGTCCAGGAACTTATGGTGCACACCAGACAAATGAAAAGATGTAAGCCTCTCACCTGGACCCTTGCAAAGATTTGGATACCTAACACTGAGATGATCCCAGTCACCTGTCACTTGACCAACTGAGTACATTGAGAGACTAACAGGTAGAGAAGTCCCAACTGCCCCCTGGGACTTCAGCTTCTGCTCAGTTAGGTCTCGGCCAGTCATCTGCCTACCTCCTTCTCCATTTGTCCATCTGGACCATGCTATCCTCTCATCTCCCCATCCCTTTGCCTGGTCTCGGTTCTGCCCTTTTGCCTCTATGCTGGACTCAACTCTGCAGCTGCACTCCAACCTATGACCTGCAGCAGCAGCAGCTGCCGCTGACACCCCACGGGCTTCTCCAGAGATCTCCTGGCGGGTTTATTTCACTGAGACATACTGTTACATCTCTATCCATTTCCAAACGCCTACACATGCCTCTTTGAGAATCCTTGCCTCTTCAATCCCTTCTAGAATTCTGAAGATGGATAGATGGATAGATACATAGATAGATTCACAGTGTGTGGTGTGATGTATGACCTAAGAGTTCATATTAGTAAATAAGACGGAAATAAAAGAATCTGTGTTTGCCTCAGCCAGTACTATCAGGGTCAAATTGCTGCCCCTGAGGCCATACTACCTTGTGAATTTATTGTCATTTAGCAACTTCTGAAATTGTGAAAGACACAAACATTTCTGATGTAGAATGATCATAACAATGAATGCCTCAGTACTGAACACACAGACTTTTTGCCATTATCTCGCAAAAAACACATTTTAACAGCTATTTATAAGATGTTCCCAATGTATTGGGTGCTGTAAGTAACCTAGAGATAGTTGAAAGTAGACATGAGATTGTCAATGGGTTGCTCTTTATTTTAGAAGGGGGAGTATCTAATAGCATTCGCTTAGGGGGACAAATGGTCCCAATCCCCAGTAGCTTACTTAAAGAGAAAGAAAACATTAGGAGGGCTACCACCATAACCTTTCAACGACACAAACCTCCAGCAGTGTTTAGCAGTCCTCTGCTCTTATTTATGTACCCTTGAGTCATTTTGTCTTTCTCACGGGGATTATGGGAAGTTGCCCCCAGTCTGGAACCCCAAAAGAAGAAAAGGTGGATAGGCTTGAGCCTCTGAGCCCAGGAGTCTGTTAGCTGATTTGCTAAAGGTTCCTGGCTTTCCTAAGATGGTCCCAAAGCTGGTCAGCCAATCTACAATAGGCTCTGAGCAGCCCCCAACAACTAAGATGATTTTCTGCTTTCCCAAACCCTCTCCTTCCCTCAGCCCTTAGTCTTCCCTCCTTCCCTGCCACCTTTGTGACTTGCAGCTTATACATAATGCTGCACCATGTTGTACAAGGGACTGGAGCATCTGCAGAGTTTGGTATCCCAGGCCTCCTGGAATCAATCCCCCTTGACACCTGGGGGTACTGCATGTACCCAACTCGGCTACTGATGAGATTAGAATTCTCAGCTGGGGTCATGACAGTTGCAAGAATTTCTTGTTAAGTCCCACCCACTGCCCAGAAGAACTCAGTGTCAGGACTGCAGCCTGAACACATTCAACATCCAGAGGGAGTGGAAAACAGCCCACCGGCATTCCTTTGGGCATCTGCCTCTGCCACGTCCTCTGTTTGGTCCCCTCCTCATGACTGAAGAACCTCAACATCCACTGGGCCTGTCTTCCTTTGTGATTCATTCCGGACACGCAAAGTCATCCAAGGCTCCAGCCTGGCTTCCAGAAGGGCTTTGGGGACCATCACTTTCCCGACCTTGGACACAACTTTCATCACACCATGAGACACGGGGGACTGCACCTTTCTCATTGGCTCTCCTACATGCTGGCCATTTGTTGTTGTAAATCTATTGCTGACTGCTGGGGTGACTCCAAAGGGCTTCAGTTCCTAGGAAAATTAAGTGGGCGGGAAAGCACAAGAGAAAGAAGTGCAGAGTCCCAGGCTTTCAGGACAGATACCGCCCCCACCGCTGCATCTGCCCCAGCTTGGAACCGGCAAACACTGGCTGATTATGCACTGCCGCGCCTGCGCAAGCCTAGGGCCCATTCTGCAGGCTGGCCAGCACAAAGCAGTCTCAGCAGGAAGCAGGGAGAATAACCGACCAGTGCCAGGGGCATCTTTAGGGCCCACAGGAGTGAGGCAGTTGGTGGTGGCTACAGCAATCTAGTGGGGTCCCGGGTGACTTGGGAAATAGGGGAACTTCTAACCTGTCTAAACATCCTTTCTTCCTACTTCAAGAAGAGATGGGAAGTATGCGTGTCCCTCTGTTCTTGGAGTCCAGTGGTTGAGGGACAGGGCAGGCCACGAAAGGAAGAGGGCACCCTGACCCCTTGTCACCCCATGTGGCACCCACCTCTCAGACCCACCAAGACTTTTCCTGCCTTAGGTAACGCCTGTCTGTGCAGGCAGTACCTCCCTATGGAGGCTACCCAGCTGGCTTGAGAGGACCTAGCAGGGCTGGAGCTCCTGAGGCTGGTCCACTGTTACCAAGGAAACCACTGTCCCCAGGCTCTGGGGCTGAACTGTGCCGGGCAGAGACTATGCATCAGAGACCAGGAAGGTTTCCAACTGGACCGTTGCTGCTGTTGTTGTTGGTAATAAAACTCACATTTACCAGAACAGGGCCAAACACAGTGGAAAGAAAAGCATTTCAGTGGCTCCAGCCAAGTCCCGTGGCTTTGGTGTCCACGTGCTGGCAGCTAGATACTAGGAGTCTTTGCTCAGGAGGGCTGTGTTCCACTGGTTCTGCATGCATGCATGGTGGGCACTCACAGAAACTGCAATCCCTCTTGGGAGAGTCAGTGCACACAGCACATAAAACACATCCCACGCCATGAGCCCTCATGGAAAGGGAGGTGGGAAGCCAGGAAGACACCCCAGTGCCTAACTCTCACCCTGTGTGGAGAGAGTGTTGCTACAGCTTCTGAGCTGTTGTGAGACATTCCTTTCCCAGGCCTTCAGCTCCTGGGCTGCAGGGCTGCAGACCCAGATGGAACACAAAAGGAAGGAGAGGAAGCCAGGGAGTTTTGCTGCACCTGTTCTTGAGCACTCCCCTAGGCTGGGAACATGACCTATTGACTCCAGGAGCCCACAGTGGTGACCCGCCGACAGCCTGGACTCGGTAGTGTCTGTGTCTGGCAGATCTGGATGGAGAGCGAGGTGTAAAACACAGGCCCATAGCACTGCGGGTCACTAGGGTGGAGGAACAAGCTGGAAGTGGTTAGGCAGTGTGCCAAGTGCTGTGATGGGAAAAGTCCGGGCACTGTGAGAGAGGTCATTTCTGGATCAATGAAACAATAAACAGGGACCCGTGCTAAATGCCATTCCATGTCATCAGGGTCACACTGTCACAGGTGTATGATGCTCCTGTGTGATTCTTCTTGTTCCTTGTTGACTACAACAGTGTTCCCATCAAAGTGGGCTTTGTGGCACGATGGCTAGCTCCTTGGGTTGCAGGACTTTCCAAATGCTACAGAAGATCTGGGACCCGCCCAGGACACTAAATGCTGAGCAGGCTCCTCATATGGGGACCTCTCGCCAAACCCTTTCTTCTTATCCTGCAGTTGGGCTAATGTATCCTGCTTCTCAGTTATTCTCTCTCCAAATCCAAAAATTGCAGTCCTAATTGTCTGGAGTCCTATTGACCACCACATCGTAGCCACTGTTTGAGAATGGCTCCACCTGCAAGAAGAGAAGGCAGTTTCTACAGTTTCCGCTCAACTTAATTGACTGTTCTCTGGATGGTATGTATAGATCCTTCCCTGGTTCCATAGAGGAAAAACTAAAGGCTTTCTGGAAGAGGATGCTACCTTGCTTTGTCTGATCCATGCTCCCTGTCCCCTCTTTCAGCCCTTACAGATCTCCTCTCTTACAGAGAGAGGCCACTGATGACACCATACCTTTGTGTAGACTGAAACCAGCTTCAGTCACCACACCGAGCGTCCCCTGGCTTTGGTTCCAGTCTGTGTAGCCCTTACCTCTGGGACTTCATTGAACATCTGAGAATAAGACACTGCATCCTCGCATGCACCACCACCACCAAGTCCAGGGAATGGATTTGTACCAATAAGACTCGATGGAGCAGAGTTGGATACCTGTCAGGCCCCTGTTGAAGGCAATTGCCCCAGGTACCTCCACAGGTGGCCCTGTAGTCTTCCCTAACATGTGGGAGTTGACTGACCCAGCAGTTGACATTGGTGGGTAGACCAGCAGAGACAGTGACAGCTGGCTGGATCAATGGTAGCAGGAGAAAGAGTCTGAATGGCTGGAAAGGTCTAGAACAGTCTGAACAGTTTGGGAGCCTCCCAGCCCTTCCAAACCCTGAGCCACTTTCCAGGTCCCATGAGGCCCAGTCTGGGGAGGTCTGGCTTGGAACTGGGCATCCAGTTTTCTCTCTTCCCACATATAGTTTGTGTTCTGTATTTACAATTTCCAAACCCGAGGGAAGGTGTGTTTGTAACGAACACATGCAGAATTTTTTCTTGTCATTGTTTTCCAAGCAGTACAGCACAAGCTATTTATTAGAATTTATATTGTAGTGTGCATCTTAAGTAACACAGAGATGATTTAAGGTAAGTGGGGGTGTGTGGCAGGATGGCTCAGCAGTTAATAGCGTTTGCCACACAAGCTGGGTGACTTGAGTTTGATACTCAGAACCCATGTAAAGGTAGAAGGAGAAAATTGACTCCACAAAGTTGTTCTCTGACCTGCACACATGTGGTAGCATGGGTTCTCAACACATTCATGTCATACACACATGCACACACATCACATATATATATAAACAATTATTATTATTATTATTATTATTATTATTATTATTATTATTATTAAACCCTAGCTGGGTGGTGGTGGTGTACACCTTTAATCCCAGCATTCAGGAGGCAGAGGCAGGCGGATCTCTGTGAGTTTGAGGCTATCCTGGTCTACAAATTGAGTTCCAGGACAGCCATAGCTGTTACACAGAGAAACCCTATCTCAAAAAAAAAAAAAAAAGCAATTTAAACAACCCTTAGAGTAGCGGGACTTGAAGACAGGCCCTGTATAAATACCACAATAGTCCCTGTAAGACACGGGGACCTCTGTGGATTTGAGGAATGACTGTATATCCTCACAGGGGAAAGAATGCTTCCTTTCCTTCTTGTTCAATACAATCAGTTTTAGTAAACTTGTTGTGTTATGCAACCACTAGTCTGTTAAAAACCTGCTTCAGGGTCTAGAAAGATGGCTCAGAGGTTAAGAACACGGACTGCTCTTCCAGAGGTCCTGAGTTCAATTCCCAGCAACCACATGGTGGCTCACAACCATCTACAATTCAATCTGGTGCCCTCTTCTGGCAGACACTGTATGTGTAATAAATAAATTAAAAACAAACAAACGAACAAAACCCTGCTTCAGTTGAAGGAACGTGGGTGAAGGTTTCCTGTCACCAAAACCTCTCAACCACCCCAATGCCCCATGGGAAGAGGACCAGGAGCACACAGGATGGGCCCCCAGTTGGACCTTGGAAAAGTCTTCCCCAGAGAGATCCAAGGATGATGACAAGGAAGACTCCCCTGGGAACTGTGGGAAAAACATCTCCTTTGTCTCTTTGACCTTTAAATGACAGTCTCCAGGTGCCCACTTCTGGGCCAGGAACTCCCTAGAGCAGACATGGTATGGACGAAACCTTCCTTCAGTGCTACCAACCAGCTCGCTGCATACACACAGCAGCAGCCCTGATAGCCCCGCCCAGGTAGAGACCATCGGCCTGCTTTTGCTGTCAGTGTACAGGAACTCCAAATCCCTTGGTGCTTCAAGTCCATACCACAGGATGGTGATGGGCCCATACTCATCCTCAAGGCGGTCAGTGACTGGCTTTGCAGCCAATACAACCTGGGAGTTATCATCCAAATAGACTCCTATCCAGAGTTTCCAAGGAATTGAGATGAAATTATCACAAAAGTCTGGTAGCTGTCATTCTGAGGTTTATGTGAGAGGCCTAGCCCTACGGCTGGTCTCTCCTCTCCTCTGTTTCCCCGGTAGGAGAAAAACTTTCAGTCTCACCCACGCCCCACTCCCCAGCTCTCTCCTCTCTTTCCATAGCCTTTCTCATGGTAGAAACGTAAACGGTGGCATTCTTTGTTGCCTGCAAGGGGATCCAGTTGGAGCCAAATCAAGTAAATAGGGGCTCCTCACGGGGACCTGGGGCAGCTTGCAGTTGCTGAGCAACCAGTACTGACTGCTGCCTCTACCCAGGATGACTCCAACAGCCTTAGACCTCCTCAGGCTCCTTCTTGACAGAAAGCATCTGATGGCACAGTGTGGAGTGAGGGTCCCTAGCCTTGGGCTTTTATGTCCTGCACAGACAGAGAAGAGGGCCATTATCCCAGACACCGTCTCTGGAAGATGCCACGCCATTATGGCTTGAATATAAAATTTCCCTACAGGATCCTGGGGACATTCAGTCCTCAGCTGGTGAAGCTGTTTTGGGAGGTTCTGGAAACTTTAGGAAATAGGGCACTGGAGGCAAGCCTTTGAAGAGTACCATGTTGTCAGAATCTATCTCCAATTTTACTTCCTGTCTTCCCAGAGGGAAATAGCTTCCTCTATACCTGTCCCACTGCCATGATGTTCTGCAGAGGCTCGAGCAACCATGAACCGAACCCACTGATACGGAACCAAAGGAAAGCCTTCCTCCCTGCCTTGGGTTTCTCTCAGGTATCTTCTCACAGTGATGGCACTCTGACTAGTCAGTATTCCAGTCACTTTTTGTTTGTCTGTGTATATGAGAGCACACGTGTGTAGCCGTGCACACATCCACAACGGTGTGAAGATCAGAGGACAACCTTGGGTGTTGGTCCTAAGGCGCCTTCCACATTTTGTTTGACACAGGATCCCATTGGCCCAGAATTTTGTCAAGCGAGCAAGCTATCTGGGCAGCAAGCTTCCGGAGATCTGTCAGTCTCTACTGCCCGTCTCTCCGTTGCTGGGATGACAGATGGACACCACCATGCCCAGCTTTTTACACAGGTTCTGGGCTTCCAAACTCAGGTCCTCATGCTTGCAAGGCAAGTACTTCACTGATCTGGCCCTCTCCCCAGCCCTCATGGAGTGCTTTTTTAAAGTTTTATTAAGTATGTATTTTATGTATATGTGTGCTCTATTTGCATGCATTCCTGCATGGTAGAAGAGGACATCAGACAGAAAAAGACATCAGGTCAAATTATGGTCGGTTGTGAGCCACCATGTGGGTACTGGGAATTGAACTCTGGACCTCTGGAAGAGCAGCCAGTGTTCTTTTTTTCCTTCTTTATTTTTTTTTAATTTTTTATCGAGCTATTCATTTTTCACCACTCCCCTTCCCTCCGCCCCTCTCCCCTTCCACTCTCCCCCTGCCCCCCATGTTCCCAATTTACTCAGGAGATCTTGTCTTTTTCCTCTTACTTGGCAGATCCGTGTATGTCTCCCTTAGGGTCCTCTTTGTTACCTGAGTTCTCTGAGATTGTCAACCAGTGCTCTTAACTGCTGAGCCATCTCTCCAGTACCAGAATATATGTATAATCTTAACTTGTCACTAGCAATGTGGCATCTGTATCTTCATTATTCTGAGACACTGTTTGAGTCAACAGCAGTTCCCATGGCCTCCTTCCCAGCTCAGGGAGAGAAATGCAGCCCCTTTTGAATGCCTACATAGCAATGGCACTGTCAGCCAGAGAGCTCTTTCTGATACTGTTGGAGGGCTCTGGAGATGTTATTTTCATCTCAAGAAGAATGTGACCATCTTGGTAACTGATGAATGTGGGCCTATCTGTCACCACTCCTACTGTGAAGGCTGCCCACACGCAGAAATGTGAGGCTTGGGACAAGACCTGTTGTCATCAGTAGGTGCTATCGCCAGGAGCCCGGAGCTGAGCCTCCCGTGCCTTCGGGCTTGAAGTGAGTCCTGGGGCTGTTGCTTGGCAGTCAACCTGTGCCAGGCAGGCACAGCAGAGCAGAGCCTGTGAGTCCTCGGGAGGGAAGATGAGAGAGTACCGTTTCTAACTTGGGACACAGGCCTGCTCCGTGCAGGAAATCTTGGAGTTGGCTTCATCTCAGCTTCTTGGAGAGCATGCATCCTGGTGTTCTTAAGGTTTGAGCTTATGGGGGCTGGGGCTTATGGGGGGTGTGCCTTTCTGCTGCTGAGAACCTAAGGCCCTCCTTCAGGCAGTGAAGCACACAGGCCACCTGTGTGTCTCTGTTCCTTAGAGTTTGGTGAAGCATGCATAACTTGGCTGAACATTTAACATTAGACACTCATCTTGTGTGCCCTGGCAGGCTTGCAAACTGCCATTATATACTAGTATGACAAATGTATAAAAAGGCTGGTTGCTTTACATAAGCTTGTCTCAGTCTCGGTCTTGCTGAGAGCCCTCCAACTCAGCCCGACTCATTCCTGTCCAGCTTACCAGGAGATCCTGGTTGGCTAAGTAAGAGTTGAAGCTTACAGCCCTGAACCATGGAGGAGTTAAATAAGATGCACCCAATGAGGAGAGCATCCCAGCCAGGTGCCGGTTAGGTGGTTAGGTTGTGTTGAACTCAGTTGGGGCACAGAGTAGCTACCTCAAATAACTCATGTCTTTGTGGGGGAACCCAAGAGGATCTTGCAATAGAGACATTGGACCAGGGCATAGAGACCCAGTGGGGGTCTGCATAGTGTGGTGGAAAGAGTATATGAAGAATATAGGGGAAACAATCCCCAGACTCAGTTTCTCCTACATTCACAAATCTCTCTCTCTCTCTCTCTCTCTCTCTGTCATGTGTGTGTGTGTGTGTGTGTGTGTGTGTGTGTGTGTGTGTGTGTGTATATACATGCCTCTCAGTGGCCTCTGACTCCCTCCAGTTCTGACACTATCTACCCAGAGGTAGCATTAGATACCATAGGCTGAGGGCTTGCTCCCTCAAACTGTCCATCCACTTCAGATACCAGCCACAAAGCCCTGGTAGTCTTCCCTGAGCTTTTGACCTCGGGACTCTAAATCAGGTTTCTTCCAACTCACTCCAGGGTTCGAATAGTTTTCTAGAGACCCTCCCAGGGCTAAGGAAAATATAAGTTTATAGATTTCACATAGAAGATA
Organism: Mesocricetus auratus; assembly: GCF_017639785.1. NCBI lineage: Eukaryota > Metazoa > Chordata > Mammalia > Rodentia > Cricetidae > Mesocricetus > Mesocricetus auratus. The sequence continues at coordinate 24,114,957 of NW_024429194.1, read as the reverse complement.
CTACAAAGGTGCCAATGGACCCCAGATGAAGGGATTTGTGTGATAAAGTTGGAAGGAGGGGTGCAGAGCTCTCGTGTTCTTTCTGGGCACTTGTCCTCAGGGGACCTGCATGCTCTAGGCTATCTGGAAGACCCAAGCCCTGCCCTTTGTGGCTGGGAGGGGGAGCTATGTAGATACACTTATAAAAGCAGGATTAATTAATTCAACCCTCAGTCCTCTTTACTTCCCAGAAGTTTGAGGGCTGGATCTGAGAGTCCCAGCTCTCTAGTTCTGCTCTGGCTTCCTTCCCCATGACCAGCCCCACCCCAGAGGGCCGCCTGGAGTTACTCACCATCAGTCATCTTGTTAGTATGCCTATACGGCTCACAACCATGGCGATTCTGAGGATTTTAGGAATTACATGCCAAGAATCAGACCAGAGAGCACTGGCGTATTTCACAGCATCCCTTGGGGGGAAGCTGGTGGTACTCAGTGCCCGTGAGCTCCAATCTTCTCCAAAGCCAAGATCCCACTGTGTGCCAGTTTCTGGTCCCAACTCCATCTGCTTTATGAGGTTACTCCTTTGTCATTGTCGGTCTCTACACAGAAGGACTTGGGATAACACTCCACATTCAGCATCCCCCACAGTCCTAAGGGGAAAACTGGCCAAGTATGCTTCTCACCCAAAGTCAAAGAAATCTGCCCCCCTTGCCCCTCTTCCTCGTCGGACCTCATGTGATAAAGGGACATTTCCCTCTATCATTGGGACATTCTCTGAAACAAACTGACAAAGACAAATGAAACCAGAGGGAGCACAAACACATCTGTGACAGTAGAATGTGGACAAACCAGAGCATGGAAAGTCACCAGTGAGTGACCACCCACCAGCTCAGTGGGGCACAAAAAAGGCACACCCGACTCCTGTGGGGGAGGCGAGAGTGTAGACAACTTTGAGATGACTCATACATAGCTTTTAGGGGGAACCTAATGAGCTCTGAAGGTACACAAAAGCCCGGGACAAAGTCTCATGAGCTGTAAAACAGACAGTGGTTTGTAAATGATCCTCTATGGGACGGAAAGAGGACACGGGGTGTGACGAGTCTATTCTGCCACATGAGTAGATTCAATGGAAAGGCAAGGTCAGAGGGGCCTGAACTTTGGGGGTGTGGGGGAGTCTAAGGAAGGCCCCCAACCTCTCAGAGCATTGGTCTTTGCGGTCCTGTTTCCTGGGCTCCAGCACTCCAGATTCTTCCTCACCAGAGGGACAGCCGACAAGGCTAGAGCTTGAGAATTTACTGAAGGCAGGACACAGAAAAGGGCTCTGATGCTTAACGATATAAAATGCATCCAGGTTGCACCAACTGCTGGAGACACCCCTGCCCCTAACGTCCCCTCCCCATGCTGCCCCCCTTCTGAGTTTGATTATTTCAGCTGCGGCCTAGCTTGGGAAGGATGCAGTAGCTCTCAGGTTCAGCCTGCTCTTTAGACTTCGGGGGGCCGGGGGAGGCTATTTCCACAGGTGTTTCGCTTACTGCTGTCTTTGAATGATGATGGCTTTGCTCCTGAGCCCTCCCCCCATTCCTCAGAAAGCAGTGGAGTAGGAAGAACCCAAGTTGGGGATCAGAAGGTAGAAACTCTGAATTCACAGCTGTGCCAAAGGCAGGCTCTGCTGGGAGTGGGAGGGCCTTGGAGATGGGGGGGGGATGGCAATTAGGGGCCTCCAGGAACTTTCACAGCAGGTCAGGTAAGGACATCCCAGGAGGGTGGAATGTTTGATAGCATCAACTCCTAGGAAGGGACAAAATGAATAAATATTGTGTTTAAAGACGACAGTGTGACTAGTGTGACTGCTCACTGACTTAGATTACAAGAATCCTCACATTAATTGTATTGATGAAATGCATGGTTTCAGTCCCTAGGTGTTCTTCAGACAGGAAGTTGGTCCCTAAATGATTCAAAACTCCCAGGCTCCTCATTAGTTCAAAGAGACCAAAGGCCAGTTCATCTTTGCTTGCTGACCCCTGAAGTAGGATGAGCTACAGCTTCTCCATGTTGTCATCCTTGAGGCTCCAGGCAGGACCTCTCCGGGGAGAGGGAAAGTAGGTAGTAGAATGTGCAATGGGAGGGGCTGTGGGCTGCAGAGCAGCACCCACAGGCTTGTTGCTCACACCACAGACTCCAGGATGCCACTAGCAGGTGAGAGGGGGCTCCTCTTTCACCTTTTTGGGGGGGGGTTTCGAGACAGGGTTTCTCTGTATGGCTTTGGAGACTGTCCTGGAACTCGCTCTGTAGACCAGGCTGGCCTTGAACCACAGAGATCCGCCTGCCTCTGCCTCCTGAGTGCCGGGATTAAAGGCGTGTGCCACCAATGCCCGGCCCTCTTTCATCTTATTAAGTACGGGACTGCTAGTCCCTCCACTTAAAGTGCCGAACACTAACCTGGTGGTGAGGCACTATTGCAGGCATCCCAAGCAAAGCCAATGGCAGGAGTGGGCTCCTAGTTACCTATTCTTTCCTCTTCAGGAACCACCGGCACCTCAGAGAGCTGCAAGCTCTTCTTGTCCCATTCAGGACGTGGCATTCGCCCAGGAAACACAAATGCCAGTTATTTCGACTGAGGATGTTGGAGCTGCCTCATGCCATCCCGACACCACGGTTCCATGGTCTCCACCAGGGTCATGATCTCAAGGGTGGGAGGAGCTAAACACCGTCTATACTTTGGACACCTCCCGGCTTCTACCCATCTTGAAAGAAGCCAGGCTTTGGAGACCCAGGTCCAGATGGAGAAAGTGCCACAGGATCTGTGGGGGGAAGGCATGGCAGTGGTCCGGGAAATGTGGGTCGTCTCCAAGGCATGCTTTTGGTGTGGGCCTTCTGGAAGAGACATTGGAGCTGGTGGGAGGGGCAGTTTGCAACCCTGTGGGAACTGTAGGAGAAAGTCTTGAAACTGTGTAAAATGGAAGTCTTCATTCACAGGCCTGGTTATTGGGAATTGGATCTGTGACCCCTCCCCCACTGTTTAACAAATAAGAACATTATTTATTTATTTATCTATTTGTTTATTTATGTTTGTTTTATGTGTCTGGGGCCTTTGCATGATGTGCATGCAGTTCTTGAGAAGGCCAGAAGAGGGCATCAGATCACCTGGGACTAGCCTTCCAGGCAGCTGTGGTTACTGGGAATCAAACCCAGGTCTTCTGGAAGAGCAGTAACTATTCTTAACTGCTGGTCTATCTCTCCAGCTACCTCCACTTATCTTTAAAGGCTTACTTTCATTTTATTTGTGTGTGCTGTGATCCACCCTCTGCAGGTTCCGGGAACTGAACCCAGGCCTTCTGCAAGGGCAGCAAATCCTCTTAACCACTGAGCGATCTCTGTGGGTCCTAAGGAGACTCTCACTAGAATTCATGCAGGATTCCCAGAGCAAGAGGGAATCCCAGTGACAGCAGAGGTGGCATGTCTTTGTAAAATGTCATGAAGGTCAGAGCTGTGTGCATTCAACCTGAGGAACCAGAGGAGGCCGGTACGTTCTACCCAAGTTCACAGAGCAGAGGTCACGTGCACTGAATGTGTCCACCTAGATTCAGGCATCGAAGCCCAACGCTGGACTTTAAGGGAGACAATGAGGGTAAAATGATACTCTAACAGTGGAATCTGACCCAAACAAACCAGTATTCTCACAGAAGGTTCCAGGAAGCTCGTTTTCTCTCTACCGTGTGTAGACACAGTAAGAGTGTGACCAAGAAGAGAGCGCTCACCAGACACAGGGCCTGGCCAGACCTTGCTCATTCAGCCTCCACGGTGGGGAGGAATGTTTTGTTGCCACTTAAGCGGTACCTCCTACACTCTGTCAGCCCCTGGCTGTATCTCTGATATCTGAGTTCTCTGCAGAGTGAAATCCCAGGGAGGAAATACCAACAGCTCATCTCTATTAACCACCAACCTTCAGCTGTGTTCATTGCAATGACTTAACCCCATCCCCCAGCCTCTGGAGTTAAATTGCCTATAAAACTCAAGGGATGCTGGCCTGATGCCATCCTCCATGGATGCCAGAAGCCCATCTGCCTGCTTGGTTCTGAAATGTTCCTGACCCCCGGTCCAGCAGGTGCAGGCAAGTCTACCAAGCACCCGTGTTTCAGCACCTACCCCTTCCCACTCTGTATCAAGTGGTTGTCCTTGATGGCCTTCAGTGAGAACAAAGCCCCAGCTGCTCCTTGAGAGGGGGGGGAAGGGATGTGTGTGCACAGAAGAATAGGGCAGAGGCTTCCTGCAGCCGGACCTGTCCTTCCCAGCGCCTAAGCGCACCAACCTATCTTGTGTGTTCGTGGGGGCATCTCCTCATCGACAGATGCTTCTGAAGTCCCACTCCAAAAATATCCCCTACCCTCAAGCCTGTCTAGAGTCTTCCTTAAGCATCTCAGGGCTCCTGGCTTCCAGATCCTCTCTGCTGGAGAGGGAAGGGGAGGAACCCTGTGTCCCCCGGGTCTTTGCCACCAGCACGGTGTCCCTCGTGTCAGTCCTATCCGCTGGGCAGGCCCAGCTTGTGTGAGCAGTGCCGTCTCTGAAAATCAGCTCTTGCCATCCTCGGGTTTAGTCAGGCCTGGCTTAACCCTGAGCAATGAATGGCCCTACGTCCCTAGGCCTCTTCACTTTCAACCTTTTCCACGATGTGACTTGGATGGGCAACAGGAGTGTGTTTGATCATCCAAAGCCATCCTTAGGAGAGAGGGGTTGGGCCACACTCTGCAGATCACCCTAAATAGCCTTTTTTGGTGACTGTTCTGTTCGACACCCCTCCCACACTCTGCCACCCCCATGACTGCATTGCATGCTGTGCAGACAAGTTTTGGTTATAGTTTCTCAGGTGACTGCCTTGGAGCAAAGGCGCTGCCTGGGGCCTCAAAGGTGAGCTCGGGGTTGCTCCCTCAAGCATTCCTTTGAAGTCTTCCGCAGACATCAAAGGACAGTGGGCCTCACTTCTGTTGTAGCTCACAGTGAAGGTGCTCCCCACCACCCCCCAACCCCCACAGCCCCCATGCCCCCCTCCGCCCCCACCTAGCACTGTTCATGGAGGGAAGAGGGGACAGGCACTTGCTGTGCTCACCTCTACTGTGCTCCAAATTCCTTCAGCACCTGTGGGAGCTCTGCCCTGGCCTTCCCAAGAGGCACTGCTGAGAAGTGAGAGGTGCTATGGTGATAATTTCAGGGGTGAGCACCTCAAAATCAACTTTTGTGAATCTTTGAGTCCCCTGTCCTCAGAATGGGATTCTCACAGTGGCCTCAGCCAGCCTCTCTGTGACCCCAAAAGGATGCTGTGTACAGTGTAGCTGGCCCTCTGAGGACCACAGAGGACCTGACAGGCAGCATCCTCACATGTTGGCACTCTTTTTTAATCAAAATACAGAACACTTCATGAATTTGCGTGTCATCCTTGCACAGGGGCCATGCTAATCCTCTCTGTGTAGTTCCAATTTTAGTGTGTGTGCTGGCGAAGCGTCCCTTTTCACCCCTGGCTAGAAAGCTCACCCTGTCTTTTCCTCGCTGATCTGCTAAGCCAACCCTTTCTAATCCTCGCAAGTCTCTGCAGCTGCTACAGTCATTTCAAGCATCTTTGAAATTACTGGTGATTCATGGTAACTTTCTAGAGGGTAGAATCTTCCCTGTGGGCATTCTCAGAAACCCAGGGCATCTCCACTGTATTACTGTAATGACTTCAGCTTCAAAAGGTCCACAGGGAGGGGACTCATGAGGAATCCAGCTGACAGATGCAGCTGATGTGAACATGCGTTTTCCAGTCAAATCCTCCCCGGAAGGGTCCACAGGGAGGGGACACGTGAGGAACATAACAGCAAATGCAGTCAATGAAGACGTTTTTCCAGTGTAATCCTCTGGGAGCCAAGGAATAGCCATGAGGTAGCCAGGGCTAACAGAAAAGTGACTGTTACGGAATGAGGCTGTCCCTGGTCAGCCTTCCACATCCAGGCCATGTCTTGGAACTTGAGTACGTAGGAGAAAGGAGTGACTTAGGCCTAGACCTACTGAGCCATGCCTGTCAGGGGCTCTGGTAAATGAGGAGTCCCCATGAGGAAAGATAGATTTGTATCATAACCGGCCAGAGAAGAAGGCGTTACCATTGGAGGACGGGTGTCCAGCAGACCTCTCGGGCTAGACCCCTCATGTATACAGAGCCAGTGTTGTGGTGGGACAAGATGAAGGAACAGGCTGAAGAGGACTGGGCCAGGTGTGTGGGGTCTAAGAGACTCAGTGACTACCACGGATAACGGGGCACCCATGTGACCACCATAGACACCCCCTAGGGCCTAGCTCCCGGTCAACTGGGAAGACCAGCTGCACACCTGAGGTAGGCACTCTCTAACATCATACTTGGTGCCCAGGTGTCTGGTAAAGTGACCACAATTGTTGAATCCCTTAGCAGGGGCCATTACAAATCAGTTCTTTTCTGGAACCAGACAAGACAAGGTCACAGTGCATTGAATGAATTTCTTTATTTGGTAGATCATATTAATCAAATTGATTTTCCAATTAAGTTTGTTAGATTTCACAACTGTACATGTAGCTGATGTGTCAGGCTTTATAGCCTGGGTACAAATAAGATAATGTTTAATGGGCCGGGTGGTGGTGGCGCACGCCTTTAATCCCAGCACTCAGGAGGCAGAGGCAGGGGATCTCTGTGAGTTTGAGACCAAGCTTGGTCTACAGAGCGAGTTCCAGGACAGGCTCCAAAACAATACAGAGAAACCCTGTCTTGAAAAAAAAAACAAAAAACAAAACAAAACAACAACAAAAGATAATGTTTAATGGTTAAACAATAGCTTCTAGCCCCATTGGCTTTAGTTACAGGAACCTAGGCTTTTTTTACAACTAAGTCCGGGTGTCCCCAATCACTGGTGCAATATGCTGCACTCCAACTCTAACACTGACCCCCCTCGTTTCCTGTACTGCTGGGGCAATTGCCAGTTGATGACCCATAGGACTGGTGACTTGGGCCCAGAGTCTGGACACACGCCAGGTAAGTCTCCACGGGAAAAAACAAGCATTGTCCTCCTTACTCATTAATTTGGAATGAGTCAGGGGGTTCTCAAGCCTTACCCTCCCCCATCTCCAGGTCCGGGGCCATCACACCAATCTGACAATGCTGTGCCCCTCCAGGAACCGTGTCCTTTGCTTTCCTCGGCTTATGGCTCTAGATTCCCTGGCCATTTGATAATGACCATCTTGGGGACACAAAGCCCTTTCCATCTTAGAGTCTTGCTATACCAGGTTTTAGCTTTGGTCATTGGTGGGAATGGTGGGTAATTAGGGTCTCCTAAGCCTTTGCTCTGGGGCAGCCTAGCATACACACTTGCACATGGAGGGGACTATTGGACTTTCGTGGATGTGCTGATGACTCCGTACACAGAGGGAACTCGGAGGAGGTGATCCCAAGACCTACCCGGTCATGGACTAACCTAAAGCAGCCCCAAATGTTCCACTGTATGTGTCAGGCTGTGTCAGTGTCACAGATGGTGTCTCTATCCAGGACAGCATCCAAGCGGGGACCCTCATTTCTGGGTCTGCACAGTGCTGCGTCTCTGCTGGCCGGTTCCTGGAGGTCCAAGGCTGGCATGGGGCTCTTGTCCTAGTGCCCTCCCTCCTCTACACTGCCAAGGTCCTTGATTCTCTTCTTCACACTTTCCTTCAGTGGCCCACAGGTGGCTCCGCAGTGCCACCTAAATACTGCCACAGCCACCATGGCCTGGAAGCACCTACCCACTCTTCCACGGCTTCCAATCCAATGGAAATGACAGCCTCTGAGGAGGAAGCCGCTCTGCCTCTCCCCCTCGCCCCCACCCTTCCTCTTCTCTCCCTGCCTCAGCCCTTCCTGCCCATCCATCTTCCTCCTCTCCTCCTTTTCTATCCTCTTTCTCCCCCTGCCTCCTCTCCCTCCCTCCCTGCTCCTCCTTTCTCCTACACCTTGCTTCACCTCCGTCTTCTGCTCCGTGGGCAGGTCCCAAATTATAGACACATCTCCATCTTCTCCCATCCCTCCCCATGTCACCACCCCTCCCCCAGCCGCTGATCCTGTAGGATCCAGTTGGTCAGGGCTCGGGCTGCTTCTCTTCCTAAAGACCGTGTCTCATTCGTGTCAAGTCTCATGGGTTTCTTCTCAACCCACTCCTTCCGTCTTGCAAAAACACCCCACAATTTGTCCTTCTAATCATTTCACTCTCTGGAACAGCTGAGTCATCGCAAGCTCGGCCTTCGGCTGTCACTGTGAGCTCCTCTGCCAGGGTGAGAAGAGCCGGGGAAGGCTCCCACACTGCTTCAGCTGTCTGTAGTTTCCCTCCAGGGCTGGCGAGCATCTACTACTGTCCTCCAATCCTTTGTGTGGCCAATGAAGAAAGTCACCCCCTCCCATCCAGTTCCTGCCCAGCTCCCTAGACAGTGTCACCGGTTGTCCAACCAGGACCCAAAAGGGACACCTTCTTCATTGTGCTATGGCTGAACCAAGTTAAGACCAATCCTTTCTCGGCCCCTTCACACAGGTCTAATGAACTACTTCAAGGCTGTTCAAGAAAGAAGACTGGTCACCTCCGAGAGAGCTATATTTTTTGGCTTAGTCCTGGGACAGCACTAAGGGGTACTAGGGGAGGAGGCATCCAGTTCCAGCTCCGGTGTGTCTCTTTCCTTCCCTGGGTATATTCTGGTCCCTTTCACTCTGTATCCTTCCCACTCTGTCCCAATTGGCCCCACAGTGTCTCCTGTTTCCCCATGACCTGCTTCACATAGCCCCCTCCCTCCATCTAATCCTTCTCAGGGGCTTGAGGTTTGGATGGCCTCTTGTGTCTTTTAGGACTGGAAAGGAATTTGTTCAGCCCTTAAAAGCCCTCTTGGTCATCATTTCTGTGAGGTCATTGCGAACAGAGCTTCAGAAGGGTCTGGAAAAAAAGTACAAGCTTGTTCTATCTTGAACAAGATCTCCCTATCCCTAGATCTCTACCAAAATGCTCTTGATTCCTCGCCCTAATCCATTCTCCATCTCTCTCTTCCTTTTTAGACTCTTCCAACAGAATGCAAAGCTGAGAAACAAATGGCTAAAGCTACGTTTCCTTGCTCGTTTCTTCTGCTTCATACATTTTGAACTTAGAAATGAAATCACCTGGTTCTTTAGCAAACCCAGACCAAAGGTGATATATGTCAGCCATCCAGGTGCCGTGGACCGGTCTTAGGGGTACACAGAACAAAGATGTAACTCAGCAAGTGTCAAAGAAGCACGGGGTGCTCCTTATGAAAATTTGGGACTAGGATCTCCTTCCCTTGAGAGGGTTACCGTCCCTTAACCCCTGGAGATCATGGTGTCCTGGTGGACCAGCTGGACTGTGGAAGGCCGGTGGGCCTTGATGCCCATGCGGAATTCTTTGATGACGAAGTAATAGCAGAAAACATCAAGGCAGCAATTGATGTTGGAGAAGCACAGGGACAGTTGCAGGAACAAGCTGATGTTCTGCTTAACTCTGCACTCTGCTATGAAGCCATTCCTCACCAGGAACTGCAGGAAGAAACCCAAGTGCACTGGGAGAAAGGAGACCACGAAGATGACAAGGTTGGTAGCGATGGTCCAGACGCATGCTCTCTGTCGGACCCAGTCCTGGGTGTAGGCCCGACGGCCCAGCAGAATGTGAATACTCCTATAGGAACAAAAGCCCATGATGCCCATGGGAAGCAGGAAGCCAAAGATCTCCAGGGGGAGGAAGACCTTGGCACTCCAGGTGCCGTCAGACATGTTGTGGAAGCACTTGTATTTATCCATTTCCCCATGGAAAGTATAGATGGGGGTGCTTCCGATCCACACCAGGATCCAGAGGATGCAGCAGATCCCAAAGGTTTTCCTGGGGGACCGGAGGTGGCTGACCAGGATTGGGTACTGGATGGCTAGGAACCGGTCCAGGCTGATGAAGCAGATGGTGAAGACACTCCCGTACATGCTGATGAAGTAGAGGCACTCCACCAGAGTGCAGAAAGCTTGGGAGGAGGTCTCCACTTGCGGCAGCACCATCTTGAATGGTAGTGAGAGCACAAGCAGTAAGTCAAAGACAGCCAAGTTAATCATGTAGATGGAAGTGGCAGTGTATTCTGGCTGCTTCTTTCTCTTAAGGAAGGCGCTGAAGCCTCGGATTGCCAAGAGATTAAGGACCAGGCCCAGGAGGAAGGTGGGGATGTGGACTGCCAGCTGCAAGGCACTCATCAGCTTATCCACATCGTCGAACGAGCAGTTGTTATTTGTGTAGTGACGGCTCATGTTCTTGCCTGCAACACCAACAGCAGAGAAGAGAGTTCCTCTCACTCCTTTGAACTGATGAACAGCTAAAACAACTTGGCAGAGGACGATGAGCACTTTGAAACCCATGTTTAATGCATGGAAAGTAATAAACACAGAACAAGGGACTGGGGAGATGGCCTGGACTAAGGCATTTGCCAGTATGAAGACTGGAGCTTAGGTCCCCAGAACCCATAAAAATGCTGGATGGGCATAGTGGCTTACTCATCACACCGTTGCACGGGAGGAGGAGACCAAGATTCCTGGGAGCAGCTGGCTAACTAGAGTAGCCAAATTGGTAAATTAGGGAGCTCTGAGTTCAAGGAGAAAGATCCTGCCTCGCTATATAAAGTGAAGGGTGATTGAGGGAAACTCCCGCTATCGATCTCTGAGCAGTGCGTACGCGTACGCGCACACGCTCACACACACACACACACACACACACACACACACACACACACACCTATGAAAATGAACTCTTCTGTGCCTGAGCCTCTCTTTTTCTCCATCAGAGCTCTCACTGAATCGAGTAACAACACAGACTCTGAATCAAGCTGGTTTACGCAAAGAGAGAATTTTACATCATTGAAAACGGCCGGGCCTGGTAGTGTGCATCTGTAGTGTGAACCTGCAACCCAGAAACGGGCAGAGGGTGATGCTGGAACAAGAGGATCACATGGTGAAGACTAGCTCTGGCAACTGAGTGAGACCCTGGCTCAGAATGTAGAAAAACTAGAAAGGAGCCTGGGGCTATAGTTCAGAGATGGAATGGAGCATTACCTCACACATACAACACCTCTGGTTCAGTCTCTAGCAATACAGAGGAGGGGAAGGGAGGGCAGCGGAGGGGAGGGGAATGAAGGAGAGGGGAAGTACTGGGGTGCTGCTGGATCAGGGTTTCAGATGCTATTTACGGGCTCCAGCTCCCCTTTAAGCATGGTACCCTCCACTCTACTTCACCCACTTTCCTGATTGGACAGTTGAATCCACCTCTGACTGCAGGGATGACCCCAATCAGCACATCACATCCCCAGGAACGGAATTGTCCACTGGTTCAAGGCAAGGCATATGGCCTGTCCAGAGGCAATTAAAAGCCACCAGGTTCATGCCTGGACTCTTTTGGGGGACTTGAAAGACCTGGAGCAGCTCCAGCCTCCGATGTCCTGAAGGGAAATCGAGGCAGAAAATGACTCTTCATGGAAAAGGAGACCTTCCCAGAGGGAATGAAGTAGGAGCTTGAGGTCTGCCTAGAACAAAGGGCGCGCTGTAGACAAGAGGAGGGGAAGGACAAGACAGCCAAGGCTGGAGGTGTGTGTCCCCAGGGACTGGCCTTGGGCAGGCTCTGACCAGGTCTTGCCAGGAGTCTGGCCACTTTAGGAGGGTGAGGTTGACATTGTGGGGCTCAGTATAAAGGAAGATGTCCCCGGAACAGACTAAAACCAGATAACCAACCCAGGCCTCCGAGCTAGACTCCTAGAAAAATGACGGGGGAATGGGACCCAGTGCCCTCTTCCCTCACTCATCCCCTCTGCCCACCTCTCCTCTCTCGTTCTCTCTCATCCTCTCTTCCGCCTCCCTCAAGTGAGCCCAAACTGCTGATGCGCCAGGCCCTAGGCATTGGGTGGCGGTGTTCACCGGTGCACGGGGCCCTGCACAGAAAGGTGGTTTCCACCCAGCTCTTCTCTAATGGCCACAGCTGCAGCAGGAGCAAGCACCTGGGGACAAGGGCAGCCAAGGCCTGCTGCGACTCTACTCTCGTCCCTCCTTCCTTCTCCCCGAGGTCCTGGGTACCGGGAGAGAGATTCTCAAGATGTAAAGAAGGGTGTCAACAGAGTCTACCCACGGAGAGAACTCAGGATGTTGCTTTTAGCTTATGTTATTATACCAGAATTTCTTTTCAGATGAAAAGCAATTTGGGCATTCAATAAAATACCCAAAGAATTCAAAAGCACATGCCTCCACTGTACCCCAGGGTCTCGGTCATGCTTTCCAGAGCTAACCATGTGCAACAGCTACTCTTGAAATTTTCTCTAGGAGTTTCTAGTTATAATCACATCTTCATACATATACATAAGTATGTGTCTTTGAAATTAAAAAAATAACCACTAATACCTACAGTTCTGTCCCTTGCTTTTTCCAGTGAACAATGTTTCTTAGAAATTGTTTCACATGAGTATACATGACTCAATTCTCTCTCTCTAATAGCCTCCCTGAATTCATTTTGTAGACTGAACATCGCTACTAACAAACATTTAGGCTTCCGAGTGTCTTCCTGGGTAACAAAGAATTCCACATCACACATCCCTGTGGCTTATTTCTTTGCTACATTGTCACTGTCAAGAGAATTCCATTCCTTGGTTTTTTCTCATTGCTACAGCTTTTTGTTTGTTTGTTTTGTATTTCGAGACAGGGTTTCCCTGTAGCTTTGGAACCTGTCCTGGTACTTGGTACTCACTCTGTAGACCAGGTTGGCCTTGAATGCACAGAGAACAGTCTGCCTCTGAATCCCAAGTGCTAGGATTAAAAGTGTGCACCACTACCGCCTGGCATACTATAGCCTTCTGGGGAGCATGTGAGAATAACAGATTTGGGTCTTTTGGGGTGGAGGTGTGTGCATGAATGCACATGTGTGTGCAGGTGTGGATGGAGACAGAGGAGGCCAGTCGGTGTTGAGGGTCTTTCTTTGTCACTCTGCGCCTTTTATTCCCCTTCATTTGTTTTTTGAGGCAGAGTCTGTTAGTGAACATGGAACTCACGGGGCTACAGATGTACTCCACTGTGCCTAGCTTTTGTGAGTGCCAGGGATCAGAACTCATATGGGTACCCTTGCACAGCAAACACTTTACCCACTGACTCCTACCCCAGCACACCCCAGCCCCAAATTTGAGTATTTTAAAGATCATAAGTGGAATACCATTCCTTAACTCTTTGTAACTACCATTTAAAAGACAAATCTATGCATACAGGCATGTGGACATATTTATAGACAGACAGACCCTTTATTGGGTGTTATGTTAAGCATGCAAGGCACACCACTTGACCCAGGTGGCTTCCTAAGGGTTTTGTGCTTTCCTGCATATGAACTTCTCTTAGGTTCATGTCGCAGCGACCCAAGAAAGCACCTCTCCCATGACAGAGTCCTTTAGACTGGTGCCAGCTGGTTTCATGTCAACTTGACACAAGCTAAAGTCATTGGAGAGGAGGGAGCCTCAACTGAGAAGATGCCTGGGCTGTAGGCAAGTCAGTAAGGTGGGTGAGGCTGTCTCTGGGTTGATGGTTCTGGGTTCTATAAGAAAGCAATCTGAGCAAGCTATGAGCTATGAGGAGCAAGCCAGTGAGCAGCTCCCCTCCATGGCCTCTGCATCAGCTCCTGCCTCCATCAGGTTCCTGCCCTGTTTGAGTTCCTGCCTTCACTACTTTTTGATGATGAGCAACATGTTATATGGAACCGTGAGAGAAATAAACCCTTTCCTGCCCAAGTTGCTTTGGGTATTGGTGTTTCATCACAGCAAGAAATCCCAACTAGGACAAGACCGCTGTGATGTGGTAAGTGCCCCCTAGGGTTGTGCAGGGGAACCTCTGGCAAGGGTCCTCAGAATCAGGACTCCCGTGAAACTCTGCTAAGGGCAGAATGGTAGCAGAGTCCTGCTGCAGGGGGCCTGGAAGAAACGCCAAATGGGAGGCTGTTTCCTCCTGACAAAAGTGCTCAGAGTGCCACAGACCAGTCTCCAAAACAGCTAGTGTGACTTGGAAGCTTCAAGGCAAACTTTGGAGTGATGACGAAAGCAATCTCAAGTCCATTGTAGGATGTCACAACAGCAAAGACCATAAGCTCACCACAGTTGTCTTCGAGATCACTGACAGCAGAAATCCAAGAACCGCACAGATATTAAGACGAAAAACAAAAACCTTGGGGCACATGTATGTGTCTGGGACAAGGTCATGCTCAAGAAAACTCCATGGATGAACCCACCAAGTTAGGGAGAAGGAGACATTTGGGACTCGGGGAGATGGCTCATTGGTAAAGTGCCTGCCATTCAAGCACAAGGACCCGAGTTCAGAACCCTGTAAGCCACAAAAAATCCCCAGGATAGTGGTGTGTGCCTGTAACCCCAGGTGGGTCCCTGACACTCACGGTCAGGGGCCTGAGCTTCAGTTCCAGTAAGAGACCTTGTCTCAAAACATAAAGAAAGGAAAGATTGAGAAAAGACACCTGACATTGACCCTTGGACCTTGGGATGCTGATGTGTATCAGCATCCACACTTACCCACAAAATAGCTGGACATGGTGGGACACACTTGTAATCTCAACACTTGTGAGCAGAGGCAGGAGGACCACTTAAGGTCATGAGTTCAAGTTAGACTGTATAACACAGTGAGACCACCTGCAAGAGGAAAAGAAGGCTGGAAGGGAAGGAGGGAGGGAGGGAAGAGAGAAACAACAGACAGCAAAAGGAGAAAGTTGGTCTGGTCAAAGGATATGATCAAGGCTGCTGGGATGTGCCTACATCGAGACTGCGGTGTGTGGGTGTGTGTGCGCGCGCATGCGTGCGCGCGCACACGCAACAGACAAGATTCACCTGTTGCCATTCCCAGGAGAACTACCCTAAAGATGCCATTTAAATTACTGAAAGACTCCAAATGGGTCCTTCTCAGAAGGTGATCTTTGAAGCTAGAAGATGTACTTTCTACCAAGAAACATAAAGGAATCGAGTTGAAAAAAAATTACTTCCAGCTAATGGCATGGTTATTGGAGGGTCTGAAATACTAATCCTCTCAATTTCCTCCAAGGGTCGAGGAGAATTCACCTTTAAAAATTTTTTTATTTAAATTAAAAACAAGCTTGCTTCACATGTCAATCCCAGCTCCCTCTCCCTCCTCTCCTCTCCCACTCCCCCAACCCCTCAGCCCCTCTCCCCAGAGAGTTCATCTTTTTTTAAAGACTCTTCAAAGGAAGGCTGATGTGATGACTCAATGGTTAAGAGCTCTTGCTGCTCACATGGAGGACCTGAGTTCAGTTCCTGGCACCCACATGGAGATTCACAATGGTCTGTAACTCCCTGGGGATCAGACACCCTTTTCTGGTCCTTGGTACACACATACAAGCAGCAAACTCTCACACACATAAAATGAAAACAAATCTTTTTTTTAAAGAATCTTTTAAAAAACTGGGTCTATGCAGGAATAAGATGAGAAGGCATAACTGTACTCTGGGAAAGAGATGAAACATCCATCCTTAGAGAAGACAAGGCACTTATAAAGATAGGTTCATACTCAGTCTAAGACCAGGAGCTATGGGGAACCAAGCAGAAAGTGTAAGATTTTAATTATTAGTTTATATTTACTCTGTGTGTGTGTGTGTGTGTGTGTGTGTGTGTGTGTGGTATAGTGCCACGGCAAGTGTGTGGAGGTCAGAGGGCAATTTATGCAACAAGGTTCTCCTTCTTCTACCATGTGGGTCCCCTGGGATTGAACTCAGGTTGTCAGGCTTGCCTGCAAGTGCCTTTACTCACTGAGCCATTTCACTCGGCCAAATGTAGGGTTTTTTTTTAAAAGAACCTTAAAGTAACCACTGACTACTAAAAATAGGCATCTGTGAGAGCAGAAGGAAGACTAGTTGAGAAGAGGAAGAGAACTCAGCAAGATATATGAGAAAATGGTGAATATGATCAAAATACATGAATATATGTGAAAATGTCATAGTGAAACCTATTATGTAGATTGATATTTGCTGAATTCTGTGGTTAAAACAGAACATTTATCTTCAAAATCACCGAAGAAGATAGAAAGAAAGAACAAAAACATTGGACTGTTCAGTACAAAGTAAATATAATCAGGAAAGAAGCTATCATAGAAATAATAGTAAATATGAAATATCCAAACTGCTCTCTCCCAACACTCTCAGTTCAGTTAAAACGTATCTTTCAAACCAGTGTAGTGAGTGAAGCAACCCTTAATCCTAGCACTTGGGATGCAGAGGCAGGCAGATCTCTGCGAGTACAAGGCCAAACTGGTCTACATAGTGAGTTCTAAGCCAGTCAAGGCTTCATAGTGAAATCCTATAAAACAAACAAACAAACATCAACAGCAAACCAGGAACACTACTCAGCTCTGCTCTTATCAAGGGCACACAAGTGACACAATCTTCAATGTGACAGTCCCATGAAAACATGAAACCAAACCAAAGCAGGCTTTCATAGCAAATGGCAGAACCATCAGAGCCTGGGGAATAAAGTTGCCCGGCATTGGGAAGGTTATTTTCTGGGGGAGAAGTGGGAATGAGAGGGGAGTGGCATTCTCTACTCTGTGTGTGGCACTGGCATCATGACGCCTACTACTTTACACCACAGATGCATGCTAATAAAAAGGGGGGAAAGGTTGTTTTTTATTACTGAAAGGTAAACACACGCTGGGAGTGTAGCGCAGTGGTAAAGCATCCATTTGTCTGGTTTTCCCAGGCCCTAGGTGGAAGCTCCAGCATCTTATAAACAAAATAAAAGAAGGGAAGGAAGATAAAACCGTGAAGGCCAGTACTGCAGACTCATGAACAAATTGCACAGTACAGACGCATATAAAGACAGAATTTAGAGACGTGCTAACCAAGGCAAATTGTGGGAGAGACTTTAACAAATCCAAACAGGTCAAGCTGAAAAATCATGTCAGAATAGAATTAAACAAACAGTATAACTGATACTATGCAACAGTCCTTGAGTCTGGTTTTAAGTACACAAGTAACCGGTTTTTACCCTTATATGCCCAAGAAACATTGGTCAATATGAATTATCTGTCTAGCAAGAATAACGCACCCATCAAAACACCACAGTAGGCTAGTGTGGTGGTATATATATGCCTTTAATCCCAGCATTTGAGAGGTAGAGGCAGATGGATATCTTTGAAGTTGAGGACATACATACATAAACACACACACACACACACACACACAGACACACACACCCCACACATAAATGCTCTGGTCAACACAGAGAGTTCCAGGCCAACCAAGCTACATAGTGAGAGCCTGTCTCAAAAGACAAAGCAAAACAAATAAAAACCCAAGGCAGAAATCATGTTGTCTATATTCTCTAACCACATACAAAAAGTGTAGAAGAAAAATAATAGGCCATTTAAAACTAAAGCAAAAACCAGGAAACAAAATGCTTGCAATGTAGTCATGAATGCAAGATGTTTTGGATTTGTTGTTTAAAAAATTAACTCACACGATGCAGCCCAAACCATTTGGAGACAACTATATTGCCCTGGCTGCTATAATTTATATTGTTGTTTTTTAAGAGGGAAAAAAAGGGAAGGGGAAAACTAAATAAGTGACTTAAGCAATCCACTTGAGCACTTAGAAAGGTGGGAGAAAAGAGTCCCAGGGAAATTGGGGAAAAAATAATGACAAAAACAGAAATACCAGAATTCAGAAGTGTAACAGGTGATTTGTAGGCAGACACTGCCCCAAACTATGGACATATGTCTAATGCAGTCTTCAGCTATGATCAAGAAAGCAAACCGAAATGCTTATCTAGATGCAGGAGACATTAAGCTCGGAGAGGAAGGAGACAAGTACAGCAAGAAACACTGTCTGTCCCCATGTGCAACCACACAGACCCTTCCCACCGTGGAAGACTGACTGCGTGAAGCCCCATTTACCAGAACTGAGCAAGGAGGAGAGGCGCCCATTCGACTAGTAATTGGTGTGCCATCAAAGCCTGCTGAACCAAGTACGGCTGACTTCAGTGTTTTAAGCAACTTGTGACTCCCCTGCTATGAACTGTGTCACAATACCAGGTAGGTGCCTGCCGTCAAAGAGCACCCAGGGCCAAGCCTGACATGTGACGCTCTCAAGAGAAGAACCAGTGCTAAGCCTGTGCATGCAGTCATCCTAATCACGAGGCTACCGGGTAGAGTTCAGTATATTGTGATTATAAACCCTGTAAACAAGGCATAAACTTGCTTTAACTGGGACAGCCACTAGCGTTGTGGATCACACCATTAAAGTGAAAATGAAAAGCCATTTGCATGTATACACTGTGTTTCATGACAGTCCATTAAATGAAGAGATAGAAAGCGCTTCTTAGAATGATAAGGATACCATAGCAACTTTGTGTTTAATGGTAAAATAATAAAAGCATTCTTATTGAAACCAGACACCAGCACTCAGATACCCCAGATAATGTACTGAGACATTTGGCAGATAAAATGAGACATCCCCCACCCCTGAAAAAAAAAACCCAATAATAAAGGTGCAGCCGGTGAGTTGAGACTATTAGATCCCATTGGTAAGAAATAACTTAAGTCTTCACCTGATGATAGGCAGCCAAAGACACTCAAACTCGATAAGGTGCTGCATTTGAGAAAAATCAAGTCAGAGAGAAAAGGCCAGATGAAAGCTGAACAAACAAGCTTCTTATAACAGTCTAACAGTCACTAGATGGTAACGCTGTCAATTTAGGATAACCGAAAAGTAGAAAACAAGGCCTGAGGTACAATCCCCAAAACACACACACACACACAGAGAGAGAGACAGAGACAGAGAGACAGAGACAGAGAGACAGAGAGAGAGAGACAGAGAGACAGAGAGACAGAGAGAAGGCAGTCCTGGAGTGTTGGCTCAACGGTTCAGAGCACTTGTTCTTACAAAAGACCCAGGCCCAAGTCCCAGCCCCCACATGGCCATCCCCACTCATCTGACACTGCAGGTCCAGGGAATCTGAAGTCCTCTTCTGAACTCGTGAGCACCTGGCACATATTGTGCAAACACACGTGGAGGCGAACACTTATGCACATAAAATAATGAAAATATATTAAAAATGAATTAATTTATAGAGAAAACCAGCACAGCTTTGCAGAACAGAAAATTTTTTTAAAAATAGAAAAATAATATACTTAATAAAACAGAGTGCAACAAATATTTTTAGATAACAATGTTCTTTCTCTATGAGAAGATGCTCAATAAAGAGACGAAAGACACAGAAAGCCATTAACTGGGAGATAAAATGTTTATCAAGTTTGAGAAGCAGAGCAAGGGCTCATCAGTACCCAAATGAGTATGCAAGCCAGTACATGACACAGAACTTAGACTATCTGATTAATCGTAAGCCACAAAAATCATATTAGTTTTCTATCTGACAACTCTCAGGCTTTAAACAAACTATGTAAACGAAAAAAATTATGTAGAGAAATGTGTTCTTTGTGGCACTTTTTCTAATAATAAAAAACACACACATTAAAATACTAGGCAATGGTTAATTTCACTACAGTAAATCCACTCAATGGAAAATTTTTGATGCTATGTTTATGCTGACTAGGTTACATAAAAACCCACAAACTATAATATTATACATTCAGAATGATTGCAACTGTGATTTTTAAAAACCCACACACAAAAAAAAGACTAGAAAAAAATTTCCATATACCAGACAGCATTATAGTCTAGCAGTTGGATGGTAGGTGATGTTTTTTAATTAGCCATTTTATTATTAATTTTTTACACATATTCTTAAATAATAATACAGGAAAACATGGAAGCAACATAAGATTCTTAAAAATTATACCAAGCACCAGGTACGGAAGGAAAATGATAAAAATAGATTTTGAAACAAAGTGCGGTCCGGATTAACTCAAGGTGTGGCAAGGGTGTGAGGGTCACAAAATGAAGACTCGTTGAGCTGCCCGGTGCTTAGCTGAGGGGGCATTATCTTCTCAGAGCAGAGAGAATCATTTTGTTGTTGTTTGTTTGTTTGCTTTGGAGACAGTGTCTCTCTATGAAGTTCTGGCTGTCCTGGAACTCACTATGTAGACCAAGCTGGCCTCAAACTCACAAAGTGCCGAATGTATCCATTATTTTAAACTTTTTTTTTAAAAGCCAGGTGGAAGGGTACATATCTGTAATCCTAACACTTAGGAGGCTGAAGTAGGAGAATCTCAACTGAAACCAATTTGGGGTATTTGAGACTCAATCTCAAAATAAATAAATAAATAAAATGGGTGAAAATAAATATAAATATAATTATCTCAAAGTTTGGTGAGCTATTAAAAGATATAAATGCAGGCATCAGAATATTAGTATTTTCCAATTTGAAAATTTATGCTAAATGGTCTTATCTACTTTGAAAAGATAAAAGGAAGAGAAATTTTATGATGAAACTGAAATTGAGAAACAGTCTCAAGATAGAAGGGGGCAACTCTGCTGAAGTTAAAAGCATTTAATATTAATATATTCTATGAAAAAGAGCACCCACTTAAAATCCAAATATCTTTTATGGCTAAGAAACAGAGAAAATGAAAGGGCTCGGGCATGCCAAACTAAATGGCTTCACATCATTTCATTTGGGCTTGTAGCATGCTAAAAAAGAAAGAAATGGAAAAAAATTTTTCTATTTAAAGGAATTGCTAGGGTAGCGGAGACCCTACAATGATAATAGCTATGACAAATAATGAAATTTGAAACACTCAATCTATGTTCCAGTGAGCACAATGAAAAAAATGCATGCTGGGAATGTGCCAGAAATGCAAAGTAAGGGAAAGGGAAAACTAATTGTATTTAGCAACCTTGGTGATTGAGCCTAAAAATATCATTAGTCAAATAGAGAGGGCAGAGCTCTGGTCAGCCCGGTTTCCAGGAGAGCTAACAGCACAGACGAGGGAGCAAAACTTGAAATCAGGGAGTCTCTGTGGACAGGTCTCATGCTGCTTCTATCCCACTCCTGAGTCCAGGCAAGCCTGAAGAGCAAAGTCGTTCTACGCTCCTTCTTGGACCCCAGACGGTTATCGAAGCATCAGGACCCCCCACATCCACAGGCCCTTGACTAACACGGAAGCGGCTTTTGTACACGTTCTTGACTAAGATATTCTAGCATAGTCTTTTAAATAACGTGAGTCAGAGATAAAATCTGAAGTGTGTTGCTGAAATAATGGACAAACAGAGACACACAAAAAACACAGAGTTGCAGCGAGCGGGGGATTTCTAAGTATTCTTTCCCGTATACAGGAGAGTAAGGAGCCAGGTGAACCAAGACTACCCTGACACAATTTAGAAGAGGAACAGGGCCCGCAGTCGCCTTTCTTGGCTCTAGTCACCCTGCGCCCCAACGCTGTTTGGTTGTAAGGGTTCCAGATGAAGAGCTGCAGGACCCGGAAGAAGCAGATGGGTTGAGCCGAGCTCCTGGCCCATAGAGGGGAGAGCCCATCCTGCAGGACTCAGGACACGGGCCACAGTGTGACTGCACAGGGCCATAGGAAGGTAGCCACCATAGCCGCTGGCTGCTTCCGGGAGCCGGCCTGTTTTGCTACAAGTACTTCCAAGAGTGAAGCCCCTCGTTGTGAGTGAGTCAGCTCCCTGACCTTAGAGGTATGCAAGCAAAAGCAGGAGGCCAGCTTACTCAGAATACTACAGAGAGAATGCTCATATATTCTTGCTGTGGGATGTTTTTGTTTGTTTTTAGCCATGAAATTGAATCTTTTCTTAAAGATTTTTTCCTAAAGTTTAATGAAGAGAAAAGAATCCACCACATGGAAGGCCCTGGCCCTGGCTCTAGTTCACCTCTGGCTCCATCAGGAGAAATGGCTTTAGCTTCGCTTGCCTGTCTATAAAAACTTGCTTAGTCCCGGGAGTTTGGAGTCGCCTCACCACACTGGCTCTTACTGCCAGCTCCTCCGTGCAATAATGTGAATAGTTATAACTGTAGCCCCTGTGCTCAGGGTGCCCCCATCTGACACAGTGGGGCTACGTCCTCACAGCTGAGACTGGGAAACCAAGTCATAAGACTCAACACCATCAAGCCCTCCTTAACTCACATGGTCTACATTTTCCAGACCTCACAAGTAATAGGAACAGCACACACACACACACACACACACACACACACACACACACACACACACACACGGGGGGGGGGATGTTTGCAGGCCAAGAGGATGTCCATTCCCCAGACTACAGCAAGCTCATCAGTGCCCAGCCACTGCCTCGACAGACCTCCAGGGGTCTTGTCTGAGATGGCACACCCAACCATGTCAAAGTCCAGCCTGTTTGGCTTCAGGGATTCAGCTGGAGGAGGTACAACCATTCTCTAGACCTGTGCCGCCCATTCCGTTTCCTTGCTTGAAGCCACAGTGATCATCAAGTTAGAATGCAAGTACCAACCCGAAAGCAGCATAAGTGACTGCGCCTGAGCTGGGCTTCTGCAAACCAGAGTGCAAGGACACGAGTCAGTAAAATGCTCGCCTTATAAGCAAGAGGTCTCAAGTTTGATCCTCAGCACCCACAGAAAAAATACTAGATGGACCCCCCATCATCCCAGGTGAAAGGCAGAGGCAAGAGGACTCCCGGGGCTTGCTGACCAGCAGGTCTAGCCAAGTCAGTGAGCTAGTCAAATCAGTGGGAGACCCTGACTCAAAAGATAAGGTGGCCAGTAATTAAGGGAGATATGCAGCATTGACTTCTGGTCTCCACACACACACACACACACACACACACACACACACACACACACACACACACAAAGCAATGCATATGAATCTCCTTGATACCAGGAGTGGCTGCTCGGGGGAAGAGTGAGGCTGGGAGAGTGGAGGGGTAGCTGAGAGTCATGAGCTCTGACTGGCTGTGTGCTCGGTACTCCACAGATCTGGTGGGTTACATTCTGGGTGCACACCTTACAAATGAGGACAGTAAGGTCAGAGAGTCTGCCGAGGTCAGACAAACACGGTAGCTCAAGCCCTTAATCTCAACACTCAGTAGGCTGAAGAAGGAAGTTTGCCGTGAGTCCAAGGCCAACCTTATGGGCAACATAATGAGTTATAGCTTAGTCTGTAGAGGAAAAGTTCAGGTGGACAGAGAGGGACCAATGGGGACTCACATCACAGACCCATGTCCCTGGTCATCCCATAGGATTTGCCCTCTGTTGGTTAAGTGGGTACGACTAGGAATCACCTGTGGCCAACAGGGCGAGCATCCCTGCTGTCCAGGAACGGTGCTATGATGAGAACCATATATCTTAGCCTTTATAACACCAATGCACACAAAATCTCATTCTTGAGAGGGTCTTACTAAACAAAAGAATGAAAGGCAGGCAGGAGGACAGATTGATCCGTTGCAATGACTAGTTCTCCCTCAGGGGAGCAAAATAGAGAGAAGAACCTTCCAAGAGGCTATCGGTGGTACTGTGCACACCCCTGCCCCACCCCCACCTTGAACAGCACAAAGTCCAGTCCAGGACAAACTGGCAGACATCTCCTGACCTGTCCTCACTGTCAAGGAAGAATCCAGAATTTTCAGGATTCTAAACACCAGTGTGTTTTCTCCCCCAGCCCTCCATGAGACTCTTGGATGGAGTTCAAGAACAACCCTGCTATAGGATGTCAGTCTGAACTGACCATTGCTTGCCAGGGTACAAGCAGGTCCCATGGTTTACTGTCATCAAGAACAGCCCTGCTATAGGATGTCAGTCTGAACTGACCACTTGCTTGCCAGGGTACAAGCAGGTCCCACGGTTTATTGTCATCAAGAGGCAGTAAAGAGGGAACTAACACCTCTCCATCCGCAGAGCGGTAAACTGAGGCTAAGCAAATGCCACGGATGAGAAGCAGCTAGGTCTTGGTTCCCACACCCACCCCGTGGCTCATCAGGGGTCTCTGGCTCAGGGGTGGTGGGACAGCTCCTGAGAGTATGTAATCTCTGGTGCTTGGTGATTTCCCAGCAAGACTTTGGGGGAGTGGACTGTGGGCCATCCGAGGCTGGCGGCACGCAATCAAAGCTGACTGGGGAGGGTGCCCGTGTTGATATGGGGAGCTTCCCCCACCCCGACCTGCAGCTTTGACTCAAACCAGGAGGAAGCTGAGGGTTCGTAGAAAAATGTCACTCATTGTCAGGGACAACCCGGGTCTGCCTGCTGTAAGCGGCTGCTGTCATAGAGTACAGTGTACTCAGGGGGCAGCTGTTGGCCTGCTACCTGGGGAAGCCCACTGGTCTAGGACAGGTGTGGACAGAACCCAGACCTTCAGGAAAGCAAAATCAGGTCAGAGGCACCCGGCCTCAGTTTCTCTAAATGGCCCAGAGACTGTTACCTGGAGATGGTCCCGTGCAGCTGATTGAGCTCTGAGGTGTCATATCTCCTCCAGGACCCAGCCACCTGCAAGCTCTGGGCAGAGCCACTTCCCCTCTTTGGGCCTGAACTTCCTCGGGGGGGGGTGCAGGGGTGGGGCCAGAGACTCCCAAGCAGCTCCCAAGTTAACCTACTTGGTTTTGGGGCTCTTCCTTTGGGGCCTATAAAGGGGTCCAGCAGGGTCCACACCCCTCTGGGTAGAACTAGGATGTTGGGCAAGCAGAGCGGATTTCCACAAAATGGGTCCACTCTCTTCTGTCCCCTAGATGTACACTCATCCAGCGTCCCCAAATCTGAAAAAGCCAAGAACAGAGGGGGCATGCATGGATATGGGGGATATGAGGAGTGTAGACCTGGGTTTCCTGAAGAGAAGGAAGCTGCCCACAGTTGACTTTCCACAAGAGCATCACTGGGGGGGGGGCGAGAGCCGGTGAAGAGGGTCACCAGGACATCCAGCACTTTTGGTTTAGGACAGAGAGGCACTGGCCAGAGAGGAGAGTGGTAGTGGAAAGCTTCATATTTAGGCCATGAATATGATCCAGCCTGGGCTTACGTCAGCCCCACACAGATGTCTTCAAGGACAAACAGCAGATAGCTCCCTGGGGCCCTTCTTCAAAGGAAAGCTGAGCCAGTCCAGCAGGGCACACAGCATGGAGCCCTCACACATTCCAGGCAATTAGGAAAGTCTGGCTGACTTGCAGCTTGGCACTGCAGCTCTGGTGCCAGGAGGAGCCAGGGGGCCCCTTGGAGTGTCAAGGCAAGGCTATTTTTACAGATCATGCATGCTGTGACTTTCATGTGTCTACAGGAATAGAAACTCCTCGAGGTGGCTCTGGGTGATTCATACTGGTGCACGGGTGCTCCCTGCATAAATATCGGCTTCCGTGGGAAGCAGGGGTCCTCCAGAGCTTGGGCTCCCACTGTTCTGTGAAGTCACTGACAGATCTGTGACAGCCATTCCAGTCTTCGCTGTCACTGATGTGATCACCCTAGGCTGCTATGCAATGGTAACACCAAGCACGGGGACGCAACTGCCATCGGAGCTAAGACAGGACCCTGAGGAGACCTTTAAGTGAGGCACCTCCAATATCCCCAACTGCACACTCTCTCCAGAGCCGGGCTACAGGGCAAGACAGAGCACCTAGACCAGCATGAACAGAGCAGCCAAGAGCTTGACAGACAGGAGACATGCAGATGTCTAACACCCACCACGTTGTCCAGAGCCTGGGTCTAGAGACCCAGCAAGGGGTTCACAAAGCCCTGCTGTTCCTCAAAACAGAGCTCACTCACCTCCTGCTTTTGTTACTCTCTCTCTCTGTGTCTCTGTGTCTCTATCTCTGTCTCTGTCTCTCTCTCTCTGTGTGTGTGTGTGTGTGTGTGTGTGTGTGTGTGTGTGTGTGTGTGTGTTGGGAGGGGGGGGGAGGCAAAACCTCAGACTGGATTCCAACTCACCTCACCATACAGCTGGGATTATGGGTGTGTTCCATCCCACTTCATACATTCTTTTTAAAAAAAAAAAAAAAGGAATACAGCTTGCTGTTGCTTGCTATTTAAATGTTTAAATGCATGGTCATGAGCCAAATATACACATGAAGGCATTTAGTAAAGTTATTAAGCTGTCACTGTCCTCCTCCCCTGAGTACTCTACAAACCCTGGAAAGATGGAATGTCTCAGCAGCGGTCCAGCAGAGACCTGCACAAGGCCTGCCCGTGACTCAGAGTCCTCTCTCTAGCTTCCCCGTCCCTGTGAGACCTGAAAAATCATAAATAAAAAACTTTCTCGGCAATTCCCTAAGCCTGGGATCACTACCTTGATCTCCCTACCTTCTTGTCCCTATGAGCAAGCTAGAAGCTTTGGCACCTGGGTGGGCTTCTGCCTCCTTTCAGGGGGGGGGGCTCTATAGGGATGATACTGCAGCACATACCTCCAACTCCATCAAGTGCATCAGACGTCAAGAGAGCTCCAGGAAGCAGCTCCTTTTAGGGCAGAAAGCAGACCCTTTTGACTGCTTGTCAAAGAGCTACTCTACGTACCACATCCTCTCCTGACACTGCTCCATTCACCCTTCAGCCATCAGAGACCCAGCACCCACTCTGAGGGACGGATTTGCCCATGCAGGGGCTTAAGCTGGGCCAGGCAGGAGGCAGGGAGCAGGGTAGGGCCGCGTTGGGGAGAAGTCATAGGCATAGAAAACAGCTCAAGTGATCTCACACCCAGGGGTTGTTTGGCATTCAGAAAGGCCGTGGGTGGGGACCGTCTCTAAAGACAGTGTGGAGACTGTCTCTGAGGACAGGGTGGGATGTGTCTCTGAGGACAGGGGTAGGGGCTGTCTCTAAGGACAAGGTGTCTCTGTATAGCTGACATCCAAGGATCACAGGGAATAAGAACAGAGGCTAGAAGCCACTCATCCAGGAGTAGAAACCACTCAAAGTTCTCCTTGAGCAAACACACTGAACAGGAGCATCATATTGGAAGTTGACTGACAAAAGGAAACCTCAGATGTTCCTTCAGCTCTTCTCTGAATCTCTGCTCAGTAAATAGGGCAGCTCGAGGACTGGTACAGGTACTGCCCTTCAGGGGGGCAGGATGCAGGCTAGAGTAAGGGAAGCAGCCATGCTGAGAAGGAATTGGGACAGGCAGCCTGGTTCCTAAGCAAGCCCAACTAGCCAAGAGTGACCACACCCCCTTGAAGAGCCTCTGCTTGGTGACTTCTCCCTGTCAATGACTTCCTCATCTTCGAACTGGGGTCACAAGTTCATTCGATCAGCAATCACTTGCTGATTACCTAGCGTGTAGCCTGTCCAAGGCAGACAGTAACTCCTTTCTCAAAGCCAGTGAAGAGCAGACTGGGTGAGAGGGCAAAGAGCATCCAGCGAGTCATCGCAACACCGGATGCTTCGTCCCTGCAAATGTCGTAGCCTGCCATCGTCTCCCCTAGAGAGTCTGGCTGAGCAGAGAGAAAGGAGTGGTGTTAATGATAGTGCCACCCCGATTGAAGCCACAGGATGTCAACCCTAAGAGGAAGCCTCAACAGAAAGGGGAAGGCAGGATGAACCGAGAAAGGAGAAGCAAGGAGAGGGAAGATGGGTTGAGGACCCTTTCCATTCCCACAGTAGCTGTTAATCTCACCTGTGCTCCAAATCCCAGGTCTGGTCACACTTCTGTTCCCAAGCCCAGATGATTCTCATGAGTGGTCAGACAGCTGACGAGGACAAATGAGTCCCCAGCCTTGGAGGCTTGGCCAAGCCCCTGAGGGAAGTTCCCTTTCCTGCCCTCCACCAGGACCGCATCAGCCACCAGCGGGAGCTGAAGATGTCCGGCCTCCTGGAGAGCGGTCACGTGGACAGCTTACAAGGGAGCAAGGTGTCAGATACTTCATGTCGAGTCAGGGACAGCGGCTGCTCAGAATACCCTCTCCCTCCTCCCACTTCCTGGAAAGTTGACTGTGAGCTCAAAGGAGGAAGCTCTAGGTGCTCAGACATCCGTGTGTGACCTGTCTGCTCTTGCCATCATGAAGGTAGCCAGTTCTCTCAGAAGCTCCTGGTTCCTTCCTTCCATGTACTGCTCCAGGCTACGGTAGTGACTCGATTCCCCTGAACATGCGGATGCAGGCAAACGTAGTCTTCAAACTGATGGTTGTCCTGGTGCTGAAAGTCCACAGTATCCACGTAGTGAAGGGCCCTTCACTACGAAGGTTCTGGAAAGCATAGACTCCAAGGCTTCCCTGCTGCTGAATTCAGGGTAGGGGGAATCCTGTGTTTTGTGTTATCAAGGTCCCCATGGTGGGAGGGAAACCTACCAGGCCCGTAGGGACCTCCACTCCACCCACCACATGAAGCCTCCAAACATCTTCAGATACTAAGTGAACGCTCCTGCATTAACACCACTCGCTTCGTCTTCAGCTTCCCCTGGAGCTAGCTGAGGGCCGTCGGACTCCAGGTGGAAGGGTCCTGGGTTGGACCAGTGACTCCGCCTCTGTTACTCTAGCACATTTTCTCATCTCTGATGCCACCACCGAGCTCCTTGACACTGCCACAAGTCATTTCTTAAACTTTGATGTGTTTTATGTGTGTGGGTACTTTGCCTGCATGCCCAGATGCGTGTGCCACTCGTGTGCCTGGTCAAATGATCCCCTGGAACTGGAATTGCAGACAGTTGTGAGCTGCCATGTGGGTGCTGGGAATTGAACCCTGGCCCTCTAGAGGAGCAACCAGTGCTCTTAAGCCCTGAGTGGTCTCTCTAGCACCCCTCCCCCACTTCTAAGGAAGTTTATTTGTACCCTGGCTCCCTGGCTGTCCTGTAACTGGCCATGTAGACCAGGTTGACCTCACGGAGATCCACCTGCTTCTGCCTGTGGCGTGCTGGGATGAAAGGTGTGTGCCACTATGCCTAGCTAGCCAACTCATTTTTGTTTGTTTCTTAAGGACATGGAGGATGGAGCAGGTAGAGAGCACCCTGAAAATCTGTAATTTCTCTTTGTGCTTCTGCTGCCTAGAGAGGACTACGTCCTGTCCCCGCATGCCCATCAGAGCCGTGCTCCTTCGTGATTCAGCTGTTAGATCCCCATCCCCAGTTACTGGGAGTGTTGCCTTCTCTCTCCATCCCTTCCCACCCCTCCCCTACACATCTGCATATTACTTTGGTTTTGTTACACGGAAATCACTGATTCTGTTGCAATAACTTGCACTTTTGTTCTCACAAAGCTTTCTTTCCCTTGGGCTCTTTACTAACAAGAACAGCTTCAACCTTCGCTTGACTGTGATCATACACCAAAAAAAGCATCTTCAGTGAAAAGCCATTGACTTAGGCTCACAGTTTCAGAAGGTTCAGTCCATAATCACTTGTCGCCATGTTTCTGGACCATGAGGCAGAATGTCACAGTGGTGGGGCTGTCTGGCATGAGGTTTTCTTCTCACAGCGAACAGGAAGCAGAGAGAGGAAGGGGCCTGGGTCCCCACACAGCCTTCAAAGGCAACATCACAGGACACTGCTTCCTCTGCCTAAGCTCCACCTCCCCAAATAGTGCCACCATCCGGGGACTAAGTGTCCCCCACACAACTCTAGCAAACTCTCACTTCCTTTTGGGTGTTTTGATATAATCTTGACTTTTTTCTTTTAATCCTGGGGTGGAGGGTAGGAATCATTTTCCAATACCAAGAGCCTGGCAGTCGGGGCTGTGGGGGAGGTCGTGTGCCACTACCCCGGGAGCAGTGTCCCACATGTGCCCACCTCCGCTCTCTCTGATGTCTTCATCTTCCCAGTCACTCCTCACTCCAACACTGTTTAATCTTCATGTGTACACACAGTCACCTTCATTACTCAAGGAGATGTCACTGAGGGTACATGTCCTAGGGATTAGTCAACAGGCTATGACTTAAGAAAGAAAGTCAGTTAATTCTTCACGCCAGTTAGGAGATGAACACCATAGGGACCTCATTTTCAGAAACTGAGGCAGAGAAAGAAGGGGTGGGGAGGACAGGGGAAGAGGAGTGGAGTAAAGGAGAGGGGGAGGGGAGGGGGAGGGGAGAGGAGAGGAGAGGACTGATTCAATAAAGTGCTAGCCATACAAGCAGGAGGGCCTAAGTTAGATGCCCCAGAAGTCACACAAGAAAAATAAACAAGAGCCGGGCGTTGGTGGCACATGATTTTAATCCCAGTACTCGGGAGGCAGAGGCAGGCGGATCTCTATGAGTTCAAGACCAGCCTGGTCTACCAGAGCTAGTTTCAGGACAGCCTCCAAAGCCACAGAGAAACCCTGTCTTGAAAAACCAAAAAGAAAAGAAAAAAGAAAAACAAACAAATGAGGCATGCTGTGTGCACCTGCAATCCAGGCACTGGGATGGGGAGAGAGAGAAGGATGCCTGGGGTTTTCTGATGGGCCAGTTTAGTCCCAAATCAGTGAGCTCTGGGGTCAGTGAGAGAGCCTGTCTCAAAAACTAAGGTGGAGAGCGACTGAGGATGACCTTCGTGTGGATGTGCATGCAGCATCTGAGCACAAATATGGGGACAGACAGAGAGGAGGAGGCAGGGAGGGAAGGAACCGTGTGATTTATATCACCGTGAGGGGAATTGCAGAGCATTCTGGAAGTGAAAAACAACAAATAGGCATGGAATGACAAATGTCACATGATCACACTCCCAGGTAGAATCTGAACAGGCTAAGTCCTAGAAGCAGAGAAAAGGGCATTACTGGAGGCTGGGGAAAATGAGGGGTGGGAATGGGGAGAGGTTTGTTAAGTGAAAATTGTGCTGTACTGTTTTGTTTTGTTTTGTTTTGTTGAGACAGGGTTTGTGATGGTGTGAATAAGAACCCCACAGGCTCATAGATTTGAACATCACCAGGGAGTGGTGTGTCCTTGTTGGAGTGGGTGTGGCCTTGTTGGAGTAAGTATGTCACTGGAGGAGGAGGGTACTTTAGGGTTTCAAGTGCTCAGGCCAGGCCCAGGGTGTCTCTCTTCCTACTGCCTACTGATCTGGATGCAGAACTCTGAGTGACCTCTCCAGCACCAGTCAGCCTGTGAGCCTGTGTCCTGCCATGATTCCCAACACATAATGGACTAAACCTCTGAAACTGCAAGCCAGCCCCAATTAAATGTTTTTCTTTACAAGAGTTGCCGTGGTCATGGTGTCTCTTCACAGCAATAGAACATTGACTAAGACAGGGTTGTACTATGCAGCCTTGGCTGGCCTGAAACTCACTGGGTAGACCAGGCTAGCCTTGAATCATAGAGGTCCTACAGCCACTGCCTCTGTCTCCCCAAGTGCTGGGGTAAAGGTGTGTGCCGTTGTGCTCGGCCCATCGCCATTCTGTCTCTATGTTTGGTTTTCCATTCCCATCCCTGGCACTGGGCATGGAACACTTGGTATCTTCCATATAAAGCCCATCATCAAGCTACATTCTCTGCCCTACTCTATGTTTCTAGACAGTGCAAAGGGATCTTTTCAGCGTTCCATCCCAAGAATCAGTCTTTGAGATGACGGACAAGACTTGGTCCTTCGGAACTTGTGCTGAAGCTCACACGGAGCCCCATGTCTCCACAGTTGTGGTGTGCGGACTGCAAACTATTGAAGGCGATGAGAAGCAGGCCACACCTGGTCCGTGAGTCATCAGAGCTCTGACTCTAACCCCTCCCCCAAGTCCACAGAATTCCTGCTGTCACATCCTGGCCTCACAATGAGACCTACCCTCACATCTTAGTTAGGGCTTCAGTTGCGGTGATGAAACACCATAACCAAAAAGCAAGTAGGGGAGGAAAGGGTTTACTTGGCTTTATTTGGCTTACACTTGCATATCATAGTACGTCATTGGAGGAAGTCAGAACAGGAACTCAAGCAGGGCTGGAACCTGAAGGCAGGTTCCATGCAGAGGCTATGGAGGGTGCTGCTCACCGGCTTGCTTCCCATGGCTTGCTCAGTCTGCTTTCTTATACAACACAGAACCACCTGGCCAGGGCTGGCCCCACACACAATAAGCTGAGCTCTCCCCATTGATCACCAGTTGAGAAAAAGCCTTATGGCTGGATCTCATGGAGGCATGTCCTCAGCTGAGGCTCCTTCCTCTCGGATGACTCTAGCTTGTGTCAAGTTGACACACACCCAGCCAGCACACCTCATCTCTGCAGCTTAGTTCCCCATCCTATCTGGAACACAGTGGAGCCTCTTTCTCAAAGAGCCTCCATGAGTGTGAGTGAGTCATCTCACTCACTGCTCAGGCCTTCCTCAGTCTGGGTCGTTGTCCCAGCCCTCCTCAGTTTCATCTGCAAACCAACAAGCCCCTGGAAAATACCCCAGGACCAATGCAACCTCTCAAAATGAATCGTGGTTCTAGTATCCCTTTCCTGGGGCCAGTGGGGTCCCATCCCAACCTCCATCCCACCCTAGGAATCCCCACATCTTGAGGACCATCCACAGACACCTTCACCCCTAGCCTCACCTGGTAAACCTGGGTCCCCAGGTGAGAGTCTCTGGCCCTTTGTCCTACAGCCCAGCCAGTGTCTGCTTCGAGCTAGGGGCGGCCAGGACACCCACTGCTTAAAGACACCCCTCCACCCATTTCCCTGGAGCACCTGCTCCATTAGGAAGCAGTTGCTGTTCCCAGGGTGACCCAGAGAGCAGAGAAAATATGAGACGTCACAAGAGTGCCAAGGGCTTCCTATGAAGTATGCTCTACATGCTCTAGGAGTTAGGGTGACCGGAAGTCTTGATTTCTGGGTTATGTAATTCTTACATTTCAGAGACATCTGCAAAGGAACATCAGATTGTGTTACATAACGCACATACCATTATATGAAGAGAAAGCTATTATGGAAGAGAAAGTTTTCAGTGTTCATTAAAATAATTGGATCTACACTTCTAAATGAAGAGTGCAGAGGCATGAATATTTATAAGAGGAAAGCTCAGAAGCCTCTTGACTGAACACCCCCAGAGCGCTGAACTGAAAGCTGAGGACAGTCCCCACTGCCCCACCCCCGCCCTCACCCTGTGGGGTTCAGTGTCCTGTGCTCAGGCAGCTGCCTGCTCCTTGCACTAAGCCTGCCTCTCCCCGTGCCCGAGCCCATCACTTCCCAGGCTCCTGCAGCAATCCCACACCCAGCTGTAGCCCAAGCACTTCTATCTGCTCGCCTCGGTTTCCACACTTGTACAGTGGGCACAGCTATATTACAGGCTCCCCCTCCCTCCCTCTGCTCCCCACCTCTACCTCCTTATGAAGTCCTAAAGGAACCGATCAGATTCAGATTCCAGAGCCCCCCCCCCCCATTGCTTCTGCACGCTCATCCTGACTGCACCTCATTCAGCTAGGTTCCTATCTCCCAGCAGCCAGCCCCTCCCTTGCCGAGCCCCCAGGCACTTCAGTGCCCGCCCTCTGTCTCCTCTCTGCTCTGTGCTCTCTCTTGCCTCTCGCCTCCCTCTGGCCCTTCTCTGACCTCCAGTCCCCCACCTTCCCCTGACCACCAGCCTCCTCCTGTTCCCTCCCTGGGGCTTCCTGTCAACAAGCCCAGGGGCCCGTGGCTGTGGGTGCTTGGGCCTCTGGAAGTGGTGGGAGGCACAATCCTGCTGGGCACAGGGCTTTTGTGCCCTGTGGTGGGCAGCTTCTGTGGAGCCTGGTGAGGCTGCGGAAGCTCTAGGAAGCCCCCAGTTCACAATGAGTCGGGCGCTGGGGGCCTGATCCAGTCACTGCAGCATCAGATCAAAGGAAACAGAACAAGCTCCACTTTGTCTCTTCCTTAGGCTCTCCCCTCCACCCCCCATCCCGGTGACCAAGAAATGACACACTCTGGGATTTGGAGCCTCCTCGCTTGCAGTACCTTCCCCTCAAAGGGCCAGGCCCCAAACCCTTCACCCACTCAAACCATTCAACCCTTAAGTGAAAGTCAAGAAGCCTCTTGACTGAACAACCCCAGAGCACTGAACTAGAGAAGGGGTGAAGGCTGAGGACTGCCCCACCTCACCGTCCCCCATGCTAAGTCCCCAGGCCAAGAAGGAGCAGCACCCCATGTCTGTACACACCCGCACCCCCAAACCATTCACCTCAGTAGAAGACAGCGGTCTCGTTAAAGGGCAGAGCTGCAGGGGCGGGGGCCGGACAGTGGGCAGATGTGGTGATGGGGATCTGGGTTCCTTGGAGGTTTTCACATCAGAGAGCAGCATCAAGTTTGTGACTCCACCTTGTCATCAGGGCCACATTTACAGCCACCCCAAACCGCAGCAGAGCTAGTCAGGCACATTGCTCCCTCTGGTCACCTCCCTTCCGCCCCTACGTGTCCCCATCCTCTGCCGTAACAATTCTCTCGTCTCCTTTAGTAGACTAAATGGCCTTCATAGAACCTGGTCTTGGCATGTTCACCCGTCTGCCAGCCTCCTTGCTGTCCTCGCTGTAACTCCTCCTCCTTTGTCCCCTCCTTGGATAACAGTGTAGTGAATTCCAGCCCAACCACGGCTCTGGAATCATCCTACCAGACCCTCTCCAAAGCTAGTGAAAAGAGCTCACATTCTGTGAAGAGGAGGTCCCCAGTCGCTCTAGCAGCCCCACCACCACAAAAGAGGGAACCTGGGACTATCAACATGTGCCAAAAACCCAAATCCAAGTGATTTGTAGCCCTAAGTTCACGGAAGCAGCCTTGGTGCCAGACACAGGGTTGTCAGGGAGATTCCCCTGGCGGTCCTGGTCCTGTCCCAAATCCCACAACACATGGAGTCTCTCCTCACTTCCCCTTAGGAAGGTTTAGCATTGAGGCTCCTTAGTGCAGTCCCCATGGGCTACCCAGAGTGGAGACTGGGTGACCAATGGCCCAAGGCTGAGGGGAACTTGGGAAGATGCTGAGCTTGCAGTGCTGAACAAGGACAGTCTCTGACCAGTTGACAGAGCTGGCCACCTCAAGTCACTGAGAGAGTTTGAGGACTGGTCCCTCTATAGCCTGAGAATTTTTCATCCTGACCCCACTCCCAAGACTCTCAGACCCTGCCCAGGATTGTGGCTCCAAGTTGACTGAGCCCAGATGGTCTTGGCTTCTGGGAAGCACAGGGACACCAATTCTCATCACCTTGACAGACAAGCGTGCCAGACACCTTTGTGCCAAATACATGTGGATCTCTGGAACCCAGGGCAAGGGATCCTTTTCTTTTTTCCTCAGAGATGGCTGGTTGGTAATCCAGTTTCACTCTATCATGACCACATGACTACCCCAGAAAAGGTTCCTGGTGTCATCCTCAGACAAAGCAGGTTAGAGAGAGAGAGAGAGAGAGAGAGAGAGAGAGAGAGAGAGAGAGAGAGAGAGAGAGAGAGAGAGAGAGAGAGAGAGAGAATGTGTGTGTCATCAGGCTAAGCTTGCTGCCAGTTCACAGACATGTCTGGAACACATCAGAGACCAGGCCTCCTGTTACATAGAGGTATAGAGTATAGAGTCCAGAGCCTGGTGGCCACACCACCGCGGTGTAGCTCTACTTGATGACAGGCCCAGAGAGAATCCTGGGCCTGCTCAGGATCCACAAAGGGAAGGCGCACAGTAGCAACTGGATTCCGGAAGTCTCCACTGGGTCACTTGTTCTGGTCATCTAGATAATTTTCCTAGTTTGTTCCAGCCCTGCATCCAGGGTGGCTGTGCTATGCATGCAGTCATCCGTTAACTTTCACAGGCACAGAGCCAGAATCGCACATGTATACTTAGATGTGCACACCCCCACACACAATCATACACATGTAACCACATATACAGACATACCCAGAAACATGCTTTCAGAATCACACATATACCCAAAGACACACACACACACACACACACACACACACACACAGAGTTATGTTAATACCTAAAAATACACACATGTCACGAACACACACGTACAAAGAAACACATGCAAAGGCACATGTACTCACAGATATATTCATGCTCCCGCAGACACACCCATGGATGCAAACATACAGGATCTGCACAAGCCACAGAAGTCATAGAAGGAGACAAAAAGCCAGAAAGCTACCTGCACCCTCAGGAAGTAACACCTCTGAACCCACTCAGCCACCCGTGAACCCCATTAGGCTTGTTAGCACCCACATGGTTGCTGAATCCCTTAGCTCTTTCAACATCCCAGTCCTGGCCTGCCAACCCCTCCTTACCACGGCAATTCATAGGAGAAAAGTTGCCAGCTGTTCAGAGACATCCAGAGGGGTTGGAGTCAGAGTCCTGGCATCTCGACCTGAGCCAGTGGCAAGGACCAGCGAGTGGCCTTGCTATGATGTGGCCCAAGGACACTCACATCAGCCAGTGGTACAGTGCAACCCAAACCTGGGGACCACTTCAGGATGCAGCTGAACAAGATGAAGATGATTTTCCCAAGTGCACCTGGAAAGTCCTCAGCCTCTAAAGCTTCCAAGAGCCACGGATATGAAAAAAGTAGCTAAGAAATGAACACTATGGAGACTAGCACATGAGAAGAAAAAAAAAAACCCATTTAGGTTAATTTGAATGGATTTGTCTGTAACCATTTTATCAGGTTTTCAGCCATATATAATAATATATAAACTATACTATAATAAGAAAATTTATTTAAGTTCAATTTTTATTATGATTACAACTGTGCAAATAAATATTTGATAGGTTTTAAGTACTGATAGGTTAATGGAAAATCCACAAGGGAAAATGCTAGTGGTAAGAACAAATTGTGGTAATACTGAACAATTTTTTCTTTCCCCATATTTCTATAAAGCAGGCAAATAGCATGATGCAATAGAAATCTACCTAGAGTTACCACTTCTCATGTTGAATATCTTCATAGAAGAAGACGGAATTTAGCAGAAGCAAAAGGAGCCAGGCTGACCAAATTTGACTCCGAGGACATTTTCTCTCTAATCTGCCATTTTACCAAAACCAACCTTCAGTTTTAGGTTTCCGTTCTGATTTAAAAAAAAAAAAAAAACCAGGGCTGGAGAGATGGCTCAGTGGCTAAGAACACTGGCTGGCCTTCCAGAGGTCCTGAGCTCAATTCCCAGCAGCCACATGATGGCTCACAACCATCTGTAATGAGATCTTGTGTCCTCTTCTGGCCTGCAGGTGTATACATAACAAATAAATTAAAATTTTAAAAAAACAAATGCTGGGCATTGGTGGCTCACGCCTTTAGTCCAAGCACTCGGGAGGCAGAGGCAGGCAGAGCTCTGTGAGTTCGAGGCCAGCCTGGTCTACAGAGAAAGTTCCAGGACAACCTCCAAAGCAATACAGAGAAATCCTGTCTCGAAACTTCTCCGCCCCAAAACAAAAACAAACAATAAAAGACCTGAGATATATTTAGCTCAGTGGTATTTTGAGGGCTTATTACACACAAGATCCTAGGTTCCATTTCTAGCATTAAAAAGTGAAAATAACAAATCAGCATATGTACTGAGGCCCTACCCTGTACCCAGCGAGCATCTTGAGGCCCTGCTCTGTGCCCAACATCCGGGACTCAAAGACAAATGAATCAGTCTTCACGCTGAGTCTTCTTAGAAAGATGTTACCTGAACTCAGTGTGGAGGAAAAGGAAGTGTGGATTCCAGGAATGCTTAGGAGAACCGAGGGCCAAGGAACAAACGTAGGCATGGCAGGGACAGTCTAAGTTTCTGATGCAAGGACCAGACGGTGGGAAACAGAAGAGGCGTGGGGCCAGGATGCGGCAGGGAGGAGAGCGGCTCCAGTTTGAACTAGGAAGCTACAGCCTCTGACAATGACGCCCATCTATACCGTGTGGGATGCAGAAGGGCTGAAGTGCGTGTGGAACGTGACCATGAAGCCAACCCTGGGGCAGGAGAAATGGCTCAGTGGGTAGCGGTGCTTCTGCTAAGCCTGACTACCTGAACTAGTAGTCAGTTAGTAGTTAGTACCTGACTAACAGAGCCCACATGGTGGATGGATAGAACCAACTCCCACAAGTCAGCCTCTGTGTGAACATGCGCAGTAAGTAAATAAATGCCTAGAAGTTTTAAGCAGCAAAAAAAATCTGGGTGCCGAGACTGTGGCTCAGTGGTCGAGTCCTTGATTGACATGCCCCAGGCCCCGAGTTCCACGGCTAGTGAAGAAGGGGGGCACGGAACTACAAATCGCAAGTGTCACAGGGAGATCCCAGACGAGGGGCTGGCCGGTGTGGGAAGGAACCAGGACTGTCCACTATGAGGAACAAACCTGAGGGTGAGCCAATGGACACCTGCCCCTGGGAGGGGGAGGGGCAACATCGTGTTGGATGGCAGCACTGTGCACACACGGGTTCAAGATTCGGGAGCAGTCCAAAGACCAAGCAGAACAGCAAATATGAGGGGGGTGTCAGCCCACAAAGCTTCGTTACCTTCAAGAGCGCTTGAGTCTGGGATGTTCCCCAGGTGTGTTTGTTAAGTTACCATTCAGAACTGAGTTGCTGGAACTTCATTGGGCCATCACTCACGCCATCCATGGCTGCTAAAATGCAAGGTACGGGGCGGGGGGGGGCACTAGGTGGGAAGTAATACTTAGAGTGCTTCTGCTGCTGCTGCTGTGTAAACGGAACTGGACTGACCTTCGCTCTAAGCTGAGCGAGATTTCCTAAGCCAAATGCTGTTTACCCAGTCTTCCTTGTTCTTTGTTAGTCTTCTATGAAGCATATTAATACATTTGAAAACACAACAAGTTTCCTTAAATAAAATGATCCTATGTCTAAGTTGGGCCTTACGACTGAGAATAGTAAAGTGTGTTCCTTGATAAATTAGGATCACCGTGTTTTGTCTGAGACTGGGTAAACATTTGAGCCATTGAACGAAGTCCTATTTCAGACATTCAGAGCAGTATCCTGTGACAGCAAAGGCCTTATCTCCTCTAAGAACAGTAATATGAATTTCTTGAATTCTGTCAACTCTGAAAACAGGTTTCACCAAAACCACCAAAGAAAATGGGGAAATTTGACTCAGTAGGATGACAGAAGTACTTCCTTTAAATTTTGGTTAGACTCAGTCTTGTAAATAGTTGGGGGTTGTGTAAAACAGCACCAAAAAAAAAAAAAGAAAGAGAGAGAGAGACAGAGAGAGGGGGGAAAGAAAAAAAGAAAAGAAAGAAAGAAACAAAGAAAGAAAGGGAACATGGCAAGACCAGGGCTTTTTTGCTGCTATGGAACAAGTTTTCTTTAAAAGACTGTGTAGTGGCCGGGCAGTGGTGGCGCACGCCTTTAATCCCAGCACTCGGGAGGCAGAGGCAGGAGGATCTCTGTGAGTTCGAGGCCAGGCTGGACCGATAGCCTCCAAAACAATACAGAGAAACCCTGTCTCGTAAAAAAAGAAAAAAGACTGTGTAGTGGGGCTGGACAGAGGCTCAGCAGCTAAGATCGCTGACTGCTCTTGCTTTAGTTTGCAGCAACCACACGTGGTTCACAACCACGCGTCAACTCCCGTTCCAGAGAATCCAATACCCACTTCTGATGGCCCTGCACACACATGGTGCACATATATGTACCCAGACACTCGCACATACACATAAACTGTGTATATAACATTATGTATTAGGATTGTGTAGGGGCTGGAGAAGCCCCGGTGGGAGAGTGCTTGCTGATGGCACAGTGCCTGCCTAGTACACATGATAACTGGACAGAGAGGTGTGCACTAGTAATTCTAGCATCCAGGGAGTAAAAGCAAGAGGTTAGAGGTTCGAGGATGTCTTCAGCCACAGAGTGAGTTTGAAAACAGTCTGAGACACGTGAGACTCCATCTGCAAAAATAAATCAAGACACTATAATGTCTTCTGTGCCTTCTAAAATATGTAGGATGACAAAAATAACATGGCTGGGCTCTATCCTAGTCTCATATTGCTCTCATAGTTATCTCCCCACAGCTATTCACTTGTGCTGAGGACACTGCGTTCAGTGAATGAAGGTTCCAGGTGCTCATTTGGAAGGTGCTAGAGAACAGGTAGCTCTCTGCAGAACTCCTAGGAGGCTCATGGAGTCCAGGGCTGCCCATCCAGCCACAGCTGCACACTGGGTACCCACGGGATGTTTGGCATTTCCTGATATTCCCTCTTGTCCTCCTTGGACTTTGGGAGGAAGCCACTTGTGAATGAAAGAAAACAAAGCTCTGGGGTCTTGGTAGAAAACTCCAGGGGAGCCAGGGCTTCCTCCAGAGCTCTTTTAAACAGTGTATTTGGGCTGGGAGGAAGTTCACTCAGTAAAGTCCTTGCTACATAAGCACAGGGACCTGAGTTTGAATCCCTAGCACCCCAAAACCCAGGCACAGTTGTGTGAGATTACACAGTTCTCTCTCTCTCCTCTCTCTCTCTCTCTCTCTCTCTCTCTCTCTCTCTCTCTCTCACACACACACACACACACACACACACACATACACATACACAGTCTCTCTCATGCCTGCACCACACCCCTCCTCTCTCTCTCTCTCTCTCTCTCACACACACACACACACATACACAGTCTCTCTCATGCCTGCACCACACCCCTCCTCTCTCTCTCTCTCACACACACACACACACACACACACACACACACAGTCTCTCTCATGCCTGCACCACACCCCTCCTCTCTCTCTCTCTCTCTCTCTCTCTCTCTCTCTCTCTCTCTCTCTCACACACACACACACACACACATACACAGTCTCTCTCATGCCTGCACCACACCCCTCCTCTCTCTCTCTCTCTCTCTCTCTCTCTCTCCTCTCTCTCTCTCTCCACCACCACCACCATTTCTGAGTTCCCTTTGAGAAGACAGACACGATATTATCCCTGCTTTCCCACCAGTGGTCTCCACTAAGATGCCAAGGTTTTGAGAGGGAGAAGAACAGGCCTGACTAGGTGACAGCAAGCAACCGCCCACCCGCAACATACATGCACACTTCTCTATTATCCCTGCAGCCCTTGGAGCTCCCAGAGCTTTAGGAACGCCGGGCTTCCCTTTGCCCCAGGCCGGAGTGAGGGTGCCGGGCCTGGGTTCTGAGTGGCAGAATGTCTTTGATGTCTATGGGAGTGTCTATGAGGGAGTTTCCAGCCTGTGTTAATTGATGTGGGACGGTGTACCCAAACTGTGGACAGCACTCTCCCACAGGCTGGAGTTCTGGACAAAATAAAAATCACAGTGACCCGAGCACCAGCGCTCATCCCTCTCTACTTCCTCATTGGATGCAGTTTGACCGGCCGCCCCAGCTTCCGGCACAATCTGCCATTGTGGACCACACCCTCAAACTATGAGCTGAAGCAAACCCTTCCTTCCTTAAGCTGCCTTAGTGGTGTGTTTTGTCACAGTGATGAGAAAAGCAACCAACACAGACCCCAAACAAAGAAGGTCCAACATGTCTGTTTACCCCACAGAGAAGACTCCAGGGTACAGACGTGGGCTTGTTCCAAAGGGATGAAGGGCACAGATGAGGCCAGGAGAAATAAACGTGCAAATTGGACACCACACCCCCAGCCTGCCTCACCCCAGGCGTGGCGGGTACCACAAGGAGGTCCTTGCTGTGAAAGGACATCCCCTGCCACCATCACCCTGCACCCAGCAGCTCCCAGGCTGAACAGTAAAAGATGCTCACTTACTCAAATGATACCCCACGCTTGGGTGGGGCAGGAATAAGTGAGGAGGGGCTTTTACTTTCTCACTCCCAGTGACACTCCTAGATGTATCCAGGAGGCCCAGAGTCAAAGTATCTTTGCAGACTCTGGAAAGATCCAGTCATCTAAACTGACGGTCCATACTTAAATCCTGTGAAGTCATATTGTGAAAGATGGCCAGGGACAGATGCAGCCTCCCAGGGACCGACTCCTTGGCCTGTGTCTAGACAAGGGCCAGCAGACAGGTGGAAAGAAAGGGCCTAACCCCTCATGGGACGGGGGTCTTGTTCGAAGTGAGGAGAGACTCTTACACTCATGCCCCTCCCCTTTCGCATCCACCCTTGGCATTAAGACTTAGAGTTTGGGGCTAGGCATATGACTGTCAGTGAAAAGCATGTCATGCTAACATGATGATCTGAGTTCAGATCCCCAGCACCATGTAAAAAGTCATGCACGGCAGCCTGCCATCTGTAATCCTAGCACAGGGCAGCAGAGACAGACAGCTCCCTGGTGCCTCCTGGCTGGCCAGGCCAATGTATTGATGAGGTCCAGGTTCAGCAAGGGACCCTGTTTCAAAAAGCAAGGTGAAGGCCACTGAGGAAGACAGCCAGTGTCAGCCACTGGTCTCCACGTGCGTGCACACGTGCATACACACCATAAACACAGGTACAAGCATGTGCATATTCACAGGCACACTCACATGTGCACAAGTGCATACACTGCGCGCACGTGCGCGCGCAACTAGTATTTCCTGATACACTGCAGCCACATAATCATTAGCAGACTCAAGGCCATCAGCCAGTGGGATCAAAGTTCTTCAGCTGCAGATGCTGTGAGTGGCCGGCTCTGTCTTCTGGGCATGACTCTTGGCCCTTGGACAGGTGGCTTTCAAGAGGTACACGTGCACAGGGACTAAAGGAAGCAACTATGGACCCTGACACACAGCAGGCTGGGGTCAAGTCATAACCCACACACAGTCTACACACACAAAGTGACAGCACCCTGCGCCTGTGGGCAGGTTCTGAAAGGTCAGACAGGACTCCAGGGTTCACCTTCGCAGGTGACGTACTTGAGTTGTGTGGCCCGGCTGCAGTAATGTGGTCCTCTGGCCAGTTGTCTTCCTCTACTTCTGCCCTAGGGAGCACTGGGGGCTGCAGGCCTTGGTTGGGACATCTAGGAAAGGAATAAGGATGCTGTGGAGTACCTAAGACCTAAGGGCTGGAACTCTCTCCTGCAACTTCCTTCGGAGAGCCTGAAACCACTCCAAGGGAGCAGAATCCCCATCTAGAGATAACTGGATGCTATGGCCAGCCAGAGTTGTCACCCGAGTACCCAGAAGCCCTCAAATAAGAATGCCTTTGCCATCACAGATCTGGCACCAGAAGGTCCTGCCCGCTCCCCAGGCCCCACCCACCCACCCTGGACTCGCCTGTATCCCCGGGTGTTTCCAGGCCTCTCTACCTCTGCAGGTTGTGGGCCCATTGCTTCCCACGCATGTGTCTCAGCCTTTGGTCTCTGGGAGCACTAGGACCCTTACAGCTCATGGCTTTCCCCTGTTGGTAAATGTCTCACTAAGAGGAACTGGACCGTGACCAGGAAAATCTCAGGGACAGATGTGGTTGCAACCCTCCCGCCCATTTTGAGTCATGAATCTGTCCCCTCCCTGTCCTGTAGTTCTCAGGTTGACTAGCACTCCCCAGAAGGCCTCCCTGGCCCTGGCCGGCCCAAGTCAAGAGCCTCCTGCAATCACTTCATGGCTTGCTTCATCTTCATACAAAATGTCAAGGACTTATTGGATAGGGAGGGGCTTGTGTCTCTACACAGTGAAGATGCACTCCAATGGCTCTCATCTTCCTTGCCTAATTAATATGGAAATGAGCTTAAAGCATGCTGAGCTGGCCACCAAAAGATGGCCTTTGGTCTCCAGCCTGTGGGGAGGAGTCTGGCTTATGTTTCCTGAATCCCAGTAGTCAAGTATCCTAAGGCTAAGAGAGTCTGGCATCTTAGGGTGGCAATTCCCCAGCCTCCACCCCAGTGCCCTACTGCAGGGCACTACCCGTGAAGCCCATGGCCTGAAAAGGGAAGCCCCAGGAGGCTGGCTTTAGGGAGCAGGGGATATACAGATACAGGAGCTACTGCCCCTTCTATATAGGAGGGGGTCTGAAGAAGGCAGGACCCCAGTGACTTTTCTGGGAAGCTAAGAACAGCCCACAAAAGGGGCTGCACCACCCTTTTCCCCGCCTATGGAAGAGACTAGAAAAGATGACCGGCCCAATGACCGCACCCAGGCCCCCATAGGTCAGAAGGCTCACTGTGAGGAGGGGGCGACCTGGAGTTCCCGGGTGTCTCCATGGCAGTAGCCCATCATGTGCCAAACCCAGTGCCCAGCAGGATAAATCCAAGTGTCCACTGGCGGGAGACACCCAGACACCCAGAGGGGAGAGGGCAGGAGAAATGTGTTGGCAGTGAAGCAGAAAAGGGCCCAAGGGGAGTAAAGGGCAAAGGGAGATCGCAGAGCAGAGCCGGGGAGGAAGGGCAGAGGACAGGCGGGGCCCCTAGTGCTGGTGCTGTTCCCTTAGTGCTTTCCAAGGAGGGGTTGTGCATTTGAAAGGGGGCAAGAGGGAAGTTGTGGAGAGGGGGAAGCAAATCTTGGGGAAGGAAAGGAGGGGAAAGGAGAGGGGAAGAGAAGAGGAGGGGAGGGGAGAAGAAAAGAAGAGAAGCCAGAAATTCTGTCTGCAGCCCAACTGTACCCATTATAAAGATGTGAACACCAAGGCTCCTGCTGGAGTCTGGCAGGGTCAGTGCTTGGTCTAGAACCAGAACCATGCCCCTGTACAACCTAAGTCAGACTATGCTGGGCCCTGTCTTGGCCCAAGACAGTGTGTGGTGGATCACTTTTTATACTCCCCTGAGAGGGTCGCATCCTCAATTCTCCCACAAGCCTGTATGGGGGCGGAGTGAGTGTGCTGCTGAGGTTTGAAGGAGATTTAGGCAGGTGTTTCTGGACAGAGGACGTAGAGGCAAGTGCCAGAAGGGATCTTGGTTATTTCCTGTGCATTCAGAATAGACTCTCCCACCATGAAAAAAAAATAACCATAAACCAGGCAGTGGTGGTGCACACCTTTAATCCCAGGACTCGGGAGGCAGAGGCAGGCAAATCTCTGTGAGTTCAAGGCCAACCTGGTCTACAGAATGAGTATCCAAGACAGCCAAAGTTATACAGAGGAACCCTGTCTTGAAGGAAAAAAAAAGAATGGACTCCTCACATAGCAGGCTGAGTCAG
The DNA here is from genome assembly GCF_017639785.1 of Mesocricetus auratus. Taxonomy (NCBI): domain Eukaryota; kingdom Metazoa; phylum Chordata; class Mammalia; order Rodentia; family Cricetidae; genus Mesocricetus; species Mesocricetus auratus. The sequence goes on along the minus strand of NW_024429194.1, from coordinate 24,070,235 downwards.
GAAAGGATGAAGATTTTCTGGGTCAGCCTGGGCTTCGTAGCAAGCCCTTGTCTTGGGTGGAAAAAAAACCAAATAAACAAATCAAGAGCATACCCAGATATGAATGACTCCATTTCTTTGAAAAACCAACTCAGTGAAAAGAAAAGGTGTGGGGGGGGGTAGAGGAATGAGCCATGTAGTTCAAAATGCAAAAAGTTTCATATACGAATAGAAAGTTCTAGAGAGCTATTGAGCGGACAGTTGTTACCAATAAATTTATGGATTTGACAACCGCTAAGAGAAGATCTCATGTTTTCAACAGGGAGGGGGAAAGCACGTGAGTTGATGGAAATGTTGTTAGTTCCCTTGATTTGATCATTCACGGCGTATACGTGTATCCAAGCACGGTCTTGCACTACAAACATACACAACGTCTGGCCCAGGGTAGAGAAGGAAGTGGCCTGCGTGCTAGGCTGGGCTGCCTAGAGGGATGAGGGAGTGGGTGTGCGGCGGAGACTAACGAAACAAGGCTGCCAAAAGTTGGTTGTGGAGGCCGAGCCAAGTGTATGGAATAAGAGAAACCCTGCCACAGGGCAGGCAAGTTACCATCGTAGCCCCCCCCCCAAGCTAAGTGGGGATTAAAATGGCAGCAAGAAAGACTGGTCTACCAAACCCGAGGGGCCTGGGAGGCTATGCACAGCATACTAGACGCAGACATGGTGTGATTCCTTGGGTGGGGCTCTTTGGGACGCTCCCCCAAAGTGAGAGAAAGGTCTCAGTAGTATCTTGTTGGCAAACCCCCAAAGTAGATAGAAATGTCCACAGGTTTGTGCCAAACCTGGGTCCCCCAACCCTGTCCTGGGCTTTCCCATTTGAACAGAGTGTGGCTCAACATTTTCCATCCATCCTTTCACACCACTCCCAGAGACCCGTTAGCAGTCGCTGCCACCTCTTCGGGGGCTGCCAAACACAACACCTACCTGACCAAGACCTCAGTTTCCTAGCCACTTCCTCCTGGCCTGAACCATGGTTATTTCTGTGGTGTGGGTCTATTTTATTGAGGTAGGTCCCCGTTAGAACCGTGAATAGGAAATGGGGGTGACAGGGTGTAATTACTGATATCAGTGACAGCAGATGACCTTGGCAGGAGCCAGACAAAGGCAGAACACCATTAGATCTGCTGAAGCAACAGACCTCGGAGCCCTGCCAGCTGCTCTTGAACTGAAGCCAGCCAACTGGGAGCTCCCATGCCAAGGACAAGAATGTAATTAAAGAGTACCCTGGCAATCTAGAAGGCTGTGTTGTTGCAAGTGTAATAAGGGATTTGGTTGTGTTTTTAGCTGGAAGGGGATAAAACCCATTTCATATGCCCTGCCCCTTGCCCACTAAAGCTGAGTCTCATGTTCAACGTGCTGCTATGTTCAGCTCTAACCTGCCATCCCCTTTCTAAAGAAGCATGAACATGCTACGAGCGGAGCTTGCAGAACCGTCAACCTAGCCCTCAGCTGGCCTAGGCGAGAATTCTCTGCATTTCACCCAATAGGCACAGGAGGCCCGGCATCTACAGCGCAGGCTCCCTCTGTGCCAACACCCACCAGCGCCCTCACCAGCTTCTGCTCCCCACCAGCGCCTTCTATTATCTCTGTCATAGCCTTGATATCTGTGATTCATCAGATGTTGAACCTATCACCAGGTAATACAGGGAACCACAAGGTGCTCAGGACATCAACTAACCCTTTTCTGACCCCCACCCCCAGGCCTCTAGGTAACCTTCCTCTGCTCTTTAACCACACTGACCAAGAAAAGTGAGGCGGATTAGAGAGCCTCTCAGAATGGTTTTAATTATTGCAAAACAATTCTTACAAATTCATTCTCCGGATGCAATGGCACATGCCTGTCATTCAAGCACTTGGGAAGTAGAGACAGGAGGACAGTAGTTTCAGGGCCAGCCTGGGGCTACATTTGACTATCTCAAAACACCAAGGAGGAGGAGGGAATTACATTTTTAAAAAAGCACTGACAATAAACTCCAAAGACATGAAAACAATTTTCCATAATTTCCAATCCCACATATCAAATAGAGCCCACTTTCTCTGCCTTTGGGCTTAGCCTTTAAGTACACAAAGGGAAGTTGGCAGGCACATAAAGAGTCAACCTTATTACTGGCTGTTTTCACTTAAGGATATACAGGTAATTAGTAACGGTTATCCAATTATAAATCATTTTGCCTCCCTCTGTGATTATTGTTTAAACATATTCCTTGGAGGGGAATCATTGTGTCAATGACAGTTGAGTCCTTATATACCACAGGAGTTCCTTTTTTGAAGGAAAGAGAAGACTTCGGCAGTTCCCTCTGCCCCTTTCACCCTTTCTCAAAGCATGATCCGGTAGGTACCCATGAGGGGTTCCTGGGACACTTTTTTTTTTTTTGGTTTATCGAGACAGGGTTTCTCTGTATTGTTTTGGAGGCTATCGGTCCAGCCCAGCCTCGAACTCACAGAGATCCGCCTGCCTCTGCCTCCCGAGTGCTGGGATTAAAGGCGTGTGCCACCACCGCCGGGCTCCTGAGACACTTTTAGGAGATCCACGAAGTTAAAACCATGTCCATGACAGTCCTAAGTTAACGTTAGCACATCCCACTCCTTTCCTCTTATGAGTGGGAGTTTTCCAGAAGCCACATGTGACATCGCAACAGGTTAAATGCATGCTAATTTTTGTCTTGCTTTGGAAATAATTATTTGTTACTTAAAAACTATTCTTTGGGAGCTGGAGAAATAGCTGGATGGTTAAGAGCACCTGATGCTCTTGCAGAGGAGCCAGGGTCAGTTCCCAGCACACACGTGATAGCTCAAAACACCTGCAGCTCCAGTTCTACAGGACCTGGATCTTCTCTCGGCCTTCCACGGATACCAGGCACACAGGTGGTCCACGCGCAAACACATAAAACAAAGAAATCTTTTTAAATTGAAAACTATTATTTATATAAATAGTCAAAGCTTTCTGGTTCTGTTTCTAAAATAGAAATAAGCATAGATATAACCTGCATAAGGAAGGGTATTAGGCATACTTGACAATTTCCCAGTTTAAGGGATCAAGAGATCACGCAGTTTGAGAACCACTGGTTTGAGGGTGCTGTGGTAGAATGTGTTAATGCAGGGTTCACCTGGATGCCTGCAGGGGTCCCAGACAAGGTGCAAGGCAACTGTACACTGCTTTCTGGTCCTTGCTTGTATGTTTCTCCCGTCTCCCTCCCCTCCTCCCAGCTCTTCTCTTGTTTTCCTTTTCTTTCCCCCTTTGGTCTTTCAACTCTCATAACAAAAGCCACACAGATAACAAAACATTCCCTTCTTCCTTTGAACTGAATTGTTTTCTCTCAACTAAACAGAAATTGGGTGACATTTGAAATCATTTTCATGATTACTAACCCCATTCAAAAATAAGTAACGTGTGTTTTTTAGAAACACATCTCACACGTAAATCAAAGAAGTGGAAATGAAATGAAATTTCTCTTTCATATCAAGTTGGCAGAGATTTGTCAAGTGGGTGCCTGCCAGCATTAAGCTGTGTGTGGCTTCCAGAAGGCAATCTGACAACCTGTACGAGAGCCTTCAAAATAGCCTAGGCCTTGATACAGAGGAGCGTGCTTGCTCAGAACCAGTTAGAACTTAAGAGTTGACTGGGATCCTGAGAACTGAGAATATGGTAACTCCCCTCCCTTTCATCAGGCCCAGAGAAGACTATGTCAGAGGACAGACTGGGTTCCTGGATCTCAAGCAGGGGAACTCCCATCGAGATCTGTGGATGCAGCAGGCCATGGCCCATCAGGAAAGAAAAGCCTGTGGTGGGACCAGCTATGGTGCCCAGAGCTGCATACTTGGTGGCCATCGTGTGGAAACCACCTCTTGCTTTCCAAGTCTTCAGTGATAACATACAGACCCTTAAGTGCAGCCTGGAGACTGGTGAGATGGCTCAGCCTGTAAAGTCCGTGTGCAAACTTAAGGATCTGAGTTCAGATCCCCAGGACACTCAGAAAAGATGAGTAAGTATAGCAGAATACGGTCTGTATTCCCAGTACTAGACAAGAGGATTCCTAGTGCTTCCTGGCCAGCACACACGCATAGCTGAATTGGTGAGCTCTAGGTTTAGAGAGAGTTTAGTCTCAAAAAGCAAAGGGTTGAGCAATTGAGGAAGACAACCAACAATTTCTGGCTTCCAAATACAGTATACATGGACATGTGTGCGCGCGCACACACACACACACACACACACACACATGTAAACTAGACATGTGACCTACCTACAAGCCAGCTGGGGTCCTCAAACACTAAGCTTTTAATGGTCCACAGAGAATGTCCCATGACCTGGGAATGGTCACAGCCACCCCAAGCTTTCTGCAAGTTCCCAGAGCTGGGCACTGACCCCTCCCCAGTCCCCTTTGAGTACAACCCTCTGCTTTCCCCACAGCCCTTCCATCCTTCTGTCCCTTCCCAGAGTCCCACCAAGTCTTGTCCACTGGCAGCCACACGTCATAGGCATTTCTGAAGTTTGGGAGCTGCAGAGAGATGGCATTCACATGGCAGAAGCATGTGCTTAGGGTTATCAGGCAGGCATCTCCACTGCCAAAATGGTCCATGGCCTCCATGACCCTGAAAGCATTCTCAGACCTGTCCCCAGCCTCTTACAGGGCTGGCTCCCCTAACCCGCTGCCTTCCCTGCCTTCTCTCCTCGTCCATCAACCTCCTTCAGAGCAGGGGAAGGCTCTGAGTTGTGATCGGGACCCAGCTTGTACAACTTTTGGATTAAAACTTCAGTGATCAGCCAGGAAGTGGTGGCTCACACCTTTAATCCCAGATCTTGGGAGGCAAAGGCAGGTGGATCTCTGTGAGTTTGAGGCCGGGCTGGTCTACAAAGCTAGTTTCAGCATAGTCAGAGCTGTTGTTACACAGAGAAATCCTGTCTCGAAAAACAACAAGACTACAGAGATAGCCAGCAGGAAAGCCAGACAACTTCCCATTCACCAACCTAGGCCAGATTGTAAAGAAAGCATTAAGAGGTGGCTGTTAACAACCCCCAGCAGGAAGAGAGATTGCTTGTCTTCCAAGGGCTTCGGGTCCTCCCCAGGCTTCGGGTCCTCCCCAGGGGAATCCCAAGGAGGGGCATCAATCAGCCCTGGGAGGCCCAGAGGCATGATACCCAGGTCTGGAAGAGCAAGTCATGTTAGCTGAGCTCATTCTGAGAACTTCAGCTTCCAAAGGGCTTCTGATCAACAGGGCTTTGTCTCCCCACAAGCCAAGGTGCCCAGGAAGCCAAATCACAACCAGAAAGCTGCAGAGCAAGTTCCATGACTCAGTGTTTCAGACTCGAGTGTGCAGCCCCAAGCCCGGCACGCCCCAGAAACCCTCCTGAGCAGGGCTTTAGGCCGTCAAAATGTTCCTGCTTCTGGCATCAGGCAACCTGCAAGTGTCTTTGGACTAAGTCCCCCAGCCTTAACCCTACCAGAGGATAGCCTACATGGATAGTCAGTCTTTTACAGCAAGTGGTTTTACAACGGTGTACTGGCTGGTTTTATGTCAACTTGACACAAACTAAAGTCATCAGAGAGGAGGTAATCACAATTGGGAAATGTCTCCATAAGACTGGGCTATAGGCAAGCTTGTAAGGCTTAATTGATGGGGGAGGGCTCAGCCCATTGTGGGTGGAGCCAACCCTGGTTTAGTGGCCTTGGATTCTAGGAGAAAGCAGGCTGAGCAAGCCATGGGGAGCAAGCCAGGAAGCAGCACCCCTCCGTGGCCTCTGCGCCAGTTCCTGCTCCAGATTTCGGTTCTGCTTGAGTTCCTGCCCCACCTGCTTTTGATGAACTGTTACATGGAACTGTAAGGGAAATAAACCCTTTCCTCCCCAACTTGCTTTTGGTCATGGTGTTTCATTGCTTCATTGCAGCAATAATTACCTAATTAATGGGTTACTAACTAATAGTAACTCTAGCTAAGACACATGGCATCCAAGCCTTTGTTCTAACTTGGCTCCACTTTGTCATCTGAAGGAGACTTCAAAGGAACACTCTCAGGATCCACTCCCTGTTGGTGTTCTGCTTAGCTTTCAGACCATGGCCCCAGTCCCCTCCTTTCCATGTCACTGACAAAAGCCTCACAGGAGTTTCTGGGTCCTGATAACATCCCCCATCTTATTAGTTCCTAGGTTAAAAATTCCTGGACCCTAGAGTTGTAACTGTGGCCAGTCCTGGCTCCTACTGAAAGACAGATTTTTTTCAGATGGCTGCAAATAATCACTGCGATGAGTATGTGGGGGGATCACTTCTGTCATAGAAGGGAAGCTGGTGACAGGTGCCCAGGACAAAATAAAAAAAGAACACATAAATAAAACAAGAAAAGAGGACTGAGAGCAACAGGGTGAGATCTGAAGTGTTAACAGCCAGAACCAACCAGATGCTGAAAGTGGGCATACACCTGCAGGAAATGCTCTTCTTCCTTTTGGTGTTTCTGTTTTTCGAGACAGGCTTTCTCTGTGAATCGGTCTTGGCTGTCCTGGAACTTGCTCTGTAGACCAGGCTGGTCTCGAACCACCTGCCTCTGCCTCCTGAGTGCTGGGAATAAAGGTGTGTGCCACCACCACCACTGGGCTCCCCTTCTTTTTTTGAATGTGGAGATGAGAGTAACAGCCTTTGCATCTCGGGACTACTGGGAGGATTCAGTGAGTCAACATACAAAAGGCACGCAGAACACTGCATGCGATTCAGAAGCACTTACACGTATTCGCTGGTTGGTTTCGATGTCAAGCTTGCCTCGGGTTAGAATCACCCAAAGCACAGTCCCCATCACTTCCATTGATGTGTGAAGACCTACACCAAGTGTGGGAGTGAGGGCACCTTCTAATAGCAGCTCAGATTTCAAAAGGGCAAAACAGAAGGCAGATTATACATGTCCTTCCCTCTTGCCAACATAACTTCTCTGGAATCAGAACCAGCGTTTCTAAGCCTCTGTCAAGGACCAAAGACCAGGAACTCTCCAGATACCTCCAGGTTTTCAATGCCAGATTGGGACTGCTAAGATGCCCAGCCTCAGGAACCCAGCAATCACAGGGCTGTCAGCCTCTCGGGTGTGGGGCAGTTCCTGTTACTATTTCAAACTTAATACACTATATGTGTTCATTCTATCGGTTCTGTCCCTCTAGGGAGCCTTGACAGACATACCTTGACAGATGTTTTTCAAAAGGCTTTAGTGCTTTTCAAGTTTCCAAAATACTTTGTTTCGAAACTTCAGACTTGGAAAATATTGCATGCACACCACTCTTTCAAAAACAAAAAAATAGAAGAGATATTATTCAATTCCTGCATTCTTTTGCTGTGACTATGAAACGCCCAGGAGAGCCTTCTCATGCTACCTTTTAAGCAGTTCACATCAAACAATTTGAATTGGCAGGTGAGAGGAAACATGGGTCTTTTTTGGTGTGTGTGGGGGGAGTCTTTTCAAAAATCATTTATTGTTTTTTTTAGATGGATTCTTGTTATATATCCCAGTTATCCTGGAATTCACAATGTAGCCAGTCTAGCCTTGAACTTCTGACCTCCCTGCTTCAACCTGCTAAATGCCATGTGTCACTCTGCCTGGTTAAATGCCTCTTGCTACACCAGCCATTAAAGAGAGATTCATCTTTAGATTTTGTCTACTATATGTAACACTTTATTATGTGACAGTCATTTCTCCTGTCATCAAGACTGGTAACCTACCTCATTTCTCCTTTCCATAAAATTATCATCTCTGTACTTTGAGTGGCAAGTAATTATTCCCAGCACACCATTGAGATCATGGGAGGTAATGCAAACACTCTACACTCTTAGTGATTTGGCGTTATTTCCTTAGAGACAGCTCAGGTCTTGACTTCCTGCTTTCTGTGGTTCCTTAATGTGACAACCACTCTATAGCCTCATTATGAGTAGGTGTGATAGTTAATCAGATGTTCTTAGAAAAAAAAAAACAGGCTTTCTCACAAACTCCATGTCCAGTACACATGTGAAATTTCCACAACCTAAACACAGACTCTTTTTTTTTTTTTTTTTTTTTTTGGTTTTTCGACACAGGTTTTCTCTGTATTGTTTTGGAGACTGTCCTGGAACTCGCTCTGTAGAACAGGCTGGCCTCGAACTCACAAAGATCCACCTGCCTCTGCCTCCAGAGTGCTGGGATTAAAGGCATGCACCACCAATGCCCCACAGACTCTTTCTTGACACACATTCTCTTCTGTCCTAGACAATTCTCAGGTGTAAAATAAGTGGCATGTTGACAGTGTCAATATTCAGGAATCTACTAACTATTGATTCAATGGAATATTTTCCAATTATTAAACAAAACCAAGTACAATTCAAGTATAGAAAGCATTACCCACTCCCAAGGTAGACCAGATATCCATAAATGAGATTCCTACAGGAAGTGTGACAAGAAACACTATTGGGGTATCTTTAAACCAGAGGCTTCCCAGTTCTTCAAATGACAGGCAGGAAGCCCAAGGGGAAGGTCAATGACAACCCTTTTGCTAGCATTCCTCTCTAAAGTTTCATTCCCAATTTTTTATTCTTTTAAAATTATTTTCTATTTGGCATGGGTGTGTGGTAGCTTGAATATTATTGGCCACCATAATCTCATAGGGAGTGGCACTACTAGGAGGTGTGGCTTTGTTAGAGTGGGTATGACCTTGTTGAAGGAAGTGTGTCACTGTGGGGGTGGGCTTTGAGGTTTCCTATGCTCAGGATACCACCCAGTGTCTATGTCAGCTTCCTGTTGCCTGCAAGATATGTAGGGCTCTCAGCTGCCTGCACGCTGCCATGCTCCCTTCATGATGATAATGGACTGAACCTCTGAAACTGTAAGCAAGCCACCCCAATTAAATGTTTTCCTTTATAAGAGTTGCTGTGGTCATGGTGTCTCTTCACAGCAATAGAAACCCTAAGACAGTGTATGTGCCAGAGAGAGGGGCAGGGAGGACTCAGTTCTCTCTTGTCATCACGTGAACTCTGGGATCACACTCAGGTAGTCAGGTTCAGCAGCAAGTACACTCATCCTCTGAACCATCTCCCCAAACCTTTTTGTATTCTTTTTATGTTGTTTGTTTTTAGGGTTTTTTTTGTTTTGTCCTGTCTTGTCTTGTTTTGTTGTTGTTGTTTTTGAGACAGGATCTCTCTATTATGTAGCCCTGACTGTCCTGGAACTTACTATGTAGACCAGTCTATCCTCAAACTCACAGAGATCAGACTGCCTCTGGGGTTAAAGGCATGTACCAGGGCACCCAGCTCTTTTTTGGGGGGGGATATTCTTTCAATGTTAAGCATATAGAAAAGATGAAAAACATTCATTTACTTTTTTCCAATTGTATGTATGTGAATACATATATATATATATAATTATTACATATATATTAACCACAACACTATTACTCATCATGGTCTAGGAATTTACCACAGACATAACATTGGTGATTTTTCCTTTTTAGAACGGGTCTGACTGTGTAGTCCAAGCTGGCCTTGAACTCATTATGTAGTCAAAACTGGCCTTCTGAGTCTTCCAGGCTCTGTCACCCCAGAACTAGGGTTATAGATATGCCACCATGCCCAACCTGTGATAATATAACACTATCACCCCTTCCTCATTTTTTAGCTGGAGTCTTGACTTTCAGCTCTTATAAACCACATTAGAAACCCCAAAGATTCTGGCCCTGGAAATACAATATTGCACATAGCGTATAGGAAAGAATCCAATTCACAGATGATCCATTTTCCCACAGCTCATCTCTTGAGCTGGGTCTACATAGACTCTAGGAAACATCAAAGTCACAGCTGGGCCCTGAATATCAGCTTGTTTACAAAGTCAAAACAAGACAGGAAAACACACAGGAAGCGGCTGTTGAGGACAAAATAAACGCATGCACAGTGGACAACAGACAGAGGTAATCACCAGCCAGGAAGGTCAGATGCAGGGACGATTTCTGGAGAGTCAAGATATTTCTAAGGGAGGCTGAGGCAGGAGGGTCATGAGTTTGAGGCCAGTCTTGCCTACATATTGAGACCCTTATCACAAAATAATAGTAATAGTAATTAGAAAAAAGAAGCAAACAAAAAAATAGGAGGAAAGTCAAAATCACAAATCAGACTCTAGAGACTTTATAAAATTCTGACCCTTTGAAATTTTCCACTATTTCTTATTTTCCTACTCTGTACCTGTGTCTGTCTAACTTGCATCAGACAAAAGCAAAAATATCTTTGAAAAGCCAGATGGCATAGCAGGCAGGCAGTCTTATTATGAAACAGTTTAGACTGACAAAAAGCCACCATGAAAACAGTAAAAAGCCAGGAAGACATATTTGCTTCCATCTTCAGAAGAAAGAAAGAAATGAAAAGAAACGGAAAACCCAAATGTTTCCCCAGATTCCCTCGGAGAACTGAAGTCACAGAGATCTGCCGATGGGAGACCGGAATACTGACACTTACAACTTACCAGGAGAAGTCACCCTGGAGCCTGCAAGAACTGATCAGAACTCTCACCTGGAAAGCGATGGGTCACTGAAGAGAAGAGTATGGACTAGTCTGAGAGCTAAGACCTGCTGGGCATTGACTCCAGAAGCCAGATCAGACTGGCTCTGAAGACGAGAGAAAATCCACTGGCTTCAGGCAAGGGAGGGGAAAGTAACCCTTTCACAATAGGCCCCTGGAAAAGTAACTATTTTCAAAGTCCAGTACATTCTGTGCTGCTAACCAAGGCCGGCCATGAAGGAACACTACTTGACTAGGGCCTTATCTTCCCAAGGGGGTCATGGCAAAACCACAGCTCCAACCTCTTTGGCCTCCCAGTCTCCCATCAGAGCAGAAAAAGAAAGGTCAAGAACTGTTTCTGAAGGTCACATCCCAAGGGCCCAAGACCCTGAGAGTCATCAGAAGATTCCAGAACACTGCCGTGTGGTGTTGGTTCCTTTTGGGTCACTGTTGCAATGATGGAAAACTGGTAGCATCAATGACAGACATTTATTCTCATGGAATTGGAGGCTGTAAAGGCCACTTATCTGCTGAAGACACTTAGCAAGAATCCCTTGCCTCTTCCTGGGTTCTGGGGAGTCCTGACCACCTGAAGCATGCCTTGGCTTTTACCATAGAAGAAACACAATTTTACTTCTACCCTTGTGATAGTACATTAACTGTCAACCTGACAAGAGTCTGGATTCACCTAGGAGACAGGTTAACCTCCAGGCGTACCTGTGATGTGTGAGGTTAGCCTCTGGGCACCCCTGTGAGGTGTACAGTTAGCCTCTGGGTACCCTGTGATGTGTGAGGTTAGCCTCTGGGTACCCTGTGATGTGTGAGGTTAGCCTCTGGGCACCCCTGTGAGGTGTGAGGTTAGCCTCTGGGTACCCTGTGATGTGTGAGGTTAGCCTCTGGACACACCTGTTAGGTGTGAGGTTAGCCTCTGGACACACCTGTGAAGGATCATCTTGATTGGGGTAATTGAGGAGGGGACAGTCAACCTGAAAGTGTGGGGCATCTTTCCTGGGTGTGTGTCCAAGACCGCCCACATAAAGAGGAGAGGACTGAGAGCCAGTATTGGTCACTCTGCTCCCTGACTATTGACTCCGTCTGATCCAGTGCTTCTGTCCTCTGCTGCCCTCACTTTCCTGCCAAACGGTGAAGCCAAAACCAACACCTCCACCCTCCAGTGTCAGGATAATTCTTCACAGACGACAGAAAAGTGACTGACACGGCTCAGGGTTTTCAGCTGAGCCCAAGATTTATACTAACTCACATAGGTACATTGGCAGGGAAGAGACCTGCAGATGTTTTAATAGTATTGTGTGACACAGGATTTATACTAACTCACATAGGTACATTGGCAGGGAAGAGACCTGCAGATGTTTTAATAGTATTATGTGACACAAGAGCCCTTACAAGGAAATTATCTAGGTCCATTCTGTACTGGTAGCAAATACCACAGACTGTATAATTGTTAGAGTGTCAAAACTTATTTCTTCTAGTCCTAGAGGCTGGGAAGTCCAAGATTTGATTCTACTGTAGTCTGCTGAGAGTCCATTCTGCATCTAAGATGGTCCCCTGAATGTGAGGTCCTTACATAAGGAAGCAGCAAGATAAGCTGCTTCCCGAATCTCTTCCACATTTACATGAATCCGTCCACGAGGGTACAGCCCTTAGGACCCAAGCATGACCCATTGGCCCCGCCTTGTGACACTGCTACGGTCACAACACATGAATTTGGGGGACACAGTCAAGCCACAACAGAACTGAAGACCCAAAGAAGCAGCCAGACATAGTCATATACTGAGTTGAACCAAGAATAAATAGTAAGCTGTCCAAATATGATTAGATTGAATGGAAATGAGGATATGACTGCACCTAGGTATGGTTGAGGAGAAGGGTCTTATTGTAGATATGAGAGAGAGTTTGGTCAGAGTCATCTGGAAGGATCAAGACTGAACCAGGCCATAAGAAGAAAGAGAGGAAGAGGGGAGAGAAGAGAGGGCAAGTTGGCCAAGAGAGGCGCCATGGATGAAGAGGCTAAGAGAACTAAGACCAGAAGATTGCGTGGCCAAAAAGGCTGGGTTATACAGGAAAAAGAGAAGCTAGGGAAAGTGAGGCAAAGCTCGGCTCCTGGGCTGGAGAGGTTTAGGGGGGGGGGGAATGGCTGGGAAGAGCCACAGGTACTGAGTGATTCTGGGACAGCTGCCCTGAGTCTACTTTGATATACTAATAGGCACCTCAGTTAGCCATTCGTCCCAGGTCTCTTTGAGATCTACAGCAAAGAGGCTTGAGCTAAGAGTTAATTGGGTGGAAAAGCAAGGAGGCAGATAAGGCTAGCTGAACAAGATGTGTTTGTACAGAAATTTTCAGCTTTGGCTTTTTATCTTTGATATAAGAATGTCACTTTCCTCCTGATATGGAGAGGGCATTGTCCACGCAAGGGAGGCTGCTCTTAGTGCTTGCTTTTAGAAGAAAGAATGGGAAAGCTGAATCATTTTTCATATACCCGCTGTTCTTTCCAAGGGCATTTTACTAAATGGAATCCTTATGTCAAAGTGTGTCGAGTATAAGGGTATCATGTCCTAACTTCCTTCAGCTCTGTATCTTTGTCTCTGTGCGTTTACTTATAAAGAACTGTCACTGGGAGTGGAAATGTGACTTCACTGACAGAGTACTTGTCCACTACACACAGAGCCAGCCTAGTAAAACACAAAACTGGACATGGACAGTCTAGTGATCAAGAAATGGAGGCATAAAACTCAGAAATCTAGGGTTGTTCTAAGGTACCTAGTGAGTTTAACGCCAGCTTGGACTGTATGAAACCCTGTCTCAACTTACGTGTGTGTGTGTGTATGTGTGTGTGTGTGTGTGTAAGTGTGTGTGTGTGTGTGTGTGTGTGTGTGTTTATGGCTCTCCTTATATAATTTTCTTACCAGAAGTTTTTGGGAGTTTCATCAAGGTCACCATATAATACCAAAGAAACAGGGGTCCCCTCTTGAGGTTCTTAGTCTTATTATGAAGAATTCAAGAACATACATAATCAAGCAGGAGCTTGAGGACAATTTCATTAGAGTTTAAAAGAAGACTCCCAAAGCAGCAAATTGAAAATCATGGCAATTGCTTGGTGGAGAAGAAAGGCAGATGAGCAGACACATAGCAGGAGGGGAGCTGGGGTTTTAGAAAAAGAGCAGGGAAGCCCAAAGCATGCCTCTTCCCCTTAAATAAATAAGCAAGCACTTTTAGGCTCTGGCCAGCATTTATAAGAGAATGACAGACTACAGACAGACAGACAGACAGAAAGGGGGATAGAAAGAAAGAAATGAAGAAAGAAAAAGAGATAGAGGAAGGAAGGAAGGAAGGAAGGAAGGAAGGAAGGAAGAAGAAAATGTTACATACTTTTCTGAATCAGAATTCAGATAGACAGACTTAGCCAAATTCATGGTAGCTCATAGGGACTGAACTAGGAGGTGAGAATTCTGGGGAAAAATACATTATCTCGTTAGAGGGTTGATTATTCTTCCTTCTTCTTTAGCATAGCTTAAGATGAAAGCATTCTCCTTTTAACTTATCTCATCCTAACTAACAACAGGGACAACACTTGTAAAATTGTCATCTCCTCCTCCCTTAAGAGGTCATCCAGTTGTGTCAGTCACCTGGTTATGGGTCCCTTCAGGAAGTTTGTTTACCTTAAGCTATGCTAAAGAGTTAAGAGGAACAATTAACCCTCTGACTGAGTGATAAGTTTCTGCCAATGCAAAAGGGCAGATCAGACCAGATTAAAAATAGATAAATGTAGGTTTAATGGTTGTTGCTCCTGGGCAGACTCACCAGTTTCAAAGAATGGGGCCAGAGAAGTCACAAGCTCAAGCTAAGGCAGGGAGGTTTTATAGATCTTAGGCAAGGGGTGATGATGTGACAGCTAGGAATTGGGACTGTGCCCCAGTATGCTCAAAAGCTATGCCCCTGGACAGGCAGTTGGGTGGGTTAGTCATGTCAGAAATGCAGACCTGGTCTTTTGGTGTCATTCCTTTGTTCAGAGTTTTCTCAGTGTGGGTGGAGTTAGGGGAAGTAGGGCAGATGGTGTTTCATAGCTTGTGCTAGGGCGAGCATGAGTTCCAACCAAACAATGAGGTTATGGATTTTTCCTTCCCAGAATTCCCATGCCCTAGCATAACCACTATAGCTGCCATGAGGTACTTTTGAGTCTGTCCATCTTTCTGGGTCCTGACCCAGGAAGACAGAACTACCTTTTTCTTCTCTTTTGTCTCTCTTTCAGATGCTGGCCAGAACCTCAGTATGTTTTTTTTTTCTGGTGCTCTGGTTTTTTCTTTTCTCTAATGTTTTCCTCTCTGCCATATGGCTGTTTGTGCACCAAGCAGTGATCTCCAGGCTGACTTAACTCTCCTGGCATAGCTTTTTGTCTTGTATGATTGTTGTTTTCCAGTTTGTGGTGGTTTGAATATGAATGGCTGTCACAGGCTCATATGTTTGAATGCTTAGTCATCAGAAAGTCACTACTTAGGAGGTATTAAGAGGTGTGGCCTTGTTAGAGGAAGTGAGTCACTGGGGGGTGGGCTTTGAGGTGTCAAAAGCCCACACTAGTCCCAGTGTGTCTTCCTGTTTCCTGAAGGAGGACTCTCAGCTCCTTCTCCAGTATCATGTCTGCCTGCATGCCACCATGCTCCCACCATGACGATAATGGACTAGACCTCTAAAACTGTAAGCTATTCCTAATTAAATGTTTTCCTGTGGTGATATATTATTTATGATTTATTAAAGACTGCCTGAGGATTCAGACAGCACAGTCAGCCACAAGCCATAGAATCAAGGAGTACACCTTTAATCCCAGTAGCCAGAAGCTAATGTGGTACATACCTTTAATCCTAGGACTCGGTATTAAGAGGTAGACTGATCTCTCTGAGTTCAAGGCCACCCAGAAATTGAATCAGTCTAAAAAAAATAACAGATCACACGCCTTTAATCCCAGCATTAGAGGGGTATAAAAGATAGAAACAAAGTCTTGAGTGTTCAATAGGAGGCATTCATTCTTCAGTCACACTGAGGAGAGGCAGCAGTTTGAGGCTTGGTGAAGAGCTCGTGGATCAGCCCTTTCAGCCTGAGACAGAGGTAAAAAACTAGTGGCCAGCTGCTTTGCTTTTCTGATATTCAGCTTGAAGTTTGAACCCCAGTATCAGTCTCTGGGTCTCTTATTATTTCGTGCTACATTTTCCTTTGCAGGAGTTATCATGGTCGTGGTATCTCTTCACAGCAATAGAACACTAAGACGCTATTTAAATCTAAACTTTGTACCAGGAGTTCAAATGTGGACCGATGGGGCTTCTAGACCTTTTTATTCCTCTGTCCTGATGTAGCCACACTGAACAAATCTTTCTCTGCCTTTCATTTTTACTTCACTTCTTTAACTGGCTTATTGAGGACCAGTGTCAAAGCCTGGCTTGTCCCTATTACAAAATCCTGATGTCTTACCTTAATGACTTTGCTAACAAAGTTTCCCCAAAGTTTCATGTGTAGAAGTTTCTTTTGCCTACTTGTGTCACTATTTGGAGATGGTAAAAACATTAGAAGGTGAAGCAGCATAGAAGAATATTATATTGCTGAGGGTGTGCCCTTGAAAGGGATGCTAGGGCTAGGCAAGAGGGTTCATCAAGTAGAGGCACTTGCTGCCAGGCCTAAGGGCCTGAGTTCGATCCCTGAGATGCACATGATAGAAGCAAAGAACCAACTTGGGCAGTCCGTCCTCCGGGTTCCACTCATGTGTCACCCCACCTTCCACCACACACAAAACAAAAAGATAAAATGTTTGTTTCATTTGTTTTAAAGTGGGAGTATATTGGAACACTGTCTCCCTCCCTTTCCATTCCCCTTACCTCTTTCCTTTTTTCTTTCCTAGCACCTTGAGGTGAACAACTTCCTTTGTCCCCACCACAGGCACAGAAGTGACTGGGCCAACCATTAACTGAAGCCTCAAAAGTGAGTCAAAATAGGTATTTCCTCCTGTAAGTATGATATTTTGACACAGCAAAGAAAAGCTGGAAAACAGATCTGTTAATCCTGAAAAATTCTATGGTTAAAATCACCTGACCATGCAGGAAATCACCTTGCACATATCCCTCCCCCCACCCCATCCCCAACTACCATCCCATCCCCTCCCCTCCACCCCATCCTCATCCTCCACCCCACCCCCATCCTCATCCCTTCCCCATCTCTCACTCCCACTCAATCCCCCACTTTACCCCATCCCCATCCTCACCCCCTCCCCACCCTATTCCTACCCCATTCCCACCTCTCCACGCCATCCCCTATCCTTACCCACTATCTCATCCCCCACTCCAA
The DNA here is from genome assembly GCF_017639785.1 of Mesocricetus auratus. Classification (NCBI taxonomy): domain Eukaryota; kingdom Metazoa; phylum Chordata; class Mammalia; order Rodentia; family Cricetidae; genus Mesocricetus; species Mesocricetus auratus. Next base: position 24,053,371 of record NW_024429194.1, on the reverse strand, counting down.
CCTCCATCCCCATTCCCCAACCACACCCCATCCTTCCACTGCCTACCTTATCCCCCCATCCCCACCTTCGCCCATTCCCTCTGACCATTCACCTCCAACCTATGTAAATACTTGGGAAGTACCTTGGATTTTGAGGGACTGTCTGTGGAGGACTTGAGGGTGAGACATGGAGAGTGTGATTTTTGACCATAGTGGGAACCAAAATGCATGTGACCTTTTACAGGAAGTGGTAATTCTTCCCTTGGGAGACCTCAAGACCTGAGATCACCAGCCCTGGAAGCCCAAACAATGCTATAGAATGGCTTACTGAAAAAGTCCCCTGAGGGTCTTGTGGTCAGAAGGCTGCTCTCCCCATTTATGTGGCTTCTGTCAGCATGTCTTGAGCTGCAGGCCTGGGCCAGGTTGTATCAACCACATTAAGTATTTTTAAGAGCCCTAAAGGTCACCAGTCTCCATGACTACTTCACACCCCTCACCTCAATCAACAGTGTCCTCTGATCTCTGTGTCTCTGCACTCCATAACAGATGAGTGGAGCTATGCAGTGCCGGGACTCTGCAGTCCGCCAAAACCACGCTTAGCACATAACAGGGTTCCAGCCTGTAGTTACAAGCCCCTCTAGTCACCAAGTTAGTAGAACAATGGCCGAGACCATCTCTTTTTCAGGGGACTGGAAAGTTTCACTGCAGCCTCAAAGCCAAATGGGGGTGGGGGAGGGATGGCATCTCCAGCCTGTGCTGAAAGAGGTTTTGGTCACTTCATAACCACTGGGATGGCTACAGGCACACGGAAGTGGGGAGAGGAGGAAAGGAAGGAAGAAAAGAAGGCAGACGAGCAAGCCAGCCAGCTTCAGGAAGGCAGAGTTGGGAGGATTCCATATTTCAGGAAAGCCTCGCCTGTACTGAGACCTCACCAAGGAGAGAAAAAGCTGATGAGCAGGTGGAGAAACTGCAGGGCTCAGACTCTGGCTGCTGCAAAGTCTTGTGAATGGTGAGGGAACAGCTCTGCGAGGAAACCATGCTAAGACACACGCTTACCATGTGCAAGGTTCAAGCTTTGCTCTCCACCCTTCCCCAAAAGAAAATGTGTAAACAGTTACCGTAAAATCCAGCCACTCATTCCTAGGAACACACTCAAGGAGTAGGGTATGAGCATTCACTCATTCCTAGGAACCAAGAGTGGGTATGGGCATTCACTCATTCCTAGGAACACACTCAAGGAGTAGGGTCTGAGCATTCACTCATTCCTAGGAACCAAGAGTGGGTATGGGCATTCACTCATTCCTAGGAACCAAGAGTGGGTATGGGCATTCACTCATTCCTAGGAACCAAGAGTGGGTATGGGCATTCACTCATTCCTAGGAACACACTCAAGGAGTGGGGTATGAGCATTCACTCATTCCTAGGAACGAAGAGTGGGTATGGGCATTCAAAGATTTGCATCTGAGCATCTGAGAAGCATTCCTCACGAGACCAGACTAAATTGTGGAAGCTGCGCAGATGTCCATCAGTTGGCAGACGGACAAACAGGCTACAGAACACCCGTATGACAGATATTTAGTCCTAAAAAGGAAACCAGCACTGAGCAGTGCTGGGAATGGATAAATCTTGAAGAGAACCCAGCCGCAAAAAGATCTGCATTGTACAATTCTGTATACATGAAGCATCCAGAATGGGCAAATCCACAGACAGAAAGCAGTTCCATTGCTGCCGGGGCTGAGGTAGGGGAAATGGGAAGGGATCAATTATCAGGAAGGTTTCCCTGTGGGTAATACGTACACAACCTAGTCGGTATCCTAAAAGTGACTGAAGGTATGTATACTTGAAAGTGGTCACAACGGTGCATTTTATGTTGCATGAATTTTGCCTCAATTTTTAAAGAGCACATACTTTCTCCTTTTAATATTTATGTATATGTTTTGTTTTATGTGTGTGGGTATTTTGCCTGTATGTATGTCTGTGCACCACATGGGTACCTAGATCAGAAGAGGGTGTCAGATCCTCTGGAGCTGGCGTCCCAGAGGGTTATGAAACACTGTGTAGGTTCTGGGAACTCACTACAAGAGCAATGAACATTCCTAACTGCTGGGCCATGACTCCAGTCTCTGGTCCCTCGAACCCCATTGTTTTGAGATACGGTCTCACCACGTAGTCAGAAATTGCTTTGAGCTTCTGATCCTCCTGCCTCAGCCTTCCAAGTGCTGGAATTACAGGTGTGAGTTGCCACATGCAGGCTAAAAGCACGCGCTGTGTGAGCAGATGACACAGAAATCCGCTCTCTGCTTGCAGCATTTTATTATCTGCCAACGCCAAAATCCCTGCCCCCAAAAGATACCTCCAAAGCTGCGGCTGCCCTAGCAGACAGGCAGGAGGGGTCTGCTGCAGGATGACCTCACTCCCACTCATAACCCTCGGGATCAGGAGGATGTGTAGGATCCAGAAGAAGCTCCATGTTCCACATAGCCCAGCAACAAGGCGTGTCTAGCCGGCATCGGTAGAGTTCACAGAAACCATCCACAGAGGAGCTCCACATGGATGAAAAATGTTCTAATTCAAGGAAGAAAGAAAGTGAGGAGTAGTAGGGAGCTGCCAGTGGATTAAAAAGTTTAAAGTAGGGAGCTGGAGAGATGGCTCAGTGGTTGAGAGCACTGACTGCTTTTTCAGAGGACCTGGGTTCAATTCCCAGCACCCACATGGCAGCTCACAACTGTCTGTAATTCCAATTCCAGAGCACCTGACACCCATGGCAAAGCACCAAGACATATAAAATAAAAATTAGTAAATTTTAAAATAAGTAAATAAATAAGTTTAGAGTAAGAAGCCAAGGAGGAAATACTGAACTTGGTATTGAAAAGAGAAAAATCAGAGTGTGTGGGTGTGTCAGTTACGTGCAAAGACTACGCAGATGCAAAAGAGAAACCGGCAGTGGGAGGGAAAGGCAGGGGGACGAGTCCTGTGTACCTTGTCTCGATTTTATTGTAGGACGAGTCCTGTATACCTTGTCTCGATTTCATTGTAGGACGAGTCCTGTATACCTTGTCTCGATTTCATTGTAGGACGAGTCCTGTATACCTTGTCTCAATTTCATTGCAAGCCATATAGATGTTTGGCATATTCAAAAGCTAAAACTGAGCTTTGAAAGGATGGAGTAATGAAAACAGACACAAACTAATATGATATTGTATTGAACTGAAAACCACACAAAGCCAGGAATCAATTGAAGTACTCTGATTACACACAATAGGTTTGTTCTGAGAGTATCTGGTATCTAGCAGATTTACGGATACTGGACTTACCATTCTGAAACTCCTTTCTGCACAATATATTATAAAACAAATGCACATCATGTTCTTTACTGGAAAAGAACAAAGGAACTAGCAACAAAATAAAGTTAAAGAAAAACCCTAAATTTGAAATGGAGAGACCAGTTTGAGCTCATGATTAGAAACAGAATTATTTCCCAGTATTGTCCACTGAAGGGCTCTGACAAGCCAGTAACCACGACAGAGGTACTACGAAGTCTTACACTTTACCACTACAGAAACTAGGGCTCCTTGAAGCAGTAGTTGATTCTAGGTTTGGCGCTAGAGCCTAGAATACCATGATGTGGTGATAAATTATTTACAATTTATTAAAGCTTGCCTGAGGATTCAGAAAGCAAAGCCAATCTCAAGCTATAAAGATCAGGCAGTGGTGATACACACCACCTTAATTCCAGCAGCTATAGAGCTAGGAGGTGGTGGTACACGCCTTTAATCCCAGAACTCAGGAGTAAGAGGTAGATGGATCTCTATTAGTTCAAGGCCACACTGACTACATAAAGTTGATCCAGTTCTAAAACAAACAGCTCACACAAAGGTGATCTCGGCACTTGGGATCACATGCCTTTACCCCAGTACTAGGGAGGTGGAGACAGGAGGATATGGCTGGGCAAAGAAAGGAATCTAAGGAGGAGGAGACAGGAATTCAGAGCCTTTTGCCTCTAAGGATTTGTGGAGACAGGACTGCCATTTCAGCTGGGTAGAGGTAAGATCTAGTGACTTGGCTGCTTTGTTTCTCTGATCTTCAGATTGCAGCTTGAGCCCCAGTATCTATCTCTGGGTCTTTTATTTATCATGTTATACCATGTCTGATCAGAAAGCAAACAGGACTCAAACATAAATGCGATCTTGCCAAACTGATTCAGAAGCTGACCTCCGGCTGCACAAAGGTGGGACAGTCAGAACATCAAAATGAACAAGGCTAACCAGGCACTAAACACATGTCTGATGCTCTCAGAGGCAAGATGAGATCATATCCCCTGTCACTGAAGCTCTACCACACAGGTTCTGGGTTCTAATCCCAGGTCCACTGAAAGAGCAGCAAGTGGTCTTAACCACCAAGCCATCCCCCAGCTCACTGAATATTATTTTAAATCAGAATGTTTGCAGAAACAAAGTAACCAACTAGATGTAAGAGGAAAGAAAACTTTAAAACACCGTTCTGTAGCCCCCAGAGTTTCTCCAGGCAAGCACCATCAGTTACAGGATGAGCCTGACACCCACTGACCCTCTCACCATGTGAGGGTCCCACAAATTATTGACTACAAACAAGGATGGAGTGAAGTTTGGTGATCAGGTTCCTATCAGCAGCTCATTTGACATTATTTTATCTCAGTCTGATGCGATGCGTGAATCCTAGGTGCCCCAAACACTGAGCCCAAATTCTATACTAATAGCCATGTTAACAAAGACATGTCTACAACTATCATAGACTGTTCCCAAAAGGTAATGTCCCCCAAAACAAACAAGAAAGACAAGGAAAGATCTAGTTTAGATTAAAGACACAATGACTGAACATCATATATGAATCTTGATTGCATCCTGGGCACGGTCTTAGAAAAACGATCCAGCTGTAAAAGACATCTGGGGGAGATCTGCAGAGCCTCCAATGCAGATGGGGTGCTGTGTGCTGCTATGGCTTCGATCAGGGTTGTGGTTTCGTGGCAGGATGACCTTATTAGGAGCTGTTGATATATTTGGACGGGAGGTATCAAGATGTCAGCAGTTTGCTTGCAAATTGTTCAACAAAATAAAAGTATTTGGAGAGAGAGACAGGATGGGGGGGTGATATGTTATCAGTTGAAGGATTAAGAAGTCTTTGTACTCTTCTTCAAATCTACAGGCTTGAATTTTCAAAACTGGAAGTGCTGGGGTGTGGATGGCAAAGCTCACAGAGAATGCAGTCATAGAGCTAGCAGCCCGACCCAAGACACCTGCTGCCGCAGAGCTTAGACTGGCTCTCAGAGTGGCAGCAGGCTGATCCTCCTTTTGAGGCTGTCCTGAAAAGGTTAAAGTCTTCCCTTTCTTTGACTTCCTTGAGCCTCTTCCCACCCCTACCTTCAATTCAAAACTTTGCAAAATCCCTAATCCGTGTGGACACTGCGCCCTGCCTGCACTGTACAAGTTCCATTTGTTTTCTTTTTTGAGACAGGGTTTCTCAGTGTCACTGTCCTGGCTGTCCTGGGACTCACTTTGTAGACCAGACTGACTATGAACTCACAAGATCTACCCCCTCTGCCTCCCCAGTGCTGGAATTAAAGACGTGGGCCACCACCATCGGGCAGCACTGTGCATGTTTAGAGAAATATAAAACACCCCTGGCAGGCAGGTAAGGAGAGATTCCCATGCCCAGAGGATGCCTGGTGGGAATCTCTGTAGCACGACCTGGTTCTGGGCCTCTAAAGCCTCTGGTGGGTCCCAGTCTAATGCTCTTGTCTAGAACACCTGTTCCTATGTGGCTCCTGGACTCTGCAAAGGAAGCCTTCACTTGATACCACCACTGTGACTCCAAATGGCACCTAGGGCTGGGGAGATGCTAACTGGGGAAAAAGCACATGCTATGTGAGCCCGATGACTTGAGTTCAATCCTGGAACTCACATAACATTAGAAGGAGAGACCGGAACTCTGCAAGGTTGTCGTCTGGCCTCCATTATGTGCACTACGGCACACATGCATATACACAGGCACTATACTTTTAAGATGAAAATAGCATCCATTCACCTATTCAATTATCTGACCAGAATTCCTCCTGCAGCAACAACAATGCCCAGTGTGAAGCATTGGTGAGACTACAGTGAACAAGTGACCATGGCCTCTGCCTTCACAGAGCAAATGTGACAAGTAACGCAATGGAGAGGGGAAAGGGAGGGCCTATCAGAGATGGTGATGGGTCTCAAGGGAGTGAGAAAACAGGGCGCAAATGGAAGAAAGGTCTGGGGTGTGGAGCAAGTTCCCCAGGAGCCATACAACATGAGCAGATGGTGTACTCACTCCCTGAAGTTCCTGAAACACAAGTTACAAACAAAAGCTCTTAACTCTGAAGACCAGACCCTCAAAGGGGAGGGGTCAGCAGTGGCACACTCCCTTGAGGGACAAGAGAACAGCCTGGTCTTGCCTCTGCCAGTGGATAGCTCCTGGCGACCTTGGCTTGCAACTGTAACATTCTAATCCCCGCCTCTGCCTCCACCTCTCGCTCTGTGTGTCTCCTCTGAGCATCTTTAGGAGGGCATATCTCATTGGATAGGAAGCTCATCCAGAGAGTGGTCCTATGAATCATTTCCTCTCTAGGTCCTTCAGATATTTGCACAGACCCTGTTTCCAAATAAGCTCTCCTTCCCAGGAATTATAATTTGGACATGAGACTTTGTTAACAAACCATCAGGGATGGGAGGCAGTGGTTAAACTCACTTGCTTTCTGACTTGGTGACATCGTCTTGTGGCAAAGACCACTCATTCTGGAACTATACTGAGAAACCCATCCCTGCCGCAAGTTCTCACCACTGCAGCAAACAAAAGGCATTCTGGGAAATGCTGGTGGACTCCATCTATGCAAATGGTCCTCTCTTCAGTGGCTGTTCCCACACCCCCTGCACTTAAGTTCTTTGCTCATTAGCCCAGAACCGGAATGTCTCCCCTTTCATGGAATTCGTGGCTTCTGGCACTGGTATTGTTTGCCTGACCTGCGCCCATCTTGTGTAAATGATCCTTTGGCAATGAATCCTGAGCTGTCGTGTGATGGATTTTGCACACCAGCTTTGGACCCATTCCATCCTTGATGCCTAGAAGTGGGGAATTGAGAGTCACAAAAGTCAGTACATGAAGCTAAAATGGCTGTGGTCCAAATCATCCTGCAAACCAAAGGAGCCAACACTGCCATGCTCCGGAGAAGGTCTGGTTGGAAGTATGGTTGAGACGTGGCAAGAAAGAAATGTGCTAAAAGAGATTTTTCTCTTTTCCTCCCCCACACCCAGATTTTGTAGTTAGCTTTCCCACATTGTGGGGAATTCATGTCATGTTTGTGAACGAGCCAAGGTGGGCCCAGCCTCCCAAAAACATAGGGGGAGCCCTTTGTGACTACTTTAGTGGACCACAGAGCAGGACAGGTGCTGGGTGCAAGCCTCTGGGTTAAGAGTAGGGTCAGGAGTTGACATCTACACTAACGGTCTTACTATTCCAAGGGGTTTATTCAGAGACCACTCAATCCCTTTCCACAAAAGGAATCATGGGTGAAAAATTAACACAGAGCTAAATCATCTCTTTGCCTTTCCCTGTGTCTTCCCTGCTCGCAGCCTGAGGGTCTTCTCTGATTCTAGCTAACGGCCCTAAGAACAGGGCTCTTCCTTGGCCCATTGTCCTCCCAGTCATAAGCATCCTTTCACTCCGAGGATTCTATACCATGATATCCCAACCCCTCATCCTCCCACCTCCCCCAGCACCTCCAACCTCATTTCCCACAATCCTCACAGCCCCCACAAGATGCCCAGGGTTATAGTCTGTGCCTGGGGGTAGGAATGGGTTTCCTTGCCAGCACCTGGCCTCTCCCTCTCTGCAGGCATCACTTCTCTGTGCTGGTGGCGCATGCCTTTTAGACCAGCACTCGGGAGGCAGAGGCAGGAGGATCTCTGTGAGTCTGAGACCAGCCTGGTCTACCAATCTACCAAGCGAGTTCCAGGACAAGCTCCAAAACTACGCAGAGAAACCGGGTCTCTAAAAACAAACTAACAAAAAGACAGGAGGACAATAGCTGTGAACTGGGAGACCGCCATGTGTTGGATGAGTTAAAAGCATTCACCGAGCATCCCTTACTCAGGACACACTAGGCCAAGGTTATGGATGGGCACAAAATCAAGCTGCGTAGCAATGTCCTTGTCCTATACCGACTCTGTGGCTCTCTCCATTCTATCTTGTCTCACTCCCCTCTTGCCTCCCAGAAGGCAAGAATCAAATCACCATCCCTTCAGTCTTTGGAGTCAGCTCAGAGTTAAGGGTTCCAGGACAAGAGCTGGGTCCCCAGGAGGAATTAAACTGAGAAAGGAACAACGAAGAACAGGACTCCCGCTGCGCCAGTGGGCTAATCCCTTGGTTCCTGCGCCGGGCACTCCTCCAGCCACAGCAGTCCTGAGGCTTTGAAAAGGAAAGCAGAGCAGAAGAAACTTTGAAGAGAGTTCCAGCTTTGCACACAGCTCTTCCGGCTTCTGTCCTGCCCCTGGGGAATCCCCAGGGCCACCTAGATCAAAGAGCAGGCGACAGTGCCTCTGGGCCTCTAACCTGCAGCCATACAGCGCCCCCTGGTGGTAACAGTTTCTCTTGGCAGCCCAGGCCAGGGCCAGGATGCATGCAAGACTTTTAGAGTCCCTTGCAAGACAGAACTCCAGGTCCTTTCTCTTTTTAAAATACAATTTGCTTCATATTATCCAAAAAATATGTACAATTTCGGTATTATGTATACTAAAAGTTCTAAAAATTAATGTCTTCAAAACACAAACAAAATTCCACATCAACTTGCCAAAAAATAAACATCCAGGTCATCCAGATAAATTTGGATATAAGATCCATGAAGAATAATTGCATAGAATTATTTATAAGTGATTTAAAATTCAGATTTAGGTGACTTTGTGTATTTGCTACGTCTGACAACTCAGCATAGTTTTCCCTTTCCGTATATGGAGGTTTTCACTAAAGAAAACAGTGGTACTCATAAGGCAAGCTGTTTTTTAATGACGTGGACTTTTAGATATTTGGAGACTGTAGTCTCCCAAGCTCTTTTTTTATCCCCAGTCCAAGAGGCTTTTCTGTTCCTTCCCTGGCTTAACCTCCAGGGACACCCATGCTTCTGCTGCAACACTCCTGGGGACACACCAGCCTCAATTCTATGACACAAAAAAGCACAGGTAGAACCTTCCTCAGTTTAATGTCTGAATCTCAGGACTCAAACTGAGGGTCTATCCTCTTCCCTGGGACTCCCCAGTCTCTGGTTCTGTCCTCCTGCCTGAAACTGCCCAGCCTTTTAATTGTGACACAGTAGAATGGTAGCCATGGTGATCATTGTGGGGTTTAGTCTGTCTATTCCCTCACTAGATGACAACCTCCACACGTTCCAAAAATTCACGCCTATCAGGATCTCCATCCTATTTTTATGGGATATGTTCAAAAGGCTTATACATGACAAGCATTTTAAAAACTTCATGTTAAAAAATATAAAAATATACACCCCAAAAATGTTTGGGCATGGGGTATGGGATGAAAGTGAGAGTTTGGGGTTTCTGTGGAGAGAGAGGTCTCTGGGTCAGACACACTGAACTGGACTCCCTGCCCCACTGTTTTCTGACTATATGATTTCGCAGTCCCTTACGGCACACCACAACCGCACTGGCTTGAACCAGTGCATCTTTGCCAACTTCCAGCTCTGGTGGTTGAACTTAACTCTGAGCTGCAGTCCTCTGTAGGCTGGAGAGAATCCACTTCCTCTCCCTTTCCAACTTCTAAAGACCACCCCAGTCCTTAGACTCTCCATTGATCTTCAAAGCCAATGTTCTGACTTTCCTCTATGGTCCTAGTTCCTTTAGGATTAGAATAGACTCACCTGGGGAAATTCAGAATAATTTTTTGTTGGGTTTTTTTTTGAGACAGGGTTTCTCTATGTAGCTTTGGAGGCTGTCCTGGAACCCACTCTGTAGACCCGGCTGGCCTCGAACTCACAGAGATCCACCTGCCTCTGCCTCCCAGGTGCTGGGATTAAAGCATGCACCACCCCTGCCCAGCCAGAATAATCTGTTTTAAAACCATTTGTGAAGTTTAATCCCCTTCCTCAGGTAACTTAATATATTCATCACAGGTTAGAATGAGGACATTTGTGAGGGGTCAGCAGATTGCCTATCACAGAACTATGGCAATGATGGAACCTCTGACAGGCTGTATGCTTATAAAATTGAGTTCTTACAACAGTTATTATAGATTAAGAATGGTAATTGTATTAGTTATCCATTGTTATGTATAATTATAATTACTTCAGAACTTAATGAGTTAAACAAATGTCGAGTAAGTGGTTCTAGTTGGAGTCTTTCCCAAAGTCACAGACAAGATACATACGAAGGCTCCAGTTCTTTAAGGTTGACCTCCAAGATGGTGCCTTCAATAGCTGCTAGTATGAGACCCCAGTCTCTTGCCATGTGGGCCTCTCCATGGGGCCACAGAGTGTCCTCACAATATGGCAGGCGGCATCCCCCTGAGATACTGGTCCAAACAAAACAAAAACATAAACCGAATTTCTTTTGTTTGTTTTTTAATATAGCCAGCATATCTTTGTTGCTTAAAATAATTCTGAAATAATAAAAATTAACCATAACAATACTCATGAAAACTTGAGTATTTAGATTAAAAGTATCAGAAAATCCTTTCTTGGGGCTGGAGAGATAGTTCAGCAATTAATAGCACTGGCTGCTCTTCCAGAGGACCCAGGTTTGATTCCCAGCCACACCTAGCAGTTCACGACCACCTGTAACTCTAGTTCCAGGGGACCCAGTGTCCTCTTCTGGACTCCACAAGTGCTGCACATGTATGGTGCATAGGAAGATTAGCAGGAGCCGGGAGGTGGTGGCACACACCTTTAATCCCAGCACTCGGGAGGCAGAGGCAGGTGGATCTCTGTGAGTTCCAGGACAGTCTGGTCTACAGAGCGAGTTCCAGGACAGCCTCCAAAACAATACAGAGAAACCCTGTCTCAAGAAACCAGAAAAAAAAGATTAGCAGGTAAAAACACACACCACACACACACATACACAAATACAATGTTTTTTAGTTAAAGACAATTCTTTCTCACGTTGAATGTCACATGGGATACCCAATATGCCCACCAGGTACCAGGCAAGTGCCTCAAATATGGTCTAGACCTCTCACTCCCAAGGATGAGATTGGTGTTTAACCAGCCAAATGGAGGCTACATTTCCCAGCCTGGGTTGCTCATGCAAGATGAATGGAAATGATGCATCCACCTTTCAAGTCTTGAGCCAAAATAGAGCCTACCTCTCCTTTCCTTACAGCTCTTCTGCGAGCTACAGAGGCCTGGGCCAGCAGCCTTGAAGGCAGGAAGGCAAGCCCACTGTTGAGGATCTACATCACTGACATTAGAATAAAGGATTATTTCTAAGCCCTTTTTTCTCTCTCTGTTACATCAACTTAAATGCAACCAAGGAGTTTAAAGGTCCCAACCATTAAACCCAATATTCATTATTTAACACTAGCTGATGTGATGGAGCCCTTGTCTTTAATGCCACTTTTCCTTCTCCCCCTGAAGGACAGAGCCTGAGAGTCCCAGGGGCCAGTTGACTCTCATCTGATCTTCTGCCCCCCTCCCAAAGCCTCACAGAGTCTGGTAGACCTGCCACTTCTCTGTCTCAATACTACACTGTGACTTCAGTGTGCCATGGGCTGACTAAGGCGAGTGCTCCATGACAGGACTGTACAAGGAACCTCTGACAGCTCCAGTTGAAGTTGACCTGATGTGCCTTTTGAATCACACACACACACACACACACACACACACACACACACACACACACACACACACACGCTCCCAAGGTCAGCATGTCTTATCCTAGCATCCAACGTTAAGTTCCCCTATGTTGGAAGATTCTCAGGAATAGTGGGATAGAGGCTCTTCTTGGCTGCCTGCAGCAGGAGGCTGTAAGACCCAGGGGTATTATGACATGCTCCAGGAAAAGGCAGTTTTTCATTTGGCCAACGGAGGCCCCAGCCCATTGGGGCAAGGAAGCCGGACCGACATGCAACAGGGGCCTGGGGAGCAGCCCTCAAGGGTCCCGAAGAAGAAGGTCGAGGCTGGGCCGGAGACTGTGAGTCAGACTATTTCGGGCCGCGGTCGGGTGCTGCTAATAAGAGAGTACTTGAAGCAGGAAGAGAGCTACACGACCCTGCAGAACGTTCTGGGTCAGCCTCGGAAGGATCCGAACGCTGAGCCCACCTACAGTCAAGCAACAGACAGCCAAAGTAGTTCCAGCAGTGCCAGGAGGGAACTCAAGCGCACCAGCGACTGCTTGCCTGACAGCCCGGAAGCCCCGGCCGCCAAGTCCAAGCGCTGCAAGGAGAAGTCGGAGAAGCCTGAGAACCCGGAGGAGCCCGAGAACCCGGAGAAGCATAAGCCGGAGAAGAAGCAGCTCAAGGATCTCAAGGAAAAGGACTTGCCCGATCACAAGGGACCTCGAACGCTACATGGGGCCTGCAGCTCGACTCAGATCACCGAGCTAACCTCGGAGCCCGGCAAGCAGCTGCTCCTGGTGCTGTGCCATGCATCGGCTCTGGGCACGCAGCTGCCGCGGCTGCAGCTGCTCCTGCAGCAGGTGCGCGTCCAGGACCGCCGCCCGCCCGCCGCCCTCGTCGGGATCCTGGTGCAGCCGCGGCCGGATGAGGAAGCAGAGTCGCGCCGCCGTCTGGAGGACCTGCTCTGCAGCATCTTCGCTTCGGAGAACCCAGGGGTCGAGGTGCACACAGCAGTGTTCTGCCCCAGCCGCCCCCAGGGTGTCCTGGACGTCCAGCGCGCTGCCAGCCAAGCGCACATGGTCCCCCTAATGGATCGCCAGACCCAGACGGATGGTGAGGGGCTCAAGGGTGGAGACTGGGACTGTTGTTCCCCTGAGAAGTGGGGAAATCCCTGACCTCACTGCCCTGTGTTGGCGCCTCCAGAAGTTTGGAGGTACAATCTGAATGGTAATAAACCGGCATCCTTTTCCCAAGATGTGCGGGCTGGGGCAATTTGAGAGCATTCAAGTTAACCCAGAGGGTTACCTCTTCCCCACATCTGCCCTGCCCACAGCTTTGGAGAAATCAGCTTTTATAACGTCCTGAATGGGTGTGTAGGACCTACAGTAATCCACCCCCTCCTCTCCAAATGCACTGACAGGTGCCCTTCCCAAGTTTTTTAGTGGATTCCTATCTCCTATTACTCCTCCAGGGGATAAAAATGTCAATAAAAAACAGCCTATTGTGAGCCAGTCACTGTGTGAAGGGCTTTAACCTCCAGGCTTCACAGCAGCCCTCTAAGGTTGGGACTTCAGAAGAGTTAACTAGTTTAACACTGCAATTTTGCTCAAGACCCCCAATGCCCTCCCTGTGGCCCTGGGGGCTAGTTTGTGGCCTAGGGTCCTTAACCAGTTGATTCTTAACCTGAGTTTCCAGCACTTTCTGTTTCCAGAAGCCCCTTTCAGGGACAGCACAGAGACCTGTGTTCTGAGGCAGGAACCTCGATGGCCCATTACAGAGGCTCCGCCCACCCTTCAGCTACTGACTAAGCTCCTCCTCTTTAGACCCATCACTCTCCCACAGGACATGCAAGGATGCAGGACTGCTCCATGCCAGGTTCAGCACAGAGAGGCTAGCTTCAGGATAATGGTGACACACTCATTCTAGTGTCCAGAGCACACTGAAAGATCAGAGCCTCCGGGACAGTGGAGGGAACAGGGTATGATCACTCTCAAGACCTTGTAACCTCATTCCCTATCTCCCAACCTTTAAAACTCATTCTTTTCCTAAACAGCCACTAGCACGGCTGTGTTTCACATGGATAGTTACACATGGTCAATTGTGACTCTCAGTGGGGACTGCAGAACTCCTAGTCCATCTTTGGCACAGCCTCTTAATAGGGAAAGTTCCCCAACTCTGCCTAGAGCTGTTCCCTGGGCTCAGTCCTATTCCTTTCACTCTCTTTCAATTCAGACAGCTTGCATAGAACCTGCTGGCTTTCCTTGCCCAGATCTAGGGGTTGAGGCGCGAAAACTAAGAAAAAGCTTGAACAAGGCAAGCCCACTGTGACTGCTGTACAGGAATGGCCCTTGGCAGGGAACCCCCAGGAAGGCTTCTCCCAGCTTCCAAATCGTGCATTTTCTTCTTAATGGTAGAAACACTCCTCAGTCTGGTTCCTGCCATCTATCTCCCAGCAGCACAGCCTCTGTGCCCCGTGGCCTCTCTCTGGGTGAAATGGAATAGCTATTTCATGGTCATTAGGACGTTCTACTATATATGTCCCTGCCCCCCATCTGAGAGCTGTTCTCAACCCAGGAACAATGTTGCCACTGCCTCAAAGCTCTGAGGATATTTAGCTACATCTAGAGATGTTGCTAGTTACCATGGTGAGATGCTGGGCAGTAAAGGCCCGAGAGGCTGCAGAGCTTCCTGTGACACACAGCACAGCCTCCCCCTGGAGACATTATCCAACCTACAGCATCCATCAGGGCTGAGATTGAGATGCTGGCTTAAATAAACCAGGTTAAGCTTCTCCATCAATGTCTTCCACTGACTGAAAAGGCAGTTTAGCCGAGACGAGCACCATTCAGACTTCCAGCCTCTCTGATTTGGATGGCATCCCCTCAGCTGGTCCACCACTCTCGCCCTCAGGAAACTACCAGTTTCTTGTAGGTTCACCTGCTGACTCAAACCCCTTATCCCAAATCAACCAAACACGCCCCAATGTCACTGATCCGAGCTCTAACCTTACACTTCTTCATACTTTTCTTCAATCTTCCCATGCAAGGAATTTTAAATTAATTAATTTCAAAGCCTGTATAATCTGATTCCCTACTTCCTGCTGGAGCCACAAACAAAAAGAACTCTTAACTGGAATTTAGTTCTGAATGTGCTGACAATCAGCTGGGGGTGAGGAGGTATTTATGTATGTAATTTAACTTCTCTGAACCTCAGTATCCTTTTCAGCAAAATAATAACTATTCATAGTAATATAGCGGTAAAGTCATTGCTGACTCTAGAAGCCTGAAAATAGACCCTCTCATTTCACTGCTGACAACTGGTCTGGCCTTTGTGTGGGGGCTGCTATGGGACATTTTTGGCTTGCTAGCCCTCCCCTGACCTTGTTCTGTGCCCTCCCCCTACCCAAATAGCTGTGGAACTCTGGGTAGGGCAGGTTACTTACCTAAACAGCTTACCTAGATCATGGAGAAAGTTCTGTCTCTTGCTGGGAGCACATTTTTCCTTTGCAGTGTGTGACATTTATTTTCAAAATGCCTTTCACTCTTCCATCCTAAAATGAAAGCCACATTGTTGATTTTTAAGGAAGAATCATAGTCTATTTGACCCAACCAGTGTCTTGGGAGGTAATAAGTTGGTTTTACCAATGTAATGAGTTTGAGAAATTAGCCGGTTTCTGGGAGCTGGCTTAAGGTAGAATTCTTGGCCAAATTCAAGAGTTCATATAAAAGTTCAGACACACACACACACACACACACACACACACACACACACACAGGAGCACGGTCCCTCCCATGAGGAGGGAGGAAGCATTTCAGAGGTGACAGAAGGAAGTGCGCTGTGGGAGGTAAAATGCTAAAAGAAGTCAAATCTTCAGGGAAAGTTCCCTAAAACTTACTAAATATATGGCGACCATAGATGTTTGTGTTTGGGGATAGACATGTGGAAACCAGTAACAGAGCTGAGAGTCCCATCCAGGATATCTTCGAATAAAAGATAGCTCACACAGGCCCAGGAACACGCAGTGGAAAGGTGCCCAAAACGGGTGCTCTGGTCACAGAATCAAGGGGATCCAGTTGTCATAAGCCCAGAGAACTGTCTTAATCAGGCCCTGAAGGGATAGGGCAGCTGCTGCCCCCTGCCTGTTCCAGCAGGACGCCCTGGAAGAGGAAAGATGCCCCAGCAAAGACGGTGCCAGAGCCCTAGCCATGGGATCCACCCTGGCTTTTGTGACCTCACAGGAGGTATGGATGACTTGTCTGTGGGACCTTGCTGTAGTCAAAGACCAGAGCCAAACCCATTAGGGAGACGGCCTCCCTAGGGAGGGAGCCAGGAAATTCATAGCTCCATGTAGCTCCACGGAGTTAGTCTAGAAGGACCACCATGAAGAAGGTCAAAAAGAAAAAGTCTGATTCCAGACGCCGCAGGAATTCCACTTCACCGCAGACTAGCTCGGACTCCTCACAGCAGCCAAGCTCAGAAACACCGCCATCATGTCCAGAGCCCATATCGCCACCGCTGCAGCCCCAGTCTTGCCACGTGTCCGCCCCACCACATCAAGTTAACCACGAGCGGATACCACAACAGCCTACACCCCAGGGTCTCCCAGTTGCCGAACGCTGTGCCTCAACTCCGTGCCTGTTTCCTTTAAGGGCTGAACCCAAAATAACCTCTCAGTCCAGGAAATCAGGTAGGCAGACTTCCTGGTTAAGCGGTTCTCGCGGATAGGGTCCCAGAATCACCAGAGGCGGGTTCTTGTATGATGATGGATAGTATGTTACCTGGAACCACGTTTATGAAGTATGAAGGGGAGTTACTACCAGAGAGACTAGGGTTCCAGGGTTTTGTCATTCCATACATCCCAGGTCTTATTGGAAACAGCCATGACTTCATAGTAACGTTTAACTTGGCTGTATGGTTAGACTCTATAGGAGTCATTTGGCAACTGTTTAGAAATTAAAAGCAAATACGGTCTAGAAAAAGGGAGGTAGTCATATGCCTTATGATTTTTTTTTATCTGACTGTTCTCACGAGAGGCCTGACTGTTCCAAAGAAGATAGACCAGGGTGATGGGGGTGGTAGTGGCGGTGTGACAGTTTTTGAAAGAACTGGGGTTTTCTGTTTGTCAGGTGGAAGATGGGAGGAGAGCTTTGTTTTGTTTTGTTTTTTCCATTTTGTCCTAAGAGGTCTGACCTTGGACCCACAGAGATGATAGCCAAAATTCAGGATTTGTGGCTAAATTCTAACTTCAGATAAGCTACAGATAATGTTACAGTTGTTAGTATATGTGCTCCAAACAAGCATCCTTTATTTCTGTTTGCTAAATTGTCAACTTTTCCCACACTAGAAATGGATCTGCTCGATGTCTAAAACAAACAACAAAATAACACTGTGTGTCCATTAGCTCTGTCTAAAATTAAATGGCTGACTGTCAAAAAGTGGTCCCCATCTTCTTGGACAGCCAATGAGAGGCAAAACTTTGGACAGTATTAAGAGGGCTCAGGTAGAGTTGGGAATTGGGATGCTTCAGACCACTAAGGATAATGGAGATAGTCAACCAAACTGACCACTGGCCATTCCTTCGGTACCTAGCACTCAAGCTCAGCCATCTAAGTTAATCTTCTTATCTGACAATACTGCAGGGGAGATACTATTCCTATGCCCATTGTATTGATAAGGAAACCAGGGCTAAAACTAGCCAACACACCTGGAAGCAGTCATTGGTACTGTTGGAAGGGGGACTTCAGACTATTCTGATTCCTGAATCCTTGTCTTTAACCAAAGCTGACCTTCCAATTCCAAGAAGTCAGCTGTCTCTCAAGGGGGAGGACATTTTTCCCTGACCTTCCCTTGAGCCAAGACCAGGTGCTCTGTGTCCTTGAGCACTCCGTACTCTCTGGGCCACAGCAATCCTAAAGCAGTCTGATTAGAAAACAAACATAGGACACAGCAAATGAGAGCTCTAAATCCAAGGCATTTCCAGGACACCATTGCCTCTGTGACTAAGCACAAGCCTGTCCTTGACATGTGGTGGTTGTATATAACTCAACCATGGAGAGGAACATTTCTGGAAGATCACCTCAGAACTGGTGTCGTCAGTAGAAGGCAAAACTGGCCTGTACCGAATCTTTTAAGTCTTGATGTGGTTGCTTAGAAAACAATGGGGCATTGAAGGGGCAAAGTAAGAAATGACCATGGCCCACTGCATTGTTAACTTTCTCATCACTGTGGCCTAATGTCTGAAATAACTGACAGGATGAATTATTCATACTGGCTCACAGTTTTAAGACTATCTACGCATCATGGCAAGAAACCACTCAGAATGAAGCAGCCAGGAAGTGGAGAAAGGGAATACAGAAAGGTCAATTATAGCCTTCGAAGACATACCCCTAGTATGTCTTCTGCTAGGCTCCACCTCCTACCTTCTACCAATGCCCAATAATGCCACACAGAGAATCCATGAAAGGGATTAGTCCATTCATTATATCAGAGCATCCACAGATCTAATTCTTCTCCAGAAACACTTTAAGAGACACACCCAGAGGTGTGCTTTACAGATAATCTTGGCATTTTCTAACCCAGGCAAGTTGAGATTTACCATCACCTTCACTGATGTTATAGTGGACACCTCTTATTGCTTCTCAAGGAATCTTCCCCATCTGAGAAAAAGCAGGAAGAAAGGTTGGAAATAGGGGCTGAATGAAGACTTATAAATATACGATGTCACTTTCTAAAACCAAGCCTTTTTAATGCTAAATATTGTGGCTCAAATCAATACCAGTGAGCATCCTAACAGCACTTCATAATAACTACAAGCTGGAAACAACCCATTGTCCACCAGATGAGGAATGGATACACTAGATGTAGTATAAAATAATCAGAATACCATGAAACACTACTTGTCAACAAAAATGACATCATTTATTGGTAACTACAACACAGATGAACCTTAAAAAGATTAGTCTGATTAGAGAAGCTAATCCCCCAAGAGTTAACAAATATGATTTCATTTGAAAAATGCCCAGAATAGATTAATCTATTGCCAGGGATAGAAAAAAGAGAAATGGCCGGGCGTTGGTGGCGCACGCCTTTAATCCTAGCACTCGGGAGACAGCGGCAGGTGGATCTCTGTGAGTTCCAGGACAGCCTCCAAAACAATACAGAGAAACCCTGTCTCGAAAAGAAAGAGAGAGAGAGAGAGAGAGAGAGAGAGAGAGAGAGAGAGAGAGAGAGAGAGAGAAATGGGAGATGGGGTACGGTTTCTTCTTCAGGAGACGGAAGTGTCCCAAAGCTACATAGTTGTGACAGTCACACAACTTCACAAACATACTAAAGTCACCTAGCACACTAATAGTAAATGTAAGGACTTTGAGAATTATATCTGAATTTCAACTTTTTTTTTTTTTTTGGTTTTTCGAGACAGGGTTTCTCTGTGGCTTTGGAGGCTGTCCTGGAACTCGATTGGTAGTCCAGGCTGGTCTCGAACTCACAGAGATCCGCCTGCCTCTGCCTCCCGAGTGCTGGGATTAAAGGCGTGCGCCACCAACGCCCGGCTTGAATTTCAACTTTTTAAGCTGAAAAAAAAAAGTGCTGTTTGTGGAATCCTTGCTTCCCCCATTCCAAGAAAATCATGTGTACTATAGATGGCCTAAGCAGGAAGTGTACGGAGCTTGCTATCTGAGCAACCAGCTTTGTGGCGCTTAGGACTGGAGCCCTTGTCAAACCCAGTTGGAATTATCTATCAAAAAGTGGCTTGCCCAGATACAAAGGATACCATCTCTGGGTTCTGCTAAGTCAGGTCCCAGAAGAACACAGAAATGATAGTATTGAAGAACTGTTTCTGGAAGGATGAAACTGGGATGTTTGTCTTCGGGATGCACTTGTACCCACCACACACACGGAGCACGGCAGCATCAACTCCAGGACTCTCGTTGCAGCCTCTCATGGGCAGCGCCATCACCTACTCGCACCCCTTCCTGCCAGTTCCCTGGGAAAGATTTTCACTGACAAAAAAGTTAAAGATCTTGCTGGGCAGTGGTGGTGCACACCTTTAATCCCAGAACCTCTGGAACCAAAGGTAGGAACTCTGAGAACTCAGCCTGGTCTACAGAGCGAGTTCCAAGACAGTCACGGCTACATAGAGAAATGCTATCTTGAAAAAAAAAAAAAAAGAAAAAGGCTAGGGATCTTGAGCTGAGGTCCACTTCTGCAATGTACTTACTGTATTCTTTGAGCCTCGAGTCCCTTGTCTGAAAATGAAACCAGCCGCATTCCATGTCACGGGATGGCTGTCACAGTTAGACATGGATAACGACAGAAAGCACTCTGCAGGTGTAAGCAGCCACCTTTTCGTTGCTGTAATTCTTCCCAAGTAACACCAGTCTAGAACCAACCTTTTCTTCCAAGCAGCTAGTCCCCGCCTGTGTTTGAGAAGAGGTGGCACTATAGGAAAGCTGCCCTCTTGTCGTTGAATCTTACATCTTTGACAGTGTCTTTAAAAAACCTAGAGGTTCCTTTGCTAACACCGCAGCTGCCTCGGGTTACTTCTAGAATCATCCTCAATTCTGTGCCCCACCCCTAGGAACCAAGTGCAGCCCTTACCTCTCTCCTTCTCTATCCAGCAGCGCCTCTGACCTATGTGACTCCAGGCTCCTGCTCCTGTGCGGCCTGCCCTGGCAGCTCCGCCTGCCCTGGCAGCTCCGCCTGCTGGCGTCGTCTGGGGCTGTGCCACAGCCGCATCTTCGATGTTCTTCTGCCTCGGGACTGGCAAGCTATGTCAGGGAGAGGATTCCCAAACCTTCTCACCTTCTACAGGTTCTGGAGCCAGTGGGAGGGTTAATGCCTTGAGGGTATAGTTTCCAGGGCCCGGCTCTGTATTCAGTCTTTGTTAGCAATTGTGTATAATAAATTCCCCCACAACCCACAGATCTTTCCAAAGGAAAGCCTTCCCCTCTAGAAGGGCAGGCTCCTGTGTGGCACCTTTTCTCTTTTCCACAAAAGTCCTCAATTCCGGCAACACCCTCCCCCTAGCCCGTTATAAACTTCAGGCATCTGGAAGCTTTGTGATTACACATTGGTTGTCCACGTCTTTTTTTTTTATTATTCATATCATACGCAGGGAGCATCTCCCTATTACACTGCATGTGAATTACCCCTGAAATTCATTGATAACCCTGATTATAACTCAAAGGCTAATACTAGCAAAACCGCCCCATTCAGAGTATGCAGTGTTGTCGTGAGTATTCACAAGGGCCATATATTCCAGACTGCTCTGTTATTGATGGCCCTCTCCTTCATCATGGCATCACCCAGTCTCTGCCCTGCTGTTCCTCTTCCACGAAGACGCCAGAAGAAATATCATCTAGCCACTGTCACTCTTGCAACAACCCCTGCCCATGTTAAGAGCAGACTGAAGTTGTCCTCATTCTTGCAGGGCTTCTGGGTTATATGTTGGGCTGGGAGAGGAGCCTTTCCCCAAATGAGCAGCCCTGCTGTACTCAAGACCTCACAAAAACCTGGGGAAGAGGTCCTCCCACATATCCTACATCAGGAGGGCGGCCCGCTGTCCCATCCTTCTCCTCTCCTGACCCTTTCCAGCTCCCTCTCTTGCAGACATGAAACAGAGAGAGAGGGAGGGAGAGAGGGAGAGAGAGGTGAGAGGGGGGAGAGGGACAGAGAGAGAGAGAGAGATAGAGACAGAGAGAGAGGAGAGAGAGAGGGGGGAGAGAGAGAGGGAGGGAGAGAGAGAGGAGAGAGAGGAGAGAGGGGAGAGAGGGAGGGAGTCAGGGCTGCTCTAGGAAACAGAACATGCCTGGAGTCAGAGATATCATCTAGCCAATCCCATCCAGGAAGAGCATGCCCACCACTCACCCACACAATGTGTTCATTCATCTGCTGCCAGGTGGAGCTGTTGGTTCCCAAGGGTGAAAAATCAAAACCTACTCTGGTAGGATGGTAGGATGCTAGGTACTATGAGGGACCCTAAACAAGATCTTCACCTTCCCGACCTATTCAGCCTGGGAAGCTAGCTAAGATGCATGCATTTAGAAACCTCTACACAAAGCAGGTGGTGTTGGCTACAGGAGGGCGTCTGGAAGTTTCAGAGTAAGGCAGCATGTCAGGGGCTACAGCATTGTGCGCCCAGTGTATAAGCCAACTCCAAAAGCATCCTAGGGTCCTCTACAGCTTAAGATGAAGAGGGGAAGTGTTTTAAGCTATAGGAAAAACCAAACCAGGGTTCAGAGACTTAGGAAGGTGAGGGAAAGAGGCATGGATCCCATGGCCAGGGCAAGATGCGTAGTTTCTATTTCTCTTCCCACGGGAACCCGGGCCTCCACAGTCTTTGCCTTCTCAGAGGATTTCAGATAGATATTCACGCTACACACAGGTCCCACTTTAGTCAGCGTTCTGTCACATGGGATACTGTGCTCTCTGAATGCCTTCCTTGCAGTTACCAGCACACTCATTTGCTGTCCCAGTCTTTGTAGTGGCTATAACTAATATGTAATTTACTGATATCTAAAAATTCTGAAATGCCTCAGAGAGTTGTTGTGAAGCTTAAAAGAGGACATTGAGTGGGAGGTGTCTGGTACATGGCCTGGTACATCGTGGTCTGGACCACCCAAGTACCCTGTTACCCCTCTAGGCATTGGGCCTAGGCCAGCCCACCATCCCAGGGTCTTGTTGGAAACTTTGTTGTAAGGGGTGGGGACACCCATTTTGGTTGCCCTTTCCTTCCTTTAGGAGGAAGATCAGGAGGGGACCCTGTAAGTACCACTGTCTCCTTCCAGTACATGGACACTAAACCTTTCTCCCCAACCCCCACTCTCTGCTCTGCTTTGTAGAAAACCTTCAAGGAAACACTGTACTCCCCGTAACTCACGTGCTTCAGGCTCTCGGGACTGTTGCTGTGGCTCTGGGGGCCCTGGGAGCTGCCTACTTCATTGCTGAATCCTTGTGAACTGAACTCCAGGCCCCAGTCCGGCAGGTAGGAGGCTCGCCTTATCCCTTTTCTCTAGATAGCAATATCTCAAGGTGAAGTAGGCCTTCAGCCTCTCAGGAAAAGCTCGTGATCTAGGCAACTCACCCCTGCCTCAACATGGACTGTCAGGGCCCTCTCAGGCCTCTCTGGAGACGTTTTATTAGAACCATCATGACAAAGCCCCTACCTCCTCACATGTACCCCTGACTTGCTATGGCTTCCCTAGTCCTGGGAAGATGTAGGACGGGTGGGGTAGAGGTGCTCACTTCGTCTCCAGCCCGACCTCTCCTTGGTGTACCCCCAACTCCAGTGGCTGTTTCCACTGACACCTGTGTCCTCCAGCCTGCTCCACATGGTTCTTTGGAATGTGTGTGATCTCTCCCACTCCTCACTCATTGAGCCATCTCTGCATGAGGATGTCTTCAGTCACCACTCGTGTCTCACCTGAGCCCCCTGGGCCCCAGAAGCAGAGCCGGAAACAAGGACTGGGTGCACCCAATACCTCAAGGAAGTACCCTCAGGAGAAAGCAGGGGTGGGTGGGGAGGTAAGAACAAGACAGGTAGGCCTCAACCTGGATCTGTGGAGTCCCACAATGT
Source organism: Mesocricetus auratus (assembly GCF_017639785.1). Classification (NCBI taxonomy): domain Eukaryota; kingdom Metazoa; phylum Chordata; class Mammalia; order Rodentia; family Cricetidae; genus Mesocricetus; species Mesocricetus auratus. The sequence goes on along the minus strand of NW_024429194.1, from coordinate 24,029,985 downwards.
TATTTGTACAACAGAACCACTCCCTCAAGAGACACGAGGCTTCCCCCTCCATGTCCCTGCGTCACTTGATCAGTATATGACTATATGGGTGTAGAGAGGAAATTTGGCTGTTGGTGGAAAAAGCAATTCCTTGGGCTGAGGGCCAGTCACTGGAGGAAGGGGGTAGCTCTTGGCCATCACCAGCCAAAATCCACCATTCAAAGAGCCAATGCATCCACTGAGAAGGGAACCAGAGGAGGTGATGGCCAAGAGCACCCACAGTCATCCCAACGCCTGGGTCTCGTTCAGTGGACGCTTAAGAAGTGATGGTTGAGGTAGGGAGGGAGAGCCAGGAGACGTTTCAGCCCCTTAGCCCTCTATCTCCACGGGAGTGGACAGGTGATGGCTGTAGTCAAACACAAGTCTGGGAATCAATGCTTAAAACATCCAAACATCCAAATCCTGCAAATGACTCTGGGAAGAGTGCAACTTCCTTGCTGGAGCTCCTGATGTCTATCCAAGGGTCCTCCAAGGGATAGTGTGAAACCACCCTGACCTCCAGGAAACACCACCGCACTCAGGAGCCTTGACTTCCCTCTTCTCAGACTTGCTGGGAGTGAGGAGGTGTTTGTAGGAGCTAGATGGTGGCTGTTGTGTCTTGTTGTCATAGCGGATGGTGCCTGAGAAGACACTGGCTTTGGAGTTAACTGACAAATCTCTAGCCTGTGCCACTTGGACTCTGTGTTAGACGCATGTTCTTAACTTCTCTGTCAGTGTCTGTCATGACAAGGGTCATGAAGATTCAAAGACATTCAGAGGTGCCCTGTGCAGGGCCACCACCCAGGGTGGGGTAGACAGTGGCACTAGCCACATGAAGGATGCAAGAAATTCATCTATGAGATTCCTGTAGCATCGCAGACTGCTTGAAGTATGGATTCTGCAAGCATGCAGGCTTAGGGCTAGATGTCCCTTTGGCAACCTGGGACAGCTTCTGACATCGAATTCTCTTCCCATTAAGTGGAGATAATGCCAGAAGAATTCTCTTGGGAAGACTGAGGGATGTCTCAGTCAATGAAGTACTTGCCTTGGCAAGCATGAGGACCTGAGTTCAGATCCCTAGCACTGCTGTAAAAAGCCTGACCCAGCAGTGTGGTTCCAATGCTGGAAAGGTAGAAGAAGCAGGAGGATTCTTGTAACTCTCTGGACAGCCAGTCTAGTCAACCTGTGATCTCTAGGTTCAGTGAGAGACTACACCTGTCTCAAAAGTAAGGTGGAGAGCAATTGAGGAAGACACAACATGTTGACGTCTGGTTGCTATACATATATGTATCAATGAGTACACATATGCAGAGTCAGACAGGGTGTTGAGAGAGAAGGGGGGAGGGAAGGAGAGAGAAGAGAGAGGGGGAGGTAAGAAAGAAGACAGAAAGAAAGGAGAGGAGGATGAAGAGGGAAGAATGGAGAGGAGAATAAAAGGAATTTGAACTCTAAGGTAATTTACCTTTTAACAAAAAGCATTTAGCTGTTGAACCCTCACAGGTAAGACTGTGAAAGTGGAAAGTTATGGAGATAGGTGACAAGGGGTTGACTAAGCTAATGGCTCTATCATTTACTTATTGTTTATTTTTCATTACAGATCCAGTTTCCAACAAAGGATCTCAACTTGTCACCAAAATAGAGAGAGAGAAATACCTTGCCTCTTTTCTTCATTTTATTTTATTATTTTTGAGACAAGGACTTGCTATGTAGCCCAGGCTAGCCTTAAACTCATAATCCTCCTACCAGAGCCTGCAGAATGCTAGGGTTGCTGGTGAGTGCTGCCACACCCAGAAAGAAATCTGTCTTCAGTGTGTTTTACTCGGAAATGTAAAAGTTGAACCCGGCACACAGTCAGGGAGGTAAGTGCCTTTACAATGTTTTTAGCTGGAGTAGGAACCCACCATTCCTGGTCTTTACAATGTTTTTAGCTGGAGTAGGAACCTACCATTCCTGGTCTTTACAATGTTTTTAGCTGGAGTAGGAACCCACCATTCCTGGTCTTGGCCTCTCCCCAGGTGGAGTCCCACTGGCACACATTCAACAATGCAGCTTTCCCTTTCCTCCCTCTAAAAACAAGAACAGCAAGGTTCAATTCAATGCCTAATTTAACTAGTCAGTTGCACCTCAGGCCAGTTAGTGGGGCAGGAAGGGTAAGCTAACAAAAAGACTGTGTTCTGGGAGGCAAGGGCCCTGAACCCAGCAGGGCTGTCTCTAGGAAACGGCCCCACTTAGCATCACTAGTGATAGGGTCCTGACCTGCTTGCGCCCTGTGGCTACTTTTGGCCAGTGCTGGGTGGACTTTTCCTTCTAACTCTTAAAACAGTCAGGTAGAATATTAGTCTACAGAAATCCCAGCAAAATCTCCCAGAAGAGGCAGGTATTACAAGGAAGGGATATGGACAGCACTGGGTACAGTGGCCTCTGCAGGTAGCTGGAGCCAGATCCTATTGGTGCCACCCATGCAGATGGCAATACACACCATCAAAGTAACCCCACCCAAGAGAAAACTAAGTCACTGTTGTCTACCATTGGTGGAGGCCTACTGGGAGAGAGATGGCTGTCCTTCTGTCCTCCTCCAGGGAAGGGAACCTGTAGACAGAGAAGAGCATATGGCAGAGAAAGCTGTGCCCAAGTATTATGGGGCAGCTAAGGGTGGGCTAAGAACCTGCTGTTTTTCTAAGAGTTGGTCAAGGGGGAAATCTAGCCAGTCTGCCCCAGGGGACTGATCTTTCTGTAGCAGTAGATAAGAACTGGGTGGGATAGGTCAGGCTAGTTAGTTACTGGGATCCCCAGAGCCCTAGAATATTTAAGGTAACCCCAGCAAACACCACTAGCTGAGGGAAATGTTCAGGAAACAGGTGGTCAGCACTGGGATTCCTTCCCTGAGCCTATAAAGCCTTCTCTGAAAAGTGAGGCAATTGAAGAATGCATAACAAGGGACAGGGAGGGTTTCTGCTGCCCTGTGGTGCAGTTGGAGATGAAGAAGCCTACAGATAACAGAGATCCAGGGGCCACTGCTTCTGCAAGGCCTGACTCCTATAACAGAAGACGAGCTCCTTTTCCTGGTATAATAATTAGACCCTCTTTTGTTGTAAATAACAACCTGGCAAAACCTAGACCCTGGTTAAACACATTCCTCTGCCCGGCACACATGCTTATGCAGCTATACTTGGAGCTGCTCATCACACAAACCAGACTCACTCTAGTTGCTCTCTTGCTCTTTCATCTTCTTGATCTCCCTCAGTGCTTCATGTACCCCAGGCTGGCCATGTCTCCCAGGCTGGCCATGTATACTAGGCTGGCCATGTATACCAGGAAGGTCTCATGTATTCCAAATCCCCTATGTAGGAGGAGACCACATTCTCTGAGAAGTCTTTGGAGCAATCCTCCTGCCTTCACCTCACCAGTGCTAGAATTACAGCCATACCCACCATGCACGGTTGATGCATGGTTGATGCAGTACTAGAGATCAAACCCAGGGCCTTGTACATTCTAGACAATCACTTATTTTAAATACATGACCACAGATTCCAGGTGGGACTATGAGCTGCTAGGAACCAAATCACCTATGTTTTCCATGCACTTACTGTTGTCCCCAAACCTCCTCCACCTCCTTCCCCCTGTCCCTAAGACACTGCCCACAGCACCTCTCTAATAACTACCCATTACCCTGTCCCTGAGGCATCGACTGATGGTACCATCTGGACAGCATGCCTGTTCTAGGAACCAAAATAAATGGACTCAACCATCATGGGTTCTTTTGTCTGGCTGCTTTTATTCAACATAAAGTTTTGAATTTATATTTCAGTCCTATATGTAGCCATTGTTCTGTTTTTATTTCTAAGTGTGTCACAGTCTATTCCTCCAATCATCTGCTACTGACATAAGATTATTTTTCAGGTTAGGGTTCATAAATAAAACTAATATGCTTGTGTAATTTTTTAAAATAAAAGCAAAGCTTTCATTTCTTTAAATACCTAGAAAATAAATCACTGAATCCTAAGGTGGGCATATGTTTAACTCATTCAGTGAGAAATTTTCTAAAGTGTTTGTGCCATCTGAGCCTCCTCCCTAGAACTGTGAGCATTCTGGAGGCTCCACATAGCCTAGCCATTTAATGAACCAGTGCATGGTACTCTGCTGAACAACAAAATACTTTTCTACTGACCCACTGTCTAGATCCTTTATTAAGGATAAATAATTTGTTATTTATTTAGAATATTTATTATATTTATTAAGGATAAATCTCAGTAAATGTATAGCTGTGAGAGAGGCCTTATAGTCAGGGTTAAGGCAAGCATATATATGATATGGAGATGGTGAAAATTCAGAGGAAGTTAAAATGGGTTGATCGTTGTGGGAACAGGGTGAACAGTGGTTCATGTTTACTCAGGAGTTCATGGCATGGCACCCCAAATATGCCGCTCTGCATAAGGACTCTTTTAAACTGAAAGCCACTGAGAAATAGCTCTTTGACCTCTCTGAAATACCTGAAAACAGAGCATGCTTTCTGCTATTACAATAAGATGAGTCCACCCCAGCAAGGGTAAACAGTCTTGTTCCTGGAGACAGCCTACGAGGAAAGAAGCCACACAAAGCTCACATCTGCCGCTAGCATCCACACATCTGTGCCCTTCCATGGTCGGGCCCCATACACACTCAGGCCTTTTGTAACTTCCCTACAAAATTCTCCCTGCTTGTGAAGATGCTCCATAAGCCTGCCCTTGTGGTTATTGCTCTGTACATGCTCATGTGTGCGTGGACCGCCTCATTAATAACTTGGTTTTTCTCTTGTTAATTTGCCTTTTGTCAGTCTAATTTGGAGAGCACTGCCAACAAACCTAACATGGGTAAATGAAAAAAGGATTTTCCCTCCATATTAGATGTGAATTTTTTCATCCCCACCCCCCCCCCCCAAGATCTTATGTTAAAACCTAAGCCAACTCCCAATATGTCAGTATTAAAGGATGGTTCCTCTGGAACATGGTTTGGTCATGAAGGTGGTGTCCTCGTAAATGGGTTTAGTATCCTTATTAAAACAAAAGCAAAAGGTCTTAGGGCTGGGGAATGTAGATCAGGTGGTAGGTTTGCCTAGGAATCAGCCATTAACACAACATAGACCAAATGTTTTAGCACCTGCAATCTCAGCACTCTCCCGGTAGACGCAGAAGGAGTAAAGATTGGGCTGGAGAGATAACTCAGAGGTTAAGACTACAGACTGCTCTTCCAGAAGTCCTAAGTTCAATTCCCAGCAATCCACCTAATAATGAGATCTGGTGCTCTCTTCTGGCCTGCAAGAATGCATGCAGGCAGAACACTGTATACATAATAAATAAATAAATAAATATTCAAGATTATATAATAATAAGATCTGGTGCTCTCTTCTAGCCTGCAGGAATACATACAAACAGAACACTGTATACATAAATATTTAAGAGCATCTAATAATGAGATCTGGTGCTCTCTGTTGGCCTGCAGGGATACATGGAGACAGAACACTGTATACATATATAAATATTCAAGATCGTCTAATAGTGATATCTGGTGCTCTCTTTTGGCCTGCAGGGATATATGCAGACAGAACACTGTATACATAAATAAATATTCAAAATCATCCTTCACTGCATAGTAAATTCAAAACCAGCCTGGGCTACAGGATACCCTGTCTCAAACCCAGTTATGTCTCCAAACAGTTTCTCCTCTGCTCTCACAACACTGAAGATTTCTAAAAAACCTCTGTGACCTCAGGAGAAGGGGAGACCTCTCCCCAACAGCAAGCAACACTGATGCTGTGGTCAATACCTCACCTCTGGGTCTTTCCAGTCCAGTTTGGACACAACATGGAGATAGAACCTATAGGTTGAGGGCAGACTTTAGGCCCAATCCCTGTACTACTGATCCAGTGGCATAAATAGAGTTCCCCCAAGCTCTCTTCAGTTTGGGGTCTGCTAGAATGACTCTAAGGAGCCAAGGAAACATGTTTATTTGCTTACAAAGATCTAGAGAGGGCAGGATATGGGGGTGGAGCAAGGAACTTCCCTGTCCTCATGCAACATCCTCTGTGAAGAGGTTCTCAACCTATGGGTCGAGACTCCTTTGGGGGTTCCAATGACCCACAAGGGTCACATATCAGATGTCCTAAATAGCAAGTCTTTACATTATGATTCATAACTAGCAAATTTACAGTTATGAAGTAGCAATGAAGTCCTTTTATCGTTGGGGTCACCACAATATGAGGAATTCCACAGCATTAGGAAGGTTGAGAACCACTGGTCTAGCTAGGGGTTAGACATCTGATCCTAGGATAAAACCCTCTGCAGTGATGGCGCATGCATGCCAATGACTTTGAAATGCTTTCTGGTAGGGGTATCAAAACCGCACATGTGGACTCTGTGACCCCCAAGTGCACACGGGGTACCTGCAACAAGAATGAGGACAACGGTACTGGGGACCCTCTGACAGTCTTTGTCCTCTCTGCGGGTCCTTCCAACAGACTGACCACAAACTTCAGACGGAGGACCTGTGTCCTGAGGACAGACACGAGGTATCTGCCTTTCTCACAGTGGTCTCCAAGGGCTGCAGCCTGTAGTGGCTCAAGGACCTACCATGGGCTGTTGTACTAGGGCCAAAGCCTTAGGTGAATGCTTGGAGTCAGGTGTTGAATGTCTTCCTTCTCAGGGCTATTTCCGCCTCTTGAGAACAAAGATGAGCTGGGGATCCGTCCAAGGCAGCGTTCACAAACCCCACAGGTGTCTCAACTAAGGCACAAGTAATGAAAAGGAAGCCCTTAAGCGGAGGGAGATGAATTGCCTCAAAGTGGAGCGGCCAGGCCCCACCCACCAAGGCTCTTAGCCCTCTGTACAAAGCCTATCCTTGGGCAAGAGGAGGCTCAAAGCTGGGAAAAGAAGCCGCCTTGGGCCTTGGCTGCGAGTTTACCTCTCACAGCTTAGCTCCCTGGAAACCTCCGGGGAGAAATGACTCACACACACATCCCAGCATCCTCTGCTCTTGGCAAAAGCAGCGTCTTGCCTCTCAGGCTTGGAGCTGCAGGGGGATGCAGTGTGGATGCTTTCTCTTCTTGCTCCCACACTGTTCACAAACACAGAAAGACCTCATTCACAAGCCGGCTATTGAAAGCTTGCTGGAAATGCAAATTGCTCAGAAGTGGATTCTTCTTTTCAAACACCAACGTTGCATATTCCTGATGAGAGCTGCTAAGCAGGCCAGGCTTCCCGAGGCGGGAGGCCCCTGAAGAACAAATGTTCCCGTTTAGAGGAAGCGGAACTTGGGGGGCTGGCAGCCAAGCAGGAGGCTCACCCCGTTGGTAACCTGCAGGTGTCAGGCCTCCTGCTTTTTTGGTTGACAGTGCCCCATCCTGACCCCAGTCCTACCACTTTTGTCCATTCATTTGGGTACCGCATTAATCATGGGTAGCCGGCTAGGGACTCAACCCGAAGGAACTGTTGCTCATCCACAGCTCAGTCCAGAGAACTGGATAAGTCACTAAATGAGCCGATAGCTCCCCTCCGACCCCAAGAACCCACCCCAGATTCTGAAGATGACTGACAAGAAGCATAAGGCTGGATCACTGTGCTCCCTCCCCTCCTCTGGTGCTCCTGACCCAGCCCCCACTCAGTATCCCAGGACCCCTTCCTCCCCACAGGCTCTCCCTTAGGGTAGGGTGTTCTCTCAGCTCAGGCATCAGATAGGAGTCACTGGGGCTGAGATAACTGAAGAGCGCAGGTTCCTTCTCTCCTCTCCATAGTTCCCCACCCCCCACCAAACAACCACTCAGTTAAACCGGGTGGTTTTCTTCTGGATTCTGTAGAATTTCATACCAAAGATTTGTAACCTGCTTTTTCCACTTTCCAAGAGAATCTTTTCCACAAAATCTCTTTGTGCGTGTGTGTGTGTGTGTGTGTGTGTGTGTGTGTGTGTGTGTGTGTGTGTCGGGGGCGTTTTGGTTTTACTTTGTTATTTTTTGGCCTCAAACTCATAGTGATCCTCCTGCCTCTGCCTCCTGAGTTTTGGATGTGTATCAACATGCCTAGCTTTCTTTGTATAAGATAGGATCTTACTATGCATCTCAGGCTGGCCTAGAACTCATGATCCTTCTGCCTCGGCGCCTCCAGTAGTACTGGGATAACAGGTGAACTTGACCAAACCCAGCCAGTTTCTCATGGCTGCATGCTGTTCCAGCATATGCCTGGTTTATAATGGATCAAGTGCAAGCCAGCCTGGCATACATTAGTAACTGGCTCACCATACCACTAGGTCAATTCTGTTTATGATGTCAGTTACAGTCACAAATAAAGGAGAAGAAACCAGGTCTATCTGCCGCATACAACAAGGGGAATCTAGTGACTTGTGTAACTGTATAATCCATAAGTCGCAGGCTTTGAGGACGGTTTTATCTATGGACCCCTTCTCAGATTCTTGTTGGCCTCAGTGTAGCATCGTGGCTATGGGTAGAAGCATCTGGAATGATAGCTAGCCCTCAAGGGCAAAAGTTCCCTGACTTGTAGATTTTTATGGTTTAGGGAAAGATTCTTATTCCTATGACCCACCTTGAGGAAGAATTCTGGTTTCTCTGACTCTTGGGAGGGAGGGGCAAAAAGGAATTCTGGTTTGTCTGATTCTTTGGAAGGGAGAGGCAAACAGGAGACTAGCAGAAAGTCAGAGACACTTGCCTGCTGAGCCCATGCAACCTTCTTTAGTTAAAGGGGCATACCAAAGCACCATACTTTGGAGTATTGCTTTCTGAGTTCCAACAGCTGCCAACAGTACCTGAGGCTACACTAGGTCTTTGTCCCCATCCAGAGAGCATGCCCACGAACATGTCAATCTAGCATCCCAAGCAAAAGTCCTATGGTTCAGTCTTCCTGAATCAACTTAGGTCACATAAACACCCATGACTGGGACCAGGGAACTGGAATTACTCAATTGGCTTATACCACTCACGACCCCCTTGTGAGTTAGGTTGGAACTATCTACTATTAGATGCAAGTAGATAATAATATAATAATGAAAGTAGATAAATCCTAAGGGAAGACAGGATATTTAGAATAAAAATCCCGTTATTTTAACAGAAAGTCATGGAATACTGAGGGTTTCAACATGTGTCAATTCTCAGTATTTTTCCTTTTGAAACATTCTCTTTCAAGGGATCTAGAGGCTTTCCAGTGTTTCACTTTTATAAATAGTGCTTTGGAAAAGATCCTTCTTGATGCTGTTCTCTGATTTCTAGACCTTTCCCCTTGTCCATGCCCAAGTCTTCAAGGTTGCCCCCCCTTGTCCCTACACATTCTAGCCCCTCCCTCCAAGCAGGCTACCTCACACCTTCATTATCATTACCTGCCCAGACTGGTCCAGATGGCCTTCTGAGGTTGGAAAATCTGAAACTCGATTCTCATCCTATGACAGTCAACTGTGATGAAAGAGTGTTCACATTAAATCAGAAATCCTGATTGGATGGACCCACCCACCTTGTCTTCAATCTAATTCTTTACTCCTCACTTTAAGCCAAGCACATTTTTGATAGAAATTTGTCTGAGCATCAAGAACATTGCCCTTCGTGTATTCTGTGAAAACACAGAAATCTATAGAAATCTGACTAAAGTGAATGCAGTAATGTACTGCCCACAGATGAGCTGACCACCTGGGATTCTGGTGTATTTACTGCTGACCATCTACAGTAATACCTCTCTCTGAGCTTTGTTTTAACTAAAGAAAACTGCCTTACCCAAGAGCATACCACTTCCCAAGACACAATGTAGGTTGAAAGACAAATCCATGCAGCTAATAAAAGCCTGGAACCAGCCTCAGTTGGGGATAATTCTGGAAGACCATCCCTACTGAATGGGAAACAAAACAAATAAACGAAGGACATGATTGTTCCTAGGTATGGGTTGAAAAGGAGGTTTATTGTAGATAGGAGGGAGAGTACAGCCAGAGGCATTTGGAAGAGGCCATACTGAACCAGGTCAAGAGTATGGAGGGTGAGGAGCAGTGATCAAGAGAGAAAAAGGGGGAGCAAAGAGAATACCTAGGAATCCAAAGACCAAGAGAACCAAGAGGGCCTTGTAGCCAAAATGGCTCGGTTATATAGGAATCAGAGGCTGGGGAAAGGGAAGCCCAGCCCCCTGGCTGGAGAGTTTAGGGTAGGGAGCCCGGTGAGAAGTGCTGAGGACCCAGGACCCTGTAACAGGTATCAGCTATGCTGAGAGCAAGAGTGGCCAACCAGTCCTGTGGGCCAGCATCTGCTTTGGTATGCTCAATAGGCACCTTGGTCAGCCATCTGTCCTGAGTCTGAGACCTAACATGAGTTCCAAAGCTGCTCGTGCTTCAGTTACCTGGAGTCACACAAAAGCCAAAGTTAGCAACTTAAAACAATAGTGTGTTATTCCTGGTGCTTTCCTCTGCCCCACACAGTCCAGCTGAGGTTCTTCATGCAACTTTTGGTGGAGAGTTGGGAAGAAACAAGAACCCAGGACATCTCTCAGCCTCGTGGTTTCTCTTGGCAATGTCGGCAATGGTCAGTCATCTGGTGTCTCTTTACAGGCAGCAGCTGAATTCCAATAGTGTTTCAACTGGACGAATTCCAGTATTCATCCATGGTTCAAGTTGGCCTGCCTTATTTTGGCTAATGTCCTGTTGGCCATGGCTGAGTCCATACAAAACTACACAAGAATTTTAATAGCAGGAGGTGTGGCTCTCCGGAGGGCCACCAACTCAATAATCTATCACAGTCTGCCTTCTGGCTCTCTCTCTGATTCATATCTACTTGTTCCCCTAGAACAAAACCTGACTTCCAGAGTATTTTAAAACAGGTAAGCCGGGCGTTGGTGGTGCACGCCTTTAATCCCAGCACTCGGGAGGCAGAGGCAGGCGGATCTCTGTGAGTTCGAGGCCAGCCTGGTCTACAAAGTGAGTTCCAGGACAGCCTACAAAGCTACAGAGAAACCCTGTCTCAAACAAACAAACAAACAAACAAACAAACAAACAAACAAACAAAAGCATGTTTGAGGTCTAAAGGGTCACCATCAAAGTCAGATCCTAGGTGAGTCAGGAGAAATAGTTCAAGGCCATTACTGATTGCAGAGATCTGTGTACTACAAAGACCATTGTCTCCCCTGAACACAAAGGAAAAATAGTGGTGGGACACACACAGGACAACCACAGAATTCTCTCACTCACAAAGGCTGAGTGGGGGTCAACGGGGTTTACTGTAACTATTAGTCCATAGCTGTTTTTAAAAAAATTCTTTTACTTACTAATCTGGTTGCATCTCACAACTTTTGATATTTTAGTCTCAATTCATTTTAGATTTGTTTTATTTTATGTGTACGAGTGTTTGACCTGTGTGTATGTATGCGCCCCATGCATGTGCTTGGTGTCAATGAGGTGCCCATTAGGGCATCAGATCCCCTGGAACTGGAGTTAAGGATCGTTGAGAGCCACCACGTGGTGCTGAGACCCAAACCCTGGTCCTCTGCAAGAGTACTAAGTGCTCTTAACCATCGAGCCATCTCCCCAGCTCCTGCTTTCACTTTTATTCAATTAAAAATATTTTTAGGAACTGGAGAGATGGCTCAGAGGTTAAGAGTACTGACTGCTCTTCCGGAGGTCCTGAGTTCAATCCCCAGCAACCACATGGTGGCTCACAACCATCTGTAATGAGATCTGGTGCCCTCCTCTGACTGGCATGCAGACAGAACACTGTATACATAGTAATAAATGAAATCTTTAAAAAATATTTTTAATGTTACTTGTGTTTTTTTTTAATCTGCCCCATGGCTCAATTCAAAGTATATTTCACAATTCTCATAAATTCTAGTAATCTCTAGATATGTTGTGCCCAAATTCTGAACCCCAAAATCACCAAGAGGCCCATTTGGATGCAAAAGCAAAGAGTCTTTTATTGTATTGTTTTCACGCGCTAACCCCATTAGCTCAGGCCCTTCATCCATTCACCATGACATATGGCTGGAGCAAGACCCCAAGAAACCACGAGGTGGGCACCTTAAAGGGCAGTGTAAGGGGGGTGTCTAGGGGTATGAAACAGTCTCAGGATTGGTGCGCTTCCAGGCTCGGGTGACCTACCCTGTGTTGATTGGTCAACTGGTTGTTATGGCCCATAGGCCCTCCCAGGGCGGTTGCTATGCTCTGTCACTGTTGTGCACTTGTCTTTAAAGAACATCCAGAGCCATAAAGCACAGGCCTGTCAGGTAACTTCTGGTTGGTTCCTTGCCACGAGGAGGGCATCTGACCTCCTAGCAACCAGGACAGGAGCAGCAAGGTCATGCAAGCACATGTCAGCCTGTAATGGCTGCTAAAATGAGGGGGTGGGCTGGTCACTTCAGATATCCGACCAAGATTGATTACAACTTAATATTCCTATGATTGATTACTGACCTAATACCTCCTGTGTGCTTGTTGCTTTTTTTTGTTTTATTTTGTTTTGTTTTTTAAGGTAGAAAGGGGCCGGGCATTGGTGGCGCACGCCTTTAATCCCAGCACTCGGGAGGCAGAGGCAGGCGGATCTCTGTGAGTTCGAGGCCAGCCTGGACTACCAAGTGAGTTCCAGGACAGCCTCCAAAGCCACAGAGAAACCCTGTCTCGGAAGAAAACAAAAAAAAAAGGTAGAAAGGGTTATTTTGGCTCATAATTGAAGAGTACAGTCTGTTGTGACAGCAAGAACCTGGGGGGGATGAATGTCAGTTCTCTGAAGTTCATTGAGACTAGTTTCATGGCCCAACCTTGGTGAATGCTCTGCATTTTTTAATTCAGTCTGACAGTCTCTGCTTTTTATATAAGTATTTAGTTCACTGCTATTTTTGTTGTTGTTGTTGTTGTTTTTGTTTTTTGAGACAGCGTTTCTCTGTGGCTTTGGAGACTATCCTAGAACTAGTTCTTGTAGACCAGGCTGGCCTCAAACTCACAGAGATCCGCCTGTCTCTGCCTCCCAAGGGCTGGGATTAAAGGCGTAAGCCACCACCGTCCGGCTTAGTTCACTGCTATTAACTACTAACACCTCGGACTTTTCTATGTGTCTGTTATATTTCTTTTCTTCTGCTTGTCCTTCTGTCTCTTGCCTGGTAAACTGAGTATCATTTAGTTTGCCAATGATGTGCTCTGTTAGCTTTTCATGTTGTTGGTTTTTTTGTGGGGGGGGGGGCGTTGAGATAGAATTTCTCTGTGTAAACCTGGTTGTCCTGGAAATCACTCTGTAGGCCAGGGTCTGGCCTCAAACTCAGAGATCCACCTAAGCCTGTCCTTGCCTCCTGAGTACTGAGATTAAAGGTGTGTGCCATCACCACCCAGTCTCTGTTGGTTCCAATATTTTTTTTCTAGAAACCAAGAAAGGCACCCTCAGTTTATCTATGCCCTAGAACTCCAGCTTACCTGCCTAGTCTACCTCCTCCAACCACTGTTGCTTCCTATCTCTGAGAGATCTGTTCCTTGCCTACACTATCCCTCTAGTCCTGGAAGATGTTCAGTCCTCTTCATTCGCCAGTCACACACTCACTTCAGCCGAAACAGACAGAATGCAGGAAGAAGGTCTGTTTATTTGAGCAATGCTCTTCCCAACTTTAGAGTAGTTGTGTAGGGGACTTCCCTCCCATAGTCTCCCCTGTATAGTAAACACAGACCCCCAAACGCCCACCGTCTACCTCTGGTCTTAGGGTAGACTCAACTGTCTCTACAGAGAATGGGCAATTCCCAGAGCTTCTAGCCCTAGACAACACAGCAGCATCTGGGAATAAAGAAAATTCCAGAGAGTAACTGAGTGCAAGAGCTGAAGAGAGTGGAGACTACGGAAGGCAAGAGGCTGTGAATGGCTGCAGTTACAATGGAGCTGCAAACAGAGTGACTGGAGAGTTCTAGAAAGCTGCTGAGTCATCTAGAGCTAAGAGCAGAGAGCCCTAGTAGGCCAGGCTCAGAGCTGTAACACCGCCTGCTGAACACTGGCTTCCTAGCATGAAAGGCTCAAGGCAACGTGTCCCTGCCTTTGAGAGGCTACAGTGCAAATCACTGGCTTGTGCCTTGTTCTCCATGGTTAGAGATGGAAGCCCCTGGCTTTGAAAACCTAGTTCAACACATCTGCTGCTCAGTGGTGCAGGGCTACCAAGTTATGGAGTTTCGTATCCTGCTTGGGATTTCCATGAGAATACAACAAGAGAACCCTGGTAAGCTTGCCACTACATTGGGACCAAGCTCTAACACATGAACCCTTGAGGAGACACATTTTAGACAGCCAAACCATAGCAGGGGCTATCCAATTAAGGAAGGAACAATCCACACAAGTTTGTAAAGACCATGGTTGCTTCCTGAGCACATTGGACCAGCACCATTTCTCCAGGAAGTTAGGATCATAGAAACCTAGGCTCAATCCCCTGCTTGATCAGGCCAACTAGATTTCAAAGTAGACCCAAATTGCTGGACATGGTGATGCACACCTTTAATCCCAGCACTCCAGAAGCAGAGGTAGGTGGATCTTTGTGTGTTCAAGGCCAACCTGGACTATATAGTGAGTTCCAGGACAGACAGCCAGGGCTACACAGAGAAACCCTGCTTCAGGGGGAAAAAAATGAGAGAGGCACAAATCAAGTGGCTTTGAAACCACTATGATACTAATTAACAAGTCAGCTGTACCCATTGCCAGAGAGTCAGATAATGACAGATTCCCATGAAGTCACCTTGGGGACGTGGGCAGGACTCCGATACACTCTCTGCCATTGCATGCTGAGTGTCTCTCCACATAGGATTGTCCCCTCCAGCTCCCTCAGTCAGTGCAGGCACACCCCAGGGGCCTGTTTGCATCTCCTCCTGATACTGTTAAGTACTCCTGGACCCATCAAGAACTCAGTAGGGGCTTCCCTGTGCCAGGGCACTGTCTCACAGCATTCTATGTTTTGTTTTTCAAGTTTCAGGTTTTTGTTTTGTTTTATGTGTATGAATGTTTTGCCTGTGTGTATGTCTGTACACTATATGCATGTCTGGTACCTGCAGAGGCCAGAAGGAAGCATCAGATCCCCCTAGAACTGGAGTTATAGAAAGTTGTAGGTTGCCAGGTGAGACCTGGAAATGAGACCCAAGACCTCTGAAGAGCAGCCAGTGTTCTTAACCACAGAGTCGTCTCTCCAGTCCCTCCTCCAAGCTTTTTAACACACCTTCATCAAGCACAACTAAGATGATTACCTCCATGAGAATGCCAGCTGGCATGGAAATACGTTTTCCTGTGCCAGATTGAAACCAACCCTTGCCAAGTGAATGAAGAAATAAACTCTTCCAATAGTGGTGCCCTGTCTGGCCATCCAGCAGCCAGAACACAGCCCGGGGCTAGTCACTGAGTGCCCACAGTCTGTACTTTCTTCCCACCACCCCTCATTCTTCTGTGTTCCTGGGGTTCCTCTGATTTCTACTCCTCAAGAAGCTCCTGGTCTCTCGCTCCCACCTACTATTGCATGGCCCATGAAATAATAGTCAGGCAAGAAGAGACGGCCCAGAGAGAGACAGAGACAGAGACAGAGAGAGACAGAGAGAGACAGAGAGAGACAGACAGACAGACAGAGACAGAGACAGACAGAGACAGAGGCAGAGACAGACAGAGAGAGACAGACAGACAGAGACAGACAGAGACAGAGACAGACAGACAGAGAGAGAGAGAGAGAGAGAGAGAGAGAGAGAGAGAGAGAGAGAGAGAGAGAGAGAGAGAGAGAGAGATGGTGGGAAGGGAAAAGCTGTGAAAGTGAAAACAGCCAGAAAGAGGAAGCAATGAAGACGAAGGAGGCACCAAGCAAAGGGGTCAAAAATGCATCCTTTGTTTTCCAAACTAGCCCTTTCCTGTCACCCTTGATCCCACTTAAATCCTGCTGAAGAAGACAGGAAGGGCAAATAGCTTCAGAAATCCCAATCTCCGATTACACCATTGAACACCAGAAAGAAGAGCTCCTTCGGTTTATATTACTTCCTAGGGTGTCGATGACCAGGAAGAAGAAAGATTCTTGGCATTCTGCCTGCTTTTTGTTTTTAAGGTCTTTGTAATATCCTGTTAATTTTCATACCAGAACCTTTGCTGTGTAAATAGCACAGCTAAAGATAAACTCACTGGCCCTGGACTCCAACCTTTGTTTAACATTCCCTCCTCTATCTGGTCTACCTTGCCTCCCACCTCTGGAAACTCGGGGATTTATTTGTTACCTGGAGATTGAAAGCCCAAGAGGAGAGTGAATAGTTCAGGAGATCCAGCCTTACCAGGAAGTGCTCCATGACATGTTCATACTCCCTGAAGAGGTGAGCTGGAGGGATCAACTCCCTTTCCGTTCACCTGACTCAGCCTGGCCCTGCCCTCCTCTTAGATTGTACCCACTCTTGAGGTGGCAGTGACCTCGAAAAGCGAGCCCCTTCTGTGCCATGCACGTGGGGTGGGCTAGAGGTGGGTAGTGATTCCCACCCCACGTGCATGGCACTGATAGACAGAGCAGGGTACAAGCCAGGAATGATGTGAGAAGTCACAACAAAGAGGTCTGGCACTCCCTTCTCCTTGCATGGGCTAGGGATTCCAGCTGATGAAAAGAACAGGGACCAGGAGAGAGAGCCCAAAGGCTGTGCCTCACCGGCATGGCTCTGAGAAGTTTTGACCCCTTGTGCTTGCCATACATCCTAAGTAGGTTCCTCATGCTATATAAACATTTTGCAGATTGCACTCTATTCTCAAGGGAAGTCAGGTAAGGAGGGCAAAACAGGAACCTGGAGGCAGGAGCTGATTACTGGCTTGCTCCTTGTGGCTTGCTTATCTTGCTTTCTTAGACCAATCCCATCTGTGGCACCGCCCACAGAGAGCTGGACCCTCCCATATTAATCATTAATCAAGAAAATGTCCCCAGAGACTTGCCTACAGGCCAATCTGATAGAACTATTTACTTAACTGAAGTTCCTTTTCCCAGACGACCCTAACATGTGTCTGTTGACGAAAGCCTAACCAGCACACACAATTACATTTCTTGTTACACAAGTACCTGAAGATTATAAGGTTTGTTTTGACTCTCAGATTGAGAGCATGGTCCATTGTGATGGGGAAAGTGTGGTAGCAAGATAGGGAACAGCAGGAACATGAGATAACTAGTCACATTGCCTCCATATTCCAAAAGCAGCAAGTGTGAAATCCAATGTGAAGCTCTACAGCTTCAGAATGGCTGTTCTAACTGTATTCATTAGTTCATTAAGATGCATATACTTTGGGTCCTGTTCACTTCTGCATGTGATTTTTGTTGTTGTTGTTGCAAGGTTTTTTTTTAATTTATATAATAAAGTTTACAAAAGAATTTGTAATCAGAGAGAGGACTGCCAGTACTCAGTTCACTTTTTTACTTTTTCACTCTGCATAGGACCCCAGACAATAGATGATGCCACTCACATCCAGGATGGGTCTTTTGTCTATTAAATCTCCCTGGAAACACCCTCATAGATGTGCCTGAATGTGCCTCCCAGGTGATTAGTTGACAGAGAATTAATCATTACAAATCCATTCTTTGTCAATTTTATACCCAAGCACATTTACTTTATTAAATGTCATCTATTTCTTGTGTGTGTGTGCGCGCACGTGTGCGAATGAGCGCCTGCACACATGCACACATACACGGGAACACATGCACACACATGCACACATACATGGGAGTGTAGGTGCAAGCATGTGTATGCAGGTGCATACATGCCACCACATACATGTGGAAGTCAGAGGACAACTCTCTGGTGTCTCCTGCCACCTCATGGGATCGAAAGATCAAACTCAGATCATTAGGCCTGCAAATAAGGCCTTTACCCAACTTTCCAATCCAAACACATCATTTAAAATCGTAACATCCCATATCCCACGCTTTGTAGACACATGACAATCTTATAATGTGAAGGGCATCCATTCCCATTTCAAAAGTCCCCATAGGTCAGGCGGTGGTGGTGCATGCCTTTAATCCAAACACTTGGGAGGCAGAGTTCAAGGCCAGCCTGGTCTATGAAGCTACACAGAGAAACCCTGTTTCGAACCCCCCCAAAAAAAAGAAAGAAAGAAAAGAAGAAAAAGGTTCCTATAGTCTTGACAGTTCCAAATTATTCAAAAATATAAGTGCAAAGCCTTTTCCAAGATTCATACAATCTCTTAACTGTTTGCCCCTGTAAAATAAAAAAATACAAATTATATACTTCCAATATTCAATACCACAAAATTAACATATCCACTCCAAATAGAGAGAAATAGGAGCATGTAGGCAGAAGTTTCTGTCCCTCCAACAACTCTCAATTAAACATACTGCGACTTAATATTACTTATAAATGCTCTGCCAATAGCTTAGGCTTATTACTAAGTAGCTCTTACATTTTATGTTAACCCATATTCCCTATTTATTCTCTGCTGTGTAGTGGTACCTTTATTAGCATAGCACATTCATCTCCTGCTCCCTCTGTATCTGCCAGCGACTCCTCTGACTCCACCCTTCCTCATCCCATCATTCTCAGTCTGGCTTTCCCACATAACTGTATCCTGTTCAGCTATTGGCCAATCAGCTTGTTTATTAAACCAATCACAGCGTCATATAGTCACACAGTGTAAAGGACTATTCCACAGTAGGGGCATAGCAAAGAAAAATCAGGCAAAGCTTTAGAGAAACCCACTAGGGAAAACAGCACGTTCTTCAGCTCCAGGTCCTAAATATGGGGCTCTTTACAATGTCACCTGACACCACCTCTCTGGTTCTGCAGACACACAGCCTCTCTTGGGCCTGTTCCACTCTGTGCTTGTAGCTTTGCTTGGTGGACATCCCATAGTCCTGCATCTCCAAAATGAGTTCCCCTTGGCAACTAAGGCTTCACCTTGACAGTTTTAATGAAACTGTCATTAAAGAGATCATTCTGGGTGATCTCTTTGCAGGGAGTATGACCCTACCACTTATTGCCTGGTTTCATGTCTTTCTGGAACTTTAGTATAAGCCTCCATTATGTAACTCATGCATTTTTTCCCAGGCATATAAAACCAGCACTGTGTGGATGACTATGCCAAGGTCTTGATGCCATAGTAAAAGGTAGTCTATCCCCCTTCTACCACAGCTGGGCTCCTTAGCAGCAAATGGCAGCCTGCCACAGGAGGTTATCCCCAATCATGGAATACCTTTAGTTGTATTCTAAGTGAAGTCTCCCTCTGTCCAACTGAATTTGAATTTTCACAAGTTAGAACTTTCTTTTAAAAAGATTTGTTTAGGGGCCTGAAAGATGGCTCAGTGGTTAAGAGCTCTGGCTGCTCTTTCAAAGCTCCTGAGTTCAATTCCCAGCAACCACATGGTGGCTCACAACTATCTATAATGGGATCTGATGTTCTTTTCTGACATCCAGGCATACATTCAGACAGAGAACTCATACAAAAATAATAATAAATTTTGCTTATGTATATGGCGGCTTTGTCTGCATATATGTCTGCAACCAGAAGATACATTGGATCCCGTGGAACTGAAGCTAGGATGTGAGTCACATGTGAATGCTGGGAATTGAACTCAAGACCTCTGAAAGAATCACCAGTGCTCTTAACTACAGAGCCATCTCTCCAGCCCACATTCAGCATCTTTGATAGGCCGGGGTCAAGGTACCTTTCCTATCATCTCAGTGTGAAAGGCAAGGTTTCTTCTTAACCGTACCAAACTCTCTGACAGTTATAGCTACTGTCTCTGCACCCTCCTCATCTGCAGCTTTTAACTCATTCACATTCCTTTCCTCACTAAATGGCACAGGTTTCTTTTCTTAAAGATATGTATGTATGTATGTATGTATGTATGTATGTATGTATGTACTAATAAGTACATGCTAGTCCTCCACCACTGAGACATACCTCCAACTCCCTATTACCTTAATGGAATGTTTGAGTTTTGTTCTTTTTCAGTACTACCATCAAACTCTTCAGAGGGAGATGTGATGACTGGAGCCTTGACTGTCATTTTGGTAGTATGATAACAGAATAATCACTGTTCTAAAAAGTGATTCCCCAAAAACCTACAGAAGAGAGATCTCCTCTATTAGCCACTTCCTGAATACCTCTGCGGTGCTTTGAAAGAAAAAGGCCCCAAAGGGAGTGGCACTATTGGAGATGTGGCCTTGTTGGAGTAGGTGTGGTTTTGTTGGAGGAAGTGTGTCTTTGTAGATGTGGACTTTGAAGTCTTCTATGCTCAAGCCACACCCAGTGAAACAGAAGTGAGACCACTTCCTGCTGCCTGCAAGTCAAGATGCATTAACTTGCAGCCCCTTCTCCAGCACCATGTCTGCCTGCACGTTGCCATGTCTCACCATGATGATAATGAACTAAACCTCTGAATTGCTAAGTGAGCCACCCCAAACAAATGTTTCCTTTATGAGAGTTGCCACAGTAGTCATGGTGTCTCTTCACAGCTACAGAAACTGTAAGACAACCTTCAAATATCTATCAGACAACATACTTTCATTGAGTGCATGTCACTGTTACAGTGTGGTATTTACTCTGAGGTGAAACTTACTTTCTATGCACTGTAAGCCTTCTCTGTTTTAGACTTTACAGAGATCATTCTTGTTTCCAATGAGCTCATGTTTCCCTGGATGTGAGCTGCCTCGGCTAGCAACAGTTGCACCTAAAGAAGTGATCACCTTGTATCACTTCTGGGAGCTTAAAGAATGGAGGCTCAGTTTCTGCTGGCTTACAATGTGGTCCTAGCCACACCCATGTGCATCCTCCTATACCAGGAGAGGTTTGCCTCAGTAATTTCTGAGCACCCTCTCTGACCACTGTTGTTCACACAAGTTGGGTCCTATGGTCCGTGCAGTAAAAGGAGGGGACACACAGTGTCATCATTGTGTGTTTTAATCCCTTTCCTGGATGGTACAGCTTTGCTCTGTCTCCAGGTGTCACAGTGGATGGAGAGCTAGGAATGGGGTGGGGTGGGCAACTGTGACATGGTCTCTTAACCTAACCCCTTTTATTGCACAGGGGAGAGGGCATGTGGGCTTTCTATTGTTTCCACAGTAGTTTGCTCCTGGGGTACGGTCAGAGGTGTGCACTCAGAATGGAGCAGGGCCACAGTCAACTTGTAAGCTATACATTTTCTTTCCACGAGCTTCCTGTTGTGTGTTTACTTATTTTTGTCTCTGAGCGCTTCTCTCCCCCCCCCGGCACAGCCCCCCCCCCCCGTCCTCACTACTTGCCATCTCTGTGGAGGTGAGCTTGTCCATTCACAGCTGCTCCCCAGCACAGGGCACAGTGAAAACTGGGGATGCCCAGTCTGTACAGGCGAAGCGACTGCATCACTGGCCCGGTGAAGGATCTCCATCTTGCATCCATCTCTAAACATGAGGCTTTCCCATCCAGGTCCCAACCTCCACTTTGAACATCACAGCAGCCTTCCAGGGGAATTCAAGAGTCGGTCTGCAAAGGAAGTGTCCTATTAGTGAGAACCAGACTTTAAAAAAAAAAATGCTGCCTTAGCTGGGTGGCGGCGGCGCACACCTTTAATCCTGCCCAGCACAGGAAGCAGAGGCAGGTGGATCCCTCAATTCAAGGCCAGCCTGGTCTACAGACTGAGGTCCAGGACAGCCAGGGATACACAGAGGAACCCTGTCTTGAAAAGCCAAGAAGAATGAAGTGGGAGGAGGGGAGGAAACGTGCTCCTTCCCAAATACTTGCTGAAACAGCTGCAGACAACGAGGCTTAGGGAAGGGCTGCACCTCAGACACCTTTGCTTCACGCATGCAGTCGGTACCCGAGAAAGATTTATCTCATGGATATGCAAAACCCTCCATAATGCCGAAGCATAGTTGTAAAGGGTAGGGAAGAAGGTATTTAAAAGAGAGGGTTGGGGTTATAAGGTGAATTAAAATTATATGGTCATTAAAATGTCTTGACAGCCTTTGGGCCAATTACTATGCAGTGAGCGGAAGGGGAAGGTAAGAGTTAGACACAAGCCACTGAGGCTATTTAAACTGATGTTAAATAGCATGTAAAAGTCATTTGCACCGGCTCCTCTCCTGTGTACAATAATACCCACGTGTGCCTGGGAGCGACTGCATTTGCACAGGGCAGGAAAAACACTTCACAGGGTTTTCTTCTGGATAAAGCTGCCCTGGTCCATGAGAATCATAGGGAGTGGGTTCCTGCTTCTAACCTGGCTTTCAGACAGACAGACACATACATGGATCCATACACACCTGCACATGCACCCCACCACAGGAGCGTGCCAGAATCCCTCATCTAACTCTAAATCAGTGGTTCTCACTTTCCCAAGGCTGTGACTCTTTACCACGGTTCCTCATGCTGTGGTGACCCCAACCATAAAATTATTTCCCTTGCTACTTCATAACTATCATTTTGCTACTATTGTGAATCATAATGTAAATAGCTGTGTTGTTTTCCGATGGACTTAGGTGACCCCTGTGAAAGGGTTGCCCACAGGTTGAGAACCACTGCTTTAGATTCCAGTCCATAGGGAACAACAGCCCCACACTACATCAGGTGGTACCCAGAAGTCAACAAGTACTTGTGAAAATAGTGACCTTGGTCCATTTGAAGGAAGTGTTAGAGGTTGAAAAGGAGAGCTGGGTAAAGGAGGTGTGATGATTGATTCTAATTGCCAGTCTCAATGTAGTATTGTCTAGGTCAGCTTGGCCTGTGAGCAGGTCTGGGGGTGGCCAGGATCATCTTGATTGACTTAAATGATGTGGGGAGATCCAGCCTGAGAGCGGGAGACACCATTCCTTGGTGTGATGATACAAAAGTAGAGTGTTCATTTCTCTCCGCTCCTGACTCTGACTGTGATGGTGACCAGCCCTCTGGAGCTCCTGCCTGTCACTTCCCTGCAGTGATGGGCTATGACCAGGAGCTGTGAGCTAAAATAAGTCCTTTCTTTCCTTCCCTAAGTTGTTTGTGGTCAGGGTATTTTTATCACAGCAACAGAAATGAAAACTAGGACTCCATGCTTCGTTTCTCTCTCCCAGTCTCACCCACGCTTCTGCTCCATCTCGGTTGTAAACCGTGCACCACTGGAAAAGCAGCCCCTAACCCCAAGCCCTGTAGGACTCCTCCAAAATAACCATCAGCTCCAGAAGCTAGGAATGGTGGCACAAGTGTGTGGTCCCAGACTGAGACTAAAGGAGCTCAGGATTCTGCCCTAGGATGGTGAGATGTGTCTCTTTGGGGAGGGGTAAGGACCTGAGACCAGAGAGATGGTTCAATGACCCAGTGCACTTACTGCTTTTGCAGAGGACCTGGGTTGAGTTCCGGACACTCCTATGACTGCTCATAACCATCCATAACTCCAGTCCCAGGGATCAGACGCTGGTACCAGTGTATATGCACGCAAGCAAAACACTCATACACGATGGATGGATGAATAGATAGATAGATAGATAGATAGATAGATAGATAGATAGATAGATCTGCTCCGGCATTCAAAACCATCTTCTTTTTAGCTGGTACTTTTGTGAGGACGCTAATGTCCACTCACACTCAGTTCCCTCAAGAGCCTGCACCTATTAGGCGCTCAGTAAGTATGTACTGGGTATGTACATGTACGGGGTATGAGTGTCTGAATGAATGAATGAGTGAGTGAGTGAGTGAGTGAGTGAGTGAGTGAGTGAGTGAGTGAGTGAGTGAGTGAGTGAGTGAGTGAGTGAGTGAGTGAGTGAGTGATATTCAACGCCCTGGTGCAGGAGGGCTCAGGGCGCAGCCAGTGAGCTAGGGGGTCTGGGAAGCTCGGCCCTCGGGGGCGTGTCCGTAGAGGAGACTGCGGAGCTCCGGCCCCGCGGAGGAGCCGGCGGCCAGCATGGAGAGCGAGCTGGAGGCGCTGGCCCAGCAGCCGGCGAGCCCCGCCAAGCTGCCCTTCCAGGCGCTGGTGGAAGCTGCGGGCGGCCGCGGGCAGGTGCTGCTGGTGGGCGAGCTGTGGGAGCGCGAGCAGAGCCGCGCGCTACTGCGGGACTTCTCTCGCTCCGTGTTCCCTCCGGAGACGGAGCCGGAGCCGGAGCCGGAGCCAGAACTGGACAAGCCGGGCAAGCAGGGCTGCGCAGAGTCCGAGCGCGCGTGCACCGCGGCGGTCACCGGGCCGCATCGGGCTCCGGGGGCGAAGGCAGCGCGCGCCATCCGCTCGCCGCTTGTCTTCGTGCTGTGCCGCTCCTCGTCGCTGGCCGCTCGGGAGCCGCGCCGCCGCCTGCGGGAGATGCTGCGGGATGTACGCTGCCGGCGGCGGCAGGGCGCCGCGCTGGTCGGTGTCCTGGTAGCGGACGCGGGAGCGGAGGACGCGGTGGCGCCGGAACTGCAGCTGCTGGAGACGCTACTGCGCACGGTGTTCGGCCGCCAAGTGGGGGGCCCGGTGCAGGCTGCCACCTTCCGCCCCGGCTCTCCGGCCTCCAGCCTGGCGGTCCAGGAGGCGGCCTGCAGGGCCCTGCAAGCTGCCGGGCCAGGTCGACCAGGTGAGGCTGCGCGGGATCGGGCTGGGTAAGGATGAAGGCGGCTGGGGAAGCCTTCAGTCTCTTTAGGCCAGTTGAACCCCAACTCTGTTGTGCACCGAGGTAAAATGAGGCCCGGAGTAACGCTATCCCTAGCACAAGACCTTACAGCCTAAAGTGATCTGGCTCTGGACAGGGAGTTGGGTCGATCAGGCCAGATCCCTACTTATAAGATGGGGCAAAAGGAGCCGAGGGTACAACTGGTCAGTAAATGATAGGGTTGGATTGCTCTGAACAAAAATGTAGGAGTTGGAGACTGGGGATAGGGGAAGAAGATGGAAATGTCTCGGGGTGCAAAAGTTTGGGTGGTGTGCGTGGGGGATGGTGAAGAACTGAGATGGAAAGGGGGGTGACGAGCTTTAGGACACGGTGCAGGCATGGTTGTCCCAGGAGTTTTGGGTGAGGGTGAGCTGCGCCGGGAGGCTCGGTGTGGCAGGGTGGAAGGCGGACACAGCTCCTGGCACAGACATGAAATCAGTGACCTGGTGTCCGGAAGGGTGCGAGGGACAGAGACCATGGTGACCTCAGTGATTCCTGGCTTCCCGCCTACGCTGCATGGTCACTGATAGCTGGCTGCCTCTGCCATGTGTGGTGGGGATCACCTTTCCCTTCCACACTCTCCTAAAGTGTAGAGACGGGTGTGAGAACGTCACCCAGCCGGGGACTTCCATCACAGACGGGTCAGATGCCCCAGCGCAGCAGCTTGTGGGGTTAAAACGTGGACTGTCAGTGAAGCTGGGTCAGACACTGGGCGATCTTTGCACTACTCAACTCCCTACTGACTCTTTACCTTAGGGAGCTTCTGAGTTAATGTGTGGTTGGGTGGGGCGTTCCGGGCATCTGCTATTGGCCATTAGCCAGCCACTGGGAGACGTCAGACCTTTCTTATCGGGTAGACACTATCTGCTGTTCCAAACGTCACACTTGCACCTGCCAGCCTGTCAAATGTATTTCTTTCACTGGAGGCTCTCCTAGCCTCCCCCCAATTTCTCTTCTTTAGAGGCTGAACAACCTCCAGCACCCTGAAAAGGGAAGGGAAATAAGTACCCCATATATTCTTGTTCTGATAATGTTGGATTCTTACCTGGCCTTGGGGAAAGAAGGAAATTCACACAACTTCTCCCCAGGCTAATGAGCTGGCACCTAGAAAACTCGCCAAGCCTTCCTTCTCTTAGCTCTCCTTTCCCCAGACACACCTCATTCTGGCTGTGGTTTTGTGAGCACAGCTGTCACCCAGCCCCGAAAGTCCCCTCTCTTCTTTCTGTAGCTCACTCCACCCTTCCATTCAGGACTGGCCCTCTTCCCTCAGGTAGCCTTTTGAAAAACCCACACACTCGCTCCTGTTTGTAAAGTCACTAGTGACACTTCAGAACCTTTGGTCTTTGACTGTCCCAGCAATGACCACATGGTTTTGTCACTGTTCGCTTGTTAGTTTAACAACCCCAGGATTCCCATTCCTAACTCCCTGCCTGGCACTCAAGATGGACAACCAAATCCTTGCTTTGACATAACATTAACGCTCTGGAAAATGGGACGTTAGCAGATGTATAACAAACGCGTAGAAAAACAAAAACTTTCTCTAGTGAGTCAAGGTTATGAGTTAATTATAACTCCTTGTGTATCCATTTCTTTGCAGCTTTTGCAATAGTTCTTGGAAGTCAGGCATGGTAACCCATACCTTTAATCCTAGCACCTAGTAGGCAGAGGCAGACAGATCTCCGTGAGTTCCAGGCCAGCCAGGGCTAAGAAATGAGACCCTGTCTCAAAAACAAAACATTTAATCTATTGGTGTTTAGAGATAGTTTGGAGCAAGGCACAGTGATGCATCTCTGTAATCACAGCTTTCAGGAGGCTGAAACAGGAGGATAGAAAAAGTTCATGGTCAACCTAGGCTACATAGTGAAATCCTGTCTCAAAAATAAATGGATGGATGGATGGACAAACAAATGAAGTGAGGTAGGAAGTGAGGAAGAAGGGAGAGTTTGGATAAAACTGAAGGGGAAATGACTGCTCTCTGGGTATTCACTCACTGGCATGCCATTGCGATTGGCTTCATGTCATCTTGTGGTAAGGTTTCCCCAGCATGTGCACATGGCACAGAAATTTATGAGCCTGAAATGCGATAGCCAGACAGATGGAAGCAGGGCAGACAGTAGAGTGGAAACTCTTGGGTCGTTGAAGAAACTCTCTTGGTTTTGAAGCAGGCACTAGCTGACCTCTGCCTTGGGGGTTTGGACTCTTTCTAGCAGAAAGTGCCTGGGAGAGACCCGGCCTCCCTGGCCTACTGACTTGCTTTTCCTGGGGTCCTCGGAACCAGAGGAAGAACCGAGGAGACGCCACCTCCTCCCGAGGCCCAGCTGGAGGTAGGTATACTGGCTGCCCGAATCCTGAGTGAGTACAGAGGCCTTGGGGACACACTTTCTCCATGCTGAGAAGAGCAGGAGCACTGAGTGCCTGTCCCTTCCTTCCAAGTAGGGCTCAGGCTGGGTCAGGCAGAGTCCCTGCCCTAAGAATTCTCCAACCTGGTGAAGACATGGAGAGAACTGTAGGACAGGAATTCCACATCCACAGGGCAGGCCAGGGTCCCCTGAAGAACCATGGATGTTAAGGAACTAGTGTTGTCTGAGTGCCCTGAGAAAAGGTGACCAGCAGCTATCATATTCAGAAAAGGAAGAGCCCTCAGAGGTCCTCAGGGCTGAGGTGCAGATGGCAATGGAAGGCCTTGAAGTGGAGAGCTGGGTCACATGGGGGCCAGGATGCCCTTCAGGGACACAGGGTCTTAGACACAAGCAGAAAGATGGCAGCCTGTGGAAACACAGAGAGAGATTAGAGGCAGATTTTAGCTGGAGGGGACCACAGCAGCCCCTGGAGGGATATTGGGTGACCTGGACCCACAAAGGCTGTGAGTAACTCACTCTGAGTGGTTTCCATGGTGGAGCCATCTTGCTGATAAATGGAGGTAAGGAAAAGAGTAGGAGCCAAACAATGAGTGGTGGTGTAAAAGAAGCTTTTATTGTGTCCCTTATTAAAACTGACCATTCAGTGACCGAGGGGCCTTCTTTCACTGCCTGATAACTTGCTACACAGTGGGTTAAAAGAGCACACAGTGGACTAGCAGGATGGCTCAGTGGGTAAAGGTGCTTGCCACCAAGACTGAAGACCTGAGTGTGTGTGTGTGTGTGTGTGTGTGTGTGTGTAATTTTATACAACATCTTTTATTTTATACAAAGCAAGACACCTATTTGTGATTCTGGGAGAGGGACCTACAACCTCACTCTGAGCTACATGCACAACATTTTGTTGTTGTTTTATTTGGTTTGTTTTAAGAATATTCTTTATGTGTTCCTTGACAATTTTAGACGTGTTGTTTTGTTTGGGAGATAGGGTTTCATATATTATAGGTTGGCTTTGAACTCACAGTATTTCCAAGTATGACCTTGAACTTCCGATCGGTTTGCCTTCACCTTGAAAGTAATGGGATTACAGGCAGGCACCGTCAGTTGACGTGGAGCTGGGGACTGCACCTAGGACTTATGTGTGCTAGTCAAGCATCCTACCAACCGAGCTACGTCCCCAGCCCAGTCTTAATGCAGAGCCCCATACGTAGAGACCCTAGGTTGTTTGCCTTGTGCCTCCTCTGAATGCTGAGGATCAGTTGGTGGGGAAGCCAAGACTCAACCAGCATAATCTGGAAGGAAACTCATCATCTCTCATAAAAATGGTGGTGTCCGCTTTAGAGTTGGTCAGCATTGGCCCAGGAGCTCACAGTCCCCATCACGGACCTGGGATTTTTCTTTCTCTCCACTGGCCCTGGGTTTCATCCTGAGACTGGTAATGAGATGGTGGCAGGAGCACAGTGATCACTCCCAAGTATGTCCTTGCTTAAACACCTAAAAGTGGGCTTGCGGGGTCAAAGGGGGTGCGCCCTTTTTTTTTTGTTTGTTTGTTTTTTTTGTTTTTCGAGACAGGGTTTCTCTGTATTGTTTTGGAGGCTGTCCTGGAACTTACTCTGTAGACCAGACTGGCCTTGAACTCACAGAGATCCGCCTGCCTCTGCCTCCTGAGTGCTGGGATTAAAGGTGTGTGCCACCAACGCCTGGCAGGGGTGGGCCTTTTTAAAAAATGCTTCTAGACCAGTATTTTGCTTGACTTTTTACATTTCTGATGTGTACGCACCATGGTGTGCACATGGAGGTCACGGGACAGTTTGAGGGGGTTGGTTTTCTATTTCTACCACACGGGTCCTGCCTGGGACTCAAACCTGGGTTGTCAGGTTTGGCAGCAAAAACTTTAACCTACTGAGCCATCCAACCAGAACTTTTGGGCCAACTTCTTCCCTTTAAGTGCTTGGATATTGACTCATAAACTTGACCTTTTCGTTCTCGAATGTTCCAGAACACCTCCACGCCTCAGAGGAGGAGCTTGCACTGACAGCCATATTTCCCAATGGAGACTGTGAAGACCGTGGGAGTGACTCTAGAGCCCAGGATGGAGTTGTCCACATGCCACCTGGGCCCTTAAAGGACGCAAGATGAAGGCTGGACCCGTGGACTGGCCCTAACGGGCATACTGCACACTGGGGTCTGGACCTTCTCAGTGAGTCTCCGTGTCACAGTGTTGACCTCAGCAGATGGTGACTGACTCTAAAGATCCCACTTGCTTGGGGGCTGCTGCTTTCATGGTTGCCAGCTAGGCAGCAAGGCCTGTGGGACCTGCTCCACACTTAGGGTTTTTTTTTTTCAAGGTGTGGTGATCTTGTATCTCTGTGCCTTCATTTCTCTGAGCCAAGGAGATGCTGTACCGCTTTGCAGACATGTCACTCAGTGTCTGGGGCTTCTGTTTCCGAAATGATTGAGGGGGCTCCCAGCCCAATGGTTTTCCACCCAGGGATAGGCTGCACCTCCAGGCAACACTGGAAACTTGTGTGGGGACAATTAGTGGGCATCTCACAGTGTGTAGGATGGCCCAACCACAAATAATTGGTTTACTCTGAATACCAGTTGTGACAGTTTTGGGAAATGAAAGAGCCAATCCCTTCTCCCTGTCCTTCTGTGAAGAGATCCCCTTAGGTTTCCTAGGACCTTGACTCCCAGAACAAGCCAAAATAAAGACCTGACTGTTACTGTGAGGGGGCCTGCCAGGCCAGAGCCAAGACAGTTTGTGTGTTACAGAGCCAGGACCAAAAGCACCTTGCATTCTGTGAGGAAAAAAAGGGCCTCTGTCTTCCTCATGTGGACACTGATTACTGTGCCAAATCCTTTGCAGAAAGGTTTGCTGGGAGTTGCCTGTAGCACCACGGATAGGGAAAGCCAGAGTGCTGGGGTATTCATTCCCCTGACTTGTACTAGATCTCAGGTCCTAGCCCAAATATTCTGGAATCTTCCCTCAGAGTCTTTGAGTCACATAGAGTGGTTATGTTCTCCACAGAGCCTGCCAGGCCATCTATTCGTGCAGAAACAACTGGGAGTTACCTCTCGTCCCTGCTTTTCCTGGAGGGGAAGGGCCCTCTTGGTTTTCCCTGATGTGAGAAAAGCTCTCAGAGAGAAGTGGATAGACCCATACATTCATCTGTGTTCTGCTCTGCAGATACCCAACTGTGCTGGGCTTTGCATAGCTCCCTGTGAGGAGCTACAACCCTTGGAGTCCTAACTTCAACTCTTTCTGTGACAGTACAGAGGGAGGTGAGCCTCCCTGCTCTATGCCTGATTTCTTCTTGATCATCCACAGCCTGATCCTACCTCTCAGAGAGTGTGGTGTGGAGAGATGGCATCTTCCTGGTGTGAGGTGGAAGCAGACATCATTTTAATAACACAAGGTTGAAGGGTAAGAAGGTAGTGGCACACGCCTTTAATCCCAGCACTTGGGAGAGAGAGGCAGGCGGATCTCAGTGGTTCAAGGCCAGCCTGGTCTACAAAGTGAGTTCCAGGAGAGCCAGGACTCTTCCATAATGAAACCCTGTCTCAAAACAACAACAACAAAATACAAGGTTGTCCCACGGGAAATGGTCCCAAGTGGAATATTTTATTCAAGTATGAACTAGAGGTTGGGAGGGGGGTAGTTCAGTTAGTGGAGGGAATTATTTTGACTTGATTTTGTTTTTAAATGGGGAGAGTGGTGTATTTGAAGCTGCTACATCTCTGTTACGATATTGACCTATGCAGTCCTATGTAATATTTCAGTGTGATTTTTATTATTCCATCAAAGAAAGGGACTTGAAGTTTAAGTTTGTCTAAGACAGAAGTTACAGGGTTAAAAATCTTTTGTATTTGCTACACATGTTTGAAACTTAGGGAATGGCACGTTTAAATCAGTGGAGTTTCCTGAGGGAAGATGTACCTTCCTCTCCAGCCCCTACTTGGAGCCCCATCTGTATGTGAATGTATGTGAATTCACCAGAGTCAGAAATAAAGGATATCAAAGATTTATTAGGGAACACTCACGAATGACAACAAGGTAGAGAGTGGGCATTCTGTCCTCCTGCCCTGGGGTGAATGGGAGCAGCAATCTGATCTCCACACAAGAGAGAGTGAGCCTGCCCCCTCTTTCTTTAAGAAGTTATGAAGCTCCACCTCTGTGGTGCCAGATAGCCCAAGGTCATGGACCAGCTGAATACTCACTACACCCATCCCTGCTGCACCTCACTCATAGTACCGTTTGAGTTTGTAGCCTCTGGTCTACACAACATTTGTGTTAGTTGTTATGCTTTGAGTTGCCTGTTGTGTCTTGTATCTGGGTGAAAGGTCTTTGTACTGAGTCTGGGTTCTGCTTCCCAGCTGGTAAGCAGACACAGCAAACAGCGTCCTGCCGTCTGTCTTAGTACTGTTTCGCTGCAGACAGAAAGACTTGGGTTTCACTAGGGATGATCTTGTGGGTCCCTCCCAAAGGAAGGAATGAAGGCTGGAGTGGCCTAAGGAAGGCTGGAGACCTGGAGGAAGCCAGAAGTTCCTGGGAGCCACGTGTGAGGAACTGCCCCCAAACTTCACTGGGGTTCTAACCTGCAATGGGAGGGTAGTTCCCCCGCTTTTGGCTTCAGTTCTGGCTCCTTATATCTAATAAACCAAACAGTGCCTCACTGGTATCTAGTAGAAACAGAATGGGTCTCCCTTTTCTTCTCTCACACAGCCCTCACTGGCCCCTCGGGAGGGAGTCTGAGCAAGTGAGACACTCCTGAAAGTCCTCAGTTGATTTCTCCACAGCCCCCTGCCTGGAAATGGAAAATGAGTGTCTGGGAAGGAGAAGCAGGTATTAGATAGAATTATCTGGTTTTTTTGTTTTTTTTTTTTTTACTTCTTACTTATCAGGGAACTCATACACGCCACAGCACATGTATGGAGGCCAGGACAACTTGTGGGAGTCAGTTTCTTCCTCCATGTGAACCTGGGGGAATCAAACTTAGGTCATCCCATTTGTCAGCAAAACACCTTTACCCACTAAGCTATTTTACAGTCCCACAAGTAAATGTTTAAAAGGAGACTCTTTTTAAAGATAGCATGTGCTTTGACATATGATAGAGGGTGTGGACATGTATGCGTATGTGTTTTTAACCAGAGCTAACCCAGGCCTTCATTGGCATTCAGGCAAACCTTTGTAAGATGTGTGTCATAGTTTCTCTCCTGTTCAAGTGTTTGCCTCCAAAGAGTTCCTGGCTTATCAAACCAAATCTTCAGGAAAGCCTGTAAAGGAACTAAATGTGGAGTCCCTGGGCCTACAATGTCAGTGAGCACCTCTTTTTCTGCTAGAAACAAGGACCAAACTTCAGCAGGATGGTAATGACCACTGTTCACTGACCTCTGAAGATGTGAAGGTGGTCCATGCTTTAAAAGGCCAATGACAGCTCACCAGTAGTGACACACACCTTTAATCCCAGCACTTAGTAGGCAGAGGCAGGTGGATCTCTGAGTTCGAGGCCAGCCTGTGAGTTTCAGGACAGCCAGGGCTACACAGAGAAAACTTGTCTAAAAAGAAATCAAAAAACAAAAACAAAAACAAAAAAACAAAACCAGCCAGTGACAAGGTAGGGCTTGCTTCATAGGGACAGGTAACCTGGACTTTGTCCTGTTTGCATGGCAAACAGAGCCTGCCCTATGTGTAAGTGGGGGAAGCTGGCTTTATTGAGGGCTGCACCAGCACTCTGACCTGTTTTTGTGAGTTAGTGGATCAAGCATTGGGACAGAGGTGGATTTAGCCAGGATAGCCTGCTGCTTGTACAACCTTGGTGCTGGGTTAGGGGAGGGTGGGGTACAGGACCACTGGGAATCTCTGCTCATCCTTATCTGCCTTCTACCTTGAGCCTGAGTCTTCTGCTAGTCTTACACACAGGGCTGCAGCTGGAGAAGAGCCTGGCCTGCGGGACACCCTGGTTCCTAGGTCACAGGAAGTGCTTGGGACGAGAGTGGGAGGGGAGAACAGGGTGCTGGGGAGGGTCACACCCTGGGGGTGACTTTGGGAAGGATGAGAACCCTGTCTACTTGCTTCTCTGGGCTCTCTAGTCATGACTCCTACCCAACATGTTTAGCAGGGCACAGAGCGCCCTGCTTAGTCCTTGTGATCAAGCCCTGGCTTTGACATCTAGCTGCAAGAACTGTGTCTGTCTCTGTCTTGGTTAAGGTTTCTATTGCTGTGAAGAGACACCATGACCACGGCCACTCTTATAAAGAAAACACTTAATTGGGGTGGCTCGCTTACAGTTTCAGAGGTTCAGTCCATTATCGTCATGATGGGGAGCATGGCGGCGTGCAGGCAGAGCTGGAGCTGAGAGCCTACATCGTGCAGGCAACAGGAAGAAGCTGACATAGACACTGGGCAGTGTGCTGAGGATAAGAAACCTCAAAGACATTCCCACAGTGTCACACTTCCTCCAACAAGGCCATACCCACTCCAACAAAGACACACCTCCTAATAGTGTCACTCCCAATGAGATTATGGGGGCCAGTTACATTCAAACTACCACAGTCTCTTGGCCCGAGGTTCCCTCTTCTCCCCATTACCAGTGAAGGGGTCTCAAGATGAGTGCCGCTTGCAACATTACTCTTCTTGCATGCCAGCTTCCGTGGGGACAGCTACTCTCAGCTCCTTGATCCCCAACAAGACGGTGTCTCCCCTTCAGCCTACCCAGATCCAGATAGCAGGGACAGCTCCAGAAGGTAGACAAGGCCCTGGAGGGCCATGAATTGGAGGGCTTAAGAGAAATCTATGGCAAGCACATGTGAAACTCCAGTTTTCTAGTAGCCACCTTGGGGAAAGGGGCAAAGAAACAGGTAAGGTTAATTTTAACCACGAGCACTTTTTTTCTTTTTCATTTGTTTGTTTGGTTCTGTTTTGTCTTTTGAGACAGAGTCTCACTGGTTAACTCTTTCTGGCCTAGAACTTACTATATAGGCTAGGCTGGCTTCAAACTCATGGAGACCTACCTTCCTCTGCCTTCTAAGTACTGAGAATAAAGGCATGAGCCGCCACATGCAGCTTAATATACTTTAAAAACACTTTTGTTAAAGTTCATGTGTATGTGTGTGTGTGTCTGAGAGGCAGTGTGTGTGTCTGAGATGCTCAATGTGTGTGTCTGAGATGCAGTGTGTGTGTCTGAGATGCAGTGTGTGTGTCTGAGATGCTCAGTGTGTGTGTCTGAGATGCAGTGTGTGTGTCTGAGATGCTCAGTGTGTGTCTGAGATGCAGTGTGTGTGTCTGAGATGCTCAATGTGTGTGTCTGAGATGCAGTGTGTGTGTCTGAGATGCAGTGTGTGTGTCTGAGATGCTCAGTGTGTGTGTCTGAGATGCTCAGTGTGTGTCTGAGATGCTGTGTGTGTGTCTGAGATGCAGTGTGTGTGTCTGAGATGCAGTGTGTGTATCTGAGATGCTCAGTGTGTGTGTCTGAGATGCAGTGTGTGTGTCTGAGATGCTCAGTGTGTGTGTCTGAGATGCTCAGTGTGTGTCTGAGATGCTCAGTGTGTGTATCTGAGATGCTCAGGGTGTGTGTCTGAGATGCATAGTGTGTGTGTCTGAGATGCTCGGTGTGTGTGTCTGAGATTCACGGTGTGTGTCTGAGATTCACAGTGTGTGTGTCTGAGATTCACAGTGTGTGTGTCTGAGATTCACAGTGTGTGTGTCTGAGATGCTCAGGGTGTGTGTCTGAGATGCTCGGTGTGTGTGCAGGAGCCCATGGAAGTCAGAAGAGGCGTTGTATCCCTAGGAACTGAAATTACTGATGGTTGTAAATTGCTGTGTGGGCACTGGGAATTGAACCCAGGTCTTCTTCAAGAGCAGTAAATGCTCTTAACTGCCGAATCATCTTTCCAGCCCTTCATTTTAATTACAGGATCTCTTGTGTGCCAGGCTATCCTTCAATTTGTAGTTGAGGATGACCTTGAATGAACGTCTACCACCCTAGTCCTGGGATTATAATGTGTGCCACCACACCTGATTTCTCTCTCTCTCTCTCTCTCTCTCTCTCTCTCTCTCTCTCTCTCTCTCTGTCTCTCTCTCTCTCTCTCTCTCTCTCTGTCTCTGTCTCTGTCTCTGTCTCTCTCTCTCTCTCTCTCTCACACACACACACACACAAACACACAGAGTCCAGAAGAGGACATGGATACACCCTTTCTCATTTTCCATCTCATTCCCTAAGACAAGGTCTTTAATGGAACCTGGAACTCACTAGCTTTCTCCTAGGCTGGTGGACAGCAAGTCCTAATGACTCTCCTATCTCCTTACCCCCTCCTAGGGCTAAGGTAACATGTATGTGTGGCCATGCTTGGATTTTTTGCCTTTTTGAGACAGGGTTTCTCTGTGGCTTTGGAGGCTTCCTAGAACTAGCTCTTGTAGACCAGGCTGATCTCGAACTCACAGAGATCTGCCTGCCTCTGCCTCCCAAGTGCTGGGATTAAAGGTGTGGGCCACCACCGCCTGGTTCCGTGCTTGGATTTTTATGTGGGTACTAGGGATACGAACTCCGGTCATCGTGCTTGGACAGCAGGCTCTCTTACCCACTGAACCATCCCTCTAGCCTCACACCTGATTTTAGACAATGCTGGGGATCAAACCTAGGGCTTTGCACATGCTAGGCACACATACTACTAACAGAATTGCACCCACACCCCATATATATTTTACTAAGACCAAAGTGTATTTCAGCAAATGATTAGTAAAGCATTTTTACACTTTTAAAAGCAAATTCTCACTGTTTAACCCAAGCTAGCCTTGAACTGGACTGTGTAGCTCAGGCTGGCTTTGGAATCATGATGCTCCTGCCTCTGCCTTCCAAGCACTGGCATTACAAGTGTGAGCGCCTGCTTTGTCCACACGGCATTTTCCATCCCATTTTGCCAATTCACGGAACCCAGCGAGATGGCTCAGCAAGTAAAAGTGACCACTGCCAAGCCTCAGGGCCTGAGGCGGATCCCTGCAGCCTACATGGTAGAAAGAGAGAACCCGAGGCTAGAGAGACGGCTGAGCAGGGAAGAGCACTTGCGGCCCTCATAGAAGACCCTGGATCAGTTCCCAGCACACACTGATGACTCACAACCATCCGTAACTCCAGTCCCAGAGAATCTGATGCCTTCTTATGACCTCTTCTAGAACCAGACAGATGTGTGGCACACACACATACATGCGTACAGGCAAAACACTCTACACATGAAATAAGATAACTATTTAACATATGTATTTATTTTCAGAGAGAGAACTGGCTCCTGCAAGTCACCCTCTGATTTCTCATGCATACCACAGCACTAAAAACGCTTGATTTGTAGTTAGAGCCCATTAAATTTAGTCATAAGAATATTCACAGCCTCAAATCTGTGAAGCTTTTCAGTAACTGAATTAGGTATTTGTTCAATTGGAAAAAATGCAATGAATTAAAATTAATTTTACATACCAGTTGATTACATTAAATCAATAAGTTTTCTACTTCAATATAAAAATTTAATGTCAACCAGGTGTTGGTGCACGCCTTTAATCCCAGCACTCGGGAGGCAGAGGCAGGCGTATCTCTGTGGGTTCGAGGCTAGCCTGGTCTACAGAGGGAGTTCCAGGACAGCCTCCAAAACAATACAGAGAAATCCTGTCTCGAAATACTAATAATAATAATTTAATGTCAACTGATTGAAATTAAATGCAATTTACGGTTTAGTTCCTCCATGGCATTAGCTCATTTTGAGTGGTCAATGGACCTGTAGCTGATGATGGGTGAGGAGCTCAGAGAAGAGCACTTGCCTAACGAACACAAGATCCTGGGTTCAATCTCGAAAAATCAAACAAAAAATGCAATGCAGCTACTTTGTAGTTCATGGTGTGAACATCACTGAGATGCAGGAGGACACTAATGACTTATAGAGGTGTTCAAGGTGATTCCTAACTCCTAATTCCCAGAAGGTGTTCTGGTCATCCCAGGGAGAGAGAGTCTCGAGAGAGGAAGAGAGAGAGACAGAGAGGACCAGAGATAGCCGCCCCACCTGGACATTTCCCTGTGCCCCTCTCTCTCGTCACCCCATTTGGTGCCTCAGTGTACCCACGCCAATTTCAGCCATGGACAGGTGTTTGGCCTTTGATCAAGCATCCACACAGAGAGATTCCTGTCATCGGTTGCGGGTCACATCTCTGCTCCCATCAATAAAAATTTTATCTCTGAAAACATGGTACTAGTTGTCAATGAAGCAGCCCCAGCAGAGTGACTGAGTTGCCTTGAGATCCATGGTGGCCGGGTGGACCGGTCGCCATTCCGCAGTAGAGACCAGTAGCTACGAGGTTCAGGTAACGCCCAGCCACTGCGCCACTCCACTGCAGGGGAGGCGTGCCAGGTCTGTGGTTTCAACCCTCTAGTGGCTGGGGACCTGGTCGTGTTCCCACTACTAGCAAGAGGCACTGAGACCACCAGAGGGCGCTGCAAGATCATCCAAGTTCCAGCCTACCTGCTACTTCGCCCCCAGCCCCTAGGCAGGTGAAATGAACGTGGAGTGGCCCTCATTTTTTTTTTTTTTTAATCGTTCTTTAAGAACAGAGTGCACCCTGTAGGAATTGTTTCTGTCCTTTCACTATGTCCTCAAGAGTAAAGCTCATTTAAATCCTGGAAAGGGCAAGATAGTTTTAAAGCCATAGAGTAGAGCTCTAATAAAATTGTGGCAATAACAAACACACCATCCAAACTTGAGACACGGTCCTTCTCCCACACAGGGCAAACTAGCCACCCTGTTTTCAAACTGTGTGTGTGTGTGTGTGTGTGTGTGTGTGTGTGTGTGTGTGTGTGTGTGTGTGTGTGTATTCAAACCCAGAGCCTCACCTATGCTAGGTGAGCTACACCCTAAGCTCTGAAGAGATTTTTAAATAGTTGTTAACATATCCAATTCCAGAGCTGGGGCTATGATGTACAATAGTTGTCAACATTGTGCACATCGCTGTGGAAGAAGCCATGAGTTCCCTTCCAACACTGCAAAAACAAATAACTAATTATATATAAAGTAAGAACATGGCTGCACCAAGACATGGTTGGAGGGAAGGTTTCTACTGTAGGCATGAGGGAGAGGACAGTCAGAGGCATCTGGGAGAGTCCAGAGCAAAGAGAGAAAGTAATGGACGGAACCTGACCATCGGGGGTGGGTGGAGTTAGAGGGGAAGAGGGAGAGAGGACCGAGAGAGAGGCAAGGGCAGGGGTCAGGAGAGCGAATGGCCCAAATGGCAGCGTTATGCAGGAAAGAGAAGCTGCAGGAAGGGCGCTGGAGCAGTTTAGGGTAGGGGCAGGGTGAGAGGAGCTAAGAGCCAGGAGAGCACACAGATAGAAATCAGCCTAGAAGGCAGGATTCACCTTGGTTTGCTAGTAGGCACCACAGTTAGTCTTTATCCCAAGTCTCTTTTGATCTAACACTGATTAAAACTAAATAACTTAAGGGCTGGAGAGATGGCTCAGCGGTTAAGAGCACTGGCTGTTTTTCCAGAGGCCCTGAGTTCAATTCTCAGCAACCACATGGTGGCTCACAACCATCTGCCCAATATTGCATACATAATAAATAAATAAATAAATCTTTTAAAAAACTAAATCACTTTTAAAATGTTGTGATAGCACATGAGATTCTCATTTCCGGCTTGTCTTGGGGAAATCGTGGGCTTCATGCATTCTTGCACGGCATCGCTATCAGCTCCCTCGAAGCCGCCCATCAGCGTGGGGCCATGCAGCCTTCATCTATCACAGGTGTCTCTCCTCCCTGCTATTGCCTTTGATGCTCTAATCGTCACCAACCTAACAGTGCTCCCCTCCCACCTTACTCTCCATAGGACCTCGGCATGCTAAACGAGCACTCCACCCAGCACCAGGCTCTGATTTCCCTACAGGGCTGGAGACTTAAGCTGGGGGCCTCATGCATGTCACACAAGGGCTCTGTCTCTGAACTCTGTAACTGGCCCTTGAGTTTTCTTAACAGAACTCACTTCTGTTCGTCTGAAAGATGGGAGGAGAAACATCACTGACCCAAGCCACCATGGTCAAATTAATTAAAGCAAGCAATTAATTAAAACACTTTTTTAATTCATGTACACGGGCTGTCTCTCCCTAAGTCAGGGTTCAAGAGGACAGCCTTGGATGTGAGGAAGACGCGGCTTTTATAGCTCAGGGGTAGGGGGTCTCCAGATGGAGGATTTGGTGGGCATAAATGGGTGGGGTTACAGGAGCAGAACATAAGCATAGCAGGTTAGTTCTTCCAGAACGAAGACGTGGTTGCAAGGTGGGCACAACAAGGTAGCCATAAGTGGTCATATAATCTTTTGAAACAAAGGTAGGGATGCAAGCTGGTTATAAACAACTGTTTTTGACACAAAGTCACGTTTGCCATTCTTGGAAGGGGCAGTACAGAAGCATTTGTAGTTAGGTTAGAGGTGGGGCATAGTCCAATCCTTGAGAAACAGAGGTTTAATCAGAAACAGGAATGAACCTAGTTTGTCTTTAAAGATGACCTTTAAGCCTAAGATGGAGGCAGGCTGGTTCCTCAGTTCACTCTTTCGTATTACCTGTTGAGAACATGCAGGTGTCTTTATGTTGGGTAATCTCTGTAGAATTGTACCCCAAAGCCTCAATGTGCGTCTCTCTCTCTCTCTCTCTCTCTCTCTCTCTCTCTCTCTCTCTCTCTCTCTCTCTCTCTCTCTCTCTCTCTTTGGAGACAGGGTTTCTCTGTATTGTCTTGGAGGCTGTCCTGGAACTCGCTTTGTAGACAAGGCTGGCCTCGAACTTACAGAGATCCACCTGCCTCTGCCTCCCGAGTGCTGGGATTAAAGGTGTGCACCACCAACACCCGGCTAATGTGCTTCTCTCTTATGCATGCCTGTTTGGTCAGAGTCTTTTGATTTAAGTCACTTGTCCTTCAGAGGAGTTTGGTTTTAGCAAGCATGGCTTCAGGATACTAAGTTATTAAAGAATCACACATACACTCAAATATGTCATCAATCATTTAATTTGCTTTCAACTGCAACACATTGACTTGTCTCACTGTATTAGGTTGTTTTGAGAAGGCCACAGAAATAGGTTTCAGTCACTGCTGCCCAAAGAGTAGCTTGGTGGTGCAAAGCCAGCAGCTTAAACAGTACTGTTTGCCAGGGATAAGACTAACTGGTAAAGTGAATAAGACCATGGGTTTGGTCCCCAGTGACTCCCCCACAAACACATCTAACCTTTGCTAGTAGTTACCTTTGTTTACTACTAACCTTTGTCAGGATTTTCTCAGCATTGGCTATTGAAGTAAACCTGCTGTTGAGCTGCTGTATGAGAGTAAGTGACCGTCCCAAGAGATGGTTCAGTGGTTAAGAGCACTGGCTGCTCTCCCAGAGGACCCAGGTTTGATTCCCAGCACCCATGCGGCAGCTCACAACCATCATTAACTCCAGTTCCAAGGGACCTGATGATTAACTCTGGTCTCCAGGGGCAGTAGGCATGCATATGGTGCAGGGACGGACACACACACACACACACACACACACACACACACACACCATAAGAGAGTAAGTGGAAGTCACAGCTGTCACTTCAAAATTCTGAAGATATTTTAGGAGCTCATTGCTAGGAAGGGAGGGGAACACTCTGGCTAGGCAGGAGGAAAACATATATGACATTGTTTCTTCCTTTGACATATTTTTGTTTTTGGTTTTGGTTTTTCGAGACAGGGTTTCTCTGTATTGTTTTGGAGGTTGTCCTAGAACTCACTCTGTAAACCAGGCTGGCCTCGAACTCACAGAGATCCGCCTGCCTCTGCCTCCCGAGTGCTGGGATTAAAGGCGTGTGCCACCAACGCCTGGCCCTTTGACATATTTTTTCCTATATATTGTCACATACTTCTGGTTTTTGTTTTGTTTTTAAGACAGGGTCTCTCAACATAGTACTGGCTGTTCTGGAACTCACTATAGACCAGGCTAGGCTTGAACTTACAGAGATCCCCCTGCCCTCTGCCTTCTGAGTGCTGAGGTCAAAGGTGTGCAACACCACACCCAGCCATATCTATGCTTTTTGAAACATGTGTCAGTATTAGCTGATTAAAACATGCAATTTTTAAAGTCTTCATGGGGGTTATGGATGTAGCTCAATTGGTAAAGTGCTTACTTAGTTGTGTGAGGACCTGGGTTCAAGCATCAGTATAATCTCTGCATTCCCCATCTGGAGACAGGAGGATCAGAAGTTCAAGGTCATCCTCAGCTACTTAACATGCTTGAGGACAGCCTGAGCTATTATATAAGACAACCCCCCAAATTCTCATTGTTTATCTATAATAGACTGATAATATTAATTCATTATTATAATAAAGTCTGATGGGTTTTGGAGGCAAGCTTCTTTTTTATTAGAAAGTCTTTTTTTTGTTTTTTTTTTTCGAGACAGAGTTTCTCTGTACTGTTTTGGACTGTCCTGGAACTAGTTTTCTCAATAGACCAGGCTGGCCTTGAACTCACAGAGATCTGCCTGCCTCTGCCTCCCGAGTGCTGGGATTAAAGACGTGTGCCACCAACGCCCGGCAAAAGTCTTTTTTTTAAAAATATATTTTAAGTACCTATTTATTTGTGTGTGTGTGTGTGTGTGTGTGTGTGTGTGTGTGTGTGCACATGAATGCACATACCTGTGGAGGCCAGAAGAGATCATCAAATCCCCTGGAGCTGGAGTTACAAACAGTTATGAGCTGCTTAATGTGGGTACTGGAAAATTCATTTGGGTCCACTGGAAGCTTAATCACTAAAAACATCTCTCCAAACCACCGAAACCCGCCCTTTTAAGATCAGTCTTTA
Source organism: Mesocricetus auratus (assembly GCF_017639785.1). Classification (NCBI taxonomy): domain Eukaryota; kingdom Metazoa; phylum Chordata; class Mammalia; order Rodentia; family Cricetidae; genus Mesocricetus; species Mesocricetus auratus. Next base: position 23,988,225 of record NW_024429194.1, on the reverse strand, counting down.
AGCCAGGCGTTGGTGGCACACGCCTTTAATCCCAGCACTCGGGAGGCAGAGGCAGGCGGATCTCTGTGAGTTCGAGGCCAGCCTGGCCTACAGAGCGAGTTCCAGGACAGCCTCCAAAACAATACAGAGAAATCCTGTCTCAAAAAACAAATAACAACAACAAAAAAAGACAAAGTCTCACTGTGTAACCCCTACTTGACTGGAATGCACTGTGTAGACCAAACTAGCCTAGAATTCACTGCCTCCCAAGGCATGCACCACCACGTTTGACACCTGGAAAGTCTATTTGTGTGTGTGTGTGTGTGTGTGTGTGTGTGTGTGTGTGTGTGTGTGTGTGTGTGTGTGTGTGTGTGTGTTCAATTTGTGGGGGTGGGGTGGGGAATCCAGCAACGGCACAAAAGACACAGGCATGGAGGTTAATTTGTGCCAAGTACATGTTTATGTGCAAGTAGCTGGAGGTTGACATTGGGTGGTTTCTTCAATTGCTTTACTACCTTGTTTGTTTGTTTGTTTGTTTTGAGACAGGGTCTCACTATGCAACTCTGGCTGTCCTGGAACTCACTGTTTAGCCTGTACTGACCTGGTTCCATCCCACAGAGATCCGTCCGCTACTTCGTCCTGAGTGCTGGGATTAAACGAGTGAGCCAGCACAGCAAGCCACCTTATTTCTTGAAACAGAGACTCTTACTGAACCTAGAGCTCACCAACTGGCTGGACAGGCTATCCAACCAGCCTCCACTGGGACTACATGCATATGGTGCAGGGACACACACACACACACACACACACACACACACACACACACACACACACACACACCCTCAGGCCCTCATGCTTCCATGGCAAGCACTTAGCCGACACACACACACACACACACACACACACACACACACACACACACACACACACCCTCAGGCCCTCATGCTTCCATGGCAAGCACTTAGTCGACCAAGTCGTTTCTTCGGCCGTATCCCACCACCACCTTTCCCCCCTTAGAATGCGCTCTTTATGTAGTCCAGGTTGGCCTCGAATTCAAGATCCTTCTACTACAGTCATTTTTCTAAGAAAATACTTTGCTACACTCCCAAAGTCTTGAGTTGGCGAGCATTACCGCAGTGAGACCTCCCTAGCCATAGGTGGCGCTGCGAGCCCTGCTTATCCCTTCCCTAACACCCTTTCTCTCTGCAATGGCGGGTGATGAATGGGCCTCTTTTTTTCAAGGGTGTCTACTTTGAAGCCTGATGGTAGGTGCAGATCAATGTTCCTTCCCAGCCTGTCAGAGCCCTGACCTCTAGGAGAGTTACAAAAGGCAATGGCTTTTGCCCTGTTTCACGGTCTCGAGAGTCGGCGGCTGCACAAAAGACACAGGCGTGGAGGCGTGTTTGCGCCAAACTTCAGGCGGAGATGCGGGCAGCCCCAGGGCGGGCGGGGTCCTCGGCTAGAAGCGAGCCGGCGGCCTGACTGAGCAGCGCACCCGGGAACCTGGAGGCGCGGCGGAGCGAGCGAGCCCTGAGCTGACAGATCCAGGGCTTGGCCAGGACTGTGGACTAGCGGACCGGCGAGTGCAGGGAGCAGCCATGATCACTTCAGCCGGTGAGTGCGGCCCGGAGCAGGCGCCCCAGGGAGGAGCCGCCACCGCGCCGGCGTTTAGCTGAGTCAGGGCGAGTGACTGGGCACCTCCGGGTGGAGCGCCGGCCTGCACGGCCCCTCTGCCTGAGGCCCACCCTCAGGCTGGCCAGGCCACTGCAGACCCCTTGGGTTTGTAGGAATCGAACCAGGCGACCACCTGGGCATCCCTCTCCAGCCACACCCCCGTGCCGGGACTGGACCCGGCTGCTAAGCGGTCGCTGGATCGCAGGGAGATTTCCTTTCTTCTCTCTGCCCGGTTCTTGACCAAGTGACCCCCCAGTCCTTCCCCGCAGGTGTTTCGGATGGGGTGGGCCCCGGTGCCATCGTAAAGCGGCTCCTGGCCTGGCAGCCTAACTGCTGCCCCAAGTTCTCCTGGTTCGGGCTGAGATACCGTCTCCTGGAAGTCCGAAATTAGGTTTGAGGTGGCTGGCTTCTGGGGCCACCGAATTCACTTAAGAACCTCATTCGGCAAAAGCAGCTTTGAATGGAGCGCCGACTTAATATGTGTGTTCAGATACTCGGAACTCGGGGCTGCAGAGCCGATTTCAATACGCGCAAAGTTTTTTACGTAGATCCGTGTAGTGGCGATGGAAGAGGGAAGGTGTAGAGATTAGCTTCTAAATGGAGATTTTCAAGCCCCTCACTACAGACTGGTTTGCATATAGCTGTCCCCAGCCGTGGTGCTTTTTCAGCCTTGGCTGCTTACATACCCTTGCTTGGTTGTCCTTTTCATTCTGTACTTGCTCTACAAGTGTTTGGTTGTGAACAGACAGGTTATCAGTAGACAGTAGTCTGTATGGTGGGGAGCTTGAGACCATCTCTGTGAGGATTGGTTTAATTGGCAGACATGCTAGGAAACTGGCAGGTCTCTGCTCTTTGTCCCCCCTTTGTTGTTTGTTTGCTTGTTTGTTTGTTTGTTTCAGACAGGGTCTCCCTGTGTAGCCCTGGCTGTCCTGGAACTCACTGTAGACTAGGTTGGCTTCAGACTTACAGAGATCCCTCAACCTCTGCCTCCCAATTGCTGGGATTAGGAATATGCACCATTACCCCCCTGTGATGGTCATTTGCAAACACATGAAGAAGCATTGCCTGTACTTGAAGTTAGACTTTTGTCCGGTGATTACATGATTACAGATGAATTTTAGTTCCCCCCATTTAGCTCTGGAGGTGAACACTAGATTTCTTGCCACTTTTAAACATAGGCATAGGTCCAGCCGTTATCCCTGGTTCTCAGTGTTGGCTTTACTGATCTTAGTTCTCTGGGTGCTTGATTGAATACTGTTAGAGTGGACCCAGAAATAGCTACCTCATTCGGAATGTGGTCCAGGCCATCTTCATCCTTGCCTACGTTATTATACTAGCCTCAAAGACTTTTGGTTTCCACCAGTACTTTTTCTAAGTCCGTTCTTCTAGGCCCTGGAATTTTATTTGGAAACCTTGTGTAACATCAATGGTTAGAATAAAATCCAGATCTGTAATGCCCTCGTCCTCATTACACCATAGCCACACTAGATTTTTGTTCGGTTTCTCTTCCGTTTAAGAGTTCTTGCACATTCTGCTCCCACTCTAGCCTTTTCTTTCACGGAGTATCATAGGTCCTCCGTCTTAAAAGTTCATCTCACCAACCTTACCACTCCATTAAAACATTCTGACTTCCCCTTGGCGGCCACCTCTCCATCACTATCCTGTAATGACCTTGTTAACTTGCCTTAATACTATTAGACTGAACTCCATGGGAGAATTTTGGGCAGGAAGTCTGTTTTCATAGTTCTTAGGACACTGCTAAGTGTGTGTCAGTGTGCCTTGAGGTGCTGCCGATGCCTCAGAGGTTAAGAGCACTTGATGCTTTTGTAGAGACCCAAGTTCAGTTCCCAGCACCCACATGGTGGCTCACAGCCACCTGTAACTCCAGTCCAGGGGATGTGTCGCTCAGAACCCCTAGGCACCAGGCATGCATTCGGTGCACACAAATGCAGGCATGCAAGCAAAACATTTATGCACATAAAATAAGTGAATGTAAATTAAAGTAATAAGTATACCTTGAGTGAAGAAATCAGTCCCAAGATTTTTAAAACAGACTGAGAGAAAGTTTGGTGGGAATATAAGGAAATTTTAACTTCTTTGTGGTGTCAGGATGAAGGATTTGTGGTCCTACCCTGAAATATTGGGATGAAACCATAGTATACATTTATAGTCATCTTTAAGTTTATTGAATTGTCAGCTTCTGTTCCTATCTTTTGTCCACTGTTTCCTGTCAGCTCAAGTTGGCTTAGGACCTGGGCTTAGGCTCTATCCCGGGTGCTACACAGGCCAGAGTCAGGGTTCTAGTGTATCCATTTATTCATTCACTCACTGGGTGTGTGTTAGTCACTAAAAACACTGGTGAATAAGAGATGAATGTATTCCCTTTTGGTTTTGGCTCCACCCCCAAGAGATTTGACTATGAAAGAGAATGGGACAAAGGGATTAGTACTTCCTAGAAGGAAACATGAAATTGAGTGGATTGGATTTAACATAAGCAAATAGAGGAAGTAATGCCAGCAAGCTTTAAAACAATAATTTTCTACCCTCTATCCTCTTCTGACCTCTAGAATCAACCGTATTCAACTTTCAAGTAATAATTCTAGGGCATACCTCTCTACATTGATAAATAATATGAAAATATTGCTACTTATTGTGTCAGTAATTTAAGACAGTTATGACATAAGCTTTACTTTATTCAGATTTATTTATTTTATGTGTGTCAGTGTTTTACCTTTGTATATATTTGTGCACTATCTGTGTGCCTGGTACCCATGGAGGTCAAAAGAGGGCATTGGATTCCCCAGAACTAGAGTTACAGATTGTTGTGGACTGTCACTTGGGTGCTGGGACTTGAACCTTGGTCCTCTGCCGTAGAAACCAGTGCTCTTAACTGCTGAGCATCTCTCTAGCTCCATACAAGTTGGATTTTGTTTGTTTGTTTGTTTTATGGTTTTTTGAGACAGGGTTTCTCTGTATTGTTTTGGAGGCTGTCCTGGAACTCACTCTGTGGACTAGGTTGGCCTTGAACTCATAGAGATCCGCCTGCCTCTGCCTCCAGAGTGCTGGGATTAAAGGTGTGTGCCACTAATGTCCGGCTCCATACAAGTTTTTAAAAAAGCACATTCCTAGGTCTTCACCTGAAAAGAGCATGTTCTTGGCCTTCGACTATCCAAAGTTGGATTCTATTTCCTCTTTAAGTAGGAAATACTGGTGTGGGAGTATAGCATATTTGATTTACCTGACCTCTGGCACTGAAGGTACCAGGACAGCCATCAAAGAAATCAAGTCCAAAGATCCATCTCTTCTGGGAAAAAAAAAAGCCATTCTGATGCAGCATTGCTTGTGATAGACAACCAGTATCTTTAGGATGAAGTGTTGTACAATTATTCTCCATGTCAACTGTTGTGGTGTGCCATCTGTTGCCCCCCCCCCCCCCCAAACACACACACTAGTTCTTTTTTTCCCTAGCAAGTAAAGTGTTTCAGTAGTCAATTGAGGCATTTAACAGTTAAAATGATTTCATTTCAAGTTTATATTTTTCTCCTCTTTGTTCTGGGTGTGTCATGCCAACCCAGTGTACCAGGGCTTCTGCCTTTAGAACATTTTCCTTTTGCTGCTAACATTGTACCTTTTCCTTTGTGGCTACCCAAAAACTGCCGGAGCTGTTTGCCAAATCTGTATTACCATGTGGAAGCAGCAACGTCTTTGAACTAAAATGACAAGGACACTTAATTAACCAGTTTCGGTGTTCCAGAATGATTTTATAGTCAATGTGGAACACATATTTGAGAAAATGTGGCTTTGTTTATAGCATTATCAGTTTCCTGGTAATGCTTGTGTTTTCTGAGAGAAGTCAGCTTTCTTTTACTCTTGTTACTGCTGATGCTCTGGAGCTAAGGTGAGGCAGGTGGAGGACACTGCTTGGTGAGAGTGTTTATCATTTAGTAAATTTGTTATTTGTGGGCCAGCAAGATGGCTGAGTGGTAAGGGCTCCAGACTTGATGACCTGAATTCACTTCCTGGAACCCAACTGGGAGAAGGGGAGAACTGACTCACACAAGTTAAGAAAGCTGTATGCAGCATGTCATGTATGCTCACACACAGTAAGTAGATAAATGTAAAAATAATTTTTAATCTGTTACTTGTGATTGGAAGGAGGTACTTTAATATGGGCACATTAAAATAATTGCAGCACTACTTTTTTTGTTGTTTTGTTTTTTGTTTTTCGAGACAGGGTTTCTCTGTGGCTTTGGAGGTTGTCCTGGAACAAGCTCTTGTAGACCAGGCTGGTCTCGAACTCACAGAGATCCACCTGCCTCTGCCTCCCAAGTGCTGGGATTAAAGGCGTGAGCCACCACTGCCCTGCTTACTTTTTTTCTAAGTTATTTTACTATTTGAGTCAGGATCGGCCTCAAACTTGGGATTCCCCTGCCTTCTCCACATGCTAGGATTGCAGCATTTATCACTACACTCAGCAGTTGTTGGTTTATTTTGTGTGAATAAATTTTATTCTTAAGTTATGTAGAAATATTTCCTGACTTGGTCAGTAATATCAGGTGAGTGTTATCAAACTACAGTGAGCACAAGAACCGTAGGGAACCCTTATTCCTGGCTCTTGACTCCATACTTTCTGGTAAAGCGGTTCTGAGGCAAGACCAAGAGTTTACACTTGTAGTAAGTTTCCAAGTAACACTGTTGGACCAAGAACCATACTTTGAAAATGGTTGGGCTAGGCAAAAGATGACGCATAAGAGGTTGGTAAGACTTTTATATATTGATATAGATAAATATAAAGGCTCCAAAATATAAACTTCCATAGTTGTTTTGAAAATATTTTTATTTATGGACCACTGAGGTGTGTCAGTGTAAAGCACTTGCCCCAAGCCTCAGGACTTGAGTTTGATACCCAGGACCCATGTGGTGAAAGGACAAAACAACTTCTCAGTGTGCACTATGGCATATTTATAAGCCCTCTCCCGTGTGTGTGTGTGTGTGTGTGTGTGTGTGTGTGTGTGTGTGTGTGTGTGTGTAAGAGAGAATATTAGAGTATGTATGTGGTATGTACATAGGTGTGTGTGCTCTTGCACACATACAGAGCTAGAGGAGTACATTGGGTCTCCTGCTCACTCGCTTGCTCATGCTGTCTCTATCTCTGTCTGTCTTGTTCCCCTGAGATAGGGTCTCTCACTGAACATGGATCTAGGCTACAGGCCAGTAAGCCTCAGTGATCTGCTTGTCTCTGCCTCACTCCACCAAAGCTGGGATAGTTGGTACATGTGACCTTTGGAGATTTGAACTTAGGTCTTCATGCTTGCTAAGCAAGCATTCTTACTGTTTGACCATCTCCCTAAGCCCATTAACTTCTACAATTGTAAAGAAAAAGAATTGTTTCCCTAATTAAGTTGTTACTAAGGATACTTTTTCCTTGTCTTCTGTTTTGTGCATATATGCATTGTATGTCTGAGTGCACATGCACACGTATGTGCCAGTGAATGTGGAGGCCAAAGGTTAATGTTAGATGCTTTCCTCTATCACTCTACACTTTGGTATTTGAGATGGAGTCCCACTGGGTCCAGAGCTCACCAGTGGGCTAGATTAGCTGGCCAGCAAGCTCTTTTAAGCTGGTGCTAGGGCTTGAACTCAGGTCAGTGTTGACAGCAGTGGGCATCTTCTATCCCTGCCCACCTTTTTGGAGACAGGGCATCTGCTGGTTTCTGCCTTTCCCTCTGCAGCACTAGGATCATGTCCATCTTTTTCGATGGCTGCTGGGGTTCACCTTAGGTCCTCAGGCTTAATAAGCAAGCACTTCAACTGAGCTGTCTCACCAGCCCCATTGTTAGGGTTTGATCAAGTGTTGGTATCTATCTTTGTGTGCATGTTTCTTAATCATGGTGTGTCTTTCATCTTATAGCTGGAATTATTTCCCTTCTGGATGAAGAAGAGCCACAGCTTAAGGTATGAGTTGAATAAAGCCATTCCGCTTACTATGAGTTCTGTGAAGCCTCTTTGGTTTTGATAGCTTTACATTTCCTATCATTTGAAGTAGTCATCCTATAACCTGTAGACAATCATTGAAATCCAGTTAGAGAAGACAATGTTTTGATACTAGAAATTAAGGGTAATAGATGATAAGATGGCACATGAATAACCCTCCAGTTTCGTTATCAACAGATTTTTTTGTTTGTTTTTGTTTTGTTTTTGTTTTTCAAGACAGGGTTTCTCTGTATTGCTTTAGAGCTTTTCCTGGCACTCACTCTGTAGACCAGGCTGGCATCGAACTCAAAGAGATCCGCCTTCTTCTGCCTCCCGAGTGCTGGGATTAAAGGCATGCGCCACCAACGCCCGGCTTCATTATCAACAGTCAGCACAACACTTTGCTTCTTTGGTATCACATACTATTTTATTTTTACTTGACAAAATTTTGGAATATTGGGCAGGCAAGATGGCGTAGCAGGTAAAGGCACTTGCTGCCTAGCCTGACAACCTGGGTTTGATCTCTCATATGGTGGAAGAGAAAGTGACCTCCTCCACAAATTGTCCTTTTACCTCCACAAGCACAGTGTGGCACATAACACACACACACACACACACACACACACACACACACACACACACACACACACCTGAAAAAAACAGTTGTTCTTAAAAAAACTAGAATGTTCTACAAGTGGCTTTAGATGCCTGTATTCGTGTAATATAAACTAGCAAGCTGGAGTCTTATATGTTCAAAGAAGCAAGAAATCATTATAAGAAGTAAATAGTACATACATAGTTTGCTCTTTTATGTTTGAAAACAACCAAAAAATGAGTAAATCTAAGAAAAAGTATGTTAAATTTATGAATTTATCAGACATGAAATTTTAATATAAATATTACTGAAAATTTGGCAATAAGTTTGTGGCCACTTGTTTTGTTTCTTGAGACAAGGTCTTTCTTTCTACATAGCTTTGACTATTCTGGATGAGACCAGGATGGCCTTGAATTTGTAGAGATCCTCCTGCCTCTACCTCTCCTGAGTGCTGGGATTAAAGGCATACACCACCACACCCAGTCAATTAGGAAGCATGATGTTGTCTTTTTAAAAATTCAATTTTGTTTTATTTTACAGGAATTTGCACTACACAAATTGAATGCAGTTGTCAATGACTTCTGGGCAGAAATTTCTGAGTCTGTAGACAAAATGTAAGAAAATACTTTATTTCTACAAGTTTAGATAAAGTAGGATTGCTTGCTAACTCATTTAGGAATCTACTGCTGATTTGTTGCTTGGATAATTATATTTTGAGTTTTCAAGGAAGATGATAGCTTAAATAAGGCCTACCTGTCCTTATTTATATCTTTCAGAGAAGTTTTATACGAAGATGAAGGTTTCCGGAGTCGGCAGTTTGCAGCCTTGGTGGCATCTAAAGTATTTTATCATCTGGGGGCTTTTGAAGAGTCTCTGAATTATGCTCTTGGAGCAGGTGACCTCTTCAATGTCAATGATAATTCTGAATATGTGGAGACTATTATAGGTAATTATTTTCCGTCTGATAAGGTTTTTATCTTGCAGAGATGTCTTTCTTGATGTAGTGGATACGATCTTTTTATTCACTTTAATCTGATGTTGCTAGATTTTAGTTTAATTGGAAGTTCACAATCATCTAATAGCGTGAAACAGGCTACATGTTTACACCAGTTTCCTCTGAGTGCAGCTTTCCTCAGCAATGAGGGTCATCTCCAGTCCAATAAGCAGTTTGGTGAAATGAAGATATCAGATTTTTATGAGTAACCAGTTAAATAATACTGATTTTTATAATTGTCTGTCTTTTTTTTTGAGACAAGTCTTCAGTATATAACAGACTGGTACTGGACTCAGAATTCTCTTGCCTTGGGCTCCTGAGTGCTGGGATTACTATAAACATCTGGGGGATATAGGTTCCATATCATACTAAGACAGTGTTTTATTCTGATTTGCTGCGGTCACTTGAAAAGTATTTGGCTTTCTTTGGAATTGCTTTTTAAGCATGTGACAACATTATTCTACAAAGATAAATATTTTCAGATGCGAAGTATAATATATTCTTTGTGGTAATTATTATTACAGGACTTTAAAAATATTGTATAATGACAATTTTTTTTTATTTTTGAGGCAGGGTTTCTCTGAGGCTTTTGAGGCTGTCCTGGAACTAGCTCTTATAGACCAGGCTGGCCTCGAACTCACAGAGATCCGCCTGCCTCTGTCTCCCGAGTGCTGGGATTAAAGGCATGCGCCACCAACGCCCGGCCCATGACAAATATTTTTTAAGAAAATGAATTAGCAACTGTTTGTAGCCAACTCTTTTGAATTAATCAAATTGATTAATATAATTTTTGTCAAAATAATTAGTAATGTTTAGGATAATACCAGTTTTGTTGGAGTTGATATGTGGTCCTTTATTGTAACTATCATAAAAATAACTTAATTGAAAGTATTAAGTTCTAGCATTTTAAATCATGCTTATTACTTTGTACATATTTGTAGTGTGCATAATCATAGAAGTATACATTGTCTTTTTCTGGGAGTTAAAAAAATACTTATTTTATTTTCTCCATAGCAAAATGCATCGATCATTATACCAAACAGTGTGTAGAAAATGCAGATTTGCCTGAAGGGGAAAAAAAGCCAATTGACCAGAGATTGGAAGGCATTGTGAATAAAATGTTCCAGCGATGTCTGGATGATCACAAGTATAAGCAAGCCATTGGCATTGCGCTGGAGACCAGGAGACTAGATGTCTTTGAGAAGACTATACTGGAGTCTGTAAGTAGCTAATGTCATCTAGAGGTTGGGATTGATGGGAAATCAGCAGAACAAAGTGTTGAAACACAAACTTCTGTTTCCGTTTGTTTTGTTTTGTTCTTCGAGATGGTTTCCTGTATAGCTCTGTAGATCAGGCTGACCTTGAACTCAGAGATCTTCCTGCCTCTGCCTCCTGAGTGTGAGTAAAAGGTGTGCACTGCCGCCGCCACCTGGCCATACTTATTTTTTAGAATATTTTTATTGATTGTCTGACAGTCTCATGTATGTATGTATACAGTGTATCTAGGTCATATCCACTCCCACCTTCCTCTTCTCACTCCTAGATATCCCCAGAATGTCCCTTTCCCACCTCATGACCTCCTTTTGTTCTTTCATTGCACTTCATTATTTGTGTGTCTGTCTGTGTAGAGCACATGTATGCCACAGTGCATGCAGAGAAATCAGAAGACAATGAAAATTGGTTCTTTCCTTCCTGTATGTGGGTCTTGGGAATTGAACATAGGTCAGTTTTGGCAATGTGTCTTTACCTACTGTGTCACCAAACTGGCCTATCCTTCCTTTCATAACTTATGGAGTCTAATTAGTGCTTCCTGCATGTACATAATGTGGCAGTCCACTAGTGGCTACACCCCCAAAGAAAAATGATTTCCCTTCCCCTGAAGCCATCAGTTGCCAATGGCTCCTCTGTTGGAGCTAGAGTCTCTTGAGCCTTACCCTCATCCACATTGGAATTTTGTCTGGGTTAAGCCTCTGCAGATTTTGTTTAGGTGAGCAAAGCCCCAATGAATTCATGAGTACAATGGTCTTATCATGTCTAGAAGATGGCATTTTGCAATCTCCCCATTCCTCCCCACCCTTCAGCTCTAATAGTCTATATAATCCATGTTCTTTGCATCTTGGAATGGTGGGTAAAAACGTCCTGAGCACTCAACAGTCATTTATTCTCAGCACTTTGACCAGTTATAAGTCCCTGCATTGACTATTGCCCACTGCAAAAAGAAGCCTCTCTAACCAAGGTTGATAGCCTCACTAACCCATGTCTAGAAACGTAACTATTTAGAAGGTATCTGACAGCATGTCCATTTAACAAAGCAAGGGTATCAAAGGTTTGAGTCACTCAGCGATGAAGATAGGTGTATCACATTGTGCTTTCTGACTTCGAGTGAGCGTGGGGACAAGTCAGAGTGGCTCTAGCAGCAAGGTAGGAGAAGGTAAATCTGGATTTGGGCGTCAGATTTTTATAATAGTAGTATGATTGATTATTATAATATACTGTGTTCACATAGTGGCATCCTGATCGATTGTTTAGTAGTATTAAATTATTTTCACTCCTTTTTGTTTGTTTTGGTTTTGTTGCTTTTCTGAAACAAGGTCACATGCAGGCCAGTCTAACCTCAAATTTCTATTCCTGATCCTTATTCCTACATTACCCAAGGTGTGGGATCATGGATGTATACCACTGTGCCTAGTTTTTCATTACATTTTTTTCCATAAAGATATAGAACTATGTAATCACTCTTAAGATTCCTCCAAGCCGTGCGTGTGGTACATGCTTTTAATCCCAGCACTTGGAATGTGAAGACAGGAGGATTGACTGCGTGATGAGACAATCTGAAAAAGTCAAATGCTGGAAAGGTACCTCAGTGGCAGAATGCTTTCCTGACTTTGATGCCTTCCATCACCAAAACTAACCTCTTAACTGGATTCTCTAGTTTTTTTGGGTTTTTTGTTGTTGTTTTTGTTGAAGGTGTAGAGTGCAGCCTTTCTGCCAGCCTGGTTCCAGAGCCGCATCAGTTCCAAACGAACACACAGTAGGCTATATTAATTATGAAGCTGTTGGCCGTTTGCTTGGTTTCTTACTGGCTATCTCTGATTTTACCCCATAATTGTTAATCTAAGTATTTCTCTTACCAGAGAAAGGGTCTGGACCTGTTACTTCTATGGCGGCTACATGATGTCTCGCCGTGTTTCTCTTTCCCAGAATCCTCCTCAACTCCTAGTCCCACCTATCTTGCTTCCCTAATGGCCAACAGTGCTTTATTGACATATACACAGAACTTCCCCATCAAAGAGGGGTTGGTTTTTCAAGACAGGGTTTCTCAGAACTATAGAGCCAGTCCTGGAACTCCTCTGTAGACCAGGCTGGCCTTGAACTCACATAGATCTGCCTGCCTCTGCCTCCTGAGGGCTGGGATTAAACACATGCACCCAACAGTTTTCTAATTTTGTATTAAGAGTTAAAACATTGACTGCTGTAAACACTAAACTATTTAATTAATTAATTAAACAATTTGGGTCTCACCTAGGTGGTGGTAGGGGCATGCCTTTAGTTCCAGATCTTGAGAGACAGAGGCAGGCAGATCTATGTGGGTTTGAGGCCAGCCTGGTCTACAGAGTGAATGCCAGGACAGGCTCCAAAACTACACAGAGAAACCCTGTCTTGAGGGAAAAAAATGGAGGAGGAGGAGGAGATCACAACGATGACGAAGAAACAAACCAGTTTGGTCTGTAAATGTACACAATGCTTCAGTAACTAGATAATGATATGACTTTAAATTGTGTTTTTCAGAATGATGTCCCAGGAATGCTAGCTTACAGCCTCAAGCTCTGCATGTCTTTAATGCAGAATAAGCAGTTTCGGAATAAAGTATTGAGAGTCCTGGTTAAAATCTACATGAACTTGGAGAAGCCTGATTTCATCAATGTTTGTCAGGTACTTCTCAATCACCTTACTTCATGGTACACCACTGCCCCACTGCATGTTACGGTAGTTTGTTATGCTGAGTTCCTATGATGGCTTCATACAGGAGTTGGTGGCTATACATCCTGTGAGGATAAGATGCATAGTTTGCATTCCTTCTTACTGATAAATGGAATCTCACTTAAAAATTATTTTTGCTACAATGTATTTATATTCATATATATTCTTTATGCAGTTTGATATAATCTATGGTCTCATTATTCAAAACACAACTGAACATTGGGTATATTTTATTTCTTTTAATTTCTGTACCACTTAAAATTTTCAGGTAATATAGAAGATATGAAGTAAAGCCTGACTTTTCCCCTTCTCTTGGGCCTTTCCCTAAAGATGATGGTAGATGTTCTCCCCAGTTTACTGCACATTTAGGTCTGCTGTACTCTGCTCAGTGTCTCTGCAGCTTTCACTGACTGGAGATATGCATGGTTTGCTTTGAAGCAATTAATAAACTGTATATACTTTGTATACTGCTTGTGAGCATAGCATTTTATTTCATATTCAGTATAGTGAATATGATTATATATGCATATATATATAATTATATGTGTGTGTGTTACATATACATATGTCCCCTTTAAAAAAATGATTCAGAATGTAATTTACGATAGAAAATACCAGGTGAAAAAAATGTCCACATAGAAATTGCTTCATGGACCGGGCGTTGGTGGCGCACACCTTTAATCCCAGCACTCGGGAGGCAGAGGCAGGCGACAGCCTCCAAAACAGAGAAACCCTGTCTCGTAAAACCAAAAAAAAAAAAAAAAAAAAAAAAAATTGCTTCACGGGGTTCTAAGTTGTTTTGTTTTGTTTTTTTAGTTTTTTTTTTTATGTCACCCACAGTCAGTTTAATATTTAATATTGTATTTCTTTTTACTTTTCTTTGCATAATTTTGAAGTTCTGTTTCTAAATTATTATTTTTTAATGCTCATATATAATGGTTCTTTGCCCTTTCTTCTGGTTCAACTTCTTTCCTTGTGGACAATAGTACTTTAGGTGTCTTACCTCCTTGTAAGTTTAGACTTACTGTGGCTATTTAGTACATTAACTCTGCTACTCTGCTTTACTTAGGCATTCCTTACTAGTCGCTTTGTTCCCATTATTTCCTGTTCTTTTTTTTTTTTTTTTTTTTCCCCGAGACAGGGTTTCTCTGTGGCTTTGGAGGCTGGCCTGGAACTCCCTTGGTAGTCCAGGCTGGTCTCGAACTTACAGAGATCCGCCTGCCTCTGCCTCCCGAGTGCTGGGATTAAAGGTGTGCGCCACCAGCGCCCGTTATTTCCTGTTCTTAATTTATAATAATTTTTATTATATGTTCTCCTTGAAATTGAGTAATTTGCTACTTATGAGGGAATAATAACATTTAAGCCGAATTTTTAAAAAATTGAACTGAGTTATTGAAAGGTTAGTTTTGTTTAAACACATGGAAGATTTTAACAAGTAAGGGAAATGTTTTAAAATGATAATTTTAATGACTTGTGTTCTAGCCCCGCAAAGTACAATATGTATTAAATCTATGATTGATTGTTAACATTATATGGCAGTAGAGAAAATACAGGTTCAAAAGTACTAGATATAAATTATGGCCAGGCAATGGTGGCACACACCTTTAATCCCAGCACTCAGAAGGCAGAGGCAGGTGGATCTCTTGATCTACAGAGTTCCAGGGCAGCCAGAGATACCCAGATAAACTGTGTCCTGATAAGCCAAATAAATACGTAAACACATACATGAATAAATGGTGGCGCACACATTTAATCACAATCACTCAGAAGGCAGAGCCAAGCAAATATCTGTTTGAGCCTGAGGCTAGCCTGGTCTACATACATAACAAGTTCCAAGCCAGTCAGTTAGAGATACATAATGAGATCCTGTCTCAAAAAAAAAAAAAAAAAAAAAAAAAACAGAAAATTGATTCAACAGCTAATATTGAATGCTACAAGCCACAAAGCACAACATTAGGACTGTGAATATGATTTTTAGGAAAAATTCACTTAATGTTGGATTCTGAAATGGAATGCTAGACGAGATAAGTCTGTTCTGGTTTGTATTGTGGACTATTTGTTTTTCTCTAAGTTTCTTCATATGAAGTTTTCAGTTACTGTATGCTTGTTCTTTATCTCTATTTCAGTGCTTGATTTTCTTAGATGATCCTCAGGCCGTGAGTGATATCTTAGAAAAGCTGGTAAAAGAAGACAACCTGTTGATGGCCTATCAGATTTGTTTTGATTTGTATGAAAGTGCTAGCCAGCAGTTTTTGTCATCTGTAATCCAGAATCTTCGAACTGTTGGTACCCCCATCGCTTCTGTGCCTGGATCTACTAATACGGGTACTGTGCCAGCATCAGAGAAAGACAGGTATAAGTATCTTCTTCTGTGTCAGCATTAACTGCACACTCTTTATTTCATCTGGGGACTACATAGAAAATTCATAGATGTTAAGAGTAAATAAGTTTAACTATTAGCTTCTATAGATTGTCCTATAGTAGGCAAAGGAAGAATGACCAAAGTAAACTTCTGTCAAGAAAGGATTGGATGGTAGAGCCAGCGTGTCAGATAGCATGTGGCTACTTAATTGTATTAAATATGTGGGATGGGTGGACCAAGATATTTGTCTCAGATTCATCTGAGCTAACTAGTAAGAAATGTTCTGGGCTTTGCACTTCTGTCACGCCAAATAAACAGTATATTAGACTCATACAATATGGAGTTCCCCACACATATCCTTATATATTTAGACCAGTTACTTAAAATGTTTGTCTTGACTATTCCAGTATATTTTTCTCCCCAAATTGTCTGGTTAGCAGTAATAGTCCTTGTTTTGAAACCTCTTAAGATCTTACTTCCCTCTCAGCTGTTAATGCCTTCCTTATAAATTTCAAACAAAATTCTGTGTTCTATAGTTATATCTACAGGCTCTGCATTGGTGGCTAGACTGATTGGAGAGGGTCGGTCCCTAGACAACACAATGTAACCACTACTTACTTAGGGTTTTTGCAAACTTGACACAAGTTCAAGCCATCTGAGAAGAGGGATCTCAATTGAGATTTACTCCATCAGATTGCCTATAGGCAAGTCTATGAGGCAATTACTTGATTAATGATAGATGGGGTGGGGGTCAGCCTACTGTGGGTATTGCTGCTCTTGTTCAAGGCCCTGGGTTGTAGAAAAGAGTGAGCTGAACAAACCGTAGGAACATCCAGTAAGTAGTGTCCTCCATGGCCTCTGCTTTAGTTCTGCCTTTTGAGTCCTTCATGGCTTCCCTTCCTGACTTCCCCTCATAATGGACAGAGATTGGGACATTTAAGCCAAATGAAGAAATTGGTATTGCTGTGAAGTGTGAAGTTGTGAAGTACTTGACCATGTTGGTTTGGGTTTCTTTCTTTCTTTCTTTCTTTCTTTCTTTCTTTCTTTCTTTCGGTGGTTTTTTGTTTTGGTTTGGTTTTTTTTTTTTTTTCGAAACAGGGTTTCTCCTTATTGCTTTGGAGATTGTCCTGGAACTTGCTCTGTAGACCAGGCTGGCCTTGAACTCACCGAGCTCCATCTCCCTCCACCTCCCAAGTGCTGGGAGTAAAGTCGTGCACCACCAACGTCTGACTGACTGACATGGGAGGTCAATGCAATATGGAATATAATATATTTATTTACCAGAGTAAGAACTTACACATATGCTGGGGAGTCAGAAGCGTGGCAGGCTTCCAAAAGAAGAGGAGGAGAAGAGAGTTTCGTTTTCTCTTTCTCTTCCTTTTATCCTAACCTCTGCTAAATTTCCCTATCTCTGCCCCTTTTGGGTGGATGGCTTTGTGGGGCTCACCCCTATAATTTCCCTTTTAGTCTAAATAGAAGATTTAAATTTGATACAAACTCAAACATATACAACATATATACATAGAGGATGATAAGTACTTAAGTTATGATCTACTTATATCCTAAGCTAAACATATCTATCCCATCTAAATTCTAAACTTATCTGAAAGGGATGCCCAAGTCTGAACACTTCCTTCCAATCCCAACCCTAAAATAATTGAAAACTAACACTAACAGGTGTAAACTATCCTCTAATATCAATAGGAGGGAGAGGGGGTGTGGTGCTAGGTATTTGAAGTTCAAATGCTTAGAGTTTAATGGGCTAGTCTGTGGAAGCTTGGGAGATTAATTTTATCTCTTCTTTCCCACTGGTCTGTTTGTCTTTCCTTATGTGAGTACTACTTTATTATTACTAAGACTTACATCTTAAAATCAGATAATACAGGATGTTTTTATCCCTGCTGGAGGTCCTTGTAAATTCTATACAAGCACTGTATCGGAGATACATCTCAAACCTCCAGGCCCACAGTTTGATTCTTTTCTTTTTCATTGTGGCTATTGCTGAAGCCTGTGGGGATTTTGACTGGGGATTGTGTTGAATCTCTTCCCTGAAATGTTATGTTACTGAACCTGTAACCCTGACCGTGTTCAGCCCATAGTCTATGCACATGGCACTTTCCTTCATTTGTTTGTTTTCTTTGCTTTCTCTCAGTGGCATGTTATAGATAACCATGAAAGCGTTCCTTACACTTTTTTTTAAGTCCTCATACTTCTAAGTATACTATAATTTTTGATCCTATTATGTGGTATTTTAAAATTTATTCCAGTTTTTGGATGGTATTATATGGAAATGTAATTTTTTTTTCTTTTCTGAGACAAGGTTTCTCTGTGTAACAAACAGCTCTGGCTATCCTGGAACTCACTCTGTACACCAGGCTGGCCTCGAACTTACAGAGATCCTCCTGCGTCTGCCTCCCAAATGCTGGGATTAAAGGCATGTGGCACCACTGCCCAACTAGAAATTTCTTCATGTTTAAAAGTTTTTTCTTTGTTCTTGAATTCTTTTGAAAAGTGATTCTATGTTTATTTGCTATCATGTTCATTGTGTTAATCTTTTCTGAATTGATCTTTTCTAAAATGATTTTTTTTCTCATTTGTAACTTTCTACTGTTTGTAGTTTAATTTCTGAGTTTTCTAATTCTAATTTGTTTTGTTTTGAGATAGAAGCTCTATCCAGGTTGGCCAGAGACGTTACCTGTTGTGACCAGTTTTATGTGGTGCTAGAAATTGAACCCAGAGCTTCATACCTGCTGTGCAAACACTCTACCAAATGAGCTATATACTTAGCCCATTCAATTCCCTTTTTGATCTTAAATCATTTTCTTCTTCTCTTCTTTTTATTTTTTTAAAGAGTCTCACTGTGTAACCCTGACAAGTCTACAACACATTGTGTAGACCAGACAGGCCTCGAACTCACAGAGCTCTACCTGTCCCTGCATCCTTAATGCTGTAATTAAAGGCATATACCACCATGCCTATAATGTCTCATATAATAATACTGGCTAGGATTTTACTTAAGTCATTTTCTATGATTTATTTTATTAAAACTAGCTATTCTAAACTTTTACAAAAAAGTCTTGTTTAAGGTCATTTTTCTAATTTCCGTGTTTCCTAAAACTCTATTGTGTTGTGTTTTTTCTGCCCATTGTTTTCTCTACAGCATTGTGCTTTGACCCAGGAGGAAGTATTGGCTGTTTAGTTTTAAAGTTGTGGGGGTCTCAGATAGTTTTACCTAACACTTTTAGCTGTTGGTGGTTCATCTCCACTGGACTATTTTGGGAGTGGACAAGATACTTTTTTTGTCCCCCACTTTTGATAAATTTATTATTCACAAAGTTTACTAACTTAGATTTGTTTGTTTTAAAAAGTTTATTTGGGGGAAATTCAATCATCTTAGAGATTATAAGAATCTTCTTCCTTAATAATACCCACAAAGTAAATGTATTTTCCTGTAGAATAATTTGGACATAATTCAGATCTACACTATTTATTGAAGTGTTGATGGTTGGCTTTCCTCACTTTAGTGACCCTATGGAGACGGAGGAGAAGACAGGCAATGCACTGGTGGGAAAGACACCAGATGTGGTGAGTGACTTTCAGTACTGTCCAGAGCTTCTCAAAGGGGTTCTTCTTCTCTTTTTTTGGGGGGTGGGGTGGGCAGGGGAGACTGTCACTGTGTAGCCCTGGCTGGAATTCACTGTCATAGATCAGAGAGAGGGTAGAATTCCCTGACAGGTGTTGGGATTAAAGGTGTACATACCATGTCCAGCACATTGTTTTAAATACATGATATATATTTGAGTTTTTGAAAGTTTTTTGTTTGTTTTTTATGCTAGAATCATTTTATAAAAATGGATTTTCTGTAAAAAGTAGTTTTGAAAATTCATCCAGAGAACCCAGGTTCAATTCCAGCACCTACATTGTGATTCACAGCTCTGTAACTCCAGTTCTAAGGGATTCTATGCCCACTTCTGGTCTCCATGGGCACCTGGCATTCAAGTGTTTCACAGCCAATCCATGAAGGCAAACACCCATACACATAAAATAAAAATAAACAAGTCTCTGGATTTTCAAGACAGGATTTCTCTGTGTAACAGCTCTAGCTATCTTAGAATTCTAGACCAGGCTGGCCTCAAGTTCACAGAGATGCACCACCACTGCCCAGCTAAACACGTCTTTAAAAATAAGAAGTGCCAGGCAATGGTGGTGCACACCTTTAATCCCAGCACTTGGGAGGTAGAGGCAGACAGAGCTCTGAATTTAAGGCCAACCTGGTCTATATAGAGAGTTCCAGGACAGTCAGGGCTGCACAAAGAAACCCTGTCTTTAAAAAGACAGACAGGCAGGCAGGCAGGCAGGCAGACAGGCAGACAGACTACCATGGGGGCCTGAGAGGTAGCCTAGCTGTTAGAAGTATATGCTGCTCTTTCAGAGGACCTTAGTTTGGTTCCTAGCACCCATGTTGGGAGGCTTAAAACCACCTGTAGCTCCTATGTCTGAGGGATCTGATGCTTTCTTCTGACTTCTGAGGCCACCAGCACACACACGGCATACATTGATACAGACACATACACATGCAAATAAATAAGAATCATAAAATAAATCCTGATTTAAAAAGCTGCCTTGGGATAGATTGTGTTCTTCTCTCAAACTTGTAGTCTTATCTCAGTGGAATATGATAAGGAAATTGTGTTTCTTCTAACCATTTAGTTGAATTTTTTAGATCCTGTCATTAAAATATGAGGGAAGAAGGGTGTGTGTGTGTGTGCATGCGCGTGCAAAGGTGACTGCTTTCATTGGTTTAAGGCTGATGAAATAAAATTGACTTAGCGAGTTTCATTAATATTTGAATTTTCATTCTTTTTTGTTTTGGCAGAGTCCAGAGCCCAAGGACCAGACTTTGAAAATGATTAAAATTTTAAGTGGTGAAATGGCTATTGAATTACACCTGCAATTCTTAATACGAAATAATAACACAGACCTCATGATTCTGAAAAACACAAAGGTAGAACATTTCCCATAATGGAGCATTCTTTTATAACTTGTTGAAGGCTTTGTTTTGTTTCCTATAATCAAGGAAATGTTAAAGTTTGTAAAAATAGCAATGAGTGTGGCTGAACTCAGTGCAAGAACATGTACTGAACATGTGTGAATGTGTCCCTGGATTCACTCCCCAGCACTAAAATAGATCAGTGAGTAGGGAAAACTCACTTATTGATGGGAAAGGAATTAACAAAAATTGAGTTCCTTTTTTTGTGGTAGTCTCTTGTTGAGAAATGTGGATTTTTCTGTTTCATTTTAAATACATTTTTATCTTTTTGTATTCACTTAACAGTTAAACATGATAGCACAGTCAAGACTTTGTTGTTACATTATTGAGAAATCAATCCTAACAAATCTTTGAATAGACATGATTACTGTTTAGTTAAAAAAAAATTTCTAAAGGGCTAGAGAGATGATAGCTCAGTTGATAAATGCTTAGTTGTTTTTCAAATACAAAGACATGCGTTCAGTACCCGGAACCCACAAAAAAAAAAAAAAGATGGTGGGTGTGATGATAAATGTTTAGATGGGGACACAGGTGATTCCTCGGGGCTCACTAGCCAGCCAGCCTAGCCTACTGAACTCCAGGCCAATGAGAGACCTGTCTCCAAAAGCATGGTGGTTAACTCCTGAGGCATGACACCTGAGGTGACAGATGTGCTCCCATATGAACACACACATATACACGTGTGTTATTTTCAAGGCAAGTAGCTCATCTATTGCTATGCCCACTACTCTCTTTGCAGTATACTAAATAATTTTTTTTCTTGGAAGTAAAAAGATAAACAGCATTAAAAAAACTTTTTTCTTCCTTACTCAGTATCCCTTCCCAGAGACATTTGTTCTTTTCTTACAGCCTTATACTGTTTAGTGACTAAACATTGTTTGATTTTAAGCATGTATAAAGTGCCTTTTGAAACCTTAAATTCATGTTTGCAAATGGCAAAAAGATACAGACTTAACATAATTTGTAAATAAGTTAGGGCTTTGGAAGTAGTTCAGGAGTAGAGTGCTTGTGTGGAGTGTAAAAACCCTTGACTTATATCCCCAGCACTGTAACTACACTCCTACATTGACGCATTTATAATTTGATGACTGAGAGAGGCGCAGACCAGAAGAGTCCTAGCACTACTATTAAAGTTACTCCAGTACCTTGGAGCTCTTAAACAAGATGCTGAAGAGAAATAGAAATAGAAACTGAATAGTTAAATTCTTCAGAAGGAGAAGACTAGGAAGTCTGTAAGTGCATACTTCAAATCTGTGATTGAACCAGGTGTTGCAATACAGGCCTAGAATCCGTAGACTTAGGAGGTGAAGGCAGAAGTATCAGGAGTTCAAGCAAGTTCAGGCCTGCTTGGGCTACACGAATCCCTGTTCCATAAAACAAACAAAAATCTGATTGTGACATTTCAATTGTTTTCCCGATTTTGCTGGAAAATAGGATGTGTGTGAGTGTATGTGAGTATATGTATGTATAAACACTTTGCCAGTGTTAAGAAGTCTGTACTTGTTTTTGTAGGATGCAGTACGAAATTCTGTGTGTCACACAGCAACTGTAATAGCAAACTCATTCATGCACTGTGGTACTACCAGTGACCAGTTTCTTAGGTAAATATGCCTGGAGAATTCCACTATGGTGGATTTTTTTTTTAAATAAATTATCTGTATTCCTGTGTGTCTGTGGGTAGGGTATGTACAGTTGCATTTGGAGGTCAGAAGAGGGTGTTAGGTTCCCTGGAGCTGAAGTTGCAGGCAGTTGTGAGCCACTGACTTGGGTGCTGGGAACTGAACTTGGGTCCACTTATAAGAATAGTATGTGTACTTAACCACTAAGCTGTCACTCCAACCCTCCAAGTAGTTCTTAACCAAAATTTCATTCATAGTATTTCTTATCATACTTCAGTAGTCTTGAATTTTAAGTTTGTTTTGCTTGTTACTATATTTTTTTGTTTTATATTTACTTATTTTAAAGTAAAATTAATAACTTTTATTAGTTGCCTTGGTAACTTGAAAGAAAAATTGATATGAGTTATACTTATAAATGTATGATTTTCCTTTTATTCAAAGTAGATTATATATGGTGCATTTTAAGAATCTTCAGAGCTGGCCATTGATAGCACACACCTTTAATCCCAGACAAGGCTACACAGATAAGCCTATCTCAAAAAAAAAAAACCAACTTGAGAATATTAACACATACATGTAATTACAATGCTTGAAAAGCTGAGGCAGTCTGGGCTGTAGTGCTGGACTCTTTCTCCAAAAAGGGAACAGCTTACTTAGGAGGAAAATTAGGATTAATAATGTTCAGGTTGCTTTTTTTTCTTGTAGAGATAACTTGGAATGGTTGGCCAGAGCCACTAACTGGGCCAAATTTACTGCAACTGCCAGCTTGGGTGTAATACATAAGGTAATATATTTATTCATTGTGACTGATCATCAGAGAAGAAACCCATTTTTCTGGGGCTAAGAAGTGTAAGCTTATTGTAATTCATTAACAGGTA
This sequence comes from Mesocricetus auratus, assembly GCF_017639785.1. Lineage (NCBI taxonomy): Eukaryota > Metazoa > Chordata > Mammalia > Rodentia > Cricetidae > Mesocricetus > Mesocricetus auratus. The sequence goes on along the minus strand of NW_024429194.1, from coordinate 23,965,120 downwards.
CATGCTGTCAGGTCATATCAGTCCTTGGATAGGGAAGGATAAAGAAGGCACTAAAAAAGTATGTTCCAACAGAAATCCTTTTCCTTTTATGACTAAGCCATTTTGTAACAGTCTTAGTTTGGGGCTTCTGTTGCTAGGAAGACACCATAACCACTGCAACTCTTATAAAGAAAAACATTTAGTGGGGTAGCTTATAGTTTCAGAGGTTTAAGTCCATTATCATCATGATAGGACATGGTAGTATGCAGTTAGGCATGGTACTGGGGAAATTGCTGAAAATCCTACATCTTGATCTGCAGGCAACAGGAAGTAAACTGAACTAGGCATAGCTTGAGCATAGGAAACCTCAAAGCCCGCCCCCACAGTGACATAGGCTTTGTATCCTTGGGAAACTCTCTGGCAAGATTCACATATAGGGCAACAAGGGAAACAAACAACAGGTATCTGCCAAACAAAAAAAATGGATTAGGGCTAAGTGCTAACACTCCAGAGCCAGGCCAGGTGTAGCCCAGTGGGAATGCTGCCACAGTTTTCTAACCAGGGTGTGCCTACATCTCTAAAGACTCATTTTGAGTGATGGAGTTGTTTGGATGAGAGCGTGTTCTGTTACCTGTGTCAGCAAGTGGGAATTCTGTGGAGAAGATGGTACATCTGTGTTCCTCTACCTTTTTCTTACCTCTTGTGACAGGGTCATGAGAAGGAAGCATTACAGTTAATGGCAACATACCTTCCCAAGGATACTTCTCCAGGATCAGCCTATCAGGAAGGTGGAGGTCTCTATGCATTGGGTCTCATTCATGCCAATCATGGTGGAGACATAATTGACTATCTCCTTAATCAGCTCAAGAATGCCAGCAATGATGTAAGTACTAGGATGAAAAACCAAATTTTCCTTATTTGAGAATCAAGGAGAGTGGTTCTCAGTCTGTGGGTTGCCACCCCTTTGGGGATCAAATGGCCCATCCACATATCAGATATCCTGCATATCAGATATTCATATTATAATTCATAATAACAAAGTTAGACTTATGAAGTAGTAATAATTTTGTGGTTGGGAGTTACCATAACATGAGGAACTGTATTGATGGGAAGGTATTAAATAGGAAGGTTGAGAACTGCTGATCAAGAAAGTTATATATTTGCTCAGTATTTCAATGGATAGATTTCTAAGGGTTTGGGAATGCCAAAAGCAATACTTTGCATAGTAATCAGGTTTGTATTGATACTGTTTTGCTTGAGTTTTGGTTCTCGTGAGATAGGGTCTTGCTGTTTAGCCCAGGCTGCTTTCCAACTAGATGTTCTCCTATCTCAGCCTCCTGAGTGCCAAAATTACAGAAATGAGTCATCACACTTGACTTTTTTTCTTTCTTCTTTCTCTTTTTAGAGGTAACTTCCTTTTTTTCCTCTGCAAGTTAAAATTGTTCTTTTTAGTCCTTTAAACCCAGGTGAAATAAGCAAGACATAGTTCCAAGTGTTCCTAAAACATACAGTCGTCTCAGCGCCGGGCGTTGGTGGTGCACGCCTTTAATCCCAGCACTCGGGAGGCAGAGGCAGGCGGATCTCTGTGAGTTTGAGGCCAGCCTGGTTTACAGAGTGAATTCCAGGACTGACTCCAAAACAATACAGAGAAACCCTGTCTCGAAACCCCCCCCCAAAAAAGAATCTTGGAATGCTATTACTGTATTTATCTTACTTCTCATTTGGTTTAACTATATCATTTTAAAGGAAATGCAGGATGTCCAAAATAGCATATATTTTGAGAAATCAGAATTACTGTTTATTTTAATCATTGATAAGTTGTTTTATTATTATTATTATTTTGAAAAAAAAATTATTAAGTAGTCCTGTTATTTTAAATGAATCTGAAATAGGATTTAGACTTTTAGCTTTCAGTTTCGAGTGAGTTTTTAGAAAGTTATCAGGATAGTAATTAAATAAACCAGAATACCTTAGCCTCAAACTTCACTGAAACAAATTGAGCCAAGAAGATGGTCTGTCCTGGCTAACAAGCTCCTCACCGACAAGTTATCCCCATCTGTACACACATCTTTACCTCATTTCCTCTCAGATAGTTTATGGACACACTAAACAACAAAACACTAGGAATAGAAGCCTCTTCTGGCTGAAGCAAGAAGTTTTTAATCAGAAGTGTCTTACACTTACAGTTTTTACTAAAAGCACAGCAACTCTGGGTGACTCACAAAATTAACCCAGTTTTTACTAAAAGCACAGCAACTCTGGGTGACTCATTGCATATAAACGGGAGCTGATGCATTTATGTTTTCAGGAACCTGTTGTCAGGATGACCAAACTTGAAATATTTTTGTTCTTGGATTTCTCTAATTGAAAACATTAAATTCTAGAGATGGAGTGCCCTATTGTCCTGGCTTCAGTTAGGGAAGGGTAGGATCCACCTGGTTCAGCCAATGGGAAAGGAGTGTTCCCAGAGCAGTGCTGGATTGCTGTCATCAGTGCGAACGAACTGTACATTGAAATGGGCAACCTCCAAAGCTTCCTTTTTCAGAGGAAGACCAGCTTTGTGCTCTGACCACATCACTCCTTTTTTTGTTTTGTTTTGTTTTTTCGAGACAAGGTTTCTCTGTATTGTTTTGGAGGCTGTCCTGGAACTCGCTCTGTGGACCAGGCTGGCCTCGAACTCACAGAGATCCGTCTGCCTTTGCCTCCCAAGTGTTGGGATTAAAGACGTGTGCCACCACTGCCTGGCTCCCATCACTCCTTCTTGACAACCATATTTATTAGGTGCTTTCTTCTGAGCTCAGAAACATCTGCAGATTTCACCTGCCTGCCTCCTAATCCTTTACTGATTGGTACTTGCTTCTTAGAATTGTTCAGTCTTTCTCCTGTAAATTTATGGAGATACATTCTATTTTCTTTTCCCTGACATACGTCTCCAGTCACTGTTTGCACCAGCAGATATCATAACTAAAATTCCTGAGGTTACTATGCAGCTCCTTCCTATCTGATCTTTGTTAATGAGCTGCCCTCTGTATACTTCCTGTCAAAATATTTTGACAGTTTCGAAAAAGAATCAGTTTAAGATCATCCTCAGCTACATAGTGAGTTTGAAACCAGCTTAGGAGAGATGGGGGTGGAGAGAGGGAGGAGGAGAGAGACAGAGAGAGAATAAGAATATGTATGCACTTTAGAATTAAAGGTACTATGCTCGAGATTATTAGAACCAATGCTTTTTGTCCTAGATTGTTAGACATGGAGGCAGCCTGGGCCTTGGTTTGGCTGCAATGGGAACTGCACGTCAAGATGTATATGATCTGCTGAAAACAAACCTTTATCAGGATGATGCTGTGACAGGTAAGCATTTGTCACTGAAAACAACAAACTTTGTGATTAATATAATTGTGAATATTTTTCTTGCCTTTTTATATTCTCCTTTAAAAACTCGGGTTGAAGGGCTGGAGAGAGGGTAAGATCACTAGCTGTTCTTCCAGAGGACCTGGTTTCAATTCTCAGCACCCATGTGGTGGCTCCAGTTATAGGGGACCTGACAGCCTCACACAGACATACTTGCAGGAAAAACACCAATGCACATAAAGTAAAAATAAAAAATAAAAAACTCAGGATAAGAAAATTTTTCCTAGTTTTGCAGTTGGCATTGCATTAGGCAGGATGGAGAAGGCTAGTCTTGTCCTAAAATTTCAGTGTTTTTTTTTTCTTGTTGAAGAGGAAGGGAGTTTTCTCCATTTAGTAGGTTTGTCTTGTTACTTTTTCTTTTTTTTTTTTTAATATAGGCTTTCTTAAGGGACATATCCAGAGTGCTCTAACAAAAGTAATGTGTGCAAACAGGAAGGTTTTGTTTGTTTTGTTTTGGGGGGGTTGAGGCAGGGTTTCTCTGTGTAGCTTTGTAGACCAGACTACCTCACAGAGATCCTCCTGCCCTGGTCCCCCAGTGCTGGCATTAAAGGCATGCTACACCACTGCTTAGCACAAACAGGAAGATTTTTTGTTTGTTTGTTTTTATTTTTTTGTTTTTTTGGTTTTTTTTTTTTTGGTTTTATGAGACAGGGTTTCTCTGTATTGTTTTGGAGGCTGTCAGTCCAGCCCGGCCTCGAACTCACAGAGATCCGCCTGCCTCTGCCTCCCAAGTGCTGGGATTAAAGGTGTGCACCACCAACGCCTGGCCATATGGTGTCTTAGAACTACTCATAACTCTGGTTCTAGGGAATTTAACATCCTCTTTTGACCTCTGCAGATACCAGGCACATATGTGGTTGTGCATACATTCATGCGTACATACATACATGTAGGCAAAATATTCACACATAAAACAAGCTTAAAATTTAGTTCTTATCAGTAGGCTAGGCTAATGGTTGTATTGATAATTGATGCAAATAGATGCTCTTTTCAATTAGATATGTTTTATTGACTCTATAAATATAACTGGTGCTCATTTTACTTCTTATTCTAGGAGAGGCAGCTGGCCTGGCCTTAGGTTTGGTTATGTTAGGTTCTAAAAACGCCCAGGCTATTGAGGATATGGTTGGCTATGCACAAGAAACTCAGCATGAGAAGATTCTGCGTGGTCTAGCAGTTGGCATTGCGTTAGTGATGTACGGGCGGATGGAAGAGGCTGATGCTCTCATTGAATCTCTTTGTCGTGATAAGGTGAGATCCTATTTGATTTCTCCCGTTTTCTTTCTTACTCTGTGATGTTGTTGAATGCTTTAATAGTCTCAACCCCGAGACAGGATTTCTCTGTCTGGAACTCACTTTGTAGACCGGGATGGCCTGGAACTCAGAGACCCACCTGTCTCTTTCCAGTTTAATAGTCCTTTAATAAGGTTGAAGGTTAATTATTTTTTCAGCATAAAACTGGCATTCTCTATACTTACTTGAGTAAAGGTTTTCTGATATCTCTTATGTATATGATGGTATTGTGTGCGGCAGGTGGCCAGAGTTGCACTCTTCTCTGTAATGTGATCCATACATTATAGTTTATTGACTGGATTACTAATTAATTTGTTCAGGCTCCACATTTCTTCCACTCAGTGTCCTATGTGAATTAGAATATGGTGATGGTACATATCTCTGTAAGTTCGAGGCTGGCATGGTCTACAGAGTAAGTTCCAGGACAGCCTGAGCTGCACAGAGAAACCCTGTCTTGAAAAATCAAAAAAGGAGGGGATGGTATTTTCCCATTCACTTTGAAAACTACTAATCACAAATGAATTGTTTTAAAGTTCATGGCTCATACATTAAACGAGCCTGCCTAGTGTCTGCTACTGTAGCTAAGGCATTTGTTTTCTGAGGGGGCTTCACCGCATTGCCCAGGTTGTCCTGCAACAGCTGGACTCAAACCTCCCACCTGAGCCTCTCAGGTAGTTGGGACCACAAGCTTGCTTCACAATACTCAGCTACACTCACTCTTGGAAGTAAGTTGAGGATTAATTGGAATTATTATTTCTCAGGACCCAATACTTCGAAGATCTGGAATGTATACTGTAGCCATGGCTTATTGTGGCTCTGGTAACAACAAAGCTATCCGACGCCTGCTACACGTTGCTGTAAGTACTCTGCTCTTCTTCAGAGGTAAAGTTTGCAGGGAAGGGAGAGCTTGCAGGCGGAAGTTATCTACACCATGTGTCATGATCATCATCAGTGGTCTCAACTTTTGATTGATTCTCATTCATTGGACACAGTAATCCATAATTCACAGTAGACTTTCGGAATCAAATAGAACAGTACTGTGTCAACATGAATAGTTTTCAAAAACAGTCTAATGTATTTTCTGAAACTCTACCCCAAGGAGCATTCTCATTTGTAAGAGACAAACAAGGTTGTGAGAATATGTGGTCATACTAAGATAGGCAAATCTAGCTGGGCGTTGGTGGCGCACGCCTTTAATCCCAGCACTCGGGAGGCAGAGGCAGATGGATTTCTGTGAGTTCGAGGCCAGCCTGGTCTACAAAGCGAGTTCCAGGACAGCTTCCAAGACAATACAGAGAAACCCTGTCTTGAAAAACCAAAAAAAAAAAAAAAAAAAAAAAAAAAAAAAGAAGATAGGCAAATCTAAAGACTGTCAAGAAACCACTTTTTCTAGTCAGTGAAATTAGCTTTAGGTACCACTAACAGGAACATGCTCTATTTCAAGGGCTCTCTTGCACAGTAAATCTGATGCCCATGCTTTTTAAAATGATGCCCATGCTTTCCAAAAGGCTTTTCCACAGTTTTCTCAATCTATATGTAGTTTATTAAGATAATGTCCTCTCAAATTGTCTTCACTTTACAAATATGGGAAAAGGGAAAACGACATCATTTCCAGTGCAGAAAGATTTAAAATTGTTACTTGTCTCTTAAGGCTCTTGTCCCACCTTATTAGCATTTGTGCCTGATCATTGTCTTTTTTTGGTTGATTGTTTTTGTTTTTGTCCTGGAACTCACTCTGTAGACCAGGCTGACCTCAAACTCAGAGATCCACCTTCGTCTTTCTCCTAAGTGCTGAGATTAAAGGCTTGCACCACCACCACCTGGCAGATCCTTGTCTTAGTGTTTTATTGTTGTGAAGAGACCATGACTACAGCAACTCTTATAAAGGAAAACATTTAGGGCTGGCTTAGTTTCAGAGGTTTTATCCATTGTCATCATGGCAGTGTGCAGACAGACATAATGCTGGAGAAGTAGTTGAGAATCCTGTTCTGCAGGCAGCAGGAAGAGAGGGTAACACTGGGCCTGGCTTGGGTTCTGAAACCCCTAAGCCCACCTCTAGTGACACACTTCCTCCAACAAGGCCACACTTCCCTATAGTCCTCCAACAAGGCCACACTTCCCTATAGTGTCGCTCCCTGTAAGTCCTATGGGGGCCATTTTCATTCAAACTACCACAGTCAGGACAGTATAAATTATATTGTAAATATTTGCATCTTGCTTGATCTTGGGGCATATTGTTTGGAAACAACATTGAAGGAATGCTTAAGTGCTTCTTATACCCACAAAAGCTATAATGCAGCTGAATTAGTTGTAAACCTCACCAGGCCACAAAGACATCCAAAGTGGGATTTATTTTTTTCTAAATTAAGAAAAGAGGAGGGTTTTGTTTTTATTTTAATTTTTGAGACAGGGTCTCACTATGTAGCACTGCCTAGCCTTGAACTTCATATGTAGATAATATTGATCTCAAGCTCACAGAAATGCACCTCTCTGCTTTCCTGGTGCTGGGATTAAAGGTGAACCAAGACTTTTAAAAAACTACATTTTATTATTTCTTAAATTTATTTACTGTATACATTTAAGGTATATAATATGTTTGATATACTTAGTAAGGAAGAAAACTTAAATATTATTAAGGACTAATTTACATTTGACTAATGGGGCATTTATAGCAGTTTATTTATTTTTGGTTTTTCGAGATAGGGTTTCTCTGTATTGTTTTGGAGGTTGTCCTGGGACTTGCTGTGTAGACCAGGCTGGCCTCGAACTCACAGAGACCCGCCCTGCCTCTGCCTCCTGAGTGCTAGGATTAAAGGCGTGTGCCACCAATGCCCAGCTTATATCAGTTTATTAATGGAATGTGTGTTATAATTTGTGTTATAATCATCTTAAATTTTCCTTTTAGGTAAGTGATGTTAATGATGATGTCAGGAGAGCAGCAGTAGAATCACTTGGCTTCATTTTATTCAGGTAATAATTTTTAGCTTCAGATTCTGTTTATATTCCATTTAAGTAGACTCTTAAATAGTTGAACATATTGAGCTTCAAAGAGAGACCAGTAAGGTTGGTTCTGTGTGTCTGAAAAAGAACAACGTTGTGAGTTTGAGAAGTAAAATAACTTTCTCTGTTCAGTTTCCTTTAAGGTCAGCTTATTTTAATTTTTTACCCCTTATTTCCTGTGACTCACATGTGTGCTAAATCCCAGTTTCAGCAGTAGGTGTCACCTGTGAGCCATCTTACGTTAGTACACTCCTTCCATACCATGATTGTCAGGTGGCACTAGTGAGTCAAATGAAGTATGTGCTTGCACTGTGTTACCCAGGCTCGTCTTGAACTCAGACTTGAGATTTTCCTGCCTCTGCTTCCTAAGTAGCAGAGGTTTCCAGTATATACCCTGTTTGTGGCTTATTGAAGCACCTTGATGAGTTGTTTCCTAGGATACCTTCTTGAAGAGGTAGGGGCTAGAAGTATTGAGAGACTCTCTTGCTTACGCCTTTTTATAGATGAAGAATACTAAATGTGGTCAATTAGTTAGGGGACTAGAGTGAAAGAGCGAGTTCTTTAAGTTTCACTTAATGCATATTCTCCAAATAGGAATCTTTAAAGGCAAAAGGAACTTAGAAATCAGTAAGCATTCTTTTTAAATGTTTTTACATTTATTTGTATATATATATGCCTGTGGGCATGCGTGTACTATGCAGGTGTGGAAGTGAGAGAAAAACTTAGGAGTCAATTCTCTCCTTGTACCATGTGGGTCCCAGAGATCAAACTCAAGTCATCAGACTTGCCAGCCAAGTGCCTTTACCTACTAAGCCATCTTACTGGCCCATATTAAATACATATTTTTAAGCCAAGGCTATTAAATTTCACAAAGTTTGTATTGTTGTAGAGCTAAATGATGAGCCTTAGATTCTGAACCAGTCTCATGATAAATCTAGCTTTCTCTCCTCTGTGTTTTTGTCAGAGCTCTGTCTTCCTTGAAGAGGCTCTAACAGAATATTGTTCTCAAATTTCCTTGTTGTGTTTAATATTTGAGAAGTTTCTGTCCTGTTGTCTAAAATTCTTACATGTTTTCTCATGTGGCATTAATTGCTTTCAAGTATGTGCTCCAATTTTATTTTATTTTTTATTTTATGTGTACAAGTATTTCATCTACATGTATATGCATGCATGCATGTGTGTATGTTTGTATGTATGTGCATCACATGTGTGCAGTGTCCACAGAGGCCAGAAACTGGTGTCAGATCTCCTGTAACTGTACTTACAGGTGGTTGTGAGCCACTGATGTGGGGTTAAGTGATGTAGCCATGGTCTATGAGACCACTAACTACTTAGGTCTCTGGATTGGGTTTCCATAGTTCCTGCTTGAGAATGTTGGTTCATACCTTTAAGGAGCATGGTGTGGTTCAAGCACCCAAGGGCAACTTCATTTGTTTTTCCCTCCTCTTCTAGTGGACCTGCCTCTGCTGACTAAATGCCTACTGCAGAGATTGCTTACATTGTCTGACATTTATCCACTGTCCTCTCCATCCCTCCTTTCTCTCAAGATAGTTTCCTGATTGAGGAAAATGACTACATTTAACTCTATCACCATTAAAGCCACTCTTCACTTACTTCCAAATATGATCCGAAGGGGTTTTTGTTGTAGTTTTTTTTTTGTTTTGGTTTTAGGGTTTTGCATGTATATTTTGAGGGGAGGAGGATCCCAGTATGTATCAGATTTTTTGTGGAATTTTTAGAGGGTGGGAAGTCTCACTGGATGTGGAGCTCACTGATTCAACAAGCTCAGGAATCCTCCTGTCTCTGCCTCCCCAGCAATAGGATTGCAGACAGGCAATGTGCGTGTGCAGGGGACCCAGACTCAAGTCCTCATTCTTGCGTGGTGGGCACTGAACTATCATCTCACTAGCTCTGTAATCATTGTTTTAGTCATCTGTTTTTGTCTTTTGATCCTGTCACTATTGTTTATGCCTTATGCTTTTAAAAACTTAAGAGAGGTAACATTTTTTGTTTCATTTTATTTCATTCTTACCACAACTTTACACACAGTTAGGAACTTAGAATAATTTATGACATTGTTTTATTTTTTTGAAGACTGAAGTTTGTTGATTTATATAATTTTATTTCATTTGAAAACCAGAGTAGGGATTGCTTTTGTTTGTAGCCATACAGAACTACTTTATCCATGTTTCGACTTTGTTTAGTATTAATTCTTGCTTTCAGGAGATGATTTTTTTATTCTATGCATTTTTCTTGGTGCACTTACATCATGTTCATCACCTTGCTCGAGTTAGATGAAGACGTCCTGTTCTGCTACACATAGCTGACTTGCTCTTCAGTTTTGTCACCATTGTTTTCAGTGAGGAGAAGTGTATCTAGGAGAATGATTGATGAAGACTGAATGGTTGAACTTCGGAGCCTCATTGGGCTCTGGTACATGGCAGGATTGATCCCATTTCGAATTCCACGTTTTGTCAAAAATTTAGAGTTTTCTACCATTGAATTCCCAAAGTAGATTGTACTGGAACATTTTCTAAGTGCTTTTACTGACTTTGTGGCTCGGTAATTACAGGTGATGTACCTGCAAAATGCTTCCCGAAAGGTCTTATTGAAGAGGGTATAGACCAAAGGATTCACCCCTGAGGAAATGTAGCCTATCCACACAAATATCTCCAGGAGTATTTTGAGAGTAGCCTGGTTGCAGGAATCACACAAAGCTAAAGTTATATTTGTAATAAAAAAGGGGCACCACATAAGCAGAAAGAGGAAAAATACAATTCCAAGGACTTTTGAGGCTCTCTGTTCATTAGAAATAGTTTGGGATGATTTTTTTCCAACTGAGGACAGTCTTCGCATAAGAGTTTCATCACTTGAGTTAGGTAGAGTTTTATCTTTGTGGGAACCATCCAGCATTGCAACCTTTTCAGGTGATGAGAAAGATGATTCTTCTCTTTGGAAAACTGTGGACACGGTACACCAAGTTAGGCGTTGAGGTGGCTTGTTTTTGACCAGGTAAGCTTTCTTTTGTAAGGCGTGAATAGTGAGAAAGTAGGTGACTATCATGATTGCAAGAGGTGCAAAGAAAGCAGCCAGTGAGCCAAAGAGCATGAAATTGCCAAAACGTTCCTTCTTCAGCTCGCAGGTGATGTTGTCAGGGCTAGTCACATCATTCTCTATCCCTTTAATAGGGACTGGGATGGCAATGCCTGAGGAAGGTGAAGCAAGAGAAATGGAGTCATTTTCATGACCTGTTGTTCTTATGTTAGTTGTTTTGAGATTAACTGTAGAAACTTTGTGCTGATGAGTGCATTAGGATTCCTGAGACCCCAGCTTCAAGTCTGTCAGGTGCTATCAGTGGATCCTTGACAAATGAAATCCAACTGAGCAAATCTGCTTTCACCAGGTTGGAAAAGAGCTCAGAAGGTAAGGTAATATCCAGAGTAGCTAATTTAGAGAGAATTTAGAGACTTGGTGTCTTAATTTTCAAATGGTATCTATTTATCTACCATCTTTGAGGTTATACAGTTTCACCTAACAGTTTTTATCATTTGGTATTTGTGAATGAATCCTAACTTTTTAGAGAAAACAAAATGGGTCTTTCTTTAAAAATTGCTGCTTAATAAACAAGAGTGTACAAGTTATGAAACTTGTTTTTGAGGTTGAGAGTTCCTCTAATAGTTGAAAATGTGTGTACCTCGTGCTGTTTTTTAAATACTTTAAGTACTATAAAGTAGGTATTTAAACACGATATTGCTTAGGGAAATAGTTATTAGAAAAGGGAATAGCACAAGAGTCACACCTTCAAAACAGCAGATACTTCTAAATATCTGATTAATGTTTTATTTTGTAAGTCCAAAAGCACTCTGTTTTCTTCACAACCTATTTATAATACCCATCAGCTCTTAACAAGGCACTCTCCTCAAACCGTTTACAATGGCAGCTTCTACCGTTTCCAACTGTTTCATATTTACTGCTAGAAAGAAAGGTTTGTGTGCTCTGCACCAGGGTGTCAGCATCTGTAACTAGAAGTATGCTATCTTAATATTCTGTTTCTGTAATTTTTACTAGAACACAGCCATACTCATTACTAGTGTATCAACTATGGCTTCTTTCAGCCAGAACAACTTGGATTTGATAGCCAGAGAGGTAAAAATAAGTGTGTGTATGTGCGTACACGTGCACGTCAACTTTTATTCTCCTACAGCACAGTTAAGTCCATACAGCCCGCAGCCTAAAATATTTACTTACCACATATTACTGCTGAGCCCTTTCTTTTTTGTTAATGTATTCTTACAAGCTTGCACATTATACTTAGTAAAAATTTGAGGTTGATAAAGTCGTGCTATTCCTGCCCATTGTAGAAAAGGTCTGCTAACCCCAACCTACCTTATTATTTTTGTTATTCTTTCCCTCACCAGACAGTTGACTTTCTCATTCTGGTCATCTGTTGTTTGATTAAAAACAAATTCTGTCTATTTTGAACAGACTTTTTTTTAACTCTTTTGTCACATGCCAGGGTAGTAGCATGCCTTGACTTTTACTCCCAGGTATTTCAAAGAGGTTTGGGTCTAGAGCCCTTATTTCAGGCATATGAAGATAATCTAAATGTCTTTCTTGCTTTATTGAGCACATTTCTTAACACTAGCTAGAGAGAAGTAAGCAGTAGAGGTTTGTTTGTTTGTTGTTTTGGATTTTTTTTTGGTTGTTGTTGTTTTACTCCCTAACTCTTCAGAATTCATAATTATTTTCCTGATTCAAAAAAAAAAAAACTCTTTCTACTGCAAAGCAGTGAATGTGCTGGTCAGATCATTTGTTACAACTCTGCAAGTTTGTTTTTCTCGAACTAACTTAAGAGAGCTCTGAATGGAAGCTGCACCTCACTCAAGGTTCTCTAACAGCAGCTATCTTTGAGCCTAAGAGATGACAGCAGAAGTAGCTCACAACCAGCTGAAACTTCAGTTCCAAGTGGTGCAGTGCCCTCATCTAGCCTCCTCAGGCACTAGCACACACAGAATGCATATACATATGTGGAGACACAGCACTCATACAGAAAATAAAAATCAATAAATCCTTAAAAAACTAAAAAGGTTAGTTCAGAAGAATAGAACAGTTTAAATGAAATCGATTTCTTTCTATAAACCATTTCTAAACATTGGTTTAACATCTATCTTAGTTTTTTTGACAGTTAAGACACTAAAGTAGATATTTAACTGCCTTCAGTCTGTACACATTGGAATGCTGACTTCTTCGGTGAATTTATGGTCTTTAGTACTTGCTTACAAAGTTTGGCTGGGTTGACTTTTGCTCTTTTCTTGTTTATGCTGTTAGATGTTATTTAGGATGCATTTTTTGCTACTTTACTTTGATGGCTAGATTCCTCGTGCTAATTTGAGCTTAATGATTTGTTGGCAAATATCAAGTCTTTGGCACTTAAACTTCCTAAATATCAAAATCAGTGTGATGGTGTCTCAGCAAACACTGCTAATTCTGAAGACATGGATTTACTGCTGACATAGTTTTTACTGATAATGACGTAGAAGCTGCACAGTGAATGTGATGTGCAAGTTCTTGGATATCGATGGATTGCCTTAACCTCTGAGTTCCTAGATACCAGACCTGGCCTTCTGGCCATATGGAAATAAAGACTGGACACTGCACCAATACATTTGGCATTCCCCACATACCTATTGAAATTAACCATACCGCTGTAATCTTGATGAATGTAGTAGCCCGGGAGTTGCACTGATTGGCCTGGATTGGCTTTTTGATGGCTATGTAACGATCCACTGAAATAGCACAGAGATGCATGATGGAAGCCGTTGAAAAGAGAACATCAAGGAATAACCAGGCAGGACACAGGACCAGTGGGAGGGGCCATATAGCCTCTGAAAGAAAAATAATTTTTTGTTTATAGAATGGCAATCTTCAGTTTAATTTTTTAAGCCTCTTAAAATGACTGGAGATGTCATTGTTGTTGCAAATGAGTCAATTCAGATGTAATTAAGTCTTTAAATATGAGTTTATGGAGGAGGGCATTTATTTATCACAACTAAAATAATAACTGAAAATGGTCTTTAGAACATTGTGTACTCTGATTACAAATAGTGAATAGAGATGGATATTGCCTGCGGCATTGATTGGGAAAGCAGCTCTTAGGTTCCATCTGACACATATAGGCATTGTATGAGAATGCAGTGAAGCAAATCCCCACATGCTCTGTATGGAAATTATAGTTTAAGTGTCTTTTCTATGGGAAGACTTTTTAGGAAAGGCTATTTTAGTCTTAAAAGCTGTACCTGAGTTTGCTGGTGTGAGATAGGCACTCAGAATGTCTCCTAGAAAGGAACATCTGGGAGCTGGGGAGACTTAGTTGGTAAAGTACTCCCATGCAAGCATGAGTACCTGAGTTCATATCCCCGAAACCCATATGCAAGCCAGATCTGACCGTCTGCACTTGGCATCTCAGTACTGGAGTAACCCCAGTGTTAGGGAGACAGAAACCAAAAGGTCCCTGTGACTTACTGGTCAGCCAGCCTAGTAAATCAGTGAGTTCTGGCTTCAGTTGAGAGAGCCTGTCTCAAAAACTACAATGCAAAGTGATTGAGAAAGACACCTGACATCAGCCTCTGACACCCATACACACATAAGCACACGAGGATCTCATGAGAGCCCCTCAGAATAAACTAAAGACCTGCAAATAGAACCTAAGCAATTCAGTTTTCTTAACTGTAGCGTTCCAGTTTGCTAGCATCAGTGGAAAATTACCTAAGAGAAAAATGACATTGCACTCTTTAACCACCTAACATTAAAGGCAAACAGTGTAAGAAGGAAAAGAATCAATGATTAAAAGAGTTTCACGGTGGAAACTAAAGGGAAGCTGTACTCTAGATTCTGGGCTAGGAATAGGGAAATAAAAACTTACTCAAGTCTGAACTATAGTCTAGCTACTGTGGAGGCTGACAGGGAAGGTTCACTTTATCGCAGGCCTTAATCCAGCCTGGCAACATAACAAGATCCTGCATCAAAAATAAAAACACTCAAGAGCATTTGTGTTGCTAGTGACAAAATCCAGGACCTGAAGTATGCTAGGCAGGTTTTCTACCACTGAAATTACTGTAATTCTTTTGTTACTGTTTGGTTTGGGGATTTCTTTGTGTGTGTGTGTGTGTGTGTGTGTGTGTGTGTGTGTGTGTGTGTGTGTGTGTGGTTTTTTTGTTGTTGTTTTGTTTTGTTTGAGATAGCACCATGTGACTCAAGCTAATCTAAAATACACAACCCTTCTCTCCCACCTGCCTACAGTGTTTTATCCTCAAGTGCTCACAGTCTCTGTAGAACTTTTAAAAATAAAACTTTGCTACTAATTTAGACTTGCCTCCTTAGCTATTCTTAATTATGTGTTCTACGTTTGAAAATTAAGGTCTGGAAAAATCTAGTTATAAATCTTGCAGCCATGAGCAGGAAGCCACAGGGAACATATAAAAATTACATGTCTTTGGAATTTGACTCTTTGACCCACAGTATTTCTTATAGGCTAAAAAGGCAAGCTGTCCAATGCTGACTTAATTAGGCCTGTGAAGCCTGTTAGCCTGATTTTCCACTAGAATTAATACATTTATGAACACCAATTTTGGAGAAGTGGGAATCACAATCAGTGCAGATCAATAGAACATTCTTATTTTAATCAGAAATATGTAACAGTAGTATAGAATTTTAAGAAAGGAGTATGTGAGATTAAGAGAGATCTTTAAGATTCCACCTTTCATGAAATACTAATGGATACTTTAATGAAAGCAATATAATGACGCTAAATTAACAGAAACCTTTTATTAAAAGCAAGAAAGGGGCTAAAGAGATGGTTCAGTGGTTAAGAGCCTGGCTGTTCTTCCAGAGGACCTGTGTTTGATTACTAGCACGCACATGGCATCTCACAACCATCTGTAGTCATACTTCTAGGGCATCTGACACCCTATTCTGGCCTCTGCAATCACCAGGCACACCCGTGGTGCACATCCATGCATACAGGCAAAATACACACATAAAATAAGATTAAGAGAAATCAGAATGGGGTGGAGGAGGAAGCAAGAATGGTGACGCTTGCTTGTGATCCTAGCACTTAGAGGCTGAGGGAGGAAAATGAAAACTTTGGGGCAAGCTAGGGTCTCATAGTGAGTTGACAGCCAGCCTTGACAACTCATCAAGAGCCTGTCTCCAAAACAAAAGTGCAACGATTTAGAAAAACACAAAGCAGCTAGGAATGTAATCTTGTGGTGGGCACCCATGTAGCATATAGCAAGCATCAGATTTGACTTATAACTAGATTTATTTGTTGTAATACCTTATGTTCTACCTATTTTCAGTGGTTCTTGGGTTGGATATTAATTAAATTTGTAATGAGTGAAACAGGAAAGGTTTAAGTTTGAAAAAGAAAAATATAAGAAGTTAATCAAGCACATAGGCTAATTAATGACTGCTTTTCTTGGACTCACATAAAATTTTTCTGAAAAACAAATTCTACTCACCCTGTACCCTTTCTTCAAACCCTGTCACCACCACCATCCCTGAATTAAACCAGAGCCTTAAGACAAAGCAAGCCCTCTGCCATTTAGCTATGCTCCAACCCACAAATCCCATTTTCAACTTTCTTCCTTTCCTGTCTTTGAACTACAACTAGAGAAAAATATTTGAATAATGTCATTTCTATAGGTACTCAACATAATTGTGGGTAAAATGTCATAGAGTAATATTTGAGGAGCAAAATAAGTCTTGGGTTTGTAGGTAGTTTATTCGGCTGTTAGGAAGACAGCTTGTTCATTGTGAAACTGCGTGCTGTAAAGACCATGTACGTGCAGGATCAGTAGGTCACCTCAAGGATTTGTACAAGTACTAGCTGAGACCTAAGTATCCTATCACATAGTGTGAAATATATTTTTAACTGAAAGATACTGGGTTCGGCCTCATCATCCCCCAAATTCTATAGGCTTTCTTAGTACCATATGCTGAATACAGTACTTCTGGTTGATGGGATCAACATTTGTCTTTGAGAAACAGAGTAGAGCAGTGACACCTAAGCATGAATCAGTTCTCCGGGATTCTCATCACTGCCACTTATTTTATCATTTCAGATAATTTAGCTAAGCTGTTGTAGATTATGTCTGTGAGGGCACTAGTATTACCTGTTTTATAAGCTTGCTACAGTATTGTATGTATTGGTTTGAAATACAGTAAAATAATATGTGTGAAATATTTGGAAGAGTGTGTGTTCAGAGAAAGCACTTAAAATGACAGTCTTCGTAGTTACTGTTTTGAACAGTGACTAGTCAATCAAACTAGCAGTGGAGGCACACGTGTTCAGGAACAAGCCAGATCGCCTGTGTAAAACTGTCCAAGTAGAGCAAGACTGCAGTGCATCTGCTTGAACGTGAGCCTATGCCGGGGAAGGCAGAGGACACAGCAGGAACAAACCTAACTGCTACACGAAATTTATCGTGAAAATCTTTTACTGAAGTTGAATTTTAATGCTATTTGTTATTACACTGAAACATTAATAACCTATACATATTGTCATTGGGCTGTGCCCATGCTTTTGCTTGGAGGAGGATTGTGTTGTTACTTGCTTTTTCTTTTTATTAATTGTAAAATTTGATTTAAAAAAAAAAAAACAGAAGCCTCGTGTTTTGATGAGATAGATTCACTGCATGTGAAATCTCCTTACCCATTAGGCAAGTTTTTAGTTTGGAAAGCTAAGTTACATCATTTTTTTAAAAGAATATTTAGCATAAGTCTATAAATCTGTTATAAAATATCTCCCTTATTTTAAGAATTTTAAAGGCATTCTGAAAAGACTATGCCTATAGGGTTCACAAAGGCACACAGTTTAGAAACTTAATTGTTAGCAGGACAGCCATAAATAATTCTTTTGCTTAAACAAAAGAATTGTGATTTTTTATATTTCAAAAGCAATATATAGTTCAGTGCTTAGATCTACAAAGTTTCTAGGTTGGTTACTTGGTGGGTATTGTTTGGTTTTTGTGGGGGATTTGGTGTGGCATGTGTGTCTGTGTGTGCTTTCCTCTCTGAACATTTGACATTTCCTGGGATTAGCTAATGTGATAGTGTTTTCACCTATCCTTGGCTTTTTAAATTTCCACTTTCCAAAAAGTGTTTCATTGCCTTGCTCTCCCTTTTCCAGTCCATCTTGCACCCACTTTAATGCACTTGGTTTCTCCTCCTCCATGGTCACTGCTTCACACTGTGGCTCATAGAACATGGCTTAAAATGGGTTGCAGTGGAGCCCAGTGTGGTCATGTACATCTTTAATCCTAGTAGCCTGGAAGCAGAGACAGGTCAGCCTGTTCTACACAGACAAATCTTGTCTTGAAAAACAAAAACACAAAACTTAACAAAAAAACCACAAGTGGATAACCAAACGTTATATACATTTGCCGTCACTTTTTCAGTAATGTATTTGATAAGGAAAAATTAGAGATATTTTATTTCTTACTCATATTCTTTTATCTTTCCTTTCTTCCTTTATTCCTTCCCTTCTTCCTTTTGTCTTTTTTGTTGTCACTTTGTTTTGTTAATTTTTATTTCATTGTGGGGGGGCATTGCATGGGCCTTGGTACATGTGTGGAGGACAGGACAACTGGAATAAGCCAGTTCTCTCATTTCACCATGTGGGTCTTGGGAATGAGCTCAAATTGCCCACCAAGCACCTTTACCCACTTTTCCATGGACCACCTCGCCAGTGCCTCATGATTTGGAGGTGTTTGTTATTGCGACAGGGTCCTGCTGTGTAACCTTCAGGCTGGCATCCAGTTTGCAGTCTTCCTACCTTAAAATTCTCTACCCAAGTTTTCTAATGTATGTATTTTTAGGGTTTGTATTGTGATCATAGATTTTAAGAATAATAGATAAAACAGTAAAAATAAGTAAGTAGATAAATTCCCAAAGAAGATTTGGCAGAAAAGTTAAAAGTCTTTTAATGTCAAGAGTATCATAGTCGTGGTAAAGCAGAAATTTAGACAGTGTGAAATTAAATATTACAAATAAATGTTTGAATAAAATATCTCTCAGTTAAGAACACCAGGTCCACTTTGTTATTTCTAGTTCATTCTTTTTAAAGTTTGCCTTTATTAGAATATTTTACTGCTATAAAGGTTTTAGTTGCTTTCATTGAACTTTCTGTAATAGCTAAGATTGTTCATAGTGGTAACTAATCTTTCATGATTATATAACCAAGACAGTTTGGTTTGTAGACTTCAGAAGTTCTGAAGATTCCCATGTAATTAGAGAAAATCATACATCGTGTACTGCTACTTTTAAAAATTATCAGAAATTCATGCAAATGTATTAGTTTAGAAAGTCTTAGTATTTATCAGGCTGGGAAAGGCTATACAAAGATCCTACTATTTGAAGTCAGATCCCCACCCATTTACAGCTTCCAGTATATGAACAATCATTTGAAGTTTTCCAAGGGTGGTCACAGACTCTGGCTTAAATAATGAATTAATACCATGACATTTTAAACATGATGATTATGTTCCCAGGTTAGTTAGGGTTGATTCCCCACCTCCAAATCTGATAACTTCTTTGTACGGCATAATTACTTGTTGCAAAGTGGTTGGGACTATGAGACATTTTATGTTGTTTTATAAGTATTTAAAGAATGAAATACTATTAAAATGGGTTACAATTTAAGACATAAATATGTAGGTGTTCTATATATATTTTATGTTAAAATGTTTAGTTTTCTGCTGTTTTTTATTTCTTCAGCTCATGGAATGCCTACTCTCTAGAACCTCCTCGTGAAGTTTTTGTCAGATAACTTGAACACTGTAGTCTTTTCTCTGTTAAGATTCCTTATCCTAAGCCAATGATTTAAGCACCTAGCTCAGAATTTTGTATATAGCAGATGTTTGGTATTTACGGACTAAGCTTTCAAGTTAAAATTCACTTTTGTACAATTCCTTCAATTCTTTATTCAATATTTTTAATTTCGTGTTAGTAAAACAAAGATAATGCATTTTGATATTTCCTGTATGCGTAGCAAAGCACCAAAGAGTGCAGTTTTATTCTTGAAGCTATTGTTATGAGCGTGAGTTGAGAATTGGGGTCTTATTCTTATGAGGTCTTTCCACATGCATCCCTATATCCTCCCTCCCTCCTTCATCTGAGCTTCACGTTGTATTAGAGTGTCATTTCTTAGTCTTTGTGGTTAACACATACCTTTAGGCTATTCAGGAGGAAAGGGAAGGAAGAGGAAGCAATACTACTGATGGTCTACTAAGGTAGTAGATTCTTGTTTGTTGTTTAAAGCCTGGCAAGAGTTCCTTTGCAATAGGAAGTTTTAACTCCTCATCACCTTACATGTGAAGACACAAGTTCTTCATTTTATATGTCTCCCTGTTGTTTCTTGTAAAAATAATTGGAATAGCGGGTTTTCTTTACCTATTAATTTAATAAACAAGTGTTCTGGGTTAGTAAATTTTAGTCTATAACTTGTGTGTTTTATTCTCCACATATAAGTACAATTATTGGAAGCTTGAGCATCTATTATTTTCTTAAGTGGTTTATTAGTGGAATATCAGTGTATCCCAAACATTGACTAATTAAATGTTCTTTTAATGCTGACTTTGAAACTAGGAGCCCTCATAATTCCTCAACAGAATTTGTGTTTACTCACATACTTTGGGACGATGTACACACAGCGGAAACTCCTGTGCCTACTTTGATATATTGTCTTTTTTTTATTATAACAAAGATCTGAAAGTCAAACTATATTTTTATTATCACAGTAACTCAGGATCTGTTTCACTTATTTTATTGACTCACAGGTTTATTGGGAACACAGATGGTCATAAAAAAAAATTAAACAGATGGGTCTTCTCTTGAGGTACTCTGAGCCAGACCATTTCCTTTTATAAATAAACATCTTTTCTTAAAGGTTCAAGGCAAGAGCTGTAATAGGAATAGGACTTGGTAATACAGTGATTCTATTATTAAAGTTCTAGAATTGTCAAAATTATTGATTACTTTCTTAAAGGGGATTTGAAAAGTGTGGGGTTTTTTTTACTTAATATAATTTTTAGGTAATGCATGCAGAATCTGTGAGCATTGCCAAATTAATGGTTTTATAAGATGGCCGAGGAGGAAATAAAATTGTTTCTAGAAATTTTTTTTGTCCTTTCACATTTATTACAAATCATAGAAAAAAAATGAGGGAATGTTCCCGTCTGAGTCTTTAGTCCAGGTTCATGTTTGGTTTCAAAGAAAATAAAGATCAAATGAATGTCAGGCTATTTAGTAGTTGGGGGTTCAATGGCAGGAACAAGGGGAAATACTTACCAAACATGATTGTCAAGAGGGCAATCGGCATCACAAACAATCCAACCAGCAAATCAGCCACCGCCAAGGACATTAGAAAGTAGTTGGTAGCATACTGCAGCCTTTTCTCCAGTGACACAGCCAGAATAACAAGGATGTTCCCACCGATGGTGGGTATTATCACCATGAGTATCAGCAGAGCTGCCCAGTGCACTCTGTTCCCCTGTTCCTCGGCAATCAGCTTCATTTCCTTTGCTACTGATTCTGTCTTTAATCCAGAGTGGTTAGACAAGATCAAGTGATCACATATATTCTGTAAAATGTGCTCAGGAGTTGTGCTTTGTTCAGACATTCTGTAAGAGCAAGGCGTTTGCTGTTCTGTGATTCAGTCCAGTTCCAGACAGTGGTCAGCATGTCAGTAGCTAAGCTAGTCATCTGCTTTTGTAAGGCATTGTACCCATGCCAGACATTCAATGCCAAGGTTGGCTTATATTCCTTTTTAAAGATTTAGGTCCTCCAAGATGAGAATGTGTACACATCTGTCCACGTTTGCCAGTAAGGCATCCACATTCTAGTCTTTTCTAGAGGCTTAGATTTCAGAAGACTCAATGAAAGACACCAATAGATGTAGAAGAAGAAGAAAAAAAAACATTAGTTTTTCATTTTTTCTTTTCTGTAATTTTAAGAGATGAATTTGAACTTAAATATCAGAGAGTTCCCCCTAGTTACAGAGAGGTTTTATCATTTCCAGAAAGCGGTAAAAGACACTAAGTACCCCCCTCCTGTTTTATATGTCGGTATGCATGTGTCACGGTTCAGCCAGTGCCTACAGAGGTGTAGTACAAGAGGAGATAGTACACGCCATGCTATCTGACCCTTGAATACTTTCTCCTTACCTTCAGATAACATACAGAATAGTGAATCAAAGCTCTAAGTAGTTCCAAGTAACTCATTAGCTGCCCACCCAG
Source organism: Mesocricetus auratus (assembly GCF_017639785.1). NCBI lineage: Eukaryota > Metazoa > Chordata > Mammalia > Rodentia > Cricetidae > Mesocricetus > Mesocricetus auratus. Next base: position 23,943,143 of record NW_024429194.1, on the reverse strand, counting down.
TAAGACTCAAGCCCACCTAAGGTCTGGATTTACCAACTGAGAATCTGAGTCTGTGTAGTCATTTGTTTAATGGGTGTTGATTTAAATGCTTTTTGTGAATAATTTTTTAAATCCTGCAGTTGGAGAGAAATTAGTCCAAAGTATTTGCTTTTAGTAGTAACTACATCTTTCTACAAGGTTATAAATGTAATCACCTAAGTCTGCCACATTTGAACCATTTTTTAAGTGCTTATGTTTCCCTTATTCTTCCCAGTTCCCTTAAGAAACACATTAAGAGGAAGATGAAATTATTTGTTCATTATAGTCACAAGCCCCATTAAAATTGCTCTTTGTGTTTATAAATTGTAATCCACTGGATAGATAGATATAAAAGACCATAGAAGCAGAGCTCCTGAAGATTAAGATGAAAACAGCAAAAACCTAAGTTCCATGTGTATCTTCTAACTACTTACCTCTCATCCGCGTGTGTTTCCTAAGCATGCCGTCTGTGTCTGTTCACTTGGACTCCTCTCCTGACATCCTCCTCCCATTGACTTACTCAGAGCCTCCCGCACTGGCACTTGTAAGCAGTGAAACAAATGTGTTGTGCAGCTGTACGCCTGCCAGAGAGGTTATTTCCTCTTTGATACTGTCATTATTAGACCATAGCTGCATTCATTGTAATTCATAAAACCACTTGTTAATTGTGTCCAACCAGTTCATGACCCTTACTCAAGTTACATTCTTATGTGTTATCTTTGATTTGGGGGAAATGTAGGAAACTCTTTAGTTTTGAGGAAAAAAGAGATATAATCTAGGGGTTTTGGAACTAGTAATTTCTAACAATGAAACAAGATTCTCATCCAGCTTTCTGCCTTTGCTGTGGAGCACAATTAATTTGCTCACATCACAGCCTTATATAGAAGAGCACAGGAAGATCTGCATGGTACTTATATACAGAGCTTGTGGCAGAGACTTTGTCACTGTTCATTTCTAAACAGCCTCTAAATTTGGGAGCTGGGTCATTGGTAACTTCTTTTCCCACAGACTTTTAATTGGGAAAAGTTTATAATGTATAGGGAAAAAATACATTTCTGCCCATTTTTGAAAAGCAATATACAAGTCTTTACAATTATGCTCTTGAAATTTAAACTAAGACTGGCTTAGTATTAAAATTTTAGTTTTCTCAGTATTTCCTCTTTAGAGGGTCTTCATAGGTCCTCTGGAATTTAGTTACTTCTTTACATCTAGATTACTGATGGAATTCGTGTTTTGTTTTGTTTGGTTGGTTTTTGGTTTTCAAGACAGAATTTCTCTGAAACAGCCCTGGCTGTCATGGAACTCACTATGTAGATCAGACTGGCCTTGAACTCACAATGATCTGCCTCTGCCTCCCAAGTGCTAGGATTAAAGGCGTGCACCTCTGCCACCACCGCCACCAGGCAGGACTTATTTATTTTTTTATTATAACATTTTCATACAATATTTCACCTTCTCTTACTCTCCCTCATCTGTCAAAGCTCAGACTGACTCCATTCTATCTTGTCTTAAGGTCAGAGAGTTCAAGCTTATTCTTGCTCCTCAAGGCCAAATAGCAGGATGTTTGACCAAAGGCATGGTTACTAGATGTTTGGAGAATTACGGAGGTGATTACACTTATTTGTTCCTTGAACCACAGAAAGGAAATCTCTTGCTCTCCTCTTTTGCTTTGGATATGAAAGTGCTGTGAGAAATAAATTTGAGATAGCTGCAGTATTCACTGGCAGCCCTCTCAAGTCTGTCTTCTGCCTTTTGTCTCTTTCTTTCTCAATCCTCCCTCCTCAGGTATGTTTCGACACTCATCCTCCCCCATTCCCATTCGTCACGTTCCTCTTCCCAGCTAGCCTGCTTCTACTTTCAGTGCGTCTGTATTCCAGCAAGTTTTTCATAAAGTTGTTTACAGGGCACGGGCATCTTACCAATGGCTATAACACTGAAGAAAATGATTTCCCTTCCCTATCAGCAATTAGCTTCAGATAATTCTCAAGCTCTATTTCTTTTCTTTTTCTCTTTCTTCCTTTTGGGTCATTCCTATTTGGTTTCTCATAGTACTTTTTGTTGATTGCATCTCTGCATTGTAATTGAGTGTATTATTTTATCTGTACTTCCTAAAATTCTTCTTGAAATTTTATTACAATTTTATTTAGTTGTGCATGGTGTGGGGAGGAGTGTGTATGCCAAGGACAGCTTGTGTTTGTCTCCTTCAGTCATGTGGGTCTCAAGGGTCAAACTCAGGTAGTCAGGGTTGACAGCAGGTGCCTGCCAAGCCATCTCACTGACCCCTATCTCCTATACATCGACTATTGGTTCTAGAAGCTTGATAACATCCAGATTACTTTTCTCTCCTCATTTATTTGTCTTTTTCCTAATTGAGAGCAAAGACTGATGGTTTACATAAGGTCTAGATGTTTTCATGGAGTATTAGCAGTCACTGACAGTCATGTTGTGAGATCTCTTGATTCTTTATAAATTGCAAAATGATTATGCAATTTTATCATGACTTCTACTGTTACTTGAAATCATTATATACACTTGTATGTGCAAAGATTACTCTGTACAAATTTTGCTTTTGATGTGTTTTTGCATTTCAGTTACTGCTTAGAAACCCCTTTGTCCATTAGAACTGTCTGCTGAAACCCTGACAAGCCTATGAAGAGCTTATGGCTTTATTGTGCTCTTCAAAAGAGATTAAGTGCCTAAGCTAGTTTATTAAAGGCTGTCTTTCCTTGTCTAAACACTTAGGTTTTCTAAAGAATGTGTCAGATCTGGAATATTATTAGACTAAAACTGACAGGGTTTTTTTTTTTAAAGCCTTTGAGTTTCTAGCCCTCACTACCAATTTAAGTCTTGACTGCAGTCAGCTAGCTAGTAAAATCTATAACACCTCCTAGTATTTGAGCTCCCAGGGAGGTTTTTTTTTCTAAATCTCACAAAATAGTAATGCCATTTGAGCAACAAAATACTTAAGTCCCAGTTGCATCCCCTTTCAGGTAGTTTTCTACTAAAGGTGATGGAGGGCTGAGTAAGGTCACAGTACATTATACATATACAAGAAAATAGAGTGAAACCTACAGTTTTGTACAGTGAATAGGAAGGAAGGAAAACTGAATGTTGGGGTTGTGGCATGTTCCTACTACTTTCAGATGGAGATTACAAAATAAGTCAAGTTTTAAGATAGATTTTTAGGTAAAGTCTTTTTTATGAGTCAATTTTTCCTGGATTACCCTGCCCTTGCTACAACGAAATGACAAATTGTTAAATTCTGTGGGTCACTAGTTCCCTAAAAAGTTGCTGAGGAACTCAGAAAGTGAGAAGCTTAAGTATAACTAGCTATCAAGCAAATCCAGCTTGTTGATACTGTTTTGAAAGAACCTTTGACTATGAGTTACACTGTCTTTCTAGAGCTCCAACTACAGCATATTAGTACACAAATGCCTGATCTGATCTAAAACCGGTTTCTGGTTTTGCATTTAGGTTTCAGTGGTGACAGCATAGAGACTTGTGTGCTCTCTCTAGCATACTCAGAGAGGAACAGATAATACTTTGTGGATGAAACAATTAAGACTCAGCAAGATTTAAAGCTTGTATTTCTGGTGATAAATAACCATCCTAGGATTGGAATCCCACTCTTTCTGATTCTAGAGCCTATGTTCCCTCTGTCAGTAAACTAAACACAAATAAATAAGATAAAACTAAGTTGACAGAAACAAGTCCATGAAAGCAGAAATAAGAGTTAAGGGTTTCACTTGATTTATTGGCATATTAGTTGGGGAATCCGAGGGAATGAATAGAATGGAATTATATAGATGAATGATCATTATTAGAGAGGTGGTGAAGGACTGAGGGTTGTTCTTTAGTCCTTTCTGTATGTTGACTGAGGCATCAGTGATATCCTTGGTTAAAGATGTCCAACTGACCCTTACATTCTATTTAGGATGGCGCTTGGATTGTAGGGAGTCCAAGGCCTTTCAGGGGCTAATATATCTTAGTTCCTGTGCATTGTGCTAAGCCTCTGACGTCATGGCACTTGTAACTCTACCAGAGAAATTATAAACTTGTAACTCTACCAGAGAAATATCGTGAGATTTTATACCTTCAAAACTTCCTTTGTGGTGACCCTGCCAAGAACAGTGTTTCTGCCTGTGTACATATATTATTGGTTTTTCCTCTGTTGGTGGAGAGAGCCAGAGAGTGGAAGGGAAAGACTCCATATTCTGAAAGCATCTTGATTTATTAGCATGATGTAATGTTGTAGTTGTAGAAAATACTCAATAAAGAAATAGTAGATAGAAGCCAGAGTGTTGAAACAGAGAAACTCATTTGTGCAATTTAGGGTTAGATGATGTCAGTGATTTGTGTACATTCCCGTCTTCAATTCTTGCCCTTGGAAGGTTTGCACAAATAGTAACATTGGCCAGATGACTGTTAGCTATATGCAAAGAACTTTTCATTGAAATAAAATATCTGAGTTTTGTTACTTATTTCAGTGTATCATACCCATCCCCAATCCCTATGTAGCTCTGGCTGGCCTGGAACTCACAATGTAGACCAGGCTGGCCTCAAACTCACAGTTATCCTCTGCTTCCAGAGTGCTGGAAGTAGAGTATGTATGTCTTTTGTGCTGCCCTGGAAACATTCTAAAGACTCTGTAAATGCCTTGTCTGATGTAATAAAATGTATAGTACCCAGAAATCAGGAAAGTGGATGTAGAGGAATGTGCTACATGTGCCTGACTATTCTCCCCTTCACGGTGCTAGAAAATAACCAGCATGCAGAGAGCTTGGTTGAGCAGTTCCTGACACAGTCCTCTTTGCATGTTTTCTGAATATAGAAAATAATGTTTCTACTATCAGAATTCTATGGAAGTTTTTTTTTAGTTACTTTTAATAATCTTACCACTTTGTGTCCTTTGATTGCTTTGAATTTCTTGTGAATACAGACTGTGCTCAAGTGGTGATCTTCCTGCTTCATTTCACTAGTGCTGGGATTGCAGGTCTGGGCCAACACCTACTCTGTGGAAGATTTGTAATCCTGTAACCTATTTGTTAAATAGCACGTTGTTTCCTGTATCTTAAAATAAGACAATATAAACGTGTTTGAAGTTCTTCCATTTTAGTTTATACATGTCTATAACACTGTCTTCTTCATTTCCTTTTAGGACGCCTGAACAGTGTCCAAGTGTTGTTTCTTTGTTGTCAGAGAGTTACAACCCTCATGTGCGCTATGGGGCTGCAATGGCCCTGGGTATCTGCTGTGCTGGTACAGGAAACAAGGTAAGGCCCAAAACCAGTGGGGTCAGTTCTTTCTTGGCACCAGGCTTTTCCGCTGGAGAAGAGTGTATGGAACAGCTGTGAAAATAACAGATGCAGTGTGATCTCTGAGACTGGCCTCAGCACACAGAGCTTCACAGTGCTCCCCTCTCTGCTGTGTTGCAGTGCCTGAGGCCTCCTGAGAACAAATGATGATACATGTGGATAACCATTAAGAACTGTCATGTTACATGGTTATTTTCTCTGTTTAGCCATTACTGTGGAAATTAGGATTGTTGTCTAAAGCCATCCAAAATTAACTCATTTTTTGTTATTTTTAATTGCATGCATGGGTGCATGCCTGTGTGTGGGTATGTGTGATTGAATGCGGGTGCTATGGAGGCCAGAAGCATCAGATTCCCATGGCTGTAACATAAAACCTTGATTCACAGCATTGATAAAATCACCATAGTTTGCTTTGAAAAGCACACATGCATACCTCCTAGGCACATTGGGTAGACCTTTCTTTTAACTCAATACTTTTTTATATGTTTTGCCTGCTTGTATATCTACCTACCCTCCATGTACTGCTTGTGGAGGCCAGAAGAGGGCTTTGATCCCCCTAGAACTGAAGTTACAATTGGGAGCTGTGCATGGCCCAACTTATTTGACTTTTTCCTCTAAGAAAGAGTATTTGTATTAGATACATCCCCCATCCCCCCAGTACATGCAGCATACATCATTGATCCTGTGTACTCACAAACATATTATTTAATGCAAAAAAAGTTCAAATTTCTTTTGGGCTGACAAGATAGGTGCTTGCCATCAAACCTGGGAGCCTGAGTTCAGCCTGTATGGTAGAAAGAAATGGCCAGTTCCCACAGGTGTTATGTTCCATCTGCACAGTATGGCATTCGTGCCTACACAAGCTCAGGTACACACACATATCCACACACCAACAAATTAAATTTTTAAAAAGGATTTTTAGAGCTTGTACTATAGAGATGGCTCAGTGGTTAAGAGCACAGACTGCTCTTCTAGGAAACCCTGGTTCAGTTCCCACATGGTAGCTCACAACTGTCTGTAACTCCTGTTGTTTGGGATCCAACACCGTCACACAAACATATGTGCAGACAAAACACCAATGCACATAAAAATAAAATAGTTTAAAAAAAAAAAAAACAAGTTTTGGGGCTGGAGAGATAGCTCAGAGGTTAAGAGCACTGGCTGCTCCCTCAGAAGTCCTGAGTTCAATTCCCAGCAACCACATGGTGGCTCACAACCATCTACAATTCAATCTTGTGCCCTCTTCTGGCGTGTTGACAGAACACTGTATATGTAATAAATAAATCTTTAAAAAAAAACAAGTTTTAGAGCTATTTCATTCTTGCCTGGTGTTTTATCCTATTCTGGTTGTCCTGCTTGCTCTCTCTCCCCCTCCTTCCCTCCCTCCCTTCTTCTTTCCCTCTCTAGGCAGAGTCCTGCCCTGCTCAATCTGGCCTTGAACCCTGAATTTTCCCTCTTTAGCTTCTCAAATGCTACAATTACAGGACTACATTATCATAGCCAGCTTCCTGATACACACACACACACACACTTATTGCCACCTCTCTTACTTTTATAAGTATTTAGCTTAATATCTATGTCCTTCTACTGAAACATAAGATTTCTATAAGCAAAATGTTCACTACTAGACTGGCAATTGTATTTGGCACTGGATTTATTAGGGAAGGAATTTCTTATGTAAACATCTGTGAATACAGGCATGGTAGTACATTTCTCTAGTTCCAGCACTTGGGAGGCAGAGGCAGGTAGATCTTGGTGAATTCAAGGCCAAGTTCCAGGCCAGCTAGGGCTATATAGTGAGACCCTGTCTCAAAAACAAAGAAGTGTGTATCAGGGGCTTGAAAAATGACTCCATAGTTAAGAGCACAAACTAGTCCTGCAGCAGATCATAATTTGGTTCCCAGCAACCACATCAAGAAGCTCACAACCACCTTTTAACTCCAGCTCGGGGAGTTCCCACACCTTCCTCTGGCCTTCAAGGGTACCTAAATCGTGTGCACATACCCACTCCCACCTTTACACATGAATACACATAATTAAAATAGAATATTTCTTAAGGAACATGTATCTTCAGCTGGGTTGTGGTGGCACATCCGTTTAATCCCAGCACTCAGGAGGCAGAGGCAGGTGGATCTCTGAGTTCAAGGCCAGCCTGGTCTATAGAGTGAGTTCCAGGTCAGCCAGGGCTACACAGAGAAACCCTGTCTCGAAAAAGAAATTTAAAAAAATGTATGTAGAGAGATCATTATATATATATATATATACACACATATTTATATATATATATAAGAATTTTTTTGTTGTTATAGAAGGGAGAGAATACATGCATGCCACACACATAGGTCAAGGTCAGAGGATAGTTTGTAGGAGTTGGATTTTCTCTTTCTGTGTGTGGGTCCTGCGAATCAAACTCAGGTTTTCAGGTTTAACAGCAGGCTCCTTACCTGCTGAGCTGTCTCACTAGCTGCCTCTTTTTCTTGTATACATATGTTCTATAAACAAAGGAAGCATACAGTTGGATATTTTGCTAAGCATTTTTCCTCTTAGGCTTTTAATTTACATTTATGTCAGCTCTCATAAGTTAAATACAAATTGGATCTTTTTCTTTCCATATTATTCTAAACTTAATATGATATCTAGGAGCAAATGTTCTTTGAAACATGGCATCTGACAAGTTAATACAATGAAAAATTTTTATTGCTCATACTAAACAAGCCTGCTTTATTTCTAGATAATTTGTGTGACCTAGGTATTTGTACCTAGCTGAAAGAGATTTGGCATGTGATTACTTTTATTTAAGAAACTTAGCCAGGCAGTGGTGGCACATACCTTCAGTCCCAGCACTCAGGAGTCAGGTCCTCTATGAGTTGGACGTCAGCCTGGTCTACAGTGCAAGTTCCAGATCAGCCAGGGCTACACAGAGATACCCTGTCTCAACAAAAGAAAAAAGAACCTTAAACATTGCCCTAATCTAAGATAACTTTGAAAGTGATTGATTTGAAAATATAGCCATCTCAACTTCACTTAAAGTTTTGTGTTTTTGTTTGTAACACTTTCAGGAAGCAATTAATTTACTAGAGCCAATGACAAATGACCCTGTGAACTACGTGAGGCAAGGGGCCCTAATAGCTTCAGCTCTCATCATGATCCAACAGACAGAAGTCACTTGTCCAAAGGTGAGCAAAGAAACTACAAGGGAGGGGCTGCGGCTTTTCTTTAGTTGTCTATTTTAATCACTGAAAGTAAGAAATTAAAACTCATGGGGTAAAATAATATAATCAGCTTTTTGTATGTTTTGGTATTTTGTTTTTGCCTCTCTGTGTGCTTTTAAATAGATGCAAGAGGGCTGACTGGATATCATGTTAGAGAATGCAAATTCAAACAGTCTGACTTTTCTGCCCCAGCCTTCTGAGGCAGTGAGAGAGATCCTACCTCCACCTTATGTGTATATCCAACCTCGGTCTTAAAAGGATGCATCTACATTCTTATCCTCCTAGGCAATCCTGGGCAGAGTGTCAGTGGCTCAGGAAGTTTTTAAAGTAGCTCTTGGTGTTAGTGCCTCAGCTCATAACTAATGCCTGTCACTTTTATATGTGAAATTCAGTACGTAATGACCTCTAACCATGAGTCCTCCAAGCAGTCCCTCTGAATCCTCTTTCTCTGGATCTTTTAGTCTGCACCTGCTCTAGATTAAGCATAGCAGACTTTGAGGCACTTATTTAATACTTCACTCATGATAGTCTCTTTAACTCATATTAGTCTTTGTTGTGCGGTGCTTCTGGACAGAGCCAAAACATCTCTTTCTGAGAACAGAAAGTGTATATGTGTTATTTGTATATTCTGAAATTATCTTGCTTGATGTGTTCAGTAGAAATGTAAGCCACTGGTAATGTGCAAAGTGTTACCTACCTGTAATCTTAGCTTCTCAGGAGGGCCTCAAGTTCTAGCACCACCTTGGCTACAGAGGGTTTTGAGGCCAGCCTAGACAATTTAGTAAAACCCTAACTCAGTATTAAAACAGATGGGGCGGGTCTCAGTGGTAAAGTTATATGTGTTGGTTTAATCTCCAGTACTGAAAAGACGAAAGATAAATACGTAACCTGTGTCCATAATATTGTATTTAGATTTTTAGAGCATTTAGCAACCTTGAATTGATTGTGCGTATATCTGAGAAGCAGTAAAAAACAAAACATTACTAACAGGAAAAAAATGTTGATGCCATGTGTGGTAGCAGCTGCAAGTTGTTGCAGCACCTAAGAGGCTAAGGCAGGGATGTCACAAGTTCAAGGCTGACCTGGACAACATGGTGAGGACATTGTCTTAAACAACAAAAAGCAGAAGAAGAAAGAGAAGAAGCAGCAGGCACGGAGCCCTTTATTTTAAGCAGAGGAGGAGAGTGAGGAAAGGGGGACACACTTGCCAGACTCTGCAGTGTCCTTCTGCCTCCACAGAGCTTGGTCTGCCAAGCCTTTAGTTTCTAAGCAGCCACTGTCATTTTGTCTCATTACCCAGTGCTTTTCTCAAAATCATTTCATGATTTCTGAAAGTTGTATTATTGCACATAAACTATTGACTTCTCATCCTGTTTTTCCTAAGAATTGCTTAATATACTATGTCTTCTATAACATAAACATCTTTGCAAACACAGACCACATTTCTTCATGCTTTAAATATAGCAGCTATCATATGAGTAGCTTTTATTTCTGCTTTTGATGTTGCACTGAGCCTTTGGAGGTTATCCAGCTGAGCAGTGTCATTAAAGAATGTACCTCCTCAAATAGTCATATATAAATATTTATCCACTTGGACCTCACATATTGCTTTCATATTGCTTCTGTTGTCAATTAGATAAAAGCTTAGCCATCTTCATATTCTAGCTATAGAATTTGATTATACCAGGTATGGGAGCTGAAGGGATAACTCATCATGTAAGAATGTTTGCTATGTAATAATGAAGATCTTTGAGTACCCCAGCACCATGTACAAGTCATAAATGCACCTTTAACTCCAGCACTGTGAGGAACAGAGACAGGAGGATCTCTGGAGATTACAGCTGTCAACCTCGCTCCAGGTTCAATGAGAAAGAGACCTGTCTGAAGGGAGTAAGACAGAGAGTGAGAGAGTGGGATACCTGGTACTTCTCTGGCCTCCATGCATATGCCACACACACAATAAAAGTGAAACTGCTAGAAGATGCCTGATTGTAATCCCAGGAGCTCAACAGGGTTTCAGAGCCAAGCATGGTGGCGCATGCCTTTGATCCCAGCACTTGGGAGGCAGAGGTAAGCAAATCTCTGGTTTCAAGGCCAGCCTGGTCTACAGAGCAAGTTCCAGGACAACCTCCAAAGCAATACAGAGAAACCCTGTTTCTAAAAAAAAAAAATAATAATAATTTCAGTGTTTTTTAGTAGTTATAACCTCAAACTAACAGTAGCAGAACTCTTTTGAAGTAGAATAAGGTAAACTACAGGGTTTTTTTTGTTTGTTTGTTTGTTTTCATTTTTAAATTGATTCAAAGAAATGTCACATTTAGAGAAATAGACAAGATACCGCAGTTCAAGTAATTTTTTTTTAAATAATTGTAAATTAGGATCTTGACTGGAGTCTCAACTGGTATGAGCAAGTAAAGTACTCTCCTATCTTCAGGTTGAATCAGAATAATGAATCCTAACTAAGAAAGTTTAAGTAAATAAAGTACTCTCCCATCTTCAGGTTGAATCAGAATAATGAATCCTAACTAAGTTTAAGTAAATAAAGTACTCTCCCATCTTCAGGTTGAATCAGAATAATGAATCCTAACTAAGAAAGTTTAAGTAAATAAAGTACTCTCCCATCTTCAGGTTGTATCAGAATAATGAATACTAAGAAAGTTTAAGTAGTACTGGCAAGGTGGCCAGCAAGCCTGAGCTCTATCCCTGAGTCCCACATAAAGGGGAGTGGTGGGGAGGGCTAACTCCTACAAGTTGCCCTGTGACTTCCACATGTTCACTGTGGCACTCATGCATCCACACACATAAAACAAATACTATGTACTGAAAATAAATTTTAAAAATAAAAATTTAAATGTACCTATAGCTGCTAGCTCTGCAATTAATATATATTGGCTGGTCAAATGTAGATGTTTACATCCTGACTACAAAAGTAAAACTATGTATTTTTAGAGAGAACAGTTCTCAAATCCCTAGAGTTCTACATTTTCACATCAGTACTCAAACACATCAGTACTCAGACATCAGGGAATTAAGAATTTTATCTTGGGACTAGAGAGATGTCTCTGCAATTCAGAGCACTGGGTGCTCTTGCAAAGGACTCAGGTTAAATTCCCAGCACCCACACACTCAACAACCACTCCAGTCCCAGTGAATCTAATACCCTCTTCAGGCTTCCTAGGGCACCAGACACACTCATTGTGTAGACATTTATATGCAGGCAAAACATCCACATACACAAAAATGATTAAAAAGAGAATACTTATACTCCTTCCTCAAAGAAATGCAAAGGAAAATGGCCTTGGATATTTTGTAAGATTCACAATGGAAATCTGAAGAGTTTATATAATATGACCCCATACATAGTTCTAACACTTAGCCTACACATTGTGCTCTTGGTTTAAGTAATACCAGTATGTCTTTGCCTTGTTTATATCAGTTTCTCATTTGTTCACACACAGAAACATAAACCCAGGATCATAGGCACACTTCTGTATTATTACAGACAGAATTTAGAAGGTTTTAAGTGCACACTTAACCTTTTAATGGGTTCTTGGAACTATTTTCTCTCAAAAACCTAACTCCCTTCTTCATGAATCATCTGTTGTTTGTCTTGTTAAATGAAATCCACCATTAGCAGTTTATTTGAACATTTACATGGTAATATAGTATATAAAAAGATGAAAAATTACACTATAAAAATAACCTCTTGGCTGGGGAGGTGATGAATCGTTCCTTAAAAGTCCTTGTTGCTCTAGTATAGGATCCAAGTTCAATTCCCAGCATCCATAATCAGGCAGCTCACTAACTGCCATAACTCCAGCTCCAGCATATCCAATGCTCTTTTCTGGCCCCTGAGGATAAATACACACACACACACATAGATAAAGTACATGTAGAACTAATAAAAATAAAACCTTCTTTATCTTGACATCATTTATTCTGTGATCTGGTGTAAAGAATGTTCTCCGACCACTGACAAGTATGTGTTGTCGTAGAAGCAGGGTGGTGTTTAGCCAAGCTTTGTTAAACTCCTTACTTCTAAAATGAAATTGCAGTTTGGTTAGATTAGGCTTTTGTTGGCTATCATGATTCATCAGAAATGAATCCAAAGAATTGTAATCCTTTTCTCGTGATCAAAAAATAGCATATCCGCTTCCAGAAGTATAAGGTTAGCATTTAGAATTTGATAAATATATTAAATGCATAACTTTATGCCAGAGAGATGGTTCAGTACTCATTTCTGTAGAAAAATGTTTATAAACATGAAATTTTATAAGATATTATCATAGTAGAGTCCCAGCATGCAGAAGGCAGAGGTGGACAAATTTCTGTTAAGTTGGGTCTACAGAGTGAGTTCCAGGATGGCAAGGGCTACACAGAAAAGCCCTGTCTCAAAAAACCAAAAAGAAAAGAAAAAACACACAAAATTAAGATAAAAACTGAAAATATGTGTGATTGTGATAAGTTTTATTAGTCATTTTTGCATGGCTGTGAACAAAATATCTCATGGAAACCATCTGGGTTCTTGGTTATGGGGAATTTTAATTCATCATAGAAGACATGGCAGAGTGCCTCTTTCCACGGCAACAAGAGTATGTGGGGGTGGTGGCTGTTTGCATAGCAGTGGATCAGGTAGAAGACAGTGAGACCAGAGCCATGGGTATGAATATAACCCAGTGGTCCTCAACCTATAGGTTTCAACATTCTAAATATTTACATTATGATTGATAACAGTAGAAAATTATAGTTATGAAGTAGCAGCGAGATAATTTTATGATTGGGGGTCACCACAATATAAGGGACTATATTAAAGGATAGCAGCATTAGGAAGTTTGAGAATCACTACTATAACCTTCAAAGTGACCGTCTAGTGACCTACTTTAACTAATTAGGACTGACCTCTTAAAGGTTCCACAGCCTTCTAAAATATCACCACCAAGGAACCAGTGATCAAAATATGAGCGACAGAGACATCTCAGTTTAAACCATTGCACAGTGAAATCATGAAGTTATCAGTAAGAATACCTTGAAAGACATCTCACTCAAGTTTAGACCATTACATGGTGAAGTCATCTTGCTATCAGTAAGAATATCTTGAAAGAAGAATAAGGATCATTTTTATTTTAGATATAAAGTTTGAAGTAGCAGGAAGTCTTTTGGAAAGAAGACTAGGAGTATATGGGGCAAAGACAGAACTGAGCAAAGATGTATAGGGACGGCGCGGGGCATTGGTGGTGCACGCCTTTAATCCCAGCACTCGGGAGGCAGAGGCAGGCAGATCTCTGAGTTCGAGACCAGCCTGGTCTACAGAGCGAGTTCCAGGACAGTCTCCTAAACAATACAGAGAAACCCTGTCTCGAAAAACCAAACCAAACAAACAAAAAATGTTTTGTTAGCAGTGTTTAGGTGGCAGAGCTGATAGTCCAGAGGGTAGTAAGATTCTGCCTCCATAAGACATCCATGATCACTGAAGTATGAGATGCCTCATATTGTGTGACCATGTATTGCTTCCATTAGTCTTTAGAACACAGATAAGGGAGATACTATAACTCTCCACGAGAGGGAAAAACTAAGGCACAGAAAATCTAGTCAGTGGTTAGACACAGTGATATATACCTGTGGTCCCAGCCACTAAGGAAGCTCTAACAAAAAGATCATTTGTGCTTAGGAAACCTGGGCCACCTTACAAAAAGACCCATCTGAAAAGAAAAGGGACACAGGACAGACAGACAGACAGACAGACAGACAGACAGACAGACTAGTAATTTACTCAAAGGCTTCCAAGAGCAGAGAGAGTCAGATCATATGCCAGGGTTGTCTGATTCTGTTCCTCAGCCACAGGTTACACTGTAGCCTTCAGACCAGTACAAACAGAAGACATTCTGAAAGAATGTGTGCCAAACTTATTATGTTAGGGAACTCAAATCTGGTGTTTTCTGCTTTTGGCATATTTGCAGAGCTCCGTGATCATGTGCTTCTTGAACAAGCAGACGCCTTCCTGAGTGCCTGCCATTTGAAAGCACTGTCGGGAAAACAAGGAAGTGTAAGACAGGGAAGAAGCATAAGATAGTGAGTGCCCCACCTCCACCCAGAGAGTTAAATCACTTTATTTATTAAGAATATTTTATAAGCATTTTTATATGAACGCAATATATATTAATTTCAGAAAAATACTAAAGCATACAAAAATTACTGGTAACCTCACGCTGAGTTGAATCAAAGAATACTGATTCTGACCAGGTCTCCAAAAACAGGTGCGTGTTCAGAATGTACATCTTCAATGTTTGTGCATACACTCACAGTCTGAGTGAAGAGCTGTTTACATAAGATGGAACTGAAGGGCTGTGCCTGTTAGGAGATCTGCTTGGTTGACAGTAAGCAGCATAACTAATTCAAAGTGCAGCAGAAGCCTTAGTGTTTGCTTGGACCGTTTGGGCCTGCTGACTGCCTGGTGCAGAATGAAATCTTATTCAGCATTCCCTTGAGTCTGAATCATCCACCGTGGATTGAACACTGAAAACAGCCATGCTCCCACACTAGGAAGTCAGAACACTGATTTCAAGCACAAAACGGTTCTACCTTCACATCTAGTCCATCTCCATCTTCTAAGTGTCTCGAAATTGAGAGCTCAGTCTCAGTATCGTAAGCACAGTTTATTGGGTGCTCTCTAATGGCCCAACAAATGGACAGAATTAAACCATAATTTTGCTTCTTGCTTTTTCAGGTGAATCAGTTCAGGCAGCTGTATTCCAAAGTCATCAATGATAAGCATGATGATGTCATGGCCAAATTTGGCGCTATTCTGGCCCAAGGCATACTGGATGCAGGTAAATGTTCTTAGGTCTTCCAGATGTATGTAAATCTAATGAGACAGCTAATCCAATGTTCTGTATGACATCATGAAAATTGAGTCTGAAGCAAATTATTCCAGGGTAGAACTTGAGGAGAGTAGATTTTCCAGAGATAATTTTCAGTTATTCAAGCACAAACATATATGTCACACACACACACTCACTGTTCCCTCTTGCTTCCCTGCTGAAGACTGAACCCAGGACATCACACACGGAATGTAATTATACCACCGAGTAACTGTATTACCCTTTTTATGTTTTATTCTGAGGCAGGATCTATAAGTTGCCCTGGTTGGCCTTGAACTTGCTATCCTCTTACCCCAACCTCTTACAAGTAGCTGACAAGTGTTTAGCAAGTCCTAATCCTTATATACAACAGCTGTATAAACTCAAGTTATTTTTCTCTCTTTGTTCTCTTTCTTTGTAAGGTTTACCTCATAGTGTTGGGGGGGGTTAGAAATATGGAGAGAAGTTAGTCACTTAGTAAAGTGTTCAGTGACTTTTATCTGGTTTTTTTTTTTTTTTTTTTTTTTGTGGAAGGAGTAGGAGGTTCACTCTGTAGTATAAGCTAACCTCAATTCAAACCAATGTTGCTATCTCAGCCTCCCAAGCACTGGGATCATAGATAGTCATGTACCATTACATTCTGCAAAAATCCAGCTCTTTAACTGATGGCTTAGCTCTTCACTCTAATTCATTGGCTTTCAAGCTGTATTTCTCTATACTCCCCAAAGGGGTAGTCTAAAGGATGTGGCAAGAGACAGAACAGGTTGGGATTCAATCCATTGACCTCACAGTACAAACTCCTGATCATAATCAGCTGATTTCATTCTTTATCACATTCTTCGGAAAACGTTTGGAATCCAGAATTGTTATAATTTCCTTTTGTGGGGCTGGAGATAGCACTCAATGGTTAAGAGCACTTTCTACTCTTAGAGAAGACCCAAGTTCAGTTCCCAGAACCCACATCAGGTGGGTCACAACCTCCTGTGGCTACAGTTGCAAGAATTTAGCACCCTCTTCTGCCCCTGTGGACATCAGACACCTACGTGGTACATATACATACATGTAAGCAAAACACTCATACACATAAAATAAATTACTGGGCACAATGGTATATACCTTTAATACCAGCACTCAGGAGATAGAGGCAGTCTGATTTCTGTGAGTTCAAGGCTGGCCTGATCCTACATAGTGAGTTCCTGGACAACCAGGGCTAAATATTGAGACTCTGTCTCAAAGAAAAACAAAAAAATAAATCACTAGATGCTTCCCTAGTGCAATCTCTAGAAATACTTTTTCATCTTGATGGGTTGATCATGACTTTTCTCTTTTTCTGCAGGTGGTCATAATGTCACAATCTCCTTACAGTCCAGGACTGGGCACACTCATATGCCTTCTGTGGTTGGCGTCCTTGTCTTTACCCAGTTCTGGTTCTGGTTTCCCCTTTCGCACTTCCTGTCATTGGCTTATACGCCTACCTGTGTCATTGGCCTTAACAAGGACTTAAAGGTATGTCTGTGAGTCCTGAGCTTTGTGGGATATCCTGTGAAACTTGAAAGGTGACCATTGTGGGTAACATCTTTTTGTTCAATCTGAGTTAGCCTTTAGTCCTTACAGAGTAGAGTGTGTCTGTGGCAGTTTTGAAAGGAAACATTTGCTAACTGTGTAACACTGGACACCTCTTTAGAGAGGGACTGATAGGGTGGGTGCTTAATACAAAAATATGAAGAGATTTTATAAGCCATTCTGTGTATTTTGGGCATTTGGTTTTTGTTGTTGTTGTTGTTGTTGTTGTTTTTGTTTCTTTGTTTTGCAATAGGGTCTCACTGCTGACCTGCCTGGAATTCACTATGTAGACCAGTCTGGCCTTCAGCTTACAGAGACCTGCCCACCTTTGCCTCCAGAATACTTGAATTAAAGGCATGTGCCACCATGTCTGGCTAGTGTTTTTTGTTTGGGGGATAGATAGAGTCTGTGTAGCTCAGTGATCTCTGAACTCAGCCAGAATCCCTTTGCCTTAATCCCCAGAGTACTGGGATTCTAGGCTTGGCCACTTTAATTCAAAGGCAGCAAAAGGTTCACCACAGTTCAGTAGCCAGTGTTGGTTCAAACTTTGAGAGTCTGACCCTGAGTGGTTTATTTTAAGCATATTTAAGCATAGCACAGTTTGGTGAAAGATTTCCCGACAATAATTAACTCAGTCTAGTGTACAACAAAGCTATGACTAGTTTGTAAAATACCCATGTTCCATAAAGATGGCTTCTATAGATTGACTGAGAAAAACAAGCTCTGATAAGGGTCTTGGGAGGATCCTGGGTAGTGTCCAGCCACACAGATAGCGCAGAGGTTATCAGGCTCTTAACCACATCCGCTCCCAGCCTCTGGGTGGAAAACAGATTAGGCATCTCTCTCTTTGAAGAGACAGCCCTGCATGTTTAACATTACTGGTTCCCTAGTGCTTCTCTGTGAGCACAAAGACCTCCTTGCCTGCTTAACAAAGAATTGCTGGTGCAGGGAGAGAAATGCAGGAAGCTCCCTTCAGTAGTGGCAGAAAACAAGACGGCAGTGAGGAATTGGAGTCTGACAACAAAACTGATTGCAAAGGTTAAAAACTTTACGTGCTGCATGCCCTGTCATTACAGTTTTTAATCACACTTTTAATGGGGTTTGTGATTAGGTTTTTCTCAGTCCTGTGACCTGATGATTCATCGTGTTCTTTAAAGGCTTTTGAACCTTTAAACACCTCCTTATCCTGTCTTCACTGTTTTTTAAGAAGTTTTGTTAAATTTTCAGAATGAATTTTTTAAGCTCAAATTTGTCTTAAGTAATTCCTTATACTAACATTTCATTATAGCCGTACAACTATTCTTCAGTAAATATAGTGTTAAAACCGCTCACAGCCCAAAAAAAAAAGTTTAGGCCGGATGGTGGTGGCACACACCTTTAATCCCAGCACCTGGGAGGCAGAGGCTGGCAGATCTCTGTGAGTTCGAGACCAACCTGGTCTACAAGAGCTAGTTCCAGGACAGCCTCCAAAGCCACAGAGAAACCCAGTCTCAAAAATCCAAAAAAAAAAAAAAAAAAAAACCGCTCACAGCATCTTTATTTCTACAAACAACAGTGTTTTGTTTTCCTAATCCCTGATTTTTTATTTATTTATTTATTTATTTATTTTTGGTTTTTCGAGACTGGGTTTCTCTGTGGCTTTGGAGGCTGTCCTGGAACTAGCTCTTGTAAACCAGGCTGGTCTCGAACTCACAGTTATCCGCCTGTCTCTGCCTCCCGAGTGCTGGGATTAAAGGCGATTGCCACCAAAGCCCGGCTAATCCCTGATATTTAACGTTGTCATTAAACCACCTATGTAATCTTTGGAGGCTTACAGTCTGCCAATCAATTTTATACTGTTTTCATTCTTCACAATGAAGTGAGATGGACAAGATAAGTTCCTGTCTTGGCAAATATGGTACTTATTTCCATTTTTCATTAATGCAAAGTAGGTAAGTAAAGAAAGATGCAGGCTAGAGAGCAGGTTTGTCCCATAAGTAATAAGAAACTAGTTTTCCATAGGCCCATGTTAGAAAGCATCATTATGTAGTATGGAAACTGTACGCAGACTAACTAGTAAGTTATCGGTGTGATACAAGGAATGGTCGTGAGCATTTACTGAGTAGAAGGAATCTGTAGTTCTTTACTGAGTAGGCAACAGTTATTCCCATGTTCGCACGAGTCACACTTAGCCCACTAACGGTGGATGGTTTGTGAGAAAGCTTTAGGAAACTGAGTACCAAAATAGCTCACATTGCTTTTTGTAGAACATGAACATGGAACCAGCTCTGTTGTTGAACAATTAACTTGCATGGAAACTTTCCATCTCCCTTTGCATCCATATGCTTATTAAAAACAGAATACATGTCTTGATATTATTTCCATGGAGAGAACAAAAGAATATTTTATTTTCTCAGATGCCAAAAGTTCAATATAAATCAAATTGTAAACCATCCACATTCGCATATCCTGCCCCTCTGGAAGTACCAAAAGAAAAAGAAAAGGAAAAGGTACGTTATTTGAGTCTTTTTTTGTTTGTTTTTTGGTTTTGTTGTTTGGTTGGTTGGTTGGTTGGTTGGTTTTTGGTTTTTTTGTTTTTCAAGACAGGGTTTCTTTGTATTGCTTTGGAGCCTGTCCTGGAACTTGCTCTGCAAACCAGGCTGGCCTCGAATTCACAGAGATCTGCCTGCCTCTGCCTCCCGAGTGCTGGGATTAAAGGCGTGTGCCACCAACACCCGATGTTATTTGAATCTTTAAGTAACATTTTTTTCTTGTTAGAGAAGCTACTGACTATTTAAGTGACAGAGTTTTTAAATCTAGTGGGTCAGTTGGTTTGAGTAGGATCTCACTATGGGGTCCTGGCTAACCTGTAACTTGATAGTATTATCAGACTGACCTCAAACTCACAGGCACTGCCTCCGGATACAAAGATTAAGTGCATGTGCCATCATGCTGCACAACTTTAATTATGTGTATGTGGGGGATATTCATCTAAGTGTGGGTACCCACAGAGACTAGAAACGTGAGACCTTTCTTCAAGCTGGAGTTGTGAGCTGCTTGATGTAAGTTCTGGGAACCAGACTCTGGTCCTTGGAAGATTAGTATGTACTCTTAATGGTTGAGCTATTACCAGGCATTGGTGACACCCACCTTTAATCCCAGCATTCAGGAGGCAGAGACAGGCAGATCTCTGTGAGATTGAGTCCACCCTGGTCTACAAAGCAAGTTCCAGGATAACCAAGGCTGTTACACAGAAACCCTGTCTCAGAAAAAAAATTAAAAAGTAACTTATTTATTTTCATGTGTATTGCCTAAAATAAGCAACCTTTTCATGATGCTTATGTGAGAAAAATTGTTCTTTTAAGATAATGTTTCATATTAGCTATTTGTTGATTTTGCTTTACTGATGAATATCCTTTCACAACACATTTATTACTCCATTTTCAAAGTTTTCTTTCCCCTTGATTTCAAATGAGATTCATCAAGGAAGACCACTCGTAGCTAACTATTGTGTATTACCATTAAGGTATCTAGTTGTGAGAACATCTCTGACCAAGAATTTTCCAGTGACTTCCCCATAAAGCCAACAAGAACATAGCTCTCAAGTCTGTGCCTCAGAAGTATATGATGCAAATTCACACCCAAGGCAGATCAGAAGAGAGTAATTGTTTAGGGCACATCCCAGTAACTAAAGATGATGGTAGCGGCAAATGATGTACCTTAATGTCCTGCCTGCTTTCCCATTTCCTCTCCAGTGGTTTTGTGTTTGCAGAGCTGCATTGGCTATGGTGTTATAATCAATACAAAAAGCAACACTTTCATTATGCTTTTGTGGGGTAAACAGGGATACGCTGCAGGACTGTTTCCTTGGGCTTGTTTCTTAGTATGTAGGGGAGAGATTATAACAGTTGCCATTTTGACTGATTCTAGGTTTCCACTGCTGTGTTGTCTATTACTGCCAAAGCTAAAAAAAAGGAAAAAGAAAAAGAAAAAAAGGAAGAGGAGAAGATGGAAGTGGTAGGTATAGATCAGTGGTCACGTGTTAATACCTGTTGTGGTCCAGATTCCTTAAACACTGTTGTACTTTGCACTTAGCTTTTTCACTTAATTATCCTGCTTCCAGCATACAGAATCACATCATTATGTTAGAAAGAAACTCCAGAAAACCATGTTTGTATTGCTGTAACAGCTTCAGAAAGAAGAGGATTTGGGCTCATGGTTTTAAGAGGTGTACAGTCTGCCAGGCAGAGGAGGCATGGTGGCTGGGGTGTCATCTTTGACAGTGCAGCATGACTTGCTCATATTTTGATCAGGAAGCAGAGAGTTCAAGCTGGCAACAGAGCAGAGCCACTCCTCATCCCTTAGCGTCCCCCCCCCTTCACCAGTGGGGCCCCATGTCCAGAAAGTTCCCATATGTTCCCATGCATGAGCTTACAGAGGACGTTTCACATTCCCACCATAACAGTGTCCATTTGTGGGAAGGTAGAAGGGTACAGAACAGGAATGACTTCAGAGAGAAAGTTACAGCTAAAGTAGGCTTAGAAGAACAAAGTTCTGAATACACAGTGACTCAATAAAAGACAAAGGCTTTCGGGAAGATGGACGTTATCTGTTTAAATAGACCCTCTTCTGGTCTCTGTTGGTAGAAAAGCCTTGTTGTCCTTTAAAACAATTCATACCATCCTCACCCCTGAGTAGAGTCTGCTATCATCTTAGTTGTACTTTGTGTCTGTCACTGCCTTTGTACCTGACAGTTATCTACAAACTTAGCAGGCAGACTCAGGGATGTGGGAAAAAAATGATCCTTTATTGATTGCTTTTCTCTCATCCTAGGATGAAGCAGAAAAGAAGGAAGAAAAAGAGAAGAAAAAAGAACCTGAACCAAACTTCCAGCTGTTGGATAACCCAGCACGAGTTATGCCTGCCCAGCTAAAGGTCTTAACCATGACAGAGAGCTGCAGATACCAGCCTTTCAAACCAGTGAGTTACCAGTGACTCTCCCCAAAGTATTCTAGAGCGAGGTCACTAGTACCTTAAAAAAACAAAACAAAAAAATGTCAGGCGTTGGTGGTGGACACCTTTAATCCCAGCACTCAGGAGGCAGAGGCAGGTAGAGCTCTGTGAGTTCGAAGCTAGCCTGGCTTACAGAGCGAGTTCCAGGGCAGGCTCCAAAGAAATACAGAGAAACCCTGTCTCAAAAAAAAGAAATTTAAAAAATTTTTAAAAACCCAAAACAAAAAACACATGCTCCTGGCAAAAACATGAACATTCCCCTCAGCTTCATAGAGATTTTTAGAGAGCTTTTCTTTTCTCTAGTAAAAGTTTTTTTGGGGGGTGGGGTAGAGGCAGGGTTCAAGACAGTCTTTCTCTGTGTTACAGCCCTGGCTGTCTTGGAACTCACTTTATAGACCAGGCTAGCTTCAAACTCACAGAGCGCCCCAACCCTGTCTCCCAAGTGCTGTAATTAAAGGCATACGCCGCCACCACCCTGCTGTCGTAATTTCTAAGAACTATAGTCCCTCATCTGTCACAGATTGAGACACATAACTACAAAGCCAGACACACTGGGCTGAGTTTTAATCTTCCTTCATAGGCTTTGTAACCTTGGTCCAAGGGCTAAATGTTTCTTTCTGTTTCCTCCATTTGTAAAATAGAATTATCTCAACTAATAGGCACAGATCAAAAATATTAATATGAAGCCCAGTGTGGTGGCACGCACCTTTGATCCCAGCACTCAGAGACAGAGGCAAAGGCCAGCGAGTTCTAGGACAGCCAGGACTGTTACACAGAGAAACTGCCATGGGGGGTGGGGGTGTTACAAGCACTGGAAATAAGACCTGGCCCTGCCAAATGAGTGATCACAATCATAATTATACTGTTGTCTTAAACACATCAGATTTTAGAATCAAAAGAAGGATCTTTGTGATAATCAATCATTCCCAAGCCAGAATGTGAGTTGTTAGAAACAAGTGTATATTGTTGCTTTCTCTTACTGTGACAGACTCCCTGGCAGAACTCAAGGGTGGCTTTATGGCTCACAGTTTGAGAGGATAGAGTCCATCATGGTGAGAAAGACATGGTAGAGTTTGTTGCAGTATGAGTGAGTGACTGGGGCTCCTTGCATCTCAGACTAGGACGTGGAGTCAGGAAGCAAGCCCAGGCTATGAATCCCAAGGCTTGCCCTTATATCTGCCAGCTGTGCCCTACATTCCAAAGGATCATAAGCTCCCAAAACAATACCACCATCTGGACACCAAGTGTTCAAACACATAAGCCTTAGGGGAACATTACACATTCAAACCATGATAAAATGTTTACCAGGAATTTTAGCATGTTACTGTATTCATGTTTCAAGTATTTTTGTTACTTTATTTTTGGTGGTGTTTTGTTGATGTTGTTGTTGTTTTATATTTTGAGACAGGATCTTACTCTATAGGCCTCTCTGGTCTAGAACTCATTTTGCAACACAGACTGGCCTTGAACCAATAGGCAATCCTGACTAGGGCTCCTCAGTGCTGAGATTATAGACATGAACCTATAATGCTACTCCTGACCCAGTTGTCTTAAATCTAGAAAACTTGTAGACCAACCCATGAAAGATATCCAGACATTGAGTCTGTTGTTTGAAATATCACAGATGAGATTTCTGGATCATCATATGGGAATAAATCTATTTTTTATCAACCCAATGATACAGTTAAAAACAGTTCTTGTTTTAGTTGTGAGCCAAGGTGTTCCTGACTAGATTATCAGCTTTCAGAGACAAAGACAAAAAATGGAAATTGGTAAATTGGTGTGTGGTGGTTTCTAGATGAAGGTGGGCTCTTTTCTTTAGTAATGTGATTAGTAATTCCTTTGCATTTCATTGTCTTCACCTGTAAAATTAATACAGTAATTGCGTCTATTCTAGTGATACCGTGAGGGAGGGCATTTCCAGGTCAATTTCAGTTGGATTTTCCTGTCCTAGGTGCAGGGTCCCTCAGGTGGTTTATGCAGGTGCTCTCAAGTTTAGTAGAGGTGACTGCACACATTCGTGAATGTATTAAGTCTTATACATTAAAGGAGTGTATTTTATATTGTGTAAATTGCTTCTCTCTTAATAAAAGACCACTCCTTCAAATGTACATCGAAGAAAGAAATTGCCCTTTATCCTGTATATACTCTCAATGGCAAGGTCATTAATATGTTCCTCAGGTGGAGCATTTGAAAGAAACACTGAAACTTGGTGGCTCATTCCTCTAATCCCAGCGCTTGGGATACTGAGGCAGGTGGATCTCTGTGAGTTGGAGTCTGAGCTCCAGGTCAACCAAGGTTACATACTAAGACTCTTGTCTCAATGTCCCCCCCCCAAGGTATTGATAATGTCCCTACTGTGCTTCAGCAAGAATTTGCTGGGTTCTTTTTTTTTTTTTTTAAGATTTATTTATTTATTTATTGCATATACAGTGTCCTGCCTACATGCCAGAAGAGGGCACCAGATTAAATTGTAGATGGTTTGAGCCACCATGTGGTTGCTGGGAATTGAACTCAGGACCTCTGGAAGAACAGTCCGTGCTCTTAACCTCTGAGCCATCTCTCCAGCCCTTGCTGGGTTCTTAATAGCCTTTTAGACAGCACAATATATTATCTTCTCCTTAGCAAATGAACTTTTTTGCCAGCACAGGAAGCATGAGCCTAAAATATGGCTATAAGCAGCTCTTTGGATGTGTGGATAGTGTTGCAGAGTGACAGTGAGATCATTGAGGATGAGGGCAGTGGTCATATTCTCTGTTGTTCTTGGGCTATTGGCAATTAAGACAGAATCCATTCATAGAATGTATTCTTTGCAAGAAAAGCAAACTTCTTAAGGGAGAGAGCTGTAGATTCTTTGGTGTGCGTGGTTTAGAAGTTCTTGCAGGCACACCAGTTTTACAGCGTGGCAGGGCAGAGTCTTAGTGAGTAAAATCAAATTAGGTTCAGCTGCAGAGATGCTGCCCCACATGAGTCCTTTGACTGATGTTCTTGTGCTTCTCCCCTTGCCTGTAATATGCTCTGTAGAAGTGTGCTTTTTCCAGATGTGCCTTGCCACGGTTGACTGATTCGATTACAGAGAGCAGCTTTCCATTTCCTTTGACACAGGCAAGCAAATAGAATAAGATTAGCATACCAGAAATGGTTGACTAGTTTGGTGTTGAAGCAGCTAATAGGCTGAGAGAGGACTTAATAGAATTGCTACTACTTTCCTTTGTCTCCATCTGTTCTCTTTTTACTTACATCACAGTGGTTTCTAGATTACAGTGAAAGCACTCATATGTGTGTTGTATTTATTATTTTCTCTGGCATTCTGGAATTGCTGAAAGAACAAAACAACCTTTTATTTGTAAATTTTCTTGACTCACACACATATAATAGACTAGAATGCTTCAAAACTGTAATACTGGCCTGGGGAGATAGCTCAGCCATTAAAGCCACAATGTGCGTACGTGCGTTAAGAACACAACAAAAAACTATAATATACATTCATTTCAAAGATCTAGGGGTACTTGTTACTCTTCCAGAGAACTTGGGTTCTGTTCCCCAACTCCCATGGCAGCTCACAGTGCCATCTGCAACTCCAGTTTTAGATAATTCAGTGCCCTTTTCTACCCTCAGCTATTACACACACCTAGTGCACAAACATTCATACAGACAAAACACCTGTACACATAAATAAAACAAAAAATCTTTTTAAAGGTTGGGGGGTGGTCTTCAGGTTGGGGCTAGGTTTCCCACGTTTTAAACAAAGCCTCGAGTAGTAATAAAGTTGCTGATCCAAGACCAGTGTCTGGAGTAGGGTAGGAAAGTAGTCGAATGCTATGTAGGGACAGTAAACATTTTACCCACAGTCAGACCGAGGCTAATAATCATTTCTTTGGCTGGGAAGCACTTCTGCAGTTGGGAATGCAGCATCCACATAGAGAGAGCAGTGTCACGTGGTCCACCATGCACTGGGTTATGTTGGCAGTCCTCAGTGGAGAGGAGTTGTTTTACGCTAATGTAATTCTCCCTCAGCCTTTACCTTGCACAGCAAGTGTTGAGGGCCCATTTAACAAGCACCCACTCTAGATGGCAGAGCATTGTGTAATGTGAGTGGCGCTTACTCTGTTTTCCTCTGTGTGTGTACAGCTCTCCATTGGAGGCATCATAATTCTGAAAGACACCAGTGAAGACATTGAAGAACTTGTGGAACCTGTGGCAGCACACGGCCCAAAAATTGAAGAGGAGGAACAAGAGCCAGAGCCCCCAGAGCCATTCGAGTATATCGATGATTAAGGACCAAGGGTGAGTATGCATTGGTCACTTCTGGAGGAGAGCAAGAGTGTGGTCTCCTTTCATTTGCTCCTTGTTTACCCAGACAGCTTTAAAGCTGTTCAACCCATCTGCACATGGATGACATGTGCACTTTTCTGTAATGCTCTGCTGGCCCTCAAAGCAGGTAGTCTGCAGACTGTTCTTTTTTTTTTTTTTTTTTTTTTTTTTTGTTTTTGTTTTTGTTTTTGTTTTTCAAGACAGGGTTTCTCTGTATTGTCTTGGAGGCTATCCTGGAACTAGCTCTGTAGACCAGGCTGGTCTCGAACTCACAAAGATCCACCTGCCTCTGCCTCCCGAGTGCTGGGATTAAAGGCGTGGGCCACCAACGCCCGGCTCTGCAGACTGTTCTTACATCTTAACATCTTCTTAAAAATAGCTACACGAACCCAGGCATGGTGGCACACACCTATAAACCAACACGGGAGTTTCAAGGCCAGACTTGGCTGTATAACAAGGTGCTACTTGTTCCCCAGCAGAACAGCTTGGTGATAAAGGGAATAGAATTGATGTGCATTCTTGTAAGCTCCTTGGGTAGGTCAGTCATAATTAGTCATTCATAGGCCATGCTCTGTTCTTTTCAGACAAGTTCTCTGTGTAGCCCTGACAGTCCTGGAACTCACTATAGATCATGCTGGCCTCGAACTCAGAGATCCAACGGTCCTGAGTGCTGGGATTACAGGCCTGTATAGGCATAGGCTTTCTACTAATGCCCCTTTCAGGTATTTTGTGGAGCTATTAGACATCTGATGTCCTTAGGCACAGGCCTATAAAGACCATGGGGTCACACCTTGGTGGTGGCACACGCCTTTAATCCCAGCACTCGGGAGGCAGAGGCAGGTGGATCTCTGTGAGTTCGAGGCCGGGCTGGTCTGACAGCCTCCAAAACCATACAGAGAAACCCTGTCTCATTAAACAAAAAAAAAGAAAGAAAAAAAGAAAAGAAACTTTTTTGATTCTCTCATTTTTTCATAATCACATATTTGAAAACACATAAAAGATATGTAATAATTTCTTTAGTTTCACTAACATAACAGACATTTTCAGAAAAATAGGAATTTTACTCTAAAGAAAGTAAGAGGCCAGGGAGATGGTTAGAACTAAACAGCTTGACGGCCTGAGTTCAAACCGTGAGGCCCACAAGGTGGGATGAGAGCACGGACTTCCACATGTGGTCCTCTGACCCCACAGGAGTGTTGTGCCCACAGGAACCCATAATATAGACCCACAAAACAAATAACAACTTCTGTAAAAAAGAAAATAGGAGCTGTCATTTGCTACAGTAGTATAAGAAATACATTTAGAGGACTGGGGATATAGCTCAGTGATAAGAGTATTTATTGGTACCACACAAGGTCCTGAGTCCAGCATCATACACAGAGCAGACAAGTTATAAATCTAGCACCAGTGCATACAGAAATTAGCAACTGAAGACAGAAGCCCTGCCGTTAAATAGAGACCGGATGGTAGAGTGGAAGGTTTGTGTTCGGTGCTCTGCTCTCACTGCTCTCCTCTCAGCCTGAGCTTTACCTGCCCGCACACTCGTGCTGTGATGTCTGAGACTACCTTTCCCGCTGCCTCGACGAGACCAGCCGGGTGGTGTAGTTCAGGACGCAGCTAGATGTTGACCCCTTAGGAGTGTGTTAAAGGGTGGGATACTTGTTAGGAATCTGGAGAGGAGAGTATCACAAACTGGTATAACAAGGAGCTGGGTTTAGATTTTAACTAGTAATTTTTTTAAAAGTTTGGGAATAATGAACAGTGTCAACTTCTGCCACTTTCTCTTTCCCAGGATTTCCCCTTCTCAGCTGAAGATGTCTGTCCTGGCACATACTGTGAGGGAACCCACACTAGACCTACTCGATGCACAAGTCATTGCCTATGCTGACCTACAGAACCTGTGTCCCGAGTCTTTGGTTGAAAAGAAGATGCATGGCTGTTTAGTGTGCTCTTTCACAGAATTTGGTTTTCAAATAAATAAATATGTTAAAATCTCCAGATCAACAAGACTTTAGTTGATTGGTTTTTCTTTTCTTCTTTCTCTCTTTTTGTTGTTATTTTTGTTTTGTATTTTTGAGACAGTCTCACCGTGTGTAGCCCTAGCTGTCCTCAAACTCACTATAGAGACCAGGATGGCTTCAAACTCAACAAAGACCTGACCTACCTGTCTGCTTCCTAAGTACACTTGATTTGTTTTTCAACCTGGTTTTTTGCTTTGTTTTTCGTTTTTTATGGATCTGAGGCAACCACCATGAGCTAATAAGTTTGGTGACACCTGCCCATAACCCCAGCATTTAGGAAGCTGAAGCAGGAGGGCTTTGGTTCTCTGACTTAAACTTAGGAGACAGTCTTTGAAGAACTCGTTGTTGCAGTGCTGAAAATTGAGCCGAGGGTTTTCTGCAGCTAAACAAGTAAGTGTTCTGCCACTGAGCAATGAACTATATCTCTAGCCAAGATATGGAGGAAAATGAATAAATAAACCCTGGAGAGGTCAGCCCTAATGCACTCATCTATCTAGTCCTGTTAGGTCTGGGTCTAAGGTTAGTGATTCCCAGGGATGGTTCCACATAGTTAATTTCATTGTATCCCTCCTTTGTAAATTCCCTGTTTCCTCAATATCAGCTGATTCTATAAAAGAAATTATCTAATTTCCTAGCATCTCATTAGCTATGCCCTTCCTGTTCAAGCTCTAATGTTGCTTGCATTTCAGACAGTTATCTCTTACATTTCCCTTAATACATGAAGTGACTGAGAATAGAAGTGTCTTGAGGATACCATCATCCAAAAGTGAGTGGGCTGAGAGGAGGTGGTATATTCGCTAGCCTGCTTAAGGAAGAAGTCAGTCCGGATTCTCATTAGGCAGTACCCTGGAGACTTGGAGTATTGAACAGGTGGTGGCTTTTTTTTTCTCATTAATTAATTAAAAAATATGGAACGCTTCACGAATTTGTGTGTCATCCTTGCGCAGAGGCCATGCTAATCTTCTCTGTATCGTTCCAATTTTAGTATTTGTGCTGCCGAAGCGAGCACCAGGTGGTGGCTTTAACATGCAGGTTTCAAAGTACAATGGTCACTTAGGTCTGAGTATCATGTGACTATTTCCTGATGGAATTGCTGTTTTCCCTAAATTTCTGGGAAATGTATAGTGCTGGAAGCTGACAGCAGAATTAAGTTCTGGGGATGGGATATGAGTTAGAAGTTGGGGGCCTCTGCACCTAGATGTTACTGATTGCAACCTTTCTAGGGTGAAAAGCTAGTTGACTACAACAAAAAAGTGGAAGTAGGTGGTTTAGTTTCAGAAACTGGACCTGATCTAGAATCCAGTCCCTCTACAATTCTATAGATAAAGAATCCCTGCCTTTTACAACTCCTCTTTGTGAACCAGGCCCTTTTATCCCAGTAGGAGGCTGAAGCTGGGCACTGGAAATTTCAAGCCTAGCTTCAACTACATGGCAAGACCTCATCTGGAAAGCAGACAGAAATTCTCTCCATCCCTCCTATGGCATGCTCTAATTTTCCTCCTGACTTGGACCTCCCTTCATTTTGGACAAGTTTTGGTCTTAGTTTGGACAACTTGTGCAGGGATTTGTTACCGTTTGGTCAGGCCCTAGCTTGTCTGACAGCTCTTAACTGCTAGCCCTCAAAGTTGTTCTTTGGTACTCTTAATCTGCTTTGTCTAAGCAGCACGTCTATCCCATACCATCTTTGTGCTGATGACAGGGGCATCTTACCCCACTCATGCTCCTGGCATGCACCTCCAACTACTGGGGCGTCCTTGTCTGGGCTGCCTCAATGAACAGCATATCTAGGCACACTTGGTACCCAGCCTTCTCTCCTGCTCTGGGCTGACGTTCACACCTCCACCTAGCTGCCCACACCAGAGGCCCAGCTTTCAGCCATGGTTCCACTTTGGACCTCTGCATTGACTATAACTCCACTCTCCTTCACTGCTCACTGCTCCAAGGTGAGTCTACCTCCAGACTCAGCCCACTCTAATCCTTTCTCAAACCAATCTGTGTAAATCATGTTGGTTTCCCTGGTGGTGATGGCACTGGCCTTTAATCCCAGCACTTGGGAGGCAGAGGCAAGTGGATCTCTGAGTTCCAGGACAGCCAGGACTGTTAAACAGAGAAACCCTGTCTCGAAAAACAATAGTAAGGTAGGTAGGTAGGTAGATAAGCAAGCAAAAGATAGTAATTGGGAACCAGCTGAGCACTGACAGAACAATTTGGACAGAGTCCCATGAGCACAGAGGATGAATTCATCTGCCCAAAAGCCACTTCCCCAGGGGTTTCAACCTTCAATGTTTTCTTCTCCTTCCTATAGTAATGAATGTTCCAGGGGAGGATTGACTTCATTTGATTTTGCTCTTGAAGAACCCTGGCTTTTGCCTGTCTACACAGATGGTGTCTTTGGAATCTACAACAGTGAGAGATAACAGGAAGAAATGAATTTGAACAAAGATACTTCTTTGGCTTTGTCTCAGATGCTTCTCTAACCTTACATTCATCATCAAGGAGACACACCTACATTCCCTTAGCAACTGTTGTTTTGTTTTGTTTTTCTTGTCGGGGCTTAACTTTACAGTAAGGACTGCTGGGTCCTTCTAAGCCAAACCACAACATAAGAACATCATGGACTTTGGTTCTGCCCCCTGGTGGCTTTTCTCTTTTGTACAAAGGCAGTAGCATTCATTTCAAGATTGTTTTAGAAATCAAAGAATGAGCAATTACTACAGGCTTATTGTGTGCTAGACACTGGCCGTGCACCACTTATGCCTCACAAATGCCCTAGGAGACGGGTACTACACTGTCTAGAGACAAGCTCTGCTAGCCATTTTAGTTGACGCCTGTCTTCTCATTTCACAGGATACTCACACTGAATGACTTGTTCAGTATCAAAAGTCATTTTTACAGTTGTGCACAGGGCTCACTTCTGTTAAGCTGTTTCTGACCTCTGGATTTTAGCAGGTGTTTGATTCAGTAAACCAACAGACCTGGCAGGAGCCATTTCTCTTGCCCTTCCTGTATTCTCCCAATGTTTGCATTCCTCCACACTCCTAAATCAGAATCCTATTTGTTGTAATTTTGAAAAAGTGTCACGAGAGATGCCACTCAATAGAGTTCAAGTGGAGGGATTTTTATTAGGGGAAAAGGATCGTAAAGGGGGAAGGGGGTTGGGGAGACTGGCCTCTGGGGACAGGAGCAGTGGAGTGGAAGAGAGGCAGAGAAGGGGAGGGAACAAAGGGAGAGAAAGAGAGGAGGATGGGAGGTGGGCAGGACCCTTTTAAAAGGGAACACAGTGAATAGGCACAGGTGGTGCTCTTAGTGACTGCAGCTGAGGGTGTATCCTGTTAAACCTCCGAAGGCCGGGCCAGTACACAAATGCCTAAATGCTAACACTATTCAGAAAGGAAGTATTTCCAAATACTCTCAGCTTCTCCCATGTAGCCTATTCGTGATGGTACTTCCTGTCCATTTGCTGGGATCTGTATCTTTTGGTGTATGGAAATAGTGTTTTCCAAGTAAGTGAATTAGTAATTTATAATACATTGCATCCAGGAGATAAACAGATGTGGTGAGGAACTGTGGAGATAAAGGGTTTCCCTTCAAAGTTCATTCCCATGACCTAGTTTGGACAGCCCTGATTCATGGCCCAAAGATTGAAGATAATCTTAAATTGGCCAAGACTCTTTGCTTATGGGAGGCATGAGCTAGCATCCCCCAAATAAGGACTCTGATACCAGAGAAAATCTCTCCTCTTTTGGATTAGAAGCCCTGAGGGGACAGGGTTCCTTCTTGTCTCGTTTGCCTTCAGTAATCAGTGCTGAGAGCATTCAGGCCTGTATGTGCCAACTACAAGTCGTCCTCCAGTGACTTCCTACAGGTATATATGGGAAGTGTCCCAGGCAGTCTACAAATCAGTTCTTTCAACAAGTCCAAATCTCAGTTGGCAGAGTGCCTACCTAGCATGCACAAAGCCCTGGGTTCAATCCCCAGCGCTACATAAAGTCAGGTGTGGTGCCACAGGCCTGTAATCCCAGCATTTGGAAGATGGAGGCAGGAGGATAAAACATTCAGTCATCCTTGGCTACACAATAGTTCAAGACTGCCCTGAACTACAAAAGACTGTCTCAATAAATAATAAATAAATAGGTTAATGCCATTTGGTTTCATATTAAATCATTGTCCTAGCTCTTAGGAGTTGGCTTAATGCTTTTTGACCCTGGCTACCCTTTCTTCATGGTATACCCAACCACCTTATTGATTATTTCTTTTCCCCCTGAGTAGCATATGAACTTAATGAGGACAAGGAGCCTGTTTTTATTGTTGTTTTGGAGTTTTTTGTTTGTTTGTTTTAGTTTTTGGTTTTGGTTTTTGTTTTTCCAGGCAGCATTTCTCTGTGTATCTTTGGAGCCCTCTCCTGGCACTTGCTCTGTAGACCAGTCTGGCCTAGAACTCATGGAGAACTGCCTGCCTCTCTGCCTCCCAGGAGCTGGGATTAAAGGCATGGGCCACCACTTCTTGGCTAAGGAGCCTGTTTATAAAGATTACTCTGTTCTTATCTTCTCAAAGGAAGGAATCCAGCCAGAGACAAACAATTAAAGCAGAAGTTTTCACCAAACAAAACAAAGTTTACTCTCTGGAAGGTATACACCACCTCTGCCTGCCTGAACTTGAATTCTCAATTCTGCTACCTCAGCTTCCCAGGTA
Source organism: Mesocricetus auratus (assembly GCF_017639785.1). Classification (NCBI taxonomy): domain Eukaryota; kingdom Metazoa; phylum Chordata; class Mammalia; order Rodentia; family Cricetidae; genus Mesocricetus; species Mesocricetus auratus. The sequence goes on along the minus strand of NW_024429194.1, from coordinate 23,910,159 downwards.
ACTGGAATTGCAAGTATACACCATCAAACCGAGAGACTCAAGAAGTTTTGAATGTCTTCCCAGATTCACATGGTCATATGTAATCTAGATCAACTGTCAGGAGGCAACTCTTCCAGAGAACACAAAAACAGGGAACTTAATAGTATAGCCATGAGCCTTACTAATTTTGGCTTTTTATGCAAAAAACCATATCCTGGTTGACTCACTTCAGAATAGTTAGCAATAAACGGCTACAGAAACCAAAACGCAAGGTATACTAGTCACAGTTCTCTGGAGGACCAGAACTAATTGAATGAAGATGAAGATAGATATGTACATACATACATACATACATACATACATACATACATAGAGGGAGGATTTATTAGTATGGCTACTGACTGTGGTCCAACTCGCCCAACAATGACTGTCTACCAAAGGAAGACTCAAGAATCCAGTAGTTGCTCAGTCCACAAAGCTGGATGTCTCAGCTAGACTTCAGTATACAGCTGAATCCTGAAGAAGTAGGTTCTAATGCAGGGGTTCTCAGCCTATGAGCCTCAACCTCCACAGGAGTCGAATATCAGTTATTTACATGACGATTCATAACAGTGGCAAAGTTACTGCTATGAAGTAGCGACAAAATAATGTTATGGTGTGGGTCACCACAACGTGAGGAGCTGTATTAAAAGGGCCACAGCACTGGGAAGTTGGGGAACCACTGCTCTAGTGCAGTGAAGGAAGAGCAGCCAAAGAGCAAAAGCTTCCTTCTTCCTTGTCCTTTATATCGGCTTCCAGCAGAGGGCGTGGTCCAGGTTAAAGATAGATGGTCCCACCTCAAAAGATGCAGATCCAAAGTGGCTCTTCCCACTTCAAAAGATTTCATTAAGAAAAAATCCCAGCCAGGAGGTGGGGGAGCATGTCTTTAATCCCAGCACTCAGGAGGCAGAGGTAGGCAGGTCTCTGGGTTTGAGACCAGCCTAGTCTACGGAATGAGTTTCAGGACAACCAGAACTACAGACAGAGACACACACAGACAGAGACAGATGGGGGGGGTGGGGATATTCCCTCACAAATATACCCAGCCACACTTAGATTTTAGTTAATTTCAGATGTAGTCAAGTTGACATTCAAGAATAGCCATCACACAAAGTTAGTACATGTAGAGACTTTCCCAGACTGTGGAATATGATAGATTAGATCTTTGTTGTTATTTTAGCAGATGTTGTGTGCTGGGCTGTTAGGTCAAAGTAGTGTCATGGTGCTTCTAACACGGCGTCAGGTGTGCTAAGATCTGGGGACCTGTTATACAATATTCTCATGCCTCAGACTCAAAGCAAAGTCATGCTTTATCTCTGAGCCTGAGACCAAGACCAAAGGGCATGGAAGAGTAGCTACTCAGAAGGCACAGCCAACCAAACAATTGAACAAGTGAGACCAGACAGCCAGTCCACACATGATGAAGCTTAGCGTACTCTGTTGTGCCATATGAGAAAACATCCAAGAGCCCTGTTTACTCATTCTTGTGTGTCTGTGGAGGTTAAGGACTTTTAGGCATTAGCTTTGATTCTTTCCTTCACCCTGTGAGTCATGGGGATCAAACCCAGGTCTTCAGGTTTGACAGCAAGTGCCCTCACAAGCCAAGCCATTCCACCAGCCCTCTCTAAGTGAACTTTTATCTTCTTGCAAGTCCCACAGATTACTAATTTTTAAGCAGTGGATGGGGCCTGGAGAGATAGCTCAGTAGTTAAGAGCACTGGCTGCTCTTCCAGAGGATCTGGGTGCAATTCCCAGCACCTACATGGCAGCTCACAACTGTCTGTAACTGTAGTTCTAGGGCTTCTCACACGCTCTCTGGCCTCTATAGGCACCAGGCACACAGTGGTGCACAGACAAGCATGTAGGCAAAACACCCACACATAAAATAAAGATGAAAATAAAGGGTGAGCAAACAATAAAATTATTATATAAAAACTTTATTTTAAGATAAGAAAGAGAATAGTGCAAAGCATATTGTTTTTGTTTATTTTTTGTTTTGTTTTGTTTTGAGACTCTGTGTAGTCCTGACTGTTCTGAAACTCATTCTGTAGATCAGGGTGGCCTCAACCTCCTCTACCTCCTAACTCCTGGAATTAAAGCATGTGCCACCACTACCACCTGGCTGCAAAGCATGTTATTAAGCGTGAACACTGAGGAAGTGGAGAGTCATGGCACGTGTGTACACACTCGGTGGGGTGCCCAGGTACCTCTTTTGGCCTGTGCTTCCAGCAGGCCTGGCCTCTCTGCAAAGCTCCCAGCCTCTACCCTATAAGGTCATGAAGGGCTCAACAGGCAGAGAAAATGAATGAGTTCCTTTAGCGGGCATGGCTTACAGCTTCCTGAAGCTGAGTGGGTGGGTGGAAGGCTGGGACTGAGAGACCCCCCTTCCAGAGATTAGCCTTCACTGCACCCCATTTTGAGAAATTACCAGCTGGAAGCATGCTTTCGGTTTGATGCTAGACAAAACAGATTTTCAGTATAAGTAAGGAAAACTGTCCACCATGATTCTATTACTTGCCTCCAGATAGGTACATATACATTTCCACAGACAGATGGTTCTAGAAAAATGTTTCAGGACATTAGAACACTGGGAGCCCTTAGGACCAGAACGAGGGTTAGAGAGGATCCCTTATCTTGGCTTTTTCCACAGACCTGGGTTCTGGGTTTGACAAGGACCCTGTCAGTAGTGAAAGGTGCTGGCCAGAGACACGGCGGTTCAGAGTCTAGACAGTTTAGACAGGCTTTATGGCTCAGACCAGGACTGTCTGTGATGCCTGGCTGCGGTCTTCTTCTCGCTAGGCTGCCGTCACGTACCACTCTTCTCGGGGCCCTTGGATGCAGCAGTGGGTTTGTTGGTGCCCTCATCTCCCCAGTATGCGGGTGTCTCTTCCTAACCCTAACTTAGCTCGTTTTCCAGGTTCTCCAGATAGAAGGCTGGGAAGAAACTGGCCTCCCTCGCCTTCCACAGTTGTTCTTGGAGCTCAAAATGTTTATTTCCTAACCTTCTCTCAGGGAGGGACCATCGTGACCAGGCAGAAGGAAAATGTAGGCACAGAACAGGGCGGTGCCTCTCCAGGTCATCCTGTTTCACACACACTGCTCTGTGCAGAAACCTGGGTTCAGACTGCATCAAAACAGAAGAGGGTCCCAGCAGTCAGATGAGCTGCTTTCTTTGTTCCCTAGTGCCCCACCACCACCACCACCAGGAGGATGCTGTCCTGAGCCAGGCCCTCTAGGTACCAGGAAAATAGGATCTGTGGGTCTCTGCAGGGGTAGGGATGGGAGGAAAACAGCCCAGGCGGCCAGTTTGGTTTTCTGGGAACGCCTCGGCCTCCAGACCGCCAGGCTAGCGAGCTCGACCCTGGGTTCCTGGAAGTGAGCACCGGGGAAAGGTGGGGTGGGATGGATGGTTGCTTCCCAAAACTCTGCCAAGACCTCCGGCTGACCCCGCCCTTCCCAGGCCCCAAGGTCACGGCAGCGACACCTCAAATTCAGGTCACAGAGCAAATCTCTGGCTAGGTACCATCTCGGTGGGTGGCGGCAGCATTTGAGTTTTATCCAGGCAGGCAGCAGACGCTCACAGCACCGCCTGCCGGTCGGTCTGCAACTGCGCCAGACATCTCCGCGTCACCAAGACCACGGTCCTCAGACTAAGAGTCTTTCTCACTCCAGCGACAGAGGGTTTGCATGGCCAGTCAGCAAGTTGTAAGTTCTCTCCAGGGCTAGCTGCTCATGGAGAGCCATCCCAGGACCAGTTCCTCTGAATTCTTTCCTCACCAGGCCCATTGTTTGTCTTCTGGATTCAGGAGCCTGTGCGCATCAAATGCATAGTCCTGGGGTCCACGAGAGGTTTACATTTTACCTGTGACCACAGGTTCAGAGTGGTTCCTGAGACAGCCATTATAGCTAGAGAGAGTGACACTTAATGTACCTCTAGCATCCTGTTTATTGTTAGACTAATGAACCATTTCCTCATTAGGTCGGTTGTCACTTCTAACACTTCAGATCATCTGTGCATCTCACTCTGGAAGCAACCATCATAATGTAAGTAGGTATGGAGCAAGGAAGACTGCTGTTTGGGTTAAAGACTACAAGAGCATGCTCCTGACTTGCCAGAAATCCTCGGGAGTGTCCCTTCCAAGAGAAACAGAAGTCAGAGAAACCGTATATGGTTTCCAGGTTTCCATGAAACACAGCTTGCTGGGATTTTTGTTGTTATTCTTCGTTTTTGTTTTCATTTTTTCTTTCTTTTGGTTTTTCAAGATAAGGTTTCTCTGTGTAGATCTGGCTGTTCTGGAACTCACTCTGTAGACAAGGCTGGCCTCAAACTCAGAGATCTGCCTGACTCTGCCTCCTGAATGCTGGGATTAAAGGCATGTGCCACTTTGACCCAAAACTTGCTGGCTTTCAAGGTGTCCTGACTGCAAGAAAACCTCCCTAAAGTGGACTCGTTAGCACTCCCTTCTCCATCCAGCGTGACTCCTTCCAGGCTCAGAATACACACCTCCGCAATGCTCGCAATGCTCAGTGCTGCCCTTTTCCTTTTCTTCCATTCTTTTCCTTCTTTCTCTCTTTATCCTTTTTCTCTTATTCTTTTAAAAAAAGAGTTTTAAACTTGCTTACAAATGGATAATAGGCCATTAGCATTATGTCTGTGAATAAAAACACCACCAAAGAGAGGAGTACCCTTGCTTTGAAACCATCCTGGAAGCCAAGTTAGCCTTTCCACAGATCTCTTTCAAGGCCTGAGCCTTTGTGCTAACCTCATCCAGGTCACCGTAGTATTGGTTTTGTGATGATTCAACCCCAGAGATACACAAAGACATTACTTCACAGCCCAGCTGGCTCCCCTGCTATCCCTGTGTTCAGACACACTGTCCCCGTCTGCTTCCAAGACAGCATTTAGGGTAGCTATATTCCTAGCTGGATCTTCCCTTCCTTCTCATCTTTGTAATCCAAGCAGTTTCGAGAAGCTGTAAGGGAGAGCAGTGGTTCTCAACCTTCCCAATGCTGTGACCCTTTAATACAGTTCCTCAAGTTGTGGTGACCCCCAACCATAAAATTATTTGTTGCTACATCATAACTGTAACGAATCGTAATGTAAATATCTGTGTTGTCTGATGGTCTTAGGAGACCCCTGTGAAAGGGTCATTTGACCCCAAAGGGATTGCAACCCATAGGTTGAGAACTTCTGCCTTGGTAGCTAATTCTTCCACTTAAATGAATCTGAATTTCTGCCATACACTCAAGTTGTTTTGTGATGAGATGGGGTAGGAGAGGTTGTGTTTGTGTGTTGGGGAGGAAGAGGTATATTGAAACAGTCTCTCTGTAGGTAGCCCGGGCTGGCCTCAAACTCAGCATTCTCCTGCCTCACACTATAGGAGGTATAGGAGGTATAGTCACACACCCTCATGCCCAACCACATCATGAGTTTTGCCCTGTGACTTGGATCCAAGTTTCCTGGAAAGATCCATTTTAGTCTAAGCAAGGTCTTATTGCAACTCATCTCAGGATTTATGCATGGGATTTTAGGGAGGTCTTCTCAACCCCCAGTTTGGATTCAGGCGTGAACTTACCCACAAATGTTATTTTGGTCTGGCCTCACCTACAGGGGGCTCACAGACAACTAAAACCACAGGTAGTTAAGCTTATTAAACTTAATCTAGGTGGCTTTAACTTTTCATCCAATTCAAAGGGATGACAATTACCAGTCCTCTCTTTGCTTGTGGTCTCGACTCTTGCCCTTCAATAGAGACTGAGCCAGGCAATTGCTTGCTACAGCTGCAGAGAGGAATTTATGGGGCCAATGAGATGACTCAACAGATAACGTTATCTGCCTCCAAGCCTGATGATGTGAGTTCAATCCTGGGAACCCACATGGTGGAAAGAACAGACTCCCCAACACATCATGTATACTTACATGCGCATACAAAGTAGATAACTAAACTGTAATATAAGATTTTGTTTCTTTTGTTTTTCAAGACAGGCTTTCTCTGTGTAGCCCTGGCTGTCTTGGAACTCACTCTGTAGACCAGGCTGGCCTGGAACTCACAGAGATCCACCTGCCTCTGCCTCCTGAGTGCTGGCATTAAAGGTATGAGCCACCACCACCCAGCAAGGTGTTTTTGAGAAAGTTGAGTTCTGGGGCTGGAGAGATTGTTCAGAGGTTAAGATTACCATCTGCTATTCCAAAGGACCTGGGTCAATTCCCACCACCCACTCTGTGGCTTATAACCATGCATAACTCCAGTGGCCTCTTCTTCTGACCTCCCAGGGCACCAGGCATGCATGTGGTGCATAAAGCAAACATGCAAGCAGCACTCATAAAATAATAAATGCATGAATTTTTAAAAATAGCAAAAACCGGGAAATATAATTTTTTTTTTGGTTTTTCGAGACAGGGTTTCTCTGTGGCTTTGGAGGCTGTCCTGGAACTCGCTTGGTAGTCCAGGCTGGTCTCGAACTCACAGAGATCCGCCTGCCTCTGCCTCCCGAGTGCTGGGATTAAAGGCGTGCGCCACCAATGCCCGGCTCGGGAAATATAATTTTTAAGAGAGACAGAGCAAACATGCAAGCAGCACTCATAAAATAATAGATACATGAATTTTTAAAAATAGCAAAAACAGGGAAATATGATTCTTAAGAGAGAGAGAGGGGGCTCTCTGGTCTTCCGTGAGCTCAGGGTTCAGTTCTCAGCATCCACACTGGTGGTTCACAGCTGCTGATAGGATCTGGTGCCCTTTCTCTGGCCTTCACAGGCCCCCGCACATATGTGACATATACTCACATAGGCACATACACATAAATAAAAGCAGATCTTTTAAAAAGAGATGAAGCTATTCTTGAGTTATGGGTCATGCCGCAGGGACCCATTCCCCCACTTTCACCACAGTGCATCCCTCTAAAGCTCTCAGGGTTGGGACCACAGGACGCGGGAGACTGATGGTTTCCCACTTCCTGAATGCAGAGCTGGGCCAGTGCCTTTGATGTCCAGTATGCTGTTGAAGTGTTCTGCATATTCCAAGGATTTACTTTGAGGTCGAGTTTTTCCCAGCAGCAGTGTCTTGATAATCCTTGAATCTGAGTGATGGGTTTACGGGGATTCATTAAAGTAGTCATTACTTCTCCATTTATTTGAAATTTTCATAATTAATATTTTGAATTTTTCTTGGGCCCACTGTTAGGATTTGTTCTGCTTTGAGAAAGCTGGAGAGATCAGGCAGAAACCTGTAAAGCAAATGAGTGCTTTGGCAAGTTCTGAGAGCCTAGAAGCTGAGTCATTTGGCTCGATATATTGCTTTGAACCCATGGGACAGTGATGACAGAGCACTCTGGTACTGAGCAGAGGAAGCTGTAAATCTAGGTGTTAGGGGCTGGAGAAATGGTTCAAGGGTTATGAGCACTTACTGCTCTTACAGAAGACCTGTATTCAGTTACTAATACCCACATCTGGAGACTCATAATCACCGGTTGTAACTCCCATTCAGGGGACCTAACACCCTCTTCTAGTCCTTTCTGGCTCCTGTATATACATGGTGTGCATAAACTCAACACAGGCCCCCACACACATATATAAAATAGTAAATAAGACCAAGATGGCTCTACAGATAAAGATGCTTGCTACCAAGCCTTCTTAGCCTGACAACCTGAATTTGATCCACATGTGGAAGGAAAGAACCAACTCCTGCAAGCTGTCCTCTCTCTCTCTCTCTCTCTCTCTCTCTCTCTCTCTCTCTCTCTCTCTCTCTCTCTCTCTCTCTCTCTAATAAATTTAAAATAATAATTAGTAAATCTTTAAATCTTCTATTAAGCATCACGTAGTTGTCCTAAAATTCAAAAGAAGTTTCTATTTATTTATTTTTGTCAGAACAGGGTTTCTCTGTGTAACAGTTCTGACTGCCCTGGAACTCTCTTTGTAGACCAGGCTGGCTTTAAACTCACAGAGATCTACCTGCCTCTGCCTCCCAAGTGCTGGGATTAAAGGCGTGTGCCACCACCGCCCAGCTCAAAAGAAGTTCTAAGAGGGGACATAACTGAGAGAGTGTGTCAGTCTGTTAATTTCACCAGGTAGTATGGACTTGTACCAGGATTGCTCACTCTTGAGTCCTGTGACAAACTGCTTTAGGGAGGGAGCTCTGTTTTGTCTCATAGTTTCAGAGGGTCTCAGTCCAGCATGGCAGGGAAGCCATGGGGACATCCATGATGGCAGAAACAGGGAGCACCAGACGGGAAACAGAAGTTGGTGAGACCTTCAGGGGCCCAGCACAAATGATCTACCCCCACCACCCAAACCACACCTCCTAGCCCTTTCAAAGCCCCTCTAAGATTGTGCCACCAGTGAGGGATGGAGCATTCAAATGGGAGTCTGTTGCGGGGTGGTGTTTCTAATTCAAACTACCACCCACCTTCACCAAGACTGTTCGTTAAGAAGCCGACCCAGATCCCTGAGAATGAAGCTGCTGCCAAGAAACCTCCTCTGGACAGCCTATAAGGAAACAGGGACTAGATGATGGCCCAGGGCTTACCGGTGCTTGCTGCTGTTCCAGAGGACCCAAGTTTGGTTCCCAGCATCCTGGTCAGGTGCCTCACTACCACCTGTAACTCCAGATCTAGGGAATCAACCAACCTCTTCTGGTCTCCATGGGCTCCTGAATACATGTGACATGTATTCGCATAGACATACAAATAAATAGGAATGAAAATAAATCTTAAAAATAAAAAAATGAGGGGCTGGAGAGATGGCTCAGAGGTTAAGAACACTGACTGCTCTTCTAGAGGTCCTGAGTTCAATTCCCAGCATTCACATGGTGGCTCACAACCATCTGTAATGAGATCTGGTGCCCTGCTCTGGTGTATAGGCATATATGCAGTCAGAAAACTATACATAATAAATAAAAATAATCTAAAATAAATAAAAATGAACTCTTCATTGCAGGAGCCCCTTTGAGCTCACATGATTTGGGTTTAGACATACACCCTCCCCTCCTTCCTGACACAGATCTCTTAATTCCTTGGTCTTTCCTGGGCAATAGGAGTGTAGATGTTCCAGTGAGGCAACCTTCTGCAGGCTCCTGGCTATGGACTGGACACCACAAAGAGAAAGCCATGATTAGAGGCCAAGAGATTTCCACAGTCAATTATAAGGCAGTTACCATAAAAATCCCTGAGTTCCCACTTCTGACTGCTTAACTACAGGCAGGGACGTAAAGGGTTCTCAAGGAACCCTTTACCTTACCCTGTGTTCCATCACAATCTACCTATTTATGTATATCCTTTACAATATTGTTTATAATGAGCCAGTAAACATGTTTCCCCGGATTTCATAAACCACCCTAGCAGATTCATAGAACCCAAGGAGGGGCTCCTGAGAACCTTAGAGTCATTTGGTTAGAATAGGATAACTGTGTGATCGACATCTGAACTATGGAGGCATTCTTGTAGACTGAGCCCTTACCCTATGTGATCTTACTGCAGCTCCAGGTTTCAACTATCAGACCTAGTACACACCCAGTTTGTGTCTGCAGGAGGTTACTCAATGTATAGGGAGAAAGCCTCCACACATCTAGTGTCAGAAGGGAAGTAATGGGTTTCATGTATACAGAAGTTTAATCACAAACAGGAATTAACCTGGAGTATCTTTACTATAAGACAGATTTTAAGCCTAAGATGGAGGCAGACTGGTTCTTCATACTCCAGCACTTTCTCTGTGGCTTTCTGGGTGATGGTTTAATTTTCTCAGGCTTTTCTACGTGGTGAAGAACATGACTGTAGGCTTCACTGGGTGTCATTTATACAGTGATGTGACCACACTTCGGTAGAAAAATCCCTGGACAGGATGGTTACTGGCCTGGTTTGGACTTGCTCAAACAGGTCACATGATCATTATGAACCAATCTGTGCCAGAGGGAGAGTAAATTTAGTTCTCTGGACCATCTGCTCATCCCTGAGGTCAGGGGGTAATGACTTGGGTGTGCTACTGTCCTCAAGCAACTCAGTCCCACGGTTGGAGAGCTGTCCAAAGGTGCCCTGTGGCAGGAGTATGAGGCAGACCGATCCACAGTTGTATAGAGTTTAACTTCCTGGAGATTTACCAGCAGAAACATGACCTGCAGGTAGATCTCTACAATTGGGTCAACCGACCTTTACAACTTGGTACAGCAGTCATGACAAAAGTGGAATGTACCTGGTTTATCTCAGGCTAATATCAAAGAGTCAGGCATATTCCTGGCAACAGGGTCCAGTCTTCTAGTCCTACATACCACTCTTGTGGATTTGGCTATTTATGGTATGCTGAGAAACTATTCGTGGGAAACCAACCAGGATTACTCAAGGGTGATCACGACAGCTATAACTCAACATGGTTGTTGTCAGATTACACTGAATCCATAGTTACAAATGGGAAAGTCGCACAATCCCAGCAGTCAGACAAATGCATCTAGAAGTGAAAAAACTCTGGAGGGTTCCATTTATGGGTTTCTGCCTGTGTGTGTGTGTGGTCTATGTACATGTGTGTGCAGGTCTCTGCATGTACTGCCAAGTGAATGAGGCCAAAGGTGAACATAAAAAATACCTCCTTTGGGGGGAGCTAGAGATGGTTCAGAGATTAAGAGCACTGGCCGTTCAATTCTCGGCAGCCGCATGGTGGCTTACAACCATCTGTAATGAGGTCTGGTGCCCTCTTCTGATGTGTAAGCGTACATGTAGACATTATATGTATACATAATAAAAAACCTTTGATCATTCTTCATTTAATTTTTGAGACAGTCTCTCAATATATATGATAGCCTATTAAAAATCTTTCATCATTCTTCATTTTATTTATTTTTTTACTTGTTTGTCTGTTGAGACAGGGTCTCTCACTGAACCTGGAACTCATCACTTTGGATAGGATGGTTGGCCAATGAACTCCAGGGAACCCCTGTCTCTGCTGCCCATGACTCTAGCACTGGAGTTACATAGGCACACCAGCAGACCTAGCTCTTAGGAGGGTACTGGGAAGCTGAACTCAGATCTTCTTCACGCTTGCACAGCAGGCAGTTTACTGGCTGGGCCCTCTTTCGGCTCCCTGGAAGGATTCTCACCGTTGGTCAGAGCTCTGAGGCACAATGCCTGCATTGTTTGCCCTCCCCAGTTCTGTGAACTCTGAGGAAGCCCCTCCCACACACCTGTCTAGACATATCTTTTGAATTTAAAATGTATTTATTTGTATTTTTATTCATTTGTTTTTATGTGCATCTCCTTGTTTGTGCACTGACTATGTGCAGGGCCTGTGGAGTACAGAAAAAAAGCACCAGATTAACTGGAATCACAGATGGTTGTGAGCCACCATGTGGGTATGAGAAGCTTTTAATGACTGAGTCATCTCTCTAGCCTACATTTTGTTTTTTACATGTATGTTTATTTGGCCAATCAAAGGACCCATGTGACTTGCTTAGTACGATGCTGGGCACAAATATGGTTACACAATTAGCAAATAAAAGTTCAAAATATAGCACCATATATGTACAATAGAGTATGGCAATTATTATGTGTTATGATGGAAGCCTCACCCCAGCCCCTGGCATCCATCTACCCAATGAGTCTGGGATGTCATGGTGGAAGTTCCACACAAGCCCCCTCGTCTATCTCTCTCCAAACCCTGCTGTGTCTCAGAAAGCCCACCAAATGATGACCCCTCCCCCAGAGATGCTCAAGACCATTCCCATAGGGTATTTAAACTGCCTCCCAGAAAACAGACTGGTTTTCTGGTCTCTCTTTCCCATCTCCTCTCTGGGGGGCTGGAAGGCCATCTGGGAGTGTTGTAGCCATTAAACATGGGCTTTTTCTAATTTAACTCAGCTTGATTTGGTCTAATTTGAATTGCTGTGTTGGCAGAGAGGCTTATTGGGGTGTAGAAACTTTTCATTATGAATACATTCCTGATAGTTATCTGAAATTTAAAGATAAGTGTTTGTCCTATATTTTACTTGATAACCCCTTGTACACAGTTATGCTGACAATAAATGTTAACTGAGAATGCAGGCAGGGAAAATTATTTTCAAGCCATTATTACCTGGACAGAACACAGTATAGCCTAGCTTGAAAGACATCCTAACTCATAAAAGCATTGATAGGGCTCTTTTAAAGACAAGGTCATCTCCCTTTTCCAAATCCCCTGGACAGTATATATATATATCCTTGGGAGTCCCCCCCCCCCTTTTTTTTTCGAGACAGGGCTTCTCTGTGGCTTTGGAGCCTGTCCTGGAACTAGCTCTTGTAGACCAGGCTGGCCTCGAACTCACAGAGATCTGCCAGTCTCTGCCTCCCGAGTGCTAGGATCAAAGCCGTGCACCAACAAAGCCGGCAGTCTCCCATTTTTTAAGGGCCTGGGAAATGAAAATACAGAGACTTCCACAGAGAGCCTCAGCACTCCTAGAGACGGGGAAGAGGTTTTCTCCTTGCCTTCAGCACTGAGTTTAGACCAGAATAAAGAGTAGATCTGAATACACTAAGGACAGTGGGCTGAGGAGAACCTTGAGTTTAGTGCACGCTCGTGTTCCCCAGGTAAGTCCTGGGGCCGAATTTCTGTCGTCGGGCTTGGAGGAAAGCGCCTTTAGCCTCTAAGCCATCTCGCCAGGTTCCGTTGTTTGTTTACAAAGCCAAATAAACATGAAAAAGACCAAAGTGACTCTAATAATCTCTGGGAGGTTCTGTCGGCGGTGGAAGTGTGGTGCTCGGACCTTAAACGGGCAGACTCAGCGAGACCCAGGCACGCCACGCCACAGCGAACCCTCACTTCCGCTGCAGACCGCTTCTGCGACCGCCCACGCCCCCTCCCAGGGTGCACCGCGCCGGCTTCGCCCAGCGCTATTGGCCGCGTCGTGACCCCGGTGGCGGTTGCCGGGGTGACGGCGGGAGAGCTGGCTGTCCGGAGGAGAGAGAGCGCAGCCCTGCAGCTGGTAAGCGCGGCTCTCGGTGCGGCTGGGCACCGTGGCGCAGGCCCTGGGACTCGTGGGTGGCTGGTCTCGTCAGTCCGTGGCCAGGGCCTGACGCAGCCGCCTGCGCATCCCAAGCGTAGTTTCGTTGCTTCTCCCAGGAACCCCTCGCTCTGCTGCGGTGGGGCGGACTTAGAGTGAGCATTGGCAGCTCGAATCCGTGGCGTGGGGGCGGTTAGTTCCTTCTCCCCATAGTTTTCCCTCCCAGCATCCAGGTCAAGCTCAGACTTCACTGGATCCAGATGTAAGCAGGGTACTTGCAGGACAAATTCATCTTCGTATTCAACCAGCTGTAGGCCTAAATCTCTCGCATGTGGGAATGCAGAAGTCACCGCTTGCTAAAACACGATGAACAGTTCCCCTTCTTTCTCCACAAAGTAGCCCAGGGGTTGTCTGAACTAAATTAACCGAGCTCAGGAGACGGGACATCCATCCAACGGAGAGGGTTCTCAGACGGGTGACCTTGAACTGGCGAGAAGTATGTTCTCGCTGACCAAACCTGGTGACCAAAGTCGGAAGCCCAGGACCCACATGTTGGAAGGAGAGAACCAATTCCTGCTTATTGTCCTGCAGTATCAGCATAGATTTAATTCTAGCGTTGTCGCTTTGCTAAGGTGGATGTGAATTTGCTCATTCGGTGGAGCACTGTCCTAGTTAGAGTTTCTATTGCTGTGATGAAACAGCGTGACCAAAAGTAACATGGGGAGGGAAGCGTTTATTTTGCTTACGATTCCACGTCACTGTTCATCAAAGGAAGTCAGGACATGAACTCAAACAGGGCATGAACCTGGAGACATGAGCCAATGCCGAGGCCAAGGAGGGCTGCTTACTGTCTTGCTCCCTATGGCTTGCTCAGCCTGCTTTTTAACTTAATTCAGTTGATTTATTTGCTTTTTCAAGACAGCATTTCTCTATGTAGCCTTGGCTATCCTGGAACTGTGTAGACCAGGCTGGCCTCAGTCTCACAGAGATCCACCTGTCCCTGTCTCGAGTGCTGGGATTAAAGGCGTGGCCACCATCGCTTGGCTGGAATGTGCTTCCTTATGCAATACCTTAACACTGTGCAGTACTTAACTGCCCTTGCCTCCCCTGCCCCTAACCTAGTGTTCCATCATTGTCACATTTCTTTCTTCTAGGAAGGCCTCACCTCGTAACTGAGCGCAGACAGCTGCCGGTGCCTGGAGAAAGCAGGGTCCACAGTGGTGCCGTCTTTAGTCCATATAGCTTCAGTGAACTCAGAATTCTGGATACCCCGTGAAGTTGTCTTAGTCAGTGTGGTTCCTACCTTCCCTTTTCTTCAAACCATTACCCTGTTTCTAATGAGACGGTGACCTCAGTTCTTGTTTTCATTCTCTTCTCTGAATCTCTTTCCATTCAGCTCCAGACCTGTCAGGACCTGACTGTCTAACAGACATCGAAGGCATAGATACACCACACCAATGCTTGCCTTGAGTTATTGCAGCAGATTCTGATGCAGGTGCATCAATGACAGGATATTGAAGTCAGCCAGTGGGGAGTGCTTCTGGGAAGCCCACCACTTGGGAGTGATGGGCTAGATGTGGTTTGGTAGGTTCTCTCTGGGTGGGGCACCTTTAAGTGGAGACCAAACAAGATGTAGATGTTTGCAGGAAGAGCATCAAAACAGACGGAGTTGTGTCCATGCGGGTTCCCAGGGCAGGCTCTGTTGTGGACATGGTGAGTTTCTATGTTTGCTGGAACTGCTTGACGGCCAATGCGGTTCAAGTCAGCAGGTCAGTGGAGAGCTGCAAAAGGCTTAGCTGGGTCTAAGAAGTCCACCTTCATCTGTTGGATCCTAGAAACACCTGTGTGGTGGGATTACAGGCATGTATATATGTGACACCCTCTCCCTCCCAAGAGCTAGGATTATAGGTATGTGTCACCACCCCAAGTTTATGAGGTGCTAGAGGGTTTTTATGCCTTCTAGCAAGCACTCTACCAATAGAACCACAGCTCAGCTCTCATGGTTTCTACTGTTGTTCTGAGGAATTCCCATGAACTTGGTGACTTGAAGTAGTGCAGGCTTAGTGTTCTGCAGTTCTGGGAGTTCAAAGCCTGCAATGAACATTTCCAGTGAGTAGCCACACAAAGTATTTGATTGGCTTTCTGCTAAGTGGACTCAGGAGTGTGCCAAATTCAGGTCTCGACAGCTTATTTCTTTCAGGACAAGGTAGAGGATAGTGTGCCTTGCCTGCCATTGCCTGCTTTCTCTCCTTGATTTGTGTCTTCAAGCCTGCAGTGACAGGTCCATCTTTCTGCCTCTTGTCACTCTGACACTGGCCTTGCTGCTTTCCTCTGTGACTCTCCTGGGTACACTGGTAATCCATGATTATCTCTGTGATCGAAGGACGGCTGATTAGTAATCCTATTGCCACAGGCATCTTTAAATCTCCCTAGTCATGTGACTTCCTGTTGCCCTGTAGTCACAGGTTCTGGGTATTACTATGTCCTGTCTTTGGAGCCAGGTGCTCTGCCCACTACAGCCACCCATTTGTGATTTCTCAGGTGGCTGATAGTAACCTTTCTTTGTCTTACGTTTTGTCTTGCAGAGATTTCTGCTGTGAGAATTACCAGCAACAATTCACTATGGGGGATATTCTGGCCCATGAATCTGAATTACTTGGACTGGTGAAAGAGGTAGTTAAATGAAGCACAAGTTGCAGAAAAGCTTTTTTAAAAAAGATGATGTGTGTTTATGTCTGTATGGCTGCTTGCATTGCGTGTGCGACTGCTGGTGGGGGCCACAGTTGGGCATTGGATCCCTTGGAATTGGCATTTGTTGCAGGCATTTGTGAGCCAGCCTTTTTGGGTACTTGGTTTGGAACTCAGGTCCCCAAAACATGTGTTTTAGGATGTAGTATGACCAGAGAAATGACTCAGAGGTTAAGATCACTGACTGCTTTTCCAGAGGACCCAGGTTTGGTTCCCAGCACCCACATGTGGCTGACAGCCGTCTGTAATTCCAGTTTCAAAGGATTTGATGTCGTCAGGCTTTGTGGATGCTGTGTGCATGTGGTGTACAGATATATGTGCAGACAGGCTCTCTGTGCACATGATATAAGAATAAATAAATCCTTAAAATGGAGAAAGCTACACATGTGATCCAGGTACTTGAGAGGCTCAGCAGGTCAGTCTGGGCTTTATACAGAGACCCTGCTATCAAAACAAATTAAATGAACAAATGATTCTGCTTTGTAATTTATTTTATTTTATTTTATTCACTCATTCTTGGGTGTGAGTGTGTTATGTTTGATTGGGTCTCATGTAGCCTAGGATGGCCTTGGACTTGATATGTAAAAAAGATGACCTTGAAATCCTTATCCCCTGCCTCCCCAGTGCAGGGATCACAGGCATGTGCCATAGATCTGGAGTGCCCTTCTTAGACTTGTGGCCATTTAGATTTGCTACACTGAAAGCTTGGGGAGAGTAGGATTCAGACAGATCTCTGAGGTTCGAGCTGAAAACGTGGGTGCTGGTCATTGTGAGTAAACTGTCAGTTGTGCCTCAGGAGACAGTGAGGGAAGATGGGTATCCACTCTGGATAGGCAACTTTGTTCACTGTGGTGATGGTGAACAAATGGCTGACTGTGGACAGGACCAGGCAACTCAGTCAGTCTAGGAAAGGTGGCACATGATGTGACTGATGCCAGCTGAAAGGACGTGTGTGAAGAGTAGTATTGGGGTGTTGTTCTCAAGACTGCATCATTGATGTATTAGTAATAAAATCAATGGGGCTGCAGAGGTGGCTCATACAGAAGACCCAGATTTGGTTCCCAGGGTAACCACCTGTAGTTCCAGCCCCAGGAGATCTGATACTTTTATCTAGAATCCATGGGCGCCTGTTTTCTATAAGTGTAATTGACAAAAAGATGTATGTTTTGGCCTTATGATTCAATGAATGTATGGATTGATGTACTAAGATGATCACTTGATTAAGCTGATTAAGTACACCTGTCTTGTGTTTCCTCTTCCCTTCCTTCCTTCCTTCCTTCCTTCCTTCCTTCCTTCCTTCCTTCCTTCCTTCCTTCCCTTCCCTTCCCTTCCCTTCCCTTCCCTTCCTCTGATTGTGTTAAGAACACTTAATACAAAAATCAGCCAGGCAGTGGTATAGAATTCCTTTAATCCCAGCACAGGGGAGGCAGAGTCAAGTAGGTCTTTGTGAGTTTGAAGCCAGCCTGATCTACAGAGCTAGTTCCAGGATAGCCAGGGCTACATAGAGAAACCCTGTCTCAAAAAACCAAAAAGGAGCTGGGCGTTGGTGGCACACGCCTTTAATCCCAGCACTTGGGAAACAGAGGCAGGCAGATCTCTGTGAGTTCAAGACCAGCCTGGTCTACAGAGCAAGTTCCAGGACAGCCTCCAAAACAATACAGAGAAATACTGTCTCGAAAAAAACAAAACAAAACAAACAAACAAACAAAAAAACAAAAAGGAACACTTAAAATCAACTCTGCTAGCAAATCCCAAATATGTTTATGCTTCACAGTCACCATGTTGAATATTAGCTCAGACTTTACTCATTTTGCATAACTAAAATTTATCCTTTGACCAAAATATTTTCTCAGCCTCTGGCACCTGCTATTGTGCCGTCTGCTTCTATGAGTGTGACTGTTTAGACTGTAATTGTCTTTCTGTGCCTGGCCTATTTCATGTAATGTATGTCCCCCAGTGCCATTTGTGTTACCAGTGACAGGGTTCCCCAAGGCTGTAGTATTTTACCTTAGTACCACCACATTTTCTTTTTTCTTTTTTTTTGGTTTTTCGAGACAGGGTTTCTCTGTATTGTTTTGGAGGCTGTCTTGGAACTTGCTCTGGAGACCAGGCTGGCCTCGAACTCACAGAGATCCATCTGCCTCTGCCTCCCAAGTGCTGGGATTAAAGGCATGCGCCACCAACGCCCGGCTGACAATTGCAATAACGAATGTAATGTATTCTTGTTATTCTCCTTCCCAGTTTTAGTTTTTGGGGAGCCTCCCTCCATTTATTTTCACTATAGCTTTGTTGGCCTCTGTTGCCATTAACAGGGTAGAAGGCTCCCTTTCCTCTACTTCCTTTGCCTTTGTTAGCACTTATCTTCTTGAAGACTTATTTTATGATTTGTGTGTTTGTGTGCATAGATGTACATTGAGTGCAGGTGCCCATGGATCTCAGAAGAGGGCCTTGGATCCTCAGGAGCTGGAGTTACATGGGAAGTTGTGGGCCTCCTGATTGATGTTGGTGCCAGGAAGTAAGCTTGGGTCCTCTGCAAAAGCATCGTGTGCTGGTCTGTTCCCAGGCCTTGTCTTTTTGATAGTAGACATTCTTTTTTTTTTTTAAGATTTATGGTGTATACAGTATTCTGTCTGCATGTATGCCTGCAGGCCAGCAGAGGGCACCAGATCTCATTACAGATGGTTGTGAGCCACCATACAGGTGCTGGAAATTGAACTCAGGACCTCTGACAGAGCAGTCAGTGCTCTTAATCTCTGAGCCATCTCTCCAGCCCCCGATAGTAGACATTCTTAAGGGTGTGGTTGTGAGCATATTTCTGTTGGCCTTTTATGTGTCTGCATTAGAGAGACGTGTGTTCAGGGCATTTGACTGTTGTCTAGTTGGATTATTTGCAATTAGTTGTTTTTTGTTGTTGTTGTTGTTGTTGTTCTTGAATTATGTTCTCTCTCCCAGTATTTAGATTTTGTGGAATTTGAAGACACCTTGAAGACATTTTCAAAAGAATGCAAAGTAAAAGGAAAGCCGTTATCTAAAGCTGTAGGTGGATCAATAAAGAAGGATTGCAAGTCATTGATAGTCCAGGTAAGACCAGCCTTGTCTTCAGCAACGTGAGAGGCTGTGACAGTCTGAACATTTCAAGTTCTTTAAAGTTAGGTAAAAATAGACCCAAAGCTATCAGAAGAATGCACTGAAAACCACAAGATACCATACTTTAAATACATTAGGATGGTTGCTAATAAAAAAAAAATAGCAAAAAGAAACAGAAGGGACTGGAGAGGTGGCTCAGTGGTTAAGAACACTGATGTTCTTCCAGAGGACCTGGGTTTAATTCCCAGCACCCACATGGTGGCTCACAGCCCTCTGTGACTCCAGTTCCTTTGGCTTCTGCAGGTGTCAGGCATGCTCGTGGTGCAGAGACTTACATGTTGGCAAAACATCCATACAAGTATCTACATTCCCTCCAGCAATATAGAAGGTTCCAGTTTTATCCATCTTTGCTAATGTTTAGTCTTTTCTGGTGTGTGTGTTTAATATTTATTTATCTTTGTTTTTTGGTTACACAATCAATAGTTATTTGATAATACTGTATATTGTTATACTATAGCATATGCTACTCTATCATAGTGCTCCACTGATAGATTTCCCAAACAAAAATCCTTGGAGCAAAAGAGGAGTACGGTTGTGCATGTCCTATTGCCATCTCTTGGGAGACTGAGGCAGGAAGTTAAGATGAGGGAGTCTAGCTAAAAACTGGACTAGAAAGATGACTTAGTGGGTAAACACACTTGCTCCCAACTCTGAGGACATTAGTTTGATTGTTAGGACCATGTGGTAGGAGAGCCAACTCCCAAAAGTTGTCTTTTGACCTTCACGTACACGCTGTGGCACGTGTGCCAACACACCACACACATGCACATACACATACATATATGCTATCTCTAATCAGGTGTAACTAAAATATTTCTTTAGAAATTCAAACAACAAAAATGTCTGGGATGGTGGTTACACAGAATCTACTAATGGTTGGTGGCCTTAAGCTGCCATTCTTAGGCCTGGTTCCAGCAGCTGTGTGATTGGTGATATGTGTGCATTCTCATCTTGGTGACCCTGACTAACAAAAGATCAGTTTGTGACTATAGTAACAGTGTATTGTTTTATGTGTAGAGGTTATTTTAAAGCAAGGACCATTTCCACATACAGAGGTGATGGTAATGACATAGTGAAAGTTTGTAATTTCAGGTTTACAAATGCAGACTCTAGAATAAATTGTAGACAGACCATTTGATATGTAGAGTGTGCCAAGACATGTTTAACGAAGTTTCATGACTCTAAGTCTTAAAACACCAGGTAAGTCTGCACTGGCCTCATTTATAGTCATGAAACTCTCAGCCTCCCCAGAGTGCTGGCAGGGTTGTAGGGGACTCTGACCAGGTCCCCCTACTCTAATGGGGGATTGTGCATGGCTGCCTGAGCTCTGTTCTGGCAGCCTCCATCCACAGTGGCTAACAGGTTCCCTGTTTGGAAGAGATGGAAATGCTTTATTGGACTTGCTCTAAAATGTTCTGGGTTTCAGCCAGGCTGTGGTGACTCATGCCTTTAATCCCAGCACTCCAGAGACAGAGGCAGGCATATCTCTGAGTTTGAGACCAGCATGGTCTACAGAGTGAGTTCCAGGACAGCCCAGGCTACACAGAGAAACCCAGTCTCGAAAAACAAACAAGCAATAAAAAAAAAGTTCGGGTTTGTACTGAAAGGCTTGTAGTAGTTCAGGGTAAGGCAGCAAGCACTCTGAACAGTTGTTCTCCACCATGGAATGTTTGTAGTCCTCTCAGGAGACTTTAGTGCACTCACATGCCCATGACTCCCCTGGCCTCAGAACTCTGTTTGGAAGGTCTTAGTGTCTCATGGAGTCCAGCTTGGGTATTGCAAAGGCTGAAAAACTAGGAGTGGTCACAGGGCTTGCAGCCAAAGGAGCCTCCGTGAAGGAGTGTGCATGTATCTAGCAGTATGTAGGCGGCGAGAGTTTGGGATGTTGGGACAATGAGCATCATCTAAGATTCTTGTTATGTCTTGCCTGCAGAAGGATCTGGTGGCAGCGTTTGACAGTGGAGACCAGAAGTTGTTCTTCGATTTGTGGGAGGGCCATGTTCCTAGCTCCATCAGAGACACTGACTCCCTGGCCCAGAAGCTGGAGTTCTACCTTCACATCCATTTCGCCATCTATCTTCTCAAGTACTCTGTGGGCAGCCCGGTAGGCTGAGTCAGGGTTTGGGTCAGTCTGAGTTAGCTCGCAGGCGCCGTGGATTCCAAAGACTCATTGGTTCAGTTTTGTGAGCATTTTATCACATTGCATCTTATGTACCGATAAAGGATTTTTGGCCTCATTCTCAGAAGTTTATTTTCTAATTTATATGCAGATTTGGTCATTTCTATGATCAGAGTTAAATTGTTTTCCTAAACACCTCAGGTTCTTGGAGACTCATCAAAGCAAGTTTGCTTCACTTAGTAACTTGGTGTATCTAAGAAAAGGCACAGACCATACATTTAAATGCAAGTAGTGAAGAAGAGGTATTGAAGGTGAATGGGCAGCTTGAATTTAGCTTCTGCTGCCTTTTCCTAGATGTGGAAAGAGAGGCAGAGGATGTGGTCTCAAGCCCCTGTAGTAGATGCGCCTTCAATTATAAATGAAACAGCAAAGAACAGAAGGCTGACATTTGATCACTCAAAGTAACACTGACCTGAGTTCCTGTAGGAATTTATTGAAATGTCAGGGGCACCGGTGAGGGCACAGTGGTGAGGGAGTGGCTTCATACTACTGTGAAGTAGCCATTCTTTGAAGTCTGTTCCTCTAAGTCTGACCCATGTGGGGGGAGGGGCAGACTCTCTTTGGTGCTTGTTATTGTTTTGTTTTGTCCCACCTTATTGCTGTTTAAAATATTTCTATTTTGATGTAATATGAAAGTGTCATCTATTTTCTAAGTTCAGTGCGCAGAAGAGAACCTCATAGCCTAGGTTCAGTGAGGTGTTTTCACAGGAAGAGGAAGGGGGGTCTGTGTGGTGGAGGAGAAAAGTACCAGTTCTAAAGCCTCGGTGTCCACACTGAAGCTGGAGAGGAGGCTCCTTGAGTTGGGTTGTGTATAGAGTGATGGAGGGGTCCCTTGAGTTGGGTTGTGTGTAGAACAGTGATGGAGGAGTCCCTTGAGTTAGGTTGTGTATAGAGTGATGGAGGAGTCCCTTGAGTTAGGTTGTGTATAGACTGATGGAGGGTCCCTTGAGTTGGGTTGTGTATAGAGTGATGGAGGGGTCCCTTGAGTTGGGTTGTGTATAGAGTGATGGAGGGGGTCCCTTGAGTTGGGTTGTGTGTGGAACAGTGATGGAGAGGTCCCTTGAGTTAGGTTGTGTATAGAGTGATGGAGGGGTCCCTTGAGTTAGGTTGGGTATAGAGTGATGGAGGGATCCCTTGAGTTGGGTTGTGTATAGAGTGATGGAGGGGTCCCTTGAGTTGGGTTGTGTGTGGAACAGTGATGGAGAGGCCCCTTGAGTTAGGTTGTGTATAGAGTGATGGAGGGGTCCCTTGAGTTGGGTTGTGTGTGGAACAGTGATGGAGGGATCCCTTGAGTTAGGTTGTGTATAGAGTGATGGAGGGGTCCCTTGAGTTAGGTTGTGTATAGAGTGATGGAGGGGTCCCTTGAGTTGGGTTGTGTATAGAGTGATGGAGGGGTCCCTTGAGTTGGGTTGTGTGTGGAACAGTGATGTGGGCCTAGTCAATCCTTAGCTTCATGAAGGGAAGGGGAGCACTTCTGTTTCAGGAAACTATAAAGATGTGTCATTCTCCTTTAGAAACCACTCCAAGGGCAAATGTTTATGTGTCTGGAAAGTAGAAGCAATGATGGGTACATCTCACAATGGGAGAATTAGTCAAGTAGATTATGATAGAGGAGGTGAGATCGGTTCTGACACTGAAATGATGTTCATGGAACTTCTTAAGGACATGAGAAGATGGTGCTAGTGATGTAAAGAACATGTGAACTACATACACTGGTCCTCTGGCATTCCTGTTTAAAGTGCTGTTAGATACTGGAGCAGTGTGCCTTGCCAGGCTGGATGGGGCAATGCTAGTGAAACTGCTGGACCAAGGGAGACTCAAAGAGTGGACAGGGTGAACAGGAGGACTGGCTATCGAGCCAAAGACCCTGACACATGTTCTCCTTCTAGGACAAGCAGGAGCTCGATGAGAGGATTTCTTACTTCAAAACCTACCTGGAAACCAAAGGGGCCGCCTTGAGCCAGACCACGGAGTTCCTTCCCTTCTATGCCCTCCCTTTTGTGCCCAATCCTATGGTCCACCCCTCATTTAAAGAGCTCTTCCAGGTAAGCAGCTGCCTGTGGGACTTGCCAGAACCTGGATCACAGCGTTGTATTGGTGGTTTCCGAATGATGCTTTAAAAGACCTAAGGTTT
Source organism: Mesocricetus auratus (assembly GCF_017639785.1). Classification (NCBI taxonomy): domain Eukaryota; kingdom Metazoa; phylum Chordata; class Mammalia; order Rodentia; family Cricetidae; genus Mesocricetus; species Mesocricetus auratus. The sequence continues at coordinate 23,886,977 of NW_024429194.1, read as the reverse complement.
ATCATCACTATTATCATTTTATTGTAGCTCTAATTTATATAACTATTCTATTAAATGGTTTGGGAGTGTTTGACTTACTTTTTTACCATCCTGCACTTTTAGCTGTGGTTGTGTGTTCTTGCACGTATATGTAAATCTGTAAGGGACATAGCAAGACTTAGAAACAGCCCAGTTAGATATTAGTAGAGACATATAGAAGGAAATTGGGTTGTAGTGTCAGAATGGAAATAATGATGTATAATCTGTATGAGCTGAACCAAGTGTTGACTTAATCTTTGTAAGCCAAGTCAGATACCACAGAAGACACATCAGATGATTCCCTTTATAGTTAGCAAAGTAAATGTAGTTTTTAGCTGCAAACACACCCAAGCATGCATACATATCAAATCAGTTTTCTCAAATATCATATAGTAAAATTGAGTTTTAGACAGGTAGAGTTCTATGAATCTTGTGTGTGTGTGTGTGTGTGTGTGTGTGTGTGTGTGTGAGTTCTATGAATCTTAACATGTGCATAGGTATCACTACTGTCACCACCATCAAGGTGCAGAACTTGTGCAGTAGTCATTGCTAAGGACTGTCTTGTGTTGTCCCTTTGCAGTTGCCTCTACCCCCCCTTCCCTGCCAGGCAACCACTCTTACATTTTATTTTAAAACAGGGTTCAGATAGTTTGTTTTAACAAACTTTCCTTGTGCCATAAAATAGGATATTTTGTTGTTGTCATCACCACTGCAGCGTATTAACTAAAACCGACATTTAGAAAATATACTAGCTTTTAATACTACGTATACTTTATAGGTAGTGAAGAGATGATCCATTTATATTTAAGCCTAGCCTAACTGCATCTCTCCTGTTGCCCTTCCTGCTGCTTTGGAGTTGCCCGTCTGTCTGTTGAGAGTGACCTATCTTTTCTTTCTGGATTTGAGATTGCATAATTTCACTTTAATGTGTCCTGGGTCAAATTTCTCACTTCATTTATTGAACCTCCTTGATTTGGTACCTTGTATCTTGGAAGAGTTCAGAAAAATTCTCAGTTTGTATTTCTTCATGTAGCTCCTCTCCCACTCTCCTTATTGTTTCCTCTGGGTAGTTGGTCAAGTGTCCATGACTCTTCTCATATCCATGTCCTCCCTCCCTCCCTCCCTCCCTCCCTCCCTCCCTCCCTCCCTCCCTCTCTCTCTCCCTCTCTCCCTCCCTCCCTCACTTCCTTCCTTCCTTCTCCATTTTGGCCTTGAGTAAGGTTTTCTGTCCTTCATCTGTGTTAGGGTTAGCACAGGTGTAGTTCGCCATTCGTCAGGGTTCAAGCATAGGTTTGTTTTTTTTTTTTTTTTGGTTTTTCGAGACAGGGTTTCTCTGTATTGTTTTGGAGGCTGTCCTGGAACTCGCTCTGTAGACCAGGCTGGCCTCGAACTCACAGAGATCCGCCTACCTCTGCCTCCCGAGTGCTGGGATTAAAGGCGTGCGCCACCAACGCCCGGCTCATAGGGGTTTTTTATTAGAGGAAAGAGATGCTAAAAAAGGGGAAAGGGGAGGGGGAAGACCAGTCTCGGGAATAGGGGCAGCAGGAGAGGAGAGACACAGAGGAATAGACAGACAGAGGGAGGGAGAGAAAGAGAGAGAAGGATAGGAGGTGGGCAGGGCTCTTTTAAAAGGAAACATAGTGAATGTGCACAGGTGGTGCTCTTAGTGGCTGCAGCAGGGGATGTATCCTGTCAGAACCCCCAGGACAGGCCAGTACAGATGCGTAAATACTAACAGTAGTTTCTTACCTTAGCCTCTGAGTAAAGAACCTTAGACTGGCTTGCCTTTTGGATTGGCTTGCTATGCCCATTTGTATAGTGGATTTATTTATTCTACTGTTGACTGATGGTGGAGCCCTCTGGATCACAGGTTTAAGCTCTCTCAGGATTCTTACTTTCACTTCATTTGTGGACCTGCGATTCCTTTCTTTAAGGTCTTCATTTTATCAAGATTTTTTTCAGTTATTTTCATAATATATGTGTTGCAGTGTCAATAGAAAAGGAAATTTCTTTGGGTTTTTTTTGTTTTGTTTTGTTTTGTTTTGTTTTTGTTTTTACGAGACAGGGTTTCTCTGTATTGTTTTGGAGGCTGTTGGTCCAGCCCGGCCTCAAACTCACAGAGATCCGACTGCCTCTACCTCCCGAGTGCTGGGATTAAAGGCGTGCACCACCACCGCCCAGCGTTTTGTTTGTTTTTGAGATAGGGTCTCTTCTATATAGTCCTGGATGCCCTAGAACTTGTAGACTAGGCTGGCCTCGAACTCTCAGAGATCTACTTGCCTCTGCCTCCTGAGTCCTAGGTTTAAAGGCATGTGCCCAGCTCCTTTTTTTCTGAGACAGACTCTTACTATGTCATTTCGTCCTGACTGGCTTGGAGTTCCTTATGTAGAATAGACTGGCCTTATACTCACAGAGAACTCTGTCTTCTTAGTATTGTGATTAAAAGTGTATATCTTGGGCTAGAGTTTGAATCCTAGCACTCATATCAGCAGCTCACAACTACCTGGAACTCCAGCTTCAGGGAGCTAACACATCTCCTTGGGCACAGGCACAGGCACCCACACATTCACATAAATAAATAATAAAAAATTTTTGAAGTGTGCATCACCAGCTAGTCAGTTTCTGTGTAGTCATCAGTGAGTCTTCTGCACACTCTGCAGTGAACACCCTCTTGTGGAAACTCTTAAGACACCTGTGATTATTTCAGGGAAAATCCTGAGTGATTGCTGACTTCAGCTTAGTGAGTAAAGATGTAAAGAGATGGAAGGGGCTAGCCTGGTGTACAGACTTGTAATCTCAGCTACTAGGGAGACTAAGGCAGGAAGATAATAAGTTTAAGACCAGCCTGGGCAATTTAATGAGATCCTATTATCTCAAAATCAAAAGTAAAAGGAGCTGGGGATGTAACTCAGGGTGGAGCCCTTGCTTAGGCTGTGGGAGACGGAAGTTTGCAGGCTCTGCAAGGGAGAGGGCGGGAGGCCATGGGGAAACCATGGAGGTGAGCTGGGCTCAGCCCCCATCCTTAGTAGTCCTGCCGTGGGTTAGGGTTCCACTGGGGATTCTGAGGATCCGAGCGTTAGCTCTGGAAGACAGTCAAGCAGCCAAGTGCGCTCTAAAACCTGTGTTCCGCACAGGAAGAAACCGAGAAAGGGGCTGGTGGCTTTTCCCAGACTCCAGAGCTGGCCCAGCTTCTCTGGGCTCTACACACTTCTCCTTGGACTCAGTGCTCATCAGGCTCAGAAAAGTGTCCTTCTCAAAGACTTTATTGAGAAATAAGAGCAGTCAAGGAAAAAATAAGAAATTCATGTCTAGAGAGTGTATTCCAGTCTGTCCATGTTGTGTGCAAGAACATTGTCTGAGAAGTATTTAAGTGGAAAGTACATGTGTGTTGGTTATATAAAATAGTAATCAAAACCAGAACAACTTGCCTGGGGAGTTCATGGGTCCCAAATATTTGTTTTTGTTTTTGTTTCTTTTTCTATATTTTGAGACAGGTCTCATGTAGCCCAGGCTGGCCTTGAACTCAGCATATAACTGAGATGACCTTCTGATCTTCCTGCCTCTACCTTCTCAGTGCTGGGACTCCAGGCAGGCACCACCTCTTTCTTCTTGTCTAGATGAGGTCCTAGAAGTGATTCCCGTTCTTTGGGAGTTGTCTAGAAACTTAAGAGATAATTGTCTGTGTCATAGGGCATGCATGCCTAAACTATACCTAATCTATCATGCTTGTATTTAAATTGAATGAATATTCCAATCATATGCAAGTTACCTGTCCCTGCTGTGGGTCCTTGAATTATTTGTAAATGAATCAGTCATACATCAGAAACCCTGTTGACCATGCTTCACGTTTGGTTTCTGTAACTGACAGGACTATTTTATCCAACGCATATAGCTTTGTTGGTACCGTGGATATTTAGTGAGCTGATTTTTTTTTCCAGGATTCTTGGACTCCGGAATTAAAGCTGAAGCTGGAAAAGTTTTTAGCTTTAATATTTAAAGCCAATAACACGCCAAAACTTTTAACCATCTATGTATCCTTTTGAAGTGATTGGGGACCCCTGGGTTATAGCAACAACACTGGTTTTGGGTATCTCAGACCAGCAAGCTGTCAAGGATCTGCTGCATTCATGTTTATGAGGTGAATTAAGCATTCATGGATGCTTTGCCATGACCTGAACAGGGCTGACTTTCATGGATTTCTGAGACTTGGCCATGGTCTTATTTTATATTTTTAAAGATATATTTGTGTGTGTGTGTGTGAGAGAGAGAGAGAGAGAGAGAGAGAGAGAGAGAGAGAGAGAGAGAGAGAGAGGGAGGGAGGGAGGGAGGGAGGGAGGGAGGTAGGGAGGTAGGGAGGGAGAGAAAGAGAGAAAGAGAGGGAGAGAAGGAGGGAGAGAGAGTGCAAGTGTCTGCAGAAGAAAGTGTCCAGATACCCAGGAGTTGGACTTTGAGGAGGGTGTGTCACCTGACATGGGTACAGGGAACTGAACTTAACCCTCTGGAAGAGAAACTAACCATTGAGCCATCTTTCCAGCCCTATGATCTCATGCTGGTGTCACCAGTCTAAAAGCTGTCTTTGTAGAGAAAAGAAAAAAACTATACTCTTGAAAAAAATCTCCTTGGAAAAAGTGTTCTTTGCAAAGGGTCATGGAGTCATTTGGGAGGCCTTGATGTCATGGCATTTGGATTTGTCATTCAAATCTAGGCTTTTTAAGCATCCATGTTACATAATTATATACTATAAAGTTTACCTATCAGAAGTGTTGAATTTATTGATTTTTAACAACTAGACACAGTTGTACATTCATTATCCTAACCTAATTCCACTGGGAACACGTTTGAGAATACAGAGGGACAGTGTCCTAGCTGTAAATGGAGCTTGTTCCAAGAATAGCAGAATGCTCTGTCACCTCACCCAGGATTAGTTTATTTCCCACTGGTTGTTAATCTACAAGAACATGTGTCTTTTCTTATTGGACAAGCATCTATCCAAAGTCATCTCATATGAGGCTGGAGGAGGTACCTTGCTATGCACAAGGTCTGGGTTTGACCCCTTGCCCTGGAAGAGAAGAAAGAGAAAGGAATGGAGGGGAAGAAGAAGAGCAGAGGTGATTATAGTGCTGGACACACAGCTCTGCATGCACAAAAAGTCACTGAAGGGCACACTGTACATAGGCCCCACACAGCATGTGTTCATGGAGCTGTTAGCAGAGAAGGAAGAAGTCTGTAAGATAAACCAAAGGCATGACTACTCATTGTACAGACACAGGGGAGCTAGGATTGAAAGCCAGGCAGCCCAGCTCCAGATGCAGCCTTTGCCACTGTCCTCCCCCAGTCTGTGTCTTCGGGCTGAAGCTTTAGAGCTGCAGTGACAGTCTCAGGAGTGTGGGCTCAGAGAAGCGTACTGGGAAGGTTTTGCCAGCGGTGCAAAGGCTTCTGTTAGGGGCAGGCAGGCCAGTGTGGAGGCTGTGGGAGTACTGCAGCACATGGCTCTCTCTCATGGAGGTCACTGCAATGGAGCAAAGGGCTGGCAGTGACTAAGCAGCATGAGAAACTGCTGTCTGGCTGTTTTCATCAACCTGTGGAGCTCTGGCCTCCAGGGTTGTGATCAGTCTCTTCCATCAGCCTCTGGCCCTTTCTTTATCAGCCTCACACCACCAGATGCCCCAGGGCCCTGTTTTCCTGAGCTGCTTTCTCGTCCCAGAAGGAGAATGGACAGAATAGCAAAGGTAAATCATCTTGATTACTGCTTTCACCAGAGCAGCTTTGCCAGCTCAACTTTAAGCTATGAGAAGAAACAGAGACGGAGAGAATTTGTGGACTTGGCAAATGAGGGCTTTCAAAGTCTAAATATTTACAGAATGCCTTGTGATCCTGCTCTGAGCAGCTCCTTGAGGCCCACTCTTTAAGGATGGCTAGTGTGTCATCATGTCCAGCACATTAGATAAGTAAGAAATGGAGACTAGGGAAGCAGCCAAGTCTCAGGCTGGCGTGAAGCGCACAGCCAGCATGAGGCAGAGAAATTATTTTAATAGCTCAGCTTTTACCTCCTGCTTGTCAGATGCAGTTCCATTTTTAGACAGCATTTCCAGTTTTTTAAACATTCAAAGTAATTCCAGTCTTAGTGTTTACATAAAATGGTATTTTTTTTCCATGGCAATAATTTTTACCAGAACATTTCATCTTTCAGTAAGGTGAGAAAAACTCATTACTGTGGCCTTGGTGGCTTTAGTTGTAATGCATTGCTTGGGTCTTGTCTTAGATACTCTGTTTTGGAAATGCCTTCAGTTGCTGGGAAGTGTCTGTGATGAGCTTTACGCACAAGTATTTAGGAAGGCAGGGTCCTCAGCTCCCAAAGGATGGAGTTTTCCTACATGAAAATTTGGTCCATGAAATAGCAATGTTGCTCTTTTCCAAGAAGAGCAATGTCAGAGGATTTGAGAACTTTCTTCCTTGATTTTTTTCTGTGCTTTGTTTAAGAGAATTAAACTTTTTTAAAAGGTTATTTTTATGTGTATAGGTGTTTTGCCTTCATGTAAGTCTATGTACCACATGTATGTGTACCTGTCTCCCTCAGATGCCTGAAAAGGGCACCAGATCCTGGAACGGGAGTTACAGATGGTTGTGAGTGGCAGTGTTGGTGCTGGGATTCAAACCTGGTCCTATGGATGAGTGCTAGTGTTCCCAAACTCAGAGCCCTATCTCCAGTCCCAGCATTTTTTTTTTTAAAGAAAGGAAGTATTACTAAATAATTTCATTCATCTTACCAGGGAGTTGGCAAATGAGTGATCATTTAGCTGTGACACATATGGAGAGTCTGGTAGCATGAGGCAAGAAGATTTTGAATGCTTGGTTTTGCCCTTGGTTTCCTCATATGTTATCCATCCACCCATCATCACAATGAAATAAATGTTGGAGGCAGTCTAACTTACAAAGCGAAAGTGTTGATTTAGTTCTCTGTCCTGGGGGCTGCAGTTCCAGATCAGGCAGCCTGGTTGCTTTGGGTCTCTGATGAGGACACCTGTGTTAATAGTAAGTGATGTGGTAGAACATGCTGCTTATATCATGAACCAGGAAGCAAAGAGAAGACAGGCTGGGTCTTTCCTGAAGTTTTTGTGTCCTCCCAGTAGCACCACCCCGGGGCCGAAGCCTCTAACACATGGATGTATGGGAGACACTCAAACTGTTGGATTATACCACTGGCCCCAAGAGCTAATGACCATCTCACAGTGAAAACACACTAACCCCATCTCTGAGAGCCCCCAGAGCTGCTTGTTCTAGCATTGCTTAGAAGCCCAATACCAGAGATTCATCTAAAATTTAAGGCAAACCGAGCTCTGAACTCTGTAAAAGACATACAAAAAGTTACAGACTTACCCAGTAGTAGAATATGGGCAGGCTACAGGTTCCTAATCCAAAAGGAAAAAACAGGAAAATAAAATGTATTGAAGTACCCGAAGCAAGAGCCAAACACAGATGGCAAACACGAAATCCTGCAGCTCCTAAGTCTAGTGCTTGGGGCAGTTTGGTAGGATATGGGCTCCTCAGCTTTGCCTCCATCTGTGGCTTTGCCGGTGGCAGTCCACATGGCCGTTCTCAGGCTGGCTATGCATCCTGCCTGCAGCTTTCCTAAGTGGGCATCGCACATTGCTGGTACCCTTCTCTTGTGATTTCAGTGCCATGCTAGAGCTGTATAACATACCGCCTCACTGGGATGGCTTGTAGGGACTCCAACCCCAGCACACTGCTTGGCTTCATGGGCTTTCCTTTGAAATCTTGACTGAAGCTGCCATGACTGTAACTCCTCTTTTCTGCCTGTAAAAACTTCCTGTGGATGACACTGGATTCTGCTGTCAGTATAAAACACTCCTGACCCATTAGAAGTTGAGTTTCAGTCATCTGGATGCCTTGCTGACTGACTGCAGAAATCCCAAGGCCATCTTGAGTAGACAGGGTATCCATATGCTTGGTTTTAGTTTGGGTTTTGACAGAGCCTGGAATGTAACACAGGAGGGGCTCCCATTGCTCTTTCTGGAAAGTCTTTGAAACTAATTTCCATCTCTGCATTTCTGAGTCTCTGGTCACATTGCAGATTTCTGCAGTGTCCTCCAGCAGTACAAAGGCCTTGATTGACTTACACTTGAATTTAGACAAAGGGCCAGACACAGTTAAGCTTCTCTTTATTAGAGCTAATTTCTTTACCAACTAAGGTGAGTCTTGGCCATATGTCACTGCTCCTTTTCCTGGCTTCTGCTTTATTCTTGGTTCTCATTGCAGATTTGGTTAAAAATAGCAACTCCCATGCCATAGTCTGAGTGCCTTGCTGTTTTGAAGTCTCTGCCAAGTAAGCCACCTTTCAGGCTGGCTCTTAGACATGATGTAGAGGATAGTCTTTTCTCCAGTCACCAAGAGAATTCTCTTTTCTTTCTGGAAGCACACAGCATGGATCTTATTGTCTGTGATTATGTTTGCATGGAAGCTCTACTTGGCTCACCTGTTAAACTTGGTGGACCCCAGCTCTGCTGATAGCCTCCTCCTCCAGACTCTTCCACCCTGTGCCTCCCCCAACACACATGTCACTAAATATAGTGCAGTTGGCAGCCCTGCATCTTAGTGCCAGTTTCTCTTGCACATCCCAAACCCAGTGGTTCCAGAGGTGTGACCGGTTCTGCCCACTATGCTCCCGCACTCAAGACTCAAGAGTGCACAGGTCTTGTTGAACCTCCACAGAGGAGCAGTAGATGTGTCTTCACAGGGCTAACCTAGAATGTTGGCAGTCACTACTAGGCTGCTGCATAGCTGTCCCACAGCCTAGGAGCCCTTCAGCCCCTGAGATTTCTCTACCCACTACAAGGGAATTCTCAGCTGCGCTTGTCACTGGTCTCAAATGAGTCAGGGCCAGTTGTTGGCTTTTTTGTTTGTTTGGTTTTGGTTTTCAAGACAGGGTTTCTTGGACTGGAGAGATGGCTCAGAGATTAAGACCACTGTTCTGTGTTCAATTCCCAGCAACCACATGATGGCTTGCAACCACCTGTAATGAGATCTGGTGCCCTCTTCTGGCCTGCAGGGATACATGCAGACAGAACACTATATACATAATAAATAAATCTTAAAAAAAAAAAACAGACAGGGCTTCTCTATGTGTGTCTGGCTGTCCTGTAACTGACTCTATAGACCAGGTTTGCCTCAAACTCAGATTTAACTGCCTCTGCCTCCTGCGTGCTGTGATTAAAGGCGTGCAGCAGCAGTTGATATCCTTAAACGTGATTGAGCATTTGGCTCTTGCCCTGCTGCTCCTGCAAATGCACCTTCAACCTACAGTTCTTTTGCTGCCACTTTGTATGTGGGTCACATTTTCATTAGCTGCCCATGTGTCACTGGGCATCTTGGCTTGTTTGTTCCTTTTGTTTGTTTTGTTTTTGTTATTGTGAATGCAGTAGCAGTAAAGCAGATATGCAGCTATTTTTGTGGTGGGATAAAGAGTCCTTGGGGTATATGCCCACGTGTGGTGATATCTTGCCATTTGCGCCCAGGAGGGGTTTAGCTTGGTCATATGAACTTTGTAGGGAACCTGTATCCTGCTTTCCATAATTGCTGCCTGAGTTCACATTCCCACCAGCAGTGAGTAAGAGTTTTCCCCATACCAGCATTTGCTGTTGGATTTCTTTTTTATTATTGTCACCACTTACGTGGTGCTGTGAAGTATCATAGGAGAAGGCTTGGCAGCCTCAGAGTAGAGCACGGTTACTTGGTTTCTGGGTTTGCTGCCACCACTGTCCTTGTGTTTGGCTTCAGTGTAGACTGTCTTCCTAGAAATGCTGCAGCAGCTCCACCAGCAGCTGGTGGAGGCCGAGCGCCGAGCCATGACCTACCTCAAGCGGTACAATAAGATCCAGGCCGACTACCACAACCTCATCGGAGTCACAGCCGAGCTGGTGGATTCTCTAGAGGCCACAGTCAGTGGCAAGATGGTAAGGAACATCCCTTTGTGTATTCAGAGAAAGTGCTTGGAGCCTGGGCTGCATTGATGTAGGACTCCTGACCCCTCACTGAAGGAACCTGCCCTATATTTCAGAAAGCCAGTGTCTACCAACCGTGCTGACACTTGCAGGGTTTTACCTATGTTCTGAGCACATAGGTTCAGTTCAGTTTCTGCCTTCTTTTTTTTCCTTTAAAATGTTATTTATGGGTCCAATGTATTGGCACACACTTTAATCATGGCACTTGGCGGTGGGGGCGGGTGGGTGCAGAGGAAGACAGATCTCTATGAGTTCAAGACCAGCCTGGTACTACATAGCAGGTTCCAAGTTAGCCAGGGCTACATAGTAAGACCCTATCTAAAAAACAGAAAAGAAAAAAAACCCCACAGAACTAAGATGGACAGAGTTGATAGAAGTATATGGATACTGAGTCAGTGCAGAAAGACCCGTTGCTTTGCTGTCCCCTGGTGGGCACTATTCCTCAGTTCTGTGTACCACGTAATGTTGTTGTTGGTGTTACTGGGTAACTTATTATTATTATTATTATTATTATTATTATTATTATTATTATTATTATTTTTGGTTTTTACGAGACAGGGTTTCTCTGTATTGTTTTGGAGGCTGTCGGTCCAGCCTGGCCTCGAACTCACAGAGATCCGCCTGCTTCTACCTCCCGAGTGCTGGGATTAAAGGCGTGCACCACCACCGCCCAGCTACTGGTAACTTATGATACATGGCTAGTCTTAAGACTAAGGTAAAGGGGACTGGAGAAATGGCTCAGAGATTAAGGACCCACGTTTGACTCTAATGTGAGTTTTGGAGGAGACAAACTGTGTCCAACCTCAAACAAGCATGTAGACTACAAGGAAAAATACACACCTCCCTTTTGTCTTCTGTCCTATTAAAAAAATAAGTGTCCCCATTCTGGGTGTGCCTCTGGCAGCCAGGAAGATATGATACCTGGTGTGGCATGATGATCAAAGATGAGCCTGTAAACTCCTCCTACTGACTTTGCAAGCTGAGACTCGCAGATGTCAAGACAGAAATGTCAAGGGGCCTCAGGTATCAAAATGGGGCTGCGGAGATTGCACAGTGGTTAAAAACACCTGTGACAGGCATGGCACCCACCTTTAATCCCAGCACTTGGGAGGCAGAGGCAGGCAGATCTTTGTGTGTATGAGGCCAGCCTGGAATGCATAGTTCTGGCGTAGCCAGGGCTATGTAGAAAGACCTTGCTTCAAAAACCAGACAAGTAGAGCAGTGGTGGTGCACATCTTTAATCCCAGCACTACGGAGGCAGAGGCAGAGGCAGGTGGATCTCTGAGTTCAAGGCCAGCCTGGTCTAAAGAGGGAGTTCCAGGATAGCCAGGGCTACACAGAGAAACCCTGAGGAAGAACACTTGCTCTTACACTGGACCAGGGCTCAGTTCCCCATGAACCCTTACATGTGCTCTTACATGTAGACAAACACTAAAAAATACAAAATTTTTTAAAAAGATGGGCAAAGCATGAAAGATACATTCTTCTTCATTTTAACTTAGATTATATGTTTATAGGTGTTTTGCCTGCATGTGTGTTTATTTACCATGTGCCCAAAGTAGTAAGAAGAGGGCATCAGATTCTGTGGAACTGGAGCTACAGGCGCTAATGAGCTCCTTGATGTGGGTGCAGGGTACCGAACTCAGATCCTCTGGAAGAGAGAGCAGCAAGAGCTTTTAACCGCTGAGCCGTCTCTGCAGCCCCCTAGCTCATCTAGAAATATGTGCTTATGACAAAAAATGTAAACAATGCAGAGGACCCCACCATGCTTTCCTCCCCCTTTTGACATAGATGTTAACATGTTCTTGCATGATGTCAGTACGTTTGTGTGCATATATGGAGGCTTGCAAGTGTAGACACATGGCACCCAGAGTTGTTAGATTTCGTTATGATCATATGACCTTACTCCTCTGAAACTGGCTACTTATTTCCCATTTGTCACAGTCTGTTGATGGTCTTTGTCCATGAGCATGTCTCCCTCTTTCCTTTGGCACATCAGTAAAGAAATGGAATCAGTGACTCCCTCCTACTTCTGTCTGCAAATGCTTGCGCAGGGTTCCACCTAAGGATGACCTGTTAGCAGATCTCCAGGGATGAATATTGAGACCTTTTTGCTCCACTTCAGATTGTATCAGAATGTGTTTCTCTACACACTCAGCAAACACCATCCATGGTTAAACTTTGTAGTTGCGTGTGGCCCTGCACACCTGTAATTTCAGCACTTGAGAGGCAAAGCCGTCGTGAGTCGTCATGGCAGGAAGTCAGCATTGAGTTGTTGTGTACCTGATAGTTTATTGATAATGACTGCCGTCTACATAGGCAGCATCTGTGGCCTCAGCACTCCTCAGTATGAACCAGGCATGTGGGCATCTTTTACCTCACTGATGGCTCAGGAATGCAAGGGCAGGGCTGCTGAGCTGGCTCATTTTGTCAAGAATCAAAAACTAGAACCCGGATCTTCAGATTTGAAAGCACCACTCTTGCCACTACATACGGGATGTACTTTATGCTCTGAGTTCACAGAAACAGTTGAGACACCATTTATTTCCCGTGGCATTAGAAATACACTGAGTGGAATAGCACCCTTTCATGTAGGATTCTGTGATCATACCTGTGGGCAGTTCCTTTTTTTTTTCTTTTCTTCCTTTTCTGAGGGTTTTCTGTAGCCCTGGCTGGTCTCAAACTCACAGAGATTCACCTGCCTCTGCCTCCTGAGCTTGGGGACTAAAGGCATGAGCCACAATTGCTCAGCACTTTTCTAAATAAATGACTTATTTTTTTTTTATTGTATGTGCATTGGTGTTTTGCCTGCATGTATTTGTGAGGGTATCGGATCCCCTGGAACTGGATTACAGACATTTGTGAGCTGCCATGTAGGTGCTGGGAATTGAACCCTGGTCCTGTGGACGAGCAGCCAGAGCTCTTAACTGCTGAGCCATCTCTCCTACCTCTGTAGTTGGTTACTTTGAACTCTTAGGTCAGTGTGTTAATTCCTCTGCAGAACTCTGAGGTTGTGGTGGTTACTTTTAATTATCTACTTGACACAGTCTATGCCATCTGAGGAGGGAGTCTCAGTGAGGGATTGTCTGGATCAGGTTGGCCTATAGGCATGTCTGTGGAAGATTGTCTTGTTTTTAAGTAATTTATTAGGAAGACCCCGCCCACTGTGGGCAGCACCACTCCCTAAATCTGGATTCTGATGTGTGTAAGAATGCATGCACATGCATTCTCTCTGTCCTTGACTGGATGTCACTGGATACTTAAGTTTCTGTTGCCAACTTCCCCACAGTGACACCCTGGAATAGGGAGGTAAAGTAAACCCATTTTCCCCTGCGTTACTTTTTGTTAGGGTTTTTATTACTGTGAAGAGACACCATGATCATGGCAGCTATTATAAAGAAAACATTACCAGCCCCTTATCATCATGGCAGGAGCATGGCAGCATGTGGCAGATGAGGCGCTGGAGGAGGAGCTGAGAGTCTTACCTCTGTAGGCAACAGGGAGTCGATTGAGACACTGGGTAGTATCCCCAGCATAGGAAACCTCAAAGCCCGTCCCCACCGTGACACACGTCCTCCAACAAGGCCATACCTCTAATAGTGCCACTACCTATGAGATTGTGGGGGGCAATTTCGAACCACAACAGTAAGGTGATTTTGTCACAGCAGCAGAAACCAGGACAAAGAATAAAGCATTAAGATGCTGTCTCTAGCATGGCTCTTTCATCAGTCAGCCTTCGAGGTCCTTTGGGCCGGCTGCATGCCTGCCTCTGACGGCCTTGTCCTTCTTGCAGATCACCCCCGAGTACTTGCAGAGCGTCTGCGTCCGCCTCTTCAGTAACCAGATGCGACAGAGCCTGGCTCACAGCGTGGACTTCACAAGACCTGGGACGGTGAGGCACTGAGAAAAAGGGTGTCCTGAGTTTGTCCCCCCAGACTTGAAGTGAACTTACTAATGAGAACGGAAGTCTGAGAAAATGACATTTGGGAGACTCTGATGCCTTTGTCTTTAGTAGTCTAGAAACTCCCGAAAGGAAAACAAAGCTGTTTATGAGGAGGGTGCAGCTGAGGGTCAGCCCTTGTGGTGTGTGAGTCCAGGTCTGGGCAGGATCCCTGATGATCTGCAGTACCCTGTGGACCAGTGCAACTTTAAGTAGGACTCATGTCATAAACAGGCTGCCTTTAGTATTGAAAATAAAATTACAGCCTCCCTCATACTCAGGTAGGTTTAAGGCAGCTTACTGAAATGCAGAGAAAGGTAAATAAGAAAATGAAAAAAATAGACTAAAAATAGAGTATGGATAAAAGAAAAGAAAGAGTAAGTCAAACGAACGCCTGGTTAAAGAATGATCTGAGCAGTGCCTGGCGTGCTCACTGAACCTTGGAACTGCTGGCTCGGCCCTGAGCTCTCCAGCAGCCCATGTCAAAGGAGACTGCAGCTTCAAGGTTTGCCTCGCTGCTGCAGCTGGGGGCAGGGAGGTTAGGAAATTTTACTAGGTAATGCTCTGTGTGTCCAAAACACCATGATGCATGCTTTCTGCATGGGCCAGGAAGCACAGCCAAAACCCGACTTGTGTGAGCCCACATACATACACATCCCTTAACTAAACATGGGTGCTTTTAAGTTCTCTATATGCCCATTAAAATTAATGAAAATTTCCAACTATTCATACTTTATGATTTAAAAGCAAGCTAAATTTGTTTTTTAAAAGATTTTATTTATGTGTATGTTTGCCTGAATGTATGTTTGTATACCATGTGCATGCTAAATCTGTTTTTGTTTTTTTACTCGATTTATTTATTTCGTTTGGAGGGGTTGAAATAGCATCTCTTTACATAGTCCTGGCTGTCCTGGAACTCACTGTGTGGCCTTGAACTTACAGAGCTTCACCTGCCTCTGCCTCTTGAATGCTGGGATTAAAGGCGTGCACTACCATGTCTGACTAAACCCATTTTTAAATTTTATTTATATATTTATTTATTACTATTTTTTTCAAGGCAGGGTTTCCCTGTGTATTCCTGGCTGTCCTGGAACTTGCTCTGTAGACCAGGCTAGCCTTGAACTCAGAGATTCTCCTACCTCTGCCTCCTGAGTGATGAAATTAAGGTGTGGACCACCATGCCTGGCTAAAATTTAATGATGATTAAAAACATTTTTTTATGTGTGTGGACATTTTGCCTACATGTGTTTCTGCACATGAGGACACAAGAGAAGCAGGATAAAGAGCTTTAATGTGTAACAGGCCAAATCGGGAGAAGACCCCAAGACCCTGCCCCTCTCCGGTGAAACCCCGGAGCTCACATGCCTGGGAGGTCCCATGCCTGTCCCAGCCCTAAGGTTCCAAGGTCCCAGGAAAAGGTGGGAAAGGAAGTTTAGGGGCTCAATTCCATAGAGACTGGAGAAGGGTGACAGTAGTCCAACCACCACTGCCAGCAAGTATCCCATAAAGCTGGTTGCTCGTATGTTCCCTGTAGGAGGGATGCAGTCCAACGCTGCCAATCAGTTATGCTTATATGTTACTCAAGTACTGAAGAGCTGTCCCCAGAGCCGCTGGCCATGTTGGCCACTCTGTACACAGGGACAGACAGACTGAGCTGTGCAGCCTGTGCCTTGGGATGTGGCCACGGGAGATTTAGCATCTAGAAATCTTAGGAGCTGGCTGTTTGTTTTTAAAGATTTTATGTATTTATTATGTATACAACAGTCTTCTTCCATGTATATCTGCACACCAGAAGAGGGCACCAGATTTCTCATAACAGATGGTTGTGAGCCACTATGTGGTTGCTGGGAATTGAACTCAGGACCTCTGGAAGAGCAGCCAGTGCTCTTAACCTCTGAGCCATCTCTCCAGATCCAAGGTGGCTGTTTTTAAGGATATAAAGTAAGTGTTGGTGATACAGGCTTTTGGAATGCACCTTCCTGAGGCCTGCAGGATAAATTAGGGCTTCAAGTCAGGCAGTTGGCCATCCAGTGTTTGTAAAATTCACTGCACTGGTTCAGATCTGGACTTCTTCACACACACCTTTCTGAACTGGAAAAGAGGACTGATCAGAGGGTTTGTAAAGATCACCATCAACACTGATAAAGCTCCTGTTGGAGAGCATGGGCTCCATTTGTGGAGAGATAGATTCCCAGTCTGAGTCAGGAATCCATTCTGAATAGCCTACCAAACCCAGACAGCTACCCTTACCCCAGAGCTCCCACACGGGGGCAGCATAGACAAGCAACAGCTGAGCTTACTCCAGAGCCGCCATTCAGGGGCAGCATAGACGGACAAGAGCTGGCCTTAGTGCAGAGCTGCTACATGGAGGCAGCATAGACAAGCATCGCTGGCCTTCCTCTCTGGCAGGCTGTGCAGTCAGCAGGAATGGGTGGGCAGGTGGTGCAGGGTCAGGTGTGCCCTGTCACACAAACCCAGTGACATGAAAAAAGAAGGGACATGGTGGCAGAAGGCCTCACACACGCCAGGAGAGGAGGGGGCTCAGAACACTGTGTCCAAATGCTGCCTTGTCCGAGCTGGCTGGAGGATCCAGTTGTGCCCAGGATTGGTACTAGTGAGATTCTGGTGTTTTGAGGTAGAGAATTCTCCTAGCTGCCCTGTAACACTGAATTCTTCATGTCACCTTCTCCCTGTATGGATGACCTAACCCTAGTTTCCCTCATGTTTGCCTTACCAGGGCCGGAACTGGGATAGATAGAAATCACACTGTGTTATCAGCCACCTAGTAGAAAGAAGTCCAAGTTCTTCCCTGGGCACAGGAGATAAAATCGTTTTCTAAGAATCTGGAAGGACATCCATGCTGTAATAGCATTTTCACATCAGCCAACAGCAGCCCCTGAGTACTGTGGTGATCTCATGGCACTATAGATAGTCTCACTGTGTAGGCCTACCTCTGTCTCCAGGTGCCCAGCCTACAATCCTTGTACAGTGAGGAAAACTTGTAAAAAATATTTTATTATTGCTATCTTAATAATTATGTGCATGTGTGCTTGAATACAGTACCAAGAAGGGTGTTGGATCTCCTGGTACTGGAATGACAGGAGGTTGTAAGCCGCCTCACATCAGTGCTGGGAACTGAACTCAGATCCTCCACCAGAGCAGCAACTGCTCCTAAACTCTGAGTATCTCTTCAGTCCCCGAGTCCCCATTGTTGCAGAATGCATGGCTAGTGCTTAGGTTACACAAGTCACACAGTGCAGTTAGAGGGAGCCTGGTGCTAACTCATCCCTCTGTGACTTGCTGAAGAGTCAGCTCAACCCCTCAGGCTAGGGCTACATGAGCATTTGACTTGAAAATGGCAGTTTAACCGAAAATATGACAGACAGACAGACCGACCGACCGACCACAAACTTTTCCCTTCAACTCAGCCATCTCCCATAGCTTACCTGCTGCATCGGTTAAATGCACATCCTCATCCTTTAGCTTAATTGTACTTTTGTGTATGTGTTTTATTGTTTTGAGACTGGGTCCCAGGCTAGCCTGGAACTCGCAATCTGCTTCCGTCCTTCCCAGTGCTGGGGCTCCAGACTACCTTGTTCAGCCTAACTACATTTTTTTGTTTGTTTTTTGGGACAGGGTTTCTCTGTTTAGTCTTGGCTGTCATTCTGTAGGCCAGGCTGGCCTTGAACTCAGAGATCTGCCTGCTTCTGCCTCCCAAGTACTGGGATGGGGTGAGTACCACCTCTGCCTGGTTACCTAAGTAGATTTTTAGTGCATTCTCTGTCCTTGTTAGCATGCTTTTTAGTTACCTTATCTTGTAAAGGTGCTGTTGTTCAGTTGTTTGGTTGTTTGGATGGATGGATGGATGGATGGATGGATGGATGGATGGATGGATGGTTTTTGAGACTGGGTTTCTCTGTGTAAGCCTTCTGCTGTCCTGGAATTGCTCTATAGACCAGGCCGGCCTTGAAATCTAGAGATCCACCTGTTCTGCCTCTTGAGTACTGGAATTAAATACATCCGGCACTTTGTAGGATTTTGATTTTTTGGACAGTGTGGTTTCTGGTGTGGAGGTGACCATCCAGCCTGTGACTGTCTGGGAGCTGCCGCTACATTTGTGTGACCTACTGTGGTTGTTAAAGTGCGTGGCCCATCCTTCTCTTCTCTGCCACTGCCATCCAGATAAATACGAGCATAGAAATCCTCAAGGACAGGTGAGGGACAGTCCTGCCCACTCCATGCCAAGGGTCTGCCTTGAGGGAGTGGGTAAGAGGGCAATTGACCATAAGAAAGAGCCTAGGCCAACTTTCAAGTTGAAATACAAGCCATATCCCCACCCCCACCCCCATTTGAGTCCCAAGGCCCAGTAGTAGCCTCCAGAACTTGTGAGTTCATGAGATATTTTCATTGAAATGGATCCTTATTTGGACAAACAGCGCAACTGGGAACTAGCCCTCCCTTTCCCCACATCTCCAGGAAAGGGTATATTGGAAATAAGAGTTAAAATACCTCCATGAAGAACAATGTGAGGTGCACTCTCACCCTGAACTCTTGGGGAAGGGTCTAGGCCCTGCCCTATATGAAATGACAGACTATGGACACCTCCAGGGAGGGCCTCACCCTCCCTGGGGGAATGAGGGGATAATGGGGGGGCTTGGGGGGAGGGGAGGGAAAAGGAGAGGGACCTGGAACTGACTTGTGAAGCAACCTTGTTTCTTATCTAAATTTAAACTGGAAAATAAAATAAAATAAAAAATAAATAATAAAAAAAACTGAGAATGAGAAAAAAAAATACCTCCATGATAGCAGTAAATCCACAAAAGACCTAGAAAATGGGAACTTTGGAGGGGAACTTCATCCACACTGCCCTCCGTTTAGTAAAGCATGAGAGGAGTTGTGGTGGTTGTCCCGGTTCTCAGAGTGGCCTGTACAGTTGTTGAGGGGCGGGGCCACACATGGCCCTTCTTCCTGCTGTGTGACTCTTGCTCTGGCTGTAGCACAGCCCTCCTCACCCCCTGGTGACATCCCTAGGTCCTCAAGGGGCACCTGCAGCTGTTCCTGTCACCTAGGACTTGGTCCTCCCCTTCACCCATGTGCACTGGTCATGTGAATCTGGCAGAGAAGCAAGCCCTGGCCACTATGTTAGATGCTTGGTGTTGCTGAGACTGTCCCTAGTTCTCTCCGGCTTTGGGCCAGGGCTGCCTCTGTGTTGTGCTGGTCACTCAGCTTTCTGAGTGCATTTGCTTGTTCATATCTTTGTGCCCCAGGAAGGAGTCAGGTGTCTGAGCAGTAGCAGTCACATTACCCCTTTGCTCCATGACTGTCCATCCTTTAGTATAAAGTGGCTCTTCTTCAGCACACACAGCCCCTTAGGAGTGCTCCCCAGATGCAGGCCGAGGTTTTGTGTGTCTCACTGTGATCTGAGCCTCTCTGGAAGTTTCCTCAGGAGGATATACAGTCCATGGTCATGTGTACTTTATCATAGCTGAGGCATGGCGGAAATGGAAAGGGCTTAGCGCCCCCCTTTCTGTCTTCTAGGAGCATGCTGCTGCTGCTGCTGTGATGTCAAGCTGCCACCACCTTTCTGCTCCTAGATGGACCAACCACTTCTTTCTAGCCAGTGCGCTCTCTCTCTCTCTCTCTCTCTCTCTCTCTCTCTCTCTCTCTCTCTCTCTCTCTCTCTCTCTCTCTCTCTCCCCCCCCCCCCCACAAGCCTTCTCCTGGTCTGGTAGCCCCACCAGCTTTCTGCATGGCTGTTGACCAAACAGTGTTTTATTCATCAACCAATAAGATAAACATATATACAGAAGGACATCCTCCATCATCTCTTTTTTGTCTAAATAAAAAGAAGGGTTTTAACTTTAATATAGTAAAATTATATATAACAAAGGTTACCAAGTAAGAACTATAGTTAACAATATTTAGTCCATTAATATTTGGTGAAATTTAAAGAAAATATTCTATCTATCTTTGTGAGTCTAAAGTTTTATATGTAACTTATCTTGTATCATAACTAAGGAAAGCTATAACCATAACAACTATCTGTCTTCAACTCCATCAAAGACCTCAGAAGGATAATATATAAACTCTAGCATTGAAAGAGACATCTCGCTGTCTGGACAGTCACCCAAAGTTCCTCTGTAATGTTGCAGCATCTATCTTCACACCATAGGTCATAGTGTGTCTGGCAGACTTCTCAGTGAAGCAGGAAACTTTAAACTGTCCCCCTGTATCGGCAGTTTGTCAGTCATTTTTCTCTGTGTCCTGCAGAATGTCTGGCAGACTCTTCCATGATGCAGGAACCCTGCAGGACTATCCCATCTTGTTTCAGCAGTCACTATCCTGTGGGTCCTGTATGTCCAGTTTATACAGCAACAGTCAAAAAGTCCAAGCAAGAAGTTTCTTGCCCAAATGGCTAGTCTTGCCATGTCAAAGGCAAACTCCATAGTGAGTTTCTTCAATGCCCATCTTTCTCTCTGATGTAATTGGTGTGGCCAAGGAGCAGTTGTGTCTCTTTGTCATGAAAAAGACCTAATAAACCATTTTAAGTGCCATATTCTAAAGGTCTTTGAAAGGTTTGAAGAATATCTATTCATCTCAAATATGTCTCTGTATATCTAGAAAACCTAACTAACATATGTTTTGGCTGTTGTAGTTGACTATCTATAATTTGTATTTAATTATAAATTACATTTTTATTTATTTTTTGTTTTTTCGAGACAGGGTTTCTCTGTGGCTTTGGAGGCTGTCCTGGAACTAGCTCTTATAGAATAGGCTAGTCTCGAACTCAGAGATTTTCCTGCTTCTGCCCCCCCCAAGTGCTGGGATCAAAGGTGTGCACCACCACCACCCGGCTACATTACTTTTTTAAATGAGCTGTATAAACACAATACCTAAACAAGAGGAGAAATATACCTATAACAATTATTTTAAATTTGTATCAAGAAATCAAAATCCATACCAATGCAAAGTATTCATTTCTATATCATATTCCCTCTTTTTTCTTTAGAAAGAGATTGGCTGTGTTCATTAACCATTATAACCAACCTCATTTAAATGAAAACAAACATAAACAATATTTGAGAATTTGGGCATCATTCTCTCCAAACTACTTCCTGCTGTTTGGGGGTGCTGTCAGTACCATAGGGATCCTGAGAAAACCCAGAAACCTGGCCACATCCTGGCTGTAGCAGTCTGAGGTTGCATCCTCTCAGCTGTTTTGGATGCTGGATCATCTGGACCACTGTGTCAGGGAGTCTTAGTATTAGTCTGGAAGGAATCCACGGCTTTTCACTTTCTATGGAGACAAAAACAAAATCTCTTTTCCAAAGTAACCTGTCCTTAGACTTAAAATGTGAAGTCAAAGCATTTTCAAAATATATGGGTTGGATTAAGCCAGCAGCATTTATAATCAAATTGTGTTAGCAGCTGTTCTTTCCTCAGCAAACAATTCAAAGACAACACAATAGCATACAGCATCCAGACTGTGTATTTTCCATCCTTATGTGGCTTTTTTTTAATTACTCTTATTTCTTTTACTTTTATTTTTGTTTGTTTGAGACAGGGTTTCTCTGTGTAATTTTGGCTGCCCTTGAACTCACTCTGTACACCAGATTGGCCTTGAAATCACAGAGATCTTCTTGTCTCTGCCTCCCTAGTGCTGGGATTAAAGGCGTTTGCCACCACACCCAGCTACTCTTTCTTTATTTCTTTTTTTTAAGGACTTTCTCTGTCCTTTTTCTTTTCTCTCTCAAGCCTACATATATTTTTTAATATGTATTTATTTTTATTTTGTGTGCATTGCTGTGAAGATGTCAGATCCCCTGGAACTGTAATTACACACAGCTGTGAGCTGCCATGTGGGTGCTGGGAATTGAACTCAGGTCCTCTGGAAGAGCAGCCAGTGCTCTTAACCTCTGAGCCATCTCTCCAGCCTGCCTACGTATATTTTTAAACACATTGTAAATCTTTAGAGTTTTTTTACCTCTGAATCTGTCTTTACTGTATATCTTTTTCTGACCACATGAGTCTCTTATCTACTATACAGCATTGCTAAAATTAAGGTGGCAGCTAGCCTCATCTATTCCTTGGCTTTCTGAGAGTCTAGCTTCATGCTTATTGCCACAACTCTGGAGTTTCTAGGTTCATGCTACCATGAAGAAGTATGCTGCCAGCTGCTCATAAACACTATTAATTTTTGATATCAGAGCTCTGCACTTTTTGCTGCTAATGCTGAGTCAAGAGTCCTCTCTTAAAAGAGCCGAGAGCCTCTGCTTGTCTGTAGGAAACAAAGCCCACCTGAGAAAATGCTGCTACCAAGAAGCTGTGCTTGCCTCTGTTCTTGTGTTTTTAGAATCCTTTTTTAATCCTTTGTCAGGTTTTGCTTGGAAATTCTTGCAGCAAGTCTGGGCGCCATTTGAAGATGGAGGTTTCTGTCCCGCCAGGACCCACTGCCTTTCAGCCCCCAAATAAACACACAGAGACATATTGATTATTAAACTGTTGGCCAATGGCTAGGGCTTCTTACTGGCTAGCTCTCTCTTAATTTTTAACCCATTTCTATTAATCTAAGTGTTTCCACGTGACTTATCTTACTGGAGAAGGGTCTGGACCTGTTATTCCTTCCTCTACTGCATGGCATGTCATTTTTTTGCCTTCCTCTCAGCCTTCTCCTGGTCTGATAGCACCACCTATGCTTTCTGCCTGGCTATTGGCCAAACTGTTTTATTCATCAACCAATAAGAGAAACATATATACAGAAGGACATCCCCTATCAACTAACCCTGGCCCAAAACAAACAAACTTTGATTTAGGAAGCAGACTGCCTAGTGAGATTCCTGGCTCACTGTTGTGCATTGTTGGTAGAGGGCCACTCTCTCTCCTGAACTGTCCCTAGGACTACTTTCCTTGATGTCGAACCTGCACTGAGCTCTCCAACCTTCACAGGTTCTCAGGTTTTCCCACCCGCTGCCCCAGGCCTGCAGCTGGTCTCCACCTGTACACCAGGCCTCAGGCCACAGCTGCTGAGAAGGCGGGGCTCTGGGGCTTCCTGTGGCCAAGGAGAGATGAAGTTGCGTTTTCTCCTTGACTTGTGTACACCTTTGTCTCCACATCTGAGAATCCCAGGACCTTTCACTGACCGGATTCAGTAGTTGACACCTTGGTTCATGGTTTGTTCTACTGTGTTTTCTGTCTGTGCCTTGAAGAAGCTTCCTATCATTCCTTCAGGCCTTCCTCAGGTAGACTCCACCAGGTAACTGTTCAGGGAGGTTGGGAACACTGTTCTCTGAGTCTTGCCCTGCAGCTGTGGTGGCCCTTTTCCTGTCTCAGCATGGAATCCTAGAAGTCAACTAGCATCTTCAGGCCTCCATAACAAGGGTGTTCTTTCTGGGGCTTACTCCTTTATTAAGAGTCCACTCTATTAAGAATCAGGCATTGGTGGCACACACCTTTAGGCCCAGCACTTGGGAGGTAGAGGAAGGTGGTTCTCTGAGTTCTAGGACAGCTTGGTCTACATAGTGAGGTCCAGGACAGCCAGGGCTACACAGAATCCTGTCTCAAAAACAAAACAAAACAAAAAAAACCAATCCACTTGCCTCAGTAGAGGATTAGTTCTGGCTGTGGTAGATTTTCTCCTACTGGGACTGTGACCTTCCAGCTTTTCGGCTCTGCATGTACTATACACACTGCAGTGCTGACAACTGTGGAACAGTGACCTAAACGCAGGCAGCTGTAGCTGCGCTCATTTGAGAGCCTGCAGTGGATACCTTGGAGAACCAGGACATGTCCCGGATTGCTCAGCAGTAGTTGAGAAAGCCTCGTGGGTGTTTGTGTGTCATCAACACTTCTGGGGCTGGGATATGGCTCATCTGGTCTAATGTCTAGCATGAGTGAAACCTGGGGTTTAATCAGCAGCACCACACAAACCAGGAGTGGTGGCTCATACCCACAGTCCCAGCACTCAGGAGGACAGAAGTTCAAGGTCATTCTCAGTTACATAGTGACTTTGAAGCTAGCCTGGGCTGCATGAGGTTCTGTCTCAAAACCTATAGGAAGGAAAGAAGCAGAGCTTCTTTGAAGTTCCCATACCTTGAGAGGACCAATCCCAATCAGTGTGGAGGCCAACCTCAAGTTGTTATACTACAACTAGTGCTCTCCACTGAGCAGCCCCAGGGGAGGCAGGGGCTTGGCGCAGACAGGCAGGGAAGAAGAAAGTATGCCGAGGTGTTGGACCTCACTGGGGTCCCCACCCACAGTGTTGCTGTAACTGGCCTTTCTAGGTGGGTAGTGCCTGTGTCCCGTGGGTGGAATGTCAAGTCTGGAGTCATTTAGTTAACATCAGAAAAGATTTGACTGTTTGCCGTGTGCTGACTGGTAGTTAGCACACAGTGAGATAATTAACAAGCCCGTGAGGCCACGATGATAGGCAAGGCTCAGTCGGTAGAGTACATGGTTAGCATGCACGAAGCCTTGGGTCTGATCCCTGCACCACGTAAAACCAGGGATAGTGGTGGATACCTGAAGTCCTAATAGTCCAGAAAGTGAGGCAGGAGCACCAAAGGTTTGAAGTCATTCTTGTTTATGTAGCAAATTTGTGTCTATCCTGGGCTACATGAGTCTCAGTTTCAAAAACAACCCAGAAAATCACTTAAGTCCCTGGATACAATAACAGTGCAACAACCAGCAGTTATCTGCAGGCATCATCCAATGTTCTCTGTAGGCAGATGCTCTCCCAGGTGGCAACTCATGACGGGAGGGAGCACACTGCACACACAGTGCAGACTTTGGAGAGAGCTTAGTTGTACCAGAGGAGAGGGGAATTTGTGGAAGCTTCCAGAAGGGAAGGGCAGAGGGCCATGCTGGGACAGGTCTCCCTCTCGTTGGACATGTAGTCAGAGCTGAGTGGGAAGGAGAGGAGAAAGGATGCTGGAGAGGGGAGGGGTGTAGTCAGGGAGAGGTGACTGACTGTCCCAGTGTGGCAGGAGAGCCTGAGGAAGACGACTTATTGGGAGTGAGGAGCTTTATTGGGGGAACCTGGAATGGCTGTTTTTAGCGATTCTTAACGACTTGTATTTGGGGTGTGTGCATTGACATTTAGCAACTCCGTGTCCTCACTTGGCCCAGCTGACTTCCTCCCTCCTGTCCTGCTGCCTTTAGTGTGTGAGATGATGTTAGGTGAGTGGATGATCTCAGACTTGTTTTTGAACATCTTATTAAGCTCATAATAGGAATAGGTAATTTTTTCAGTTAAACCAGCCAAGGATTAAAATGTGAAGACTGCACGGAGTATAGTTAGCCTGCTTGCCTTGTACTTGCAAGGTCTTGGGTTCAGACCCCAGGACCACAAAAACTATCAACACATATATAGTCATGAGGCATTTAGAAATGAGGCTTGGCCAGGCAGTGATGATGCACACCTTTAATTCCAGCCCTTGGAGGCAGAAGTAGGTGGATCTCTTGAGTTCAAGTTCAGCCTGTTCTACAAAGCAAGTTCTAGGACAGCCAAGGCTACACAGAGGAACTCTTGTCTGGGGGGGGGACAAAAGAAAGAAAATGAGACAGGGTGAGAGGGAGGAAGGAAAGAAGGAAGGAAGGAAAGAAGGAAGGGGGCTTGACATCTCCAAGGTGGGATCTGTGGTCTATAAACTTGGCAGAGAGAAGCAGTCAGTACCAGAGTCACTGGTATTGGTGGTGGCTCTGGAGCAACTCTTGGAAGTCAGTCTTCATTTATCCATCAAGTGCTGTTGGTGTCTCTGGATGTCCAGGGTTGGGATATGAGAGTGACATACTTTCAGAAGCTCCTAAAGGAGATAGAGTCCCACTGTGTCCCTCACTGGCTTCAGGAACTGATGCCACGTGACAGGCTTGGTTCCTTTCTTTGCTTAGTTAGGTTTTCTCTCTGAGGTCTGTTGATTCCACCCTCTTCTCTTCTCTTTCTTTCCCTTTGCAAACTGAGGTGCTAGGCAAACAGTCTTCCATTTAGCTATGCCTGCCCTCTTCTCTCCAAGTCCTTTGAAGCCAGTTCCAAACACTGTCTCACCAATATGTAAAATACCCACATCTAACAGAGGTTTAAGAAATAAACACAGCCCTCAAACAAATCAATAAGCAGGAATCCCTGACACCAGTTAAGCCTGTGTTCATAGTTCTCAAAGTCTCAATTTTCTTTGACATTTGGTTTTTGTTGTCATACACATGCTTCATGTTGTATTTCTTATTCCTCTATATTCCTCGTATTTAATCTGGCAGCGTCCATGGTGGAAAAAAAATGATGTATACTTGCACACACAACAAGTTAGATGGGACTATCACTGTCAATAAAGGACATGGTGAACTGGCCTGTGGACAGAATGAAGGGGTGAGGTGAAAGGGAGTTGTAAATCTTTTCCTTTTTTAAAATTTATTTATTTAATGTGCATTGGTGTTTTGCCTGCATGTATGTCTGTGTGATGGTGCCAGACTTCCTAGAACTGGAGTTAGAAACAGTTAATGAGCTGCCATGTGGGTGCTGGGAATTGAACCTGGACACTCTGAAAGAGAAGCCAGTGCTCTTAACCACTAAGCCATCTCTCCAGCCCCTGTAAGTTTTTCCTTTTCCTTTTTCTTTTTTTTCCAAGACAGGGTTTCTCAGTGTAGCCGTGGCTGTTCTGGAACTCCCCCTGTAGATCAGGCTGGCCAGGAACTCCCTCTGTAGACCAGGATGGCCTTGGAGGCCCCTCTTGCACCAAACACTTTGCAAATGGCTGTTTGTGTGCTGTTAGACGGGGTGAGGGTTAATGCATGCTGTCAGGTTTAACACAGTCTGTTTGCTCCTGTCTTTCCCCTCAGGCCTCAACCATGTTACGAGCCTCCTTGGTACCTGAGTAAGTAATCATTCTTAGGAGTTTTTGTTAATTATGTTATAAAGTTTTTTTTTTATTTTATGTGTATGAGTGCTTTGTCTGTACATCGCCTGCGTGCCTGGTGTCTACAGATGCTGGGAGATGGCATTGGATTCCCTGGAACTGGAGTTACGTGTGACTGTGATCTACCATGTGGATGCTGGGAACCAAATGCAGGCTTTCTGGAAGAACAGCCAGTGCTCTTAACCAAAGCCATCTCTCCAGCTCTGCATTTATATTTATATGTGAAACTGGAACTCAAGATAGTTTTACTAGATATTCATCTAAATATGAATATGAAAGGAAATACCAATGATTATAAATAATGCTAAACTAGCATTATCTTTTAACATTTATTCTTGTAAGGCAGCATGAAATAGCAAAAATACTTTGGCTTGATACTGTGATATTCTCTAGAAATGAATTCTGTACTATCATTCCACAGTCAGCAGACGTTGCAGTGTCAAGTTCAGTACCGTCTGCTAGCTCACTGCAACCAGGTCCTCAGGATAGCCTTGCCTGTGTCCAAGCATCCCAGTTCAGATGAGTTAGGCTGACATCACGGAGGTGTGTGACGTGTGTGTCATCAGCTGTGTGGCAGTAGTGAGGGAGTAGAAAGCTTGAACCTGGCCATAAGAACTACAGTAGGTTCTGCTTATCCTCTAAGCCAGGGTGGGGTGGGTGGGGTGAGGGACTATGAGCTGACTCACCCAGAGATGGCTGCAGTCGGTGGCCTGCTCTGCTCCCCTGCCTGGGTCTCCCTGGCCTTAGCGCTATGCATTCAGCTGCCACTTGGTGGCAGTACAGTGTGATTCTTACAAGCATGGATTGCCTGGTTAAAAACCCACCTCTGCCAGCAGTTGTGGCACTTGGACCACTCACTGTGTCTCTGTGCCTAACTTGTTCCCTATAAGAAGAGAAGCGTGGGGGTTCGTGCTGCAGGCTGAGGATGAGTGTGGGGAGGAGACTGCACCAGTACACTGCTGAACAGTAGTCGCAAGGCTAGCATTCCTAATGACGTCAGGTCGGGGCCACCCACAAGAAGACAAAAGGGGTGGTTTTGTGGAAGGTGTTAAGAGGACATAGGAGGAAGCATGACCCTTTTTCTTTCTTTCTTTTCTTTTTTTTTTTTTTTGGTTTTTACGAGACAGGGTTTCTCTGTATTGTTTAGGAGGCTATCGGTCCAGCCCTGCCTCGAACTCACAGAGATCTGCCTGCCTCTGCCTCCCGAGTGCTGGGATTAAAGGCGTGCGCCACCACCGCCACCACCGCCCGGCGACCCTTTTTCTTGGTCAGTAGACTAATACTGGACCCCTTGGTAATAGCCCTTGTGGGTAATTGTGGCAGTGTGATAAAGCCAAATAGAGATGTTCTTTCCTTTCAGAGGAAGCCCTGGCAGCACAGCAGAACCAAACTGGGCTTGCAGCATTTTTCCTGAGAATGAGGACCTATTTACACTTTCTCTGCGTAGCCCTGGCTGTTCTGGAACTCACTCTGTAGACTAGTCTGGCCCCAAACTCAGAGATCCACTTGCCTCTGCCTCCCAAGTGCTGGAATTAAAGGCATGTGCCACCACTACCCAGTTTATACTTAAAACTTTTAAATTGATGATATTATTATTATTATTATATAGCCTAGGCTGGGCTGGAATTTACGATGAGTCCAGGCTAGCCTCAGACTTGTAGTAATACTCCTGCCTCAGCTTCCAAGTTCTGTAATTATAAGTATCAGCCTCCATAACCAGTATGTTAAATAATTTTGAGATGTAAATAGATTATTACAAAAAATTCTTTTTTCAAAATTCTCTTTTGAAAATGTCTTTATGTGTGTGTATGGGTGTGTTCCAGTTTGCCTGTATGTACACCACATGCACAAAGTGCTTTCAGAGACCAGAAGACTGTACCGAGTCTCCTGAAATTGTAGTTACAGATGGTTTTGAGCTGCCATGTTGGTGCTAGGAATAGAACCTGGGTCCTCTGCAAGAGCAGCCAGTGCCTTTAACTGCTGAGCCACCTCTCCAGTTCCCCAAGATCTCCCAGTGCTAATATTTTATACAAGCCTTCTACAGTTAGCAAAGTCAAGAAGTCAGTATGGGTGTAGGGAGTTGGACTTAAGTGACACAGCCTGTAATCATTGCACTTGGGAGGCTGAGGTGGGACAGTTAGTCTTGGCCACACAGACCCTGTTTGAGCACTAAAACAAAACCGAAACCTAGTATGTAATTTTTTTCTTATTATAGAAAATTTGCATGCCATCGAAATCTAAGAAGAAATAAATTTAGACTACACAAAGTCCACCCATCAGGCAGGGCTGAGCTGGCTGAGCTGGGTGGGGGCCTGCACACTGGCTCCCAGGGGAAGGCTCTGTCTATTCTGGGAGCCCACAGTTGGGGTGGCATTTGGGCCACTGCTGGCTCCTTCAGTCTAAGTAGATATCTTGATGCTCGGGAGATGGAATGACATGCCCCTTTGCCCTTTTTCTTGTCTTTGAACTTGCAATGCTGAGTAGGAAGTTGAAGGATGTCCCATTACTGCCCTCCCTGGATTATGAGAAACTGAAGAAGGATTTGATTTGGGGCAGTGACCGCTTGAAAGCCTTCTTGTTGCAGGCTCTGCGCTGGGTAGGTATCTTCCCCTTGAAGTTAAAAACAAACAACAGAGAAAACTCCAGCACTGCTTTTCTTGGCTGGCTACCTGCTAACTTGGCTGGTACCTTGTAACCCTTTGTTAAAATTCCTTCCTGCTACCTGCCACCAAGGCCTGAGGTTAAAAACTGCTCCAGCCATGTGTGGGAGTACATGCCTTTACTCCCAGCTTACAGAAGGCAGGGGTAGGTACAGTTATGTAAGTTCAAGGCCAGCCTGGGCTACATAGCAGGATTCAGATCAGCCGGGGCTATATAGTGAGGCCCTACCCCCACCCCAGCAAGAAAATCAGAGTAGACTCTGACCTTGCTCTAAAGCACTGTGCGCTGAAATCACTGTTGCCATCGTGTGTAATGTGGCAGCTGCGCCTGCCAGTCAGCCTCTACCTGGTCAGGTGCCTCATTCAGCTTGGAGCCTGCATGTTAGAGCATGTAACCAAGCTCAGTTCCAACTCCAGAGACCCTAGTACAAGACTGACCCGTTAGCCACACTGGGTTGGTCTCAGGACAAACACTGATGGGCCTCGCGTCTGGATTCCGATCCTCTTCATTCTTTAGGTTGGCCTGTTGCAGCCAGTGATTGGTTTTCAAGTATTCCAGACCCCTCTACATTCTTAAAAATTATTAAGAACTCCAAAGAGTTTTGTTTGTATGGATTTTATCTTAACAGTACTTACAGTAAGAGAAAATTAGAACAGAAAACTTAAGAATTTGTCATTCTCTATAAAATAAACAAATGACTCATTCACATGGAAGAGTTTTGGGGATGCCCAGAGTTCTCTGAACTACACTTTGAGAATTACTGACCAAAGTCCTCATTGGTGCTTAGCATCTGTAGTGCCCCGTGGACTGTGCCTCATTGGGAACTGTGAGGAATACCTGGGGGCCCAAGGGGAGAGCCCTGTGGTACCTGCTGTGGTTTGTGGGGACCTGTTGACCAGGGTGGGTGGGAGCCTTGAGTGATCGTCAAGGGCTGCCCCAACCCTGGTTTGCTTGTGTCTGGTCATATCACCACACTCACCCTGCTTGCCTGAGTGGCTACCCAGCTCTACTGACTCAGTCAGTCTACTCTCTAGGCCTCTTGCTGGGACTGGGCCTCCCTCTATACAGAAAACAGGCACTTTCACCAGATAATCAGGGAGGCCTGCAGGTGTTCAGTGGCTTTGCCTATGTTCTTCTCCAGAGCCCCATCCAGCCTCTTGGTTCCACAGGAATTCCTCCTTGTGACATTCTTGGCCCAATCTTTTAGCAGCCCCCTCTGGAGGCCTGTCCTTCCTCCTGTCGGTTGGTCTGTTGGCTCTGGCCAGGCCTTTGTCCATGCTGCAAACCAGGATATTCCGAACACAGAAGCAGGTGTTTATTTAGGCTTTTCTGGAAAAGTAAGCACATGTGCACATTTGTCAGGCACACAGCTTTCTCCTGTCCTAACAAACGGTACACTGCCAAGGGCACCTGTACACCACACATATTTCCACCAGAACTTCTCTTATTCCCTTGTGGATATCACACAAATTCATATGGCAACATAACAGGTTTAATGGCTTGCCAAATTTCAACCAGTAGCCAACCTCTCTCCCATCTGCCTCCCCACCCCATTGCTCATCAGTCCCTATAGGGTAGGGCCCTCGAGAGCCTTCTACAGGTATCCTGGGCCCCACTCTGAGCTAGACGCCCCCCTTACATACACACTCACCTTCCTCCCTGCTGGTTGGCCATCTGCTCACTCTTCAGGGCCTAGCTCTTGCCTCTGTAGGAGTTTGTTACTTTGGTTTTTCTTTGCAGCGCTTGACCACGTCGCATCCGGGAGAGCAGAGGGAGACAGTCCTACAAGCCTATATCAGCAATGACCTCTTGGATTGTCACAGCCACAACCAGGTCAGTATCAGGTGGCCAGGGCCTTCTGAGGTAGGGAACACTTAGCAGACTTGAGACTTTGGTTTCTCTGGACACTGTTAGTGTGCTGACCTTGCAGTAAGTATATGCTTATCACCTGCTTGAGGTCTGTGTTCACCTCTTGACCTACTTTCTTCTGTTCTGGAGAGTCCCAAGCAAGCCTGGTGGCTGATAGGCTCTGCAGCTCTCTTGTTAGTTCCCCTCCCCTTCTTCCCTCCTCCCACTTGAATTGTGCTTCATTTTCAGGGTTCAAAGTTGACGTGTTACAATAGTGATTTTTGTCTAAAAGCTATAATCTCTGTAGCCCTTGCTAGCTATAGTTCCTTCAAATCCACTGTGGTACTTGTTTTCTTGTTTGTTTTGTTTTGGTGGTCGTGGTGTTTATGCTTGGGACTCACACTGTCCATCTGTCTTCAAATTTACTGTGTGGGTGGAAGATGACCTTGAACTTCTGAACTTCCTGCCTCTACAACCTCCTGAACCCGGGGATTATAGGCTTGGTCCTAGGGATCAAACTCAGGGCTTCATGCTTATTAAACAAGCACTCTACCAACAGAATTCCTCCCCAGCCCCGTTTTGTTTCTATGAAAGAATGACTGGTGTCCTTTAGAGATACCAGACAACTTTCAGGGTAGGAAGACTCCTTGGTAATGCCGACGCTGGGCCACCGAGACTCTGAAATGGGTTGGCCTCGTAGAAAGGGAAATTGAGCTAGTTGGCTAACTCATGTCAAATTGTACACATCTGACAGTTCTAGCTCTTTAGCATTATGTGTGCATTTGAAGAGCATACTTCCTTAATCCAGGGACTATTAGCTTCCAAATTCATAGTTGCACTTACTATTTACAAAAATGAATATACAACCTGACTGTTGTCTCTCAATGTTGTTCTCTGCAGAGGAGCGTGCTGCAGCTGTTGCACTCCAAGAGCGAGGCTGTGCGGCAGTACATGGCCAGACTCATCAATGCCCTGGCGTCCCTGGCTGAAGGTGAGGCGACATTTTCCCTCCAAGCCACATGGCATCCCTGTGAAATTAGGGTTTTCCAGTGTGGCTTAAAGTAGCCCAGGTCTCCTCATTTAATTTCCGTTCTTCTTTTGTGAACATTAGTTCTTAAGAAAATTGCCTGAGTTTCTGTCAGAGCAAATTTTCTTGCCTCTTATTTAAATTGTTTATAACTGCTTAGTAGGTAATACTTTTTCTATAATTCCTACTTGCCAAAATAAGTTTGGTGAGAAAAATTGTTCTTTTAAGATAATGTTTCATATTAGCATATTTGAGCAAACACTGCATCGTTTTCTATGGTCTTTAAAGGATTTGAAAATTTTGGAAATAATAGATACTGTAGCTGAATTAAAAGTCAGTTTTTTGGTTTTGTTTTTTTTGTGGCTTTTTTGTCTGTTTGTTTGTTTGTTTTTCGAGACAGGGTTTCTCTGTGGCTTTGGAGTCTGTCCTGGAACTAGCTCTTGTAGACCAGGCTGGTCTCGAACTCACAGAGATCTGCCTGCCTCTGCCTCCCAAGTGCTAGGATTAAAGGCGTGTGCCACCAACGCCCGGCAAAAGTCAGTTTTATACAGGGCCATTTTCAGGGCAGGTGAAATGGCTCAGCTAGTAAAAGTTGCTGTGTGTGCCTGATGACCTGAGTTTGACCCCCAGAACCCACTAACAGGTCAGATGTGGATCCCAGCATCCTGAGGGGGAGATGGGAGTTGGAGACAGAATTGTTTGTGGGACAGCCAGCCTGGAGAATGCAGCACAGCGGCTGCTTCATAATAAGGTGGAAGGAAGGAAGGAACTGACCTTGAAAATTGTCCTGTGACCTGCATGTGTATGTCACACCATCCACACTCCATAGTTACAGATGTACACCTCACACACCATACACACTCAGGATAATTTCCTTACATCCTTATTTGTTTGAGATTTTTGTTGTTGTTATTTTGTTTTTTAGTTATTGTTGAAACTAGGCCTATGTAGCTCAGGCTGGCCTTGGCCTCACAGCCATCTGCCTCTGCCTCTGAGTGCTGGGATTGTACGCCCCCACACTCAGCCCCATTTGAGGTATTTTTTTTAATGTGAATAAAAAGAGTGTTCAAGATGTGAATATGTGATATTCAACATGTTTAATTCATTATCCCACTCATTTGGCAAACACTTGTTATAAGCCCGTGTATGCACTGAGAAGCAGCTACCTAATAATCCTGTTTAAGTTAGTATCTGTCAGTGCAGACATCTATAAAAGGTTAGTAGTGACTCTGCACTTATTTAGGTGTTCTAGACACTGCCCTACCTCCATCGGTCCCTGAGCATGTCCAAAAGGGGCAGAGGAGTGTGGCAGAAGCAGTTCTTGATTCCTCACAGCATAGCTCCACTCCTCTTCTCCTTGTCCCCAGACGGTGGTGGTGGCTTACGTTCAGCCTACAGGAGGAAAGGGTTTCTATTGGTTAGGTGATTGCTTGAGTAAATTTCCGTTTTGAGACAGGATCCCCCTATGTAGGTACTATCCTGGCCACGAACTCGCACTCCTCCTGCCGTGGCTCCCCTAGTACTGAGACTTCAGGCTGTACCACCACACCTGGCTCAGAAAAAGAGATACACTTTAATAATTTCTTCTAGAACTTTCTAGTGTATCCTATGCAAATCTGCACTTGAAAATGGCTTGGTGCACACTAATTAGCAGACTAATTACATCCTTCCCATTTTCATCTCTGGCACATCTCTAGGTCGACTCTATCTAGCCCAGAACAATAAGGTGCTGCGGATGCTCGAAGGAAGGCTGAAGGAGGAAGACAAGGATGTCATCACTCGTGAGAATGTCCTTGGGGCCTTGCAGAAGTTCAGTCTCAGGTGAGGACCTTGCCATGGGTCAGTCTCTGCCTTTGAGCTCAGGCTGGTGTATGTGAGTGTGCCATTGCCTTCCCCTTGCTAGTATCAGGTCTTCAGTGCCAGCCAGGTGCTTGGTGTAAGGGTAAACACACATAGTGAAGTTGTCCCCGTTATAGCGAGTGTGACCAGCCTTGCTCCTTGTGCACATCCCAGAAGCCCACCCAGAGTTTGGCCTGGTCCTGGCATGACTTGGAAGTGCTACATTAGAACTTAAAAGTCATCTTCTTTTGTTTTTTAAGTATTTCTTTTTGAACTTATGTTATGTATATGAGCGTTTTCCCTGCATGTATGTATGTGCACCATGTGCATGCCTGGTGCCCCAGAGGTCAGAGAGGGTGTTGTATCCCTGGCACTGGAGTTACAGATGACTGTGTGCTACCATGTAGTTGCTGGGAACTGAGCCAGAGTTTGTGAAAGAGCAGCAGGTGCTCTTAACCACTGAGCCGTCTATCCAGCCCTTCGTGTTGTTTTTTCGAAACAGATCTAGTGTCTTAGAACTTTTTACAAACAACAGCTTAGCTGGGCATGATAGTATTTGCCTTTAATCTCAGCAATTGGGAGGCAGAGGCAGATGGAGCTCTAATAAGTTCAAAATCAGCCTGATCTACATAGTTTCTACATAGTTTTCTACCTTGTTTTAAAAAAAATGTTTGTTTTTGTACATGAGTGTTTTTGCTTGTGTGTATGTATGTGCAATGTGTATGCCTGGTGACACACATGTTAGCGATAAGAAGAGGGCTTCTAATCCCCTGGAACAGGAGTTACACATATGGTTCTGAGCCATGATGTGGGTGCTGATAAATGCATCTAGGTTCTCTGCAAAAGCAACAAGTGTTTTTAACTGCTGAGCCGTCTTTCCAACCCCAGAAGTCACCATCATAAATGGACAAGTCTGGTTTTCACAGATTTGCAGAGTTCTTCAGCCATCACAACCTGACTGTAGAACCTATTTCCCATTTATTTATTTATTTATTTATTTATTTACATGTGTGTATTGTGGAGGTCAGCGGATGATTTGTAGGGATTAGTTCTCTCTTTCCACCATGTCCTAGGGATCAAACTTAGGCTGTCAGGCTTGGCTGCAGTGCCCTTACATGGAGCTATCTCACCAGTCCTAATTTCAGAGCATTTCTGTCTCTCAGAAACAAGTCTCATACTAATTGTTGCTACCCTTCATTCTATCCTCACCCCTAGACAGCCTCCCACGGCTCTTCTGTAGCTCTGTCTTGTGTAAATTCAGCACATGAAATCATGTGAGATGAGCCCCTCAAAGTAGTATTTCTGTGACCTGTTGCATGGGCCAAGTAAGCCAAAGCTATCAATGACATTTTCATATTTGATGTAGAAGTCTGCTAAGGAGACTTTCAAAGTGGGAGACCCTTCTTACTGCTCTGTCGTTCTTAAAACTATTGTGTCCTTAAAGGTCAAGAATTTTTGTTGTCCCAGTTGAATGGGCTTAACAACAGGATGTTCCCCAGAGTCTGTCTTTTTTTTTTTCCAAGACAGGGTTTCTCTGTGTAACAGCTCTGGTTGTCCTGGAATTCACTTTGTAGACCAGGCTGGCCTCAAATTCACTGAGATCCTCCTGCCTCTGCCTCCCAGGTGCTGGGATTAAAGGCCTGCACCACCACCACCTGGCTGAGTCTCTTTCATAGCTCTGTGTGATTTGCACCATGGTATAATCTTCCATAGAAAGTCCCTTACCAGTTAATTGATGTAATAAGGTTGTTCCCTCTTAGGCGCCCACTGCAGACGGCAATGATTCGAGATGGCCTCATCTTCTGGCTGATCGACCTTCTGAAGGACCCTGACTGCCTGTCTGACTACACACTGGAGTACTCTGTGGCTTTGCTCATGAACCTCTGCCTCCGCAGTGCAGGTGTCACAGCCCTCCAACCCTCCATACACGCACACACCCAGATATACATACCCTGGTATGGAGGATGGCTGGGCAGAGACCCGCCCACAAAACTGTATTCCCAGTGAGCCAGGTAGAGCTTGCTTTTTGTCTCCCTTATGGATAACTTAGGACAGGGGTGAGTAAAGCATTTCTAGCTAGGTATGAAGCTAGCAAGCCCTTCAAGCCAAAATACCATGTTACCTTTGGAAAGAATCTGTGTGCAGTCCTGTGGTACAAAGTGCCCTTCTGAAGAGGAGAGTAAATTCAGTCACATTTCTTTCATCTTTGTTGCACTTTTCAAAGATAGGAAGTTAAGAGTTATGATCCCTGTTACTGAAGACAGAGGCATGCTCCCTACATCCTCTGGGATTAAGTTGGTGACTTAATGGAAATTCGCAGGGGCACTGAAGGCTGCTTCTTACCTACTGGGAATGTATCTCAGTTGACAGAAATGCTTGCCTGGCATGCATAAACCCCTAGTTCGATCCCCAATACCATGTAAACTAGGCATGTTGGTGCATGCTTGTAATACCAGCACCTGAAGATGGAGACAGGAGGATCAGAAGTTCAAAGTCATCCTTGGTAATTCTGCAAATTAGAGGCTGGCTTGGGCTGACCCTGTCTCAAAAGCAAAAGCAGAATCCCCCAAAACAAACAAAAAATGCTTACCTACTCAACAGAGATGGGAGTTTTAGTTTCTGTACACACATCAGCCCTCTCAGACTCTGTTACCTGCAGTAGTTGATGCCTTAGAAGAGGCTGTCACTCGCTGGGCTGTCTCCATCCCCAGGGTCTTTGGAAAGGCAGGTGAGGCATGCTGGCTTGCCCTCTCTTTCCCATCTGCAGGCCTTCATGCTCCCAACCATGCGTGTGCTGCTCACTGAGTCAGTGCTTGTCAGAGCCTAGTCACTTTCTCCTGTCGTGAGCTTCCTTAGTTTGGCAGTGTGTTTGGTGATACTGTGTGCTCACATGGCACATCATGCTGGTATCGTGGCCACCACCAGCTTCCGAGTTCTTGGGGTTTATGTGGGATTACTTAATTCTGCACCTCCCTTTGGAACAGGTGCTAATTATCTACTTTTGTTTTTGTCTCTCTGTGTAGCCCTGGCTGTCCTGGTGCTTACTATATAGACCAGGCTGGCCTTGAACTCACAGAAATCCTCCCGTCTCTGCTTCCCTGGATTATAAGCATGTGCCACCAAACCCACACAATAATTCACTTTTAAAGGGAGAAAACTTAGGCTCAGAGTAACTAAGTGATTAGCTCGTCACAGCTCACTTCTGCTGACATGTTTTGTCTTGCTTCCCACAGGAAAGAACATGTGTGCTAAAGTGGCAGGGCTTGTGCTGAAAGTCCTTTCAGATCTCCTTGGCCATGAAAACCATGAGGTACTCAGGCAGTGCTGCTTGCCCTGGGGTGGACTGGGGGACTGTAATGGTGACCTGGGTGCTTGTGACCTCAAGCCAAGGGGCTGGCTTTGGGCAGTTGCTGTATTTAACATAATATTCCTAACTGTATTTGAGGGTCCTCTGTGTGTGTGGGGGGGGTGTTTACATGTGTGTGAGTGAAGGTGTATGAGGGTGTTTACATGTGTGTGAGTGAAGGTGTATGAGGGTGTTTACGTGTGTGAGTGAAGGTGTGTGTGGGGGTGTTTACATGTGTGTGAGTGAAGGCGTGTGTGTGGGGGGGTGTTTACATGTGTGTGAGTGAAGGTGTGTGTGTGGGGTATTTACATGTGTGTGAGTGAAGGTGTGTGGGGGTGTATTTACATGTGTGTGAGTGCAGGTGTGTGTGGGGGGGTATTTACATGTGTGTGAGTGAAGGCGTATGAGGGTGTCCATGAAGGCCTAAATTTGATATCTCCTTGATTGCTCTTCACTTCATTTACGAAGGGAAGATCCACGAGATTGTGGAACCTGAGCTCTCCCATCCTGCCAGTCTGGCTAGCCAGCTTGCCCTGCAGATCCCCAGTCTCTGCCTCCCAAGTTCTGGGATTATTGACACCACCATACCTACCCAGGTTTTACATGGGTACTAGGGATTTGAACTCTGGTCATTTTGCCTATAGAGCAAGAGTCTTAACCACTGATAAGACTCCCCAACCCATTCTCTGGCCACTTAAGAAAACAGCTTTCCATCTTGCATAGTTTCAAACATTTCACACCTCACTTTCTCGTGCCCTACCTCTCTGATGTAGCCAGGTCCTTGCCCCACCTCCCATTCTGGTATCATCTATCACTTTCTGGGTTCTTTCCGTGATATTAGCACTCCCCCAGTCCCTCACTATTTAGTGTCTGACTGTGAACACGTGTGTCCTTAAAGTACCTCAGATGCTATGTTTGTGTGAGCTTAATTTGCATAAAAGATGTTTCAACCTAGAGCTCATCAGTTGATGACTGTCTCCTGGGGAACCTGTTTCTGTTCTACATGGCTCTCCTGTTCTAAGCCTCACTCCTGCAATACTCCCTGGCTTTCACCATGTGATGGTACATATCTTCTTCCTCATAGGCAGGCCTTAGATGGCTTCCAGCTCTGTTGCTACGGTTGTTCTCTGTGACAGCTCTATGCTTGTCCCGTGGGACCCCACACTGAGCTTACTTGGGTTATGTGGTCTTCATGGCTGCCAGCTCATCACAGCATATGTGATATAGGGCTCAGGTTGCCCTCCAGAATGACCCCATTGCCATGCAACTGGTGTTATTTTATGTTTTCTAGCCATTTTAAAATTGATAACAAGTTAACAAAATCATAGATACAGGTGATTCATCTCTCACTTGCTTTTTACAAATGTTTTTCCAAAAATAATGGAATCTCAGCCTGGCCATAACTCTCTACATAGCCCCAGCTGGCCTCAAGCTTGAGATTTCTCTTGCCTCAGCCTCCAGAATACTGGGATGATGGCAGCAGTTTACACCTACAGCTGAAGCCTCAACCAAAATGAGATGTATTTTGACACAGGGCATCTTTCAGCAGGCATTATTGGCAGGACCCTTGGGTCAAGAGGAGCACTAAGTTGCCACACACCCATTCCGTTCCAAGTGGGCAGCTCTTGTGTTCATTCCCCGCAGCCACATCACCTCACTGACACTGGCATCTTCAGCAGGTAGACATTAGGTAGCTGTTACAGTTCATGCTGGGCCTTTTGTATTTCAAAGCCAGCGAGTTTTTCACTCCTTCAATCCTGGCCCAATTGCTCTCTGAGACTCTTCTTCATTGTGTTCAACTCAGGCAGGTTGAGTACAGCAGTAATCACAGTCTTCCTGCGACTTAATGGAATGCAAATGAATTAGACCAAAGAGTCAGTTCTTGTCATCAGCTGTTGCCAGTGCGTTTGCTTAAGAGCAATAGAACCTGCCTTTAATCCCCAGTGCTACAAAAACCAGGCCTAGTGTCTGGTGCTCATAGGCCTAGGACTTAGGAGGCAGAGTCAGGAGAGTCAGAAGTTCAAGGTCATCATCAGCTCCATAGCAAGTCTGCTCAGAAAGAAACGGTACACAAATACATATGGATATTTTAGAAGTTGGAAGTATGCGGGCTGTAACAGACAAAGGTTGCCCTTGTGTGTCCTGCGTTAGATAGCCCTAGTCTTGAAAGATGAGACAGCAGGAGAAAGATGCTCGTATTTGTCTGCACATTGGTATTTTTGGAGTTATATAGAGAGAGGCGCTTAGCAAATTGAATAGGTAAGAAGGCTCAGCTGCATGGTAGCTGGATCACAGGGCAAGCTTCAGAACTGGGGTCTAGTTTAGAGACAGTGACATCTGAGCAAGGACAGTAGCAGCAGATGTGGGTGGGGAAGCAAGGGCTCTTAGTGATAATGACTCAGAGAGGAAATATCGAGAATAAATAGCAGAATCCACGTTGACTCCCAAGTTTCTGATCTGGGTGAGCAGGATGTTAGAAATTATGTTAAGCAGTGATGCACAACAGGAAGAAGGTCGAGAGGGAGTGGTGGATCTGGATTTGGACTCAGTTGCAGCTCTCACAAACAAATGGAGGTGTCTTATGTGAAATGCACATCCTGGATTCTGGAGACAGGGACACCAACTCTCCCCTTAGCCAGACTGGTCCTGAGTGTGGCATCTGGTCGTTGAGTAAATGACTGGTCTTTAGCCAGGTGTTGGTGGCGCACGCTTTTAATCCCAGCACTTGAGAGGCAGAGGCAGGCGGATCTCTGTGAGTTTGAGGCCAGCCTGGTCTACAGAGCGAGTTCCAGGACAGCCTCCAAAACAATACAGAGAAACCCTGTCTCGAAAAACCAACCAACCAAACAACAAATAAATAACTGCTCTTTTTTCTCCCCCTTAAAGATACAACCATATGTGAATGGAGCCCTGTACAGCATCCTTTCCATCCCATCCATTCGTGAAGAGGCCAGAGCTATGGTAAGAGGATGAACTGAGCTGGGCATAGCAGCTCACACTTGTAAACTCAGTTCTTGGGAGGGAGAGGCAGGAAGATCGCTGAAGTGGAGACCAGCCTGAGGTACATAGTGAGTCTGAGCCAGTGTTATCTCACATTAGTGTCTTCGTCTGTCTGTCTGTCTGTCTCTGTCTGTCTGACTCTCTCTCACACACACATACACACACACACAGATATACACTCTCTCTCTCTCTCTGTCTCTCACACACACATACAGACACAGATATACACTCTCTCTGTCTCTCTCTCTGTCTCTGTCTCTGTCTCTCTCTGTCTCTCTCTCACACACACACACACACACAGACACACACACACACACACACACACACGCACACACACACACACACAGCCCTGAACAGTTCAAAGACTCCTCCCAGCACCGTAAGTCACAGCTGTGGGGAGAAGGTTCCATCTGCTTCCTCCAGGGCAGGCCTTCACATAGCTTACAGATTCCTTGAAATTGTACATAACCTTTTTTTGGGGGGGGGGTTCTAAAGGGAGAATCTGTTGCTTTTATCAGAGTCTCACTAGGATCCCTACATTGTAAATGGTAAAGAGCTACAGTGGCCGGGCGGTGGTGGCGCACACCTTTACTCTCAGCACTCGGGAGGCAGAGGCAGGCGGATCTCTGTGAGTTCGAGGCCGGGCTGGACTGACAGCCTCCAAAACAATACAGAGAAACCCTGTCTCGTAAAAAAAAAAAAAAAAAAAAAAAAAAAAGAGCTACAGTGTTGGGAAAATTCTAGAAAGCTTCTTTTGCAATGTTGGAGGTATTTCTTGGCAGTTTATAAATCTGTTTTGCATCTCAATTGCAGGTAAATAGAGTTTTACTTACTTTGTTTACATTTGTGCTCATATTTGAAATACAACAACAACAGCTAGGTGATTAGTGTCTTATTTTGAAAGGACAGTTGTTTCTAAAGCTGTCCAGCAAAACCACTAATGCTTTTTCTTTGTGCTATATGAAACCAGAATAACTGTGTACATATTAAATTCTGTGGTGAAGGGATTAAATGTGTTTACATACTCAGAACACAGGAGACCACAAGAACATTCCATCCACTGGTTTTGTTGTTTTTAAGAGAATTACTAAATCTTCTAGTTGGTTTTCTAAAATAGTGTCAACAGTTAAAGAAGACATGATTCGTCTAAGAACCATCTTGTGAATACACCCAACAATGGAACTTAATTGCCTTCAGTATTAAAACTAACTAGTATTTAGGTGTGGCAAAATGGCTCAGTGGGTAAAGGCACCTGCCACCAAGCCTGACAACCAGAGTTCTACCCCAGAGCCTGAATGGTAGAAGATAATTAATTCCTGGGAGTTAACCTCTGACTTCTACATATACACTGTGGTACATGAGCATACTTGCATGTGCACATACAACACACACACACACACACACACACACACACACACACACACACACACACAATACACACAGAGTAGGTCTTCTCGGTGCTCTTTCCCGTACTGGGACAGGAGCTTCCTCCTACTTAACCCTCTCAGCAGTCCCTACAAGAACTGACTGCTGTGTCCATTTCCTTGCTGACTCTGGAGTGAACAGGCCAGGGGCGCCTGTTTCCTTTCAGAGCTTTCTACATCTGTGCTGCAATATCACACTAGAAATTAAACCTCTTTCCCTCCCTTCCTCCCTCTCTCCCTGTCCCCTTTCTCCGAAGTACCAAGGATGAGCCTGAGTGGCTTAGCAGCTAACAAAGCACCCTGCCACTAAAGCCAATCCCAGCACGGGTACGGTCTGCAGTCCAACGAGAGGCTCGGCATATTAGATTGTTTTCTCTCATTGTAGTACTGTCACCTGTGCAAAAATCTAGACTACAGGGGCCAGAGAAATGCCTCAGCAGTTAGGAGCACCTGCCACACTCTTCTTGAGGGTCTAAGTTCAGTTCCCATCCACACATTGGTCAGCTCGTACCCACCTGTAACTCCAGTGTCCTTCTGGCTTCTGAGGGCACCTGTACACATGTGGCTGGCACAAACTCATGCACACACTCACATGTGGCCATATACATAAAAGTTAAGTACTTAAAATGTAGGTGTTATCTTAAATGTGTACATGCAAGAATCAATGATGAGCATATTCAATAACAAAGTACGACTAATTTAAAAAGTACAGAATCTGAGATGCTCAAAAAGTCACAGACATGAAGCCACAGGTGGAAAGTTCTCACTATGAAACTGTTTCGTTCACAAAACTATTAAAGATATTATATAGCCAAATAAGGTAGTGAGTGTATGGTCCTGGCATTTAGCAGACAAAAGCAGGAGGATCATGAGACAGTCTCAAAAGTAGCAACAGATACTGTGTGTGTGTGTGTGTGTGTAATATTGTATTCTATGTAAAATTATCTTGAGGCTGCATATAAAAGGTATGTGAAACTGTGAGACATAAATGAATTTTCATTAGACCTGGGTTCCACACCTAAGATATCTCTTATTACGTATATGCAGATATTCCAAATCTATAAAGTCCAAACCTACCACAGTAGACTCAGCCTTCATTTTCACTATTTTCTCTAATGACAGCTAAGTTCCTTAGTTCTTTCTCCTTGGCACACTGTATGCTCTGAGACATCTAAGTGGTTAGTGATAAGCCCCTATTATCTTTCCCACCTTATTTGTGCAAGTTTATCTGAAGTGCCAGGTCGTTGCTTTTAAAATGAAATACCAGGTTTTGTTGTTTATTTTTGTGGGCAGGGTCTCACTCTAGCCCAGGGAGGGCTGGAACCCTTGGTCCTCCTGCCTTGACCTCCTGAATGCTAGGATTACAGGCGTGTGCCACCGCACCCAGCAGAATACTGTTATTTTTTATACCTATTCATTACTATAATTTAGATTAAACATTACCTACTATATGTGGTTTTAAAAAAAATACGTGAAACTTTTCATTGGAGTGTTTGCTGTGAAGAAAGTGTTCAAACAATCCTCCTGACTACAGACGGACTGAGCTGTTTGTTTTCCACGTGCTAACTAAGCCGGAGATGTGAGAACAAGAGTCAACTAGACTAAAACGATCTATAAAGATATGGGCAGATAATCCTCACAGAAGTTGCCTCTGGGAGAAAAGAGCTTGAATGAGTTCTTTGTTTCCAGCTATTCCTAAGCTGCTCAGGAACCATTGTGGTCATTGGCATGTTGAGGTTGAGCTCAGACCGTCTCCTAATAACAGCTCACCCTTGTGGGGATGGAAGTGGGAAAGAGTCCACTGGTGAGACAGAGATGGAAAGTCTCGCTCTTCTGGAAGCCAAGAACTAAAGCAGACTGTGGTGGGTGACTATAGGTCAAGCCCAGATAGCTGACTGGCCCACGGAGTTGACAGTGTCTCAGTCCTGTGTGGAACGCTGTCCTTGCCTCCGGGATAGCCGTCAGTCGTTCACCTCTTGCAGACTATTTCTTCAAGGTCTACTGTCTCTAGGCTTCTTGTCCCTGCCTCTCGTGGAGTGTCATTGTCCTCTAAGATTCTGGCCAGCGCTCGAATCTTCTCACTCCACCCACTGGGGCACCTCATTTACTCCAGGCTTCAGCTGCACTCTCATCTGAGCCACAAGTCCCTCCTCGACCCAGCAGGTGCCATTTTACCACTCACTAGCACCCCCTTGTGCCATCCACTGGACTAGACACCATTTATTAGGTATAATTTGCAA
This sequence comes from Mesocricetus auratus, assembly GCF_017639785.1. Taxonomy (NCBI): domain Eukaryota; kingdom Metazoa; phylum Chordata; class Mammalia; order Rodentia; family Cricetidae; genus Mesocricetus; species Mesocricetus auratus. The sequence goes on along the minus strand of NW_024429194.1, from coordinate 23,842,710 downwards.
AAGTGAAGTGCTCAGGTCTTATATACAGTTACATACAGACCTTACATTTTGAGAGACACAGACATCTACATAAGTAGTACCAATGACATGTCTTGTCTTTGGGAGAAGTTGAGCGATTGAGTAAGGTAGAAATGGGACCTGACTCAGGGAGCTAAGATTGTGTTCCAAACACCTGGGATCAATGGAATATCTTTGATTTTGTTAGAGCTAGCCATCAGGCCAGGCTGTATTCTCTTTTTAAATAATCTAGTCTAGAAGCACTAGCTCTACGAGGATCTTCGTGAGATTGAGATTAGCCTGGCCCATTTATATAGTGAGTTCCAGGCCAGCCTGGACTGCATAGTAAGATCTTGTCTCCAAAATAAATAAATGAATAAATAAACAAGTTAATCAATTAGTTAAATTGAAAAAATAAAATAAGGACCATATTGGGTCATATCACCACAAATTCAGGGGCAAGTGTTGGGCACTTTGACGAGCGTTTGCCTGCCAGTGAGCCAGCCTTTCTGGGTGCTAGTAGCTGCGTTTTGGGCTCATTCTTAGACCCACTTCTCCTCTTGGTGCCAAGAAAACACCTTGCTTGGTTCAGCACAGCACATGCACACATTCCAGTGCTCAGGGGAGGAGGAGGGAGAGGGAGAGTCCTCTGCCTGATCTAGTATCTTGTCTCCAAGTTTGCCTTAGTTCTTTTAGCTAGAGTGGGAAATTCTAGTGTCATTGTGTTTGAGTGGCACAGTATAGTAGCTCTGTAATTTTGTATGGTTTTTCTTTTAGTTTTATGTATATGGGTGTTTCACCTGCATGAATGTGTGTACACTTGCAGGCTTGGTGCCCAAGGACGCCAGAAGAAGGTATCAGATCCCCTGGAGCTATAGTCATAGACAGTTGTGAGCTGCCATGTGGTACTGACAGTCAAACCTGGGTTTTCTGTAAGATCAATAAGCACTCTTAACTGCCTAGCCATCTCTCCAGCCCTGTCTCTTAAAAACCAAAAATGTAGTTAATTTATGTGGAAGGTGGGGCAGCATGAGCACATAGAAAACCAGTGGACAACTTTCCATGCGTTGATCCTCCTTCTCGCTCTGCATTGAGGCAGTGTCTGTCTTGTTTCTGCCGCTGCCCTTCATACTCCAGCCTGATTTACCTGTTGTCTCACGTAGGAGTGCGGGGTTTACAGTTGTGCACTGCCACATCTGGCCTTTCAAAAGGACCCCAGGGCTTGTACTCAGGCTTGTGTGACCAGTGCTTTGACCTGGCCCCTCTATCATTCTTTTGATAGACTGGGAATTACAGTTGTTTGAAAAGCCTCTCTTTGTTTAAAGCATGTGGTTCAGCTTTTCAAAGATTATAAATGACCCTAAAATTCAGAAAAGAGTGTATATAAGCTAAGGGGAAAAATGGGAAAGAAGTCACCTCTCAGATTATGTGTTTGTCAAACTAAAGGCAGCAGTGTACATGTGCCACAGGTGCTGGGGCACAGGCATACTGTTCAAGCTCACGATCTTTTCAGTTTTTCCTCAGTATGTTATAATATTATCATTAAATTGGGATAATCAACCAATAAGAACACAATTTCACTGTAAATTTTAAAATGGATGTTTTGTACCAAGCAGATGATCTTTATCCCCAAAAGAAGAAAAAAATGCCTTTTGGATTAGATAAAATGACCCCACTGAAAAGTAGTTCTCACCATATCAACACTGAGATGTTTGCTGTCTCTGCACTGTTCCTAGGGAATGGAGGATATCCTGCGATGCTTCATCAAAGAAGGCAGCGCCGAGATGACCCGCCAGATCGAGTTCATCATCAAGCAGCTGAACTCCGGTCAGTGTTGTGGGATCTCTGTCCTATATGATGTCATTCAGGAGGCTTCTGAGTCAGATACAGTGTGCACACCTGTAATCCCAGCACTAGAGAAGCTGAGGCAGGAGGATTATAATGAGTTCAAGGTCAGCCTGGGCTACGTAAAACATTTAAGGCCACCCTAGAATAGCAAGACTCCATCTCAAAACATTAAAAACAAGCAAAATAGAAGCTTTTAAAGGAAGTAGAGGGGCCAAGTTCAACACATGAAAGTTCAATAGGACAGTTCCAGCTCAACCTACCTAAGGCCCTGGGTTCCATATGTAGTGTCTCTCTGTCACACACACTCACACCCCACAATGGGAGATAGCACTATCACTGAAGTGCTTGCTGTGCAAGTATAAGGACCTGAGTTTGAACACTAGCACCCATGTAAGAAAAGCCAGTCATAATGACAGGCACTTGTAATCCCAGAACTGGAGAGTTGGAAACAGGCAGATCATTGAGGCTCATTGGCCAGTCAGCCTTGCCTAGACCCCAGAGAGAGACACTGTCTCAACAAGCAAAATGGACAGCTCCAATGGAATGACATGCAGGGTTGAACCCTGCCCCTGCATTCACGCACATACATATGTGTATGTACACCCTTCCCCACAAGTTTAGCAAGGTAGTCAAGGCCAGATTATCCATATTAACATCTCTTATCACACTAGAGGTGTATGGTCAACAAAAAGGAGGTGAGAACAATTCCTGAGACCTTCTCATCCTTTGTAAGACCTCTTTACGAGCCCCTCCTGTCCCCTCTTAAAACCTATCCCACTGATAAGGGCAACTTTCCCAGGTCCCATGGCCAGTTAGTGAAACAGATGCCAGTCTTTCTAGAACGATGTAAAAAATGTCACCATGTCACCATTCCAGAAAAGTATGCAGGTGCCACCTGGCAGCATGGAGAAGGCAGCAAGGTCCCCTTCTTCCCAGCCCCCTCCATTGCCATGACACACATCTGGCAAGAGAACAGAGAAGCCTAGTGTGAGGGGTAGCGAAGCCCCTTGCTCTTTCTGTGGACTCTGGACTCAGGGGGCCTTGATGCTACCAACATCTGAGGACCAAGTTTATCACCCATCTCTCACCATGCCTTCCCCGGCACCAGCAATACAAGCACACAGTTCCATTCAGCACACACCAAAAGGTGGAATGTCCCCCTCTCCTCACAACCCAGTGCACCAGGGAAACGCCCACTGGTGGCCATCTTCCACTCACGGCTCCAAGTCTGGGCTGCATCTATACTAATGAAATTGTAGTCCTGGGGACAGGGGAGCTTTGAAATTCTCAGGTTGTCCCAGCAAAGTGGAGCTCTGGTGAAGCGTAAAGGAAAATTTCAGCCTGGGCCAGAAACATGCAGAATATGTAGCCAACAAGAGTAGGGAGGTTTGTCTGCCACCCTCCCACCCACCCCACCCCCAGGCTCAGGCCTAGGCTACAACTCCAGCCATCTATGAGGGTAGCCAGCAGACAGATGCTAGCTTGTCACAGAGAAAGGTTAGAGACACCAGGCAGGGCAGGACCCCAGCCTACTGAATGGGCCGCCATGTTCAGGACAAGCCCTCCCACTCAGTTACTGTCTTAACTACCATCAGCTCAGTGTCCTGGGTTAGTTACTCTTTGTGGATGTGGTGAGACACCTGCTGGAGGGGCACCTCGGCGGGTTCCATGGCAGGTGAGGGTGACTGAGATGGGGACAAACACGCCAGGCAGACAGAGCTTAGTGGGAAGTTTTATTAGAAAGGGAAAGCGGGGGAAGGAAAGAGAAAAGAGGTAAAGAGACACGGAGAGGACAGAAGAGGAGAGGGAGACAGGAAACTCCTGTGTGCCCCAGGGGAACAGCAGGAAAGAGTGGGAAAGAGTGTAAGTGGGCGGGTCTTCCTTTTAAAGGGTCCTTTGTACCTGCATGCTGACCAGGGTACTGCCTGTGTGAATTCTGCCAGGTGACAGGAGCAGACCATCATAATGCCTGATCCTTACAAGGGGTCTCTTAGCTCGAAGTTGAAGGACCAGTCCTGTGAATTTGAGGGAGCATTGCATCTGCAGTCAGGAATGCTGAGATTACAGAGAGGGGAATGCTGGTGCTCAGCCCACTTTCTCTTTTTCTTTCTTTTTGTTTTTTTGTTGTTGTTTTTGCTTTTTGAGATAGGATTTCTCTGTGTAAGAGCCCTAGCTACCCGATCTGTAGACCAGGCTGGCCTTGAACTCACAGAGATCCAACAGAGCGCCACCTGCCTCTGCCTTCCAAGTGCTGGAATTAAAGATGTGCACATCACACCTGGCTCACTTTCTCTGTTTCATTCAGAAATTTAGCCTGTGAAATAAGAGTGCCCACATTTAAAGGGTATCTTCCTACCCAGTTATCCCAATCCAGGAACCTGCCCAGAAGTTTGTTTCCATGGTGATTCTAAATCTCACCTAGGTGGCAGTCAAGATGAACCATCAGTCTTCAAAGCCACATCCAGAAGTGAGCTTCACTAATCTCCTAAGCATCTCTTGGTTCAGTTGATTGAGCGATTAACCCTCATAGGGGGCTTCCTGGCAAGTCAGTAGCCACCCATCCCATCCATCCACAAGGAGCTGGGCTCTTCCACAAAGGAGACTGCTATTGGGAGTCTAGATGCAATGCTGACAGAGAGATGATGGCTTGTTGAAGGCTACTTGGAGGAGAAAGTAACTCATATTTGGGCGTTGTCTGCTATGTACCTGGTCCAGGTCCCTTAGTTCTGGTGTGCTGTAAAATCCTCCCAGCTCTCCCCTTCCCTCCTATCCCAGGGTCTGAGGAAGTAAACAGTAAGATCTTCATTTGCCAGGTGAGGAAATGGCTCATTGTCTGGTTCCTAGTACCGTGGACTTGTTCATCTGCGTATACTCCAATGATTAAATGATGAGCCTCAGCATTTGAGAACTTAGATGCTGCCAACACCCGCCCTCACCCTGTGGGAAAGTCATGGGTGCTATATCATAGACTTGCCCTTTAGGCTTGTCTGCTCTAAGAGAACAGATGAAGCAGCTTGGAAGAAATCAGACTATGTCCTCCAACCCCCAACAAAGAACTGCCAGACCCCTGCTCTGACTGTTCAGAGCTCACAGCCTTGGTAGGAAAGGCAAGCCCAGTCCCACTCCCTTGCAGCTGCATGATAAATTTATGCTTCTATCTGGTGCTAATGCCTGCCCCTGTTCTCCTTCGTTTGTAGGTTAGGCCATAAGTTACATGGTGTGGAACTTCCTGCCACTACCCCACCCCACCCCACCCCACCCCACCCCAGAAGCTCTGAACCAGAAACCCTCCCTGTTCATGGGATTTTAAAAGTTCTTTCATTCAGGCCTGATCATGCTAACATGGTAGCAGTCTCTCGTGATGCATCTCCTCCCCAGTTTTGAAGGGAGGACTCTCTCCTCTCTCCCGTCAAGACCCCATCATGGCATCTCTAGTATAAGCAATAGCTCTCCTAATCTCTTCAAGGCCTGGTCATGGCCTCTTATGGTCAGTCTGTCTCTGTGTCTCTCTCTCTGTATCCCCCCCCCCAGCCCCCATAAGGTCATCTGAAGGGTGACCTCCTGTTAGCTCCTTTCCCAAACCTACTCTTCAAGTTAAAGTAGAAGGGCTTAAGAAGTGGAACCAGAAACTAGTCCCTGGTTCCTCTGTACCTCGACATGTTGCCTGTGCGTGAGATCTGATGACCAGCAAAGCTGTCATGAAGATTAAATGACATAGCACCTGTTGCAGAGGCTAGAGGGCTTCCGGGAGTAAACACTAGTTCATTTTCCTGCGATGCAATTCTCTCCAGCTTTGTGTTCATAAGAATAAGAATAAATATGTTCTGATCAAAACAGTGTGATTGGGGTTGCTAAGACTGACATGACAGTACACTGGTTGAAACACTTGTTGGGATGGCCCAGAGAGTACGGGGTGTAATGGTGAGTGGTCAGGAGGGTGAAGGGTGGCGAGCAGGAGCTCTCTCAGAGCTGCCAGGGTGTGGGCCTGACTGTGCTGGCTGACGCTCAGGGACCAAGGGCCAAGCCTTGTGGTCTTTCTGATTGGTTTTTCTTTATAGAAGACTTACTGGATGGTGTTCTTGAATCCGATGATGATGAAGATGAAGACGATGAAGTAAGTTGAAGGCTCTTGATACAACACAGAAATCTCTCTTACTCACAACCCTGTATGCCCCTTCTGTGTCCTGAACACTTAGACACACGTGGTGTCTTCTTTACTCTGCCTTTCCTTACATTTCTGGGTTAGTAGAGACTTGGTGTGCAGTCCTTCCATAGCCCTCACACAAGGCCTCATGTGGCTCCTTCGTCCTCCACAACCTCTCTCCAGGCGGCTGGCATCTTCAGTGCTCCAGCCTGGACTTTGTATAGGTCGGAAGCTAAGCTCCCAGAGGGAAGGAGCAAAAGTTTCCCATCCTCTCTGGGCTTCCAAGTCTCAGGAAAATAATACTCCTGCAGCATTTGACTCAATTTACATCTAAGCCCAGTCCAGACTGGGGCGTGGACATGGACCGCATGACACCTGTACACTTCACAGATGCAGATTGCACCTCCTCTAGCTTCTAGGGGCAGGTGAAAACCCATAGTTCTTCTCTGAGGTTTTTGCTCTGAAAGGCTGCCTTTGCCTGTCTCCTTGGTGACAGGAATGAGGGTACATAGGCTTATGATGAGATGTTCTGGACAAGGGGTCCTGTCTGGTTTGAAACTGGCAGAACCAACCACTTTACCACCCTGTTTTCATTATTTTGGTGTAGGTTTGCCAGCTGTGACAAATCTGCGCCCCCCCCCCCATCTTCAGAAGTTAGTACACAGAGTCTTGGTGAGGTAAGGTAGGACAGTAACTTGGAGGCTGCAGGCGGCAGCTAAGATGATAAGCTTCTATGTGGCTTTCCCTTCAGACCTAGGAAGGACAGGCATGTTACCCTATCATTCTTGTGGTGACAACATGGCCTTTCTTTGTTCTGTGTGTGAGGAGCAAGCGGTTAGGGCAGATGTGAATACTGGGAGAATCATCCCTTTGGGGAGCATCCACCCATGGATGCAAGAAGATGGATTTGTAGTTGTGGTTCTGCTCTGTCAGTTTAGAAAGTGTTTGGTAAAAGCCATGTTTGTTTTCCCCAGAGGCATCAGTGAGGCCATCATTATTTAGGATATGCAGGTAGCTAACTTCCCCTACAGCCAAGTTCCCTACCTGCCATTCCCTTTCTGAGCTGCAGGTGGCACCAGTGGGCACTCTTGCTTCTCCTGCCTGATGGGTCAAGGGGGCTCCAGATCTAGCCACTGTCCTCTCCATAAGGGACAGAGAGCAGCCCTGTGCCACAAGGAAAGCTGCTGTGGTAAAACTTGGCTTAGCACAGTCAGCAGACTTTGTGTAAAGGGGAAGGTTGGCAGTGTGACAGTCTGGGAGGGCCACATGGTCTCAGTTTGAACCACTCAGTTCTGCCCTTTAACACACAGTGGCTATGGGGAAAGCAGGCTGTATTCCCCGAAAACTAAAAGTTAGAAGCACCCCCTTTGTGCTTGACATTTAATAGCTCTGAGTTAATCATTTCATTGTATTAACTTTTGGATTTTTTGTTGTTGCTGTTGTTGATGGTTTGTTTTATACTGTGTGGGGACCGGGGTCTTGGCTTCCCAAGTGCTAGAACAGTAGCCGTGCCTGGCTTGTCCAGTTGTCGTGCCACTGCTCTTTCACTTTTCTGCTGTAGCAGGGTTCATTTGGTCCACGTGTGCTGGTTACTATGAGGATTTGACTTGTGCGCATTTCCCTTTGGCAGTGCGGCAGCCAGCTACAGAGCACATGACCCGGGCCTCGGGGTTTGCTGCTTCTCCTCAGGGTTTTGTTTTCAGCGTCGTCTTAGTCAGGCCTTATGATGCCGTACAAACTGCATTCAAGCACAGCCTGTGAAGGAGAGGGCTCTGGCTTATGCTTCCACCTCACAGCACATGATCCAGGGTGTCAGGGGAGGAACTCTAAGCAGGATCCAAGAGGCAGGACCTGAGGCAGAGGCCATGGAGGAATGCTGCTTATTGGCTTGATCCTCGTGGCTTGCTCAGTTTTTTTTGACTTGGTTTGGTTTGGTTATTTTGTTTGTTTGTTTGTTTCTTGTTGTTTTGAGACAGGGTTTCTCTGTGTAACAATCCTGGCTGTCCTAGAACTTGCTTTGTAGACCAGGCTGGCCTCAAACTCATAGAGATCCACCTGCCTCTGCCTCCCGAGTATTGGAATTAAAGACTGCGCCACCACTGCTTTATATACTCTGGGACCACATGCCCAGAGACAGCACCACTCACATTGGGCTAGACCCTTCCACATTAGTCATCAACCAAAAAAAACAAAAACAAAAAACAAATGTGCTGCACACTTGCCTACAGACCAATCCGATGGACACATCTCCCTTGAGGTTCCTCTTTTCAGATCACTCCACTTTGTGTCAGGTTGACAAAAAACCAACCAGGGCTGAGGGTGGTGTTTGAAAACATTTGTCACAGTAGCTAGGCTTCTCAGAAATTTAATAAAAGAGGTTTTACAAGAAAAATGAAAGAACGAGGCCAAAAGTGACACTGATGACTGGAGCCAGCATGCCCTGGGCGTCCTCAGTGACCCTCGGGAGCCACCTGTGGACAGTCTGCTGCATCTGTTTTCACCGAGGCGAGGTATTACTTTCATAACTTAATTAAAATTGGCAGAGAGCAAAAAAGAGTGACAAATGTTTAAGTTAGAGGACAGTGTCAAGAAGTGCTTGAATGGCAGTGTTATTGTCACCTTCCAGTGATAACCCTGAAGAAGACAGAAGTATCACTAATGCACAGAATCAAACCTCTCTTACTTTGTAATGCAGAGAGTTTTTTAATTTGATATTTGGAGCCAATACAATGGCTGAAGTCACTTGCACTGTCCTTAGGCAACTGCGTAGTGACATGGCTCTGTAGAGTGACCCGGGCACCACATGAATTATGCTGGCCTTGCTTTACACTGAGCTGAGATCTGTGTGTGCAGCATTCTGCCTCACTGCAAGTCCTTAAGGGGACTCAGACGCAAAATCTAGTTTTCCTTCCACAGATCTCAAAGTGTAACTGTATGTAATGTGTAAGAAACTCAATTATGTTGAGTGTCCACCCATTTATAACTAAAAATTAGAAATTACAGATCATCTAGGGAACACAACATGAAGGCAAACATAGCATAACTCTCAGGAAGGAAGCTGAGCCAGGAGGATGTTAAATTCAAAGCCAACATGGGCTACACAGCAATACCTTGTCTCAAAAAAAATCATAAAGTTAATGTGAACAGTGCTTAAAACAAAGCAAACATATAAATTTGCAGGCCTAAGAGTTATAGATATACTCATGTGCCCATGCAGCAGAAAGGTGTGGGAAGCCACACCCTTTTTATTGACGTGAGGCGGAAGAGGAATGAGGAAGTGTGGGTGGGAGGCTGAGAGAGGGCTGACCACCAGGGCCCCTGACTGCAGGCTGTCGGCAAGGGAGAAGTAAGAACAGCACAGTGATGTGGAGGGCTGAAGTTATCTGTCCCGTTTACACTGCAGTAAACTGCAGAGCATGCGGGGACAGGAAACGGCAATACTCGGTGTGCTCCCCTCTTCACATGGGCACATGCGGAACAAGGAAAGACGAAGGGCCAGTTTGGTTTGGTTTAGAATGAGGAAAACACTAAGCATTTCCATCCACGGCTGCTGGCAGATATGAGACTGGATGGTCAAGATAGGGAAAGGAGGGCCTCAAAGGAGAATGTTCTCATTGTCTCCCCCCACTCCCCAGATGGCCTCGAACTCACAGAGATCCGCCTGCCTCTGCCTCCTGAGTGCTGGGAATAAAGGCGTGTGCCGCCACTGCCCAGCTCTCATTATCTTCTGACTTGCTTCAAGGGGGCTGGACGTGTAGATCAGTTGATATGTTTGCCTAACATGCACCGAGTGCTGGGTTCAATCCTCAGCACCACAGATGCATGCTTGGTGATGTGCACCTGGAATCCCAGCACTCAGGCTGTAGAAGCAGCAGATGAGATGTTCAAGGTCATCCTCCTTGACAACATAGGAAATTTAATGGTGGCTTGGGGTACATGAAACCCTGTCTCAAATGAAAGAGAAAGATAGGGGGGTAATAAATAACTTGTTTCTTACAGTCATTTGGTCCATAAGGTTCCAGACCCATTTAAATCCTCAGAAAAATAAAACAGCCTTATATAAGTTTTGGAAATGCATTGGAGAGAATTCGCAGTGCCAGTCAGTGGCTAGGCAAGGGTTCGGATGCCCCATCGAGTGCTTGGAAGAACACTGTTATCTCATGTGCTTTGTTTTTATAATTAACATGAGCATGGTGTTGCTCAAGGGCTGGAAAAAATCCAGTGACCTCACCCACCCCAAGGAGGTTTCCTTGGTGTGTGCTCAGATGAGGCTGGTGCGTCAGCTTACACATGGCTTCCTGTACTATTTGAGAAGACTGATTTTAAAACAAATATTCTCTCCCTCTTAGCAAAGTAGGTTTTAGTGCCAGGAGCAGTCAGCCATGTACATTTGCTTGTAGGATCCATGTAAGTGACACAGTTTCCTTCCGTCCTATCTGTCCTTCATTATGTACCAAACAAATATTTAAGGACCTTGAAGTAACCATGTTCTAGGAAATACGGAAGGGATTAAAAAAAGTTCCATGAGACTCTCTGTGACTCTCAGTGCCTCCACAGGGGAGATGGGGATGTCCTGTGCGACATCACCATGGCCGCTTTGCTGCCACTTCACCGGTGTTCCATTCTGCCCTGGGGTTGCTGCTGCTCCATCTCACAGCTGAGCAGACACAGGAAGCCCGTCACTCACCAAGTGCATGAAGCTAGTGCATGAGCAGTGTGCAGCTGGGGTTCATGTGGTGTGGGGCAGCAAAGCACGCCCTGAGCTGCAACCCTGGCAGTAGACACTGGCAGACACAAGATGGGCAGCAGATAGAAGAAATGAACAAGCGATTGTAGATCCATAAAGGGGAAGGAAATGGAAAGTGCTCTGCTGGGGGGGGGGGCATTCTAAAATCCAAAGACAGGCTGGGTCAAGAAAAGCCTAGGATGGAGAGGAAGTGCAGCGGGCTGAAAGAAGGCACACAGCAGGGACAGGGGACACCAGCCATATGCTTGGTTCTCTGCCACGGCCCTGCCCGGGGAGCTCGCTTATCACCCAGGTGTATGTGGGCTTTTTTTGAGAGATGCACATAGACATGCACATACATGTGCTCCTGTCTGTATGTTTTGGCAATGGTTTGTGTTGCAAATAGAGATCTAATATAAATATACAGATACGTACATATACACAACGTGGCCTTTTCCCTTTGTTAATATTCTTTGGAAATCTTTCCACGTAGGCAGTAGAACTAACCGATGTTTCTCGATGTGATGAGTGTACAGTTGTCCAGATTTTGCTACTTTAAGCAATACCAGAGAAAACATAAACATCTCATTTGCTGCAGCTTTTGTTTATATGGGCTCCTGCTTGCTACGTCAGGTGTATGTAGTTCTAATTACAATAGATTCCAACAGATTGGTTTTGTTTGTTTTTACTTCTAGACAGAATTTTATGTAGCTCAGGCTGGCCTTGAATTTTGTGTTTATCTGAAGATGACTTTCAATTTTCATTCTTTTTGCCTGGGTCTCCTAGGTTCAGAGTTTGCTGGTTTGTGTCTTTAAGTCCCTTTATGTTTTGGATAAAGAATTTATTTGGGCGTTTATATTTCTTCTTAAGACAATTCAGTAATTTGTGGTTTTTATATATTTTTTTCATTTCTTCTTATCTAATTAGTTGAGGTGTTTTTGCTCATCTCATTGCCTTATGACCCTTTTGTTTCTGTATGTTCAGTAGTAATGTCCCAGTTAATTATATGAGGCTTCATATAAAGCTAAAGGCTTTGTCATTTTGTTCATCTGTTCTCACAGCCAGTTTTTTTGTTTGGTTGGGTTTTTGTTGTTGTTGTTTTTTTTTTTTTGGTTGTTGTTTTTCATTTTCTTTGTCTCTTTCTGTTTTTTTGTTATTTCCGTCCTTCTGCTAACATTAGTTTTATCATGGTTTTCTTTTTTTTCTGGTTCCAACAGTATAAAGTTAGGCTATTTACTTGAGGCCTTTTTATCTGGGTGGTTAGGGCTATGTGTTTTCCTCTTAGCACTGCTTCTGCGAGTGTTTGCTTTATTTGTCTCTAAGCCTTTTCTAGGTCTTTGTGACTCCTCCTTTGGCCCATTGATATTTAAGATTGTTTTTATAAGTCTCAGGGTATGGTGCCCTCTTCCTTTTCTCATTGTCTCCTCTCCCAGTCCTGAGCCTCCCGCTCACCTGCACCCCCTGCTGTGATGTTTGCCCCCCCCTCCAGCTCAAAGCATGGCCTGCCAACAGACCATGGATTGAAACCTCAGAGCCAGAATAAAGCTTACCTCCTTTAGTCTAACTTTCTGCGGTGTTTGTCACAGTGACAAAAGTGGCTGGCACACCTGTGTATCTTTTGCTTCTCTTCGTGCTGTCAGTGGTGTCACCCATCAATGCTGCTGTCCCTCTGTGCAAATGTCAGAAGCTGGGTGTTCCAGGATTTGCCATGTGAGCATCAACAGGTGCAGACCGGACTTCAAATATTTCACCTGAGTTTGGTTGCCAAGTGTTTAAAGACCATTGATAATTAGTCACTGTTGATCCTAAATGTTCAGAATAAACAGTCCGGACACCATTCTATGGGCTGTTGATTCAGCACTGGTGTTTGGTTCACAGGCTGTTGGCATGGCCTCTATTTCCTGTCCTGACTAGACCCCCATCAGCGTGGTGCTTGTGTTTCTGAAACCAGGGTTTCTGGGAACCTCTCCACCATGCTTGTTCTTCAATGTCTGGGTTTTTAAAAACTTTTTCAATCTTTGGCAATTTTAGATTCACAGGAAAAAATAATACAGAGATCCTATGTGTCCATCAGACAGCTTAGGGACTTTTAAAGTGCTAGCTTAATTTAAAAGTTATAAAAATAAATACTTTTTTACTTTCATTTTGTTTTGTTTTAGAGGCTTTTTGTTTGTTTTTAGAGACAGGGTTTCTTTGTATAGTACTTGCATCCCGGAACTCACTCTGTAGACCAGGCTGACCTCAAACTCACAGAGATCTGCCTGCCTCTGCCTCCCAAGTGCTGGGTTTAAAGGTGTGTGTCACCACTTCCAGGCTGAATTTTTTTTTTTACTTTTTGCTTAGATGTTTCAATCCTTTTGTTAAATTGTAAATGATTATTTTCTAAATTAACTGACATAATTACTGTTCAAATATCTTCTGTTGTATGAAGTTACAATAAGGTAAGTTATTGATATGAATAGAAATCTGGGAAAAGGCCAACTCCTGGTGGTGCACTCAGAAGACAGAGGCAAGCGTATCTCTGTGTGTTTGAGACCACAGAGTTTGCGTCTCCACAGTAAGTTCCAGGCCAGTCAGGGAGACCCGTTCCAAAATAAATAAACAAATAATAAATAAAAACCAGGGAAAGGTAGCTTTCACCATATTTTCAAGTGATTTTTTTTTGTTTGCTTATTTTGTTTTTTGAGGCAGGGTTTGTCTGTGTAGCCTTGGGGCCTGTCCTAGAATTTGCTCTGTAGATCAGACTGGTTCACTTATGTAGATCCTCCTGCCTCTGCCTTCCAAGTGCTAGGACTAAAGGCGTGTGCCACCGCCACCCATCCTGATTTTTCTTTTTGTTTTGTTTTATTGTTTGTGGGGTGTGCACGTGTAGGATAGGTTTCTCATTGAGACCTGGGGCTCACCTGATTAGACTAGGTTGAGGACCAGTGGACCCTATGGGGTCCCCCGTCTCCACAACTCCAGTGCTAGGGTCTGAGCATGTTCTAGCACACCTGACTTTTTTCATGTATGTTCTGGGGATCAGTCTTGGGGTCCTCACAATTATACAGTAGGCACTCAACACAGTAAGCTATCTTTCTTACCCATAATTTCCATTTAAAAATACTTTTAGATTTATCTGTTTTATGTGCATGAGTGTTTTGCCTGCGTGTGTGTATATGCGCATGATATGCAATGCCCAAGGAGTTCAGGAAAAGGTGTTAGATCCCTGGAACTTGAGTTCTGGATGGTTGTGAACTACCATGTGGATGGGATACTGGGAACTGAACCCTTGTCCTCTGGGAGAACAAGTGTTCTTAACTGCTAAGCTGTCTCTTCAGTTCTAGATTTTCCATTTTTATTTTTGCAGCTTTGCCTGGAATCTTTTTTTTTTTTTTTTTTTTTTTTTTTTTTTTGAGACAGGGTTTCTCTGTGGCTTTGGAGGCTATCCTGGAACTGGCTTGGTAGTTCAGGCTGGTCTCGAACTCACAGAGATCCGCCTGCCTCTGCCTCCCGAGTGCTGGGATTAAAGGCGTGCGCCACCAACGCCCGGCTGCCTGGAATCCACCTCTACCCCCACCCAAGTCCAATTCCTAAGGACTTGGGAATTTGAACTGAGCAGTGTTAAATCTGTGCTGTGTTTTCCCAGGGATGTTGCATCCCATGCACACAGCTTGTCTTAAGGTCTCGTATACTGTTCTTCATGATCCAGCCCTTAAATACCCAGTGCGTGTGACTTGTGTCACTGCTGCGTGTCACCTTTCATACTCCATAAACATCATTGAAGAAGATTAATTCAAACATGAGTAAATCCAGAGGTGTTTCTTTTAAGTATAGTGGCTAAATTAATTGTACTAGTGTTATAGTTTGGTTATAGTCAGGCCTCACACAACTTACCCAGTGAGGTTAAATCAGAATTAAATAAAGCCAGGCAGTGGTGCCATTCACATGGCAAGTGAATCTCTGTGAGCTCAAAGTCAGTTTGTGACACTCCAGGAGGGAAGTCAGACATCAACTCTTTGGTGGCACCTCTGAAGATAAGTCTAGTGCGTGCTTGGTCTCCATGTGTCTTGCCTTAGTGTTCTGTTGTCATTCTACTAGTTTTGCTTGGGGACTAGCTCCATTCTGCATTCTGAGCTCTTTCTTGCAGACCTAATGATGACCATGTTGTGGTTCTTTCTTCTCTTAGGAAATATAGAGCTCTTCATCAGTATTCAAGATGCCCCAACCCTGGCCTACCTTGACACATATGGAGGCACCAGGGATGGGGTTGTAATAAAAATTTTAGGCTTTATCACTTCAACAACACTCACAGTTTTGTTCCCACCATTTACACAGTCTAGTTTCTAGAGAGCCAGGCACTGCCTCCAACGCTGCCTCTTACTGGGGAAGCCAGCAAGTTCACATCTCTCTCTGTCTCCCCATCCTTACTGTCCTGCTGGCCCATGGCATGAGCACACACTTCCAAGGAAAGGGGGCTGTACTGGAGCAGGGAGGAAGGGTAAACCAGTGAGTAGGGCTGTGACTGACCCTCCTGAGATTGCAATGAGCGCAAAGTCATGACCATGTTTGTGGTAGACAGCAGCGTGAGAGAGCCCGACCATACACAAAGCACCAAGACAGAGATCTTGATCCTTTTTGAATTTGCTCGGTATCATTAGTTACAGAAAAACTTACATTATCCTCTTTAGATATATTTCACCAACACATGGTCTGTAGGTTGCATCCAAAGCAAGGCCAGTCTGGGGTGCTTTTTATAATCTTCCTATATGCACAAGCTGCGATAATGAATGATGGTGAGGGGGTGGGCAAAGCATGCAGGATGTTGCCTGGGTGTTGTGGAATGTTCCTTTACACTATTCGAAGATGTGTCACTGCGATTGGTTTAATAAAAAGCTAAATGACCAATAACTAGACAAGAGGGATAGCCAGGACCACTGGACAGAGGGAAGAAAAAAGGTGGAGTTGCCAGCCAGATGGAGAGGAAACAGTATGGGGAGTACAGAGTAAAGGTAACCCAGCCACATAAAAGAACATAGGTTAAAAGAAATGGGTTACTTTAAGTTATAAGAGCTAGTTAGGAACAAGCCTAACCCATAGGTCAGACTTTCATAATTAATAAATGCCCATGTCATGAATTGTGAGCTGGTGGCCCATAGAAAAATCCATCTACATTGAGTGTCTTAAGCTCTTGGAATTTGCTATTAGCCCCCATTATCATTTCTAATTCACCATGCTGAGCTGTGCAGCAGCCACTTGTGGCACATTGTTTCTGCAGCCCATCATCTCCTGGCTTTGGAGGAAACACAAATTCCATAGAGATGGGACCTCCAGAGATTTGACACTGCACATGTTAGTAGAAAAATGTGAGGTTCTGTAAGGCTACATATCTGGAGATACCCATTAGAGGACAGTGGTTCTGTGGACTGAGGATCTAGCACGGTTGGTGGGGTGCCTCAAGTGTGCACTGCATAAACCCATCCTGGGTCCACACCTATAATCCCAGCCACGTGGTGAGTTTAATGCCAGCCCCAACTACCTGAGACTGAGACTGTGTCTCAAAGAAAGAAAATTTGTTTTTTCCTTTTGGTACCCAAGAGAAAGGTACATACTACGACACAGAGAATCATATATGAGGCAAAGGAAGAGTAGGGAAACAAGGGTAAGGCCCTTAATTGTGGTTTTCCGAGCAAGTAGGGGAATCAGGCTTAGGATTGCTGACTTTGGCTCTGTGTAGAGAGTGCTAGGGTATACTTGTCTGACTCCTGTCCCTTCATGTCTTAGGGTTTCAGTTGCTGAGATAAAACATCACAACCAGAAGCAGCTTAAAGAGGAAAGGGTTGATTTCATCTTACAGTTTATAGTCCATCATCAGGAAAGTCAGGACAGGAACTCAAGGCAAAAGTTGATGCAGATGCCACGGGGAACACTACTTACTGGCTTGTGCACCAAGGCTTGCTCAACATGCTTCCTTCAGACCACCTGGTACCACCCACTGTAAACTGGGCCCTCCCATATCAATCATTAAGAGCCCTACAGACTTGCCTACAGGCCAACCTACGGAGGCATTTTCTTTCTTTCTCCCCTCTCTTTCTTTCTTCGTTTCTTCTCCCTCCCTCCTTCCCTCCCTCCCTCCTTCCCTCCCTCTTATTTTGGTTTTTTGGGACAGGGTTTCTCTGTATAACAGGCCTGGCTGTCCTGGAACTCATTTTGTAGACCAGGCTGGCCTCAAACTCACTAAGATCCACCTGCCTCTGTGCTGGGATTAAAGGTGTGCATCACCACCATCTGGCGAAGCATTTTCTTAATGCATCTAGGTTTGTGCCAAGTTGACAGAAACCAACAGCACACCACAGTAGGTGGGTAGTAGCCAGGAATGAAGAAAATAGCTGGAGTGTGTTCTGTTTTGTCTAGTTTTCGGGTAGTTTAAGCACTGGCTAGCAGGGAGGGACAAGATTTGCAATCCCCCAGACATGAACGCATTTAGTAGAAGCAATGCAAACATGGTTTCCTTGTGACTCACACAGCCTCTTCCATCCTCACCTCCCTGCAGGCGCCCCCCCCTGGACCCTACCCTGCTTTTCCCACTCCGTCCACCATGCTGCCAGAGCTGGTACAGTTGTCACCATGGCGTCTGGTCACAGTCATATTCAGTTTTGCTCACACTCACCACATCTTTCTTTTTCTCTCTTTTCCCTGGCTGCCTGGAACTCATTGTGTAGATCAGGCTGTCCTCGAACTCACAGAGATCCACCTGCCTCTACCTCCCCAGTGCTAGAATCAAAGGTGTGCGCCACCACTGCTGTTGTTAGTTTGGGTTGGGTTTTATGAGACAGGGTCTCACTATATAGTCCATGCTGGTCTCAAACTCTTCTGCCTCAGCCTCCCCAATGCTGGGATTATAGGCTTACGTCATCACACCTGGCTCCAAGCAGGGCTAATTTTAGCCCCATTTTCTAGATGAGAAAAGCAGGGCTTGAAAGGTACAGAAACTTACTCAGGGCTCAGGGCAGTCATTAGTAGAGATGAAATTAAACCCAGTCTGGTAGATCATGATACCCAGCCTCCACTCTGTTGCATCCTTGAGTAGAGAGTAGTTCAAGGTCTGGCCAAGAAAGAAAGTGCCCCTGGAAGTGGAACAATGAGGAGCTGGGAACTAAGAGACCATGTCATTAAGAGCCCTAGGCTTACAGTAACTTTGTTTTGCCTGTATGTATGTGGGTAGAATAATTTTAAATGGGAAGCACACTGTCCAATCTGACTAGAACAGGAAATGAAGGGCCAATTCCCTCTCAGTGACCTGCATTCCAGGGCAAAGATGGTTGAGAACTCAGAGTTTCAGCTCCCATCCAACACTTCCACCCACAACCAGCAAGATTGTTCATCCACCTGAAGTTTCTTCAGGAAATGTTCCATGGAGCCAGAGGTTAGACTTTGTCCGTGAGTGACCTCTGTGGATGGTCACACCTGTTATGGCAGGCTTGCTTGGCACGGGGCAGCCATGCTGCTAGCTCCCCAGTACTTAATTAGCAAAGAAACATCTGTGTGTGTTCTTCTTGCAAGGGTTCTCCATCATTCAGTGAAGTCAATGAAGAAGCCAGTGTTTCCCAGTTAAGGCTTTTGCATTTTTTGGTACCCTTTCAGTTTCTAAATTCATGTACTTCTGCAGCACAGCTCCTGGGTTCCCAGACCATGGCTGGGAGGAACTGCCCAACACACTGACTCATGACTGCTGCCCTCATTTCCACTCTGGTTTCTATGGAAATAGACATCAGATGGCTCAAAACAAGGTGAGGGCTCGAATACACCTCACAATTCCAAGGATTTTACAGACCATATTTGTCTAATATCATTTCCATGGAAACAAGGAAATGTCAATCAGTACTTTAAAATATTTTTTTTTCTCATCTAATTTTTTAAAGTAGAATATGGGGTCTTCTTATTGGCACAGGTATTTTGGGATAATAGTATAGTCCATGTGTGAATTACATTCATCATTTTAAAGTAAAATATTCTTTATTTATTCTTTGACAATTTCATACATGTAAACAATGTATCTTGATCATACCTAACCCCCAGTTTCCCCCCAGGCACCCTAACATGTCTCCTTCCTTTCCCACTTTGTGTGTGTGTGTGTGTGTGTGTGTGTGTGTGTGTGTGTGTGTCCAGTTAGAGCTGCCTGATGGATTGCTGACTGGCCTTACTGGCTTGACACTATGATTTATGCAGATTCCTACAGCTGTAGTGAGATGAGTAGCATGGCCATGTCATGTCATAAAGCATTTCACAGCATCCCTCCTCACTTTGATTTGTTGAGTCTGCATTAACTGCTAACTGGGGCAGAGGGAAACATCTCGCTCGGTCTAAGGTTGAGGACAGGGACAGGACTAATCTATGTGTTTAAACATAAATACTTAGAAGACAGTTTGACAGCCTATCAATTTAACAAGACAACAATAGTAGGTCCCCATTCCTTCCTTCCTCCCCACTGCTGCCCTAGGGCCTGTGTCCTCCTGAGCCATGGGGTTTTGACCAGGTTTATAGTACAGGCTTGAATTCCCTCCTGTGGAACAGGCCTCGAATTCAGTCCTCAAGTGTTTGGTTGCCCCGTCACTGTCATGCCACTATTGAGTGAGTCAGCACATCTTGCTGGGGTACTGTAGCACACAGGGCTCTCCCCTGGGTAACACTAGTGATGGCTTCCCCCCAGCAGCTTGCATAGCACTTTCTGGCACTACGGAAGCAAACCAGTGGGAGGAAGTTTTACAGTCAGTTCTGGCTTGGTTTCTCTATGTCTTGTAACCAAATGGTGTTGTGATTTCAGCAATATGGTCATACCATCTAATACTGGTAAGCAGTCAAGAGCAACAGCAATATCATATGTTGTTTGAGGGACCCTACGACCTCTTTGACCAAGAACTCATAGGAAAGTATCCCATCAACCCTGAGATTTTCATTGTTCACCCATGCAGGGTACCTGTTTCAAACTTATTTATGTGTTTATATATTTTATTTAGGTGAGGTTTTGCCTGCACCTGTGTATGTGAACCACATTCGTGCAGTGTCTGTGGAGGACAGAAGAGGACTGGAATTAGAGATGGTTGTGAACCTCCATGTCAGTGCTGGGAACCAAAACACACCTGGGTCACTGGAAAGCAGCCGGTGGGCTTCACTGCTGAGCCATGTCCAGCTCCATTTTCCAATATCTTGTCACATCTTTGTACCCAGTTTCTGTAGAGGGGAGTGGAATAACCATAGTGTTTCTATCAGTAGAAATTGCCAAGCCCTAGTGAGAACTAAATGAACAGAGCAGGTATTTCTCATGTTGGGGAAGCAGACCTTAAGCAGAGAAACACATAGTGATGTAGTGTCAGTAGGGCGTAGTGCTGTGAAGACAACAGAGTAGGGAGTACATAGGGAGCCTTGTGGTAGGCAGAGGCAAGGAGGAATGGCCAAGCACTGAGCAGCGGACTGTTGAAGCAGTAGAGTTCTGGGATGTTTTAGAGCAGTAAGAAGAGGGAAGAGAGTGGGACATCGAGTCAGGTCACCTAGGGATTGGGAAGAACATCATGTTTGGGCTTTGTTGGTATTTTTGTTTCGAGACAGAGTTTCTCCTGGCTGTCCTGGAACTTGGCTCACACTGGTCTAGAACTCAGAGATCTGCCTGCCTCTGTCTTCTGAGTGCCCGACTAAAGGTGTGCAGCACCACTGCCCAGCTGGGCTCCTCTCCTCTCCTCTCCTCTCCTCTCCTCTCCTCTCCTCTCCTCTCCTCTCCTCTCCTCTCCTCTCCTCTCCTCTCCTCTCCTCTCCTCTTCCTTCTTTTCTTTTTAATGTTTATTTGTGTGTATGTGGATGGGTATCTTGCGTGCCTGCAGATAAGTGCACCACATGTATTCCTGTTACCCCAAAGGACCAGAAGAGGTCGTTGGATGTCCTGGAACAGGAGTTATAAACAGTTGTGAGCAGCCATATGGGTGCTGGAAACCAAACTTGGGTCCTCTGTAAGAGCAACAAATGCTCTTAACTGGTGGACTATCTTTCCAGGCCCAGAGGTCAGCATTTGTTCTGAAAGAGGAAGGAAGCTGAGAAGTAACCTCTGATTTAAAAAAGAAAGTTAAAACTGCCTGTGTTTAGAAATTCATTTGCTGGACTTTCTTTTCCAAGGGTTTGAACTGAGCCTCAGAGCACTGGGACCAGGCAACTTTGTGACCTTCCTTCAGTTCTAGATTGAGGGAGCCTTTGGGTGAAGGCAGACATCATCCATTATAGTCTCCGGGGCCCTGCATGAACCTGACCACCCTCTATGTGTCAGTTCCTCTAAATGGACCAATTACTGACTACCACAACCCTGGGCATGCAGCATTTGCCAAGTGCGTATGTCACATGTGGAGCCGTGAGGTCTGCGAGTGGCTTGCCTGTTCCTGTGCTCCTTCAACTGCTGAAGTTCCTTGGCTCTTCTCTCTGCCTACTGTCATCATCTTCCAGACAAGACAACAGCCCGTGACTCATCTGTCTGAAAGCACTACGGCTTCCCTTTCATTTCCTTTCATTTCCTCTTCTGTCCACATCCTGACCTGATTCCCAGCCACCTGCCTTCCCAGCCTACCGTGCATGTGGCCCCCAGATGATCTTCTTAGAGAAGGGAGTAGGCTACACACGGATGTGGTCACTTACCCTTTAACTGCAGAGCATGCTATGTTTTTAAATTTTAACTGAGTTTTATTTATTTTTATGTGTATAGCTATTTTGTCTAAATGTATGTCTGTATACCATGTGTGTACAGTGCACATGGAGGTTAGAAGAGGGTGTCACATCCCCCGGGACTAGAGTTTCAGATGGTTGCAACCCGCCATGTTGGCTACCAACCTTGTTGGGGCTGAGACTTGAACTTGAACTGACTTGAACTTGAACTGAGACTTGAACTTGAACTTGGTCCTCTGAAAGAGCAGCCAATGGTCATAACCACTGAACCATTTCTCCAGCTCCTCTATCTTTTAAAAAAGATTTATTTTCATTATTTATAATTATGTATGTACATCAGCATGTGCACATTAGTGTAGGTGCCTGTAGAGAAGTGGAGTTCCAGGCAGTTGTCAGCTGCCTGTCGTGGGTCCTGGGGACCAAACCCGGAACCTCTGTTAGCTGCTGAGCCATCTCTCCAGCCCCTGAAGGAACAATCTAAACTTTCCAGAAAGTGCAAAAAAATCACTCAATAGACTAATGTGATTCTGCCCTTTCCCTTTTCCCTGCTGTTCCCTTTAGCTAATGTGTAGAATCTGGATGATTCTGTACTGTCAGGATTTTATCTTGAATTTTGTACTATATTTACATATTTACTATGGGGAGGAGGTTCTGTGTAGCACAATAAATAAAAGATCCAGAGACTGATATTGGGGTTCAAGATCAAGCTAAAGATCAGAAAAGCAAATCAGCCAGCCACTAGCTCTTACCTCTACCTTAGGTCAGGCCAAAGGGGCAATCCTCAAATTGCTTCCAACATCACTGCTCCTCAGATCCACTCAGACTGCTGTGCTCTCCTAGGTGTGGCTAGAGACTAATTAATGAAGACCCTGTTCCTATCTTTTATACCTCTCTAGTGCTAGGATTAAGGGTGTGAGCTCTGTTACTCTTTTAGACTGATGCAATCTCATGTAGACCTGGGTGGTGTTGAAGATCCATCTGACTTAGTCTCCTGAGTCCTGGTGTGTGCCACCACTGCCTGATCTCTATAACTTTGCTTCCTGAATCTTCAGGCAAGCTTTAATAAATCATAAACAATATACCACCACAATTCCCCTTTTTGTCTAATACGAAAACAAGGCTACAGCTAACATAAGGAAACCTATATACATTAATACAATAAGTATATCCAATATATATAGGCAACAAGTTCGTCAACAGTGGTTGTACACATGCCACAGCACACATGTGGAGGTCAGGGGACAACCTGCAGGAATCACTTCTCTCATTCCACCATGTGGCGTCTCAGGGATTGAACTCCAGTCTTTAGGGTTGGCAGCAAGCACCCTTGCCCATTTCGCCAGCCCTTACATTTTTAATCATTCTTATGGGTGTATGTGTGTGCCTGTGTCTATGTCTGTGTATCACATGTAATGGTAACTGTGACTGGTGACTTCAGAGGTCAGAAGAGGGCATCCAACCCCCTGAGACTGGAGTTACAGATTGTTATGAGCCACCATGTGGGTACTAGAAATTGAAACTGTATCTTCTGCCAAATCAGCAGGTGCTTATAAACAGTGAGCCATTTCTTCAGCCTAACTCAAGGTTTCTTTATATTCCTGTGTGTACTGTTTTATGGTTTGCTGTTTTGCAGTGCTGGAGATGGAACCCAGAACCCTGTACTTGCCATGGAGCTAGCTAGCTCCTCCCTCATTTAAGTATACATACGGCTTAACAGATATAAGTTATTTGCCAGTTTTCTGTTTTCACTCAGCATTTGTATTCAACCTTTATTTATACGACTTGCTTCAATAGCTTTGGTAGCCTATCCATGGCCCTGAAATATGGTTCTCTCCTGAGAGTACAGACCTCAGGGGTCTGAGGAGCTCATGTATACAAAACAGGGTTTGTTGCATGAGCATGAGGACCTGAGTTCCATCCCAAGAACCCATGTTTTAAAAAAAATTGGGCAGAGTCATCCTGGAAACCCTAGGAAGAACCTGGGCTCACTGCCCAGCTGGTCTAGACTACCTGGCAAGCTGCAGGCCAGGGAGAAGGTGGCCCTATTTCCAAACCCAAGACAGACAGTGCCTGAGGGAACACACCTGAAGTTTACCTGTAGCTTCCATGCATACTGACACACCAGCACATCTGAACCCATGCAGACGCTCACACACATGCTCCAAAAACAACGGCAGGGAGTCAGTTTCTTTTTCCATTCCTGGGTTTTGCTCAATACAACCAAAAGCCCCCTTTTCACAAGTGTGTGCACAGGTATGTTTGCATGCATGCATGCATGCATATGTGTGGTTTTCTAGACATCCAGTCACCTGCTCAAGTGGTATGATGGTTTTCATCCTCACTAGATCCTGCCAAATTGCTCTCTGAAGAGGCTGGACCCTTTGATACAATCCCCCTGTAAGCATTCCTGTATGCAGCTCATCCAATAAAATCTCAAGTTGCTCATCCTGGTAGTTAAAAGAGACGCTTGTCTACCTTATACTTTCACACACGTTATTTTGTTTGCACATCATAAGACAGGAATAGAAAGTCATGAGTGATCTGTTTCTAGACAGTGAGTTCGTCTGTAACCCACAATATACATAAGTGCTGGTCGTCCCCCCCCATACATTGTGGTGTCCACTCCTGGAACTGTGCAGAAATAATCCAGAAGGCTAAGCGCCCTTAGGGTGGGGTTGAAGCTACAAGTACTGTTTGGATTTCTGGTGGACATGTTCCTAGCAGGTCAACTTACGGCTTCAGGTTACTGGAGTCTTAGGTCAAATTCTTGTCCTGTGTCATTTGATCAACATTCTGTCTTTATCGTCATCCCAAGTCCGGGACAGCAGGGAATGCATGGGCAAGCATGAGAGCCCTTGTGCACCTCCTGAGACCTTGAAAAGGACAGACACACAGCTAATGCACTGGGTGTCAGGTCAGTGGGCAGCAAACAGAAACTCCAGAAGGACATCTCATCTCAGCCTGAGCCTGCCCACCGTGTGCCACCTGTGAGGCCTTTCCTTCACCTCAGCATCAGAGTTCCCGTCTGGGAAGCCCCTTTCCTTTGAGTGCTGGTGAGAGTACCATGAAATAGTGCTCTGTTACTTTCGTGTCACTGTCACAAAATACCCACTAGAACTTAAAGGAAGATTTACTTTGGCTCATGGTTTCAGAGGGTTCAGTCCATGGTTGGCTGGGTCCAGGTTCTATCTGCTTCGGGCCCATTGTGACACAGAGCAGCATGTGGGAACACGAGCCTGTCCTTTCACGGCAACAGGAAGCAGACATAGCCTTCAGAAGCACACCCCATGATGTACCTCCTCCGGGGAGCTCCCACCCTCCCCATTCCCAGAAGCCACCCAAATAATGTCACCAGCTAAAGAGCACCACACCCCATGTAAAGTGCCAGCCTAGGGTCCGTGACTGGATGCAAACTGTGCTCTGTTCATTCTTAGAGAAAACCAGGCACGTGGGAGACGGTGGAATCAGGGTTAGGAAGCAACCAGATGAGATGTTTTGCCTCCCTCATGGGTTAAAGATGGGACAAGGACTGGGGAGTTGGCTCGGTAGAGAAAGTGCTTGCTGAACAAAAGGATCAGAGGAACCCATGTTAAAGCCAGGCAGGTGTGAGAGCCTGCCTGTAATACAGTGCTGGGAGGTGACGATGGCACAGGGACAAACTGGCTGTGTAGCCTAGCAGAGTCTGTGAGCTCCCAGGTTCAGCAAGAGACCCCGCCTAACTATATAGAGTGCAAAGTGATCAAAGAAGACACACACATGCATACACACATTCACCCGAGACAGGAACGGCAGAGGCGGAGTCAGAAGGGGCTATTAAATAAGGAAGGAGTCGTGGGGCTGGAGCCTGGCTGTCCCAAGGGAAGACCTGTTTATGTACTGGTCAGCCAGGAAGATTTTCTTTTATTTTTATTTCTCTGATAACTTTGAAGTTCATCTGAATGTTATTTTAGAACTCACAGTATATTGAAGAATAATTGCTTCTTTATGACATTTGTGCTGACATAAAAGGACTTCTCTCTCTCTCTCTCTCTCTCTCTCTCTTTTTTTTTTTTTTTTTTTTTTTTGGAGACAGGGTTTCTCTGTGGCTTTGGAGACTGTCCTGGTCTTGAACTAAGAGATCCACCTGCCTCTGCCTCCCGAGTGTTGGGATTAAAGGCGTGGGCCACCACCCGGCGAGAATCAATTCTAATGTGACAGTTTTCCCACCTTCCTCTACTCCAGATTGGGGAGTGGGACACCCCCTGACCTGGTCTCTGGGGGTGTTTGTTCCTTCGGTCCTTCTATACCAGTCATTTGGCTGGGGGTTCTTCTGTTCTACTCGGGTAGAAATTGTGTTTAGAATAATTATTTTAAATGGACTGGCAAGATGGCTCGGTGGGTGAAGGTGCTTGCTGCCAATGCTTATGGCCTGAGTTTTATCTCGGGACTCATATAGTGTAAGGAAAGAAAGGAATTGTGGTTAGGCAAGGAGGAGCTTTGAGTTGTGCTCCGCCCTGTTGCCTTCCGAGCTCAGCCTACAGACCCCTCAGCTGCCAGCACCGTGCTCTGCTGTGTCTGCTTTTTCCTTGAGGACAGAAGCCTGTCACTGAGCTTAATGTTGCAACTCAGCAGAGGCAGCAGTCAGTGTCCCGGCCAACTCACCAAGAGCCTCAGCAGCCTGAGGAGAGCTTGCATTCAGCACAGCCCCTTGTTTGGACCATTCACAGCCCTGGCTGTGCTAGGGTACCGAAAGCAAGTTATTTCCACCTCTGGCCTAGGTGGAAATAATTGCAGGGTCATCTGTAAGTCCCTGAGGCTTGTGATAGCAGAAAGTCTAGCTCCATGGTTCTCTACCTGTGGGTTGTGAGCCCTTAGAGGTCAAACGGCTCTTTCACAGGGGTCACATGTCAGATTTTTACCTTTTGATTCATAACAATAGAAAAATTACAGTTATGAAGTAGCAACGAAAATAATATTATGGTTGGGGGTTACCACAGCATGAGAAATCATATTAATGGATCACAGCATTAAGCAGGTTGAGAACCATTGCTCTCGCACCAGCTGTCTGGGATGGCTCTGCCTGAAGCTCTGCTTTCGGGAGCTGGGCAGTTCACAGCAGTCATCCCGTAGTTTCTCAGGATGTCTGAGTGTCCCAGACACTACTGTCTCACTAGCCCTTTGACTGATCTGACACAAAGGGAGAATTTAATAGCCAACTAGGGAGTCGTGCTGCCCATTCTCCAAAGCCATTGCCTGCTTATAGCAACATACGATCATGAGTACTTACAATAATAAGACTGTTAGGACCTTCTGATGAACATGGAAGTGATTACCACAATGCTCAACACCTGCCCAGTGCCCCAGGGTCATGTCTCCCAGTGTGAGGAGCCAAGAGTGTGCTGTCCCTTGCCTCTTGTCTACTCTATGTGTGGCTTCTACAGAGCTCCTCCAAGGCTAACAAGCTCCTTGCCTCTGGCCTCACTGAAGCCTCTGCTCTAGTCACTTCTGGTTCTGTCAAACCTCCCAGTCACCTCTGACTCTGTATATCAAATATACTGCTGGGTCTCCGCTCTCCTATAGCTTCATTAACAGCACCTCCATATTTCTTACCCTGTTTAGCTTAGAATTCGGGCTTGGGGGGGGCTGAGCATATTGAGCAATTGAAGCAGTAGACTTGATGTCAGAAACAGGGTCTCCCTGGTTTCTACTTGTGGCTAGTTATTGGACTGGTCCAGTTGTCACTGGCTCGGGAGGGAAGCTGCTATAAATGGAGACAGGGCCCTTGCACTGGGGAAACCTGCAGATCACACCTCGGAGCCTGATCACCTTAGTCCCCCCTCGCAAGCTCTCCCATGTGGAGGCTTACCGCTCAGCCTGCTGGAAAGTGGTCTCAAGTTCAGACGCTCGCTCTCAAAAACTCGTCAAAGTCTCTAATTCTTTCAATTCACACTGGAGACTCTCACCTGTCTTAGGGAAACCACTTGAGTCCTTTCTGCTGCCTGCACTCTATCTTGGAGGAATCTGAGTTTTCAAATGCATTTAGTGGTCAACCCTAGTTCTGTTTTCAGGCTAGCTGCTTAGAATCTGGTTTGTCTAGAGTATTATGTATCTAAACCCTCCAGTTAAGAATCTTGTAGTGTCATAAGATCATGGACTGCTGCGCGGACGCCTCATCTCAGCTCGAGGGCCTTTTTTTTTCCTAAGGCATTCTTAATTCTTGGGGTAATTGTTATCACTGCACTCTAGTAACCTGGCACATTCTCCCCCAGAACATAAAGGCAGTAATTTTAGTAAAATTCCTCCAACAATGGTATGTAAGACCCACCCTAAAGAGGTATTTATTCTCCAAGCATTTCCTTGTTCACCGTTACCTTCCTTCTCAACATGGATTTTTAAACACTTTTCTGTGGGCATTCATGAGTCACTCAGAGAAGTTCACCAGGCAACCAACCCAAGTTCCTGCCAGGGAAGCAGCCACACCTGTATTAAAGATTTTACAAGGCTGATTAACTGATTAGAACTTTGTGCTTGTGAAGAGTTGGAATGTTGCAGATCCAGAGCAAAAAGATCTGCTCTCTTCAGTTTCCTTCATTGCCCATCTTTGTGTCTGATATAACATCGTCATAACTAACGGGTATTCCTGTTGGCACTCTTGGGCCAACTAGCTCCCACCAACCCCCAAGCTAAGAATGTCAGCGGAATTGTGTCTGAGACCCATGGCAGGGGTTTCCCTGAGTTGCTGTAACACACCTACTAATATTCCCACCAACATATTTGGAAAATGACTTGATTTATGGCTTTGTTTTGTCCTCCAACTATGAAAACTTCATACCCATGTTGAAGCATGGGATCTGGGGCCCATGATTCACTCCTTCTTATCTCAAGAGTAAACCTAACCCTGTGAGATGAGGGTCGTACTTTGCATCCACAGGACACTGAAGTGTGGCCTGCGTGAGAGGGGCAGCACTGCTCTTCCCGTTTGAACTGGGAAGCAGCACTATGAGAGGCAGTTCCCTGCCGTGCTCACACCCCTGAGCCATCCTCTTCACTGAAGGCCCGGACTCTCACCCCCATACTTGCCTGACTCATAAACTGCGCACTCCAGCTCGTTTCAGTCCATGTGACATTCAGAAAGTGGAGCCCGTGCCACTCACAGTCAGCGGGCACTGTCTTGTAGGGACTCTCCTGTGTTTCCCAGCATGTGGTGGGTTCCCTGTACCCCGTAGCCTCTAGCTTCTCTGCCAACACTAACTTATAGAGCATGACTGGACTGTAGTCAGCTCTGGGTTTGTTTGTTAATTGGAAATAGATTTTTTTCATGCAATATATCCTGACTATGGTTTCCTACTCCCTCTACTATCCCCAGCTCCCCTCACCTCCCCCTCTTATCTGGATCCATACCCTTTCTGTCTCTCCTTGGAAAACAAATCTAAGGTTATAATAATAAATATAACAAAAAGTAAAATAAAAAGCCCTGACATAACATTATGAGAAAAAGAACGGAGAGAAGCCATTGAGTTTGTTTTGTGTTGATCATCTACTGCTGGACATGGGGCCTACCCTTAAGAGTGTTTCTCCAGTGCGACTCCCTTGGAGAGTGCTAAGTTCTCATTTACAAGTGATTCTTAATTAGAAATAGCATCTGGGTTAGGGGTTGAGGCATGTGTCTACCTCTCATTCCAATTCTACTCCATCTGGTGCAACCTTTGCAGACCCTGTGGCCCGCCACAGTCTCTGTCATTTCATCTATGCCTGTTGTGTCTGGAAGGCCTTGTTTCCTTGCGTCCTCCATCCCGTCTGGATCTTACACTCTTCCCACCTCCTCTTCTGCTCCCTTCCCTGAGTCCTGAGGGAAAGAATTTGATGAAGACATCCCTTTGGGCTGACTGTTCCAAGGTCTTTTGCTCTGCATACTGTCTGGCTGTGGGTCTGTGGATCTGTTCCCACCTGCTGCAGGAGGAAGCTTCTCTGATGATGGCTGAGCAAGACATGGATCATAATTTGTCCTTCTGGGTCTGAGTTACCTCACTCTGGATGATTTTTTTTCTAGTTCTATTCGTTTACCTTCAGATTTCATTTTGGCTGAGTAATGTTCCATGTGTAAATGTACCACTTTTTTTTATAACCTATCCATCCATTGTCAGGCATCTAGATTGTTTCCAGTTTCTGACTATCATGAATAGAGCAGCAGTGAGCATAGTTGAGAAGGTATCTCTGTGGTAGGATGAAGAATCCGTTGGGTGTGTGCCCAAGCGTGGTACAGCTGGATCTTGAGGTAGATCAGTTCCCAGATTTCTGAGGAACCGCCACATGCATTCCTACTAGCAATGGATGAATGTTCCCCGTACTTCACATCCTCACCAGCAAGAGATGCCATTTGTTTTATTGACCCTGACTGTTCTGACAAGTGTAAGATGAAATCTCAGAGTAGTTTTGATTTGCATTTCCCTGATAGCTTTTCAGCCATTTAAGTTTCCTCTTTTGAGACGTCTCTGTTTAGATCTACATCCCATTTTAATTGGGTTGTTGGTTTTCTTGATGTCCAGTGTTTTTTTTTTTTTTTGAGTTCTTTATAAATTTTTGTTATTAGCCCTCTATTGGATGTGTAGGTGGAAAAATCTCTTCCCAGCTGTGTGGTGATGACACATACCTTTAATCCCAGCACTCGGGTGGTAAAGGCAGGCAGATCTTTGAGTTCCAGGCCAGCCTGGTCTACAGAGAGAGTTCCGGGACAGCCAGGACTACAGAGAGAAACCCTGTATTGAAGGAAAAAGAAAAAAAGCCTTCCCATCCTGTAGCCTCAGCCCTAGCTTTGACAGGCTGCGCTTTCTGGCAGGCACAGCTGGCTCTGCTGCACGGCCTCCTTTTCACTGGTGTGTGATTCTCAGAAGTCCCAACAGTGACTGCTCTGTGGCCGCATAGTTCCACAGCATTTTAGAAAGCAAAGGACATAAGAAATACCCTCAGTTGATGAGCAGTGATTTTTAAAGGAGGCAGCCTGGTGATCCCATTTACCATTTGGGAAAGTGGAGGCATCTATAAGAATCACATCTTCCTGTAGAACCTCAGTACAGAACTATAAACCAAGAATATTGTGCATGATCATTACGTTCCCAAGATCACAGGAGTATGCTTGCATGTTGCAGCAGAGAAACTTGAGGCAGGGGAAGCAGCTTTTCCACATTGTATTAGGTCATCCATAAGCCCCTGGTTCTTTCTCTCATCTCATGCTAACATCATTAAGCTGCAACTGAAGGTAACTCACCTTGATGTGATGGGCATATTAGCCACCAAATACAGAGCCCGTCCTGTTTTGGAAGGTTGAAGAGAGCTTTCAGTTAACAAAGGATCTAATTATGCAGTACTTTCAGGCCTGGGGATGTAGCTCAGAATGTTTATGTAGTGTGCACAAAGCCGTAGGTTCAAACCCCAGCACCACAACCACCAGGTATGGTGGTATATACCTATAATCCCAGCACCTGGGATGTGGAAGCAGAAGGATCAAGGCCAGCCTAGGCTACATAAGGAGGGAGGGGAAGCTGGAGAGACGGCTCAGAAAGAATGCATATTGCTCTTACAGAGGACCTGAGTTGAGTGCCCAACTCTCTCACTGGGTAGCCACTTCACGACCACATGTAATTCCAGCTCACAGAGGCTCCACAGACACTTGCATGCACATAAGTATGCATTAATGCACAAGCACACACATGCACACACATAATGTTTTGAAAGTACTTTCAATTTTTAAAAAAGCTTTTAATTTGTTAATTTTAAAAACCAAATTAACTGAATATTTAAATGGCCCTTACTATCTTGCTTTGCAATCATTGCAGTTAAGAGTGTTGTTGGCAAGTTTGGGTATGTATAGATTGATTTGCAAGTTAATGGGTCTTACATATGTTCTTGTTGTCCTGGGGAAAGCAATACTTCTGCAGGTATTGGCTGAGGTCAGCCATCGAGTTTCTTTGTCTTTGAAATGGAATGTGGACTTTTGTTGTTTCTCGGTGTTTCATTTTCCCTCTTGGCAGGGAAGTGGTGTGTCACCAATACCTCATGAAACTGTGATTCACATGCCCATTTCCAGCTGAGGCCTCCA
Source organism: Mesocricetus auratus (assembly GCF_017639785.1). Lineage (NCBI taxonomy): Eukaryota > Metazoa > Chordata > Mammalia > Rodentia > Cricetidae > Mesocricetus > Mesocricetus auratus. The sequence continues at coordinate 23,811,240 of NW_024429194.1, read as the reverse complement.
AGGCTCGTTCCCTAGAGAGGAGGTGAAATACTACCTGGCCCACATGCCTGCCACTCACCAGACCACAGAGACGGCTGCCTTAGTTCCCAAGGAACAGTCACTCCTGAAATAATCACATAATGTACACATGTTATTTGATCCCTAAGGTGTTGCTATTTCTGTAAACTCAACTCCAAGCCAAGCACCATAAATCTTACCCCTCCAGAGGTGACCCGGGGCTAGGGGTCTGTGGATAGCATTACCTTTGGGGAACTCCGAGTGAAATTTCAGGATGATGGGTCCTCTGGTGCTTGTAGTTGCCTTCACTGTGAAAACTGGATCTGAGCCTGGAGTAAGCTCACAGCAGTGACGACAGCCTGCTTTCTCAGTTGGACAAACATGGATTCTCCACTTGTTATTAGACAAAATTAGCAAAGAGAAAAGCATGAACCTGTGGATTCCAGACTATAGTCTTGACATCTTTCCCTTCACTCACTGGGACCTGTGGAACAGTTACAGCCAGATACGAGGTCCTTAAGAGACCCAGGTATTCCCCACTGTGCATCCTCAGAAATAGGCTTTTCCTACAGGGCATTATAGGCTGAATTAGAAAAACCTAAACAGAAAGGACCTGCCCAAGCTGAAGGCTAGACTGTCACTGTGTTACTTACCCTCCAGGCCTGAGTTTCCCAATCAAACAGGAAGGTCAGAGGACTCCCCACTGAGTTACATGAGAGGTAAGGAATAAAGTGCTAAGGAAATCTGAGGTGACCTCCTCACTTTTTCTCGAATAAGTGAGCAGTGCTGTTCATGGCCAGCTCTGGTACCTGTCATGGTGCTGCTTCTGGCCTACCTGTAGAGGTTCCCTGGGAACGCAGAATCCCCTGCTCTTAAGTCAGCTCATCCATAGCTGATACCCCTAGTAGCACAGACAGTTCAGGTCCGACAGCCTCACTGCAGGGTCTGTCTCTCAACCCAGCCCTAGGCCCACATATGGCCCTTTATTCGCTTTAGAGCTGATTTACCTGTAATCTGATCCACCAAAGACTAACCACTGGGTTAGTCAGTAACAGAGATCATTTGAGGGATGGGAAGATTTGCTTTGGCTCATGGCACAGACTGTTTCCCTCGTGGCTTCCAGGAAACAACAAGGCATCACCCCCCAGAACACACCCCAGTGACGACCTCCCTCCACCTAGGCCCCACTTTCTAAAGTTCCCATAACCTCTCCAAATAACATCTCCAGTACAAGGTTCAAGCCTGTGGGGACATTTCATACTAATCATAACACCACCAACAACCAAAAATTGGCATCAAATAAGCATAGGCTACCCACATTTCAGAATGGTGCTTCCTTTTCCTTATGGAAAGTTGGAGGGAGCCAAATTCAGCCATTAGGCTGTTGGGTGTCCAAGGAATCGGTGGCAGATTGGTTGGCCTATCTCAGGGAGCATTGTCACCAGGGATGCAGGTGGCTTGGGGTTCCCCTCCCAGACTATGCCACACTTGGTCACCATGCCCTGCACATTCTCAGAGCCAGCCTGCTCCCTCTGTCTGCAGCTGAAGCCTCAATCACCGCAGGCCTTCATGTTGCTCTTTGTGATTTAATGTACAGAGGACCATCTGATGTGGAAGGAACTCTTGCCAGGAAATGAAAAAGACTGCCACACACTTCCCCGTCCATACACAGCCCAGCAATGTCTTCAGTTAGCCCTTGGTGTCTAGATTCTGTACCTAAGGATTTGGCCAATCACAGATCAAAAATAATCATGAGGAAATTTGTGTTTGTACTGAATACATAAAGACATTTTCTCTCTCTGTCCCTAGGCAGTATAGCTAGTGTTCTTTTGTCAAAAATTAGTTGGAAGCTAGCCAGGTATGATGATGTGGACTTGTAGTCTTGGCTACTTAGAAGGGGCACTTGAACCCAAGAGTTCAAGACTATGCTGGGCAACATGGAAAGAGTCCAGACTCAAGGGGGGGCAGGCGTTGGGAACATTTGCATGGGTCTGTTTCTTAGTCCTCTTCTGTTTGTAGTAAATCTGTCTGCCCCTCTGCCAGCAACACACAATCTAGATTACTCTGGCTAGGCAGTACCTCTGGAATCAGAGTCTCTCCCCCTCCCCCACATCCTTTTTCAAAATTGTCTTTACCTGTTGTGCTTCATTTGCTCGGACTCAAAGATATGTGCCCCACACCCAACTAAGAGTTAAATCTTAACTGAATTTTTTTTGTCTGTTTATTGTGTAAGACAGGGTCTCACTACATAGCCCTGAATGGCCTAGAACTGACTACGTGGCCAGGCTGGCCTTGAACTCTTAAAGGAACCACCTGCCTTCAAGCTGGGCATTTATCTTAAAGTCCTCATAAGATACAAACAACCAAACAAACTTGACTAAGAAGTCCAAGGCTCACAGTTGCAACTGAATAGAACTTTCCAGAAACTCAATCTGGCCCAGGCTGAGCCACACCATCTCCTTTCTCCAGAAACTGTCTGCCCAAGGTGAGCCACACGAATCACTCAAGCACTGCCAGAATGGAAGGCTCCATGATCAGTGGCCCAGGGTGGGGACAGGCTAACCCAGACATGCCTCTGTGGGGGTTTATGTACCTCTGAGGGAGCCTTGTCACAAGGCCCTGACCCTCCACCCTCACCCTGGTTGGTTTACCGGGATCGGACATTGAAGCAAGTCACCTCAGTACCCCTTGAGGACAGATTCAACGCCAAGCCTGGAACCTTGCAGTGAAGTGTCCAGCCTTTTGATCTACTGGGCTCCAGATGGGATGGCTGCCATTATTTTTGCAGCTGTAGGTAGATGGTTCCGATTCCCTCCTAGGCTTCCACTAACAAACACCCCTGACTAGAAAGGATAAGATGACCTCATTATTACTCAGTAGTATGCCATCAGGGAGACACCCATTTACTGTCTCATGGGAGTAGCAGCCTTTGCTCCGTGTGGGTCCACTCACTGGGCAGTGGGGACTCTGCACTGCCCAGCACAGATGGAATGCCTCTGCTTGACTTTCTCTGGTGCATCACCTAGAGATGGAGGTGTTTCAGCAGTCATGGAGGACAGAAGCCCAGGAGTCAGAGGCCCTTGCTGGCATGGTTGGACGCTGGTCACTGTGTTTTCTAGGGAAGTTATTTTCTAAACTGTCTGACCTCTTAGCGTCCCCCTTTCTGGACCCTTGGCTAGAGGGAACAGGCTTCAGAGGAACTTGTCTTCCCCATTGACATTCTGGTTGCTGGCTTCTTGGACACCAAGTCTGACAGGTAGGGGTGTCCTTTCACTCCACTGCATTCTCTCCATCTCTCCGGGTCTTGTTTTCTATGCAGCATCTAGTATTTCAGTTGAACTTTGTAGCAGGAGAAGGGGAAGTGTGTCCCCCACTTCCCAGGAACAAAGCCACCTTCTCCTTGCTGAGGTGCTCTGTTGTCTCTCGTGTGTCTCATCACTGAGATTCTCATTGTCAACTGGATGCTGCGCTGACTGCTCCCTTGGGTCAGGAATTCCTCCCCCCAAGCCAAGCCTGAGTCAGTCACTTGCAGTTTTGAGGTGCCTTGGTTGACCAGTCCTACCACCTTTCACCTTCCTGCACTCTGGTGACATCTTCTCTTGCGCTTGGCAGGGTTGACTCTTGAAGGGGTAGACCTCAGAGCCTCAATGCGTGTGTGCATTTTACTGCAACTTCACTGTGTGTGTGTGTGTGTGTGTGTGTGTGTGTGTGTGTGTGTGTGTCTGTGTTGAAGCACACATGTGTGATGTGAGTATGTAGCCCGTGTGTGTATACCGAAGCCGAGGAGGGCAGTAGGTGTCCTTTATCACTCTTACCACCATTCCTTTGAGGTGGAGTCTCTCTCCAAGCCTGGAGCTCTTCTTTCTTCTGCCTAGGCTAATAGCAGGGGAGCCCTAACGATCCTCTTGTCTCTGCCATCTCCCCTCCTATATCACGGGTTATAGGCATGTGCAGGACTATAACCAGCTTGTCTTGTAGGTGCTGAGATCTGAACACAGCTAGCTCCTCATGGTTACACAGCAGGCACTCAACCATTGAGCCATCTCTCTGGACCCATTATTTCAGTGACTGAGACCAAAGTGTTGAGCCTTCTTATCACCTATGAACACTAGAGGACAAGCTTGTCATCTGCCGCCTCGCAGCCTCACAGGGCTGTGCATGTGGAAGTGTTTCCCAGGTGTCTGTGACTCATTTGATCCCTTGACCTCTCAGAGACAGAGGCAGCCCTGCTGTCAGGGCTGCAAAGGGGTTCTTTAGACCTTTTCCTGGGTGCCCAGCTTCCTGATAGGTTGTGAGCAGGGGACAGGTAGCTTCTGAGACCTCATTTCCCAGCAGCTGCTGCACACTCTGGGGTACTGTGGCTGGATGCTGTCCACACCTCTCACCCTGCCTCCTTTGAAACAGGAGGACCACGACATCATGGAAGCCGACCTGGACAAGGATGAGCTGATCCAGCCCCAGCTTGGAGAACTCTCAGGCGAGAAGCTTCTGACCACAGAGTACTTGGGAGTAAGTCCACATGCCGGAGGTGTCCTGGGACAGGAGGGCAGGAGAACAGGCGTGACTTTGTGCCTTCAGCAACACAGGGTTCATTGTCTTCAGCGTCACCCATGGTCATCAGCAGCTGAGTCTTTCCATTTCCATGTTATGGTAGAATCTGAGGTTGAGGGACAGCGAGGGGCCACCTCGAGGAACTCTGGGTCACAGCAGGGATGTGGATTTTAAGCTGCATAGGCGCTAGGAAACCATAGGAGTGAGAGTGGGGGAGGGTTCGGTTGAGGATGCACTCATTTGATAGGGTGCCCACTTGGGCTCCATTCGAAGCACCAGGTACCTTAACCCAGCAGAGGAACTGGAGGTGAGGGAGACTTGAAGCTCACAGTCATCCTCAGTTATGTGTGAATCTGAGGCCTGCTTAGGCTGTATGAGATGCTAATCTCAAAAATATTTTACCAAAATATAAATAAGTAAATTAAAACATATCAACTTAGATTCACACTCTGGCTACTTTGTGAAAAATGAACTTGGGAACAAGAATGAAAGACAAGAAAGAAGTGATTGGAGAAAACTAGAGGAAGGCTGGCTGCTGCCACCCAGTTAGAAAAAGGCATGCTGGACAGTACCCACCATTGTTCTCAGAGTATATCATGCACCAGAGGAGCCCAGGCGCCTATGGATGCTTGACTCCTGCTTGGTCAATGCAGTGATGCTGGCAGAGGTCAGGAGGGGACGCAGCCAGGGGCTCCAGGTTACTGGTGGCAGTCCTGAACTATCACTAGACTTTTGTTTCCCTTGGGGAGCATGCCGCCTTCTCTGAGAGACTTGACTGCATGATAAAGTACACTTCTTCTGAGCATCTGCAGGACCCTCTGTTTCAGAAGCAGGTGACCAGAAGAGACCAGTGGGCGGGGTCCTCTGCAGGACTCGGCAGAACACCTAGGTCTGTACCTCCCACAGTGCTTAAATGCCAGCAAAGGGGTTGATTGTGATTCTGTCAGACATAAACCTAAATACAACCCTCAGTTAATTTTTTGGACCCCTCTACATAGTATACTGCTGTGAGTAAGGTCTTATGTTGATATAGTGGCAAAACCTGAGGCAAAGCATACTGGGACTGCCACTTTGGTTGAACATACTGGTGGGGTGCAAAAGACAGATTTCAATTAGTAACCACAGATGATAGGCACTTAGAAATGGCATCGTTTCACCATAATCCACACTCAGAACCTCCTTAATGCATGTAAATCCCTTTAGCTATAGAGGGAATGGTTTTGGATCCCACAGAAAAGTTCCACACACTCTTGCTTATCTCGTTGTTGTCCATTACCACTGTGGAGCAGTGGCAGTCAACATGAGGATAGAAAGAATCACTTACACAGAGGTGAAGACCAAGGGCATCCATTTCCTGTGGCTGCAGGGACAAAGAGCCACACCTTGGCTGGCTAAAACAGAAATGTACTCTGTCATGGTTTTGGAGAGCAGAGGTCCAAACTCCTGGTATTGGCAGGGCTGGCCTGCCCCTAGAGCTCTGAAGGAGAAGCCTTCCTTGATTTTTCCATCTTATGGTAGCCCAGGTGATCCTTGGCTTGTGGCCACATCACTCTGGTTTCTGCCTCCATCTTCAGTGGCCTTCTTGATTTCAAAGAACCTTAATTGTATTGGCAAAGATTTTTAGAAAAATATTTATTTATTATGTATACAGTGTTCTGCCTGCACACCAGAAGAGGACACCAGATCTCATCATAGATGATTGTGAACCACTATGTGGTTGCTGGGAACTGAACTCACGACCTCTGGAAGGGCAGCCAGTGCTCTTATTTACTGAGCCATCTCTACAGCCCTGCAAAGATTTTTTTTAAACAAATAAAGCCATGCCCATGGGTACCAGGGTCAGAGCATGCATGTATTTTTGGAGACCTCTAACCCCAGTCCAGGTCAGGAGCTCCTCTTAGAAACATCTTAATTTAAATGGTACACCCAACTCAGTTTGGGGCAAAGCCATAGTCACTGAGGCCATGTGTGCATTCCTAGTGCTTCAAAATCACCCTAAGCTGCTCCTTTTCACCCAGCCTGGTGACCTGAAATCGCCAGCCTGCAGCTTATGCATTCTAGGCCAGGGTCTTGTCTCCTACTTCGTGCTCATAGTGCATAAAAGGACTTGATGTCACATCTCATAACTGCATGTGCCAAATGAGGGAAACTAAACTGTACTAGTGACTTTTACTATGACCAAGCAGCTGACGAAGCAGCTAGAGGAGTGAAAGTTTGTTTTGGCTCAGAGTTCAGGGGACACGGTACATCTTGGCATGAGGGGGAAAGTCTGGTAGCTGCCAGGGCTTGGCCCATGGCAGTAGGAACTTGTGGTATGGCTTGGTTATTCCATTGCCATCAGAAAACAGAGGGCTAGACTAGAAGCAGAACCAAGTTTTCCTTCAAGGCCTGCATTAGCCAGTTGGGGACCAAGAGCCTGTGGGGACACTCACATTCCAGCCAGAACACTGACCACAGGTCACAGGCATTTCTCTGGCGTGTATGTGCCTGAAAGTCATGACTTGGGGCTTTTGGCAGGACCCAGCAAAGGTCTCAGGCTGAGTCTGAAGATGTTCTCTTCTGAAACATTTCCTCAGAAAACTAGATTCAGACTTAATCTTGAAGCCCATTTCCCTGATGAAGGCACGGCAGCTGCCCTCGTGGAGTCTACCAAAGACAGTGAGCAGGTGGAAGAGCCCTAAGAAGAGGCTCAGATAAGAGCTGCAGAGGCAGACGAGCTCACCTGAGACCTGCCTGAAACCCCTGGCATGTCCACACCTACTGCTGACTTAAAAATCAGCATGGGGACTTGGGGCAGGGAGAGGGGCAAGGTACAACCAGGACAGCTTGCCAAGATGCCCAGGCCTGGAAGGGAGTTGTCCCTGGGTACCTGCTCTGCTGAGCCACGACGCTGCCCCTCGCCCCCCTAAGAGCTATGTATCGGAGCACACAGCACCACTGCACCAGAGAGCCATGCCATGCCAAATGCTGCAGAGGAGAGTGAGCTACTCTTCCAAGCACTCAAGAGAATAGCAGTGATAACATCCATCATGGTGCTTGCCCATAATTCTGGTTCAGCAAGAGTTTTCTGTAAGGCAGATCTCTGTGAGTTCGAGGCCAGCCTGGTCTGCTGAGCAAGTTCCAGGACAGCTCCAAAACAATACAAAGAAACCCGTCCCGAAAAACCAAAAAAAAAAAAAACAAAAACAAAAACAAAAAAAAAAAAACAAGCATCTAACTGGGGGCTTGCTTTCAGTTTCAGGGAGTTAGTCCATGATTACTGTGGCAGGGAGCATGGTGACAGGCAGGCAGACACGGTGCTGGAGCAGTCGCTTAGAGCTGACATCCTGACCCAAATGCAGGAGGCAGAGAGAGAAGGGGGGGGCTTTTGAAACCTCAAAGTACACCTCTAGTGACCTTTACTTCCTTTTAACAACCTCTGTGTCTCAGCTAACATCCTCTTGACTACTCAGTGAAACTTGGAAGTGTGTGGCTAAGCACAGATCTCTAGCCTCCAGGGAGGAACCCTAAAGCCAAGAATGCAGCAAAGATGGCATCTGATTCCCATAGGAAAGACCTCCTCCCCAGTGAAGACAGTCTCAGTCTCTGTCTCTGTCTCAGTCTCTCTCTCTCTTTCTCTGTCCTCTGTCTCTGTCTCTCTCTCTCTCTGTCTGTCTGTCTCTCTTTGTCTCTCTGTCTGTCTCTCTCTCTCTCTCTGTCCTCTGTCTCTCTCTCTCTCTTTCTCTCTCTGTCCTCTGTCTCTCTCTCTCTCTTTCTCTCTCTGTCCTCTGTCTCTCTCTCTCTCTTTCTCTCTCTGTCCTCTGTCTCTCTCTCTCTCTGTCCTCTGTCTCTCTCTCTCTCTTTCTCTCTCTGTCCTCTGTCTCTCTCTCTCTTTCTCTCTCTGTCTCTGTCTCTCTCTCTCTCAATATTGATTCATGGCTTTATTCTCTGTGATTATAAAAGCTCATGGCACCCTCAGGATGACTTGGGTCTGTGCTCCTGAACTGTGGTCATTCATATTTGGCACAGGATAAGTTATCTCCTTTATAGCAGAGTTGTTATTTTACATTCACAAAGTGTGATTTTTTTAAAATCTGAATTAGGATGAGTTTATAATGTTTTCTACTGAGAGACAAAAAGATGAGAAGAAATATTTTTACAAGGTGTGTTTAGACAGAATTCTCATGGCCCATGACTTCCCGACTAGGAATGTCTCTTCTCGTGATACAGGAAAGTCAGCTCTCACGTGAAGGTTTATCTTGTTTCTGTGAAGAAAAGCAGGGAAGTCAGAGACTGTTCTTGCATCTGCTCTGCTTCAAGTGTCTTTAACTCAAAATAGCCAGTCTGCCAAAGTGGCCTGCTTTGGGATGATCATCTACCACCCTCCGCCTGTGAGACAGGTGCTCCATGTTTCTTTGTACACGAAATTTGAAAAAACTCTGATAACACAGTAAATCCTTACACTAGGAGAGCTAAGTGTTTGGCCTTATGTGACTGTGAATCATAAAGTTTTCCCACTAAGCTCAAGCTAAATGCAACGTCAGCTCAGCTCACTATGTCTTCAGCAAACTGAAAAATTAATTTGATCATTCCAAGTGACATAAGGGGAAGAGAGAAGAGGAATCAAAATGAACAGATAGCAGCATTAACCGCTTGCTGTCAGATGTTCCTACTTTTGTAGGAACACAACACTAGGACCCTCCTAGAGCCTGGAAGCTTAGATCTCATTGGCTCTGTACCTCTGTCTCAGTGCTGTCAATTAAATGTTGGTTGTCTCTTTTTCATTAGGTAATTGACAGCTCCTGCTATAATCTGTAAAGTCAAGAAAGGGCCAGTCACACAAGCCAGCTACACTCTCAACAGTGCGTTCTCTAAAATTCACTCTGGTGTCCTTCATTTCTTATGCCTGAAAATATGGTCATGTGACTCCAAGCTGCACAATACTGTGTCAACAAAATAAGTGTTGTGTTGGTGAGAGAGTGAATAGTAGTCAGCCAACAGTGTCTGCTGCTTCTAGGTTATTTTTTTATGTGTACAGAGTAGATAGATGATAGATAGGTAGGTAGGTAGGTACATAGATAGATAGATAGATAGATAGATAGATAGATAGATAGATAGATAGATAGATAGATTGATTGATAGATTGATTGATTCTGTTTTTTTTTTCTTTTTTGTTTGCTTATTTGGGGTTTTGAGACAGGGTTTTTCTGTGTAACAGCTCTGGCTGTTCTGGAACTCGATTTGTAGACCAGACTGAAGAGATTGTCTTGTCTCTGCCTCCTGAGTGCTGGGATTAAAGACGTGTGCCACTGCTGCCCAGCTGGTTTTCTTTTCTTAATTGCATTTATTCATTCGTGAGGACTGTTGGTATTTCTGTGGCACGCACACATGTGGAAGTCAGAGGACAACTTTAAGAATCATCTCTCTCCTTCCACCATGTAGGTCATGGTGCTCAAACTCAGTCTGTCAAGCTTGTCACCTGCTGCCCTGAAGTATGCACGTATTACCTTAATTCATGCTGGTCAGGCATAATGTCACATACCTGTAATCTCAGAACTGAGGAGCCTGAGGCCGGAGGATTGAAAGTTTAGGAGAGCCTAAACAGAGTAGACCCTGCCCACCCACTCTCTCCAAAAAAGAGAGTCAGGAAGTGTGGCTCAGTGGTAGAGCATTTGCCCTGCTTGTGTTCAGGATTTTGTATCTAGCAATACAAAAAGAAAGGGGGAAAAGAAGAAAAGAAGTTTTTGTAGCTTTCATTGTGGTTGCTCTGGGCTTTATTGTTGTTTGTTTTTTGAGGCAGGCTTTTACCATACAGCCCAGGCTGGCCTGGCACTTGAGCTCCTCCAGCCTTGGCCTCTCTAGTGCTGGGGTTCTGGGCATGGACCAGCACACCTGGGCTGACCATCCTGTTCCACTGAGTAAACTGAGTAATCATGTGCTACATTATTTTTGTCATGGTTAAGAGCACCACATTTTGCTTCGGGAGAGCCTTCCTTCAGGCAGACCCTCCATCTGTAATCCAGATGGGAGCTGTTGTTGGACTAGAAGTACAACCACACCCATTGCCAATCTGTGAAACTCCTCAGGCATTTCCTTGGAATCCAACTTGAAGAACACTGCCTCATCAACAGGTGCAGCCCAGGTGGGGCCACTGAGAAGTCCCTCAGTGTCCTCTGCAAGCCCAGCAGATAGTGGGGAAGCTCTGACCCATAGGAGTGGCTAGTGAATGTCTCTGCATGCCAACTGCATTGCTGAGTCCTATTTTCAAACATCCAAAAAACAAATATGTGATGTATTATCTGATCCCATGGGAGGCACCGGGAGGGGTGAGCTCCCATGAAGCAGTGAGCCAGCAGTAGCCTCAGACTCACCTAGAAGAAGTCCTTGTGGCTCCGACCCCCTTATCTAGTAGCTTAATTCCTGGCTTTGTTTTGGTCTCGCTAAGTAGCCCAGGCTAGCCTTAAACTTGATCTATATCCCAGGTGAAGGCTCCTTGGGATGGCCCAAATTGTAGCTACAAAGCAGAGAGGAAGGTGGATCAGGCTATCCCTAAGCCTACAGAGACATACAATCTTTGCCTCCCTCTGGGTGCTGGCATTATACACTACCCATGGTTAAAATGTTGCCTTTTTAAAAACCAAATCTGCCTGGTTTTTTCTCCTTCCTCGCCTTTAAAAATCCAGCCCTCTTCAACGCTTAGAGCAGCAAAGTTCTCAGCTGTTTTCTTCTTCCAGTGACTTTTAAGTTTTACACTCTACCTGTGATTGTATGCAAAAGGCTCCTCCCAGCTTCTGTGTTCCCACGTAACCTGTAGCATGGACACTCTCACTGGAAAGCCTCCCTTTTTTGTTTGTTTGGTTTTCGTTATTGTTACTAGGTCCCCCCCCCCTTTTTTGGCATATGGTGTATATGCATGTATGTGTGTCCATATACGCGTGTGTGCATGTGGAGGTCACAAGTTGACACTACATGTCACATGTCTTCCTTTATTGCTTTCCACCTAACACATTGAAGCAGGATCTGTCACCAGACCCAGAGCTCTGGATCTGTCTAGTCTCCTTAGCCTGTTTACCCCAGGCACCCCTGGTCTGTACTTCTCAGCTAGGATTACAAGCTACACACCATGTCTTCCCAGCTGTCATGTAGGTGCTGGGATCTGAACTCTGTCCTTATACCACTCTACCCCACCCCTTTTAGAGACAGAATTTCATGTAGCGCAGGCTAGCCTCAAACTTGTTGTGTAGCTGAATTCTGACCCTCCTGCCGCCTGCGTGCTAGGAGTGCAGACGCCCTTGAGCCTGGCATCCCCTGGAAACCAATTCCCTTTAGTCCACTCAGCTTCTGGAAACCTATTCCCTTTAGTCCACTCAGCCCCTGGAAACCTATTCCCTTTAGTCCACTCAGCCCCTGGAAACCTATTCCCTTTAGTCCACTCAGCCCCTGGAAACATTCCCTTTAGTCCACTCAGCCCCTGGAAACATTCCCTTTAGTCCACTCAGCCCCTGGAAACCTATTCCCTTTAGTCCACTCAGCCCCTGGAAACCTATTCCCTTTAGTCCACTCAGCTTCTGGAAACCTATTCCCTTTAGTCCACTCAGCCCCTGGAAACCTATTCCCTTTAGTCCACTCAGCCCCTGGAAACCTATTCCCTTTAGTCCACTCAGCCCCTGGAAACATTCCCTTTAGTCCACTCAGCCCCTGGAAACCTATTCCCTTTAGTCCACTCAGCCCCTGGAAACCTATTCCCTTTAGTCCACTCAGCCCCTGGAAACCTATTCCCTTTAGTCCACTCAGCTTCTGGAAACCTATTCCCTTTAGTCCACTCAGCTTCTGGAAACCTATTCCCTTTAGTCCACTCAGCTTCTGGAAACCTATTCCCTTTAGTCCACTCAGCTTCTGGAAACCTATTCCCTTTAGTCCACTCAGCCCCTGGAAACCTATTCCCTTTAGTCCACTCAGCCCCTGGAAACCTATTCCCTTTAGTCCACTCAGCTTCTGGAAACCTATTCCCTTTAGTCCACTCAGCTTCTGGAAACCTATTCCCTTTAGTCCACTCAGCTTCTGGAAACCTATTCCCTTTAGTCCACTCAGCTTCTGGAAACCTATTCCCTTTAGTCCACTCAGCTCCTGGAAACCTATTCCCTTTAGTCCACTCAGCTCCTGGAAACCTATTCCCTTTAGTCCACTCAGCCCCTGGAAACCTATTCCCTTTAGTCCACTCAGCCCCTGGAAACCTATTCCCTTTAGTCCACTCAGCCCCTGGAAACCTATTCCCTTTAGTCCACTCAGCTTCTGGAAACCTATTCCCTTTAGTCCACTCAGCTTCTGGAAACCTATTCCCTTTAGTCCACTCAGCTTCTGGAAACCTATTCCCTTTAGTCCACTCAGCTTCTGGAAACCTATTCCCTTTAGTCCACTCAGCTTCTGGAAACCTATTCCCTTTAGTCCACTCAGCTTCTGGAAACCTATTCCCTTTAGTCCACTCAGCCCCTGGAAACCTATTCCCTTTAGTCCACTCAGCTTCTGGAAACCTATTCCCTTTAGTCCACTCAGCCCCTGGAAACCTATTCCCTTTAGTCCACTCAGCTCCTGGAAACCTATTCCCTTTAGTCCACTCAGCTTCTGGAAACCTATTCCCTTTAGTCCACTCAGCTTCTGGAAACCTATTCCCTTTAGTCCACTCAGCTTCTGGAAACCTATTCCCTTTAGTCCACTCAGCTTCTGGAAACCTATTCCCTTTAGTCCACTCAGCCCCTGGAAACCTATTCCCTTTAGTCCACTCAGCCCCTGGAAACCTATTCCCTTTAGTCCACTCAGCTCCTGGAAACCTATTCCCTTTAGTCCACTCAGCTCCTGGAAACCTATTCCCTTTAGTCCACTCAGCTTCTGGAAACCTATTCCCTTTAGTCCACTCAGCCCCTGGAAACCTATTCCCTTTAGTCCACTCAGCCCCTGGAAACCTATTCCCTTTAGTCCACTCAGCCCCTGGAAACCTATTCCCTTTAGTCCACTCAGCCCCTGGAAACCTATTCCCTTTAGTCCACTCAGCCCCTGGAAACCTATTCCCTTTAGTCCACTCAGCTTCTGGAAACCTATTCCCTTTAGTCCACTCAGCTTCTGGAAACCTATTCCCTTTAGTCCACTCAGCTTCTGGAAACCTATTCCCTTTAGTCCACTCAGCTTCTGGAAACCTATTCCCTTTAGTCCACTCAGCTTCTGGAAACCTATTCCCTTTAGTCCACTCAGCCCCTGGAAACCTATTCCCTTTAGTCCACTCAGCTTCTGGAAACCTATTCCCTTTAGTCCACTCAGCTTCTGGAAACCTATTCCCTTTAGTCCACTCAGCTTCTGGAAACCTATTCCCTTTAGTCCACTCAGCTTCTGGGAAACCTATTCCCTTTAGTCCACTCAGCTTCTGGGAAACCTATTCCCTTTAGTCCACTCAGCCCCTGGAAACCTATTCCCTTTAGTCCACTCAGCTTCTGGGTAGCTCTTAGGGACACACTGTCTTATAGCTGTTTCTTACTTCCACCAGATCATGACCAACACTGGGAAGGCACGTCGGAAAGGGCCGCCCGGTGTGCAGTGGAGTGGGGATGAGCCCCTGCGTCGGCCCGTCACCCCTGGTGGCCACAGGACAGGGTGCCCAGTGTAAGTTCGGGATACAGGAAGCGGGAGTCTATTTTTGTAAGCTCTGCTTGGATTAACTGCTGTGGAACGTGTATCAACGTGTACAATAAAGCGTTCATACTGGAAAGCACTTCTCTTTATCGTTTATCTCTTGAGGATTTTGGGAGGAAAGGCAGGTGAGTCCCATCTCCCCATACACACTTAGGTTTCTTCCAGAAGGAAAAGTATGTGACTTGCTAGAATCCCAAGGCCACCTCCAAAGACCATTGTTGGCCAGGTTCATTTCAGAAAAAAGTTACTGAGCAGTGGGTGGGTTCAGCCAGTTTGAACTCCTGCCCTATGGTTCATTCCTGTGGCCTCTCCCCATAGCACCAGGCCGGATGCTAGTATTCGAGTGTCACAGCTCTGTTTTAGACAAGGCTCTCAAAGCAGCTGTGTAACCTAGGGTATGCATGAAGCCCTGGGTTCTATCCCAGCACAGGAAGAGAAAGAGAGAGACAGAGACAGACAGACAGACACAGAGAGACAGAGACAGAGAGACAGACAGAGACAGAGAGACAGAGAGAGAGAGAAACAGAGAGACAGACACAGAGACAGAGAGAGAGACAGAGAGACAGAGAGAGACAGACAGACAGAGAGAGAGAGAGAGAAACAGAGAGACAGACAGACACAGAGACAGAGAGAGAGAGAGAGAACAGCCATGCTGCTGGGCACTGTTCATTTTTTTGTAGCCTGGTTTCTATCTCTTGACAGAAAAATAAAACTTCAGTCAGGTCACCTGTGCCTCTGAAAGGCTTGAGGCTGGGCTGCCAGTTAAGAGTCCCTTCTGGGATTTGCATGCCCTGTCTCTTCCTAAACTTGGAAAACTATAAACAGGTATGCATGTGTCACAGAGAGCTGGCTGACACACTCTGGTCACCCACTCGGCAGTAGTGGCCTTATCCTAAGGGTCACACCGTGTTTTCCTTAGCCCCTATCGCTGGACAGTTCGATTATTTCCAGTTTTGCTGTGTGGTAACTTTATGATAAACCAGGAGGCACTGAGCAGCCAACAGGGTGTAAATACCTGTAACGTAAGCTCCATGGCACAGCTACCAGGAACACCAGCGTCCAGCACCAGCTCTGGCCAAGCTTTATCACACATCTGGAATCTGATGTATGCTACTTCCCAGCCCACACCATGGACCAGTGCTCTGAGGTCTGTTTGATTAAACCCCTTGTGCTTCTGCCTCTAGGATCTTATTTGTAATTATTGACACACAAATCATATGTGTCCTTTTCCCTCTCTAGGATCTTATTTGTATTATTGACACACAAATCATATGTGTCCTTTTCCCTCACACACAACCGGCACTTTGAACGTGCAGTCAAACTGAGAGAAGATCGCACCAGAGAGACGCTAGCGCCCACATTGCCTTTTCTCTATATGTATAACACAGCATTTACAAACATACTTGTCTTGTTTTTAAGAGATTCACTTTGTGTATGTGGGGGATGCTCTTGGACACTAGAAGAGGGTGTCAAACCCCCTGTGCTGGAGTTAGGAGGGATTGTGACCACCTGACATGGGTGCTAATCTGAGCCATCTCTCCAGACCTTTGTTTGTTGGTTTGTTTCTGTTTTGTTTTGTTTTTCAAGACAGGGTCTCACTATGTAGATCAGACTGTCCTGGAACTTACTATGTAGCCCAGGCTGGCCTCAGACTCAGAGTGCTGGGATTAAAGGCCTCTGCCACTGCACTCAGCCTTCCAGACCCTTATTCTGTGTTTGTTGTTGTTGTTGAGTCAAGGTCTCACTATGAATCACTGGCTGACCTTGAACTCACTATGTAACATAGACTAGCTTTTGACTCTAGGGCTAGGATCAAAGGTGTACACCACCAAGTCTGGCCTGCCTTGTTTTGTATCTTGTGGTCCAGACTGGCCTCAAACTTGCTGTGTGGCTGAGAGACAGCCTTACAGTTCTGCACCACCATACCTGGCTTATACAGTCTTTGGTTTGTTCGTTCATTTTTTAGTTTTGTTTCTTACTGAACTGTTTAAAAGGAGGTTACAGACCCTCAGTGTATACCTCCTAAGGATAAGAACACCCTCGTACAGATAGCTGTGCAGTTGTCCTGACGTAATCAGTACTGTGTGTCCATGTACTGAAATGTCACACTGTACCCATAAATATGTACAAACACTGTGGTGACTAGCTAGAAACATATTTCTAAAAGAACAACCACTTAACCACACCCGCAAGTTAAAAGCAGTGTGAATGCATCGGCATGCCTTCCTTGCCCTCCAATGTGTCACTTATGTCTGAGGGGTTTGTGTGCTTTGATCTAGAACCGTGACAGATGAGTACTGGTCATCGTAGTTTAAATGGTCCGTTTGGGATAGACGCGGCAAGAGGAACTGATGAAATTCCTGTTGGGCATGGGAAAGAGGACAACAGTTTCTTCAACGTTTAGAAAATGATTAAAACCCTGGCTTCACAGGAAGGCAACCATGACATAAGGAACATAAGGACATTTCAATCAGAGGTGGCCGTGAGTCTAACGAACTTAGGAGCACCGTTCATTCTCGGGCCAGGTGACCCGTCCCTGGAGTACGCTTTTCCAGAGTTGGGGCTCAGCTGGCGCCCCCACTGGCGGTCTGTCTGGGAGGCATTTGGCCAGGGTGGACCTGCCCAGCTGCGAGAGCACTCCTGAATCACTGCCTTAAGCAGTGGCTGCTGCCCCTAAGTCCCTCTGCCAGGTAAATTTAACAAACTTTTCTTTTTTCGAGACAGGGTCTCATTTTATAGCCCAGGCTGGGCTCAAACTCACATGTCCTCCTGCCTCAGCCTCCTCAGTGCTGGGATTACAGGTGTGCACCACCACCTCCAAGTTCAACGTTGATTTCATTTCTATGACTGATGGGGTGTGAACTCAGTCCCGGGGACCCAAAACTAAGTGAGATGTGATTCCTGCCCTCAGGACACAGAGCAAATCGTGTAGGAGAAAAGACATGGAGAGATCTCGGTGTGACATGATAAGAATGTGACAGTATTCAGAAAACCCGCAGCCACCTAACGGTTGGGAGTGATGATGATCAGAATTCCCACCCCTGCTTCTTGAATTTACACTCAAGGAATTTGATTCTTCATTCACAATCACCAGCCCCTTGGTAACCCTGCATTGCTGCCATATGAATCAAGATTAGCCCTCCTGGGGACACTTAGTTAATATGTGCTCCACAGATTCAAGAGATCATGCTTTCTGGGTCAGTAGCTCTACCCTGTAATTTATAGATCTGCACAGGGTACTTGTTACTGTATTGATTGTGAAGAAATATCTACATGCCCTGTATAGAATCCTGGCTACCCAAGTTACGGTCACCAACAGTACTGGAGATATGTAGCAGCATTAAGAATAAATAGTTGATGACATTGGGAGATCCACACAGTGTGACAATGCGTTGTTGAATAGAAAGGAGAACTGTGAGGGGTGTGACTGGCCGTCTCTAAAGACCCAGGCTGGTCCCAGGTTTTTTGGGTTTTTTTCCTCCCTGTAAAATAAAACAAAGCCAGGTGTGGTGGTGCATGCGCTGTGTTTCAGACAGGCTCTTACTATGCAGCCCTGACTGGCCTGGAACTTACTATGTGGACTAGCCTGGCCTTGAAGTGGCAGAGATCCACCTGCCTCTGCCTCCCTGAGATGTGCACCACAGTGAGACGGGGTCTCAGGTAGTCCAGGCTAGCCTGGGATTGTATTTCCTGAGGATGATTTCACGTATCGGTTCTCTTCCCTCCATCTCCCAAGTGCTGGGTTAGAGGCTCGCACCAACATGCCTGGTTAATGCAGTGCTGGGGTCAAACCCAGGGCCTCCTGTATACCAGGCAGGCTGTCTACCAACCGAGCCACACTCCCAGCCGTGCATTTGCATGTTTTAAAAGACTGAAACGTATCACAGTTAAGTGGTCACCTGTGGGTATTGTGGTAGGGGCTGTGCTATACATCCTTTGTATTATCTGGGTTTTTTTATGATAAACACTGGTTTTATCATCAGGGACAGAAAGGCTGAGGTAAACACGGGCACCTGACTCTACCCTCTCTCAGCCTTGTTTCTGTGTGTCACCCAGACATGACTCCTATGCACATCAGCCTAACTAACCCTCCTGAATTCTGGAGGCTCTGTACCTATCTGTACACCTGATGCCCCTCCCCAGCTTCTCCTCCCTTTAGCCTGGAGTGTGGTTCCCTCCCATTTGGTCCTCCCTGGCTCCGTGCACCAGTCTGGACTTCCTCCTGAATGCTCAGTGACTTCCAGGATCACAGGTGACCTAACAGTTCCCAACTCTTGGAGCCCACCACACTCTTGTGGTTGCTAATCCAACCCCTCCCAGTGACCGCCCCATCCCTGGCCGCCACTGTGGTTTGTTCCTCTGCCTTAACCTGGCTCCCTCCTGTGTGCTGGGTTCTGAAGAGGTCTGGAGCCCCGGTGTGGGGGGTCACCCTATCCTGCTCACTGATGGCACCCCAGCCCAACTGGGACTCACAGAGGTGCCTCACAGCACCCCAGTCAGTGTCTGCAGGATCAGCATGACGGGAACCCACCCTTCACCCCTGCCCCTGCCCTGTGTTCTCTGGGCCTCACTGGGCCGCCTCTCTCTGCTGCCATCCCACACCTACCATGACCACAGAGGCCCTTCTAGAAGGCACGGGATGCCATTGTTGGCCTCCTCGTCCCCCTTGGAGTTCAAACATCTTTACCCACCCCCCTTTACCTTGCCTGCAGCCCCTCCACTTCTCTCTCTCTGGCCCCCAGGAAACCCCAGCTCAGAGCAGGAGGCCTAATGCCCCCCCCAGCTCCAGCCCACCTCTAACTCAGCACCCGCACCATGCTGAGAAGTTTCTCCAGAATGGTACACATCTCCTTGTCCTTGTTGAACCATAAAGAATTGTATCTATCCACAGCCATTTTCCCATATCTGATCCTAGGCAGGCATAGGCTTGTCATCATGCTGTGACTCACCGAGTCCTTGCTGAGTCCGTGACCAGCGTCTCCTTGCTGGAATGAGTGAGCGCTCTGTCACGTATACATACATGTATACAACTAGGACCCTGTCCGAGCTGACACACGGAGCCTCCTGTCTCCCAAACCTGTCTCTTTCCAAATCTGAGTGTAGCCGACAAAGCCGGACCAGAAGCTGCCATGCGTCTCCTCAGCATGGGGCCAGCACAGCAAGATGCATCTCTCGGCGCTAGGAGATGAACCTGCCTCAGCCGTGCTCTTGCCCACGTCTGTGCAGGGCTTACGTGACAGGATGTCACTCACAGTCAGCCTCGTCCTTGGAGAAGTGGTTTGTGCCTTGTTTGGTGGAAACACTAGGAGCCTTGAGCAACCCACAGCTCTTAAGATGTCCTGATGATGTTTTAGATATGCGTTAACCCTTGTAATGTTATCAGTTCACAAGGGAACGAGCAGGTATGAGGTACAGCTGCCACCTCAAAGGGCCTGCTGGCTTCTGTCACTACTCTTTTAAAAAAAAAGATGATTTAGAGCCAGGCAGTGGTGGTACATGCCTTTAATCCCAGCACTCAGGAGGCAGAGACAGGCAAATCTGAGTTCAAGGCCCGCCTGGTCAACAGAGTGAGTTCCAGGGCAGCCATGGATACAAAGAGAAACCCTGTCTCAAAAAAGCAAAAAAAGAAAGGTGGTTTATCCAGGGGGTGGTTCTACTTGTCATCCCAGCACTTGGGAGAGGTAGGTAGAAAGGTCTACTCTCACCTACATGATGAGTTCAAGGCCAGCCTGGGCTACTTGAGATGCTATCTTTTAAAAACCCTGGCAGATAAGATGGTCCAGCAGGTAACGGTGCTCACTCATCACCAAGCTCTCCGAGATGGAAAGAGAACCAACTGCTCCAAGTTGTCTCCCGACAGCCACATGTGTGCTGTGGGGGTGAGCTCACACTGAATAAATATCATTGTTTAACTTAAAAAGGCAAAACTAACAAAAATATGTTTTAAAATGTCCCTTTCCCAAAATAGCCCCAGTTACAGCCACCTCCTGCATCTCTTTGTGATGCTACGAAGCCAGGTAGTCCAGCTGAATCGGTGTGCTCCAGGATCAGCGAGAAAACCCGCCTCAAATACCTCCCTGCTATCTGTATTTATTGGCTTTTTTTCATGTTTTTCTGCAGGCTGGGAGACCATCTCATTTCTCCCCAGAATGCCCAACAAGCCAGAAATAGCTGTCTGCAGACCCTACCAGCCACTCAGCCGGACATCTGCAAAGGTCGCAAACCTGGTGCTGCTGGGCGTGGCATATCCTTTCCATGTAAGAACACTGTGCGTGCGTGCAGAGGCGGTCCTGAGCTCCTGGGTTCAAGAATCCAAGTGAAGCAGCAGTGGGGCCTACAGACACATGCCTGCCGCTGCGGAGCTCTCTGGTCTCAGCCACAGTCCTGGGTCACAGAAGTCCACAGGCCTCCAGTCCCCCTGACAGAGCTGGTATCGGGCTTGTTTCCAGGTCCCGTTAAAACACTGTGTCTACCACTCACATCTAGCAGCTCCTCAATTTAATGAAACTTTGAAGTAGCCATCTCTGCTTGCTATGTGGCTTAGTCCTCTTCCCATGGTTGTAACAAAATGCCTGCAGCGGGGTGTTTTATTTTGTGTGTGCCAGGGGTCAACATTAGGTGTCTTCGTCACTCTCCACCTTAGTTTTTGAGGCAGGGTCTCTCACTGACCCTGAAGCCCACTGATGCAGTTAGACCGGCTGGTCAGCAAGCCCCGGAGACGGTTCTGTCTCTACCTCTGCAGCACTGGGATTACAGGCACACACTGCCATGCCCTGGTGTTTGTGTAGGTGCTGGGTACTGAACTCAGGCTTCATGTTTTCAGAAGAAGCACTTTACCTGGGGTTGAGTACTTTATTTTAAAATAGGTTCATTTAGTTCACAGTTTAGGAAACGAAATATAAAGCCCTATATTCCCATTGCTTTAACCTCTTGCTAGGTCCTCCTTGCTTATGTCACAGCATGGTAGATGGCACTATGGTGGACATACACACTAGAGTCCCAGAGCATATGGCAAGACAAGAAGCCAGCAGCCACAGAGGGCCAGGCTTGCTCTTAGGATTTTATGTTGACTATATCAACACCCCCCCCAGGCGGTAACACCTCCTTGCCCTAGCCTCCACATCTGCGTGTCTCACTGCCTCTGCACTGCCAGATGAACCCTCGGGACATTCCCAAAGCTTACCTAAACCATCCCAATGTAGACTGAGACCAGGTTTCAGAACCTCAGTGTCTCAGTTAGAGGCTCCATGGCATCAGAATGTGCGGCTGAGCACACAAACAGCCCTGAGGTCGGAATGTGCTTTGAAGCAGTCAGTCAGTCAGTCAGGGAGTTAAACAGAAACTGCAGAACTGGTGAGGCATAAAAGTATATTTTAGATGCTGGGCGTAGGGTGTGGGGGTGTGTGTTTGAGCATTTTGACCCAGAAATATACTGAATATTTCTTTTTCAATTTTCAAAAGGAAATTGAAAGGATTGTGAGTAGGCCACATAAGACTCTAATCTCCATTCAGACAGGAAAAGCCACAGCTCACGTTGGTTGGAGTCAAAGTCTCCCATGCCCAGATGCTGAGGAACCAGCTAGTCACAGAGCCCAAGTGGGGTCCCTGTGGCTCGGGAGGGGCATTCAAGGGTCCTTTTGGTTAGGGGCAGCTTCAAGGTTTTTGCCAAGTCACTGGTCATTGGTCATTTGGCCTGAGTTTACAGCTGTGAGTCTACTAAGAATGCCTTCCCCATGAGGGATTAGCTCGGCGTCCAGAGTGTCTGCTGGCTCTGCTGATCCGGAGGATGAGGGTCTCCTTGGATGCACTTCACTCTGAGGTCCTCATACAGCCAGGCAGGCGCTTTACCACTGAGCCACACCACCAGCACCTGTCCTGTCTCTCAGATAGATTCATCATGCTGTTGGGTTCAGGGGTACTTGAGCTCGTGCATAGAAATGGCTAGGTGACATTGGTGGCAGTTGCCAAAGTCAATATTGATAATTACTAATTTTCAAAAACAGCTGACTTAGGCCAACGGCATAGTGGCACACGTGTGTCATCCCAGCACACTCCACAGGCAAAGGCAGGAGGACTGTAAGTTCTAAGCCAGCCTGGTCTACACAGATCCTGTTGAGGAAGGTGAGGCAGGAGGAGAGAGACAGGAAGGAGAGAGAGGGAGATAGCGACAGATGTAGAAAGAATACGAGTGAACATGAATCAGTTTCAGCCCTAGCAAATTCCAGCTTCTTCCGTGAGTTCCATTGGGGCAACTGCCTTGGTAGTTATGAGAAGTTCCCCGGGCCCCTGTCTACTGTGGCAACAGCTGCACACCATGCCCTGGCCCCTGCGGCTACCTAGAACCTGCGCAGCTGTTTCTCCCCATGAGCACACCCTGCCAGCCTCCTCCAAGTGCTGGGACGGCCTTCCAAGTGTCAGCTCCTCACCCTGCCCCAGTGGCTTGGCCGGTCTGGGTCCCAGGCTCTCCATTGCCTCCCACTTCCCCGCCCTTCTCCATCATCATCTGCTAGCCAGGCCTCCCGGCATTTGATTTGCATCTGTTCTGTTCCCGGTGTAGATTCACCTCTCCTCCACCCGCTTCAATCTGGCCCATCCACAGCCACCCAGCCCCTCAGTACACCAGTGCCAGTTAATCATCCGTTGGCTGCCCGACCCCTCTGATGGGGTCTCAGGAGATCTGCAGCTCTCATCAGCCCTGGCCTGAGGGAATGACGGTTCGAGTTCTCCCTGCGCCATCTTGTCTACTGTTTTATTTCTTCCCATTGGACACTAAGAGTGTCAACCACACACCATTGAGGTCCTGTAATCCCAGAACTCAGAAGCAGAGGTAGGAGGATTGCTGCAAGTTCAAGGCCAGACTGGTCTACACAGCAAGTGGTTTTCAGGCCCAGCTGGGCTGCATCCTCATATCTGACCTTTAAAAAAAATCACACAGGTGAGTAGATGTGGGGTTCAGTGCCCAGCGCTGTCTGAAATGGACTGGCCACAGAGGAGTCACACCTGCCCCAGTAGTCTGTCTAGTAGCTGCCTGTGCACACCAGATCTGGTTCTCTCCGTGGGCCCATTTTACTTCGGTGGGACCCCAGAAGCTACAGTGTGGCATGTGACGAGAGAAGTGACAAAAGAAGGGATGCCTTAGTTGCTGCGATGAAACACCTTGGCAAAAGCAACTTAAGGGAAAACGGGTTTATTTATTTGGCTCACAAGTTCTGGTGACCATCATTGTGGGGAAGTCAAGGCAGTGGGAACTGGAAGCAGCCAGTCATATTTCACCCGTGTGCATGAGCAGAGAGGAATCAGTATGCATGCTTGCTAGTGCTCCCCTTGCTTTCTGCATTCTTACGCTTAGTAAGAATGGTTCCACCCACGGTGGGCAGGTCTTCCTATTAATCAAGGATCCTCACCCGCATGCCCAAAGGCCAACCTGACCTAGACACACCCACATCAGGACTCCCTTCCTGTGGGATCCTAGACTGTGTCAGGTTGGTAATGAAGACTAACCATCAGAGCAGATCTCTGTGAGTTCAAGGATAGCCTGGCATACATAGTGAGTTCCAGGCATATGAGAACCAATCTCAAAAAGATATAAATAAAAGTAACTGGACTGGCTCAGGTGGTTTGGATTCCTAGCACCCACATGGTGGAAGGCTCCTGTATGCACATGGTACACAGACAGGCATACACTCGGGCACACACATATACCCATAAAAAGTGAGCACCAAAGATTTAACCTTCACAGGAAGGACGGACTAAAAGCCTCCGCAGGGGCTCCGGGGAGCTCACCATTGTTCTCTCCCGCTTGTCATTGTGCTGTCCCTGTACCCTGACCCCAGCAAGCCCCGGCTAGAGGTCTTTCCTGCCCTGGTGGTAGCCCTGGAAAACTGAGTGGCGGTTTTCCCATGCAGAGCCAGAGCTTGGGTCTAAGGCAGAGTGCAGACAGGAAGGGAGTCAGAAGCTGACAATTCTAAGCCCAGATAGACTGGAGGCCACACCACCCTTTAGGGTCCATATCAGAAATGGGTTTCTCGTTTGGGTCAATAAAAAACCTCTTGCTCTGGGTTTGAGGGGAAATATAGAACAGGTTCCTTTATACTTAATACAGAACTAAGAAGAGAAAATTTAAAAACGAAAAAGACTGACTAGGTGGCACACACGCCTTAAGTCCCAGCGCTGGGGGCAGAGGCAGGTGGATCTCTGAGTCTGAGGCCAGCCTGGTCTACAGAGCGAGTTGCAGGACAGCCAGGGCTACACAGAGAAAGTAAAAGATTGTCTAGTCACACCTCGGGTGGCGACAGAGGCATTTTCTATGTGGAGACTAGAAAGAAGCTTGGATGAAGGGAGTGGCAGCCCCAGACCCTGTCACAGTGCCGCTCTGACAGTGACTGGGCCAGAGAATGGGTAGATGACAGAAAATGGTGACCTGGGCCTGTCTCCAGGTCTCCACAGCTCGACGTAATAGTCACATGTCCTGCAGCCTGACCATGCCAGTGACCACTTGCTAGACCAGTGAGCACACTGAGGGTCCAACCTGATGGCATCTCCTCAGGCAACTGAGTGCCCAGCTCTATTTCTATCTTAAATGTAAAGCTGCCAGATTTAGCAATCCCAAACACAGGAGACCTAGTTATATTTGTTCATAATAACCAAACCTGCCTCCCAGCTTTGTGTGGAGGTGTGAACAGGGGCCCAAGGAGACAGTCAGATGACTCTTTTATTCCCCCGAGGCCGAGGGGCTGAAGGCTGCATAGGAAGGGACAACACCTCCCATACCGTGCCTTGCCCGCAAGATCCCAAGCTGCAGGGTAAAAAGCCCCGGCCCATGAAGATCAGGGTCTGGGAGCCAGCACGAATGGGCCTGGGGCCATGTCTTCCTTTGTTGTGCAGCCCAGCCCAGGAAAGAACATCCTAGGAGGCTCCAGGACTTCTGTGTACTGGGCCCTGTCTTCTCCTAGAAGGCCCCAGGATTTGTGTGTACTGGGCCCTGTCTTCTCCTAGAAGGCCCCAGGACTGGTGTGTACTGGGCCCTGTCTTCTCCTAAGAGGCTCCAGGACTGGTGTGTACTGGGCCCTGTTTTCTCCTAGGAGGCTCCAGGACTGGTGTGTACTGGGCCCTGTCTTCTCCCCAGCAGTTACAGATCCCAAGCCAAGAGAGTGGTTACCAGCTGGACATCAAGAAGAGCCTCGCTTGATTCCCACAGCAGTCCCCAGCTGGCCAAAGGATGTGATCCAGGACCCAAGCAGTGGACATACCAACAGGTAGGATGTCGTGAGTCCTGGAATCCCTCTTAGACATCAGGTCCCCGGGATCAGTCCCCACAGGCTAGGCATACTGATTTTTTTTTTAGACAGGATTTTCCTGTGTAGTCCTGGCTATCCTGGAACTCGGCCAGGTTGGCCTCAAACTCAAGGGTCCACCTGCCTCTGCCCAAGTGCTGGAATTAAAGACGTTTGCCACCTCAGCTGATATACAGGGTCTTAGAGGGCTCCTGTGTCCCAACAAAAGTGAAAGTGGCGTCTCTGGGGCCTGAAACATGGTAAATATGCCTACTGGGATACCTGGTGGCCCATCAGTGTGTCAGAGCTAGGGACAGTGGGGACCTGCTGCCTGAGAGCCATGGCTGTCAGACCAGATGTTTACTCCGCTGCTTTTAGGTTTGTTCTGTTTGTTTGTTTTAATTGTATTTATATTTTATATATGAGCGCTCTTCATGTATACCTACATGACAGAAGAGGGCATCAGGTCATAAAACAGATGGTTGCGAGCCACCATATGAGTGCTGGAAATTGAACTCAGGACCTCTGGAAGAACAGCCAATGCTCTTAACAGCTGAGCCATTCTCCAACCCCCTGGTTTGGTTTTTGAGACAGAGTTTCACTGTGTAGCCTTGGCTGGTCTGGATATCACTCAAACCCACAGAGATCCACCTGCCTTTAAGGACATAGTTTGAAGAATTGCCAAGAAACCGAACCTGATGATGGACACCTATGATCCTAGTACTCCGGAAACTAAGGTTGGGGGGATCAGGAGTTTGAAGCCATCCTGGGCTACACAGAAAGACTTTGTCACAAAAAGGGAGGGGGAGAGGAGGAGAAATGAGTAAAGGGAGGGAAGGGGTGCTGCTGGGAGTGTTCAGGGGTGAGTGATCTGTGGCAGCAGGCCCTTTACAGAGGGTGGGATAGAGGGGAGAGGCGGAGAATGACATCGGTACATGGCTCAGACAGAGGTCAGATTCCACAGACAGAAACCGGGAGTAAGACAGATGTTTCTTCCTGTCTCTACCCCGATGAGCACAGGCATGCCCTCAGTGGATTGCTATCATCTTCCACAATCTAAAGGCACCTCTCTGGGGGTCTCAGCAGCCCTTCAGACTGCCAAAACCTCAGGGAGGGGCCTACCGTATCCATCTCCTGCCCTGCAGGCCTCTGGCCACATTGTCCTGCAGACAGAGCAGCTTCAGGAAGGAGGACTCCATCTCTAGCACTGAAATAAGCTAGAGTGTGCTGAGTGAGCATGTACCCCCGGACTGCATTGGAGGAATGAGTCAGTGGCCTCATGGGCCTTCCCTGACAACCTTCCTAATAGACTTGGGAGATGCGCGCGCACACACACACACAGACACACATACACAGACACACACACCTCATGATGGTGTCTATGGGCAACAGAAGCCCCTTTCCTGTGGTGTCTGCAGTGCATAGCTCTGCCTCACTAGCTGGTCTGCCATGGCCCTCCTCCCCTCTCTGAGCTACTAAAGGGGAGCTTGTCTACCAGCTCAGGGGCTCTTTGGTGAGGGTCTCCCACAGTGAGGGTAAGGATCAAAACTAGGAAACTCAGAGGGCTAGCCAGCCTCCTCACTGCCTGCTTGCCCCACTCCAGCTGGGCCACATCTGCCCTTCCTGCACTGAGGCCTCTTTCTTCCTGTAAGCGCTGAGCTCATTTCCGGAGCTCACCACTCATGACAGCCTTTTCCCTAAAAATAGCCATTCTTGAAGTTGCAGGTCACCTCCACAAAGCTCTCCCGCAGACACCCCCTTACTACACCCCGCTGGCCCTCCAAACTCCTACTGGGCACTGATGCCTTCATCTTCGTGTCTGTCACAGAATTCGGCGATTAGTGCAGGGGTTCCATGTGAGGAAGAGCAGGGAGGAAAGAGAGAAGAGAACACGTTGCGCCACACACACACACACACACACACACACACACACACACACACACACACACACACTGGCCATGCAGGGAATATCGTTTGCCTACTCCTAACCTCATGTTTGCTGGGCTGGCTTCAGCCCAGCCCCCTTCCAAGCAACCCTTCCCTCCTACCTGACCACAAGGACAGGTCACACCCCTGACCACAGGCTTCAGGCAGCCACAGGCAGCCCTCTCCTGCAGTCAAGGAGCTGACTGTGCTGTCAAATGACCACAGCTGATCCCCACCATCCTCAGAGATGACACAGATGGGTGCCTGCCACAGAATTCCCATCCCTGGGTGTCAGAACCCGTGTTAGATGAACACAGGAGACAGAGAGAAGGCATGACTGTCTGCACAGCCTTGGCAGAAAACGTTAGTCTCTGAGGTAGGGGCAGTACCTCATCCCAGAAGAGGGTGTGTCCGGGCAGCCACAGCCGTGGGCACACTGACAGCACTGCTCCATTAGCCCAGCTCCTGGGGCACTTGGACAGGGTTGCCACATGGGCTCCTTTCCAGTGCTTTCCAGCACCTCGTCTTGCTATAAAATTGCTTTTGGAGGAACCAGAAATAAAGTTCCAACCTCACTGTCCCGTCTTCCTCTCCTGTGTAAAAATTTTCTTCTTGCTGGGTGTTGGTGACGCACACCTTTAATCCCAGCACTCGGGATGCAGAGGCAGGCGGATCTCTGTGACTTAGAGACCAGCCTGGTCTACAGAGCAAGTTCCAGGACAGCCTCCAAAGCCACAGAGAAACCCTATCTCGAAAAAAGATTTTTCCTTCTTTTTTAAACATTCATCATCAGTTTGTATATGTGGGTTTGGGACGTGTGCCATGATCCACGTATGAAAGTCAAAGGACAGCTTGGTAGAGTTGGTCTTGCCTTCTACCGTTGTGTACTCTCTGGGGATTGAACTCAGGTCTCTGAGCTTGAGCAGCAAGCACCTAGTTTACCTGCTGAGCCATCTCACCAGACCCTTCTTCCTACCAGCTCCTTCAAATCCCTAGCATTAAGTCACTGGGAAACACCAATGATCAGACTTTAAAAATACATTTATTGTACCAGGCTGTGAGTTCAAGGCCAGTCTGGGCTACATAGCAAGATCCTGCTCCAAACTTAAAAAAACAAATAAACAAACAAACACACACACACACAAAAACCAGAGATAGAGCCAGCAAGTTGGATCTGTGACTATAGGTACATGTTACCAAGCATAAGGACCTGAGTTTGATCCCCAAGATCCACATGGTGGGAGGAGTAAACTGACTCCCACTATTGTCATTGACCTCTACACACGACCCACAGTATATTCACATGCACACAAAATAAAAACTAAAATGTTTTAAAAGACAGAGTAGGCAAGAAGAATGCTTTGGGCCAAGGCACTGCCTCACATAGCACTCAGTCCCAGCTACAAGGGTCCTTGCTTGCTCCTCGGATTGAACACTGGCTGTTCCCGGGTGTCAGCATCCAGGAAGGAGATCACCCCGAATGCAGCTTGCCATTCCATCATCTTCAGGCCTGCCACCACAGGTTGGCATGGTGCTGGCACACGGTCTGTAGGTGGCCCTGTGAGGCCCAGAAACCGACCATAGCTGAGTGGGAGGGGTGCATCCTACAGATGGGGTGCTCATATCTAATTCCAGGCCCAGAGCCTTTCTTATGTAGACAGGAAATGGTCATTTAATAACTAGAGCTTAAACAACCCTAATCTGAAAGACTGGAATCCTAAATTCTCCAAAACCTGGAAAGTTTGAACCCTGCCTTTATAGCAAGTAGAACTTGGTATTTCTGTTGTTTGTTTTTTGAGCAGTGGGGGTGAGGTAGAGGTACACATGTTCTTATGTGTGTGTTTGTCTCTGTGGGGCATGAAGCTAACATCAGCTGGCTTCCTTGTTTGGCTGCCACTTTATATGTTGAGGCAGGGTCTTGGTAGAATGCAGAGCTCGCTGATTCAGGTAGTCTAACTAGCCAATGTCCATCTGTCTCCGGTGTACAGGGATTACAGGCGGGTCACCATGATTACTGGCATTATGTTTCTGTGGGCCCTAGGGATTCAAACTCCAGTCATACTTGCATAGCTCACACTTTACCTGATGAGCTGTCTCCCCAGCCCTCTGTTGGGTTTTTTGAGAGCAGCTCTTACCATGTAGCCCTAACTGGCTTGGATCTCACTGTGTAGCCCAGGCTGGCTTTGCTGTTGGCAATATTGATGCTTCAGCCTCCCAAGTGTTGGGATTAGAGATGAGTAACACAGACCACACCTGGCTTATTTTTTTTTTATTTTGGTTTTTACAAGACAGGGTTTCTCTGTATTGTTTTGGAGGCTGTCGGTCCAGCCTGGCCTCAAACTCACAGAGATCCGCCTGCCTCTGCCTCCCAAGTGCTGGGATTAAAGGCGTGCGCCACCACCGTCCGGCCAGGATTTGTTTTTTGATTTTGTTGTGGTTGCTCTTGTCTATTTCTTTGTTTTGAGACTGAGTCTCACTGTCTATCCCAGGCTGGCCTCAAGATCTAGCAATCTTCCTACCCTAGCATTCTGAGTGCTGGGATTATGGGCAGATGTCACTAGACCTGGCAAGATCCTGTCTTTAAAAACTATAAAATTATATTCAGGTTATATTATGTATATTAATAAAATATATGCACACATGAAGCATAAATGATTTCTTGTTGTTTTGTGAGACAGGTCTCACTATGTAGCCTTGGATAGCCTAAAACTCAGTATGAAAACCAGGCTGACCTGAGCTCATAGACAGCCACCTGTTTCTGCCTTTAGTGTTGGTATTAAAGGTGTGTACCACTATGCCTGTCAGCATAAATGATTTTTTGCAATAAGATGTGGTCCCGGGACTGGGAAAATGACTCAGTAATTAGAGTCCTTGCTGCTTGTGACACTAAAACGCAATGCTCACCTCAGAGGGAATAAGAGTTTGTTATGGCAGGCAGTGGTAGTGCACCTTTGATCCCAGCACTCGGGAAGCAGACAGAAGGATCTCTGTGAGTTCAAGGCCAGCCTGGTCTACATAGTGAGTTCTAAGACAGCCAGGGCTACACAGAGAAATCCTGTCGCAAAAAAAAAAGAGAAAAGAAAAAAAGCTTACTATGGAGCCAACAGCCCAGAAACTCTGATTTAGGTCACCCCAAATTCAGTGTTCCAGCATGGTAGCAGTCTGATGGTGTTTTATAGTAACAGAACAAAGGCCTAAACCAAGGCACTTTTCAAATATATTGGTGGAAACATGCAGGAGGTGGCTACAGTGAGGAGAAACCTCTGCCATAGGCTTCAGATACTGTCTGATGACTCCCAGCCTTTTGCTGGGCGGGGACTAGAGTTTCGTCTGTACATTCCAAAAAGTTTTACCCAATTGTCTAGGCTGTTAGGTCTGATGTGGAGCTGGGTAAGGAATGGCTGTTTCAAGGGCTAAAGACAGTCCAAGAGAAACTCCATTAGACCTGCATCCAAGAGCCCAGCCTCTCCATAGTCCTTGACGTTCTAGGCAGTTAATGAGCTCTGGAGAACGTGTGTTAAGAGGTGTGGCTTCTTCTTTCTGGAAACTTTGCTTTGTGTTAGCAGAGGACCTGAGTCTAGTTCCCAGCACCCACCCCAAGCCTAGTCTGTAACCGTAGCTCCAGCAGCATCTGCCCGCCTTTGTGACCCCCGAGGCCAGGCACACACATGGTACACATGCAGGCCTTCACATACGCACATGGAGAAGAGAGACAGACCTGGATCCTACATGGTGATGCACACCTTTGACCCCAGCACTCAGGAAACGGAGGCAGGAGCTGTGAGCTCAAGTCAGCCTGGTCGACTTAGTGAGACCCTGCCCCCCTCAAAGACTTGCATCCTGTCCCCAAGACATTTCATTACACCAAAGTGTTTCTAAAGTAAATCAAAATACTTCTGGCCTCAAGCATTTCAGATAAAAGAGATTCATTCTCTCCTTGCAGCTTTTTAAATATGAGAAAAGAGTTTATGTATATGACTTTTCCCCTCCCTCCCCTCATGTGTCCCCACCAGATAGTTGGCAGCTCAAGATACAGTATTTTGTACATCCAGCTAAAAATGGCCCTTATAATGAGAGGCCATGGGTAGCAGGACTGGAGAGCCAAGGGCTTGTGGGCACTCGTGCAAACTGTTGGTGGCTGTCAGACATCTGCCTTCACCCCGTTTATTTTCTTCTCTCCCATTACCCACCCATCTCAGTTTCCTTATTCTCTGGACGAGGTGTCTGTGGCAGCAACCAAGAGCTGGTTCCAAATCGAGAGCGCAGAGAGCACAGAGCGTGCTTACGCGTGTCCTTTATACCTTCCTGTGTAAGGAAGGCATGGGAGCCACTGCTGGGGAACCACTCAGCGTCATTCCCAACACAAGTGAGGATACTGTCTCCCTGGCCTCTTACATTGCCCTTCCCTGCCAACACAATGTCCCCATTGACAAGTTGACATACAGTGGCACCCTTATCAATCCTTGCCTATATTTGGGGTACCTCCCAATGAACACATGCGTCAAACTGCCATGTGTTCCTGAAGCAAATGACTTTGTGGAAATCATGGGTAAATGGCCTCCTGGACTTCCTTTCCAGCTGTCTACCCTGCCGTATCCTAACCTGGCATCTTCTATCCACCCAGGGCAATTTCCTGGCTCCAGTGCTGACTCTGGGAAGAGCCAGCCAGAGGGAGTCCTGCCTGAGGGTGTCCTCTCCCTGACCCAGAAGAGTGCCCTATAGCTCTTACAGTGTTAATCAGGGTTCTTCCAAAAGACAACAGTGTGTGTATCTAGGGAGAGGTTTTGCTTGTTCTTTTCTTTTTATTTATTTGTGTTTTTGAGATAGGGTTTCTCTGTGTAGCACTGGCTGTCCTGGAACTCGATTTGTAGACCAGGCTGACCTCAAACTCACAGAGATCAGCCTGGCTCTGAGTGTGCTCCTGTGACTATGGAGGTTTAATAAATTCAGACTGCAGTGGGGACTGCAGGAGATTAAGAGAAGGACGGCAGTTCAAGTCCAAGGCCTCCAAGTAGCAGAATTACTTCCTGCTGGGGAGAAGGTTAGCTAAGTGCCAGCAGAGGAGTTCCAACTTGATTCAGGGGGTGATGTGCCTTACTCAAGGCTCACTGGTGAAATGCAAATCTTTGTTTGGTTGGTTTTTTTTTTTTTTTTTTTTTTTTTTGCTTTTTCAAGAACGGGTTTCTCTGTGACTTTGAAGGCTGAACTGGAAATAGCTCTTGTAGACCAGGCTGGTCTCGAACTCACAGAGAGTTTAAATTAAAATTTTGGATATATATAAATGTGAGGTTGCATTGCGGTCCCAGTGTAAACATCCCACACCCAATAAATGAGGGTTACAATTTTGGGGTTTCTTAGGAGGAAACTGTGGACCTAATTTTTTTTAAGTTTATAAGTACCTGTATAATTTTCTGTCTACCTATGTATCTTGAGACAAGGTCTTGTCTATCCACCTGCCTACCTAACTACTTATGTATCTATCTAGACACAGTGCCTCATGATGCCCAGACTGGCCTCCAGTTTGCTATATGCAGTAGAGGATGATACACTTCTGCTGCTCCTCGCCGCACTTGGGATGTGGGGATTACTAGTTGTATCGCCATGGCTAGTTTATGTGGGAAACGCAAGGCTTTGTGCTCACTAGGCAGGCGCTGTACCAAATAACGGCAGCCTGCTTCAACTTTGTAGCTCTTCTTGCCTGTTTGTTTGGTTGTTTTTAGACAGGGTTTCTCTGTGTAGCCCTGGCTGTCCTGGAACTCGCTCTGTAGACTGGGCTGGTCTCGAACTCACAGAGATCCACCTGCCTCTGCCTCCTGAGTGCTGGGATTAAAGACATGTGCCGCCTCTTGAAACTTTTTTTTAATTAAACACAGGGTCTCTCTATGTAGCCTTAGCTGGCCTGGAACTCAATATGTAGACCAGGCTGGCCTCAAACTCACAAAGACCTGCTTGCCTCTACCTCCTGAGTGCTGAGACTAAAGGTGTGGCTATATTTACTATTTTTAATTATGTGTATATATATGTGGCTGTATGTGTGTGACTATGTGTTTGTGATTGTATGTGTGTGACTATGTGTTTGTGACTGTATTGTGTGACTATGTGTAGGTGTGTATGTGTGTGACTGTGTGTATGTGTGTGACTGTGTGTAGTTGTGTATGTGTGTGACTGTGTGTAGGTGTGTGTGTGACTGTGTGTGGGTGTGTAGGTGTGTGACTGTGTGTAGTTGTGTATGTGTGTGACTATGTGTAGGTTTGTATGTGTGTGACTATGTGTAGGTATGTATGTGTGTGACTGTGTGTAGGTGTATGTGTGTGTGACTGTGTGTGTGTAGGTGTGTGACTGTGTGTAGTTGTGTAGGTGTGTAGGTGTGTGTGTAGGTATGTGTGTGACTGTGTGTGGGTGTGTAGGTGTGTGACTGTGTGTGGATGTATGTTGGGGAAGTCTTATGCTAATAAAGCACTGTCTGGCCAATAGGAATCTAGATAGGTGGGGCTAGGAATCCAGGAGGATTCTGGGTAGGAGAAACACAGGAGAGTCAACATGTGACGCCATGGGAGTAGGACACCGGGAACTATTCTCCGGTAAGAAACATACTTAGATTAACAATTATGGGGTAATTACTTAAGGCAGAGCTAGCCAGTAAGAGACGAACAAGGCCAACAGCTTCATAATTAATATAGCCTCCTGTGTGTTTATTTGGGACTCATGCGGATCTAGAACCAGGCTGGCGCGGCAGAGCCCAGGCGACTGGCGGGGGATATACCAAATCGGCAAGCAAGGAAAAAGCTTCTCTTAACATAATGGTGTCAGAAGTGGGATGATGAATTTCCACATAAAATGACAAAAGCTTTAAAGAAATTTTAGAAACAGAAGAACGGCGAGAAGCACAGATTTTGGTAGCAGCATTTTTCTCAGGTGTGCTCTGTTTAGCTAGTGACAAGCCGAGATTCACGTGGCTCGGTTACCGGAGTCTTCCTGACTCAGCATAAAAAGAAAAAAAAAAAAAAAAACCAACAAGGTTGTTTTAAGAGACTCTGCTAACGATTGAAAGGTGTGTACGTACAGCTGGAAGTGGCAGCTTTTGCTGGAGGTCAGCATGGACTGAGGCGGTAAGCTGGAATCATGCTTACGCCCGCCATCTTGGAAAAAAAAAAAAAAAGAGGCAGTTTAAACTGCCGCGGTTTTAACAGATAAGACACGTGGCCAGAAAAACAAAGATTTACAGTAAAGTCAGACTTGTATGAACAAAACCTTTAAAGGTTTACAGTGTGTTTAAAAATATACGTGAGACTCTCTCTCGAAAATGAAATGGCAAAGTGGTAAATAAATACAAAAGCCGGCGTTGTGGTGGTGCACGCTGGTAGGATTTACTCCAGAGGCAGAGGCAGAGGCAGGCAGATTTCCAAAGAGAAATCCTGTCTCAAAGAAAAATAAATAAAGTAATAATAAATAAATAAATAAGCCACGTAAAGATGGAAAATACACAGAGAGTCTGGATACTGTACGCTATTATGTTTTTCAGTTTTTTGATTGCTAAGGAAGGAACAGCTGCTAAAGTACACTTGATTATAAATGCTGCTAAATTAATCCAACTTCTATCTTTTGAAAATGACTTGACTTCAAAATTTAAGTATAAGGATATGTTACTCGGAAAAGGAGTTTTTGCTTATGTTTCTACAGAAAATGAAAAGCTGAGAATTCCTTCCAGGCTTCTGTGGTTTCACGAACCAAGACCCCCGGAAGCAGTGGACCAGGTGTTTCAACGACTGAGACAGTTAAGATGATGGAGCTTTACAGACCCCGAAAATACGGACTTATACAGGTTTCTGAGTTTTGTCATGATCCCCATGGTATAAACAGCGCCCCCTTCCAGCAGGAAGCAGTTTGGAATGAGCGACGTCCCAATTCCCATCTTGTTTATAAATTTTTGTTTTCATTTAAATGGGATTGTTTATAATTGGCTAATGATCACAGCCAATTTTTTTAATGGTAAAAGGGGAATTATGGTATGGGTATTGCTTTTCATTTATTGATACAAATTCAAGGTCAATTTTGTGATGTTTATATTTCTCCTCTTGATTAAGCATTGTGCTTATACTGATCTTCTAAAATGTAATGCATAATTGAATACAGACTATAGATAGTTACTTATAATAGAATTTATAGTTAGGTAAGTTAGGTTTTCTAGATATACAGAAATATATTTGAGACAGATAGACAGTCTTCAAACCTCTGAAAGACCTTCAGAACATGGCATTTAAAATGGTCTAGGGTTTTTTTGACAATGAGAAATGTCTGCTCCTGGCAGCACCAATTATATCTGAGAGGAAGATGGGCATCGAAGAAACTTGTTATGAAGTTTGCTTTCAACATGGCAAGATTAGCCATTTGGGCAAGAAACTGCTCTTGCCTAGACTGTTTGACTGCTGTTGTATAAACTGGACATGCAGGACCCACAGGAAAGTGACTACTGAACTCAGTCTTACAGGGTTCCTGCTTCATGAAGAGTCTACGAGACTGTCTACAGGACAAAGAAAAATGACTGACAGACTACCAATGCAGATAGACAGTTTGAAATTTCCTGCTTTGCTGAGAAGTGTTCCAGACACATTGTGGCCTATGGGCTGAAGATGGATGCCCCAACGTTACAGAGGAACTTCGGGTGACTGTCCAGGCAGTAAGATGTCTCTGTCAATCCTAGTGTTTATATATTATCCTTCTGTGGTCTTTGATGGAGTTGAAGACAGATACTTATAATTATAGTTTTCCTTAGTTATGATAAAAGATAAGCTACATATAGGACTTTGGACTCACAAGGATGGGATATATATTTTCTTTAAATCTTGCTAAAATATTGTAACTATGTTCTTACTTGATAACTGTTCTGTTATATACAATTTGACTGTGTTAAAGTTAAGACCTTTCTTTTTGTTTAAACAGAAAAGAGGAGATGTTGGGGAAGTCTTATGCTAATAAAGCACTGTCTGGCCAATAGGAATCTAGATAGGTGGGGCTAGGAATCCAGGAGGATTCTGGGTAGGAGAAACACAGGAGAGTCAACATGTGACGCCATGGGAGTAGGACACCGGGAACTATTCTCCGGTAAGAAACATACTTAGATTAACAATTATGGGGTAATTACTTAAGGCAGAGCTAGCCAGTAAGAGACGAACAAGGCCAACAGCTTCATAATTAATATAGCCTCCTGTGTGTTTATTTGGGACTCATGCGGATCTAGAACCAGGCTGGCGCGGCAGAGCCCAGGCGACTGGCGGGGGATATACCAAATCGGCAAGCAAGGAAAAAGCTTCTCTTAACAGGTGTATAGGTGTGTGACTGTGTGTAGTTGTGTAGGTGTGTGTGTGACTGTATGTAGGTGTGTGTGTGACTGTGTGTGGGTGTATAGGTGTGTGACTGTGTGTGACTGTGTATAGGTGTGTGACTGTGTGTAGGTGTGTAGGTGTGTGGCTGTGTGTGACTGTTTGTAGGTGTGTAACTGTGTATAGGTGTGTGACTGTGTAGGTGTGTAGGTGTGTGACTGTGTGTGACTGTGTGTAGGTGTGTGACTGTGTGTGACTGTGTGTAGGTGTGTGACTGTGTGTGTGACTGTGACTGTGTGTAGGTGTGTGACTGTGTGTAGGTGTGTAGGTGTGTGACTATGTGTAGGTGTGTAGGTGTGTGACTGTGTGTAGGTGTGTGACTGTGTGTAGGTGTGTGACTGTGTGTAGGTGTGTGACTGTGTGTGTGACTGTGTGTAGGTGTGTGTGACTGTGTGTAGGTGTGTGACTGTGTGTAGGTGTGTGACTGTGTGTGTGACTGTGACTGTGTGTAGGTGTGTGACTGTGTGTAGGTGTGTAGGTGTGTGACTATGTGTAGGTGTGTAGGTGTGTGACTGTGTGTAGGTGTGTGACTGTGTGTAGGTGTGTGACTGTGTGTAGGTGTGTGACTGTGTGTGTGACTGTGTGTAGGTGTGTGTGACTGTGACTGTGTGTAGGTGTGTGACTGTGTGTAGGTGTGTAGGTGTGTGACTGTGTGTGTGACTGTGACTGTGTGTAGGTGTGTGCATGGGAGTTCAGAAGGCTACATAGTGTCAGATTCCCCAGGAGGTACAGTGACAAGTGGTTGTGAGGGGCCTGATGTGGGTGCTGACAGCTCAACTTGAGTCCTCGCAAAAGGTGCTCCTGACCACTGAGCCATCTCTCCAGCTCCCGTGTTTAAACGTTTACAGATGGAGAAACTGAAGCTTCCAACGTGTCAGAGGACTTGCTCATGCGGAGTCACCAGCTAGAGAAGGGCAGAGCTGGCCCTGGGCCTCTCTAGGGAGACCGTCTCATGCTTCCTATGGTTCTGGGTTTCACCCCTCAACAGAGAGCACATCCTTCACTGCTGGAGGAGAGGGGGTGGGGCCTGCGCCTACCGCCATCTCTATACTCGCTCAGGATCCCCATTAGCAAGCTCAGACCCATCTGGATGCACAAACCATGTGTGTCTCACACCCTAAGGCACTCGCTTGGGGAAGGGAAGACTGGTCACCTGCGGCCCGTGTACTGCCTGTGAACTGGTGGAGTAAATTCATGTAATGGTGACAGCACTGGGTGACGGTCCTGTCACTTCACCATCTCAGACACAGGAAAACAGACACTTGTGAGAAGTGAGAGCCTGGCTCTCAATGTGAGAAAACAGTTAGCACTGTGACTGCAAGATGGGATGGGCGGGGAATCCTCAGCCCAGCTCCAGCTCAATCAGGACGGGCAGTGGAGCCCGCACCCGAGTTCTGTGGGGAAATGGTGGAAGGCAGCTGGAAAGCGACTGCTCTTGGCTCCTGCCTCCTGCGTCACTGCCTGGCTGCTATGTGGATGACCTCAGGGAGGCGGCTGAACTTTGGACCCTCAGTCTGCTTCTGCTAAGATGGATCACCTGTATCACGGGCTTTTTTGCGGGCTCAGCAGCACAGTATCAGCAAGGCCTTCCCTGGCCACGCCTCCTAAAATTAATCTTCCTAGGCTACAACAGCAAATATCTGCAGTGTGAGAAGCTGGGCTCCCTAACTACCTGTTTTCCCATGCTGGGTGGAAGCCTGACCCTTCAGGGTGTGCCCTGGAGCACGGTCTCCTCACCTCTGCCTGTTTCTGGGCTGGTTGTGGGATCCAACCTGGCTGACTATAGCCATTTGTCTGTATTCCAAACCCTTTAAAATAAGGCAAGTCATCAAGATAGCCAGCTATGCTCATGGTGTCAGCCACTGATGTAGAGGCCTTTATTTTTTCACATTTACCTACTTAATGTGTGTGTGGGTGTGTGTGTGTCTCCATCTCTGCAGCCTATTGTAGAGGATATCTTAGGAGACACTCGTACCTTCTAGACTATTGAGACAGTGGTCCCCAAGGAATTAGTATTTCTCTCAGGGAAAGATTCCCTACAATTCTGACAGCCGTCAGACCACCTTGCAGGAGGGCTGGGGCTGACGGTGGTGAGGCAGGGATGGACAGGACCACCTCTTGACCAGGA
The DNA here is from genome assembly GCF_017639785.1 of Mesocricetus auratus. Lineage (NCBI taxonomy): Eukaryota > Metazoa > Chordata > Mammalia > Rodentia > Cricetidae > Mesocricetus > Mesocricetus auratus. The sequence goes on along the minus strand of NW_024429194.1, from coordinate 23,772,325 downwards.
CTGTGGAAAGCCGAATCATGTCAGAGCTTGGGGTGTCCACTGGGCCTTTTTACTGGCTTCCCTTCCTACTGTGGCCACATTAAATAAATCTCCTTTCTTTGTTTTTCACTGTTGTGCATACTTTGTATGCCTTCTGAAGACAGCTGACCAAGCCAAGCTTGTTAGGGCTGCCAGAGTCCAGACTCTAGCAGGAAAGATCCAATAGCACTCTTACAACAATGTACTCCTGGACTAGGTGGTGGTGGCGGCGCATGCCTTTAATCCCAGCAGAGGCAGGGGGATCTCTGTGAGTTCAAGGCCAGCCTGGTCTACAGAACAAGTCCCAAGATAGGCTCCAAAGCTACAGAGAAACCCTGTCTTGAAAAACTACTATTACTACTACTAGTATGTGATTCAGACCCCTTTTGGGGGGCCACAGTTCAGCTGCCAACACCTCCCTGACAGTACAGTATAAACTGTCACTACCAGTGGGCTGGTGAGGTGGCTAAGTGGATAAAGGTGCTTGCCACCAGGCCTGGTTACCCGCATTTCACCCCAGATGGTGGAAGGGACGAACTGACTCCCGCAAGTTTCCTCTGACCACGTGTGTTCCGTGTCATGTGCTCCCTATCCATAAATAATAAATAGGTTTTGACCTGGCATGGTAGTGCACACCTTTATCCCAGCACTGGAGAGGCAGAACCGGGAGGATCTCTTGAGTTCTAGTTCATCCTGGTCTACAAAGCAAGTTCTAGGACAGCTGGTTAGATCCCATCTCAAAAAAACCAAATATATTAAATGTCAGTACTTTCCAAGGCCCTGCTCCTCTTCCCCTCACTGTTAACCCCTCAGCTATTATTTCTTCCTCATTGTTTCCCTCCTCCCCTGTAATATGGCGGCCACATTGTCAGGGTTCACAGTTAGTGGCCTCCCTCCTCTCAAAATTCCTACTCTTGACTTTTTGTGTAATAGTTGTGACTCTAGACTGTACCTATTTTTCTCCTAGGGAATTCAAATCAGCCTCCACCTACAAGCTCTGGGTACCCAGTACTCCAGAGACCATGGAGTTGAACATGCTCAAGGCGAAAGCATTGTCTCTGGCCCCCCTGTTCTCCTCAAGTGGCCCCCAACAGGCCAGCCGCCCGGCTTCCACAGCGTCCTCCACGAGAGGCCTGCACAGTAAGTCAGCCAGCACCCTGCCTGGTGAAGGGCTCAGAGGAAGGGTCTTGTGCTCCTGTATTTGGGCCCACAAACTGCCCGGACAAATGACAAAGACACGCTTTCCTTCCCCACAAGACCAGGGCTGCCCTGGGCAACCTGTCCTTTATTAACCTTCCTGTTTACTCGTTGCTCTTAGCTGGACAGCTAGTGTATAAGCTGGCCCAGTGACACCCTGAAGATCATATTCCATAGAAAAAGGTTCCCACATCTGGAGGCCGAGCTGCCTGTCTCCACTGCATGAGGTTGGTCTAGAACTCAGACCCACCTTCTGATGGGAGGCCCTGCTCAAGCCCAGCCTCTCTGTCTTCCTCCCCTCTTTCAGCCTCAGCCAGTCAACTGATCTCCACCCAGCTGGGCTTTCCTAACAAGAGTACAGAGTGAAGATGTCAAGCAGCAAAATGTCGCCAGCTGGGGTACAGCCCAGTCACTGCCCCTCCCTGGGCAGACCCTGCCCTTCTACCATGATGGCTAAGCCGTCATGGCCTCTCCCTATTCCCTCTGGAAACGGAGAAGCGGAGGTTCAGGTCAGGCTACTCCCTCCCAGGCCCCGAGGTAGTGCCAAGGGGCCATGGGAAACCTGGCCAGGCGGGAAGCAGTCAGGCCTCTCTGACCCTGCCCTGTCTCCAGACTGCACAGGGTTGGGGAGCGTCAGTTGAGATAATCACAATAATAACACCCGTAGCTGATGGCTGGCCACGCCCCACATCCAGTGGCATCGAATAGCCAGGCCTGGTGTACAATTCCCTGAGTGGTAGATTCCATATGTCCTGTAGACTCAGCAAACAGTGAGCTCTTGCCAGAGGCACACTGAGCAAACGGAGCAGGCACCGCTTCCTGTGAGGATAGACCAGGGCAGGAGGGAAAGTTCTCATTATTCTGTTTGCACAAGGGCAGATTGAAAGAAGGGATTGTGTGGGATAGAGGGGCTCTGTGTCGGGACCCTTGGCTCTGGCTCCTCTCCTCAGGCAGCCAGTCCCACAGGAAGTGAAGATGGCTTCCTCCCCACGCTGTCACCATCACGTGTCTGAGGACCCATCGGCTTCTGGTTCTCTACCAGCCAGCAGCTGCAGGCGCTGGGTATGAAGGGACACTTGTCTCCAACGTCCTGGGTGGCAGAGGATCCCAGGAATGCCGTCCCTTCAGGCTGCCCAGGAGCAAGACTGTGAGAGCTCCACTACCCAGGCATCATTTCCTCAGACTGAGCTGTGAGAAGAGGTTGGGAGAGGTCTTGACTGCCTTTCTGGTGATAGGAAGCTCCCTGGCCACCCTTTGCACCCACAAGAGAAAAGGGGGTAGCCTTTGACCCTTGTGGCCACAGAGAATGGCAAATTCTGCATTCAGCTTCCCTGGCCATCATAGAAGCTAAGCTAGACATGAAGCCACCCGTCAAGCCAGTGCCATCCACATTGAGAAGGATATGCCAGAGGAGTCTTTTCCCAGATGCTTGGCCAGGGGGGCTGGTGAAAGGTGACCCCTCACTTCTCACGAGAACCAACCACAAGCCAATAAGGAGGGTGGGGAGCCTCATTCGGTTACCAACCTATGGGTCATGACCTCTTCAGAGAGGGCTCAAATGACCCTTTCACAGGGGTGGAATATGAAACACCCTGCATATCAGATACTTGCAATACAACCCCTAACAATTCAGTTATGAAGTAGCAATGAAAAGAATTTTATGGTTGGAGGTCACCACAATATGAGGAACTGCATTAAAGGGTCTCAGGATTAGGTAGGTTGAGAACGGCTGCTCTAGACTCTGCCGAAAGAAACACTGTTGCAGGTGACGGGACAAAGGGGACAGAGGAAGATGTGGACACACTGCTCATGTACAAAGTTCTAAAAACAATAATTTAAAAATAAGAATATCCTATGGGCCCAGCTCATGAGGCAGCGCTCTCGCCAGCATGCGCAAAGCCCTTGGTTCCATCATTAGTATCACAGAAACCATATATGCTCACACTCCTCTGTCCGTCAGCACTCAGGAAGGGGAGGCATGGGGATGAGAAGTTCAAGGTCATCCTGTGCTACATACTGAGTTTGAAGCCAGCCTGGGCTGCAGGAGACCTGGTTTTTCTGTTTGTTTGTTTGTTTGTTTGTTTGGGGCTTTTTTTCTGGTTTTTCGAGACAGGGTTTCTCTGTGGCTTTGGAGGCTGTCCTGGAACTAGATCTTGTAGACCAGGCTGGTCTTGAACTCACAGAGATCCGCCTGCCTCTGCCTCCCAAGTGCTGGGATTAAAGGCATGCGCCACCACTGCCCGGCGGGACCTGGTTTTTAAAAGAATGTGTAGAGAGTAGACGCAGGCTTCCTAAGACAGTTGTTTGGGTTTCTGTTGTTGCTTTTAGATTGATTTATTTATTTTATTTTATGTGTCTTTGCCCGAATCTTTGTATGTGCACATGTATGTGCCTGGTGTCCACAGAGGCCAAAAGAAGTTCTCAGAAGCCCTCACACTGGAGTTGTAAGCAGTTGTGAGTCTCCGCCTAGGTGCTGGGAACAGAACCCAGGTCTTCTGCAAGAGCAACAAATACTCTTAACCACTGAGCCCTCTCTCTTGAGCCTCTTTATACAGATTTGAGGAACTTAGAAAGGTGACCAGCTTGCCCTGTCCCCCTCCCTCCCCCTAAGAGGACAGTAAACATAAAGACTCTGCCAGCAACATAGTTAGTTCCACTCCCTACTCCTCACCAAGGTAATGTCAGGCCCAAGTCCTAGAACAAAGGAAAGGAAACTGCCTAAGAGCTGCTGTCCTGAATGGTAACCAAGTTATAACACTGAATAAAATTAACCAGCGTTGACAGCCAGGTGTGGTGGTGCGCGCCTTTAGTCCCAGCACTCAGGAGGCAGAGACAGATGATCTCTGTTAGAGGTCAGCCTGGTCTACAGAGCAGGCACTAAGCCAGCCAAATCTACAAAGTGAAACCCTGTCTTAAACATAAATCAGTATCTAGGTGACAAAAATCACATGCCATTCCCCAGGCACTCCCAGCAATGTCCCCTGACTCCTCAAGCAGCAAGCAGAGGGATGGCCCTTCAACAGGTTAGCCTGTCGTGATGTGAGCTAGTCAAGGGCTGGCGTCCAGGGTGATCTTAGGAGTTCTTACTGGAGACGTTGGAAGTCTTCTGCAAGAACAAGTGCTCTTAACCACGGAGCCAAATCTCCATCCAGCTCCTCCATACACAGTTGTAAAGGACTTAGAAAGGTGGCCAGCTTGACCTGTCTCTCTGTCCTAGCTCTGCCTGTAGATGCCCAAGGTAAGGGTGCCTGAAGTGTGTACGGCCGTGTGGCAGAGGAAAGGACTCTGTGAGGAAACCGGGGGATGAACTGCAAAGGAGTCTCATGGAGACGGCACTCCACCCCACCAGCCAACACCCTCAAGATTCCACAGGTGCCAGTGCCTGGCACAGCCTTTCCCTGCCTGGCGTGGGAGCCGCAGACACCTGGGCCTGGCGGGATAGCCTTTCAGGCCCCCGGAATGAAGGCAACAGCAGTCTCTCCCTCAAGCCCGCCCCTGGGTGGCATTCAGGCTGCTCATCATCTGGCCGTCCGTCTGGGAGGGAGAAGAGGGGGGTTGTTTAGAGGGACGAGGGGACCCGGCAGGGGCTCAGCACACTGAGATCACCAAGCAAGGGAAAGTGAGCATTACCCAGGCCCCTTAGCATTCCTGCAAGGGCTGTTCCCAGCACACACTTGTATATTCCAAAACTGAAACTAGAAACAGACATGGTTTTTAATAGGTTTTCCCTGTGTAGCCCAGGCTGGCCTGAAACTTGCTATAGTACAGCTGTCTTCAAACTCCAGATCCACCCACCTCATACTTTTTAAAAGTATTGATAACTTGGGTCTAGATAGATGGCTCAGTGGTTAAGAGTGCATACTACTCTTGCAGAAGGCCTCAGGGCCAGCACCCATGAACCCACGACCTCCACAGACACACATTCATACACATAATTGAAAATAAAGTAGATCTTTTGGACAACCAAAATAATCAAGTAATCCCAGTGTCTGCTTCCTCCTTTGAGATTGGGTACATGCCCAATCTACAGGGGGAGAAAAATCAAATAAAGAAAAAGTGTTTGTTTTTCAAGACAGGGTTTCTCTGTGTAACAGCCCTAGCTGTCCTAGAACTCACTCTGTAGACCAGGCTGGCCTTGAACTCACAAAGATCTACCTGTCTCTGTCTCCAAAGTGCTGGGATCAAAGGCGTGTGCCACCACCGCACGGCTCAAATATTTTAATTTCATTTTATTTGTTATTGTGCAAATGTGTTGTCTGTAATCAAGTGTAGTTGCATCTAGCCTTGCAGTGAAAAGTTCAGTATCGGCCACACCCTTTGGGCGTGGTTTCAGGTGTGGAGATGACTGCTTGAAGGTAGAGAAGTGGGGAACAATCTCTCTTGGGTCGCAGATTGCATTGCAAGGGCAAAGACTGCATTTTCCGGAGCAGGAACACCTCGGCTGTTCTTTACTGTTATCTGTGTGAGTTGTTCCCCAATAAAACACCCATTTATCTTTTATCTTGGGTCTAGTGAACTCATTAATACCCCACCTTCAAGTGAGTGCAAGTTTCCCTGTTGCCATGGCACACCAGAGCTACACAGTGAGACCGTTTCCAAAAGAAAGTAATCTGTGAAGGTTTAGTAACATGACCCCTAAAAATATGTCTCTGTCTCTCTCTGTCTCTGTCTCTGTCTCTCCCTCCCTCTTTCCCTCCCTCCCTCTCTCCCTGCCTCCCTCTCGGTTTTTCTGAGACAGGGTTTCTCTTGTAGCCCTGGCTATCATGGAACTCACTCTGTAGACCAGGCTGACCTCAAACTTGGAGATCCACCTGCCTCTGCCACCCAAGTCCTAGGATTAAAAGTATCAGCCGGGCAGTGGTGACACACACCTTTAATTCTAGCACTCAGGAGGCAGAGGCATGCAGATCTCTGTGAGTTCAAGACCAGCCTGGTCTACAGAGTGAGTTCCAGGACAGCCTCCAAAGCCACAGAGAAACCGTCTTGAAAAACCAAAAAAAAAAGTGTCAGCCCTTTTTAAAAGTTTATTTCCAGCTCAAACCTTTAATAAATAAATAAAAACAAGTCTGACCCTGTACTTCCTGCTTTCCTAGCCCTAATCCTGGTCCTCGTTACAAAAAAACTTTATTTATAAAGTAAACACCTAGCACATGAGCAAGTTTCCTTATTTGTTTTTTAAATTCTGCATTAAAGTATTATTTCTCTTCATCTGTGATTTTTCAGGTTCTTCCTCAGATCTTGAGTGACCAGGAATGTCTCACTCCCCTTAATCCTGGCTTAGGATCTGGGGGTGTCCTCTGGGGCCTCCCAATGTGTCAGGCAGCATGTCCTGTGACTTGAGTGGCTACACCTATTTGCCTGGCCATTTTAATCTCACTCGATGCTCTTCATGGCAAATTGTATTAATTGTTTCACTTAGCCTTTGCATATAACAAACCATTTCCCAAATAACCATTACAAATACGCAGGTCAGCAACTGGGCTTGGGTCATCTTCAGGACTTAGCTGCACTGCTCAATTGTGCATCTGTGCACAGGAACCTCCCTCTTGTCTGACGATTCGCTGGCCGGGTCCTCGGTTCTTCTCCAGTGAGGATTTGTCTTCCAGCAAGGTGGCCGGGCTTGTTCACAGCAACCTTGAGGTTCCCACTGCCACAGAGGTCAAACCCAAGTACTTTTTAGGTCTCTCCTGGTGTTACAAGTGCTTTTCTCCCATGGACCAAAGCTGGTGGGTCACATGCCCGAAGCCTGGGTCAGAAGACGAGGTCACAGATGGGTACCGGCTGCTGACTAGCTGCCATCCAGGAAGCGCCCCGAATCTGCCCCGCTGTGACAGTGCCTCCCTGCTTCCGTTCAGTTGAGTAACTGTCTTCCGAGGCTATTGCAAAAGGACATAGACACACTACCCTATGCCCTCAAGTTGCTGCCCACCTTCTAGGAAAGCATTCCTAGCCTCCGCAAATGGCTACAGTCCCTGCCAAAGCCCCACTGCAGGGGGAAGCAATGAGCAGACTTGAGAAAAGTTGGGCCAAACAGTTCCTACCAAGTCCTCTCCCTGAGGTGTCCCGTGAGGCCTGGGAGAGCATGGGATCTGGAGAGCAGAGAAAGAAGCAAAGAGAACAGAATGTGAAAAAGAAGAGGCAGGCCAGGAGATAGTTCTATCCGAGAAGACTCATAAGCATGAGGATCTGAGTCCAATCCCAGAACCCATGTAGAAAATACCAGGAATAGGGGCAGCATGCCTGTAGTCCCAGCACCTGCCTGTCCTAATCGGCAGGTTCCAGACCAGGGAGAAACCTTGTGTCAAAAAACAAAACAAACAAACAAACAAACAAAAAAGATCCAGGTGGTGGTGTTTCACTCCTTTAATCCCAGGACTCAAGAGGCAGAAGCAAGTTGATCTCTGTGACTTCAAGGCTAGCCTAGTCTACGTAGTCAGTCCCAGGCCACCCAGGGCTACATAGTGAGTCCCTGTCTCAAACAAAATATCAAGATGTACAGAGGATAGTAAACAAACACCAGAAGTTATTACTAACCTATGTGTATACACACACACCACGTGCACATATACACATGAATGTGTGTACCTCCACACACAAAATCGGGCAGGTCCAGGGCTAAGAGTCAGCTTGGCACTTGCCATTTCCAGAGGACCTGAGTTCCATTCCCGCATCAGGAGGCTCACAGCAGCCTGTAGCTCCACCTCCAAGGGGTCTGATACTCTCTTCTGACCTCCACAGACACCATACTCATGTACACACACACACACACACACACACACACACACACAGTGATAATATTCTTTTTTTAAAAGAGAGTTTCCAGGGAGAGGGGGAGAGGGGCACAGAAGGCTGTCACCACAGTCAGAACTGGGGAGGAGATAGGAACCACTCTCTCTGAGAGCCACTTTCCTTAGAGAGTTGGCCAAAGGTCATTGGTATCAGAGCAGACCAGGGACGGCAACTGAGGAATGAGAATTTGAGCTCAGAGGTCCTGGGGCATGGTGGGGGTGGGGGCTGCAGTAAAGGCTGCAGATCCAGAACCCTGAGGACACCTAGGAGCACAGAGTCCAGCAGGACTGGAGCCACTTTACCAGAGCTTCTGGCTAAATTATCAGGAGTTCTGTGACCTGGCTTTAGTCTGGCTTTGACCAGGATTTAAAGTATGTTACAACTTGGTACGTTCTATTACAAACTAAAGAAGGGGCGGAGAGTAGGTTCAGCCTTGCAGAAGACCTGGTTTCCACTCCCAGCACCCACATAGTATCTCACAACCATCCATCCACAACTCCAGTCCCAGCGGATCCAGCACCTTCCCTGATCTCTGTGGACACTGGGAATGCACATGGCACACATATGTACTTGCAGACAAAACATTCATACACATAAATAAGTCTTAAAAAAATACCAAGGAAACGGGCTGAAGACATGGCTTGGATGGTACAGTGGTTGACAAGAAGCCTGGGTTTGCTCTTTAGCACCATAAAAAGTAGGTGAGAGTGCATGTCTACAACCCAGCACTGAGGTGGAGGCAGGAAGATTGAAAGCCAAAGATCATCTCCAGGTGAGAGCTTCCTCAGGTTGACCCGGATGTTCCTGCGACACCTTCCTGCTGGCACACTGCCCATGCTCATACTTCTGAAATCCCGGGCACCAGGCCTGAACCATGAGCCACCACATCTCAGAGCAGGAGAGGGTTCACCAGATAATGCAGATAGGCAATTGGGTCCTTGGAGATTTTGATATGATTCTTGACCGAGGGAGGGGAGCACTGACTAAAAGAGACAGGTGGGGGTTATCCCTCAGACTAGCAGGTTCCCAACTAGCCTGAAGTCTGGCAACAGCAATTTCTTCAAACAATGAAGGAGGAAGGTCCCAGCGATTTACAGATCTGGAAGCATAGGATGGAGACCCCGGTATTCTGGTGGAAGGGAAGCATCGTAGTTACTGTTCCATTGTCATGATCACAGCAACTTATTTTCCTTTTTTTTTTTTTCTTGAGGCTGTCCTGGAACTGGCTCTTGTAGACCAGACTGGTCTTGAACTCACAGAGATCCTCCTGCCTCTGCCTCCCGAGTGCTGGAGTTAAAGGCTTGTGCCACCACCGCCTGGCTTTTTCCTGTTTTTCACATTTTTTTAATTAATTTTTTCCCCTTCCAATCCTGGTTCCCCCTCCCCTCCTCCTATTTCCTCCACTCTGCTCCTCCCATCTGCTCCTCAGAGAGGGTAAGGCCTTCCCCAGGAAGTCTACTAAGTCTGTCCCACCATCTCATTGAGACAGCACCAAAGCACCTCTCCATGTCCCCACACACCCCTGGGCAAGGCATCTCTCCATATAGAATGAGCTCTATTAAGTCAGTTTGTGCATTAGAGTTAGGTCTTGGATCCACTGACGATGTCCCAGTCACGCCATTGTCACCTGTATTGAGGGAGTCTAGTTAGTTTGTCTTATGCAGGTTCCCCATTTGTCAGACCTGAGTCAGCGATCTCTCACTAGCTGCGGTCAGCTGATTCTGTGGGTTTCCCCATGATGGTCTTGATTCCTTGGTTCACATTATCACTCCTCCCTCACTTCCATTGTACTCCAGGAGCTTGGCCCAATGGTTAGTGTGGGTTTCTTCACCGGCTTCCATCTGTTCGATCACAGCAACTCTTAAAAAGGAAAGTGTTTAACTGGGGACTGGCTTACAGTTTCAGAGGTTTAGTTCATTATCATCATGGCAGGGAGCATGGGAGCCCCCATGACAGGCATGGTACTGGAGAAGTAAAACTATACCATGATGGTGCAGGCAGAGAGAGGGGAGAGAGGAGAGAGACAGAGAGACAGAGAGACACAGAGACAGGGACAGGGACAGGGACAGGGACAGAGACTGAGTCTGGCATGGGCTTTTGAAACCTCAAAGATCACTTCCACAAGGTCCCACCTACTCCAACAAGGACACACTTCCTAGTCCTTCTAATGCTTTCAAGTAGTTCTTCCCCCCGGTCATGGTCACTAATCATTGAAATATGTGAGCATATGGGGGCCAGGATAAAGTGTCTTAGCTATAAGCAAAAAGAACAGAGACAAAGGCCATCAGAGAAGAAGTCACAGGACCAGGACACCTCCTGGCCCAACAGTGGTGGGATAAAAGGGCCTCCTGGGCTTAGGTCTTGACTAATGGCCCAGCACTGGCATCCCTCTGGCTCCTGACTAATGGCCCAGCACTGGCATCCCTCTGGCTCCTGTCCTAGGAGTTGTCCCACAGCACATGCCCTCAGGAAGGAAATGGCTTTGTCCAGAGCACCGTTGACCTATGGTGACTGTGGGCACAGTCAGCTAAGGCTGAATGGGTTCTGGGCTCTGTGAATTCATCTGAGGGTCAGGGTTCAGGTTGACAGTGTGCAGGCTTTGACAGTTTTAGTGCTGGGCCACCCAAAACCAGAACCCTCGCTCTACAGAGACTTGGAGTGGGGAGGGTCAGGGAACTGAGTATAAATAAATAGGCAAAAGAGAATGAAGCATTCTCCTTTTGTAGGACCCCAGAAGACCCCTAGAGACAGGGCTACAGCACACTAAGAGGGAGCAACAATGGAAGCTGGGCACACCAGAGACCAGTCTCCAATGCCCCATCACAGAGAAGAGAAAGAGACAGTGCTATTTCCATCACAGAGAAGAGGAAGCACAGTGCCATCTCCATCACAGAGAAGAGGAAGCACAGTGCCATCTCCATCACAGAGAAGAGAACGCAACGGTGTCGTAAGTGTCTATACTAGAAATGTGCTTGTCTTTTCCCAGTGTCAAAACTCACTGAATAAGAATAAATTCACAAGGTTTATTAGTTTCCTACCTGAGTACCCTTGGTTTTTTTGTTTTGTTTTGCCTTTTTTCTTTAAGTCTTTTTAGTTTTTTGAGACAGGGTTTCTCTGTGTGGCCTTGGCTGTCCAGCAACTCATTCTGTAGACCAGGCTGGCCTCAAATTTACAAAGATTTGCCTACCTCTCTCTCCTGACTGTTGGGATTAATAGTATGTGCCACCACTGCCTGGCTCTTTATTCCAGTCTAAATTATTGATATTAACTCTTCTCTTCGCACATCGCATAGCACACAGTCAATTTATTTTTCTATCTATCTATCTATCTATCTATCTATCTATCTACCTATCTATCTATCTCTATCATCAGGAATGGGTCACATCTAGGTGCAGATGGGCAGGCAAACAGGTAGATATGCAGGCAGTTAAGTAGCCTGCATCAACAGCGGGGAACCGGGTCACATGAGAGAGTCCTTGGTCTTTGACACACATACCAGGTGTCCGATGATAGGTCGGTGTGGGGCCACGGCGTCCTGGTGCTCAGTGTCCATCACATTATAAGGCAGAGGAGTTACACCATTTTCCTCCACTCCCTCTGGCATGTCCAATATGTTTTTAGGCCTAGTTTCCTTGATTTTAATATGCGGTTTCAATTCTTCACCATGCACTTGGAGGAACACTCCCTTTCCACTCCCAGGAATAAGCCAATTATCAGTCTCTGCTGAAGGATGGACCTCAGGGCTCCTGGGCCCACCGGGGGTTGTATTTTTTCCTTCTCTCTCAAAACAGAGTTAAAAGCTGCTTGTAAAATGTTTTTCACAGCCTGAAAAAAATCTATTTAATCAATATGGAGTAACTTGGAGTATAGTGGCCAGTGAAGAGGGGATGTTTGTTGTTCAAATGGCTGGAGTCCAGAGAAGAACGAGGGAGAGGCCATCTCCATACAAAGCCTTCAAGGAGAATCACTCCTAAATCAGGCACAGATGGACAGTTGGGGGAGGAGAGTTCACAACATGATGTAACCATGTGGTCCTTCCAGAGGCTGCACACAGTCAATATGGAGACAAGGATGGGGGACACCTTGGTGTTCTGTGGAACTGTCCATGGAGGTTGTCTGACAGGAACCTGGGATCCCAGAATTCAAGAGCAGTTGGGAATCAGGGCGTCCCAGGGGTCACGATGACGCTAGAACTGCCTTCTCCCAATCCCCTCTACACCCTGTGACTCAAATGAGACCTGTCCTCTTCCACGGCTCCACTATAGTATGAGAGGTGACGAGTCACCTCAGTCACAGCCTAGAGAGCTTGACAGGGTCTGGAGGGTAGGCTGCTTTCACGCTCTTTCGACATTCGTTGATTGATGGATGTGTGCCTGTGTGATCTACAACACCTATGCGGAGGTTTTCCAGAACTGGTCCCCTCCTTCCGCCATGGGGGTCCTGGGGATGGAACTCGGGTTGCCAGGCATTGTGGCAGGTTCCTTACCCACTGAATCATCTGCCTGTCCTGCCCACTTTCACCCTTGGTGGGAAGGCACAGTGACAGCTCAGACACCACATCTCCAGTGCTGAAGGAAGCAGCTACTATTCAGAAGGAGCCCTGGTTGCCATTGTTTGCTGAAACTCCCTGCACTGTTCATGCTCTGCTTCTCTGAGTCAGTAAGTCCCTGCCTTTGTGTGTGTGTGTGTGTGTGGTTTTTGAATTATGTGGTGCTTGTCAATAACCAAAAGATGTGTAACCAAAGCAGGGGCCTGGTCACCTAGACATTGGTTGCCACTCAAGTGTTGAAAGCCATGGTGTTCCCCACCGTTTTCAGATGCCCACCTTAAATCATGCAATCTGCCATGCTTGGTGAACTGTGGCTGAAAGGCCAATGTTTGGGTCCTCACAGAAAATGCTCTTTTCTTTATTTTATTTTTTATATTTTTGGTCAGCAAGCACTTCTCTCACGAAGTTCCAGCCCACTTATCCTTCACTCCCATGAAAGCAACTTTCCAACTTCAGTTAGACTTAAAAAAATAGAAACGGTGCCTCCTACTCCGTGATTTTCAAAACTATAAGACAAGAACAATGGCATTATGGCCAATGGTTTGGGAATCCAACCGTGGCAGGACCAGGCTAAGGTCCACCTGACATTCGTGCTCTCTTGATGATTGAGACCATCCCGTGATGTCCCAGGCTCCTGCTGAGTTTTTGCTAGTAGTGTTTTTGTTTTAAAACAGGGTCTCACTATTAGCCCAGGCTGGCCTTGAGCTAAGTACCACTTACCTTCCCATGCCCATGGTGTTCCTTCACTGTATCCCATGCCCGAGAGCAATTTTATTTCAGTCAGTGGCAGAGGGGTGGAGTGGCCTTGATCTCAGCTTCTCATGCCTTATCTTCCCCCTGGCTTTTTTTTTTTTTTTTTTTTTTTTTTTTTGGTTTTACGAGACAGGGTTTCTCTGTATTGTTTTGGAGGCTGTCGGTCCAGCCTGGCCTCGAACTCACAGAGATCCGCCTGCCTCTGCCTCCCGAGTGCTGGGATTAAAGGCGTGTGCCACCACCGCCCGGCTGTCCCCTGGCTTTTAACACCTCCCGTTTCTCACCTCTCAGGAGTAGAAATGATGGGGTGAGTCACTCTCAATTGAACGTAATGGGTGTTTCACTGTAACGGGGGCAGGCTGGGTGTTGATGGGGAGGATTTTTATTAGCCTCCTAGGATGGCAAAAACAAGGTACCCTCAAATGTGTACATAATATAGGTCTGTGTAATCATTTTCTGGGCAAAGTCTCCGTTTCTGAGTGCCTCATTCATGCCAGAACCAGGTGCTAAGGCTGCAGTGAGCAACGAGGCAAGCTCAGGCCCTGGGAAGGAGGAAAGGTGCAGTGTCCGTGCGTGGAGGCAGAGCACAGGGCTCCAAGTGTGGTCTCAGAGGCTCACAGAGGCCCTGACTCATGAGGAGTCGGCTTTCTATTGGTCCATCTCCGCGTCACTCCACAGCCTGCCCCTCCCACTCTTCCCACACACTTCCTTCCAGCTTCTGTCTCTTCAAGGACCTCAGTTCTTCAGGACACTTTCCCATACCTCCCTGTGTCTAGCTACCCAGCTCAATTAGTGCCCCTGGCACAGACAGACACTAGGTAGGGGCCTTGTCAGTGACTTCGTCAAAGGCATACGGACCCTGGGGTGTCTGCTACATGGGGAGAGGTGCCATGGGAGCCTGGCACATGCTCACACTGAACATGAGCCAGGTGTAGTGACACATGCCTGTGGAATAGTATTGTTACATATGTTGCATTTGTTTAATGATACAAAGATGTGTTGCACTCTTTTATGTTGCATTTGTTTAACTCTGTGAAGCTGTGTTACTTTGCTGTCTAAAACACCTGATAGGTATAATAAAGAGCAGAATGGCCAATAGCCAGGGAGGAGAAAGGATAGGCAGGGCTGCCGGGCAGAAAGAATAAAAAGGAAGAGAGATCTGGGAAGAAAGAGATGGGAGCAAAAGAAAAAAGAGGAGGAAATGGAGGACACCCAGCCAGACATGGAGTAAGAAGTAAAGAGAAGATATACAGAAACAGAGAAAGGTGAAAGCCCAGAGGCAAAAGATAGACTGGCTAATTTTAGAGAAGCTGGCTAAAAGCAAACCAAGCTAAAGCCAGGCATTCATAAGAAAGAATAAGTCTCAGCTGGGCATTGCTGGTGCATGCCTTTAATCCCAGCACTCAGGAGGCAGAGGTAGGCGGATCTTTGTAAGTTCGAGACCAGCCTGGACTACCAAGCGAGTTCCAGGACAGCCTCCAAAGCCAGAGAAACCCTGTCTCGAAAAACCAAAAAAAAAAAAAAAGAAAGAATAAGTCTCTGTGGGATTTTTTTTCAGGAGCTGGGTGGTAGGCCCCTCCAAGTATAACGAAGAGGAAAAAAGCAACATTAACATAATCCCAGTACTTGGCAGATGGAGGCAGCAAGATCAGTAGTTCAAAACCATCCTCCACTATGTAGGGAGTTTGAGCCAGTCTGGGCTACAGGAGACCCTATCTCAATAACAACAACAAGTTGCACAGGCACCTAAGTCCTCCGAGCAGGCCCAGTGCCTGGATGTCAGCGTCCTGCACCCTATGCTGGGTATCAAACCCAGGGCTTCGTGCATAAACAGGTGCTCTGCCAGCAAGCTGCAGTCAAGCACAAGCCAGGCTTTTCTGTGAGGCCCAGGGAGGAGCATTGTCCAACCACAGCTCCCATTCCCCCAGGGCATCTGACCTTCACTCAGGGGCTGCCTTCCCAAGTACACGACTTTCTGGAATCATTTATGGTGGGGACCACCACTGACCTCGATTCTGCCTTTTCCAGAAAACCTCAAACTTCCTCTCACAGTACCTGTCTTTTTGTTCTTATAATTTTTTTTCAAAGTGTGTGGTGTGTGTGTGTGTGTGTGTGTGTGTGTGTGTGTGTGTGTGTGTGTGTGTGTTAGGATACATATAAACACAATATTATTCCTAGCTGGCCTGGAACTTGCCATGTGTCTCAATGGCCTCAAATCTACTGAGATCCACTTGTGTCTACCTCCTGAGTGCTGGGATGGCATTAAAGGTGTGCACCACCACACCCAGCCATTGGAATATACATTTTAAATTATATTTTTTTATTTTGCATGCATGTATGTGTGTGTACCATGAGTGTGCCATGGTACATGTTCGGAGGTCTGAGAGAAGACAATGAATAGAAGTTGGCTCAATTCCAACCATGTGGGTCAGCTCCTTGAGTTAATATGGTTGCCAGACCATATTAATGTACTGTAACTGATAAACAGAAATTGTGCATATGTTTGGGGTGCAGTGTGGCATTTCAGCACATGTAAACAATATCTATTGATCAGATCAGTGGAAGAGACTCATACTGGCTGGTTGGTGGTGACGCACACCTTTAATCCCAGCACTTGGAAGGCAGAGACAGATGAATCTCTGTGAGTTCAAGGCCAGCCTGGTCTACAGAGCTAGTTCCAGGACAGTCAGGGCTATACAGAGGAACCCAGTCTTTTTATTAATATGATTATGATTATGTTCTTTTTATTTAAATTAGAAACAAACTCCCAGTTCCCTCTCCCTCCCCTCCTCCCCTCCTCCTCCTCACCCACTATCCCTTCCCCTATCTGCTCCCCAGGGAGGGTGAGGCTTAAGGAACCCAGTCTTAAAAAAGAAAAGTAAAAAAAAAGAGAGACATATACTGCACCTCAGACATTTATAATTTCTTTCTGTTGGAAACATTCAAAAATCCTGGCTACTAGCTACTTTGAAATATTCAATGAATTATTGTCAGCTATAGTCGCCCTGCTATACATATTCTTCCTGCCTAGCTACACCTGTACCCACCAACCACCCTCTCCACCCTCCCTCCCTACACGTTGTTTTCAGAAGTTCACCAAGGCACAATGGGAAACAATTAACTCTGTGTTACACACTAGGATACACTTGGATACAAATCATTACAACAGTCAAAGTAGGAGGTCCACGTCACTGCTGTGGTTTCTTCCAGCTCTTTCCTCACCTCCTCTTTCTGCCTCACCCTGTGTCAAGCAATTAATTCATCTTTGTCACTGCGGGTTTGTTTGCATTTTCCAGAGCTTTGTATATAGAATATAATCACAGAGCATGTACTCTTTTGTCTTATTTCCTTTTGTTGTTGCTGGGGTTTTTTGTTTTGTTTTGTTTTTTTCTCCCCAGGCAGGGCTTCTCTGTGTAGCCCTGACTGAGCTGGAACTCACTCTGTAGACCAGGCTGACCTTGAACCTGAAGATCTACCTGTCTCTGTCTCCTAAATGCTGGGATTAGAAACTGAGCCACTTTAAACCCAGCACTCCGGAGGCAGAGGCAGGCAGATCTCTGTGAGTTCGAGGCCAGCCTGGTCTACAAGAATTAGTTCCAAGACAGCCTCCAAAGCCACAGAGAAATCACACACACAAAAAAAGCACGAGCCAACACTGCCCAGTGTTTCTTCTTCTTTTTTATTATTTTAGTCATGACAGTCATTTTGAGATCCTCCGTATGGCATGCATTGAGAATTTATTCCTTATTATCATTTAGCATACACGGCACAGATACTCCACAGCTGGAGAGAGTCACCCAGGGACATGGATTCAGTCTGAGAAAGGCGTCACTGGGGAATTCTATCATTGTCAGAACATCAAGAAATATGCTTACACAAACTAAGATAACCATATATCACTAAGCCAGAAACCTCCTCAGAACCATCAGAGCCCGTATTAACCAAAATATCATGTGATCCCTGACTATCACTGACTGCTACCAAAAAAAACCAAAACCAAAACAAAACAAACAAAAAACATCAACCAAACAAAACCTGTCAGGCATGGTGGCCAACATCTGTAATCCCAACAGAGAACTGGGAGTTTGAGACTAGCCTGGGCAACAGGAAATCTAAGGGCAGCCCAGACTGAAATAGCAGGACTCTGACTCAAAAATAAATTAAGCCAGGCATGGAGGCACACACCTGTAAACTCAGTATTCAGGAGGCTGAGGCGGGAAGTCTGATGAAAATTAAAGGCTGGTGTGAGCTACATAGCAAATTCCAGGCCAGACAAGGCTACATGATAAGACCCTGCCCAGGGTGAATAAAATGGCTTAGCAGGTAAAGGTTGGGTCCCTGGGAGCCAATCAGTGAAAGGAGAAGCAGCTCCTGTAAATTGTCCTCCAACCCCAACCCACACATCTTGGCGCCTGTGCCCACCACGCACAGTTTCCAAATTTGGGGCAATTTACATTCCCACCAGGAGTGTATGAGAGTTCCCGTTGCCACACAATAAATTTAACTCAGACACCTCTCGGGTGCATAGGGGCTTTAATTCACATATCCCTGGCGACTGACAATGCTGCGTAGCTCTCATCTGTGAATACCTGTTCTGTTCCTTTGAAGGATCTAAAACTTTTTTTTTTTTTTTTTTTTTGAGACAGTACCCAGCACTGGCTGTAATCCAAGGTTGGTCTCCGCTGAGGATGTAGCCTTGAACTTCTGACTTTCCTCCTCTTCCTCCGGAGTACAGGGTTCACAGACACCACTGTGGGTTTTACATGGAGTTGGGTGTGGACCCCAGGTCTTCGCACAGTAGGTAGGCATTCTACCAACCGATCTACGTCTCCAGTCATTCACATATTTTACCCATTTTTCACTTTTTTGTCAGTAGGATTTTTCTTTTCTTTTCTTGTTTGGTTTTTCAAGACAGGGTTTCTCTGTAGCTTTGGAGCCTGTCCTGGAACTCTCAGTAGACCAGGCGGGCCTTGAACTCACAAAGATCCACCTGCCTCTGCCTCCTCCGCCTCCTGAGTGCTGGGATTAAAGGCGTGCACCACCACCGTCCAGCTGTCAATAGGTTTTATTTTATTATTAATTTTAGTGTTTTTTAAATTAGAATCACACATTAAAGTTCTTCATTCTTTTTTAAGATTTATTTACTCACAATTTTGTGTGTCTGTCGGCCAGGTGCATATGGGTGCCCAAGGAGGTGAGAGTGGGGCATTGGATTCCCCAGAGCTGAAAATACAGACAGTCATGGTCCCTTGACATGGGCACTGGGATGTGAACTCTGGTCCTCTGAAAGATCAGTAAGTTTTCTTAACGTCTGAACCATTACTCCAGACTCAAGGTGTTTTATTCTAGATCATAACTCTTTGTCAGAATTGTGCACTGGCTCTTCTGCGCTCTCTCTCTCTCTCTCTCTCTCTCTCTCTCTCTCTCTCTCTCTCTCTCTCTCTCTCTCTCTCTCCCAACTGTCTTAGATATGTAGACCAGGCTGACCTGGAACTCACTGAGCTCTGCCATCAAACCTGGACAGAATTCTGTTTTAGAAGTGTCTTCTCCCAGCTCCCAGACCACACTGGTCTTATCATTCTTCCTGAGATGTTTTTCTGAGCAGAACTTCTTGATTTAGGTGGAATCCAGTTCTTCAGGGTGTTTTTTGGTACTATATCTAAGAAATGCTCATTTCCCTCCCATGCCTGGCACCAAGCCTGGTACCCTTCTTGCTCAATCAGTGGGTATGACGAGCAGAGGGAGGGAGGGGAGGAGGAAGGGAGCAGGGAAAGGGATGGAAGATATGAGAGAACAGGGACTCTAGGGATTCCGGGGAAGCCCGAGTAATGCTGCTTTCTTGTTTTTCATTTGAACCCAGGGCTTTTCGAATACCACGCAAGCCGTCTACCAAAGGAGTCACATGCCCGGCCCCACATGCTTCTTAAGAGACCCCTAAGACAAGAAAGCTAGTTGGACCTAAGATCCCACAAGTAGGTTAGAGGCAAACTGCAGATTCCAGAGGGAGCCCTGGCAGAGAGGGTGGGAATCAGGGAAAACTTGGGGGGCTCTGAAGTTCTCACTTCTGCTACTTGATGAAAAATGACCTCTCTCTCTCTCTCTCTCTCTCTCTCTCTCTCTCTCTCTCTCTCTCTCTCTCTCTCTCTCTCTCTCTCTCTCCTCTCTCTTTCTTCCCCTACCTCTCCCCTCGAGTTTTCCTTTTTCAGACTGATTTTTTTAAACTCTCTCTGTGTGTGTGTGTGTGTGTGTGTGTGTGTGTGTGTGTGTGTGTGTGTGTGTGTATGTATGTATGTGGGAATGTGCACATGAATTCAGATGCCTGGAGCTTGAATTACAAGTGGTTGTGTGGGCCGGGCGGTAGTGACACACACCTTTAATCCCAGCACTCGGGAGGCAGAGGCAGGCGGATCTCTGTGAGTTTGAGTCCAGCCTGGTCTACAAGAGTGAGTTCTAGGACAGCCTCCAAAACAATACAGAGAAACCCTGTCTCCAAAAAACAAAAAAAACAAGTGGTTGTAAGTTTCCTGACAAGGGTAACGGGAACCAAATTCTGGTCCTCTGCAGGAACAAAACATACTCTTATCAGCTGAACTGTCTGTCCAGCTTGCTCCCCCTTCAAATGAGGCCTTGTGTGGTACAGGCTGGTCTCAAACTCACGTCCTTGACCTCCAGATCCTCTTACCTCCACCTCCTAGGTGCTGGGATCACAGGTGTGTTCCACCATAGCTCTAGCCCCTCCCCTTCCGTCTTCCCTGCTCCCTTTCCTTCTTAGCTGTTTGCAAGCTGCTCTCCTCTGTGAGAGCTCCTCTCCTCTCCTGGGGTCTTCCAGGCCTCTCCTGTGGCCTTGCAAAGGTCTTGTGAGCTAGCTTTAGTCTCTTGTGTCCTGTGGTCTGTCTTCCCCTCACACGTGGTTCCTTGTGTCTTAACCAAGCCGCCATAGAATGTTCACAGACATTTTTGGTGCCCCCCTCTCAGCAGCGTCAGGTCTGCTGGGAAGGAAGGAGGGTCCCCCTGGCAAGGAGGGTGTGGCTAAGGGCTGTCTGGCAAAGCTTCCTCAAACCTTTGAAGACTCAAGGGTCCTAGAGAGATTGTTGCTGTCTCTACCCCGTCTGCCAGGATATGCTGTTTCTCAGACAGGGAAGGACAGTCATTCTGGAATCTTGAGTTGCTTGATCAAATCACAGATGAGTGTTTCCTGGCTCCAGAGGGCAGGCAGGGAGTCTCCAGGCCAGGGACCATTCAGCTTCTCCCGCTCCATTCCCTGATCACAAAATGCGGCTTTTTGGACGCCTTCCTTCCTTTCTTCCTTTTGAGACAGCACCCAACACTGGTTGTAATCTTAGCTGCTCAACAGAATATCTGCTCGGGATTTTATATGGTAGAAATCAAAGTGTCAACCACCTGGGCTCTTTTGGGAGTGACGGTTGGCTCTAGTCTCTTGAGGTTGTTGGAGGTTCCTGGGTCCTTGCAGTGAAAATGATTTCTTTTACCTTTTGTTGTTTGGTGTTTTTTGTTTGTTTGGTTGGTTGGCTGGTTGGTTGGTTTTATTTTGGTTTTTGAGACAGGGTTTCTCTGTGTAAGAGCTCTAGCTGTCCTGTAACTAGCTCTGTAGAATAGGCTGGCCTCGAACTCACAGAGATCCGACTGCCTGTCTCCCCCGAGTGCTGGGATTAAAGGTGTGTGACACCATTGCCCAGCTCTTTTACTGTTTATTAGTAAACAAATCTCATGCACAAATATTAAAAGAAAAAGAAAAGCTGAGGTGAGTCCAAACAACCTCAAAATCTCACCACTGCCTCGGTTCGAAAGCACCCTCTTCTGGTCCCACCCCTTCTCTTCAGTCTCATCCACCCCTAATGTAAGGCCTGCCTCTCAGACTAAAACACACGGTTCAATTGGATCACAGACGGGTGGCATTCACGTAACATTGCAGGTGTCAGCAGAAGTCATCCTTGGTTTTTCATGGCCACTCTGGTGTCCTGGGCCCTTACCCACTCTGGTCTCTCTGGCTGTCTTTATACTCCTGTGACAGACAGTTCCTGTGTTTCAGGGCTCATGTAACTAGATTAGACCATGATTACCAGGGTATCCTCCAAATCAAGGTCCATGATCTTTTTAATTTTTAAAGTTGTATGCATGTGTTTGCTGGCATGTCTGGTGCCCATAGATGCCAGAAGAGGGTGTCTATCCCTTGGAACTGGAGTTACAGACTGTTGGAGCCACTATGTGGGTGCTGGGGACCAAACCCAGGTCCTCTTCAGGAGCATCCAGTGCTCTTAACTGCTAAGCCATCCCTGCAGCCCCAAGGTTGATGGTTTTATTACAGTCCTTTTGCCAGTGACCTGATGCAGTCGCAGGTTCTGGAAACTAGGTGAGTATCTTGGAGCTATGACACTTGCTTGTTACCCAGGGCTTCTGGCTCAGGAGTCAAGCCCTGTTCTATACTAGTGTCTGTGTTTTTTCACTCTGTTCCCTGCAGCCAAGAGCCAGAAAGACAAGACACCTTCTTCCAGGAAATTCCCTTACTTGGTAAGTAAAGGCATTCGCTACTGAAACAACCTGAGTTCAAACCCCAGAAACCACATGGTGAGAGAATGAATTCCCACTGGTTGACCTCTGACCTCCATAGGCATTCCATGGTACATGTACAGACACAAAGAAATGTAAAAAGAAAAAAATTAATTGCACTTATCTGAGATCAGTTCACTTTGAACATCTGAGGCAATGGCCTGGCTTATCCAGTGTTCTGGACATGCATACTCCAGGCAGGAAAGGTAGAAATGCCCAGCAAGACCAACCCTTGGCCAGACCCAGAAGCCAAGGAGACAGCCCCGAGGCTATAGGAGGAAGCTCTGTTGGGTGCAAAGTACAAAACTTAACCAAGGTTTGGGATCATTGACACAAGGTGCCACCTCTTCTCCAGGTGTGTGGGACAGTGCTCTTTCACACTTCTCTGCAATTCTCTCAGATGAGATTGTTCTAGATGATTGACCCAGGACTATTGCCTGTACTCTAACCTCGTTGCATTCCTCTGTAAAATGGAAATCATCATCATCATCATCTGGGCCTGGCCTGCCTAGTTAGGGCTTCAGGGGAAACAGACAGGAAGGCAGGAAGGAGTATATGGAAAAGATTTGTGTGTGTGTGTGTGCACACGTGTGTGTGTGTGTGTGTGTGTGTGTGTGTGTGTGCGCGCGCGCGCGTGCATCTCTGGGTACCTCAGCCTCCAGCTCACCCCTCATCGAGTCTCTCTGGCTAGCAGTGCCATGGGCACAGATATCTGCCAGGCCATCGTGGGAGCAGGGCTGTCCAACATGCACCTGACCAAGCTCGGATCTGATAAGGCAACCATTCAAGTTTGGCTTGGCCGGGAGCCGGGTGATGAGAGACAGGGAGCTCTGTGCTCTGGAGGGAAGGAGGCCTTAGCAGCCTCGGTGCGGAGCTGAGCTGTCAGCCCGGGAGGTAGCGGGATGACTGGGAGGGGCGGTGTCTCGGAAGGAAGACTGAGCTAGTGTTTGCTGCCTAGGGGCTGAAAGGCAGCTGTGTCCTGGGCTAGCTGCCTGGCAGGCAGGGATGTGACTCATTGGTGGCCAGGGAAGAGTGCAGTGCACGCCTGCCTGTCCTGAACAGGGACCCACTGCCCACCCGAGGGTGAATGTACGTCAGTATGAGTTGGCATGGGTATGATAGTGCTCAGGCTGCAGCCTTGCTAATCTGCCTAGACTCTTGAGACTCCTGGCAGTACCCATGTCCCGTCCTCTTCTGACTGTGGCTAGACTGTCCCTCCTCCCTGCCAGTGGCCCATGCTGGCGTTCGCCCCCTGCCCCGATCCCATGCATAACACCAGGAAGGGCTGTCCCTAGTCTTACTTGTTCCTACTATGATAGAAGAGATGACGGAGGGAGGGACAGACAGCTTGTCAAAGTGATGCCAGCCCATCGAGAGGACATTTGAAATGGATTTTTTTGTTTGTTTGGTGTTTTGTTTTTGTTTTGGAGGGGTGGTTGTTTTTGTTTTTGTTCTGTTTTGTTTTGTGTTTTGATACAGGGTTTCTCTGTGTAGCCTTGGCTGTCCTGGAACTCACTCTATAGACCAAGCTGGCCTTGAACTCACAGAGACCCTCCTGACTCTGCCTCCCAAGTGCTAGGATTAAAGATGTGTACCCCCAGTGCTGGCTTGAAGTGGATTTTTTCCGTTTTTTTTTTTGTTTGTTTGTTTGTTTGTTTTGTTTTGTTTGAGGCAGGGTTTCTCTGTAGCTTTTGAAGCTGTCCTGGAACTTACTCTGGAGACCAGGCTGGTCTCAAACTCACAGAGATCCACCTGCCTCTGCCTCCTGAGTGCTGGGATTAAAGCCGTGTGCCACCACACTCAGCTTGAAGTAGATTTTTAAAGGCAACCAGGAGTTCATTCCATTTAGAAGGATGTAATACATTGAGCAGAAGGAAGGCAGGATCTTGGAGAACCAGAGGGAGACAGGTTTGCTGGAGTGGTAGCTGGGAGCAATGCAAGCTATTAAAGGTTGTGGGCAGTGCCAGGGGTCCTGGGTCAGACACAGACCGAGGACTGGGGGCAGTAAAACAGGCTGCATAGTGACACAGAAGGGACCTCTTGGGTCCTGAACCTATTCCCAGGGTGTCACTGGCAAAAAAGTAGCCGGTCACGGGCAGGTGTGTATTTACGTGTGTGCTGCTGGGTGTGCAAATATCTCAGAGCTTATGTGTGTCCGTGAGTGTTCTGTGTGTCTCTGAATGTGTATTCGGGTGTAGTTTGATCTTACTGTACACATATTCACAGTCTGGGTCATGTGTAGATGTGTGGTTTTATACACATCAGAGTGGGGCGTGCATTTGTGTATCTGCCTGTGTGACAGAGAATGCTTGTGTGTACATGTGCCCTGCCAAAGAAGCCGGGGTGCAGCCAGGGTCAACCAGCAACCAGTCCTTTCCACTCCTTCTTGGTCCTGCCTGTCAGGTGTCTTCTGCCTTGCTGCCCCTGGGTCCTGAGTTCTGTCCTCCGAGTGGCAGCCCAGATCCACCACCGCCTGACTGCCACCCCATACCTACAGAGCCCTAGGTGGCCTTGGCTATCTCCAGACTAGCTTGCTTGTGCTTGAGCACAAAAAGGAACCAGAAAACTGTCTAGCCCCAGAGGTGTTGTGTCCATCTTCTACTGGCCAGCCCAGGGCTCCTCCCATCCCAGAAAGAGGTGTCTAGACAACCCGAAGGAATTATCCACACAGCACCGCCCTTTCCTCCTACATCCGCGCTCATGGTCTTACATCTGAGCCAGGGAACCTTGGCATAAGTGGCAAATGTGACTGGAACCTCCAAGGTATCGTGTGAACCTCTGAGTAGAGCTTTTAAGGATGGCAGACTAGGTGGGTGGTAGCAGGGCAAGCCTTTGATCCTAGAACTCGGGAGGCAGAGGCAGGCAGATGTCTATGAGTTCAAGATCATCCTGGTCTACAAGCTAATTCCAGGACATACAGGGCTGTTATACAGAGAAACCCTGTCTCAAAACAAACAAACAACAACAAAACAAAAGAATGGCAGACTTCTTTGAAGGATCTACCCTTCCCAGATGTTCCTAGGGGCTGCCAATCTCAGGACCTTGTGCCCTCCACAGAAGGAGAGTTATGGCCCAGGTCTGGCCAGTCACACTGCCTCAACCCTGGGATATGTTCATTGGCCTCAGGTGGGACAGATGACACGGCAAGACCAGTGCAAGCCTTCCCTGGGGTTTTGTATGTGGACTTGGACACGGAGTGGGTGGGAGTGAAGATAAGGTGATAAGGGCTGGGGAGAGGCTCAGCACTTAAAGGCTCACAACCAAAACTATAAGAGATGAGCTGATAAATGCCTAAGGACATTCTGAAACCTGCCTTTGTCCTTCCTAGGAAAGGGTGGGCGGCTGTAAAGTGTTGGTGGTATTCGTTATATGAGCTAACAAGTTCCTTTAGTTTAAGCTACTTAGAGTTTGGTTACTAGCACTGAAAGCTGGAAAAGTCCTGGAATATTTCTTGCCTGCGCCACATACTGGGTCTTCAGGACGCCAGAGCTACCTTGCCGGGCTCATAACATCCCTTGCAGTCCCTCCTTGGCTTACTCAGTTCCCACCAAGATGTCTTACTATCCGTGTCCATTCTTCTAAAGCTTCTATACCTACCTCTGCTTTCTCTACCACGTCCTACTGCAGTTAGAAAATGGCACTTCCTCTGCTCTCTGGACCCAGTTTCCTCCATAGCTACTTCCCTGTCTGCCTCCTCCCCAGGCCCCCATGAAGATGCGTCCCTCTTTAGGCCTTTGCTCAGGGCTGACAGCAGGGCTTCAGAGCTTCCTCACAGCAGAGTGGCCTGGGAAAATGAAAGCTGCTTTCTCTCAGGCCTCCCAGGTAGCTCGCCTCTGCCTGGTCTTGGGATCAGTACTGTGAAATCCCTGTCTGTGACTCAACACTGTCACCACCTTGATGGATGAGACTTAGTTCCTTGAATATGGGACAATCAAAGGTCACTGTGTTTCTGTAGCTGGGACAGGTTGCCTGATTTACTCCATTCCTGGTTCATTTCCTTGTGATCTGCATTTCTTTGGAGCCCAGTCTTGTGTCCTGAGCATGCTTTGTCAGAAACATAGAGGGCCATGTTTGTGCCTTTCTACAATGTCAGAATTTATCCAATAACAAATTTCCAAAGGACAGAAGCCTCATTGATGGCAATTCACCAACTGGTCCCACTTTTCTCCATAGCCTTGGCTGAGGAAAGCACAAATTCTTGCATTCCATTCTTTTTTTTTTTTTCTTTTTTCTTTTTGGTTTTTGGAGACAGGGTTTCTCTGTATTGTTCTGGAGGCTGTCCTGGAACTAGCTCTTGTAGACCAGACTGGTCTTGAACTCACAGAGATCCACCCGACTCTGCCTCCGGAGTGCTGGGATTAAAAGCGTTTGCCACCAATGTCCGGCTTCGCATTCCATTCTTAATTGCTAACATTAACACATTACATATCATAATAAATCCATCTATGTATATGGGTATAGTTGTAAGTTACAAAATAGTCACTAAGGCTAAAGAGATCCCAGCATCGCTGGATCCCCTGCTTTGAGTCAGAGGCCAAGGAAGAGTAAAGAGTAGAGTAGGAGGAGATGGGGAGGCAGGGGTGGGGCCTCAGAGGGCGTCATCCATTTAAATCTGGTTGGGACTCATAGAAACTAAAACTCTGGAGGAGTTTCAAAGTGACCTGAGCTAGGGGCTGATAAGGACACAAAGGGAACCTGAGTGGGTGTGGAGGGGTGAGATAATGGACCAGACTGGAGCCCCCCAAACTGCTGAATACTGCCACCATAGAGTCAGGTGCGGGTCAGAGGGCCGAGAGGGGAGCTGAGCCACATAAATGAGGATCAGGCCAGTCCTGGACAGATGGACAAAGAAACAGACAGAAAGACAGCAGTTCAAGTAGGCTATGTCAATAGCAGGGAGCCAGCCAAGCAGAAGCCCTGAAAGAGTCAGGAATTGTCAGTGCACGGCCATATTCGAGGTCAGCGGACAGGCCAGTGGGGCCATAGCATGGCGGTGTTAGGGCCCAGCTCTTCATGGGGTCCAGATGATGGTGCTGCACCATTTCCTCCATCTGGCATGTTCCTTAAGGTCTCAGGCCTCGTTTTCCTTGTGCCGTGTTATCACATGGTCCCAATTTACTTTGATAGATGTATAGGACAATGTCCTTTCCTCTTACAGGAATGCATTTTTTATCAGTCTGTATCTCGTGTACAGAAGCATTTATACTCAATATGGAGTCAAAAGCTGCTTGTAAAATAGTGTCTCTCGGGGCAATGCACAGCCGGGAAAATACTGCTATAAACATTATGGAGTGACGGGACAGGACACAGCCTGCTGTCAACATCTTGACTGCAGGAACTTCCAAGAGTTTAAGTAGACTCCGAAGACTCTCCCTCCTTTCTCCAGCTTCCCATCCCCTCCCATCTTTCCTTGCTCCTGCTTGGGCCCCTGGCTTACAGAAAAGACCTAGGAGGCAAGATGGCGCCACACTTGTACCAACCCTGGCAACCTCATGAAGAAAGGAGAAGCCGGGCGGTGGTGGCGCACGCCTTTAATCCCAGCACTCGGGAGGCAGAGGCAGGCGGATCTCTGTGAGTTCGAGGCCAGCCTGGTCTACCGAGCGAGTTCCAGGACAGCCTCCAAAGCCATAGAGAAACCCTGTCTCGAAAAACCAAAAAAAAAAAAAAAAAGAAAGAAAAGAAAAGAAAGGAGAGAACTGATTGCTGGAAGTTGTCTTCTGACTACTCACACACACAATCACACACAAACATACACACATAATCACACACATACATACACATAACCGCATATACTTACATGCTCGTTTGTGTGTGTGTGTATGTATACATTTTTTTTGTTTGTTTTTTTTCGAGACAGGGTTTCTCTGTGGCTTTGGAGGCTGTCCTGGAACTAGCTCTTGTACACCAGGCTGGCCTCGAACTCACAGAGATCCGCCTGCCTCTGCCTCCCGAGTACTGGGATTAAAGGCGTGCGCCACCAACGCCCGGCTGTGTGTATACATTTAAAATTGGAAAATAAAGGGGAGCCAGCCTCCAAGGAGACATGTCCCCTCTATTCAACCCTAAGTATTTCCCAGACTCCAGATCCTACCTCCCCATTCTCTGGGGAGTACTGTAGGGAGACAATTCACCTGCTGGTCCTCTTCCAGGGCTGACTTGAGTGGTGTCTATCTGGCCCCCTCCGCACCACCCTGAGCTGTGTCAGGTTGCCTGTAGTGGACACCTATGGCCTCAAAGGACCACAGGTTTCACTCTCACACATCCTCATCAGAAATCAAGCCTCGACCCCAAATTTACCCACTGCAAACTTCTACACAAAACACAAAGCAAGCGTCCTGCCGTGGCTCTGAGCTTAGACAAACTCCTATCAAGATCTGGGCAGGAAAACATGTCAGGGCAATTCTCAAGGTCACCCAGACCAACCGCTAGCCCTGAAGTCACAGAGGACCCATCACAGAAAGTTGCAGACCCAGGGTAGTGCTCCACAGAGCTGGTCTGGTCCAGGCAGAGGAGTCATGCCGTGTTTCTTCACAGGCAACACACCTGCAGCAACTCTCTTCCTACCAGCAAATGACCCCTGACCTTCCAGCACTGGCCCATCAGCCCCCAGCTGTGGCTACTCCTGGAGTGTAGCATTAACTAACACTAATTCACGTGCCCTTCAACAGCTCACTGCTGAATTAAAGTTACAGCAGCTGGCTTGGCTTAGGAACCCAGTCCCAAGTCTCTGCCCACGGTGGCCTCTCTCCAAGATGCCCAGGGCTCCTTACTTTTTGCTCTCCAGTTCTTTCTAAGCCAGGGCAACCCCCACATTATCCTGCAACAACAGTATGCCTTCTAGTGGGTCAATGTCTCCCCACATCTGAAGTCTCTGCAGATCCAACAGGAAAGGGGAGAGAAGATGGGGGCTGGGGGAGAGTGAGTTATCAAGAGAAGAAAGGGGAGGAGAAAGGGACATTTCTTAGTGTACTTCTGTGTACCAGCTCACTGAGCCACACTTCTGGGCAGTAAGAGAATAGTACAGAAAATGACTTGCTGGTTTAGGGGGTCCTATCCAATCCCTTCTTCCACCCACATCAACATTTCCTGTAACTGCCATCTCTTCCTACTATGCTTTCACCCACAGCATGGGGGGCAGTGGCAGAGTCCACTCCAGCTGCTCAGAGACAATCCACAGCTGTCTGCTACGGCTATGCCCTCATGGCTGGACAGGTGGTGGGGGTCAGATGAAGGGAGCCCAACAGTGGAGTCACTGTGCTTCTGAGTAGGGATAGCTTCATGTAGCTCACTGAGAACAGGATGAGGGGACAGTGGAGAGTGACCAGAGCCTGGCCAGGCATGCGCGCGCGCACACACACACACACACACACACACACACACACACACACACACAGTCACTCATTTCCCCAATCTGAATTCATCCTAGGCTTTTAGGACAAACTGTCTCAATTGATCAGATTCAACTGCAAAACACCAAGTCAACCTTGCACAGCTCTCCTGGTTGCTGCCCCATGTTCCCTTGTGGTCCCAGGACCCCCTGGGGTTGGTCAAACACTAGTGACCAAAACATCAAAAGCAGTCCACCTGTCCACCTGTCCTAAGCCTCTGAGTGTAGGGGACACTGGGAGCCTGCTTCCCCTGTGTCACCTCACATAACTCTGCACTGGCAGGAAATTGAGGTCAGGAAAAGATAAGCCACCTGCTCCCTAGTAGCAGCCAGGAAGTGCACAGGAGTGACCCAACACTCAACCCTGGCACTCAAATCTGAGTTCACAAGCCCTTACCAGAAACACCTGTGCTCCTGGGAAAACTCCACTCTGGGCCGAGAGGTCTGTGGGAGGCCAATTGGGTTGCTCTTCATCAGGGTTCCTTGTGAAGAGATGGGACACAGCACAGACTCCTCCTCAAAGCCACACGCATAGGGAGGACAAGAAGAGAGAACCCAAAAGCCGGGCACTGCCTGCAACCCCATCGGTTCAGGAGGCTAAGGCAAATGATCTGCTGTTCAAGGCCAGCCTGGACTTCGTGCCAAGACCCTGACTCAAACAAAACACAGCACCCTGGGTGGTGGAGGAACATGGGGTAGGTAGCCAGCGCCAAACCAGGACGATGAAGACTGGTGATGGACCAGTGGGGCTGCAGTGACTCCTAGGGGCAGGCAGCCAGGCCAGTGAGACTTGGGCTTCAGGCCAGGGCCTCTTGGAAGCTTCAAGAGGGCATTGTACCAGATTCTCCTCTGAAATTCTGGCCAGAATGCCCTTCATCCTTTCTGACTGGGGCTTGCAACATTCCAGAAAATTCCGCCATATGTTTAAGCACATACCCTAGCCCAAGGATCACAAAGGGAAAGCCAAAAGGAATCTTCACCCTTGGGACTCACTGGAACGTTCTGGTCTCCCATGTATTCCCTGGGGGGAGGGGACACACAGAAAAATAGTTCCCATTGCTACAATCTGAAAGAAATGCCAGAGTCAGGATTCAGGGACCACCTCCGGAGCCACGCAGACATCCTGGGTTTGCATATTCATCTTAGTGTTAATTCCCTCCAGTCCAGACCGTGGCAGAGCCAGACATCATCACCCCAGAGCCTGGGCCAAGATGCCCCCTCCCTCTCTCTCCAGTGATGACTGTCCGTCGCCCACTCCCAAGAGAAAGTGGTGCACACACTGCAGAGTGATAAAGGTCTGGAGACAAAACAAAAAGGAAAAAAGTGTGTGAAGGGGGCGTTAAGTGAAAGATCTGTTGGCAATACAAGAGAGGAGGTTTTTGTTTGTTTTGAGACACTCTCATCAGGGAGCCCTGGCTGCTCTGGAATTCACCAAGTAGACCAGGCTGGCCTCAAACTCACAGAGATCCACCTGCTGGGATTAAAAGCATGTGCGAACACTCTAGCAAAAGAACGGAGTTTTTGCAGAGGCAAATGCGCCTTCTATTGGGGAGTGGTAGAGGAGAAAGAGTGGGGGCCCAGAGCCTTCCTGGGTGATCTAGTCTGGCTTGGGTCTGAGTCCGGCAAACCAGCCTTCTCGTAGCATCATCTCCTCTTGAGATGGCCGGCAGGGTCTGAGCGAGCCTGGGAAGCAGAAAAGTAGATAGGGCAGAGAGAAGAAAGCATCGGGGAAAACAGCCTTTTTCCACCTCCCTCCTCTCTACACACCCAAGACTACTCAAGAAGGAAGCGGCCAGGCCGCTAGGCGCCCAGTGGGCGTGGAGGTGGGCGGCGTCCGACGTCCCCACGTGTCCCCGAGAGGAGAGGCAGCGACCCCGAGAAGGCCCAGCGAGGAAGTCACCGCCTCAGGATGTTGGTGATCCTCAAGGTCTCTGAGATTCCGTCTCTTCCCCTCGCGATCCTGCGGGGCGTGCCTCTGAGGTGACCTGGCTTAAGCGTAGTAGCTGTCCCCACGGCGAGCCGGGGCGCGAAGGGTTAACGTACCTGGGCCGCCGCCCCTGCGGCCCCTCCTCCAGCCTCTGGGAAAAGAAAGTCTCAGCGGGGGCCCGGCCTGGCCCTGTCCCGCCGTCCCCAGCCGCAGCGGCCAGAGCAGTGATCCGTGCGCGCCGCTCAACCGCCCCGGACCGGGCCGCCATGTCTCTGTGGTGAGTCGGGGTCCCTGTGGGGCGCAGGGCACCTCCGGGCTTCACCTCTCGGAACCGCAGACCGCAAGGGATGCACGCGGGATGTCGTGGGGCCGACCTCAGTTTCCCGGGGCAGCAGGGGTGGCGGGAGATGCGGAGCCGGGGGCGGCGCGGGAGCGGCAGGTGGGATGTGGGAGATGCGGGACGCACGCTCGGCTCCCCGGCCGCGGCTCGGGCAGGCGTATGCAGGGTCTCGAGGCCCCGGGGTCCCATCAAGAGTTGCCCCCTGGAGACGCCCCCGGTTCCTCTGCCTCCTGTGGCCTCTCCCGTACGTCTCAACCCCTCTCCTTTCCCAGCTTTGATCTTACAAATGCAGTGGACTGGTGCGTGCGAGCGAGGGGCCTCCCCACAGCCGCCGCCCGGGATTGGTCCTTACTAGGACTCCGGAGTTGGGGTTTGCAGCTTCTTTGGAACCCCAAGGAGTGGAGTACTGGGTCCGGGATCCTGTGATCTGGTTCCCAGAAGGGTTCAACCTCACCACCCAGCAGGCTACCTTAAGTGATTTCTGTCTTTCTCCATCCAACCTGGTGGCCAAGAATTCATGGATCCCTTGGGAAAAATCTCGCTGTATGGAGGTGGGGGGCTCAATCTTTACTCACCCTGCGCCTCCGAGAACTTTACCCGGAGATTAGTTATCTCTACCTGCTTCATGGCTCCCTGGCTCTTGTACCTCCTGCCTTGGAGGTAAGAGCCATCAACCTGCTGCCCCAGCCCTGGAACTGGAAGGCCACCTAGCCGACATGCTTTTTGCCCCAGTGAGCTAAACAGGGAAGTTCTGGAGGAACGGGGCACTCCTGAGAAAAGCTAGGATTTCTGCTTCTGAAAAGGGTGCGATGGGGTTACCTGGGCAGGGAGGGTCCCTGGAGAGTGGGCTTCTTTCCCAGGGCTGAAGGGCTGGGCACCTCATTGCTTCTTGTGGGATATTAAGATGGGGGCAAGGGGTCTTGATGGCATCTGTCCACTCCGCTTCCAAGCCTCCCATCTTCCGTTAAGAGTGGGTCATTTCTGTTGAGTCAGCTATGTTGGGGGTTACTAAGCCAGAACTTACTCCACACTGACTCCACAAGAGACTCCCCAAAACTTCAGTGAAGACACTGACTTTGCCTCTCGAATTGACTGGTTCAAAGTCACCTGGTGATGATATGCTGTCCATACACCCACATCTGAACTAGAAATGAAAACAGGAGGGGAGGTGCCGACAGGAGGATGGGCAGATGTCTCGCTTCCTGATAAAGTGACAGCATTTCCCTGAGTACAAGCCTGGTACTTTGTCCTGTGTTCTGTCCCCCCTTTTGGGGGGGGAGAACAAATATCTTAGAGGAGTTAA
The DNA here is from genome assembly GCF_017639785.1 of Mesocricetus auratus. Taxonomy (NCBI): domain Eukaryota; kingdom Metazoa; phylum Chordata; class Mammalia; order Rodentia; family Cricetidae; genus Mesocricetus; species Mesocricetus auratus. The sequence continues at coordinate 23,739,494 of NW_024429194.1, read as the reverse complement.
ATGACCCCCTTCCCAGAGTCACTGGTTTTGGATTCTCAGTGCTTCTTGAGTTGGGAAGTTGCTTGAGAAAGGAACCAGGATTCTCTGACCTTCCAGGGAGTGGAGTCCACTGGCCCATCTGTGGCCATAGTCCTCCCGAGTGCCTGCTCACCCTCTTTTCTACCGCTCCCCCTAGGAAGAGAACCCTCTACAAGAGTGCATGCCTGGCCCTGGCCCTCCTTGTGGCTGTCACCGTATTCCAGCGCAGTGTGACCCCTGGCCAATTTCTGCAGGATCCTCTACCACCCACGCTGGGGCCACCCAAAACTGGAAATGTGGTCAACCCCAACAACTTCTGGAAGAGTTCAAAAGATGTAGTGGCTCCCACCCCCTCAGCCCCTCGGGGACCCCAGGCCTGGGATGTGATTACCACTAATTGTTCTGTCAACATCAACATGACCCATCAGCCCTGGTTCCACAATCTTGAGCCCCATTTCCGGCAGTTTCTGTCCTATCGCCATTGCCGCTATTTTCCCATGCTGCTGAACCACCCAGAGAAGTGTGAAGGTGACATCTATCTGTTGGTGGTCGTCAAGTCAATCATAACACAGCACGACCGCCGTGAGGTCATCCGACAGACCTGGGGACAGGAGTGGGAGTCGGCAGGGCAGGGCAGGGGTGCTGTGCGCACCCTCTTCCTGCTGGGCACAGCCTCCAAGCAAGAAGAGCGGACCCACTATCAGCAGCTGCTGGCCTACGAGGACCGTCTCTACGGTGACATCCTACAGTGGGACTTCCTTGACAGCTTCTTCAACCTGACCCTCAAGGAGATCCATTTCCTTAAGTGGCTTGACATTTATTGTCCCAATGTCCCCTTCATCTTCAAAGGTGATGATGATGTCTTTGTCAACCCCACCAACCTGCTTGAGTTTCTGTCTGACCGGCAGCCCCAAGAAAACCTATTTGTAGGGGATGTCCTGAAGCACGCTCGGCCCATCCGCAAAAAAGAGAACAAGTACTACATCCCCTCTGTCATGTACAGCAAGTCCACCTACCCACCCTATGCTGGCGGTGGGGGCTTCCTCATGTCTGGTAACCTAGCGCGGCATCTCCACCATGCCTGTGACACACTGGAACTCTTTCCTATTGATGACGTTTTCCTGGGCATGTGTTTGGAGGTGTTGGGGGTGCAGCCCACAGGCCACGAGGGCTTTAAGACCTTCGGCATCTCTCGGGTCCGAGGCAGCCGGATGAACAAGGAGCCCTGCTTCTATCGGGCCATGCTTGTGGTACACAAGCTGCTGCCTGCTGAGCTGCTGGCTATGTGGGATCTGGTGCATAGCAATCTCACCTGTTCCCTCAAGTTCCAGGTGCTCTGACGTTGCCCGGCCGCCAGCACTTTTGCCCTCAAGTCCTTGGGGCCCTGGGGCTGGAGCTACGGTGCATGGCATAGTCTTTGGTCTCATGTGGGAGGTGAAGGGTCTGGGCCTTCTGTGCTCCTGGGTGTGGTGTGGTACAGATAGCCAGAGAGGAACTCCCAGCAATTCCCAGAGAGCGAGGCCCAGCTGGAACTTCCCTGACTGAAGGTCATCTGAATTCTTCTAGCCTAAGCCTGTAGCCTGGCCCCTCTATCCTGGTAGGGAGGTCCTGGTGGCCTCTGCAGGGACATTTGCTCAGGTACCTGGGCTAGGCCTGGCCCCGGTGGAACTGTGGCTGCCTCTTGTCATCACAGGGGACTCTCTTCCTGTGAAGTGCCTCTGACTCCCTGAAGGCCAGGCAGCCTTTGTAGGAGCTCAGCCCTGTGCAGGTCCACAGGTGTCCCCTCATCCACACCCCTGGATCTCCCAAAAGCCAAGCCCCATAGACTTTCAGCACAACCCAGGCTTCCCTAGAGTCTGCTCCAAAGGCATGGCCCCTGGCTCTGTCTTCTCTCATCCAGAAGCCTGACTGGCCGGCCACTCTGACTACCTCAGCACTCCTGTAAACCTCACTGTGGGCTACAGCCCACCCTACATCCTGACACAGGGCTAAAGAGCAGTGCTCCTGGCCCCCCAAGGCACAGTGATACCTGACCACAGCCCAAGCCAGGTTTCACCCCTGCAGCTCACCGACACTGACACCCTGGCCAGAAACTGGCCTGTTTGGCCCTAGATGTTGATATTCCCCTAGTACTGTGAAGTTTTATTTATGAAGAGTTGGAAGGCGACAACTCCAGGCCTTGGGAGGTGGTAGGCCCTCTTCCTCTCTGCACTCTCCTTCAGCAGCCCACTCACCGTCTAGCATCCTTACCATCATCCCTTGCCTTCTGGTACCACTCTGAGCTCTCCCCACTGATACCCCTACTTCTCTGGGGCCTACACAGATGATTTCCCCTGTGAAAGAATGCTACCTCCCGCCTCGGGCTGGGGTCACCTGGAAAAGATGGAGGCATCATTAGTTTCTCAATAAAACTGAACTGGTTGCTGAAGGTGTCTGAGCTAGCTGGTTCCTTGGTCTTGGCTAGCAGGCGTAGAAGACCTCTAGAGGGACCTTAGAGGAAGGGGAGAGCTGTGGGCATGAACAAAGCCTGAAGCTATAGCACTCGGCTGCTTCAGGCTACCACATGGGCAACTGAGGCCCAAGGCTCGGGTTCTCATGGGTGGCCTTACGCAGAGTATGCAGAATCTAGCAGGCTTCCTGGTATCCTGTGTCCTGTCCAGCCAGCTGGGAGCATTGAAGTAGGCTTGGGTAGAGCAAGAACTGCCTTGTGGGGGACCCAAGCTGCTGCCTCCAGGGGAGGGAGAGCAGCTACTGCCAAGACAGGATCTCCTAAGACAGTACTGCGTCCAGCTCACGGAGTTCCACCATGGGCCCAGCTACCCAGATCCAGGGACAAAGACAAGGCTGCTGCCATTTCTCCCTAGCACAGGTCTTCCTATCCCTCGCCTTGTCAACTGGCTACATTATGTGCAGACCTCATTGCAAAATGGGTGCCTGGTTCCCAGAAATTAAGAACTTTGAGATTGCAACACTGCGGGGCCCTTTTGTGGAGCCAGGACTCACAGGAGGTAGAGCCATGAGCACCTCTTATTTCAAAGTTCCCAGACACCCACCTATCCCCAACACAGACAGACAGTGGGAGACAGACGTAGAAGGACCGGGTGGAGGCTCAGGGGTTATGTGTGTAGCCACATCTAAGGGCCAGGCAGAGGCATGGTTTAATCAAAGGCGAGGTTATGCAGCTAGGTGCCAAGCAGGCCTGAGTCTCAGGCCTTAGCGGTTTTATAGTTGTCTTGAGTTGACCCTGAGTGGGGCAACAGAGATCAGTAGTTCTGAGGCCCCTGCACATTGGTTTACTTTGTCTCTGGGTCCTGTAGCCTGGGAACTCTTAAGTGGAAGTAGCCTGCCCACACCGTGGGTCTTGAGGGCTTCTGATCCTTGCACAGCCTGAGTGTGAGGCTTTGCCTCTGGCTAGGCTTCCTCACTTGAGCCCAGGGCTGTGCAGGCAGGTGGGAGGCTGAGGAAGACCTAAGGGGGAAGGGAGATCCTCACATTCCCCAACCCTAGCACTAACTCACCCGGCCTTGTATCTGTGGCTTAAAGGACCGGAGGACCTTTGTGGTAAAGGAGTGAACACTGTGGGGGAAATAAGGGAGGAGGGGCCCTGCTGAGTTTGTTAACCAGTCCCATTCTTGGGTCCAGAAGGGATAGAAACACACCAGACCCAGGGCTACCCAGGCAAGGCTTCTTAGGACATCCACGACAGCTCCAATCAGGAGCAGGGCAGGCCAGTGGCTCCTGGACCAAAGAAAAAGAGCTACTTTTATAAGAAAACCCCCTCCAGGAGTTCCCATCCTGGTTATCTGATAGAAGGAAGGGATTCAGAACCAAAACAAGTACTGTCCAGTCTTGACTGGTCAGTGTCCGGCCCTCCATGCAAGAGAAAGGGATTTTAGAAAGGATCCAGTCCCAACTGGTCAGGGGCTGAGCAGAGGCTCACGCTGTTCACTGATGAGCTCTGGCTCAGGCTCAGGCATATTCTCTGGAGACTGCCTTTACCCTACTTCTGAGAATGAATGGTTGTCCTTCTTAGCCCAAGGCTATGTGTAGACTCTGCATCACTGTTTGAATCTGCTGAGAAAGAACCAACCAACCAACCAGGATCCACCTAGCATCACACGGTCTGTCTTAGGTGGCCCCATGTGTCTCCTTAGGGTGCTCTCTGCAGGCTCTGAACTCTTAAGAACGCATCAGGCCGATGAAGGTTCAGATCCCGCCCCACCAACAGGATAGGAATATGGTCCCAAAACTTTATTCTGAGATGTTCGGAGAGCCCAGCCTGCAGCAGCCCCTACAGCCATTTTGCTCTGTTGCCATTGGCTTTTTACAGTTTGCCTGGTGAGTGTGTGAGTCCCCAGCCTTCTCCATCCAGATTGTCCCTAAAGACACGTTTATTGCTGGTCACTGGGAAACAGGCATAAAGATAAAGGTTATTCTGGAAGATTCAGGCACTTTCACTAAAGTCTTGTTTTCCTAGTAGAGAGGTGTGTCCCATCACCACGGTTGCATAACAAGAGACAACAAGAAAAGTCTAACAGTTTACCTAAAGGTTCCTTCCTGAAAGTCTCGTACCCCGGGCTGGACGCGGACTCACCGTGATTTGCCAGGGTAGCCACCGGAGGCGGCGGGGATTACAGGTGTGAGATAGGGACCGATGGAGGCAATGTGGTAATCAAGGAAGCCAACAGGCATCTCCTGAAGCAGAATCGTTCTTTAATCAGAAAGGCTACAGTCTCTCGGGAAGTGAGACCGTGAGGACATGCTTGGGGGTCTTGGTGGATATGAAAGGGGGAACTGGGATGGAAGAGCCCATCTGCAGGGCAGCCCCCAGGTTGGCGCGCATGGATTTCCTTACCGGAAGCTTCCACGGGTGTTAGTCAACTCTCCGGTCCCGTCCAGTCCAAGTTTCTCAGTGGTTCATAGTACCCCCCGCCCCGCCCGAGGCTTTTAGGTAATTAACCCTTTAACAGGTACGTGCTTTCCATGCCAAGTTTGTACGGTGCTGAGGGCTGAAGCCAGGGCTTCCTGCATGCTTAGACAAGCACTCTACCCACCGAACTGTCTCTCCCGTCTACTTAAAGTTTTTAAATGATCAGAAAGTTTCTTAAGGGGGGCGGGCTCCAGAAATACTGACTGGAAAACCAGGAAAGACTGTTTTGACGACCTCATGGGAGTAGACCGAGCGGAGAGACCCAGCAAGGCCCATCTGGTTAGCGCTCCCGTTCCCAGCCACAGGTTAGGACCCTCTGGCGAGTCCCCCACGGAAGGGAACAGAACCGCCTTTCTAACCTTTATGGTTTACTTCAGGAGAGGAGGGCTCTACCCTCCATGTCCTTTAGTTCAGCGCGACAAAGGACCAGTGTTTACTATCTTTTTCTGGGTGGGCATTAGTAGTAATGGTAATAATTGTGAAGTCCCAGTCAATATGCCTGGAGCTGGGAACATTGTGCTTATATACAATCTGTGACTTTGGCTTTAGTAAAATCGGTTTACATTCCGATGTAAAACTCTTATATACCCTTGTCGGGGATCCAAGCGCCCTCGTGGACCTTACTCCCAAATTTCCTTTGCAAAGTCTCAACAGGCAATTGCAGCAGCTCGCTGTCGCTCCACACAGGGGCGCTGCTGAGCGGGCCTGCGCAGTAGGGGGCTTCACAGGCCACGCAGGCTGCAGTGAAACCTGCGCTTCAGGCATTTAAGTATCAGTCTCTTTCACACCGCTGCAGCCATCCTGCGCCAAAGAGCAGTTGGATGCTGAGGACCTGGGTACGGGGGTTCCCGGGTGAATTGCATAAACTGCTTCATACAGTAGCCACTTTAGGCTTTTAATGGCAATAGATTTTAGTCAGTTCCCAAACTGATTTGGGATAGCAATAGGAGTGTGTGTGTTGGGGGAAGGGTTTCCTTACCAAGGACAGAAGGTTTCAACAGCAAGAAGTTTCTGTCCTCCGTTACCAGCTCTGAATTCAAAGGGGACTTGAAAGGGGGCAAAAGGCCGCCCCACAGTTGCCCGGAGCTGGGCTGCCTCCTCCGGCATATTTGCATAACTAAAGGAGACCACTTAAGGAATCCTAGCCTTCACAAAGGAAACCTGTTCCTAGGTGTAGCGCCTTGGGATACAGGGAAGCTTCTGGAATTCCGCTCAACACTATATTATTCAAAGGAAGAAATGGAGGTCCGAGAAGGATCCCACGGCTATTGTGTGACAAGGATCGCCTGGAACCCAAAGCTCTCAAACACCACTCCAGATCATCTCCCCCAGCATCCGTCCCCTGCGTTTTCCCCACAGACTCTTGTAATTGTGTTTGCTTCTATGTGGAAAAATCCTGCAGATCACCAAAACCTGTTGTGTTCAATAAGGGATGACATTTGGAAAATCTCAGAAGCGTGGAACCTTACTGGGGGAAAAAATATCAGATAACTATTTAAATGTTCTGATACAAGGGATTTTGCTCCCTGGCACTGTCCGAAATGTCTGCACCAAGTAACATTTACTGTTTGGGGCCTCTTCGCGATTAAAAAAAAAATGCGATATGTTTGTTTATTTATAGGAGGGGCGTGTACATGCCGCGTGTGGGTATGGAGATGTGAGGACAGCCTGCAGGAGTATGCTCTGGCCTTCCAGTAGGTGGGATCTGGGGGACAGGACTCCCGTGTCAGGCTTGGTGGCAAGCACCCTTCCCTTGCTTAGTCTTCTGGGTTGGCCCCTCGCTCTAAGCTGATGACTGTGCAAACTGCCCAGTCTGGGGAGCACTTAGGTTGACTTCTTCCTCCTGTGGAAAAACCAGTTTCCCCCGCTTGCAATTCAATTCTTTAGCTCTGTAAAAATGTGAGCTGTTGAATGGCTCCTTTAGCTGGTCACTGCATCTGCCTTGTCCCCACGCACCAAGTGACTAAAGTTCCTAATACACGCTCATTTCTGTGTCTTCCTGAAAGACAAGAATTTGCCTTTCCGTGGTGATTAAACTACTGTTTTTCTTATTTAAACAAAACAGCTATGTATGGAGTGGACTGCAACTTTTGCATCTATTTCTGATACAAACTGGAATTGTGGGAAGATGGGAGGTAGTTAATTCTTAAATAGGTAGACAGTTAAAGAGATAGGTCGGAGATGAGATCAGTATTCCACTTTAGAAGGAGATACTGCCCTTGCACAAAAGAAGCCTCCTCGTTGCAGAAGCTTTTATCCACTCCCGAAGGCCTCTGAGCTAACTCCCAGCCAGCAGGATAACTCCCTGCCTATTCCCCAGCCAGCCACAGATAACCCGAAAGGTGGGCTTGGCTAAACTAACTTCTTCCCCTCCCAACCGCACGGCTGGCATTAGATAACCTGGGGTGGGCGTGGCCCGATTTTAAAGGTCCCCACCCGTCTTAGTCAGGTCCCTGCGGACCTTTAAAATGACCCAACGAACTAACAAAATATGTGGTACCTGGTCCAATTTCAAAGGAACCCACCCCTGCTCCACACCCTATTAGAAAATATATAAACCCAGAGCTGGGTGTGGTGGAGCACCTTTTCGTCCCAGGATTTAGGAGGCAGAAGCAGGGTTATCTCTGTGATTTCAAAAGACCAATCTGGTCTACACAGTGAGCTCCAGACCAGCCAAGGCTACATAGACCCTGTCTCAAAAGAACAATACACAGAGAGACTTACTACCTGGGAGCAAATTCTGCTCCCTGACACCCATTACCACTCCCCTTGTTAGGAGCGGGAGTTCTGCCTCTGCAATAAACATTGTGGAGGTGCACTGAAGCTTTCTTGTCTTATAATTCTTTGCCTGACAGCGGAGAGCTAGAGGGCAATATACACTTGGAAGTAAATTCACTATAGCTCCTTCAAAGTCAGGCAAGGCAAATATTTAGTCTCTTAGGTGTGGCCTTAGCCCCCAGGAGCTTGAAGAAAATTTTGGACCAGACCATAAACTGGGTGGATTAAAAAGGAACTGGAGGGTTAGGAGCGGGCCTCGAGACTCCCAGGAGTCTGGTTCCCGGCTCCTGCACCATCCCGGGAGCACTGAAGGGCAGAGATTTACTGACCCTGTAGAACAGAAGGCGACCTATCTCAAATCATCTGGATTTCCCCAGCGCGGCCCAACCTACTGGAATGCCCGGAATTCCTCCCCTGTCCTGGGCTCCGCAGGCCTGGCGCCTGAGTCACCGGTGGCAGAAGGGAGCCCCAGGTGGTCAGGATCTGAGACCCTGCTGGGGACAGGTGGATTTCCCCTGAGCCCCCACTGGATGCCGGAGAAGAGGCGGGTCGCGACGGCGTGTGTGGCTTCCGAGCGATTGGCTCTGTGCTGGGCACCAGTGGTGTGGGTGGTGATGGCGCACGATGGTCCGCATACCCCTGGGCAGGCTAGGGGCGGGGTCCCCTAAGAGCAAGGGGCAGCAGGCGTCCCCGACCACAGTAAACCCGAGAAAAAGCAGGGAGCGCCCCCTGCTGACCGTCAGGACAACGGGCGCTAGAGAGCTGAGGACACCTTGGGCCATTGGTAAATGCAATCTGGAATTTATCATTATTTGAACTCCTAAATTATCAGTGTTTCAGAAGAGCATTGTGTGCCTCACTATTGGCTTCACACCAAACGGGTAGCGGGAATTGACCTCTAACAGTGAGTACGAAGGGTTCTTACACTTTGTAAATAAGGTCTCCCTTGTACCCAGTCTGTAATGCAAAAGCTCAGGCTCCAGGAGTTCCAGCAAGGCTGTCTGTCACCTGCTGCAGTACACCAGTTAAGAGTTATGGTGAAGGTGGCGGTGGCGGCGCAAGCCTGGAATCCTAGCCCTTTGGAAGACTGAGGTATGAGGATCCCACATAAGTTAGGCCAGGCTGAGCTACAGAAAAGCAGGTTTACTCAATGTGACCAGACTGGGAAGAATAAATAAGAAGTCCAGCAAGTATTGGCATGAGACTTAGGTTTAACGAGAAAAGGAGCCGGGAGAGAGGTGGCAGAAGGTGTCTGTGTTAAGGAGGCTTGGTCAACCTGTGGTCGGGGTGACCCACGTCTCAGTTCTGGTGGTACAAGGTGGTCCTAGGGCTGCCATGGCTTGAGGAGCTCAGTCTAGGTCCTAAAAGATGAGCACCTTCTGCCCCAGGCTGCAGCCCGACTTCCTAGATAATCAGTCTTGTCTCAGGACTGGTTTGTTTTTCCAAGCTTTGTTCTTCCGGGAGAGTTAGGGTAATTTATCTTTGTGCTCCAGCCAAAGGCAACACAAACAAAAGGAAGGCGGAGATGCCAGGTTCCGTCCTGCTTCGGTTACCTTGCAGGACCACATCAGAAGCCTCACCCAGGGGAGGAGACGTCCAGGGTTTTAGGGCCCCGGGAGACGAATGCATAGGTTGACAGAGTTCACTGTAGTCATTCAGTCTCACGGGCTCTGTAAGGTCAGAACTGAGGCCTTGGATGTCAGAGATTGTAATTGTGTAGGATCACATATGGAAGACAAAAGTTGCAGTGATCAAGCTGGATTAGATACGTTTTATTCACAGATGGAGATATACATCAAAGATCAAAAGAGGCAATTAAGAAAATGAAATATGCTGGGCAGCAGTGGTACACATATTTAATCCCAGCAGTGAGGAGGTAGAGGCAGGTGGAACGCTGAGTTCAAAACCAAGCCTGGTCTACCGAGTGAGTTCCATGACAGGCTCCAAAACAATACAGAGAAACCCTGTCTCGGAAAAAAAAAATGTTTTATTAGGAGCTAGAGAGATGACTCAGCAGTTAAGAGCACTGGCTGCTCTTGCAGAGGACCTGGGTTCAATTCCCAGCACCCACATGGCTGTTACTCACTTGTGACTCTAGCTCCAGGGGATATGATGTAGTCTTCCTCTGTGGGCACTGTGGGCACTGACAGACATGCAGGAAATACACCCATACATATACAGTAAATTAAATCTTTTTAAAAGTTATCAAGTTTACTCATCTTAGTTAACGCATGAATGTTTTGCCTGCATTATGTATGTCCTTCGCATGCGTACTTAGTGCCCTCAGAGGTCAGAAGAGGGCATCTCCTGGAACTGGAATTATGAATGCTGTGACCTACTCTGTGGGATCTGGGAATCAAAACTGGATCCCTTATAAGAGCAACAAGTGTTCTTAAGCCCTGAAGTGTCTCTCTAGCCCTACAGAAAGTTTTTAAAAGTTGGTGAGCATGGTGATGATACCTGTAATCCTAGCATTTAGAAGGTAGAGGTAGAAGCATCAGGAGTTCAAGGCCAGCCTCAGGAGTTTCAAGATTACCCTGGGGCTACTGGAGAGATGTCTCAGTGGTAAAAAGTATTGGATGCTCTTCCAGAGGTTCTGGGTTCAATATCCATCATCTATATAGTGGCTTATAACCATCTGTAACTTCAGTCCCAGGAAATCCAATGCCCTCTTCTGGCCTCTGCAAGCACTTACATACATCAGGCTGGATGTGGTGGCACTGACCTTCAATCCCATCACTTGGGAAGCAGAAGCAGGCAGATCTCTGTGAGTTGGAGGCCAGCCTGGTCTACAGAGAAGGTTCCAGACCAGGGCTGTATATTAAGATCACTTGAGTTTGGAGCCTCCAGACCCACATACAGCTGACATGGTGGTGGGTCTGTAACCCTAAAACTCCAACTAGAAAGAAAGCAGGGATGATAAAGCATGAGGAACAGTCAGCCTGGCATACAGGGCAGAGAACCAAAGATCTGCCTCAAATAGAGCGGAAGGTGAAGATTAACAACCAAGATTGTCCTCTGCTTTCCACACATACACCACGGCACGTGCATGCCTGTACACACACACACACACACACACACACACACACACACACACACCATGGCACCTATATGCCCATGTGTACAAACACACACCACGGCACATACATGCTCATGTGTACACACACACACACCAGGACACATACATGCCCATGTGTATGCACACACAGAGCAACAACACTGTATTTGTATGCTATACAAAGATGATACTTTCTCTTTTGCATATAAAATCTTAGCATATATGCACATTTGAAACAAAGAAATCATCAATTGTACCCAAGCCAGGACTTAAATAGGCCCAACTCCATGTCATAATACAATAAGCCAGAAATCATCCACAGAAGAAAATCAAATAGCAACGATAATGACAGCCACCCTAGTCTCTTTCTTAAATAGCCATTGAGTCCAAAAGAAAATAAGAAATTATAATGGTCAATTCTTTTGAAATCAGGTATACCATGTGATTGATTACATGTAAGATGATAATGCCAATTTGTACCAAGCCCTTGGCTTTAGCTACAAAAGTTGTGAAACTTCACAACTTTAAATGCATTTAGTATTGTAAGAAAAGACAATCCAAATAAGTAAATTAATGGTCCCAGCATTTCAGGAAATGAAAATGTAAAGGTTAAGAAAAGAAATTCAATGTATATTGAGATTAGGCTGTGGCCTGCCCTAAATTATGTTGTAAAACAGTAGAATCGACATTGAGGATGGGTATTGTAACCCGACTTTGTGGGGCCTCAGTCGGATCCGGCCAACTTGCCCGGTTCATACCTGAGAGGGGGAGTGTGGATTGCGAAGTGGCAGATAAAGATGCTAAGAAAGGGCTGGAGAGGTGGCTCAGAGGTTAAGAGCCCTGACTGCTTGCTCTTCCAGAGGTCCTGAGTTCAGTTCCCAGGAACCACATGGTGGCTCATAACCATCTGTAAAGATATCTGGTACCCTCTTCTGATATGCAGATGTACATGGAAGCAGGATGTTGTATTCATAATAAATTAAAAAAAGATGCTAAGAAAAAGACAGAGACACAGAATAGAGTTGGGAGGGCAGTCCAGTGAATACTGGACACTGCCAAGTTTATTCTTCAACATTCTTAAATACCCCAACCAGAAGGGGAACATGGCAAAAGACTTCTTTATCAAGACACAAGAAAGAAACAAACCTTCCTCCTTTATTCTCCAAACATTTGGTAACCGTGCCTTGGACTAAATTTCTCCTTATCTGGCTTTGAGGGTAAGGAGTAACCACACCACAAAGCAAGCTTCTTGTTATTTAGCTAAGACATCTACAACCAAGATCAAACATCCTACAGTAGCCATGCTTTAGACCTTTAGGTCTTAAGGCTTTAACATTGGAAGAGTAAGGATAGTTTAGAACTCTCCGACCTTAAGCCAAGATGAAGTGAGCCATTTCTCTTGCCCTGGCAGGTGGGGTGATGCCTCAATGAGTAACTTTGCTGTGAAGTGTGAGGACTTGAGTTTGGATCCTGAACCCACAGAAAGACAATAGTGGGTCTGTAATCCCAGCATCCCAACAAGACAGACCACAATGCTGAGCACGGCCCAGAAAGACTCCATTTTACAGCCACCCTATAACTTTATCAAAGTAAAGTGAGATCATCAAGGACATAGTAAAATTATACCAGGAAGAACTGCGACTTCAACCTAGCATCCACACGGCTGCTCACGAGCTCTCTGACTCCAGTTGCAGGGCATCTTCTGAGTGAGCACGATGTCACAGGCCCGCACATGATACACACACATACATGCGGGCAAAACACTCACATGCATAAAATTAAATAAATACTTAAAAAAATCACATCAGGAAAATCAGGTCTGAGAAGTTACCAAACACATTAGACTAAAGAAGGAAGCAAGCTTGTCCCCTGGGTCCCCTAAAAAGGAGGGCACTCTTGACACTGATGGAGACAGCACCAATCTGTCATCTGGTCACCCAGTCTCTGTATCAAGGGACTGAAAGGCAGAGAACTCCCAAACTGTCGCAAGGGCCCCCACTGGCGATTTAGGCTACTCCCATGACTGTCCATCCACTTACCCCGCTCGCCCTGGTGTGTCTGAACCCGATTGTATTATACTCACCCCATAGACGCCACCACCACACACCTCACTTCTGGGGCTCAGCTCAAACCTGTGGCCTCCTGGCTTGGTTCTGCCACTGTGCCCCCAGCAGCCTCCAGTCTGGTTCCTCCTCTAACTCCCACAGAGGTTCTTATCATGTCTGCCAGCCTCGACTTCGGCCTCTCAGGAAGGCCCCAGTGAGTGCTGCTGCAGCCCCTGCCTTTTTAACCCTCGGTAGCCATTCTGAACACACACAGGGAAACACGACCCTGCCGTGTGATGGGAGTTACTATGGTGGCTGAGACTGGAATGGAAGAATCTGTGTTGTCCAATAGGCAGCTAGCTATCGAGGAGACAGCACTACTTGGCAAATTGCAGTTTACAGAACCAATGCAGCTTGTGAATTCACTGTTACTTGATGCCACTGACTTTGTGGAAAGATGCAAATGTATCTGTTTCTGACACAGCACTTCATGACAGGTTTTTGGTTTTGGGGGGATTTGTTTTGTTTTTTTTCCAGGGATCAAAAGCACAAACTTTTACATACTTACTAGGCAAGTATTCTATCAAAAGTTAAGTCACAAAATAATGATGATGATGATGACAATGACTGGAGAGATAGCTCAGCAGTTAGCATGTACTGCTCTTCCAATGGCCCCAACTTCCATTCCCAGCACCCACATCAGGCAACTCACAACCATCTGTAACTCCAGCTCAAGGGGATAGGACATCTCTGGCCTCTTTGGGCATCTCACACACAGACACACACATATGTGTAAATTAAAATAAAAAAATAATTGAGTGAGTGTGGTGGCACTTTCCTTTGATCCCAGCTCTCAGGAAGCAGAGGCAGGTGGCTTTGTGTGAGTTGGAGGTCAGCCCAGTGTACAAAGTGAGTTCCAGGACATCCAGGGCTACACAGAGAAACCCTGTCTCAACAATAATAATAATCGTTGTGCCCAAATTCTGAACCCCGAAATCACCAAGAGACCCATTCTGATGCAAAAGCAAATAGGTTTTTATTTAATGAGTTAATTCCATTAACTCACTCCCTTCATCCATTCAATCATGGTGGATGGAGTGAGAAGAACCTAGGAAACTGCAAGGTGGGGAGTTTATTGGGGGTGTGCACGCCCAGAGCCCGTCAGCTAACTTCTGATTAGTTCCTTGCCAGGTGGCGGGTATCTGACCTCCTAGTGACTGGGAGGTCGGGCAAGGTCAGGCAAGCACATGTTGCTGAGTCTTTTCTGCAGCCTGTCATGGCTGCTGAAGCAGGGAACTGGGTGAGGGTCTGGTCCCTTCAATAATAATAATAATAATACATAAAAATCATTGCAATGTCCAGACATATACCAACTTTAGCAAATGAGCATGAAAAGTTAATACATTGTGAGGCTGCAGAGATGGCTCAGTGGTCCAGAATGAGGATAGTGCTCACAGAGGACCTGAGTTCCATTCCCAGCGCTTGCATCAGGCAGCTCACAACTCCAGCTCCAGGGGGTGCCTCTGACCTCAGCACATGCACCTATACAGACACACACATCTATACACATAATTAAATAATTATGTGTGTCAATTACATGGAAATATTTTTAAACTACTGTGTTGATGTAATGAAGGCAGATTGCAATGTAAAATTATTTGAATCGTAACGCCTGTGAAGATGTGGGTAGATTTTTAAGTACTTACAAAGCCAAGTGAGCTGGATTCCAAAAGCAAAGTTGGGTGTTCCCTGGAGTAAGGACAGATTGGAACAAGTACCAAGTTACCAAAGAGACAGCTTTGGAGAGTCTCCAGGGACTTTTGCGCTTTAAAAATCTTTGAAATTCTCAGAAGACAACTTGATCTAGTCTATGGCTGCCATGGAAAAGAATGATAGAAGTTCTTTCGAGGGAGAGAGAGAGAGGGAGAGAGAGAGAGAGAGGGAGAGAGAGAGAGAGAGAGAGAGAGAGAGAGAGAGAGAGAGAGAGGGAGAGAGAGGGAGAGAGAGAGAGAGAGAGAGAGAGAGAGAGAGAGAGAGAGAGAGAGAGAGAGAGAGAACAACCCAGGGCTTGTTCTAACTCAGTTCCAAAGTTTGTTATAATTCCAAACCTGGTGAGAGAGTGTAGCTAACTGCCCTTGAGTCTCACTAAGTGTAAAATGCTAATTGCTCCCTATCTCCTTATCCTGGGTATTAATTTATCACCGGTCCCCAGATCTTACTACTCAATACCCCCCGAAGGGCAGAATCAGCCCTCTCTGTTTAGAGTGACCTCTCTGTTTAGAGTGACCTCTCTGTTGAGAGTGACCTCTGGGCACCCATCCCAACCAGGGGCTCATCTCCTTTGCAACTGCACGCCTTTAATCCCAGTGCTCAGGAGGCAGAGGCAGGCGGATCTCTGTGAGTTTGAGGCCAGCCTGGTCTACAGAGTGAGTTCCAGGCCAGCCTAGTCTACAGAGTGAGTTCCAGGACAGCCAGGGATGTTACACAGAGAAACCCTGTCTCAACAAACAAACAAATAAAAAACCTACAATTTTGACCTCCAAGGGGAGGAGTAAGAGCTACTTTATTCTGGAGCTAAATCTGAGTGAGGCTGGGACAGAAATGTTCTGTGTTTAATGAAGCAGCAATTCAGGAAGCTTTTCTAGAAATAGACAAGGCTGGAAGCCCACACACTTCCAGATCCACTGATGGACACAGCAGGTAGGCGGGTCACAGAGAAGTGGGGGGATCTCAGCTGCAGGCCTCAGCACTATCTGGTGGCCTTCTAAGCCTTCTCACAGGTGAGGGCCAGCTATGTACAGTACATTAGTTTACCTCATGGTGACCGGATGTTAGCTCACTTATACAAGAATTCAATAAATGGCTATTAAGGGAGCTAAAAACAACCACCAACCAACCACATCCCAGGGGCCAAGAGATGCCTTGATGGTTAAAAGGAGCAAGTACCACTTTTTCAGAGGACCCAAGGAATAAAGGAACATTCTCTTGTGTATTAATAAGCAATTTGATCATGGGACAAAGACCCTCTCAAAAATTACAAGGACTCTCTTTATATAAAATCCCAGAAAAATGTAAATCAGGCCCTAGAAGAAAGCAGCGTGGTGGGCAGTGGGTCAGGAAGGGCTGAGGGCCTGCACACCAGGAGGGGGTGACAGCCGTACAGTGCTCGCAGGGTTTGTTTCTCCAAGGGAAGTTTTGCCTTTGCATTTACACACTCTGGTCTCTTATGGTTACTGCTACTTCACTTGTGGAACCCGCAAATACCGATTCCAGTTCGATGTTCTGCAGAGATATCACTGACTTGGTCCTGCTGAATGAATGTGCAGCCCCCTCTGGGGTGCCTGTATATCTTCAATAAGAGTCATCTGAAGCCCTTGAGAGGTCTCAGCTGGTGAAGGCAATTGCCACCTAGTCCAAAAATCTGAGTTCAACCCCTGGAACCCATGTGGTAGGAGAGAACAGATACCCCCGAGGTGTTCTCACACATGTACCGTGGCATATGAATATTCATGCATGTACACACAGAAAGAATGAAAGGAAGGAGGGAGGGAGGGAGAGAGGGAGGGAGGGAGGGAGGGAGGGAGAGAGAGAGAGAGAGAGAGAGAGAGAGAGAGAGAGAGAGAGAGAGAGAGAGAGAGAGAGAGAGAGAGAGAATAACAACTACAACATTCAGCTGAGGACCAGGTGTGGTGATGTGTGCCCGTTAGCCCAGCACTCAGGAAGTGGAGGCAGAAGAATCTAGAATTCAAGATCATCCTTAGCTGCATATGGAGTTCAACGCCAGTTGGGATACAAGAAACCTTGTCTCAAAAACACACAACAAAAATCTGTGGCCAGTAAGAGGCTCAGTGGGTTATACATATTCCCACCAAGTCTGACCCGACAAGATGACTCCAAGGCCCAGAATTCTCAAAAAGACGGAAGGGGAGAACCAACTGTACAAAGCTATCCTCTGACCTCCACGCCTACCCCATGGCATGCAAGCTCCTGCATTATGAACACAATAATAAATAAGTGAAAGGAAATGTCAAAAGTCAGTTGAGAGGCTGAGAATGCAGATCGGTAGAAGAGAACCTGCCTAGCATGCATGAGGCCCCAAGGTCCACCAGCCAGGCATGATGGCAGAATTCCCAGCTGACAGAGGCTGAAGCAGGAGGATCACCATGAGTTTAAAGTCAGCCTGGGTTACATAGCAAATACCAGGCCAGCCAGGACTACATAGCAGCATGTCTAAACAAATAACAGAAATATCAATAGACATATTTTAACCAACGCCTGTACTCTATTTCATGGATGTACTTGTGTATCTTTATTCCAATACACATTTGTTTGACAACTCCATAAAATGACCCAAATCTTCAACTTTTTTTTAAGACAGGAGTTCAAGTATCCAGGCTAGTTTAGAACTCACAAAGACCCACCTCCTCTGCCTGCTGAGTGCTGGGACTAAAACTGTGCACCAACATGCCATGCCAGCTCTTCTTTGGCTGCTATGACGGCTCATTGCATAGGTGTGCAACACCCAAGTGTGCTCCGGTGATGGAGGCAGGCTACATGGAGGAACCCAGCAAGGCCTGACTGTTCAGATACTTTAGTGTCCTTTCCAGAATGAAAACAGAATCCCTCCTGGGTGAGGGTTTTGTCATCTGCCATCAGATAAGAGAGGTCCCAGTGTTTATGATTATCTACCCTTAGGAGAAAAATTCCAGTTTCCCCCCAGCCAGCAGCAATGAGAAGGGCTCTGTACAGACTCGGCGGCACCAGGCTCCCTCTTTCTTGTCCCGCAGTGTGCATAGCCTGAGAAGTGCAAATTGCTGAGGAAGTATGTCACATTTTTATGACATGAAAGTCTGGAAATGTTCCGAATCAGAAGACACTGAGCAAAGAAAGAAGGCTATCATCGTCTCCATGCCAGCAAAAAGCACCTGTGGTGAAAAAGGCAGAGAGGTTTTGGTTAAAGACATTGGTGTTAGCCGGGCGGTGGTGGCGCCTTTAATCCCAGCACTCGGGAGGCAGAGGCAGGAGGATCTCTGTGAGTTCGAGGCCGGGCTGGACCGACAGCCTCCAAAACAATACAGAGAAACCCTGTCTCGTAAAACCAAAAAAAAAAAAAAAAAAAAAAAAGACATTGGTGTTAGTGTTGGAGAGACCTGTCCAAGTCCCAGCATCCACACAGCAGCTCATCGCTGTCTGTTACTCCAGTTTCAGGGGATCCGACACCCTCACACAGACATACATGCAGGCAAAACACCAATGAACATAAAATAAAACGGAATCAATCATTTAAAAACAAAAAGATGTTGTCATTGCAACGACTGATCACTCCAAGAATTTTGTGGGAATGCTTCATGTAAAAAATTGCTGCTCTGCTTTGTGTGATGCAAGCTTTGAAAATGAAGCGTCTAGAAAAAGCAAGATGATCTACAAGAGCTGTAAAGACACCATCATAAAGAAATGTCAAGGCACAAAGCACGAATAGCAAGCAAAAGGGCCAGAAGCCTTCAGCTCAGTTTGCACCGCTGAAAAACCAGGTGACTCCTCAGCTGTAGCTTTTGAAGGGTGCCTGTGTATGTCATCAGTCAGGGCTGCAAAACGGAAAGGTGCCGTGTTTAACACGACCTTCTCCCTATATAAATAAAATAAATGTTTTAGGTCAGAATCTCAGTGGGGAGGCATTGGCTTGTCATTTTTTTGGAATAAACTAGAAAATTCTATAGGACATGTGCAAACACCGCCATACTTAAATCTAGCCTCTAAAGTTTCATTGACATGGAATTAATTTCTTATTGGGCAAATGCTACTTTATGACATAACTCGTAAAGACTATGATTAAGCTCAGGAATATTTTTTAAAATTTTATTATTTATTATGCATACAGTGTTCTGTCTGCATGTAAACCTGCACTCCAGAAGAGAGAACACCAGATCTCATTACAGATGGTTGTGAGCCACCATGTGGTTGCTGGGAATTGAACTCAGGACCCCTAATAGAGCAGCCAGTGCTGTTAACCTCTGAGCCATCTCTCCAGACCATAGCTTTTTAAAATTTAATTAATTTGTATGAGTGTGTATGTGTGTGTGTGTGTGTGAGTGTATGTGTTGGGTGTGAGTGTGTGTGGGCATGTTGTATGCGCATGATGTGATAGTGTGTGTGTGAGTGTGTGGTGTGTGTTGTGTGTGTGTGTGTGAGTGTGTGTGTGGTGTGTGTGTGTGTGAATGTACTTGGGTATGTGTGAGTGTGAATGTATGAGTGTGTGTGCGCGTGTGTGAGTGTGTGTGTGAATGTGCCTGGGCATGTGTGTACGTGCATGTGAGAATGTGTGAGTGTGAGTGTGTGTGAGTGTGTGTGTGTGAATGTGTGTGTGTGTGTGTGTAGATCTGACAGCTTGCTGCAGTCTCTTCCTCCTTCCACCACCCACTTTTTTTGTTTTTGTTTTGTTTTTGAGACAGACTCTATGTAGCCCTGGCTGTCCAAGAACTCACTATGTACATCAGGCTGCCCCGAACTTAGAGATCTACCTGTGAACTCACAGAGATCCACCTTCGTCTGCCTTCTTAGTGCTGGAATTGAAGTTGTGTGCACGATACCCAACTAAGCTCAGTATTTTTAGTAACACAGTTCAAAAACCAGAAGAAGACGCCGGGAAGAGAGTGACCACATCTTGCTAACCTTAACAGTTATGTTGTTTCTTTTGCATAAGGAAGGGGCTACCATCTGTTTATAATGATGGTCTAAACATCTCCATTCTTTGTTGACTTAAACGAAATGAGATTGAGTTCTCTATAATATATACTAACAACGGTCAGACTAAGCCAGTGGATCTTTTAATTCTGCAAATGTGTCATGAGATCGCCACAGAACTGTGTCCGCTTCACAGTGACGTACAAAGCACCATCCCAGAACATGCTGGGATGTGGGAAGCCACCGTATACTACTGCAGTGTGCTCCAGTGGGCTGGAGGCTGCTTCGGGTGACCTCAGAGGTAAGGGATATTCTCAGGAGAAAGTTTAACACCTTATGACAGTTAGATCGGGATTGGTGGATGTGGAAATGAAAGAGGCCACCGGCACACAGAAGCAGACTGTCTTCTACCAACAATGACGGGCAGCGGTCTCTCTGCGACAGAGCAGACCCTGTGCCCAGACACAGTGGCTGTGAGGGTTTAATAGGGCAGAAAGGGGACAGAAAGTTCTATCTATAGATCTATGTCCTGCAGATTCAGGACAGTCAGCGGCGGCAGGTGTTCTTATCCTGTGTTGACTTCCTTGTCAAGAGTTCTGATGCTCATAAAGGCCTACAGATGTTCTTATCAGCGTGTTGACTTTCTTTTTTTTTTTTTTTTTTTTGGTTTTTCGAGACATGGTTTCTCTGTATTGTCTTGGAGGCTGTCCTGGAACTCGCTTTGTACACCAGGCTGGCCTCAAACTCACAGAGATCCACCTGCCTCTGTCTCCCAAGTGCTGGGATTAAAGACATGTGCCACCAACGCCCGGCTTTTGCCAGGAGTTTTTCAACTCACCTAAGGCTCTTGTTTTAGGTCACTAATCCTACATTAACAAATTAATTATAAATCAAATCAGGGCTCCATTAGCACCCACTCTGAATGAAAATAATAACATAGTATATTGATAAACCAGGAGCTGTCAAGATTTTTATGTTTTTTTCTTCCTTCAAAACTATGCTGTACCCAGTACAATAGGATGTAAATGTTGAGTGTGTTTCCTCTGGGGTCTGGTAGAGTATAAATTCCTAGAGTCATTTGTCAATGGTGTGTCTGGAATGGGACATGGGGAGGGGCATGGCGACTGATTGGTGTGACATCTGACAGCGTAGAGATGCACAAACAGGTGAACTTGGAAGTAACAATACTGGAGCAAGGCAATGGTGGCACACGCCTTTATCCCAGCGCTTGGGAGGGAGAGGCAGGTGGATCTTTGAGTTCAAGACCAACCTGATCTACAAATCAAGTTCCAGGACAGCCAGAGCTATACAGTGAAGCCCTGTTTCAAGAAACAAACAAACAAAATAAAGCGATATGGGCCTACTATAATGAAGGAAACATCGTGGGTGGAGCTGGAGAGGCACCCCAGGAGTTAAGAGCTTTGACTGCTCTTGCAGAGGACCTGAGTCTGAGTCCCAGCATTCAGGTGGTGGCTCAGTTCTGTTGGCAGGGGATCTGATACCACCTCTTGACTTCCACAGGCTCCTGCATGCACTTGGTGTGTGTGGGGGGGTGAAAGATAGATAGACTGATGATAATTAGATAGACAGATGGATCGATCGATTGATAGAGATAGATAGATAGACAGACAGACAGATAGATAGACAGATAATTTTAAAAAATAATTCCTAGCTTCCATGAACTTCCTTGGGAAGAAAAAGGATCACTCTCTGGCAGTGGACAGAGAGACTGACGGCCTTGCCACTTTAACAGATTTTTTTCTTATAACATTTATTCATTTATCTTGAGGGGTGTGTTCAAGGATGCCCTTGTGCACACTCTTGCCACAGTGTACAAGTGGAGGTCAGAAGACAACTTACAGGAGTCAGTTGTCTCTACCATGTGGGTCCAGGGATGGGACCCAGGTTGTCAGGTTTGGTGGCAAGCTCTTTACCTGCTGAGCCATCTCACTGGCCTGAGAATTGGCATTTTAATAATGCCAATTATTCTGTAGTGGAAATCTGGTAGAATCATTGTATCTAGTTTAAACATTAGAACAGAATAGGTGAGCCGGGCGTTGGTGGCACACGCCTTTAATCCCAGCACTCTGGAGGCAGAGGCAGGCGGATCTCTGTGAGTTCAAGACCAGCCTGGACTACCAAGCCAGCTCCAGGACAGCCTCCAAAGCCACAGAGAAACCCTGTCTCGAAAAACAAAAAACAAACAAACAAAAGAACAGAATAGGTGTTCTTCACTGTGTCTAAGGTAAACTTCAGAATAAACAGTTGTTTTCTAGAAGTATTTTGACCTTGAAGAAATCATTGTGGAAAACAGTGATTGTTTTCTGTCACTGATAGAACTGTCCTTTTGAAGCAGCTTGACAGTCTTCTCCTGAGTTTGGTCACAAGATGATACCAGCATACCTGGATATCTTGGATTATTGGGCACTGAGCGCTGCAAACAGTGCCCAGTAAGGATGAAAGTGGTGTGATGTTTTCCTTCACAAAAACACACAGGTGATATTTGGAACTTGTTTTACCCAAAAAACAACTCTTGTGGTGACAATCAAAACGTAAGCCTTTACTCAGTTGTTCGAGGTTCAGTTCACAGAAGCTTCCTCCCTGCTGACAGAGGGCCTAAAATCCATCTTGGAGTGACTTCCTTTCTCTGATCATCTGGGCAATTCTGAACACCCAACATTTGGTTCCTAATGTTGTGGGCTTAGATTCCAGGCCCTGAGGTAAAGTACACTAAGGTGTAGGCGAAACTTCAGGATTCGGCAGGGACATGGGGGATTTAAATTCCTCATCTCAGAAGCAGCAAAATGTCCAGTTGCTAAAATGCTTATTAACAAGAAAAATATTAACAGTGCAACCATTGCAAACAAAAAATAAAGGGGAAAGGCCCTTCCCGGTATAAGAGGGGAAGTGTTTCATCGAGAGAAACAGATTTTCCCAGTAGAAGAAGAGAAAGTGCTTAATCAAGTCCTGCAAACAGGAAGGCTCAAGAGGCAGAAAATAAAGGGAAAAAAAAGCCTCTTCCTAGGAGAAATAAAGGAGAAAGATTCTTTCCGATAGACAAAAGGAACTGACATCACGCCCACCAGGGCAGAGCAGCAACACCTGAATTCCAAGGAATGATGGGTGGGGTTTCCCTGTTGCAGCAGGAGCAACACTGCAGGCCCAGAACTGAAAATTTTCTTGTTGGGTTTAAATTTTTTTTTTTATCAGAGTGAGAATATTAATGGTCCCTTCGTGGGAAATTTTTTTCACTAATAGCAGGGATAACTTAATATCAATGATCCCTTCATGAGAGAAAAAAATTAAAAGAAGCCCAACTTCTCGCACAAAACCAATCACAATCAGGGCATAAAGTACAAAGTTAAATTTGTTATTTAAATTTCCAGAAGTTAAATTTATTAATTAAATTTCCAGAAGTATTAGTTATTCATTGGATGGAGGTTGCTATCTTCTCTTGATTGTCTAATTGATATTTAAATTAATGTTTAATTCTCATGGTAAGTAAACTGAAAAAACTAAGTTCATAATTTTGAATTGTATCATTGGGTATGCTCTTATCTGTTTACCATTACGGAGGATTTGGCTTTGCTCTTTGGGTTGCTTTCTGGAAACTCTTGGTTAAATTCTATAAAAAAATGCAACACCTAAAACAGAGAAGGTTATTAGCTTATTAAATAACACAGTTGCTAAGGTGAAAGTGCAAAAAATAATTTCATACTCATGAAGAGCCTACAGAAGTTATTTTTCTACTAAATAACATGCAGGCAAATTGTTGGTTCCACACTGTCTTTTGTTTTGTTTTTATTTTACATGCATTTGTGTTTGGTCTGCATGAGGGTGTCGGGTACCCTGGAACTGGAATTAAACAGTGAGCTGCTGTGTGGGTTCTGAGAATCGAACCCAGGTCTTCTGGAAGAAGAGCCAGTGCTCTTAACTGTTAATAATTGGCAGGTCACATTAACATGTTACTTGGGAATCTATACAAAAATATCCTCTTTTTAAGATTTTTACAAAACTATTTGGGGGCTGGAGAGATGGCTCAGAGGTTAAGAGCAGGGGCAGCTCTTCCAGAGGTCTTGAGCTCAATTTCTAGCAACCATATGGTGGTGACTTACAACCATCTATAGTGAGCTCTGGTGCCCTCTTCTGGCCTGCAGGGACACACGCAGGCAGAACACTGTATACACAATAAACAAATACTTAAAAAAAAAATACTCCATAGGTCTTACCCCAAGTTACCTCTTCAAACCCTATAGAGACTGTTTTAATGCTTTCGTAGATGGCCCTTGAAAAGGTCCATGAGCATGTTTACACACAAATTCCACCTGCTCCCCAAAAAGTTTGTATGGGCTCTGGGTTATACAGCTGGAAAGTCTAAACTCTGTAATCCGTCAGCTTCTGTTAGAAGTCCCCAGCCACTGGATATTTTAACTGGCTCTGCTGTTTATTTGAGATTGGATGGTAGCTCATTGGATGGACCAACAAGAGCCAGAGTCCCAGTTTGCACATCCTCATCCAAGTGTGTTTCCTCAGAAGTGGAGGTTTAGCAATGGGTAAACATTATCTCCACAAATTCCTTGTTATAAAATAGCCACTGGGGTGTATGTATGGTCCTCCTCCCCAGGAACAGTAGAGATAGTTTAGGGAAGAAGCAGGTTTTGTTTGTCTAGCCAAAACAAGGCAAGGTTCAGTGAGAGACCCTGCCTCAAAACACAAGGTGAAGTAACTGAGGGAGACATCCTGATTTCAACCTCTGATCCCCACACCCACCTGTGCTGAGCAAACCTGCATAGTCAGACAT